>NW_028094889.1:0-1463935 GCF_014824575.4 Sturnira hondurensis | reverse complement strand
CAGCGATATTGGCCTGAAGTTTTCTTTCTTTGTTGTGTCTCTATCTGGTTTTGGAATTAGGATGATGCTGGCTTCATAAAAAGAGTTGGGGGGTTTCCCATCATTTTGGATTTTTTGGAATATTCTGTGAAGAATAGGGGTTAGCTCTCCCTTAAATGCTTTGTAGAATTCTCCTGTGAAACCATCTGGTCCGGGGATTTTGTGTGATGGGAGTTTTCTGATTACTGCTTCAATTTCATCTGCTGTTATTGGTCTGTTCAGGGTTTCTACTTCTTCTTCATTGAGTTTTGGAAGATTATATCTTTCTAGAAAGTTGTCCATTTCATCTAGGTTTTCAAATTTCTTGGCATACAGTTCTGCATAGTAATTTCTTAAAATCCCTTCTATTTCTGTGGTATCAGTTGTAATCCCTCCTCTTTCATTTCTGATTGTGTTTATTGGGTCCTCTCTCTTCTTTTCTTAATGAGCCTACTTAAAGGCTTGTTTATTTTTGTTTATGTTGTCAAAAAACCAACCCCTGGATTCATTGATCCTTAGAATTGTGCTTTTAGTCTCTATGTCATTTAATTCTGCTCTGATCTTGGTTATTCCCTTCCTTGTACTTGCTCTGGGCTATCTCTGTTGTTGTTCTTCAAGTTCTTGCAGGTGTAGGGTTAGGTTGTTTGTTTGAAATGTTTCTATCTTCTTTAGGTGAGCCTGTATTGCTATGAACTTCCCTCTCAGGACTTCCCTCACTGTGTCCCATAAGTTTTGGGTTGTTGTGAGTTCATTTTCATCTGTTTCCAGAAAGTTTTTGATTTCTTTCCTAATTTTATTCTTGACCCATTTGTTGTTTAATACCATACCATTCAGTCTGCATGATTTTGGGTGTTTTGGGTTTTATTTCATTGAGGTTGGTTTCTAATTTCAGTGTCTTGTGGTCAGAGAAAATGCTTGGTATGATTTCAATTTTCTTGAATTTGTTGAGGCTTGTTTTGTGTCCTATCATGTGGTCTTTCTTTGAAAATGTTCCATGTGCATTTGAAAAGAATGTGTATTTAGCTTTGGGATGAAGGGCTCTATATATATCAGTCAAGTCCATTTCATCTAGGGTGTTGTTTAGTGGACCTATATCTTTGTTGATATTTTGTTTGGAAGATCTGTCCATTTTTGACAGTGGGGTGTTAAAATCCCCTACTATAATTGTGTTGCTGTCAATATCTTTCTTGAAGTCTTCTAGGATTTTTCTCATATATTTGGGTGTTCCTATGTTGGATGCATATATATTTATGATGTTAATGTCTTCTTGGTGGATTCTTCCCTTGAGTATTATGAAGTGACCTTCTCAGTCTCTCTTTATGGCCCTTTTTTTGAAGTGTATTTTGTCTGATATTAGAATTGCTACCCCAGCTTTTTTTTCTTGACCATTTGCTTGGAAAATTTGTTTCCAGCCTTTCACTTTTATTCTGTGATTGTCTTTTGTTCTGAGGTGGGTCTCCTGTAGGCAGCATATGTGTGGGTCATGCTTCCTTATCCACTCAGCTATTCTATGTCTTTTGATTGGAGCATTTAATCCATTTACATTTAAGGTTATTAGTGATAGGTACTTATTCATTGCCATTTTTGTACCAGAGTTCCTCTCTGTCTCTCTCTTTTCCTTTCTTTCCTTAAAGTAGTCCTTTTAGTATTTCTTGTAGAGCTGGTTTGGTGGAGGCATATTCTTTTAGACTTCTTTTGTCTTGGAAGCTCTTTATTTGGCCTTCTATCTTGATTGAGAGCCTTGCTGGGTAAAGTAGCCTTGATTGTAGGCTTCTGGTTCTCACTATTTGGAATATTTCTTGCCATTCTCTTCTTGCTTGGAGTATTTCCATTGAGAAGTCAGTAGCCAGCCTTATTGTGGCTCCCTTGTATGTTACTTCCTTTTTCTCCCTTGTTGCCTTTAAGATTCTCTCTTTGTGTTGGAGTTTTGCCATTTTAATGATGATATGTCTTTGAGTGGGCCTCTTTGGGTTCCTCTTGATTGGGACTTTCTGTGATTCCTGGATTCACGTAACTTTTTTTCTCATGAAATTAGGAAAATTTTCCATCATTACTCTTTCAAGTAGGTTTTCTATTCCTTGTTCTTCTTCTCCTTCTGGTATTCCTATTATTCGGATATTATTACGTTTATTATTATCTTCATTTCTCTTAGTCCCTCTTCATTCTCTTTGAGACTCTTTTCCCTTTCTTGCTGTTTCTGGGAGATTCTTTCTACTGTGTGGTCCAACTCACTGATCCAATCTTCTGCCTCATCAATCCTGCTTTTCATTCCTTCTACTGTGTTCTTCAGTTCCAAAATCGTATTCTTCCTTTCCTCTTTGTCTTTGCTGATAGTTTCTATTTCCTTTTTCATGTTGATATAGTTTGTGGAGAGCTCATTGTATCTCCCCTCTAGTTTCTGGTAGCTCATTGTGAGGTCTTTGAATTTCCTGATAACTAGTGCTTTGAATTCAGTATCTGATAGCTGACTTGCCTCTCTTTCATCTGACATTATTTCTGAGACTTCCCCTTTTCTTTTATTTGGACATTGTTTCTTTGTCTTCCCATTGCTTATGAGACTCTTCTTGTTAGCTTCAGCTTCTTAAATTGATCTGTTCTGACTCCCTAGGTTTATGGTGTGAACTTCTGTGGTAGAATACCTGTGGAATTCAGTGGTGCAGTCTCCTGCAGGTATCTTGGTGTTCTCCACTTCCACCTATTCCTTTCTTTGTGTTTCTGATCAGCTGGAAGCGAGAAAAAATGGTCTATGACAGTAGGAGAGTAGTTTATGATATTTACAGTCACAGCCAGTAGAGAAGAGATAGAGGATCTTTAGGCTCTATATAGTGTTAACTGTAATCTTCAATCCAATTTGCCACTTTGAGGAAAGGATAGACCAAAGATAAGTCTCTTGTTGGGGAGGGAAGGCTTGTGAGTTATGTCTAGAAGGCAGTGAGTTTGCGGGTGGTCAGATTTTGAGGTAAGATGAGAGTAAAGAATAGTAAAGAGACATAGCATGTAAGCAAGTAGAGTTAATCACTACAGTAATAGAATTCAGGAACCTGTAAAGTGGGCTAAGACCCCAGAGATGTGTTGTGAAGTATTTACAGTGGTATAGAAAGCAACAAACAAACAATCAAACACACAAAAAAAGGGCAAGAGAAGTGAGGAAAAAGCAATAAGTTTGGGGTGAAAGGAAGGACTAAAACAGGAAAAAAGTAAGGAGAGGAACAGAGTACTGAGAGATACAGCAACAATAAAATTAAAAATATATACGATTACTGAAAATTTTTTTTAAAAAGTAAAGAAAGTTTACAAAAAGTTAAAAATAAGTAAAAAAAAACCCCTAAAACTCCTCCCTTGTTGGTTTCAAACTGTCCAATCTGGTTTTTCTGGTTTCGGCAGGACCCCTCTGTGGGCTGAGTTGTAGGCCCAGGTGCACACCCTCCGGCCATCCAGGTTACCAGACTGGGGTGTGGGCGCTAGCCCACCGGACAGCTGCCTGAGTCCCACGGGATCTGGTACTGGTCCTTCCCAGTCCTGTGGCTGGGTGAGAAGCAAGTCAAGCTGCCTTCACAGGAGAACACCTCAGGCCACTTTCCAGTAAAAACTCCTCCAGAAAGCGTGCCTCTCAGCCCAGCCCAATCCCCAACCTGACTGGTTAGGTCAATGCTCCTCTCAAATTTCCTGGGCTGGTGGGCTGGTGACCACAGAGATCGCAACTGAACATGGCCCCCTGTCCTTGCCACCCTGCCTGCACACCTAGGCAGACAGGTCTCTGCCACCTGCCCCGCCTAGATGGTGAGGGAGGGAGCCAGCTCTTCCAAGGACCCCACAGCTGGCCCAATGCTCCACTGGGTGCTGGGCTCCCTATGAGTCCTCCGAGGCACTGGCCGCAGACGGAAGCCTCTACACCCCTAACGCAGCAGCAGTGGCAGCTCTGAGGCATTTTTGGCTGGCCAAGGGCAGCTGGCCCTGCCACTGCCACTTTTGTCTTTACTCACAGGTGCTGGGCTCTCGATGAGTCCTCTGTGACAGACGCCCTGCCGCTGGCCATAGACAGAAGCCTCTGGGCCCTGGAAGCTGCAGCAGCAGCAGCTCCAAGGTCTTTATGTGCCAGCCAATGGCTGCCGTCCTGCCGCCCCGGCCGCTGCCCTTGACTTTACACAGGGTTGCCAGGCTCCCAATGAGTTCTCCGTGGCAGATGCCCCTGTCACTGGGCACAGATGGAAGCCTCTGGGCCCCAACTGCTATGGCAGCCGTGGCTCCAGGGCCGTTATGCGCCAGCCAAGGGCTGCTGCCAGCCTGGCCGCCTCCGACCTTACTTGCGTCCCTGAGACCCCAACGACCTGTAGCTGTCTGGTTCGTAATATCTCTGGTCTTTTATTTTCATAAATGCTGGGGAATTGTTGGTTGGGGAATTGATTGCACTATTTCTCAGTAAATCTGCCAGGATTTTCTCCCAGGGGTATGAGACCTGGAGTTGCTCCATCCTACTCTGCCGCCATTTTACTCCCAGAATCCAGGACATCTTTAAACATTCCAATATCCGAATTATAGGGGTACCAGAAGGGGAAGAGGAACAGCCACAAGTGGAAAACTTATTTGAACAAATAATAAAGGAGAATTTCCCCAGTCTGGCAAATGAAATATACTTCCAGGAAATCCAGGAAGCTCAGAGAGCCCCAAAGAAGTTGGACCCAAGAAGGAACACACCAAGGCACATCATAATTGCATTAGCCAAGATTAAAATGAAGGAGAGAATTCTAGAAGCAGCAAGAGATAAGGGGACAGTCACCTACAAAGGAGTACCCATCAGACTGTCAGCTGATTTCTCAAAAGAGACCTTACAGGCATGAAGGGGCTGGAAAGAAGTATTCCAAATCATAAAATCCAAAGACCTACACCCAAGATTACTCCATTCAGCAAAGCTTTCATTTAGAATGGAAGGACAGATAAGGTGCTTCCCAGATAAGGTCAAATTCAAGGAGTTCATCATCACCAAGCCCTTATTATACAATATGTTAAAGGGAGTTATCTAAGAAAAAGAAGATAGAAATATGAACAGTGAAAGGACAGCAAACTCATAGTTATTAACAACTACACCTAAAACAAAAGCAAACTAAGAGGACAGCTAGATCGGGAGCGGAAATATAGAGATGGAGATCACATGGAGGGTTAGCAAGAGGGGAGTGGGAGGAGGAGAAGGGGGGAGAAGGTACAGAGAATAAGTAGCATAGATGGTGAGTAGAAAATAGATGGGGGTGGGGCAAGAATACTATGGGAAATAACAGAATCTAAAGAACTTGTGACACGTGGACATAAATGAAGGGGTGGCAATGGTGTGGGAGGGGTGTGCAGGGTGGACGGGAATGAAGGGGGGAATAGGAAGACTGTAATGGTATAATCAATAAAATATATTTTTTAAAAAAAGGAACAAGACAAGGTTGTCCACTTTTACCACTTCTATTCAATATAGTATTGGAAGTTTTAGCCACAGCGATTAGACAAGTAAAGGAAATAAAAGGCATCAAAATCGGAAAGGAGAAAACAAAACTGTCATTTTTCGCAGATGACATGATAGTGTACCTGAAAAACTCTATAGACTCTACCAAAAAACTGCTCGAACTAATAAATGAGTTTGGCTAAACAGCAGGTTACAAAGTCATTATCCACAAATCAAAGGCATTTTTGTATATTAACAATGAATCAGCAGGAGCAGAAATCAAGAAAAAAATCCCATTGATATAGCAAAAACAAAAATAAAATATCTGGGAATAAACCTAACCAAGGAGGTAAAAGACCTGTATGCAGAAAACTACACAGCACTGAAGAGAGAAATCAAGGAAGACACAAACAAATGGAAACATATACCGTGTTCATGGATTGGAAGAATTAACATCATCAAAATGTCCATACTACCCAAAGCAATTTACAGATTCAATGCAATACCTATTAAAGTAACAATGGCATATTTCACAGACATAGAACAAACACTTCAAAAATTTATATGGAACCATAAACGACCCCGAATAGCAGCCGCAATTTTGAGAAAGAAGAACAAAGTAGGAGGGATCACAATACCTGATATCAAACTGTACTACAAGGCCACTGTAATCAAAACAGCCTGGTACTGGCATAAAAACAGGCACATAGACCAATGGAATAGAACAGAGAGCCCAGAAATTAACCCAAATCTCTACAGTCAATTAGTATTTGACAAAGGGGACAGTAAAATAAAATGGAGTAAAGATAGCCTCTTCAACAAATGGTGTTGGGAGAACTGGACAGCTACATGCAAAAAAATGAAACTCGAGCCCCAACTTACACCATACACCAAAATAAATTCAAGATTCATAAAAGACTTAAATATAAGCCATGACACCATTAAAGTCCTAGAGGAGAACATTGGCAGGAAAATCTCAGCTATTTCATGCAGCAATATTTTTACTGATATGTCCCCTAGAGGAAGGGACATAAAGGAAAGAATAAACAAATGGGATCTCATCAAAATTAAAAACTTCGGCATGGCTAAGGAAAATGGTATTAAGATAAAAAGAGAAACAACTGTTTGGGAAAACATATTTGCCAATGATACCTCAGACAGAGTTTTAATCTCCAAAATATACAAAGACCTTACACAACTACACTCTGTGAAGATAAGCAACCCAATTAAAAAATGGGCAAAGGGCTTGAACAGACACTTCTCCAAGGAGTGGAGGACATACAGAGGATTCAGAGACACATGGAAAGATGCTCAATATCGGTAGGTATCAGAGAGATGCAAATTAAAACCACAATGAGATACCACTTTACACGTGTCAGAATGGCCATCATAAACAAAGCAACAAACAACAAACGTTTGAGAGGTTGTGGGGAAAGGAAGACCCTAGTTCACTGTTGGTGGGATTGCAGACTGTTACAACCACTATGGAAAACAGCATGGAATTTTCTAAGAAAACTAAAAATGAACATGCCTTTTGACCCAGCAATTCCATAGTTAGGAGTATATCCTAAGAACCCTGAAACACCAATCCAAAAGAACCTATGCACACCAATGTTCATAGCAGCACAATTTACAATAGCCAAGTGTTGGAAGCAATCTAGACGCCTATCAGTAAATGAATGGATCAAAACCTATGGTGCATTTACACAATGGAATTCTAAGCAGCAGAAAAGAAGAAGGAGCTCCTACCCTTTGCAACATCATGGATGGAACTGGAAAGCATTGTGCTGAGTGAAATAAGCCAGGTGGTGAAAGACAAATACCATATTTGTCACCTTTAACAGGAATCTAAACAACAAAACAGACAAGCAAGCAAAATATGACCAAAGACACTGAAATAGGGAACAGGCTGACAGGGACCAGAGGTGAGTGTGGAGAGAATCTCAGGGGAAAAGGGGAAGGATTCACAGGAACAAGTATAATGGACACAAGGACAATAACTAAGGTGAGTGGTGGAAATGGGAGGGGGGTAGGGATTACTGGGTGGGGGTGGTGGGCATGGCTTGGAATATAAGACAGAAAACTGTACTTCAACACTAATTAAATAAAAAAAGAAATATAATCCTATCCTCATTAATTTGCAAATTAAATTAAAATACTTTTAAAATAAAAAAATGATGAAAGGTGGCTGTTTTATCAAGTGCACAGAAACCAACACAGAGTTGAAGAAAATGAAGAAAGAAAGA
This sequence comes from Sturnira hondurensis, assembly GCF_014824575.4. NCBI lineage: Eukaryota > Metazoa > Chordata > Mammalia > Chiroptera > Phyllostomidae > Sturnira > Sturnira hondurensis. The sequence goes on along the minus strand of NW_028094889.1, from coordinate 1,456,246 downwards.
AAGAAAGAAAGAAAGAAAGAAAGAAAGAAAGAAAGAAAGAAAAGGATATGTTCCAAACTAAAGAACAAGATCTTAATAGAGATCCATAAAGAGATCCTAATAGAATGGAAAGTGACTGAAGTGGTAGATAATTCTTAATAACAATCATAAATAGAGTCACCAAGGTCAGGAGAGCAATGCATGAACAAAGTGAACATTTCAACAGAAAAAGATTAAAAGTACCAACCAGAAATCACAGATCAGAAAAATGCAATAAGTAAACTAAAAATTCAGTGAAGAGGTTTCAAAGACTAGACCAAGCAGAAAAAGTAATCAGTGAACTCAAAGACAAGACAGTGTAATTTATCTAACGAGAAGAGCAAGAATAAAAATAAAAAAGAATGAAGATAGCTTGCAGGGCTTCCCAGTTGTGGGCTATGGACTGACACCACGGGTCTGTGGTCTGTTAGGAACCAGGCCACACAGCAGGAGGTGAGCTGCAGGCAAGTAAACAAAGCTTCATTCGCATTACCACCTGAGCTCTGCCTCATGTCCCCCACCCATGCTGTGGAAAAGTTGTCTTCCATGAAACCAGTCTCTGGTACCAAAAAGGTTGGGGACTACTGGCTTAAGGGCCCTAAGGGACACCATCAAACAAAGCAATTAGTGCATTATGGGAGTTCCATAAGGAGAAGAGAAAGAGAAAGGGGCAGAAAGTTTATTCAAAGGAATAATAATTGAAAACCCCTTTAAAGTGGGGAAAGGAACAGATATCAGATCCAGAAAGTCCAGCCACTTCCAAAAGCATGAATCCAAAGAGAACCACACCAAGATATATTTTAATTAAATTGTAAGAGGTTAAAGACAAGGAGAAAATCTTAAAAAGCAACTAGTGGAAAGTAACTTATTACATACAAGGGAACCCCCAGAATATTATCGAAGATACATTTTAAAAAATATATATTTTATTGATTATACTATTACAGATGTCCCATCCCCCCCTTTATTCCCTTCTGCCCTGCATGCCCCCTTCAACCCGCATTCCCACTTTAGTTCATGTTCATGGGTTATACATGTAAGTACCAAAAGACATCTTTTCAGCAGAAATCTTGCAGGCCAGAAGAGAATAGCTCAATGTATTCAAGTGCTCAAAGAAAGATACTGCCAAAAAGTATTAAGTGCAGCAAAGCTATCCTTCAGAATTGAAGGAGAGTTTTCCACTCAAAAGCTGAAGAAATTCATCACCACTAGACCAGCCTTGCAAGAAAAGTTAAAGGTAGTATTCTGAGCTAAAACAAAAGGGCACTAATTAGTAAGAGAAAAACATATAAAGTGTAAAACTCATTGGTAAAAATTAAGAATATTTAAATTCTTACTCTAATGTAATAGTTATCTTAACTCTAGTATAAAGATTAAAATACAAAAGTATTACAAATAACTGTAAATACAATAATTTGTTAGTGAATTCATGATGCAAAGAGATGCAAGTGGTGATGTGAAAAACACAATTGGGGTGTCAGGGAGCTTTTATATGTCTTTGAAGATTATGAGCTTAAAATATATTATTATAAATATGCTTTATGTAAGGCTTATACTATCCATAAAGCAAAAGCCTGCTATAGATCTCAACAATGTAACTTTACAATTCAAGGTACAACCTAAGTCCACATTTAACAGAAGGGAAGAAATAAAGATCAGAGTGGAAATAAATAAATAACTAGCAATGGAAAATATCAATAAAACTAAAACTAGATTTTTAAAAAAGATTTTATTCATTTATCTTAGAGGGGAAGGGAAGGAGAGAGAGAGAAATATCAATGTATGGTTGCCTTTCGTGCGTCCCCTGACAGGAACTGGGAACTGGCATGCAACCCAGGCATGTGCCCTGACTTAAAACTAGATTTTTGAAAAAATTAACAAAATTGACAATTTGTTAGCTAGACTTACCAAGAAAAGAAAGAAAGAATATTCAAATAAATCAGAAAAGAAAGAAGAGATATTACAACTAATATCACAGATGTAGAAAGAAGCATAACAGACTACTATGAACAGCTGTGCACCAAAAAATTGCATGACCTGGAAGAAATGAACAAATTCCTAGAAATATACAACCTACCAAGACTGAATCAAGAAGAAATAGAAAGTTTTTATAGATCAGTCACAATTAAGGAGATTAAATTAGTAATCAAACACCTCCCAACAAATAGAAATCTAGGAAAAGATGGCCTTTCTGGTGAATTCTATCAAATACTTAAAGAAGAATTTATTCCAAGCATTCTTAAACTATTCCAGAGACAGAACAGGAAACACATCTAAACTCACTTTATGAAACCAGAATTATCCTGATAACCAATACCCACAAGGACATCACAAGAAAAGAAAATTACAAGCTACTACCCCTGATGAATATAGATGCAAAATCTTCAACAAAATACTAGCAAACCAAATTCAACAATATTTTGAAAAGAATATATATCATTACTAAATGGGACATATTTCAAGAATGCAAGTTCAATATCCTCAACTCAACCAATGTGGTAAACCACTTTAACACAGAGAATGATAAAAATTGTATTATCATTTCAATAGATGCAGATAAAGCATTTGACAAAATTCAATATCCATTTAAGATTAAAAAAGCACCTCTCAACTAAGTGCATCTTTAGGGAACATGCCTCACCATAATAAAGTCATACATGACAACCCTATACAGCTAACATTATCCACAATGGTGAAAAGTTGAAAGCTTTTTCTCTAAAATCACAAGCAAGACAAGGACGCCCACTTTTGCCACTTTTATTCATCACAATACTGGAAGTTTTAACCATGGCAACTATATAAGGAAAAGAAATAAAATCTACCTAAATTGGAAAGGAAGAAGTAAATTGTCTTTATTTACAACATGATTTAGATACACAAAAACCTAAAAAGTCCATTTTTAAAAATTGTTAGAACTAATGAATTCTGTAAAGTTGCAGAGCAAAAATCATCTTATAAAATCATTTCTTTTTCTATTTATTAACATTGAAATATTTGAAAAGGGAATTAGGAAAAGAATCCCATTTATGATATCATCAAAATGAATGAAATACTTAGGAATAATTTGAACTGTAAAGGTGAAAGACTTGATACTAAAAGCTACAACTATGGAATTAAAGAAACTACACTCATCCAGCCTGGTAGGAGGGGCACAAATGCAAAATGGACTGGCCCCTCACCCACATGTTGTGGATAAAAATTTGGGAGGAATATCTTGAGAGTAAGGAGTCCAGCCCCATACAAGGTCCCCCAGCCTAGGATTCCAGTGCCAGGAATGTAAGTCCCCACAACTCTGGCTGCAAAGAAGAGTAGGAATTGAGTTGGTGGAAAAACTGCTGAAGCCCCAGGCAGTTGCTCTTAAAGAACCCACACACAAATTCACTTAATCAGGCTCACACCCTCTAAGCACCAGCACTGGGGCAGCAGCTTGAGGCACCAGTGGCATAAAGTGAGGAACTGAAGTGGCTGGCATGAAGGTGAGTGGAGGCCATTGTCCCTTTTCAGGACCCTCCCTCCACAGAGCCACTGGGCTGGTACAATACCTGAGACTCTGTCAATCTGGCTAACAGGTTGACTTGAAGATCCCCAGAGAATTTACCCCACATAGCTTACAGGCTCACCCAAGCTGCTTTTCCATATGAATGGCTGGCCTTGGCTCATGCTGCACAACTTCCTAAATCTTCTCAATCAAGCAACAGCTGACTTCAGTGAACATCAGGCCCAGCACTAGCAGCAGTCAGCCTAGATTTACAGCTTGGCTTCACCTGTGAATCTCCAAGTCCAGCACAAGTAGCAGCCATCTCAGATTGCTTTATAGCTTAGGCATGGTGGGGAGGGGGCTCATTGTGGCCTGTACCACCTGGGAAAAACACAGGTCGGGGCTCATTGTGGCCTGTACCACAGGGGAAACTCCAGGACCAGCACACCCAGTGGACAGCTACAGACCATATAGGGGCACCACCGCCCTTCCCCTGTACTACTGATCCTTCATGGAGGGTGGAGGTTGGTGGTAAGTAGTCACAGTCAGTCCTTGAAGCTGACTGACCTGGGTAATTCTTCCCATTGATATGCCAACAGTAATCAAGGCTCAGCTGCAAGAGGAAGATATACTCAGCCCATATGAAGGACACACCTCGAGTACCCAGATTGGGTAATAGTGGAGGTTGTGCCATTGGACCCTACAGGACACCTACTACTTTAGGCCACACTACTAAAACACAAGTCAAAGCAGCTCTACCTAATACAGAGAAACAAATGCAGGGAGGCTGACAAAACGGGGAGACAAAGAAACATCGCCCAAATAAAAAAACAGATCAAAACTCCACAAAAAGATAGAAACAAAATGGAGATAAACAATCGATCAGATGCAGAATTCAAAACACAGGTTATACAGATGCTCAAGAAACTTAGTAAGGATCTCAGCACCATAAAAAGGATCAAGTAGAAATGAAGGATTCACTAACTGAAATACAGAACAATTTCCGGGGAAACAACAGTAGAGTGGATGAAGCTGAGAATCAAATCAATGATTTGGAACATAAGGAAACAAAAAACAACCAATCAGAACAAGAAGAAAAAAGTGAGGATAGTATAAGCAGCCTCTGGGACAAGTTCTAAAGATCCAATATTTGTGTCATAGGGGTGCCAGAAGGAGAAGAGAAAGAGCAAGAAATTAGAAATGTATTTGAAAAAATTATGAAGGAAAAATTCCCTAATTTGGCAAAGGAAATAGACATGCAAGTCCAGGAAGCACAGAGAATCCCAAACAAGATGGATACAAAGAGGCCCACTCCAAGACACATCATAATAAAAATACCAAAAGTTAAAGATAAAGAGAGAAAATAAAAACAGCAAGAGAAAAGAAGTTAGTTACCTCTGGGGAAGTTCTCATAAGACCATTAGCTGATTTCTCACAAAAAACCCCCCAAAACTTTGCAGGCTAAAAAGGATTGGCAAGAAATACTCAAAGTCATGAAAAGCAGGGACCTACAGTCAAGATTGCTTGACCCAGCAAAGCTGTATTTAGAATCAAAAGGCAGATAAAGAGCTTCACAGACAAGAAAAAGGTAAAGGAGTTCATCACTATCAAATCATTATTATATGAAATGTTAAAGGGACTTATTTTTTTTTAAAAAAGATCAAAACTATGAACAAAAATACATATCAAAAATTGAATCAAAAAAAGAAAACAAACTAAGCAAACAGGAAGAACAGAGATAGAATCACGGATAGAGAATGTTTTAATGGTTGCCAAATGCCCAAAGGGTGTGGGGGAATGGGTGAAGATGTGAGGGGACTTAGAAGTACAAATAGGGACTTCCAGCCAAGATGGAGGCATAGGTAGACACATAGTGCCTCCTTGCACAACAAAAAGAAGGACAACAGAAATTTTAAAACAAAAAATAACCAGTACTGACAGAAAAATTGAACTGTATGGAAGTCTGACAACCAAGGAGTTAAAGTAGACAAGTTCATCCAGACTGGTAGGAGGGGCAGGGTCAGGCAGCAGGGACCAAGAGGGCTCCCAGCAAAGTGGCAGCTGGTGGACCCAGCAAGAACAAATTGTGGAGGAGCACAGCGCAAGGCAGCTGGCAGACCAGGTGGTCCCACATTCATGCACAGATAAACCCGGTGAAACTGGGGAGTGAGACACACCGCACAAACCCAGGGTCCCAGCACAGGGAAATAAAGCCTCAAAACACCGATTGAAAACACCTGGGGGGGGGGGGTTGAGGCGCTGGGAGATACTCCCAGCCTCACAGGAGAGTTCATTGGAGAGACCCACAGGGTCCTAGAATGTACACAAACCCACCCACATGGGAATCGGCACCAGAAGGGCCCAATTTGCTTGTGGGAAGTGGGGGAAGTGACTGAAATCTGGCAGAGTGGAGCAAGCGCCACTGTTCCCTCTCTGACCCCTTCCCCACATACAGCATCACAACACAGCAATGTGGGTTACCCTGCCCTGGTGAATACCTAAGGCTCCACCCCTCACTAAGTAACAGGCATGTCAAGACAGAAAAAAAAATGGCCCAAATGAAAGAACAGATCAAAGCTCCAGAACAAATAAAACTAAGCGATGAAGAGATAGCCAACCTATCAGAGGCACAGTTCAAAACACTGATAATCAGGATGCTCACAGAATTGGTTGAATTTGGTTGCAAATTAGATGAAAAAATGAAAGCTATGCTAAGTGAAATAAAGGAAAACATACAGGGAACCAATAGTGATAGGAAGGAAACTGGACTCAAATCAACAGTGTGGACCAGAAGGAAGAGAGAACATCCAACCAGAAAAGAATGAAGAAACAAGAATTCAAAAAAATGAGGAGAGGCTTAGGAACCCCCAGGACATCTTTAAATGTTCCAATATCCGAATTATAGGGGTACCAGAAGGAGAAGAGGAAGAGCAACGAGTGGAAAAGTTATTTGAACAAATAATAAAGGAGAACTTTCCCATTCTGACAAAGGAATGGACTTCCAGGAAGTCCAGGAAGCTCAGAGAGTCCCAAAGAAGGTGGACCCAAGGAAGAACACACCAAGGCACATCATAATTACATTAGCCAAGATTAAACATAAGGAGAGAATCTTTCTTTTTTTTTCCACATCAGACAAATAGTACATCTCTTCAGAACTGAATCTGCTGAAAGAGAGAATCTTAAAAGCAGCAAGACAAAATGAGAGAGCTACTTACAAAGGAATGTCCACAAGGCTGTCAACAGATTTCTCAAAAGAGACCTTACAGGCAAGAAGGGGCTGGAAAGAACTATTCCAAATCATGAAAGGGAAGGACCTACAGCCAAGATTGTTCTATCCAGCAAAGCTGTCATTTAGAATGGAAGGACAGATAAAGTGCTTCTCAGATAAGGTCAAGTTAAAGGAGTTCATCATCACCAGGTCCTTATTATATGAAATGTTAAAGGGATTTACTGAAGAAAAAGAAGATAAAAAGCTTGTACAATAAAATGACAGCAAACTAACAATTAATAACAATGACACCTAAAACAAAAACAAACTAAGCAAACAACTAGAACAGGAACAGAAACACAGAAATGGAGATTACATAGAAGCTTATCAACAGGGGAGTGGGAGGAGGAGAGAGGGGAAAAAGAGAATAAGAACAGAGAATAAGTAGCATAGGTGAAAGGTAGAAAATAGGGGGAGGGTAAGAATAGTATGGGAAATATAGAAGCCAAAACTTGTAAGTATAACACGTGGACATGAACTAAAGGGGAGAATGTGGGTGGGAGGGAGTATTCAGGGTGGAAGGAATAAAGGGAAAGTGGGACAACTGTAATAGCAAAATCAATAAAATATATTTTAAAAAAGAAGTACAAATAGGTAGTTATATAATAGCCATGAGGCTGTAAAGTACAGTACAGGAAATAAAGTGGTTAAAGAACTTATATGCATGACCCATGGACAGGAACAATGGTGGGGGACTGCCTGAGGGAGCAGGGGGTACTGGGTGGAGTGGGGGGGAAACTGGAACAACTCTAACAGTATCATCAATAAAATATTATTTACAATATAAAGATCTTCTACACAACATTGTATCTCATGTTGTGTTCTTTCTGTGATAAAGTATAATAAAACAAGAAAAACAGTGGAATCAAATATAAATTCCTCCTGTGCAAAAAAAAAAAAAAAGGAAAAAGCAAAAGAAATAAAGTGGAACGTTACTATAGACAAAAATGAAAGTAATTATAAAAGAATAAAACAAACAATTATACACTAACAAAAATGAATCAACCTAGATGAAATGGACAAATTCCTAGAAACACAGAAACTACCAAAACTGGCTCAAGAAGAAATAGAAAATCTGAATAGACCTGTAATATATTTGCATCAGTAATATAATATAGCTCAACAAAGATAAGCCTGGGGCTAGATGGCTTTGCTAGTGAATTATGCAAAATATTTAAAGAAAAATTAACAACAATTCTCTAGAACTTTCAAAAAGCAGAAGACTAAACACTGTCCAACTTGTTTGAAGCCAGCAGTACCCTGATACTAAAGCCAGATAAAGATATCACAAGAAAAGAAAATTAAGGAACAATATCCTTATTGATACAGATGCAGAAATCCTCAACAAAATACTAGCAAAGCAAATCTAGCCACCTTTAGTGTACATAATACACATTTACCACGTGGGATTTATTTTAGGAATGCAAGGCTAGTTCAACATACAAAAATCTGTCAACTGAATACATCATATTAATAAATGAAGGGGAGAAGCCACATGATTATCTCAATGCAGAAAAACCATTTAAATAAAATCCAACACTTTTTCGCTATTAAAGCACTCAACAAAATTTGAATACAAGGAAATGTCACAAAGTGAGGGCTCACTGCCCAATGCACATAGAAATCAATGCTATGATATTGCCTTTTGAAAAAAGAGCAGGCTTTATTGTGAGGTTGATCAGAAAGGAGACAGGAAACAAAGCTCGTCTCTTTCCCTGATTGAGGTTTTGGAGTGGGACTGAAGGATTTAGGAAAGGATAGGCTAGTATGGGGAAGCACTGGTGGCCCAGGTTTCAAATGCAGGGCTTCAGCCCCACACTTTTCTAGACAGTGGACCCTCCACCCTCTGCTTCTGAAAGGACGCTGGTGATGAGGGGTGGGGTGGTGGAGCTAAACTTTGGTTCCAGGTATTATGGAAGGTTAGCATTCTCTCCTCTGCACATGCTTCAACTGCATGGCTTACAGTTTTGTTGTGTTGTCCCTTAAAAGCAACACCATATCTTGTTGGAAATAGGATAAGACTAGTTTGAACTGGTTCTGCAGTTATGGGAAGTTCCTCAACATGATCAAGAGCATTTATGAAAAACTTACAGCTAAAAATGTTTATTGTGCAACACAAAAGCTATTCCTCTAAGTTCAGGAAGATGGCAAAAATGTCTAATATATATATATAATCAAACTGTTCTATTTCTAGCACCAACTCAAGGTCCTGGATGATAACAAATGTTGATTGAATGGACAACCTTAAAATGTTTTTTGTTTCAACTGTTTCTTTTTATTTTTTATTGACTTTATTGGTGTGATACTGGTTAACAAAATTGTACCGGTTTCAGCCACACAACTCTACAATACAACATGGGTGCATTGTGTCGTGTCTACTACCCTAAGTCAAGTCTTTGTCCATCACCACGTATCCCCACTATACTCTCCTCTACCACCCCATCCCTCCTGTCAGCCAGGCATCAACATGATGTTGTCCAGGTCCATGAGGTTTTTTTGTAATCCTCACCTGAGGGTATGTTTATTAATTTGAGAGAGAGAGAAGCATTGATTGCCTCCTGTTTGTGCCTTGACCCAGGGTTGAACTTATGACCTAGGTATGTGTCCCAACTGGGAATCAAACCTACAGCCTTTTGGTGTATGAGATGATGCTCCAACCAACTGAGTCATCAGGCCAAGTCCCATGAATTTTTTGTCTTAAAAATGTCTGCTTCTGACATTTTTCTAAAAAAATTTATTTATTTTTTAGAGAGCAGAAAGGGAGAAAGAGAGGAAGAAAAACATCAATGTGCAAGAGAAACATTAATTTGCCTCTCCCATGCCCCTAACCCAAATGAGGACCTGGCCTGCAACACAGGAATGTGCCCTGACCTGGAATTGAACTGGCAATCCTTCAGTTTGCAGGTTGGCACTCAACCCACTGAGCCATACCAGCCAGGGCTGCCTTTAACATTTTGATATAATATTGTTGGATGTTCTAGCTAGAGTAATTAGACTAGAAAAAGAAATAAATTGTAAACAAATTGGAAAAGAATAAAGTTCACATTTAAAAATGCTAAGTGTTTCTCCATTAAAACATGAAGCTATAACTTAGAAGAGGAAAACAGTCCCAGGAAAGATTCAGTTACAAATTAGCTAAGTATAATATTGGTATATTTTTAGTCTTAAAATTATTGTTCTGTATTTGATTAATGATACTACCACATTTTGGGGGAGGTTTCAAAAAATTAGAAAGAACAAGAATTTAATAATGCAGGAAATAATTCTTGAAAGTATAAGGGAAAAATCTCTTTTTTTAGGCAAAATACAGGCTTCTAGTCACCTAAAAAGGCAGTCACCTCTATTTTTGTTAATTGCAGCACTATTTACAATCACCAAGATATGGAAGCAGCCTAAATATCCATCAGTAGATCAGTGGATAAAACAACTATTGGACATTTGCACAATGGAATGCTACTTGGATGTAAAAAAAAAGAAGAAAACTTTTGGAAATTTTGGAACAGTTCCTGTTGGAACAGTATGGAAGGACCTGGAAAACATTACGCTAAGTGAAATAAGCCAGTGAGAGAAAAACAAACACCATATGATTCCCCTCATATGTGGAATCTAATGAACAAACTGAACAAAATATAGACAGAAAGAGCATGCTGACAGCTGGTGGGGGAGGTTAGGGGATGGAGGGATTGAGCAAAAAAGGAAAAAGGACTCATGAACACGGACAACAGTGTGGTGGTTGCTGGGTACAGTGGGGTATAAGGGGACTAAATGGTTTTGGAGAAAAAACATATAAAGATTACATTTAAAAAATAAAATAAAAAAGTGACTTAAACCCAACTGGGTATCACCTACTTTTATTCTAAATGCACCTGCCCTCCTTGTCCTATGCTCTGCTCTTCCTCACCACTATCTTGGAATGACTGGGGCTTTCTTCTTCATACTAGTAACCAGAAACTAGTTCATCACCTTTTTTTCCATTTTTTTATGACAGTAAATCCTTTTTTAACTTATTTATTTTTTTGTTGTTCAAGTACAATTGTTTCCATTTTCCTACCACCATTTTTCTCTGCCTCACCTGCACCCACCCTCCACCCTCAATCCTATCCCCTTTTGGCTTTGTTTTTATACATGCTCCTTGACTACACCCTTCCCCTTCTTTCCCCAAGTATTACCTTCCCCCTCCCCTCTGGTTACTGTCAGTTTGTTCTTTATTTCAATGTTTCTGGTTATATTTTGCTTGTTTGTTTGTTTTGTTGATTAGGTTCCACTTATAGGTGAGATCATATATTTGTCTTTCACCATCTGGCTTATTTCACTTAGCATAATGCTTTCCAGTTCCATCCATGCCGTCACAAAGGGTAGGAGCTCACATTTTTTTTTTCCTTTCTGCTGCCTAGTATTCCATTGTGTAAATGTACCATAGTTTTTTAATCCACTCATTTATTGGTGGGAACTTCTTGCACTGGCCCTTGACACCTCTATAAGAACTCTTTTGAAGAAACATAATTCTTGAAACTTTAAACCTGACATTTTCTTTAAAAGATAACTTTGTTAAGATACCATACTGTGTTTTGGGGTTTTGGTAGCTGGCTTTACCCTAAGAAATGGTAGGTTCATCTTAGTGTGGATTTCTGACGCTGCAACTGACACACATAAAAGTGATTTATTCACACGATTGCTGTCATGGAGTGAAAGGAGCTTATTTAAACAATACAGGGGGATGAAAACCAAGTTTCCCCAAACTGTCAGCACTATGCTTTTAGAAGTTTCTTTCTTTTTTTTTTGGATTTTATTTATTTGTCTTTAGAGAGGAAGGAAAGGAGAGAAGGAGAGAAATATCAATGTATGGTTGCTTCTTGTGAGTCTCCTGCTGGGAACTGGCCTGCAACCCAGGCACGTGGCCTGACTGGGAATCAAACCATGATCATGTGGTTCGCAGGCCCATGCTCAATCCACTGAGCTACACCAGCCAGGCCCAGAAGTTTCTATCTACACCAGCTTCTGATGCATTTTATGAGCCATTCCACCCACTCAGGTCCTGAGAAGAAGAATATGTGGAAGCACTTGAAGCAGTGCTCTCAATTCCACTTTACTCAGTAGCAGAGTAATCTAAGCATAACTTAGATTAAAAATTCTCAGTTTAGGAGAGAATTAATCCAGTAAATTCTTCCAAGTTGCAGAGATTAATCTCATACCTAATGACTTGTTTATAATTTCACAATAAGGGATTGAAGTGCTATGAAACTGGTATACATCTTAGTTTGCTATAAAAATTTCAAGTTATTCTACATTTTCTTAATATTAAAATACATTTATTACTAAGAATCATGATTGAAACTGACATATTAAATTCCATTCTTGTCACTAGGTTCGCACCAGAATAACCCAATATAAGAAAACTAAATGTAATTTAATAAAGCAAATAACCCAAAAATGGTACAGAAGAGGAACCGAAATGGGTGAAACAAAGGAGCAGAGAAAATGTCATACTCAGCACCCAACTGTTCCTTTTCACTGTGATTCTCAAGTGTTTGGTACCTGTAATAGCAAACACCTGTCTAATCACAGTGGGGACTAGATAATGACAGTAGATTGTGACTGTATCATAGCAAGCATCTCAAAGGCAAAGTTACACTAATGACTTGATTCAGTATATCAATGAGGTGAGGACCTTATTGACAATCTTTAATAACCAGCCAACTATTAAGAGTGTCCATCATGTTATTATCCACCTGTGAATAAAGATATTTTTCCCCAGAATTATCCTTCAATCTCAAACATACAAATACAAGGAGGTGAGCCCTGGCCAGGTGTTTTAGTTGGAATGTCATCCCATGCACCAAAGTTTGTGGTTTCAAAACCCAGTCAGGGCACACACCTAGGTTGTGGGTTAAATGCCAGGTTGAGGCACATATGGGAGACAAACAAACAATGTTTCCCTTTCACATTGGTGTTTCTGTCTCTTCCTCCTTCCCTTCCTCTTACTTTAAAAACCAATAAAAATATCCTCAGGTGAGGATTAAAAATTTTTTTAAACACAGGAAGGTGAAGGTAACTCATAGGAGTTCTGCAGAGAATATGCTAGAGCTCTGCTGTCCAGGGGAGTAGCCATTAGCATCATGTGATTAAGTAAATTAACTATAGTTGATCCTCATTGTTTGCCTATTTCATATTTGCAAAAATTCACAGTAAAATTTACTTATAACCCACAAGAAGACACTCACAGCACTATGGTCATCTACTGACATGCACTGAAAGGCAAAAATTTTGACAGGCACATGTTCCCAGTGGAAGTTAAATAAGGAAAACTCTGCCTTCTTGTTTCAGCTCTAACACTGTGGGAAAAAAAGTGCCCTTTTGCAGTCTGTTAAGTGTCAGGTTTTAGAAGTTTTGTTGATGATTTCACTGTTTCAAATTGCCCCCATGCATAGTGCTGAAGTGATGTCTAGTGTTCCTAAGCACAGGAAAATTGTGACGTGCATTAAGAAAATGCACATAGTAGAAAAGGTTTGTTGAAGCAGTTATTGTGCTTTGGGCCATGAATTCAAGGTAAATGTGTTTTCTTCAGAGTGAGCTGGCTTTCTGAAAAGATAAACAAAATTAATAAACCTTTACCTAGACTCACCAACAAAAAAAGAGAGAGGACTCAAATAAAAGCAGAAATGAAAGAGAAAACATAATAACTGATACTTGAGAAATACAAAGGGTTGTAGGAGACCAGTATGAACAATTATATACTGACAAATTGGACAACCTAAAAGAAATGAACAAATGCCTAGAAACATAAAACCTATCAAAATTGAATCAGGAAGGAATAGAAAATCTGAACAGACCATTTACTAGTAAAGAATTTTCTGTAAATGTTTATCAAGCCCATCTGGTCTAATGTGTCAGTTAAGGCCAATCTTTCCTTTTTGACTTTGTATGTGGATAATCTATCCATTTGTGTGAGATGTTAAATTCTCCTACTATTATTGTGTTGCTGTCTCTTTCTCTCTTAGGTCTGTTAATACACACACACACACACACACACACACTAATAAACGTTAGGCCATCTTGATGGATTTTCCCCTTTATCCATCTTTGTCTCTTGTTAGCACTTTTCTGGCTTGAAATCTATTTTGTCTGGTATCAGTATGATTAGTACCACTTTCTTTTGGATACCACTTGCTTGGAGTATCATGTGGGTCTCCTGAAGGGTCTCCTTTTGATTTATGAGTCAAGTCCATTTACATTTGGGTTGATTACTGATATATGAGAATTTACTACTTTTATTTTATCTTTTGTTTGCTCTATACCTCTAGGTTTCTTTTCTCTTGTGTTTCTGTCTGCTATTTTAATTCGGTGGTTTTCTGATGTTTTCCTCTGTTTCCTCCTTTTTATGTTTCATGTCTCTGATCTAGATTTTTGTTTTGGGGCTACTATAAAGTTCATATAAAACATCTCATAGATAAAAGTCCTTTTACTTCTGATTGCATCTTATCTTCATTTGCCTATACAACTTATATTTATCCTCCTTCCTTTTTATATTTTCAATCATTAATTATTCCTTTTTGTGTTGTCACCAAATTGGAGTAGCTATAGTTAGTTTTTTTTATATAGTTAGTTTTAATGCTATTTCCCATTTAACCTTTATGCTATAATTGTTTGACAGTATATTCTGTAACAGAGTTGCAGTTTTCTGATCTTGTCTGTTCATCCCCTTACTCAGAGTTTTCTGTACTTTTGCCATTTAACTTCCAGTAGAAACTCCTTTCAATGTTTCTTGTAAGGAAGTTCTTCTGGTGGTGAACTCATTCAGCTTTTGTGTAGAAAAGGCTTTATTTCTTCTTTGTATCTGAAGGATAACTTCTCTGGATAGAGTATTCTTGGCTGGAAGTTTTAATCTGTTAATATTTTGAATATGTTATTTCATCTTCTTTTGGTTTGTATTCTGCTGAGAAATCTGATAGCCTGACAGGTGGCCCCACTCTATAAGTTACTTCACTCCCTCCTGGCTGCCTTGGGGATTCTTTCTTTATTACTGGCTTCGACACTTTTAACATAAAGTGCCTTGGAGAAGGTCTTTTTGCGTTGAGGTAATTGGGTGTCCTATTACCTCTCTTGCTTGTATGTCCAGCGCCTTCCCCAGATTGGGGATGTTATCTGTTAGTTCTTTAAATAGGCTCTCTGTTTTCTTCTTCTGGAATACCATTCCCTGTATAATGTTTTATCTAATGGAATTGGATAATTCTAGTAGAGTTCTTTGTTTTAATCTTAGTTATTTCTCCCTTTGCACCTGAAAGATTTCTGGATTTCTATCTTCAAGCTTGCCAATTCTCTCTTCCACATGGTCTGCTTTATTTCCAATGCTTTCTAATACACTCCTTACCTCATTTATTGAGTTCTTCATTTACAGAATTTGTTTTGTTCTTTTTAGTTTCAATGTTTGGTATAGTACTCCTGTTCATTAATGTTGTTCCTGAAATCACCTAACTGCCCTTATGAATTTTCTTGTACATCTCATTGAGTTTCTTTGTGACAGGGATTTTTAAAAATTCTCTATCATTTAAATCACAGTCTTCTGTGACTTTGCATTTGGTTCTGAATATTTCATTTTTGTGATGCTGAGTTACTGACATTGCTCATGGTGCTGGATTAATTGTTTCTCTGCTAGAACATCTGTGGTAGTGAATACCTTTCATATTTAGGTATAGCTTTGTTAAAACAATTGAGCAGATTGGTGATAAGAAGGCTCTCCCCCCAGCCCTGCCCACTAGGTTGCATTAGTTTCGCTTACCTGAGCTCACTCATGTTTGAAGGCCACTCAGCACTTTTCACCACCTCTATCAGAGGTGTTGTGGGTATCCTCTCCATTGTAGTTTGTGCTTCTGGGTTGTTAGTGCTACTGCTGTGTGGCGCCAGGATAGAATGTTTACAGCATTTGTGGGTATAACTGTCAGGGTTACAGGGATAAGTGTGGGACTCAAGAAACTCCATTGTGGCAGCGGGATGGTCAGGTGGAGGAAGCTGGTGTTGAGAGCCCTACCACCACTGCTGCCTAGATCCCTGCAGCTGGTGGTGTGGCCCTGCTGCGGTGGGAGGAGGCCAGGCACATGCTGCTGCTGCTGTCCTTTCCCTGTACTGGGCCAGTGGTGTGGAGACTGGAGTCTCAGCCGTCTCCACCACAGCCACTGTACTTGGCAGGGCTTGCTCATCTGTGAAGCAGCCAGAGAACTGGAGTCAAAGGCACTGAGCCTTCTATTTCCCCAATTCTGCCTCCCCTAAGCATTTCAATTCACCCACCTTCAGATACAGAGATATATAGACATCTGCAGGCATCCTAGTGTGTGTGAAGAGAAATCTTTGTTGTTATAGATGTCCTACTTTTTGTAGTTTGAAGGGAAATGAAAATAGGAGTGTCTTACTCTGCCATGATGATGCCACTCCTGAACAGGGTTTTAATGAGTTAGAGAATAACTAGAGGGTTACTCTAGAAAATGTTCCAGAGAATAACTCCTGATCCTCTGGGTCTGATCTAGGGCAGCATCTCCTAGTGCCAGTGACTTTCTCATTGCACATTATGGATCTTGATGTGAAAGTATTACCTTCCTCAGTTGTAAACTCTTTGCAGTTGGCTTCTCACAATTTCATCTTTGTGCTTTACTCTGTGATCTCCAAATAGCAGACACACACAGGAACTCAACTGTAGTGACAACCAAAAGTAAAAAATGATAATCTGAGTGGTGTCCTGGAAAATGCCTTGACAGGGCTCTCTGAAATCCATATCTCCACCAAAGCAACCAATGAACTGGCCACAAAATGATGGAATCCGCATTTTTGGAAGTCTGGATTCTCATCCAATACTTATAGAAACAAGGGTAGATGCTTAAGAAAGAAAGAAAGCTGTGAAAATTTGACAAGTGTTGTTGTGCTTTTGTTTGCTTACCTACCACCCCCACTTCCTTCCCAGCTTTCAGAAGCGACCACAGGGACTGAGCCATATGTTCTTGCTGTGGCTCACAGGTGCCAAGGGAGCGGGGTGGAGTGGATGGTGATAGAGCTTTGTTCTAAAAAACACTGTGGTTGTGCATTTTACCTGAGGGACTAGCACTGAAATTTCCTTTTGCTTTGCCCTTCAGGTCAAGCAGCTTTCCAAGATGCTGTGTCAAGAGCACTTAAAGACCTAGACTACCCATGGGTTTTGGGGGAGGAGGGGAAAAATGGGGCAAGTAGCAGATAGATCCGAGAGTCTTCTTAGAAGCAGGTTGAAGTGTCCTTGGAGTTAGAACAAGGGCTTTGAAGGTCCCTCATGTGCTTTGTAGATGCTGAGTCCTGACACATGTAAGGCCCAAGAAAACCTTAAAACGTATCCCTATAGCCAGTCCTTGGACGCTACATAAGCAGGTGGTGAAGGCTATCACAGAGGTGCAGAAAGCCTTGCCAAGTACTCTCGTTCAAAACCAACCTACAAAGTGAAGGAGGTGTTGATTTTTTTTTCATTCTTTTTGGTGCCAGATGGTTAAGGTAATCTGTCATTGGTTCACTGCTAAAACAGTGAAACAGGGATTTTGGTGATCACACATGACAAGAAATACAGTCTTTGTGAAATAAAAAAAAGTTTGGAAAAGCCACTTAAAAATGGACAATTAGCCCTGGCTGGCGTGGTTCAGTGGACTGAGCATGGGCCTGTGAACCAAAGGATCGCAGTTTGATTCTCAGTCAGGGCACATGCCTGGGTTGCAGGCCAGTTCCCAGCAGAGGATGCAGGAGAGGCAGTCATACATTGATATATCTCTCCCTCTCTCCTTCCCTTCCCCTCTAAAGATAAATAAATAAGTTTTTTAAAAAAAGGACAATTACAACCCTCAGCAAACTGCAGGGAGGAAGGAAAATGTGATTTCCAGAGTCATTGCATTATACTCTAAATATCGAAATCTCAACAAAAGATTACAAGGCTTACAGAGAAACACTGGTAAAAGGAACTATATAAATAAATATTGGTTTGTAACTTTTTGTTTATATGATTTGAAAGACAAATACATAAAATAATTATAAATGTATATTGATGAGGATACATTACACAAAGTTGTAATTTGTGACAACATAAATTGAGAGAACGGAATGTTATAGAAGCACAGTTTTTGTATGCTATTGAAGCTATGTTAGTAACAATTCAGTATTGAAAGAATCCAAGGAAAAAAGATAAAATTTAGGATTATGGAGAAAATGGTGGCAGACTAGGACAAAGGATTCCACTTCCCCCCACGCATGGGAGAAAAACCTGGCTGATCTGCGGAGGAACACAGGAAATAGCCAACAGTGCCCCGACATACAGGGAAATAGTAGTCCAGAAATTGTAGCAGACATGGAAAGACCAGACAGTGAGGAGACAACTGCAGGTCAATAAGGTCCGAGGGACCAGCGCAGAGGCTGCAGGCCATGGCTGCCACCTCCGCTGGACCAGGCACCAGGGGCCTGGGCCGGGTCTGCCCTGGACTCTTTGGGAACCCAGGGCTGACTGCAAGGTCCTTGGGAGAGAGCTGGGTTATCAGCTCCCTCCCTACCCAGCTGGGCGCAGTTTGAGAAACACCAGGAGAGATCTGTTTGCTTGAAGTGTCGGAGAGAGGAATGGGCATGAGGAAGCACATGAGGGGGCTTTGATCACCCGTGGAGTCTGTGGTCTCCAGTGGGAGAACTGAGAGTCGCCCTTGCGTTCCCCCATAGCAGTGGAAAAGGTTCGCGCCCAAGCATGCAGGATCAGGGAAGCCTGGTTGGGTGTGCATGCCCACATCCCAGCCCATGGTGGTGACTCCGGAGGAAAGAGTGCTCTACAAAGGACCTGGATTCCCTCAGTGGGGCACTGGGGAGAGGCATTGGTCTGGATCTTAGGAGAGTGCTCGTGAGACTGGCTGAGTTCTCCAAGAAGGGAGAAAGGCCACACCAATTGCCCCTCAGACTGCTGCAGCCAGCGAAACCAGAAAAACTGGTCTGGCCAGGTGGAAACCAACAAGAGGTGGTTTTTTTTTTTCTTTAAGTAAACATTTATTTTTTAACTTTATTATTGTTTTATCTTTCAATACTTTTTCCCTCTCTTTCCTTCTCTCTTTATTTCTTCTTCCCTTCTTTCCAAACTTACCACTTTTTCCTCCCTTCTGCTGCCTCCCCCCGACAAGTGAGACAAAAAACTTGGAACTGCAAAAAGACCCAAGTTGGACCCAAAGAAGGGGAATCCCAACAGTAGAGACATGGAGACAAATTTCACTTTGCTATAGCAGAGAAACTACAAGTTACTGCATATTTGTATTATTTTCATCATTCTTGTATCTTTTATTTTAATAGTGCCTTTGTATTCCTCCTCTTTCTGTATAGTCTTCTTTGCCTTGGCTGGAATATATTGTATCATTTGACAGATTTCCCTGTCCCCTCATTCATAGTGTATTGCTTATTTACTGTCCTTTACTTCACCTGTGCTCCATTAGCACACTATTGAAGGTCCAATACTCCCTATTCTTGGTATCTCATAGATTCTGTCATATGATTGTTGCTTAATATTATTGTAAGTAATAGCTATTCCATACTATTGTAAATACTACACAACTCCCCTCCCAGATCTTAGCCCACTTCACTGCTTCCTGAACTATAATACTTAGTGGTTAACTCTATTCTCTCTCACACTATACCCATTTACCATCCTTTATTCTTACCTTACCTCAGAATCTGACCTCCCACAACCTCACTGCTTTCTAGATCCAACTCACAAAACGTCCCTCCCCAACAAGAGCCTTATATTCTTTCCATCCTTTCTAAAAGTTGGGTAGTTGGATTGAAGATTACCGTTATCACTATACATGCCCAAAGGATCTCCTATATCTTCTCTACTGGCTGCTACTGTAAACATCATAGAATACTCTCCTGCTGCTATAAACCATTTTGCCTCCCCCTCCAACTGATAACAAAAAAGAGTAGGTGGAAGTGGTGAACAGCAGGACACCCACTGGAAGACGAAACCCAACAACAAAGGAAACACCAACAGATAACAACAGAAGAAGATGAAGGAGGGAGTGGAAACCACACGAACCTGAACCCAAGACCTACCTGTAAATACAACTAAACAGTGGAGAAACTACCCAGTGCAAACAACTGAACAAGAGCAAAAGAGAATTCTCAAAACCCTAAACACACAGAAGAACTAGCTTCAACAAAACCCGCCCTCACCAGCACAACAAATTGAAACAGGTGGTGGACAGAGGGATCATCAGTTCAGCAGCTGGTGGCAAGGACCCACAAAAGAAAGACCCCAAAACAACCAAAACCCAAAGACAAACTCAGAGCCAATATAAAGGACAGCCCAAAACCGGTAAGCTGGGAAGATCAAAAAGTCTACACCACTGAATCTCACAGGTATTATACCACAGAAGTTCACATCATAAACCCAGGAAGACAGAAAAAATCAATTTAAGAAACTGAAGCTAACAAGAAGAGTCTCACAAACAATGGGAAGATAAAGAAACAATCCTCAAATGAAAGGAAAGGAGGAAGCCTCAGAAAGAATGCTAGATGAAATAGAGGCAAGTCAGCTATCAGATATTGAATTCAAAGCACTGGTTATCAGGAATTTCAAAGCCCTCACAATGAGCTACCAGAAACTATAGGGGGATTACAATGAATTCACTGCAAATTATATCAACATGAAAGAAGAAATAGAAACTATCAGCAACAGCCAAGAGGAAATGAAGAATACAATTTCTGAACTGCAGAATACAGTGAAAGGATTGATGAAGCAGAAGAATGGATTAGCTAGTTGGAGGACAAAATAGAAAAAAACTTCCAGAAAGAGCAAGAAAAGGAGAACAGTTCATCTCTTTCATTTAGAAAGAATGCAAGAGAAATGCAAAACAATATGAAACATCATAATATCAGAATAATAGGGATACCAGAAGGAAAAGAAGAACAAGGGACAGAAAACCTATTTGGAAGAGTAATGATGGGAAATTTCCCTAATTTGATGAGAGAAAAAGTCACATGAACCCAGGAATCACAGAGAGTCCGAATCAAGAGGAACCCAAAGAGGCCCACTTCAAGACACATCATCATTACAACAGCAAAATTCCAAGACAAAGAGAGAATGTTAAAGGCAGCAAGAGAGAAGAAGGAAGTAACATACAAGGGAGCCCCAATCAGGTTGGCTGCTGACTTTTCAATGGAAACGCTCCAAGCAAGAAAAGAATGGCAAGAAATATTCCAAGTAATGAAAACCAGAGGCCTGCAACCAAGGCTACGTTACCCAGCAAGGCTCTCAATCAAGATAGAAGGCCAAATAAAGAGTTTCCAAGACAAAAGAAGTCTAAAAGAATACACCACCACCAAACCAGCTCTGCAAGAGATGCTCAAAGGACTACTTTAAGGAAGGAGGAAAACAGACAGAGAGGTACAGAGGTACAAAAATGGCAATGAATAAGTACCTACCAATACTAACCTTAAATGTAAATGAATTAAATGCTACAATCAAAAGACATAGAATAGCTGAATGGCTAAGAAAGCATGACCCACACATATGCTGCCTCCAAAAGACCCATCTTAGGACAAAAGACCTACAGAGACTATAAGTGAACGGCTGGAAACAAATTTTCCAAGCAAATGGCCAGGAAAAAAAATCCAGGGTAGCAATACTCATATCAGACAAAACAGTCTTCAAAAAAAGGGCCATAAAGAGAGACCCAGAAGGTCACTTCATAATACACAAGGGAAGAATCCACCAAGAAGACATAAACATTATAAATATATATACACCCAACATAGGAGCACCCAAATATATAAAGAAATTCTTAGAGGGCTTCAAGAAAGATATTGACAACACAATTATAGTAGGAGATTTTAACACCGCACTGTCAATAGGACAGATCGTCCAAACAACATATCAACAAAGATACTGTGGCATTAAATAACACCCTAGATGAACTGGACTTAACTGATATATATAGAGACCTTCATCCCAAAGAAACTAAATACACATTCTTTTTAAATGCACATGGAACATTTTCAAAAATAGACCACATGATAGAACTAAAAACCAGCCTAAACAAATTTAAGAAAATAAAATCATCCCAAGCATTTTCTCTGACCACAAGGAACTGAAACTGGAAACCAACCCCAAAGGAAATAACCCAAAACACCCCAAATCATGGAGATTGAATAGCATGGTATTAAACAATGAATGGGTCAAGAATGAAATTAGGGAAGAAATCAAAAAGTTTCTGGAAACAAATGAAAATGAACTCATAACAACCCAAAACTTATGGGACACAGTGAAGGCAGTCCTGAGAGGGAAGTTCATAGCAATACAGGCCTACCTACAGAAGATAGAAACATTTCAAACAAACAACCTAACCCTACACCTGCAAGAACTCGAGGAACAACTACAAAGACAGCCTAGAGCAAGTACAAGGAAGGAAATAACCAAGATCAGAGCAGAATTAAATGACACAGAGACTAAAAGCACAATTCTAAGGATCAATGAATCCAGGAGCTGGTTTTTGAAAAGATAAACAAAACAGATAAGCCTTTAAGTAGGCTCATTAAGAAAAGAAGAGAGAGGACCCAAACAAACACAATCAGAAATGAAAGAGGAGAGATTACAACTGATACCACAGAAATAGAAGGGATTGTAAGGAATTACTATGCAGAGCTGTATGCCAAGAAAGTTGAAAACCTAGGTGAAATGGACAAATTTCTAGAAAAATATTTTCTTCCAGAACTCAATGAAGAAGAAGCAGAAAGCCTGAATAGACTAATAACAGCAGATGAAATTGAAGCAGTAATGAAGTCTCCCAACACACAAAAGCCCTGGACCAGATGGTTTCACAGGAGAATTCTACAAAGCATTTAAGGAAGAGCTAATCCCTATTCTTCACAGACTACTCCAAAAAATCCAAAAGGATGGAAGATTCCCAAACTTTTTTTATGAAGCCAGCAGCATCCTAATCCCAAAACCAGATAAAGATAGAACAAAGAAAAAAAAAACTCAGGCCAATATCGCTGATGAACATAGATGCTAAAATACTCAACAAAATATTGGCAAACCACATCCAACAATACATTAAAAAGATCATTCACTATGACCAAGTGGGATTCATCCCAGGGATGCAAAGATTTTCAATATTCGCAAATCAGTAAATGTAATACATCACATAAACAAAAGCAAAGACAAAAATCACGCGATCAAATCAATAGGTATGTGGGAAAAACTTTTGATAAGGTACAACACCCATTTATGACAAAAAAAACTCAGCAAAGTGGGACTAGAGGGAGCATTCCTCAATATAATAAAGGCCATATATGAGAGACCTACAGCCAACATCATAGTCAATGGGCAAAAACTAAAATCTTTTCCACTATGATCAGTACGAAGATAAGGTTGTCCACTTTCACCACTTCTATTTTTAAAAAAATATTTTATTTATTTATTTTTAGAGAGAGGGGAAAGGAAGGAGAAAGAGTGGAGAGAAACATCAATGTGTGGTTGCCTCTCATATGTCCCCTAATAGGGAATTGGCCTGCAAACCAGGCATGTGCCCTGACTGGGAATCGAACCAGGGACCCTTTGCTTCACAGGCCTGTGCTCAATCCACTGAGCCACACCAGCCAGGGCCACCTTCACCACTTCTATTCAATACAGTATTGGAAGTATTAGCCATAGTGATCAGACAAAAAAAGGAAATAAAAGGCATCCAAATTGGAAAGGAGGAAACAAAACTGTCACTGTTTGCAGATGACATGGAAAATCCCATAGACTCTACCCCAAAACTGCTCGAACTAATAAATGAATTTGGCTAAACAGCAGGATACAAAGTCAATATCCAGAAAGAAAAGGCATTTTTGTATACCAACGATGAAACAGTAGTTGCAGAAATCAAGAAAAGAATCCCATTCAATATAGCAAAAACAAAAATAAAATACCTAGGAATAAACCTAACTTAGGCGGTAAATGATGCGTACACAGAAAACTACACAACACTGAAGAAAGAAATCAAGGAAGACACAAACAAATAGAAATATATACCGTGCTCATGGATTGGAAGAATTAACATCATCAAAATGTCCATACCACCCAAAGCAATTTACAGATTCAATGCAATACCTATTAAAGTACCAGTGGCATATTTCACAGACATAGAACAAACACTTCAAAAATTTATATGCAACCATAAATGACACCGAATAGCAGCTGCAATTTTGAGAAAGAAGAACAAAGTAGGAGGGATCACAATACCGGATACCAAACTGTATTACAAGGTCACAGTAATCAAAACAGCCTGGTACTGGCATAAAAACAGGTACATGGACCAATGGAATAGAACAGAGAGCCCAGAAATTAATCCAAATCTCTACAGTCAATTAATATTTGACAAAGGGGACAGTAAAATAAAATGGAGTAAAGATAGCCTCTTCAACAAATGGTGTTGGGAGAACTGGACAGCTACATGCAAAAAAATGAAACTTGAGCACCAACTCACACCATGCACCAAAATAAATTCAAGGTGGATAAAAGACTTAAATATAAGTCTTTATATACAGCATTAAAGTCCTAGAGGAGAACATTTGCAGGAAAATCTCAGCTTTTTCATGCAGCAATATTTTTAGTGATATGTCCCCTAGAGCAAGGGGCATAAAGAAAAGAACAAACAAATGGAATCTCATCAAAATTAAAAGCTTTTGCACGGCTAAAGAAAACAGTATCATTAGAGGAACATATATAAAGGATACATGGACAACAACTGAAGAGTGGAAATGGGAGGGAGGGAGAGACCACAGAGGGTGGGATGGGATGGGAGTAATAGACAGAAAACTGGACTTGAAAAATAATTAAATCAATTTTAAAAAACGGTATTAAAATAAAAAGAGAACCAACTATATGGGAAGACATATTTGCCAATGATACCTCAGACAAAGGTTTAATCTCCAAAATATATAAAGAATTTACATGACTCTACTCCGGAAGACAAGCAACCCAATTAAAAAGCGGGCAAAGGACTTAAACAGACATTTCTCCAAGAAGATACAGAGACACATGAAAAGATGCTCAGTATCACTAGCTATCAGAGAGATGCAAATTAAAACCACAATGAGATACCACTTTACACGTATCAGAACGGCTACCATAAAAAAGCAACAACAAGTGTTAGAGAGGTTGCTGAGAAAGGGGGATCCTAACTCATTGTTGGTGGGATTGCAGACTGGTACAACCACTATGGAAAACAGTAGGGAGTTTTCTCAGAAAACTAAAAATGGATCTGCCTTTTGACCCAGCAATTCCACTGCTAGGAGTATATCCTAAGAATGCTAAAACACCAATCCAAAATAATCTATGCAACCCAATGTTTATAGCAGCACAATTTATGGTGGCCAAGAGTTGGAGGCAACCCATCAGTAAATGAATGGATCCAAAAACTGTGGTGCACATACACAATGTAATTCTGTGCGGTAGAAAAAAGGAAGGAGCTCTTACCTTTTGCTGCAGCATGGATGGAACTGGAAAGCACTGTGCTGAGTGAAATAAGCTGGGCGTAGAAAGAAAAATACCATCTGGCCAAGATCGGGGCGTAGGTGGAAACACTGTGCCTCCTCGCACAACCAAGTTTAAAAACACCAAAGTTTTAGTAACAAAAATGCAACCAAACACAGAAAATTGAACTATACGGAAGTCTGACAACAACAAACTGTTCAGCTAGACCGGTAAGAGGGGTGGAGCCAGAAACTGGTAGAGCGGGGATGCACAGGAAAACTCGGCCAGACTGACCCAAGGACCCAGGTACATGAGCGACGGATGGCAGATGCCAGGTGTGGGGTTGCAAAGGACAGACCCAGTGAGGGTGTAAGGCGGCAGGCTGACCACGGTCACACATTTGCCTACAGATAAACCAGGCGACGGAGCGAGCAGTGAGATGGACCATGCAGACCCCAGTGGTGGGAAGCAGCAGAGGGGACCGCCATTGCCCCTCTTTGATCCCACCCTCACATACAGCGTCATAATCCAGCAACTGAGTTGCCTCCCACTGGTGAACACCTAGGGCTCTGCCCCTCATACGTAACAGGCACGAACATACCAAAACATTATGGCTCAAGAAGAACTCAAAGCCTAAGAGCCAATACCTCTTAGCGACCATGAAATAGCCAACGTATCAGATGCACCAATAGTTCAAAACACGGGTGATCAGGATGCTCACAGAACTGGTTGATTTTAGTCACAAATTAGAGGAACATATGAAGGCTAAACTAATTGAAATGAAGGGAAATGCACAGGGAACCAATAGTGATGGAAAGGAAACTGGGACTCAAATCAATGGAATGGACCAGAAGGAAGAAAAAAAGGACCAAACAGAAAAGAATGAAGAAATAAGAATTCAAAAAAATGAGGGGAGGCTTAGGAACATTCAGGACATCTTTAAACGTTCCAACATCTGAATTATAGGCGTCCCAGAAGGGGAATAAAAAGAGCAACAAGTGGAAAACTTATTGGAACAAATAATAAAGGAGAACTTCCCCAATCTGGCAAAGGAAATAGACTTCCAGGAAATCCAGGAAGCTCAGAGAGTCCCAAAGAAGTTGGACCCAAGAAGGAACACACCAAGGCACATCACAATTACATTAGCCAAGATGAAAATGAAGGAGAGAATCCTGGAAGCAGCAAGAGATAAGGGGACAGTCACCTACAAAGGAGTTCCCATCAGACTGTCAGCTGATTTCTCAAAAGAGACCTTACAGGCAAGAAGGGGCTGGAAAGAAGTATTCCAAGTCATGAAAGACAAGGACCTACATCCAAGATTGCTCTATCTAGCAAAGCTTTCATTTAGAATGGAAGGACAAATAAAGTACTTCTCAGATAAGGTCAAATTCAAGGAGTTCATCACCACCAAGCCCTTATTATATGAAATGTTAAAGGGACTTATCTAAGAAAAAGAAGATAAGAAATAGGAACAGTGAAAGGACAGCAAAGTCAGTTATTAACAACCACGCTGAAAACAAAAGCAAACTAAGAGGACAGCTAGATCAGGAGCAGAACCATAGAAATGGAGATCACATGGAGGGTTAGTAACAGAGGAGTGGGAGGAGGAGAAGAGGGGAGAAGGTACAGAGAATAAGTAGCATAGACAGTAGGTAGAACATAGATAGGGGGAGGGCAAGAATACTATGGGAAACACAGAATCTAAAGAACTTGAGACACATGGACATGAACTAAGGTGGGGGAAATGGTGAAGGAGGGGGTGTTCAGGGTGGAGGGGAATGAAGGTTGGGGAATGGGACAACTGTAATGGTATAATCAATAAAATATTTTAAAAAGTGAAAAAAATAAATTAACAAGTAAGGAGGGGAGGCATTAACCACAGGTATTAAAAAAAAAAAAAGAAGACTGCAAATGAATAACCTAACTCTACACCTTACAGACTAGAAAAAGAAGAGCAAACCAAACAAACTTAATGTAGTTTCCAAAGCTAGCAAACTAAAGAAATAATAAAGATTATAGTACAGATAAACAAAATATAAAAAAACAATAGAATCATCAAAGCCAAAAGCCTGAGGCTCCAGTGGAAAACTGGATGGCAATATCCCTTATAAATATTGATTCAAATACCCTCAACAAAATACTAGAAAACAGAACTCAACAGTGTTACAAGTATCATTCTCTATGGCCATGTGGGATCTATCTTACCAGTATAGGGCTATTTAACATCTAAATAACAATCACTGTAATATATAGCATTAAAAGACAAAGTAGAAAATAACCACAGTTATGCCAATTAATAGACAAATTGTATAATGTATTAATATATATTATAAATTATTTAATGTATTAATATACATTAATAGACAAAGGAGAAAACCATCAATTATACCAACTGATGTGAAAAAAACATTTGATAAAATTCAATATCATTTCATGATAAAAATACCCAGCAAACTGAGAATAGAAAGAATCTTCTTCAACACAATAAAAGGCATTTATAAAAGCCCACAGCTAACATCATAGTGACATTAAAACTTTCCTCTTACGATCATGAACAAGACAAGGATGCCCACCTCCACTACCGCTATTCAATATTGTGCTGGGTGTTCCAGCCAAGTACTCAGGCGAGAAAAGAGAAATGAAAAAGTATTCAAGTTGGAAAAGATGTGAAACTCTCTATTCACAAACATAATCCTATATATAAAAAACCCTAAAGAGTACACAAAATAAGTACTATAACTAACAAGTGAATTCAGCAAAGTTTCATGAGAAAAGATCAACACACAGTCAATTATATATCAGCAATAAACAATCCAAAAGAAAAGTTGGAAAAAACAATTAAATTTGCAGTAGCATCAAAAAGAATAAAACATCTAGGGATAAATTAACCAAAGAAACTGAAAAATATACCTATCACAACCAGTACAGATTATAAAATATTACTGAAAGAAATCAACACATGAATAGAAGATACTCTGTGTTCATGGACTGGAAGACTTAATATTGTTAAAATCTTGATACTACGAAAACAATCTACAAATTCAATGCAAGCCCTATCAAAATTCCAAGGGCTTTTGCTTTTCAAAAGGCTAATCCTTACATTCTCCAATTCTATTATGTTCAAAGAGAGAAGTGCAATCTGATAGCAGTGCTCTCGCTTCAATTCACAGCCAATATTCTGAAGTTCAAAACATACATTTTAGTAGAAATTACTGGTTGCTGATAAATAGTACTTCAAAATTTCTTGTAGGTCAATGAAATAATTTTTATTTCTCTTGGAACAGTTTTAAAGTTTTTTTAATCTGGTTAAACTTTTAAAAAAAGTCTTGTTTATTCTATTACAGTGTCCCCATTTTTCCCCTTTTGCACTCCTCCATCCTGCCCATCCCCTACTCCCAGTCCATCCCCACCCTGCTGTCCAGGCTTGTGGGTCATGTACACGTTCCGTGATGACTCCCTGATGCTTCTTTCCGCCATTCCTCCCACCCCCAGCAGCTGTCGGTCTGTTCCCTGCTTCCATGTCTTTCTTTCCCCATTATTTTTCATCATGTGTGCTCTGTGCAGGCACTGCTGGATAATGAGACAGTAATTATGAGATTGCCTGTGTCCCAAGGGAACTTATGACAAAGATGGTTTTAGTTTGATAAAGTACTCTAATATTCATAAGCATGGGTTCATTCAACACTTTTTCACTGAGTTTTTAATTTTTATTTATTAATTTTAGAGATGGAGGTCCCCCCACCCCTCATCCCCTCTGCTAACTACCCTTCTGTTGTGTGTGAGCCAGACCAAATATCTTTATTCAGTAAGACTCACAGGGTTGAAGTTTGGGGCATCACGATGTGTCATTACACATTAGCCCCTAAGTGTGGAATGAGGACATTTATTATTCTGAGCAATTGTACCAATGCCTGATGAACACTGTCTACTGGAACTCCTCCTTTTCATTGCTTGCTCACTGCATGCTCATGCTGACGGCATTTTCAAGCAGACAGCTTTGAAACTGGACTCATACACCCAGTCATCTTGTAACAATGAACTTTTATTGACATAAAAAGTAGTTGTCAAAAAACAGGATTTACCATAATATGAAAATTTAGTTAATGAATATATCACACATTTTCAGAATTCAAGTGAAAATGATGGTTATTTAATAGACTTGTTTGGGTTGTTTTTATGCTGTAGCAAAATATTTTTACTAGATCATGTATATACTGGGTTTTCACAAACAGGATCACTTACCGTTCCTTACAGATGAAATCTCTTTGAATAGATACTATTGGTTGAGAACAGAGGCATTTATTTTTAACACCATAATGCATTCAATCTGTCGGTAACAGAGTAAATTTGTCAAGTGA
The DNA here is from genome assembly GCF_014824575.4 of Sturnira hondurensis. NCBI lineage: Eukaryota > Metazoa > Chordata > Mammalia > Chiroptera > Phyllostomidae > Sturnira > Sturnira hondurensis. The sequence continues at coordinate 1,426,643 of NW_028094889.1, read as the reverse complement.
TGTAACATATTGTATAAGAACATTTTGCTTTTGAAACTGCATAAAAACTACACACTAATTTGGGAAAAAAAACTTTAATGTTCCATACTTTTAAGACTATTATTTGTCAAAACCACACAAGAATTTCCAGATATAAATGTTTGAAAACAACAATAAAAAAAAAGTTGAAGGCAACATGAAAACAGTTCCAGGTGGTAGAGGAGAGGCAGAGATTCTGTGAATGGAAAGAAAGCCATTTTTTGTTTTTCATAATTTGATCTTGCTGTTTTAAAATGCATGTTTTCTCTTCAAGTGAGGAATCCATTTCATATAGGCATTTATTTGATTTTCCTGGAATTGAAATGCTTAGTGCCATTCCTATCATCATACCTGGAATTCTTGAAGTCATCCTGAGTTTATCTATCTGCCCATTGTGGTTCAGACCAACAACAGTGAGTGCTAAGACTGTTTTTTTAAATCTGTCCTAAATACTCTCTCTTCTAGAGAACAATTCTAACATAGATGTCAAAACTAAAAGAGAATAAAATGAAGAAAAAAACCTCTACAAAAACATCCTAACATATCAAATGCAATCATATCTGAATATGATAAGCCACAGCCACAGCTTTACCTGTTATCATTATTCCTGCCCTGCCAACAGAACATAACAACCTATCGTTTGAGCAGAGGGCTTTTACTTAGTGAATACATTCATCACAAAGTCTTAGTGATGAAGTTTATGGGTGTGATTTCCAGTGTGCCCTAATTACCAATGAGAATCGTGAATGGAATGTTCACATATACCATTTATCAAGGTAGCTGGTTTATCTAAGTCATAGCACTTGTAATATGCTATAATCTTTGTATGGGCATGTGTTTTCTATTAAAAGTCTATAACACTAACCTAATTTTTTATTATAACCCAAACATTCATTCATTACAATATTCACTTATTCATCATGATCTTGATAAACTTCTGCTCTAAGACTGTATCACTAATTAGATTTCTTCTCTTTGGTGCCTAAGGAAAATCGGCTTATTGAAAGTTTAGGAGATTCTTTAAACACTTTCATGTTTTTTATCTGCTCACTCCTACAGACCTCACATCCAGGGCTCCCATCCTGCCCAAGTTCTGCCGAGGATGTTGGGGTCTGTTGCCTGGTCAATCAAGCACTTCACTTGTACCTCTTCTGAGAGCCCACTCTCTGGTTCCTGGGCACGGATGTTGTGATCCTTGCTTCCTCGAGCTACAGCCACAAAATCATCGAAGGCAGGTGCCTTCTCATGGCCCAGGAGTAACTCCTCACTGGAAAAAATGTTAAACAAGTTGAGAAACACAAACCATGCATTATTTTTCCTTTGTTGCCTGCATCCTAGCTACTAAATATTCCCTCTCAGCGCTTATAGAATATTTCTGTTTTTCATAACCATGAACTTGAGATTCACTTTGCAGAAAAATAGAACACGAATAATGCTTCATTAATGTTTGTCTACAAGTTTTTGTGTTAGTCTGTACTTTCATTTTTCTTGGTTATACACTGAGGAATTCAACTGATGAGTCAAATGGTATCTCTGGGTTGAAATCTCTGAGGAGCCGCCAGACTGACATTTTACCTTCCTACCAGCACCACATGAGGGCTCCAACTTCTGCACATCCTCACCAACACTGGTTATGTTCCATTTTTTATTAGTGGGTGTGAAGTGGTATCTCTTTTGCATTTCTCTGATGGCTAATGATGTTAAGCATTCACTTGTAAAATAAGAATAATAAGGCTAATAACCACAGGCTAAATGTAAAGGTCTCAGCACTTTACACTGCATTTAGTAATTTAATAAATGGTGGAATCAAGTGTTTTATTTGTTTTTTCCGTAAATGATGATCTTACCAAGTAATAACTGCTGGATTGGAACCTGCTAACTTTCTCTTAGCATAAGATATTTTCTGCCGGGGATACCAATTTTTTTCTGTTATATTTGTTTTTTGAATCCATGATCCTCCTTTTTTCAGCACTTTCTGTTCAAAATTCTAAAAGAAAAGAACATGATTTTTTTTTACTTACAATAACAGGATATATGACCACATTTGAACAGATTAAATAAGTAATGATCTTAAAACAAACAAACATCTCTGTAACTGGGGGGAGCTCTGTAGCTTCTGATGGTAGTACATATAAGAGTGACAATGATCTTGGGGGGCAGTAGTTCAGCTTAACACACCACTCTCTACATAAAGGGTGCCACTGCTAAGCTTTATTCTTTTGGGGCCATATTATAAAGAACACTTGATATTTAACAAAGAACTATTTGTCTTTATGATTAAGAAACACCTCTTGTTGAACAGACTTTAAATTCAAAGCTGTCTCCTAGAAAAACTGAACCCTCCATCAAAGGGCCTATGTTTCCTTTCCTAGTTAAAAATATACTCTATTTAAATAACAGTTCTATCCAAATAAAGGTTGTTTTTTTATTTAGTTTTTGGGCCAAATGATCCCAAATGTTAATTTCGAGAAATGCTGTAAATAACCAGGTAAACATTTCAGTAAACATAATTTGATGCATTTCAATCATATGAAAGTAGATGGTGCATCAGTCACCAGTGTACTGCAATGAACACGAAAGTGCATATAAACAACCCTACCTTCCAGTCAAAGGAAGGTTCCTTCACGAACACGTCCATGGTGGCAGTGAGTAGGTCAGGGTGTGAGCGGAAGGCTCTCAGTGCGTGCACCATGACACTGTACATAACACCTGTTTCTTTCATTGGTAACATCAGATTGATAAACTGGCGAGTTAGACGAAAAGGCATCAGCTCGGGAACTGGAAGAAACTAAAGAGAAAAATACATGCAATAAACAGAATATATTAACTAGAAACCTCAAAATAACAAGCACAAACAAAATATCTCCCCACAGTTACTGTTCACATCTAGTGACAATATGAACTCTTTTCTGAAAATCAGCTGCATAGATAGAAATTTACTGTGCACAGGAGGAACCAACAGAAGCATCCTTGCAATGCAGAAACCTATGTGCAGAGGACCAGACTGCAGAGATTTATTTAGAAGTGCAATTTAAAACTTTCAGAGTTCAGAGAAAATATTTGTATCATGTCTTGTACAAAGGTATATTGATTATGGGGCTTCAAAAAACTTCCTTATAGTCTTCCTTTTTCATAGGAACTCATTTTATTCTTAGTTCTGATTACATAATTTATCATCGCACCCTCCATAACCTGTCTGAACCAGGACAAAATGAAGTTGAGAATATCCCTTTCTGTAAGAATGTCAAATTTAATGTTCATGATATCAGTTAACTGACTCAACTGATATGTTATTTATTCTTTAAAAACTATCCATTTCCATACTATGCAGCCATAGAGAAGAAGGAACGCTCACTTTTGCAACAGCATGGATGGACCTGGAGAGTATTATGCTAAGCGAAATAAGCCAGTCAGAGAAAGACAAATACCGTATGATCTCACTTATACATGGAATCTAATGAACAAAATAAAATTAATGAACAAAATAGAAACAGAGGCATGGACACATGGAACAGACTGACAGCTACTGGGGATAAGGGACTGGATGAAAGGTGAAGGGATTAGTCAAATAACATACATGCATAACCCACAGACACAGACAAGAGTGTGGTAATGGCCAGAAGGGAGGGGGGAATGGGTGGAGGCAGGCAAAGGGGAGGAAAATGGGGACATCTGTATTAGTATCAACAGTAAAAATAAAAAAGGGGGAGAAACTGTCCATTTCCAAAGGGTATTACAAAGTCCCATGACAACTGTAAATAGCCAAGAACAATGAGAGCAAGATGAGCATACCTGAGTAGCTGATCCAAATGCATGTCCAAAGTCGATTCCGATCATTTTGCCTGTCTCCATGCTCACCATGAAGTTGTTCAGATGTCTGTCTCCAATACCCAGAATCCAGTGGCTAATGCACATCAGAGCATGAGAGCTGGCAAAGTGGGAGCGGAGTGCCAGAAAGGCCTCCGGGCCCGCGCTCATCCTCAGGAAGGCACGCCTGGGACAGGGAGACACAAGTCTGTGGGCTCTGCTGTCCTACCAGCGGGCTGATCAAGACAGAAGTACACCAGTACTTACTTTAAAAGACCAGCTGGCACTCTACTTTCCCTTTTTCTAAAAGATGAGACTGTTTCAGTACGATTGGCTTTCCTATGATTTAATAATAGAAAATGTCTGATTAGAACAAACTTCTTGTGACTGGAAATGTAAAATTCTTTGTTTGCACTGAAGCTCAGATATCAAGTAACTGGACTTTGACCTCTCTGAGATAAAACTTTCTAAGAAACAAAAGTATATATGTAACTCTGAGAAACATGAACTAGTTATTAAATGGAAAAATCAAAATAAACTTACTTATATATTAGCATGTAAGCACCAATATCATGTCTTCCAGACACCTTTCTCAGCCAGTCTCTATATTCAAACGGTGGTGCATTTGGATCACTAACAAACAGGAAAAAGGGAATCAGCATTAGGAAGATATTTAGCATTATGTGATTTTACAGGCAAAGATCACCAAGAATTCACTGAAAAATAGTGAAGAGGCAGGAGAAATAAGTATGACTTTTAATCACATTTAATATTACCACTGAACCCATGTTACTCTGGATGTAGAATTTCAACATATCATCATCCATTCTTAATTTCTCCTAAAGAAACCAAAGCTATTTCCTGGGTAAAAATGCAGGCACAAAACAATCAGATAAAACAATCTTCCCACTTCATACAGAGAGAAAAAAGATGACCTAAACATATGTGTTTAATGACCTTGGCAAATGGTTCTGAAAATCTTGTCCTAGAAAATAACCACAACAGGAATGATAGTACTACATGCAACATTTGAAGTAGGCAAGGAATGTGAAGCCATATTAGTACTTCAAACAAAACACTACAGATCATTTGTTGAAGACAGACCAAGTCTGTTTTTGTCATTATTTAAAACATTGCCAAACTCTTTTTCTCATTTCCAGTATGCAGATATCTACACAAAATCCATATTAAGAACAATAAAGTATTTTTTTGGATGATAATGGATTTGAATTGAATTTGAAACACTTTTTTCAATAATGCTTCATAGGCCAAAGGCAAGTATGTGGGTAGTTGGAAACAATGTGGTATTTGCATGCTTGGTCACTTTTGGGTTTGTGTCAGAAGCTTTAACAAGTTTTCCTAAAAAAAACAAACAAACAAAAAAACCAAAGCAAAACAAAACAAAAACAGAAAAAACAATTTTGCAACATATTACTTAATAGTTCAATCATTTAAGTTGAATCTTTTCTGAGTTGCTACTAAGTTAATTTCATTAACAGATACTCAATTTTTAGCTAAATATTCTCCTAGTTTAAACTGGGATGGAAATTGTTAGTTTGAAAAATGGGGACTTCCAGCCAAGATGGAGGAATAGGTTGTGTACCTCTTCACACAACCACATTTAAGGACAACTAAGATTTAGAAACAAAAACACAATCTGTCTATCTATTCTGATAGAAAATTGAACTGTATCGAAGTCTAACAACAACGAACCATTCATCCAGACTGGTAAGAGGGGCAGAGTCGGCTGTCGGTGGAGGTGGGTCGTGGCAGGAAAAGGTGGTGGTTGGCATACCCCGGCACAGGGAGGAAATAAGCAAACACAGTGAGGCAGACAAGGCGGTTGACTGACTGTGGACACACATTCCCGTGCAGATAAACCAAGCAAAAAATGGGCAGTGAGATAAATCGTGCAACCCAGGGCCCAGCAATGGGAAATAAAGCCTAAAAGCACCGATTGAAAACACTTGTGGGGGTTGAGGTGCTGGGAGAGGCTCACAGCCTCACAGGAGAGTTTGTTGGAGAGACCCACAGGGTCCTAGAATGCACACAAGCCCACCCACCTGGGAACCAGCACCATAAGGGCGCAATTTGCTTGTGGGATGCAGCAGAGGGGACCAAAAACCGAGAGAGAGTGGAGCAAGTACCATTGTTCCCTCTCTGACGCCTCCCCCACATACAGCATCACAACTGAGCCACTGGGTTGCCCCGCCCTGATGAACATCTAAGGCTCCACCCCTCCCTAGGTAACAGGTGCGACCTGACCAAAATTGGTTCAATCAGAAGAATAAATCAAAGTCCCAGAGCCAATACTTTTAAGCAACCAAGAGATAGCCAACCTATCAGATGCACAGTTGAAAACACTGGTGATCAGGATGCTCACAGAACTGGTTGAATTTGGTCTCACATTAGATGAAAAAATGAAGGCTACATTAAGTGAAATGAAGGAAAATGCACAGGGAAACAATAGTGATGGAAAGAAAACTGAAACTCAAATCAATGGAGTGGACCAGAAGGAAGAAAAAAAGGACCAAACAGAAAAGTATAAAGAAACAAAAATTCAAAAAAATGAGGACAGGCTCAGGAACCTCCAGGATATCTTTAAATGTTCCAACATCTGAATTATAGGGGTGCCATAAGGGGAAGAGGAACAGCAATAAGTGGAAAACTTATTTGAACAAATAATAAAGAAGAACTTCCCCAATCTGGCAAAGGAAATACACTTCCAGGAGGTCCAGGAAGCTCAGAGAGTCCCAAAGAAGGTGGACCCAAGAAGGAACACACCAAGGCACATCATAATTACATTAGCCAAGATGAAAATGAAGGAGAGAATTCTAGAAGCAGCAAGAGATAAGGGGACAGTCACCTACAAAGGAGTTCCCATCAGACTGTCAGCGGAGTTCTCAAAAGAGACCTTACAGCAAGAAGGGGCTGGAAAGAAGTATTCCAAGTCATGAAAGGCAAGGACCTACATCCGAGATTGCTCTATCCAGCAAAGCTTTCATTTAGAATGGAAGGGCAGATAAAGTTCTTCCCAGATAAGGTTAGGTTCAAGGAGTTCATCATCACTAAGTCCTTATTATATGAAATGATAAAGGGACTTATCTAAGAAAAAGATAAAAAATATGAACAGTGAAAGGTCGGCAAACTCAGTTATTAACAACCACACCTAAAACAAAAGCGAACTACACAGACAGCTAAATCAGGAGCAGAGCCACAGAAATGGAGATCACATAGAGGGTTAGCAACAGGGGAATGGGAGGAGGAGAAGGGGGGAGAAGATATAGAGAATAAGTAGCATAGATGGTGGGGAGAAAACAGAAAGGGGGAGGCCAAGAGTAGTGTGGGAAATGTAGAAGCTAAAGAACTTACAACACATGGACATGAACTAAAGGGGGGAATGGTGGGGGAGGAGGTGTGCAGGGTAGAGGGGAATGAAGGGGGGAAATGGGACAACTGTAATGGCATAATCGATAAAATATATTTAAAAAAACTGCACATGGTATTACAGCAAAACTAAGCTACTTGCTGTTTGGTGGCAAGTGGTTTAGTTTTGTTTCGTGCACATGTGCTAAAACACCATCAGGAGGTCAGAAGAAGAAAGCACAAAATGCAGAATACTGATCTCTGTGAGGGCAGTGGGGTGGGGTAAGGCAGGACTCCAGGAATTTGCAAAAGGTATTGGTAATATGGTTCTTGGGCTTAGTGGTAGGTTTATGGGTGCTCAATTGATAACTCAGTTTCTAACTCACATATGGTGCAACCATCCTTTGTATGTATGAAATACTATGTAATAAAGCATCAAGTTTAAATATTTTTTTAAAAAGAAGAAAAAAGAAAAACAGCAATATGTAATAACAAATAGCAATGATTTTTAGTAATGGGGGTTGGAGGTACCTTTCTTTAAAAAAGGTCTAGTGGGAAGTAATGTACACATTTCTGTATCTGAAAAGCACTTTAAACTCTATTGACACCTATGTTTATCTACGCATTTTACATTAGTATCCCACCTTACTAACTGAGGCACTGGAATAAGTGAGAGGTGAACTGCTTGTCTAAGATTCTCCTTGTGAGTCAGGACCACTGGGTTAGCACCTGAGTGAGCTTTGGAATTTCTGACTCCAGGAAGTAATGTTCATCAGTTTTCCTGTCTCCCAGGGAAGGCAGATATGGTTCCAGACAAAGGACTCAAATGACTGAAATAAAAAGGTGGTAAACACTGCCTTATGTAGCAACTATACTCACAAATAAGAATTTGATCAAAATGATTAATTTTATAGAAATCGTGGACTTCCGCCAAGATGGAGGCATAGGTGGAAACACTGTGCCTTCTCCCACAACCAAGTTTGAACACAACAAAGGTTTGGAGAACAAAGACACAGCCAAAGAACAGAAAATTGAATTATACGGAAGTCCGACAACTACGAACCGTTCAACGGGGATGGTAAGAGGGGCGGAGCCAGCAGAGGAGCAGGGTCGGGCAGGAAAGATCCCCAGACCTAGGCGCGAAAGTAGCCCAGACCCAGTCAGGGTGTGGGGCAGACTGACTGTGGTCGCACATTCGTGCACAGTGAGACGGACTGCGCAGGCCCCAGGGGGCAAACCCAGAGGTGGAGGGCTGACGGCGGTGGCACACTCGAGTGCAGTGGGATGAAACGTGCGGGCCCCGGTGATGGTGGCAGCTGTGGCACCTGTGGGGTCCGAGGGGGGGGGAGGCGGCAGACGGACGCCATTGCTCCTCTTTGACCCCGCCCCCACATACAACATCACAACCCAGTGACTGAGTTGCCTTGCTCTGGTGAACACCTAGGGCTCTGATCCTGCTACGGAACAGGTACGAACAGCCCAAAAGATGGCACAAGAAGAACTCAAAGTCCCAGAGCCAATAACTCTAAGTGACCAAGAGATTGCCAGTGTTTCAGAAGCACAATTAAAGACACTGTTTATCAGGATGCTCACAGAACTGGTTGATTATAGTCACAAATTAGAGGAACATATGAAGGCTAAACTAATTGAAATGAAGGGAGATGCACAGGAAACCAATAGTGATGGAAAGGAAACTGGGACTCAATTCAATGGAATGGACCAGAAGGAAGAATGAAACATCCAACCAGAAAGGAATGAAGAAATGAGAATTCAAAAAAATGAGGAGAGGCTTAGGAACCTCCAGGACATCTTTAAATGTTCCAATATCCGGATTATAGGGGTACCAGAAGGGGAAAAGAAACAGCCACGAGTGGAAATCTTCTTTGAACAAATAATAAAGGAGAACTTCCCCAGTCTGGCAAAGGAAATACACTTCCAGGAAGTCCAGGAAGCCCAGAGAGTCCCAAAGAAGTTGGACCCAAGAAGGAATACACCAAGGCACATCATAATTACATTAGCCAAGATGAAAATGAAGGAGAGAATCCTGGAAGCAGCAAGAGATAGGGGGACAGTCACTTACAAAGGAGTACCTATCAGACTGTCAGCGGAGTTCTCAAAAGAGACCTTACAGGCAAGAAGGGGCTGGAAGGAAGTATTCCAAGTCATGAAATCCAACGACCTACAGCCAAGATTGCTTTATCCAGCAAAGCTTTCATTTAGAATGGAAGGGCAGATAAAGTGATTCTCAGATAAGGTCAAGTTCAAGGAGTTCATCATCACCAAGCCCTTATTATATGAAATGTTAAAGGGACCTATATAAGAAAAAGAAGATGAAAAATATTAACAGTGAAAGGACAGCAAACTCACAATTATTAACAACCACACCTAAAACAAAAGCAAACCAAGAGGACAGCTAGATCAGGAGTGGAACCATAGAAATGAAGAATACATGGAGGGTTAGCAACAGGGGAGTGGGAGGAGGAGAAGACGGGGAGAAGGTACAGAAAATAGCATAGACGGTAGGTAGAAAATAGATAGGGGGGAGGGCAAGAATAGTGGGGGAAATATAGAATCTAAAGAACTTGAGACACGTGGTTATAAACTAAGGGGGGGAGAATGGTGGGGGAGGGAGTGTGCAGGTGGAGGGGAATGAAGGGGGGGAATAGAATAACTGTAATGGTATAATCAATAAAATATATTTAAAAAAAAGAAAAGAAATCGTTCCTGACCGATGAGCATATTGCTCTTATGGAAATACTTTCAAGAAGGAATGAGAGTACAATGAAGAAAAAATAGGCCTTGACACTGTTTGTCACTTCTTCTACCTTTATTCTATAGCTTGTCATCAAAGCTGATTAATTGTTCTTTCAAAATGTCTTTCAAAGTTGTTCTTGTTTTTCTTTACAGAAACAAACAATAAAAAAACCTTCTGAATAGCTATACCACTTACATGCTGGCTGACAGAGCACAAATTACTTAAGCTCTTTGGGCATCAGCTTCCTTATCTGTACAGAGGTGATAATAATACCTCGTAGGTTTTTGTAAAAAATAAATGACTTCATTTATCTTAAGAACTGAGAATAGTGTCTACAACAAAGAAAATGTTTAATGAAATGTTAGCTGCTATTCTTATTATTTATTTTATTTCTTCAAAATTTTCCCTTTTTTTCAAAGTTAGTACTTTTGTTTTTACTGTGGTAAAATATGTGCAACTACTGTTTAGATTGCTCTATTCTGTTTCTTATTCATCCAGCCAGAGGCAGATTAAAGAAAGGGCTAAAAGCACCAATTAAAAGGGGCCCTAAAATGTTACTAGAAACAGGAGGTGGAGGAAACTGAATTTGAAACAACTCTACTCAGAATATTGTGTATGGGTAGCAGCAGGCTTGCTGGTGTGAATCAGAGCAGAGCTGGAGAAAATATTTAGTCTTCACATTACCTTGTATAAGCTGTTTTCTCCTCTTGTGACATGTTACTCAAAAGAAGATCCTTTAAGGTAAAAGTATTTTCAATCCATTCAATTAATCCTAATCTGAAAAGGAGAATAAGACTTTTTGAATACAAACCCAAACTGTCCTTTCTTTAGCAGAATCAAAGAAAAACAGATTTTTTTCATGTCAATTCTTCACTTACTTTCTCCACATTAAGATGAAAAGCATAGGTTTAGGGTGGGAGGTGGGAGATGGGGGTGGGTGAGGTGGGGGAAAGTGGTGGTGGGAAAACGGAGACAACTGTATTTGAACATGAATACAAAAATGATAAATAAATAAATAAATAAATAGATAAATAAAGGAAAATAGTAGATTTAGAAGTGTTTATTAGTTTTGGTTAGCTCTCTGAGAAATCTAGAACACGGAATTGTCAAGTGACCCCCCAGCCCCATCTCAGCAAAATTAAACAAGGATCTGGCCCAGTGCTGGAACTTCCATTCATATAAATCTTCTTTAGAATGATGATACCCATGTGGTCATACCTGGAGGTCATGGGAATAACATGGTATGTCTTTAACTGCATGTTTCTCTGACTACAGGCGGCATCTTGGGACAGAATGACGTTCATGACCTCGAAGAGCTGCTCAATGCGTTGGTCCTGCCGCAGGTCTTCCCCACCCTTCACGAGGAAAGGGTACTCTCGCTCGTCATGGCCTCGGATGATGATGCGTTTTGGTTTTCTAATAGAAGTCATTGTTTTCACCTTTAAAAATTAAGACAGTATTTTTAGGTGCAGTCTGAAAAACTGAGAGACTAATCTATCATATCACCACCCAAAGGGAAAAGAAAGGAGGCACACATTACTCAGAGAGAGATCTCTCTTTGACGACAGAGTCAGGTGATATAGGGGGAAAAAAGAGAACTTGAGGCCAGTGAAGTATTTCTGATACCGGTTCACAATGTACTATTGTGCCCACAGAATTTCATATTCCTAGTTAAAATAATTCCTTATAAATGTGGATGTCCTTAGCAAAAGCCCACACACAACTTTCTATAATTACTTAATTTTACATATATATTTGATAGTGGATACACACACATATAATTTAAGGTGTATATGTCCTTAAATATGAATGATATTTAAACACTGGAAACATTAAGAAACTCGGTAAATAAGTGGATCAGAAAACTACATACATTTGAGACTAACATAGGAAGCTAAATGTCTTTTCTTTGGTCAAGACAAATACTCTCCTATCTGAAGAACAAAGTGCCACACACTAACAGGCCGGGCTGTGGTGACTGGGGTCGCAAGGCACTGGCACCTACCCGCTCATCAAACCCAGCAACTCGTGCGTGGTATTCTGGCACTGGCTTTCCTTTGCCATCGTACTGACCTAAGACAAAACAAAAAAGCCTTACTTAGATACAGCTATTACAGAATGAGCCCTGTATTTTAAAATGTATCTATTAATCTAATTTTAAAAAGCTTATCAAACATAATAAAAATGTTTGCTAAAAGTTTACATTTAAAGAAAATGGTTTTTAAAAAAATGCTATTAGCCCTGCCTGTAGGGCTCAGTGGATTGAGCATGGGCCTGTGAACCAAATGGTTGCTGGTTCGGTTCCCAGTCAGGGCACATGCCGGGGTTGCAGGCCAGGTCCCCAGTTGAGGGAACCTGAGGGGCAACCACACACTGATGTTTCTCTCCTCTTTTTCCTTCCCTTCTCCTCTCTCTTAAAAATAAATAAATTAAAAAAACAAAACAATGCTATTACTTCTCAATTTGACTAATGATAGAATTCCAAACAGAAAAACTAATGCATTGAGCTAGAACATTGTATTTTTTGAAGGAGAATCAAGATGCATATTAGGAAGCTTATGTTTCAAATACTTTCCTTGAAACTTCCTGTATGCATGCAGTACACAGCTGTTAATAATAACAAAGAAAAGTACTTCTCCAAATGTTTTCTGATATGCACTGGAATGAATAACTATATTAAAACATTTTTTTGGTTTTCTGAATTCTAAGGTAAAGAACATGGAATGTACAAAGATAGGCTTTGAAAAATCATGCCAGTTTCATCTGACCAACTTATCTTTATTCTCAATGTCAAACAATTCTTTTTCCTGAAGGTAAGTTATTTATCATTATCTCATCACTTTATATGGGACCAACATGTACATCCCAAGAAATGATTTGCATCTATACCTGTATTATATTTCTGAGGAAAAGTTATTCAGGAGCAAAGCATGGGCATGTTTGGAAGAAATTACCAGTTACCATTATTGTTAGATAGAAATCTGAACACACATCTTAATCAAGAATATAAGAAAACTATTGGACTATCTAATTGGACACTTGGTAAGGTGTACTAAATGACAGTAATTATCAATTTTTCTAATGATGAAAAATGTAGCAAAGTTTTAAAATTAAAAAAATAACTGTCATGGTCCTGATATTATTTTAGAAATCAAAGATTCATGCTACAGCACTATTCTCCTTCAACTAGTCTGTCACTTCTAAAAGGTTAACTCACCAGGAATCTCCAGCTCATTTCTCAAGAATTCTACTCTGAAGTCACTCATCCAGGGGGAGCATTCTTTCAGGTTCCCAGGTGGCTTTGAGTCTTTGACCATTTTTGAAAGTAGTGACTTGGTAATGTCTTCAAAGTCACAAAGCTTCATTCCAGGTAGCTTAGAACCTCCTTTCCCAAAGTGTTTATCAAATTCTTTTCCAAAAGCCTAAAATTAATAGCTTAATTAAATATTAACATTTACAGTAAATGTAAACTTTGGAAAAGACTCTAGGCTTAAGAATGTTTATAATACATAAGTACCCAATTCTATAGTTTTTTTTCTATGCTTTCACAATTTATTTCCTTGAATGTTTCAACACTCAAAAACACCTGAAGCCTGTCTTTGTGTTCCTTGGAAAGACAAATAGAATTAAATGACATAGAGACTAAAAGAACAATTCAAAGGATCAAAAAATCCAGGAGCTGGTTCTTTGAAAAGATAAACAAAATCAACAAGCCTTTAACCAGGCTCATCAAGGAAAAAAAAAAGAGAGAGAGGACCCAAATAAATAAAATCAGAAACAAAAGAGGAGAAATTACATCACATACCACAGAAATAGAAAGGATTTTCAGAAATTACTATGAATTGTATGCCAAGAAATTCGACAACCTGAGTGAAATGGAAAATTTTCTAGAAACATACAATCTTCCAAAACTGAATCAAGAAGCAGAAGGGCTGATTAGACTAATAACAACTTGTGAAATTGAAGCAGTAATCAAAAAAATCCTGGCATACGAAAGCCTTGGACTGGAAGGCTTCACAGGTGAATTTTACCGAACATTTAGGTAAGAGTTAACTCCTTGTCTTTCTCAAACTATTGCAAAAAAATTTAAGAACAGGTAAGACTCCCAAACTCTTTCTATGAGGTCAGTATTACCCTTATTCCAAAACCAAGTAAAGACACAGTAAAGAAAGAAAACTATAGGCCAATGTTGCTGAAGGACAAAGATGCTAAAATCCTCAACAAAATATTGAAAAATCAGATCCAGCAATACATGAAAAGATCATACACTATGATCTAGTGGGATTCATCCCAGGGATGCAAGGATGGCATAATTTTTGCAAACCAACAAATGTAATACATTACATAAAGAAAACCAAAGACAAAAATCACATGATCATACCAATAAATGCTGAAAATGCATTTGATAAAGGACAGAACCCATTTATGATAAAAGGCTCGGCAATGTGGGAGTAGAGGGAGCATACCTCAACATAATAAAGGCCATATATGGGAGACGTACAGCCAACATCCACTCAATGGGCAAAAAATAAAAGCTTTCTCCTTAAGATCAGGAACAACACAAAGGTGTCCTCTTTCACCACTTTTATTCAAAACAGTATTGCACATTCTGGCCACAGTGATCACACAAGAAAAAGAAATAAAAGGCATCCAAATTAGAAAGAAGTAAAATTATTTGCAAATGACATGGTGTACAGAAAAAATGTTATTTATTACATACACACACACACAAAAACCCATACAAAAAATTTGACCTAATAAATGAATTTGGCAAAATAGCAGGATACAAAGTTAATACTCAGAAATAAAAGGCATTTTTGTACACCAAAAAATGCAATATCAGAAACAGAAACTAGGAAAAGAAATCCCATTTACTATAGCAACAAGAAAAATAAAGTACCTAGGAATAAACTTGCCAATGAGGTAAAAGCCCTATACTTGAAAAACTACAGAATATTGAAGAAAGAAATTAAGGAAGATAAAAATAATGAAAGCATATACTGTGTTCATGGACCGGAAGAATTAACATAATCAAAATACCCATATTACCCAAAGCAATCTATAGATTCAACTCAATCCCTACTAAAATACCAATGACATATCTCAAAGTTATTGCAAAAAAGGTTTCAAACATTTATATGGAATCATAAACAACCCCAAATAGCTGCAGCAATTTTGAGCAAGAAGAATAAAGTAGAAAGGATCACAATATCTAATATCAAACTATACTACAAGACCACTGTAATCAAAATAGTCTGGTACTGGCATTAGAAGAGACACATAGACCAATGGAAAAGAATAGAGAGCCCAGAAATAAACCCATGTCCCTATGGTCAATTAATATTTGACAAAGGGCAGAAGCATAAAATGGAGTGAAAAGAGCCTCTTCAAAAAATGGTGTTGGAAGATCTGGAATGGTATATGAACAAAAATGAAAGTAGACCACCAACTTACAACATACAACTGAACTAAAAATGGATAAAACACTTAAACATAAGCTGCCACACCATAAAAGTCCTAGAGGAAAACATAGGCAGTAAAATTTCAGATATCCCCTAAAGCAATATTTTTGCTGATGCATCCTCCAGGGCAAGAGAAATAAAGGAAAGAATGAACAAATGGGATCTATATCAAATGTAAAATCTTCTGCATGGCTAAAGAAAATATCATCAAAATGAAAAGGAAAGCAATCATATGAGAAAACACATTTGTCAACAATACCTTGGGCAAAAGCTTGATCTCCAAAATATATAAAGAACTCATATGACTCCACATCAGGAAGACAATCCAATTAAAAAATGGGCAAAGGACCTGAATAGACTCTTTTCCAAGGAGGACATAGAGAGGGCCTGGAGACACATGAAAGGTTGCTCAACATCACTCAGTAGCCATAAGAGAGATGCAAATTAAAACCACAATGAGATACTACCTCACACTGGTCAGAATGGCCATCATTAACAAATTAGCAAATAAGTGCTGGCAAGGATGTGGAGAAAAGGGAACCCTAGTGAGCTGCTGGTGGGAATGCAGGCTGGCACAGCCACTGTGGAAAACAGCATGGAATTTCCCCAGAAAACAAAAAATTGAACTGCCTTTTGACATGGCAATTCTACTGCTGGGATTATACCCTAAGAATCCTAAAACACCATTTCAAAAGAAGCTATGCACTCCTATGTTCATAGCAGTGTTTTTTACAATAGCCAAAACTTGGAAACAGCCTAAGTGCCCATCAGTAAATGAGTGGATAAAAAACCTGTGGTATATATACACAATGGAATACTACACAGCAGAAAGAAAGAAAGAACCATGGATGGACCTGGAGAATATTACACTAAGTGAAATAAGCTAGTAGGTGAAAGACAAATACCATATGATCTCACCTATTAGAGGAACCTAATGAACAAAACAAACAAATGAGCAAAAGAGAACCAGAGGCATGGAAATAAGGAACAAACTAACAGGGAACAGAGGGGAGGCAGAGGGGGATGAGGGAAGAACGAAGGGGAGGGGTCTAGTTAAAGAATGAGTACAAATGACCCATGGGGGACATGGGCAACAGGGTGCGGACTGACTGGGAGGCAGGGGAGAGCAGTGCGGTTAAAACTGGAATAACTGTAATAGAACAACAACAATAAAGAGAAAAAATACAAAAGATTAGAAATTATATGGCTGGTAGTGACTTCTAGTCATAAATTTTAATAAGGGCTTTAAAAACTTGAGAAAGTCATTTAACCTCTTTGAGCCCATTATCTAGTTACTGATCTACACCATTATGATAACAGGAGTAATTAGAAACAAAGCATAAAACAAAAGGAGGAATTCAATTAAATGAAGTTATTAAATATTCATCAAAGCAGAAAAGAAAAATATAAGCCTGCTACTTTCCTTAGTAAGGGAAGTCTTTTAAGTCATTATTTTGAATCATAAACCAGTGTAAACATTAGATAACCTATATTTCCAAAGCAATTATTATTATAAGCACTTACTGTGAAACATTTCAAGTATTTCTTTATTTTAGACTCTACTCAAAAATTTAAATTATAATTCTGGTATCAAAATAAAAAACAAGAGTTTTTACTAAATTCAGAACTAATCCCACAACCTAAATATAGTTTAAATGAAATATATTCTCTATTTTAATACAATTCACTATAGAAAAATTGGCATACATAAAACAATTTTTTTCTTTGATCTATGTATGGATTAAAAATACAGAAACAATCTGCAATTCTTAGAATACATGGAATGTTTGGCTATTTCCCAAACATAACTAGTACCAACAATATATCTGAATGGCTTAATACCCTTAGGATCCTCTAAAATGAAATTTGAGACAATTTTGTTTTGGTAGATTATTATTTTAATAGATGCAAATTATTTGTTGATTTGGTACAAAGTAGAAAATTCTGGATAGATTTTCCCAGTAACCTCAAAATAAGTATCATGCCTAGCAGAAACAAGGAATGTTGGTTTTTCCTCTGACATTTTCCCTCAGTTAGGGCTGGAGGCAGCCCTGCTCAGCAGCAGTCGGGAAGAAATGTAAGCGGTCCACATTAAGAGGCTTTCAGGGTGGAGTCTTATGGTATCCAGCATGCATGGAAAGGAAGTGGCTATGAATTCGAAAGCTTAACATGCAGTCTTTTCTGGGAGCTGTGTAGAATTATTCAACACAAAGCAATGAACTGGACTGCTGTAGACATTCTCACACTGGCTGGGGAGACAGACAGGTGGCAAACTACAGTGAAACACCTCCTCTCAGTCTGCGGTAGGGGCCAGAATCTCCTGGAGAGCCGGGTAGGTTAGGGAAGGTTTCAAAAGAGGTACTGCTTAAATTAAATCTTTTTACAGATGATGGATCGGCCCTACTAATTTGGGAGTCGTAGTTCTAGCTTCCATTTTGCCACTTTGTTTGACACTGGGCAAGTCACCTGGTTTTCAACTCTACTTTCATTGTTTAGAATAAGGTTTGGCAAACTACCAGTCAAATCCAGTCCCTCTGCCTGTCTTTATAAGTAAAATTTTATTGGAATCCTGTCAGATATGACTTTCATTTACATACAATCTAGGGCTGCTTTTGCACTATAATAAAAGATGTGAGTATCTGCAATAGAAACTGGTATGGCCTACAAAGCTGAAAATCTAGGTCTTTACAGAAAAAGTATGCCTAAAAGTTTACTAGGCCACTGGTTTAGGAAAAAAGCAAACATACACTTTTCTAAATATAGTATTCTGTAATTCTATAAATTTGTCAATGCTAGTACATTAGTTTTAAGTACACTTACAGTATGTGTATTTCCTGTTCTGAGACCCTTGGCATGTCCAATACGTAGCAGTATTGTGAGACGGATCTGATATGATGTGGAGTCTAATGTTGTATGTCATAAAATGAGATACAAAGGTTTATGATTCTTTCTTAACTTTTAGGATACATTCCTAGTCACATTTAGGCAACAACAGTCCTGTATGTACTTATTCATTCATACCTGTAATTAAAACTGCCCAAAGTAGGAATGACCCACCAAAATCTATCCCTACTTATCAAAATTATACCGTTCATTCATCTAGTTCAAGATTCCTCTTTCACACCAGGCAGAGCATTGTAGGTAGTGAGAAGAAAAGATAAACAAGACAAAATCCCTGTCTACAAGTCTAATTTAGGAGGCATAAATTAAAGAGTTAAAGATAAATACGGTTTTCCACTCCTTAGGATTTCCCCCCAAAGAACTTGTACACTGATGTTCCCTGCAGCGCTATCCATAAGAGCTACGGAAGTGGAAAATCCCCAAATGTCCATCAGTTAATGGAAGGATAAACAAAATGTGGCATAGCCATACAGTGAAATAATACTCAACAACAAAAAGGAATGACGTACTGACACGCGTTATAACATGGATGAACTCTGAAAACATCACATTGAGAGAAAGAGGACAGGTCACCTATGGTATGATTTCATTTATAAGAAATGCCCAGAACAGGCAAATTTTAGAGACAGAAGGTAGCTCAGTGGTTGCCTGGGGCTGGCAGGAGATGAGGAGGAGGAGTAACTGCTAAGAGGTTTGGGGTTTCTTTTTTCGAGTGATGAAAATGTTCTAAAATTGATCTGGTGATGTTTGCACAACTCTGTGAATATAATAAAAACTATGGCATTGTACACTTTAAGGTAAACTGTATGGCATGTGAATTATACCTTTTTTTTCTCAGTTTTGTTCATTTATTTTTAGAAAGAAGGGAGGGGAGGGAGGAAAAAAAAGAGAGATGTATCAATTGGTTGCCTCTTGCTTACCTCCAGTTGGGGATCTGGCTCCCAACCTAGGCATGTGCCCTGACTGGGAAATGAATCAGTGACCTTTTGGTTGGTGGGATGATGCCAAACCCGCTGAGCCACACCAGTCAGGGCTGAATTACATTTTAATAAGGCAGTTATTAAACAAAATGGAAGGGACAAAGACCCTCCTTTGCACTGGAGATTGTGGAACTTGAGAACTCTAGTGATTTGAGTACCAGGACTTCTCCTTTAGGCTAACATCCTGAGGTTTAGTGAGTAAAGGCAGTTTAACCAAAATTGGGGGAAAAATCAGCGTGATGAATGCTAAGAGAGGTGTGCATACATGCTTTAGACAGCAGAGAGGAAGGGACACCTCATTCTTCTTGGGGACAGTTAGGAGAAGGAGGTTCAGGGAAAGGCTCTAAAGGAGAAACGGAGCACAAGCCACATTTCAAAGGGCGAGTTCTCCCGAGGGAAGAGGGACAGAAGATGAATTCATTCAGAGGGAGAAAGAAGCACACGTATGGTGGTGTCGAATGTGGACGCATCAAAGCTCATTTCCATCTCCACTTGCTCCAAGAGGCTTTTCCTCATTCACTCCAAACTGAGGTATGTTCTCTTCCTTTCACCTCTAGAACAACTTTAAAACAGGTCTCACATATCATATTTGTCTTTATGCCCCAGTTCTTCAAATACAGTATTTGCCAGACTGTCCCTCTGAATTCAGAATCTGGGTCAGTCTTCTCTTTGTACCTCTGTAGCGCCCAGGAGAGTGCCTTGAACAGAGATAAGTGCCCACAAATAATTAACCTATATAAAACACACGTATATTTTCTTGATTCAATATTCAAATCATTCTGAGAATTAAAAATATTAAACTACATGTAACCTTCATATCTAGGAGGGAGATATGAAGGACATCAATGTAATACAACCCCCAAGATTTTACCTATTACCCCACTTGCTATTATACATCCTAAAAATATGTCATCAATCTCAGAGAAAGCATCTAATCTAAAGAGAGTTTGTGTATTCAACAGACATTTTAAAACCAGAATAGCTAACAAACCAGAAAATATAATAAGTATGGGTCTTCGCAATGATTCTATCATCATAAAGGCAGACTGCCATTTACTCATACCTGAATAAACTTCCTTCTAAAAGCCCCAAGGCCTGGAGCCTTTGAGTCTCCCAGGGCTGCATACATTCTTTCATACATCTTTTCAATGTTTCTTTTATTTACATACTTTTTTGTTAATTCAACTTTGATATCATCAGTCCAGTCCTTTTCAAGGGAAAAAAAAAGAAAGAAAAATCAATCAAGTTAGATTGTAAGTAAGTTTTCCCTAAGTTCTATGTTGCATGTGCTGGAAGATATAACATTACCTTAAAGATCATTTCAGGATTAGAGAGCTGTTCTAGGGCGTTAATAAAATCTTGAATCACTCCTCCCAGATCCAACTTATTTTTAATCCTGTAAAAAAGTTACCAAGTCCAGGTAATCAAACATCTTCCATAGATCAAGGCCTATAATTTATAATTATCTTTACTACTTATATACCTATAACCAATCATAGTCCATGGAGAAAGCAATTTAAAAATTCTATCCAAAATCAGATGAAGGACAAAGTATGTACAGTAGTCCCTCTAATCTGTAGTTTCCACGGTATAACTTGCCCATGGATAACTGCAGTCTGAAAATATTAAATGGAAAATACCAAGAAATAATTCATAAGTTTTAAACTGCATGCCAGTCTAGTACAGTGATGAAATTACATGCTGTCCTGCTGGGACACCGGTCATCTCTCTCCCAGTGTACTCAGCCCAGTTCATCTCACCAGGTAGGCATGTGTCATCTCACACCATCGCCAGGAGGGTGAGTACAGTGCAACAACATATTTGTGAAAGAGACCACATTCACAGAACTTTTATTACAGTGTGTTACTATAATTGTTTTATTATTAATGATTGTCATCAATATGTCTTACTGTGTTAATTTATAAGTCAAACTTTATCACAGGTATGTACCTATAGGAAAAAACAAAGTATATATGGGGTTTGGTATAATCTGAAGCTTCAGGCACCCATTGTGGGTGCTGGAACATCTTCCTCATGACTGAAGCAGGACTACTATATTCTATAAAGAGGCCAGAATCTCAGTGAGATACAAGTAAATCTTCTTGCAAATAATGTCAACATTTTGATGCATACAATTTGATACATGGAGTTCTGAAGTTACCCTATGAAAGAAAAGGCCAGTTTCTTGACACATTTTCAAACCTTTTCCCTTTCTTTGTTTTTAAAACACTTAGATGCATTGCAGTTGGTTCTGCAGACCAGCCATGGAATGGACACCAGCAGTGACAGACAGTGGAAACACAGCTGACCCATTGACAAGCCATGACAAAGGTGTGCCCAACTCTTTGTTGTCTTCTTAGAAAAAAGCACTCAATAATACAGCAAATCAGCTCATAACAACAACAAAACAACAAAAAGCCTTTGATGAAGAATGTCAACAAAAATACCATGCATGTATAAAGTATTCTTGCAAAAGTGATACAACACTGGTAGTTATGTCTCTAGTTATAAACCAACTAAAGAAGTAAAAAGAATGACACTTTAGATGTGTGCTAAATCTTAATTAAGAAGAGGGGTTTCCCAGATATTTTCAATAGAAGAAGAATGTCAAGAACTGATTTCATAAAACATCTCAATCTAGTCTGTTTCCACCAAGAGATTGCTATTAACATAAGAATAGAATGTTTCATGAATAACATTCTAAGGTGAGATGTATTTAAAAAGGGAAAGAATTTCTGTAACAAATAACATACCCACAGTAAATGCATTAAAAAATATCTAAGATTTTCTATTCTTCAGTAAAAGCTCCAATTAATTTGAAGACAAATATAAGCTTTCATGTGTTTGCTTTCTCCATACACACTTTTATAAACCGTAATATTTAATGACAGTTGAAATCAACCTAGTTTCTCTGTAATATTACCTTGCCACAAACTCCTTATTCTTATGACCAGTAGAAGTATCTTTGAAGGAATAGCTTTCACTGCTTATTATAAATGGGTAGACAATCGCCTGCGGATAGTTATCAGCAATCTCTTCCACCGTGCACTGGACAGCAACGGCTTCCTCTTTGTCTAGTAAGGCCACCATGTGGCTGATCCAGCCAATGAACTGCCAGCAAGGAATGGAAGAAATCTGAAACACAGAAAGCTGTGACTTAATAATGACTACAACACTGAACATTGTTTTGCTATATAAGTAATGTGTCAAAATAAAACATATACATATATATTTATAATTAGATGTATCAAAACAGACAACTGTAAAATAAAGCCTCTTCTTCCTCAGGCCTCTCAGTGCCTGTTCCACTGAGAACCATTCAATTCCTCCGGATGTTTTCTATGCAAGTGCACATATATCCTCTCTTTACAAGAATAGAATCAGGCTAAGCATACTGTTGCTGATATTACTTAGACTTACCTCATGCCTTTTAATGGCTATACGGTATTCCATTTCATTTAGCTACTGCTCTAAAATGACTTTTTAGAGTATTTTCTAATTTTTGCTATTAGAAATAAATGCTAAATCTTCTTTACGTTTATGTCTTTGTACTTGTGCTATACACCCTAGCTATACATCCTAGAAGTAAAATTACTATGTAAACATTAATTGTAAAAAACATTGCTAGACCTCTCTCCAAAAGACTTCAAATTTTCATATCTAAAAGTAAATTATGCAAGTACCATGCTGTTCTGCTTACTATGGTCCAACTGGGTACTAGAAATATCAGGGTGAATACTTTGTATG
Source organism: Sturnira hondurensis (assembly GCF_014824575.4). NCBI lineage: Eukaryota > Metazoa > Chordata > Mammalia > Chiroptera > Phyllostomidae > Sturnira > Sturnira hondurensis. Next base: position 1,403,607 of record NW_028094889.1, on the reverse strand, counting down.
GCATATGTTTGTCTAACCGCTATGCTGTACACCTGAAACTAATATAAAATATTATTGAGTACAAACTGCACTTGAAAAACCAAACACAATAGTACTCAAAAAAAGTAAATTAGATCGATACTTTCCAAAACCCTTATAATCATTAAAAAAAATTCACTGTCAACCTGAAATGGGAAAAATATCTGATTTTAATTTTCATGTCTTATTATGAGTAAGGCTAACCAGTCTGTTGGCCTCACCTACATTACTCATGTGTGCATTTCTCTGGACTAATTTCTGCTGGTGTATTTATTTTTTAGAGTGGAGACATCAAGTCGATTTCTATTATGTACTGCAAATAGTTTTCTTCCAGTTTTTTAACTTTGGAATTTTTTTCCCTGTGCATAAGTGTCAAATTACTTCCTTTATTTCTTTTGGTTTCTTTTTATTCCAAGACCATTTTCAAAACTTTTTCATGTTTTCCTATAATGCCTTTTCATGTGTTAATTTTAGGACAAAATTTGACATACTTGGTATACTGGCATGAGGAGTGAATGAATGTAGACAAGCTTCCTAACTTCGTCCATAAAATGAGGGATGAGCAGTGTATGTGAGGATAATCAGCCTACACAGCTCACAGGGAACATTCAATAAGGCTTAGCTACCCCATCTCAGGGGTCTCCCCCAGTATCACAACATTGACTAAATGCCCTGTTTATTTTCTCAAAAATTGAAAATGCTATCTTTATTATATATGCATGGAGTATTATTTAAAAAATAAAATTATAACTTATTTCTTTACTTATCTTTAAGAAAAATACATCTACAGCGCGTCTCTGAATTTACTTTAATCTGCTGTTTAAGACCTACTGAGAAACCTGCCCCCCTTCCAAATCCACAGGAGGGTCAGAGGAGAGGTAAAGCCCTGACAGGCGCTGGGTCTCCACAGCTCAGGGACCAGCATTGTTTAAAAACTTACTGCACATAGCTAATAGGGTATTATGTCATCCTTTTTGAACTATTAATTATCAACTCAAAGGTTGGCCCTATTTTCCTGTTAAACATTTATTAAAGTCATTAAGGGGCCTTCCGGGTGGCCTTCCACTTTTTATAGATGAGGCCTACCCAACAGGAAGGAAGCAGGATGAGGGAGCCCTGTACGGGTGAGGGCAGCGGGCCTCACAAGCTGGTGAACAGAACCTGTGGGGGATGGCAGGCTGCTCCTGTGAGTTGAGATGCCTCAGAATCCCTCTGGACACCATGCTACTGGCAGGAGCCACAGCCACTGGGGGTGGGATGCCAGCCAAAATGTACTCCTTTCTCCCTGAACTAAATAATACACTGAGCACAGGCATCAACAGGTATTACCAATCACAGCTTTGTCTCTATGGACAGTGAACTGTGCTACAGAAAATTCCCGTTTCTGTCCCAACTAATCCTCCTCCTGTCTTTCTTGGGGTCCTTGTTCAGACATAGCATTATCAACACCCACTAAGGAAAACAGGTAAATGTGGACATTTCTTTATATGGTTTTACACTACATATGTTCTTGGAATGTAGCAAAAGCGCATGTCTATTAGAAAAAGCTACAATATATGCATTATACACATGTGTATGTGTATAATGTGTTTGGATATAAATAGGAGCATGTCTTTGAGTTCTGTAGATGAAAGATATTACCTCTTTTGTCATTAGGCTCAGGGTCTCCTCTGGATACTGTTCTATAATCTGCAGTAGCCTGGGAAACTTCAGCCTGGCTTCATTGGAATGTAATTTTAAAGCTTTCAACATTTTGTCCACCACAAGGGCTGGATACATCTGCAGCTCTTCAGACTCAGCAACTAAAAAGGGAAAAAAATGGTGGTAAATATACATAAATTAGAAATTCACATGTAATTACAGTTTTACTTTTTGGCTTCTACTTTGTAGTATGTCATTTTTTTCCCAACAACTACTTTATTTCAACAAACAGCAGAAGCGATTTGGACTGCAGGTAAAAGTTTCTATCTGAAAGCTGAAATTTTCTATTACATTACCCCTTCTGCATGAAGCAGTTTGCTTTCTTGGCTGGGAACAAAAAGGGCAGAGCTGGTTACTGGATTTATTCCAGGAGCAAGAGACAGGACACATAAAGCCAATAATACCAAAGCTCTAGGCAAAATATGAAAGTATAAATTAAGTACATGGAAAGACAGAAGATAGTTTGAGAAGATAGTCTGTATCAGGATAGGAGATAAGCAGAACATGTTGCTTGGAGATGTCATTCCTTATTAAAAAATGCAAGACTTTTCCCATTTAAAACAAACAAGTAAGAAATAAAAAATGTACAAAGTTCTTGAAACGTTACATGAACATAATGTGACAAAGATTTTTCTTTCTTTTGTAATTCACCTGATGCAGTCTCTTCCCGCTTGCGGAGCTGTTGGTCACAGAAACCCACCAGTGTCATGTAAGCCTCTGCTACCCCAGCTGCAGGCTGCTGGCCCCCGTTGGAAGGACAGGCCTCTTCCTCGGCTTTCCGCACGGCCTCAGAAAGGTAATGAAATGCTCTCCGGTATAGTCCTGTGATCACCTAGAATTCACAGAGATCTCAGAAAAACTGTTGGTGTGATGGAGGCTTTGTGGAAAAACTATTTTCCACTTGTGATGATAAAGGAAGAATGCTTGTGAGTCATTAGCTGTAAAATAATACAGAAATCTGGCTAAATGAAAAAGGGAGATTCTGCCCTGATTGTGAAAGAGTAAGCCATTCCAGTTAAGATCCTGAGCACGTAAAATACAACCAAAGAAAGAAAAGTAAGCCAAGTGTAGGCCAGACACAGTCCACTAGATATACAGAGAGGGCACCAAAAGTCAATCCGATTGTACAGCTGTGTCAGAAATTTAAACAGTGATGGAAGTTGGCACCTTGTGGTCAATGTCCTGCATAGATGTTGATCACTGTGAAGAAAGAAGGCAAGGCTACCCAACTATGGTGAGGTGGACCATGGTGAAATAAGGAGAGGGAGTTAACTATCAAAATACAAAGGACTTTTCAAAGCAGGCATTAAATTAAAAAGTGAAAAAGACTGATGTGTCTCACAAACTAGTGGAACACCTGAGTGGCGATACTGGTGAAATTCCATTAGGGTATTCAAGAAAGAACTGCACATCTCATCCTGACACAAATTTCTCATTTTTAATGCTAAAAAAGTGTATCACTAAAACACGCAGGAAAAACATGAAGTATGTGAATTTTCCACTAATAAACTTGGCTATGCATAATTGTCAAATATATTAGAAAAACATAAAGCAATCTCCATCATTTATTTATTTTGTTTAATTGTCCCTTTTTAGTCTTTAATATCCAGTTTAAAACTAACCCTGCCTCGGATCCTGAATGATGGCCCTCTAATCTCAGCTCACCAAAAGCAGCAGACTAGGAGTGAATTTCCACAATTTATTCTTTTGCAAACTAGTGTGTGACTATTCAAATAATGGAACAAAGTAGAATAAAGGAATTTAAGAGGTCTGTATTTTCTCCCAAAGCTGTAATGTCTCTTTCTTGTTTGGTGCTTCACTTAATAACTGGAAAACACAATGGCAGTAAGATTCCCATTTGGAAACAAGCAAAAGGGACAATTACTGAGAATTCCCACTGACTGAAACCACTGGAAGTATATCACAAAACCTTAAAGATTAAGAGTTTAAGATGAACATATGCAAATGACAGAATATGCATTTTTCCCTTTGCAAATATTTTTTTCTACAGTTGGTTCAGTAAGTTTTCCGTACTTTGATTTTTTAAATTTATTTTTCAGTTATAGTTGACAAACAGTACTGTATTAGATTCCAGTGTAAAACATAAAGACTAGACATTTATACCTTATGAAGGGATTGCTCCAACGTGTCTTGTACCCATCTGGTACCATACAGAGTTATCACAATGTTACTACTAACTACATTTATTTCCTTTGCTCTATTTTCCATCCCATAAGTATCTTTTTTTAAAGTTTCACATGTGTTTATTTTTTAAAATATATTTTACTGATTATACATTACAGTTGTTCTATTCCCCCCCCTTCATTCCCCTCCACCCTGCACACCCCCTCCCCCACCATTCCCCACCTTTAGTTTATGACCATGTGTTTCAAGTTCTTTAGATTCTATATTTCCCCTACTATTCTTCCCCTCCCCCCTATCTATTTTCTACCTACCATCTATGCTACTTATTTTCTGTACCTTCTCCCCTTTCTCTTCCTCCCACTCACCTGTGGCTAACCCTCCATGTGTTCTTCATTGCTTTGGTTCTGCTCCTGATCTAGCTGTCCTCTCGGTTTGCTTTTGTTTTAGGTGTCGTTGGTAATAACTGTGAGTTTGCTGCCCTTTCACTGTTCATATTTTTTATCTTCTTTTTGTTAGATAAGTCCCTTTAACATTTCATATAAGAAGGGCTTGGTGATGATGAACTCCTTGAATTTGACCTTATCTGAGAAGCACTTTATCTGCCCTTCCATTCTAAATGAAAGCTTTGCTGGATAGAGCAATCTTGGATGTAGGTCTTTGGATTTCATGACTTGGAATACTTCTTTCCAGCCCCTTCTTGCCTGTAAGGTCTCTTTTGAGAAATTCACTGACAGTCTGATGGGAACTCCTTTGTAGGTGACTGTCCCCTTATCTCTTGCTGCTTCCAGGATTCTCTCCTTCATTTTAATCTTGGCTAATGTAATTATGATGTGCCTTGGTGTGTTCCTTCTTGGGTCCAACTTCTTTGGGACTCTCTGAGCTTCCTGGACTTCCTGGAAGTCTATTTCCTTTGCCAGACTGGGTAAGTTTTCCTTTAATATTTGTTCAAATAAGTTTTCCACTCGTAGCTGTTTCTTTTCCCCTTCTGGGACGCCTATAATTCAGATGTTGGAACATTTAAAGATGTCCTGGAGGTTCCTAAACCTCTCCTCATTTTTTTTAATTCTTGTTACTTCACATTTTTCTGTTTGGTCATTTCTTCCTTCCTTCTGGTCCACTCCCTTGATTTGAGTCCCAGTTTTCTTTCCATCACTATTGGTTTCCTTTGCATCTCCCTTCATTTCAATCAGTTTAGCTTTCATATGTTTCTCTAACTTGTGACTAAAATCAACCAGTTCTGTGAGCATCCTGATCACCAGTGTTTTGAATTGTGCATCTGAGAAGTTTGCTATTTCTTTGTCACTTAGAGTTATCGGCTCTGGAGCTTTGAGTTCTTTGTGAGCCATATTTTGGACTGTTCATGCCTGTTATGTATGAGGAGCGGAGCCCTAGGTGTTCACCAGGTTGGGGCAACTCAGTCGCTGGGTTGTGACACTGTATGTGGGGGTGGGGTCGAAGGGGGGCAATGGTGGTCTCCTCTGCTGCTTCCCGCCAGTGGGGCCTGGGCGGTCTGTCTCCGTGCATGCGAATGTGTGACCGTGGTCAGCCTGCAGCCTTATGACCTCACTGGTTCCCCCCAACGCTACCCCAGCTGCCTGGGCGCCTGGGGTCGGGGGATCCTTCCTGCCTGACTCTGCTCCGCTGCTGGCTCCGCCCCTCTTACTGGTCTGGTTGAACGGTTCATTGGTGTCGGACTTCTGTATAGTTCAATTTTCTGTTCTTTGGCTGCGTCTTTGTTTACTAAACCTTTGTTGTATTCAAACTTGGTTGTGGGAGAAGGCTCAGTGTTTCCACCTATGCCTCCATCTTGGCGGAAGTTTCCCATAAATATCTTTATAACTGGCAATCTGTACCTCTTAATCCCTTTCACCATTTATGCCCACACCCCAAGTCCTCCCACCAGGCCATTATTAGATTATTCACTGTATCTATACATTTGTTTGTTCATTTGTTTTTTGGATTCCATATGTAAGTGAATGCATATAATATTTGTCTTTGTCTGACTTATTTAACTTAGCATAATACCTTCTGGGTCCTTCCGTGTTGTTGCAAATGACAAGGTTTCACTTTTATGGCCGAGGAATAGTCTATTAAAAATGTACATCTTCCTTACCCACTTGTATATTGATGGTCACTTAGGTTGCTTCCACACTTTGGTGACTGTGAATAGTGCTGCAATGAATACGGGGCACACATGTCTTTTCACATTAGTGCTTTGGATTTCCTTGGATAAATACCTAAAGTGTGACTGGTGGGTCATATGGTAATTGTTTTTAATTTTTGAGGAACGTTCATAGTGTTTTCCATAGTGGATGTACCAATTTACACTCTGATTAGCAGTGAAGAAAGGTGCCCTTTTCTTCAATCCTTGCCAACTGTTTTGTTGATTTATTGATGATAGCCATTCTGACATGTATGAGGTGGTACCTTATTTTGGTTTTAGATGCATTTCCCTGGTGATTAATGATGTGGGTATCTTTTCACTAAGTCTATTAGCCTCTTTGGAGAGGTGTCTATTCCAGTCCTCTGCTTATTTTTAAATTAGTGGGGGTTTTTTTTAGTGATTTGTATGTACTCTTTATAAATTTTGGATATTAATGTCTTATTAGATATATCATTGGTATCTTCTGCTATTCAGAAGGTTGTCTTTTTTGTTTTATTGATGGTTTCCTTTGCAGTGCAAAAGCTTTTCAGCTCATGTAATCCTGTTTGTTTATTTTTGCTTTTGTTGTATTTGCCATGGGAGACATATTCAAAAAATATTGCTAACAACAACATAAAATAGATTATTGACTGTGTTTTCTTCTAGGAATTTTATGGTTTCAGTTCTTACACTTAGGTCTATAAGCCATTTGGTTTAGTTTTGTATATGGTGTAAAAAAGTGGTCTAGTTTTTTTTTTATTTATCTGCTCATTTTCCCAACACCATTTACTGAAGAGACCATCTTTATCCAACTTTGTATTTTTGCCTCCTTTGTGAAGATTAATTGAATATATAGGTCAGGTGTGAATTTCTGGACTATTTTGCTCCACTGATTCGTTTGTTTTTATGCTAGCACCATACCATTTTAATTACTATAACCTTGTATTATTGTTTGATACCAGGTAGTGTGATACCTCCAACTTTGTTTTTCTTTCTCAAGATTGCTCTGGTAATGTTTTGGGATTCCATAAACATTTTAAGATTATTTGTTCTAGTTTTATAAAAAGAGCCAGTGGTATTTTGATTGGGATTACATTGAATCTGTAGGTTCCTTTGGTGTTACGGAAATTTTAACTATGTTAATTCTTCAATTTATTTCTTCAATGTTCTAATTTTCTGAGTAATGGTCATTTACCTCCTTGGTTAAACTTATCCCCAGGCATTTTATTCTTTTTGATGAAATTCCGTCAAATGGGTCTTCCTTGTTTTCTCCTGTTGATTGTTATTGGTATATAAAAGTATAATTCTTTCTAAATATTAATTTTGTATCCTGCTATTTTACTGAATTCATTAATTAGTTTTAATACTTTCTTGCTGAAGCCTTTAGGTTCTTTATATATAGTATCATGCCATGTGCAAATAATAAAAATTTTACTTCTTCCTTTATAAATTGGGTCTGCTTAATTTCTTTTTTCTTGTTTGCTGAGGCTGGGACTTCCAATACTATGTCGAATAAAAGTGGTGAGAGTGAACTCCTTTTTCTTGTTCCTGATCTTAAAGAAAGAGCTTTCAACTTTTCACCATAGAGTATGATGTTAGCTGTGGGTTTGTCATATGTGGACTTTATTATGTTTTTTTTAAATTTAATTCTTGTTCAAGTACAGTTTTCTGTCTTATATTCCCAGTCCTGCCCCCCCCCCCACTGCTCTCCACCTCCCTCCCATTTCTGCCCCCCCACCTTAGTTATTGTCCATGTGTCCTTTATACTTGTTCATGTGAGTCCTTCCCCTTTTCCCCTGTGATTCTCTCCCCTCTCCCCTGATTGGGTGTTTTCTGCTAACTTGTCTTCCAAATCACTGACGTGATTCTCTGATTCATCTAATCTGTAGTTGATTCTCTCTAGTGTATTCATCATTTTACTTATTGTAGCCTAAAACTCTGATTCTTTTTTGTTTTCCAATGATTTGTTAAAGTTCTCCCTCAGTTCATCTATTCTTCTCTCATGTTTTTAAATTTAGGACATGTTTCTCATCTCCTTCTTTTTGCCGACTGTGTTTGTTCCCATATATTAGGTGCATCTGCTCCCTCTCCCATTCTTGAAAGGTTGGCCTTATATAGAAGGAGTCCAGTGGAGTCCAGTGACACAGTATTCCCTGTTACTTTAGCCACAAGTTCCACAGGTGTCTGTGTGGGGGAGTCGTATGCACCCTTCTGATGTAATTGGGCCTCAATTGCAGCTAGGACATCAGTGGGTGGCACTGACCCTCAGGTTGACTGGCTATGAGGGCCATCTGTGACTTCAGTAGATGAGCTTTCATTCTAAGGCTGATTCCACACAGTTGGAGTCACTTTATGGGACTCTGGTGCCAGCTGAGGCTTTCTATCATGTGTGGTGATAAGATGGTTTAGTGGGGCTCTGGTGCAGTCTGAGGCTGTCCACTGGATATGTTGGTTCTGGAGCCTCTTGGAAAAGGCTCTGGTATGGGTCAAGGTCAACCACAGTTTGTGCTATGTTTGAGGCCAATTAGTAGGAGCTATAGATTGACCTGTGGTTGGTTGCTGATTGTACTGGGCTCGGAGGTGCATGAGAGAGCCGAGCCAACTGTTGCTTCTGCTTGTCTTAGGACCATTTGGTGGGCACTATGGTGTCAGCTACGGCTGCTTGTGCTAGGTTTATGGCTGCTTAGTTGGAGCTATGCCAAAGCCTGAGAATGGCTACCTCTTATGTAAAGTTTGGGACCACCTGGTGGGAGATACAGTGTAAATTGAAATCAATTGCTATTTGTGCTAGGCTTGGGATTACTTGGCAGGAGCTACAATGCACATTGATGCTGCATGTATGAAACTTGTGGAATTTTGAGTCTTCTGTATGAGCTGAGGGAGGACAATACTCTTATGAATTTTGTGGAGTTTTGGAGAATCCTCAGGGCAAGCCAGGGAGGCTGTCCATGTGGACAAGCCGATGAAAGAAGTGATGGCCCAGTGATAAAGTTTGGTGGGGTCTCAGGGAGATATCGGGGCAGGGCAAATGTTCTCAGTCGGGTTAATGAAGAGCACAGATTTGGTAGTGTGTGCTGGTCCCACTGGGTGGCAAAATAGTTCAACAAAGGAACACTGGTGTGACTATCAGTGCTTCTGTTCCCTAGAGGGTTTCCTTATTCCCCAATCCTGCAGCTGTCAGCCTGAAGTTATCAATTTAGTTCGTATCCTATATCACAGGCACTTCCTGCCCCTGTGCTAGAGCATAGAGCAAGTGAGTTTGTGCATGGGCCCTTCAGAAATAGCAGTTCAGTCTCTCATAGCTATTTGTCTCTCTTAACAGAATCCCTGCTGGTTTTCAATGTTATGGGAACATGTTATGGGAACTCCTTTTTCTACCTCAGGTGCCTCATGCTGGAAAGCCTGGTGTGGCGCTGGGACCTCTTTGTCCTCAGCGGGGCACCTCCAAAGCCAGTCTATCCTTCTCATTTTTTAATTGTCACACTGTGGGATAAGTCTTCATGGTCTGTATCTTTGCTCCTCCTACCTGTTTTGATGTGGCTTTTTCTTCATATCCTTAGTTATGGGAATTCTGTTCAGCTAGGCTTCCAGTAGTTCATAGAGATGATCGTCCTGTTATTGAGTTGTAGTTATGACTGATCGGGAAAGAGGCAAGCTCAGTTTACCTACTCCATCATCTTGACTTTGCCCTGTACCTATTATTTCTTTCATGTAGCCAGAGATTGCACATTAAAGACATACAACACACAAAAATAAAAGGTTCATTCTTGCAATAAACATTACCTTTTCCACATTCTCTGAAGTGGATCCAGAAAGCTCCAAGATTCTTCTAGCCTTGCTTTCCTCAATTTCAGCAAGGCAGCTTGGCTCATTGCTGAGAGCATTAGCTATGATTCTGTAAGTTGTACCCAAGAGAATGTTATGGTGACGGAAAGCCAAAATATTTTTGCTTAAGTAGCTGGATGTGTTCTCGCCTGTTGGATTAAAACACACACATACAAACACACAAGATTTTTTCAGAATAAATACCAAAAATTAAAAAAAAATTCACAGTATTTTTACAAATACTATGTACAATACAATAACTTTTTGTACAAAAGTACAAAAAGTTATTTTTTATTAAGAAATTAACTAAAAATCTTTGTGTTATAAGAAACTGAACTCAAACACTGGCTAGGTAATCTTGAACTAACATTAATGAAAAATGTTCTTTTTTAGCAATGAACATATCTAAGTACACAGAGGCTAAGCAAGCAATTAAAACACCAACTTTTATTTAAGTGTCATCATTCTGCATTTTGTCAAAGCATCTAGTTCTATCTGTTACAAAGAACAGGAGGTGCATCTGTGCATATACATTAATAACCCATTGTAGTTTTTAAATTGATACTATTACTCACTGCTGATAAAGCAACAGACTGCCACATTTAAAGGTCTAGCTCTTCCCATATAGAAGCAATATTTCAAGAAATATTAAAGGGACTTCTTTAAAAAAATGAATATGAAAATACCGCAAAGCATTCCAACTGACAAATAGTAAAATCAGTGGGTCAACCAAACCTAGTACAAAGGTTTAAAGTCACAAGTAGGGAGAGCACATATAAATATAACAGTAAATTAAGGGGTACACAGAAACACACAGAAAAGAAGTAAAAAATAATGACAAAAACATAAACATGGAGGGGTTGAGTAACAATGGTAGTAATTTTAGAAGTCTTAAAACTTAAGGGACCATCAACTTAAAGGAGACTGCTATAAAAATGCTTGCTTATGCTTATGAAGTACAAGGTAACCATAAAGCAAAAAAATCTAGATGAGATATACAGGAAATAAAGAGAAAGGAATCCAAGCACAACACTATAGAAAGTTGTCAACATACAAGAGAACAAGAGAATAAGAAATCAACAGAGAACTACCAAAACAATCAGAAAACAATAAAACTAGATACTATTACTAATTACTTTAAATGTAAATGGATTAAATACTACAATCAAAAGATAAAAGGATAAAGAAGATGCAGCACATATATACCATGGAATATTATTTGGTAACAAAAAAGAATGAAATCTTATCATTTTTGACAGCAAGAATGGGCCTTGATGTTATTATGCTAGTGAAATAAAACAGAGAGAGAACAATACTATTTAATTTCACTCACATGTTGAGCCTAAAGAACAAAGTAAACGAACAAAGAAAACAGAAACAAACTCATAGATCCAGACAACAAGCTGATTGATGTTTGCCAGAGGGGAGGGGGACTGGGAGGTTAAATGAAAAGGTGAGGGGATTAAGAAGTACAAACTGGCAGTCACAAAATAGCCATGGGGATATAAACTACAGCTTAGAGAATGCAGTCAATAATATTACAACTTGTAATAACTCTATATGGTGTCAGATGGTACAAGATTTATTGAAGGAATCACTTCATAAACTACATAAATGTCTACCCACTACGCTGTACCACTGAAACTAATATAATACAGAATGTCAACTGTAGTTGGAAAAAAAAATGGTCTGGTTCTTTGTCTTACTATGTAGCTCTAGAAAAGCAGCTCAAGAAAAGCATCTCCAGTCGAGTGAGGAGCTTCACTTGCAGAGATGTGAGGAGGCATAAAAGAGAAGGCTGGTCTCCCTGCAAGTCCCATCAACCACACCACCCTGCTCATCCATGAGAAGACAATTCTGACAGATTTCTCTCAGATACATGACCACAGCTACTAGCTCTGCTTATTTCACAAGACTGCCACAAAGTGCAACCATACTATAACTACTAAAAACTAGAATTATTTTTACGAGTACCAATGTTTATCTTTGTATCAGCACATTCCTCAGCCTTCCTTCCCCCTTAAAAACCCATAAAAATATTCAAACCATTGTAAGGAAAATTTTCTGATACTGGGATCAATAAGGAAAGACTGCTTTTCCTGGCTGCACATTCCCTCAGGCCAATTCCCTGCACTGCTGAAGAGGCAAATTTGGGAATATGGTTGGGAGCATGTTCACTAATGGCACTAGAATGTACCTTTGGATATGAGGTAGCAGTGTTAGCATACCAGGTCCAAAACCCACACAGAGGAAGTTCTTCTCTCAGTCTTAAAGGGTACATTGTTATGAAAAGAGAAAATCTGAGGAGGATAAAGGCTTTTCATATCTAATTTTTTACAAGGTAATTCTTACATATAAACAAAGTTTTCTAAATAATTAAAATATTAGATTCATAATCTGACTATGTATTTAAAAAACTTTTACTTTCAACTCCAGTTTATAGATACAGAAATAAAAGCTCCAAATGTCATATTCAATAGCAATACTAGGATACAAAGTACCCTGGCTCCAAAGATTCAATTCCCAAATGTCAAATGAAGCAACACAAATAATAGTTTTAAAAGACAGAGACATAATATAAAATAGCATTCTTAAACTTAAATAGGTAAGAACAGTCTAATACCCAACAAAGAGATGGTTTTCAACACAGTCAGAATCTGCTCAGGATGCTTCTGGGTCTGACTCCGGCTGTGGCTGAGTCGACAGTAGCTATGCACCCATTTCACCAGCCAATCATCTTTTGTTTTTGACTCTTTATGTAGCTCCTTCAGTAGTTTCATGGCAAGTGCGAAATTGTTCTATATAACAGAAGAGAGAAAGTGGTTCGATGACATAAATATAAATTTAGAAATAAAACTATTTTACACATGTAATTTTTTGTTAAGAAGCCTGTTTTCCTTTTTGCAAGACAATGTGCCTTAGAGCAGCTAATCCATCTCCTTAGCTTAAATTAAAGGCTTCATGATCCACTTCAAACCAGCCATCATGAGACGCCCCCACCACAACCTGTCTGTTCAGAGCATACTCTGTCATTCCCAGTTTTTCACCTTTGTGATTTTGTTGGAATACATCTTATACATATAACATTTTTCTCCTCTCCAAGTCCAAATCCTACCATTCCCATGGAACCAGGTTGAGATGCCTCCTTCTCCATGAAGCCTTCCTATTCCAGGCAGAATTTCTCTTCTTCCCCGTGCTCTTTTAGCATTGTTGACATCTCTTTTCTCTGCCCACCTCATGCTGTTACCAGTTTTAAGTGCAGTTCATGCTCTGTCACTAGACAGTGATCAGGAGGGCAGGGATGATCTCCTTCCTCCTTAGGGTGCTGGGTGTAGTTTCTCAGCTACAACCACAATCCTCATTGTTATCCTAAACTCCCTCACCACTAAATTCTTAAACTCAAACCATCCCATTCTGACCACAAACCTGCCCTTCCACTCACCAAATTCCTTCCACTGTACCTGTATAACCTACTTCAGATCTCTGGTAAATATACCTGCCTTCTTTCTGCTTTTATTAACTTTTCCTTCTATGCCCAATTAAGCAAATGAGCTTAATCCCCACCATTCTCTTAGTGGTACTCTCAGAGCACTGGCTTTTAGGTGTCATTTGCCAGGTGTCACACCTATCTGGAAAACCTACACTCGGGGTTAATCAAAGTGCATGCCTTCTCTGCTCTTACACTTACAGACTCACTGGAGACAGTGCTAGCCACGTTCAATGCCCTCTGACAATCCTTTCCTAGTGTGCTGGTCAGCTTTCCACACCACAGGCCAGGGTCATCTTCAAATCTCCTTGCTTTCCTCAAGGCTCCTTCCTGCTCACTAGCTGCAGCTGATATCACCTCCCACTTCTCAGAGAAAACAGATGAGCTCCCTCACTCTTCCTCCCACATGGAAGCTCATTCTTCCTCCCTGCCCTCCATTACGACACAACACTAGCCTCTGCTCCGAGTCCTGTCCCTGACCACCTCCACAAGGAATCTTACTTCACCAGTGAATCCTCTGTCAAATCTCTCCTGATCTGTTAGTTCCTTTCATTAGGATTTAAACATCTCTAGGCTTTAATTCCCCCCTCCCCCAAAAAATGTCCTCTGTGACCCTACTTGTCATGGTTTGTTGAGGAGCAACCTATGCTCACTGTTCCTATACCCTTTCTTCCAACTTTTATCCATCCCTCCACCCACTATAGTCTCATTTCTTTTACTCCAGTGAAACTGGTTCTCACCGAACTCAGCACCAACCTCCTTTTATTCTTTTAAAGATTTTATTTATTTATTTTTAAAGAGAAGAAAAGGGAGGGAGAAAAAGAGAGTGAGAAACATCAATCATTTGCCTCTTGTATGCCCCCTGACCAGGGACGGAACCCACAACCCAGGCATGTGCCCTGACCAGGAACTGAACTAGTGATTCTTTGCTTCACAGAACGATGCCCAACCAATTGAGCCACACCAGTCAGTGCTGAATTCTTAAAGTTACAACACTCATTTTGTTCTGAATGTTTTACTTACTTGTCTTCATCACAAAATGTAACAGAAAAAAATTTAATTTTACTGGTTACTATAAAAAAACCCTCTACCTTTTTGGTGCACTATCCACATAATTATTGCACTGCAGAGTTCCTGGGTGAATGCTCTGATGGGGAATTGAATAGGTGACCTTTTGTTTTTCAGGATCATGCCCAACCAACTGAGCCAATAGGTTACTTTTCAATCTTTTCACACCTTCACTTTCTTTGGTACTGACACTGATGATTTCTGGCTCACCCCTGTGGTCTCACAGTGCCTTTGCAGACACCTCTTCCTGTGCTCACCCCATAACTATTGGTCTGTTTTGGAGATTGATACTGGTTACCTTATCCACTCCCATGGGTTCAGTGACATGCTGATCATACTGAGATCTCCATTACTAGTACAACTTAAAAAAAAATCCTCATCTAAGGACAGGTTTATTGGTTTTAGGGAAAGAGGAAGGAGGGAGAGAGAGAGAGAAACATCGTCGATCAACTGCCTCCCATGTGCGCCCCGACCAGAGATAGAACCCACAACCTTTTGATGTATGGATGATGATTCAAGCAACCGAGCCACCTGGCTAGGGCACCTTTTTCTACAGAGCTTCAGATTTCTTACATACAAATTATTTAATGGAAATTGTAACTTGCTTGCTTTAAAGGCCTTACAAATTCAACATGTCTCAAAATCAATGTAACATCTTCCCTACCAAGTATTCTTCCTCTTGCATTCCCATCCACTCAGCTACTCAGTTAAAAATATGTATATCATCCTTTCTCCTCCCAAACAGAACTATTCACCATGTCTCACCTGAGCAAGTCTCATTTTTCTTAAATTGGTCCACTCATCCTCACATCTTTAACCTCTAACCTATATATGGCCACCATCATCTCCCACACAGGTTAATACAAAAGCTTGCTAATCCTTTGCCATTACTTAGAGCCTTTCTTATCATGACAACCAAAGTACATTTTAAGATTGCACATTTGATCACCTTGATTACAGGGCTTTCTTGCATAAGGGTTCATAGACATTAAAAAGGGGCTAAAATTTAACCTTTGCTCCAGTCAGGAAACCAAGTGCTATGCATCATTCCTGGGTCTTGTATGTTATTCCACTGCCCTATTTCACCCCTGAGTTCCCAGCATGACCTCCAACTGCTTTCTCTGTTCTCACATGCTAAGTAAGATTCTTCTCATGTGACTGTCTTTTAATATTATATATTATAATTCTTTGTCTATTTGTCCATATTTTGTTCAATGTGGTATCTCTAGCACCTAATGAAGTGCTTGGTAATGAAAAGAGGCAAAATTCAAATTTCGCTTCTGCTATTTTGAAGTTTAGAAGAGTATGGGAAGGTTAAGTTGAAAAAACCTGAAGGTTTTATGTCATCTAAAAATTTAAATTATTCCTTTTCTCTCCATCTTCAACATTACTGGTATTGATAATTAACTCTCCTTAGCCCATCTTTATAAGTGAATATATTGCTAAAATATTCTGGATAATTTTAAATGTTTATTTTCTTATAAAGAGAAAAATTACTCACTACTCAACTGTGTTTAAGATTCAGATTATAAAGAAAAGTTAATTTAAA
Source organism: Sturnira hondurensis (assembly GCF_014824575.4). Lineage (NCBI taxonomy): Eukaryota > Metazoa > Chordata > Mammalia > Chiroptera > Phyllostomidae > Sturnira > Sturnira hondurensis. The sequence continues at coordinate 1,387,671 of NW_028094889.1, read as the reverse complement.
AAAAGACTAATTTAAGAAAATTCTGTGACACAACAGAAGAACACAAATATGAGTACTCACCTGTTTTCTTGCGCTCTCTATCATCTTCATTTTCATAGAAAACTTACAGCTCTTAACCAGAGAACAAATATCCTCTTCCTGCTCCTGCACTTCCATCCGATCACTGGAATCTGCATCTCCATCCACGTCCATACTATGATCATCTGGAAGAAGAGTGAGCTTCTCCTCTATCTTGCTGAGAAAGAAACATCTACACAAAACAAACAAAAATTAGAATTAATGTCTTGTCAAAGAAATCTTTGACATATTGAAGGTTACTGGATAGCATTCACAGAAAAAAAATCTACAGATATTAAATGTCTGCTCATTTTCTAGACTTTCTGTTCACCCAGGAATTAATTCCAATTTTCTTAGAAAAACTGGGGCCAGATAAACTAGCATTTCTCATATATCTCTTCCTTTTTTTCTTTAGTTATTCCAAAGATATAAGTCTCTCTAATAACCCATCTGCTTCTGTGTTCCTTGGCCTCTACCCAATGAACAAGGGTCCCCGCCCTACCAAGAGCTGCTACAGTATTTTTAAGCTTTCTCTTTTTAATTATAAGAATGAGCAAGTAAAAGTGATATATGTACTTAATAAATATTTGAGGAAATAATTAATGAATAACACATAAATGTTACACTACCAGTACAAATAAAGGGCCTTGGGCTCAAAGAAAGGACAGTGGAGATGAATAGATAATGTGGATAACTTTTCACAAAATGAGGTGGACTTTTTCCTGGGCTTTGAAAAATGGATTTAATTTCAGGTGATAGAGGAGGTAAATAAGTTTCAGATAGAAGGAACAAGTTAAACAAAAGTAGAGATCTGTTATAGAGCATTAAATGTTCTTGCATCATAATTTGGAGAATGGAGCCAGGAAAAGAACCATGTTTCTACTAATAATAGAGTTCTGGTTCTGGTGTGTCAATGGGAGTCCCTACAGCCCACGCTTTTGCTATTAACACCTAGAAACTCTGGATAAAATGCATAGTACAGTCACCCAAGAACTCTTGAAAGTATATTAAAGACAGCAGACTACATATTCAGGGAAGTCAAAACTGGGGGATGGTTATGAGGTTCATGTTTTGTCTTTCTTCCTCCAGTTTTGCCACAGGGTAACAAGAGTTGTGAAGTAGTGTGGCAGCGTGAGTGACTATGGATTCTAATAGAAACCCTCTAGTATTGTGTCGGGAGAACCTTGAAAGGAGCCTAGGCAGACCAAAGGTCGTTATGGGACCCTGGAGGGGAGAAAGCCAGAGAAGGGACCCTTGAATTCTGTACATGAAGCCACACAGGTCTCAGCCTATCCCCAGAAGTGTGCATGTGCCGGACAGACTCAACACAGTGAAGGAAAGGCTTGAAAAGTGAACTGAAACAGAAAGCAAGACAGAGTCGACTAAACAAATCTAAGTGGGATCATATAATATACATTCTCTTGACAATTATAAAAGAACTCAGAGTTGACACTAGATGATATTCACAATTTCTAAGATATAATTGAAAATTAACTGATACACAAGGCACCAATAAATTGTATTGTTCTCAATGGAAGACAGTTGATGCAAGCCAACAAAAGCAGTCCAAATACAGTCCTGACACATATACATCACATACAAATAGGCATATCTCATTTTATTGCAGTGGGCTGGAACTAAATGCAATATCTCTGAGGAATGTCTGCATAGCAATGTATTACTTTAACAAAATGATAAAAAAAAATTCACCAATAAGACATAGCAATCATCATTGTATACGTGCTTAATAGTATAGTTCAAAATATAATACCTAAAGAGAAGTAAAGTTTTCAGAAAAAAAAAGACAATTCTATTATCATAACAGATTTTTGAAGTCCCTATTTCAGCAGCTGATAGAATTGTACAAAAAAATCAGTGAAGACATCTAGATTCTGAAAAATACCAACCACTTTGAACTAATTAAAATTTATCAATATTAGCTTGTTTAGCTAGTTCCGGCCAAGAGGGAAGTGTAGGTAGAAATGCTTTGCTTCCTTGCACAACCACAAGCAGGATAACAACCAATTTAAAAACAATAAACAACCAGAACCATCAGAAAATCAAACTGCATGAACTCTGACAACCAAGGGGTTAAAGAAACATTCAACCAGTAGGAGAGGCAGAGACTGGCAGCGGGGCTGAGAGCAACTGCAGCAAGGTGGACGATGGTATGGGCCAAGCGGGGCTGGCTGACTGGGAAACTAAAGACTCAAAACTCTAGCTACAAAATTCTGTGGGGCTCGCAAAGGCAGGACAAACTCCATCTCACAGGAGAGTTCATTGGAAAGTGGAGATAAAGTGGAGCAAGACAGCAGCATCGTTCCCTCTCTGACCCCTTCCCCACAAACAGTGCCAGGATGCAGCAAAGAGGGTTGAGAGGGTGAATATCTAAGGCTCTGCCCCTTACAACAAAACAGGTATGTAGAGACAAAGAAATAGGTCCCAAATAAAAGAACAAATCAAAACTCCAGAAAAAGACCTAAGTGGCAAGGAGAGAGCCAACCTATCTGACAGAATTCAAAACACTGGTAATCAAGATGCTCACAGTATTAATCAAGCTCGGTCGCAAAATGAAGGAAATAATGAAAGCTATACAAAGTGAAATAAAGGAAAATAGACAGGGAACCAATAGTGAGAAGAAGGAAACTGGGATTCAAATCAACAATTTGGAACAAAATGAAGAAATAAACATCCACCCAGAACAGAATGAAGAAACAAGAATTAATAGCCAAGATGGGGATATAGACAGACACACTGTACCTCCTCGCACAACAAAAAAGACATTTATTTATTTATTATTTTTTGGGGGGGGCATTTTTTAATTAAATATATTTTATTGATTATGCTATTATAGTTCATACAATTCCCCCCTTTATTCCTCTCCACCCTGCACATGCCCTCCCACCGACATTACCCCCCCCCCTTTAGTTCATTCCCATGAGTCATACATATAAGCTCTTTGGCTTCTACATTTCCTATACTATTCTTCACCCCTTGTCTATTTTCTACCTACCATTTGTGCTACTCATTCCCTGTACCATCTCCCCCTCTCTCCTGTTCCTACTCTCTCACTGATAACACTCACTGTGATCTCTATTTCTGTTGTAGTTGTTTGCTTAGTCTACTTTTGTTTTTGTTTTAGGTTTGGTTGTTAATAACTGTGAGTTTGTTGTAATTTTACTGTTCATATTTTTTATCTTCTTTTTCTTAGATAAGTCCCTTTAACATTTCATATAATAAGGGACTGGTGATGATGAATTCCTTTATCTGGGAAGCATTTTATCTGCCCTTCCATTCTAAATGATAGCTTTGCTGGATAGAGCAATCTTGGATGTACTGTAGGTCCTTGCCTTTCATGACTTGGAATACTTCTTTCTAACCCCTTCTTGCTTGTAAGGGTTTTTTTGGAAAATCAGCTGACAGTCTTATGGGAACTCCTTTGTAAGTAACTGTCTCCTTTTCCCATGCTGCTTTTCAGATTCTCTCCTTTTTCTTTTTTTTTTGTGGCCTTTTTTTAAACATATTTTATTTATTTATCTTTAGAGGCGAAGGGAAGGAGAGAGGAAGAGAAACATCAATGTATGGTTGCTTCTCATGCATCCCCTGCTGGGAACTTGCCCCTGCCGGGAACTGGTCTGCAACCTAGGCGTGTGCCCTGACTGGGAATCGAACCACGATTGTCTGGTTCGCAGGCCCGTGCTCAATCCACTGAGCTACACCAGCCAGGGCCTCTCCTTCTTTTTCAACTTGGGTAATGTAATTATGATGTGCCTTGGTGTGTTCCTCCCTGGGTCCAACTTCTTTGGGACTCTCTGAGCTTCCTGGATTTCCTGGGAATCTATTTCCTTTGCCAGATTGGGAATGTTCTTCATTATTTTTTCAAATAAGTTTTCAATTTCTTGTTCTTCCTCGTCTTCTGGCATCCCTATGCTTTGGATGCTGGAACATTTAAAGAAATCCTGGAGGTTCTTAAACCTCTCATTTTTTTGAATTCTTGTTTCTTCATTCTGCTCTAGGTGGATGTTTATTTCTTCATTTTGTTCCAAATTGTTGATTTGAGTCCCAGTTTCCTTCCCTTCATGGTTGGTTCCCTGTACATTTTCCTTTATTTCACTTTGTATAGCTCTCATTTCTTCCTTCATTTTGCGACCAAGCTCAATCAATTCTGTGAGCACCCTGATTACAAATATTTTGAACTATGCATCTGATAGGCTGGTTATCTCTTCATTGCTTAGCTGAGTTTTCTTTTTTCTGGAGCTTTTATCTGTTCTTTCATTTGGGTCATTTTTTTGGTCTTGATGCACCTGTTAAGTAGAAAGAGGCGGAGCCTTAGGTGTTCACCGGGGCAGGGTAACCCAGGTCACCGTGTTATGATGCTATATGTCAGGGAGGGGTCAGAGAGGGAACGGTGCTGCTTGCTCTGCTCTCTGCCAATTTTTAGTCACTTCCCTGCTACCCACGATCAAATTGGGCCCTTCTAGTGTTGATTCCAGCGGGGGTGGGTTTGTGTGCATTCAAGGACCCTGTGAATCTCCAATGAACTCTCCAATGAACTCTCCTAGGAGGTTGAGAGTTTCTCCCACTGCCGTTTCAACCCCCACAGGTTTTTTTTCAGTCAGAGTTTTTGAGGCTTTATTCTCCTGTGCTGGAACTGTGAGTTGCACACTCTGTCTCACTCCCCAGTTGTTCCTTCAGCTCTGCCAACCGACGCCTTGCCCTTCCTGGTCTCCTAGCTATAGCCTTGCTGGGAGTCCTCTCCACCTGGCCCCCATCTTCGCCCCTCCTACTGGTCTGGATGAATGTTTCTTCTCAACTCCTTGGTTGTTGGACTTCCATATAGTTCAACTCTCCTGTCAGTTCTTGTTGTTTTTTTTTAATTTGTGTTGCCCTTTTATTGGTTGTGTGAGGAGGCAGTGTGTCTACCTATACTGTCATCTTGGCTGGAAATCTGTTTACAACAACAAATTTAAAAACCAAAACAATCAGAACTGCCAGAAAACCAAACTGTATGAAAACCTGACAACCAAGGAGTTAAAGAAGAAACATTCATCCAGATCAGTAGGAGGGGTGGAGATGGGTGCCAGGTGGAGAGGACTCCCGGCAAGGCTGTGGCTGGAGGACTGACGGGCAAGGTGGCAGCTGGCTGAGCCCCCCACTTTTTTCCCCAGGGTCCCATATTTGTGTGCAGATAGACTGGAAGATCAACCAGGGAGCAAGACAGACGATGCAACTCAGGGTTCCAGCACAGGGAAATAAAGCCTCAAAAACTGACTGAAAAAAACCTGTGGAGGTTGAGATAGCAGGAGAAACTCCTAGCCTCATAGCAGAGTGAGATCTACCCTTGGAGAGACCTAGAGGGTCCTAGAGCATACACAAAACCACACAGGGAATCAGCACCAGAAGGGCCCAATTTGCTTGTGAGTAGCAGAGGAAATGACTGAAAGCAGGCCGATTGCCCAGCAAGTGACCTTGTTCCCTTTCGTGCCCCTCTCCCACAAAAAGTGCCACAACGCAGTGACTTGGGTTGCCCCACCCTGACGAATACCTAAAGATCCTCCCCTTATTACATAACGGGTGTGGCAAAACAAAAAAATGGCCCAAATGAAAGAACAGATCAAAGCGCCAGGAAAAATACAAGTAAGTGACAAAGAGACAGCCAACCTATCAGATGCACAGTTCAAAATACTGGTAATCAGGATGCTCACAGAAATGGTTGAGTATGGTCACAAAATAGAGGAAAAAGTGAAGGCTATGAAAAAGGAAAATGTACAGGGAACCCACAGTGATGGAAAAGAAACTGGGACTCAAATCAATGGTTTGGAGCAGAAGGAAGAAATAAACATTCAAACAAAACAGAATGAAGAAACAAGAATTCAAAACAATAAGGAGAGGCTTAGGAACCTCTGGGATAACTGTCAATGTTCCAACATCTGAATTATAGAGATACCAGAAAGAGAAGAGCAAGAAATTAAAAACATACTTGAAAAAATAATGAAGGAGAACTTCCCTAACGTGGCAAAGGAAATAGATTTCTAGGAAGTCCAGGAACCTCAGAGAGTCCCATAGAAGTTGGACCCAAGGAAGCACACACCAAGGCACATCATAATTGCATTACCCAAGATGAAAGATAAGGAGAGGATCTTAAAAACGGCAAGAGAAAAGGATACAGTTACCTAAAAAGGAGTTCCCATAAGACTGTCAGCTGATTTCTCAAAAGAAATCTTTCAGGCAAGAAGGGGCTAGAAAGAAGTATTCAAAATCATGAAAAGTAAGGACTACATCCAAGATTTCTCTATCCAGCAAAGCTATCACTTAGAATGAATGGAAGGGCAGATAAAGTGCTTCCCAGATAAGATAAAAATAAAGGAGCTCATCATCACCAAGCCCTTATTATATGAAGTGTTAAAGGGACTTATCTAAGAAACAGAAGATCAAAAGCTACAAACAGTAAAATGATGACAAACTCACAACTATCAACAACTGAATCTAAAACAAAAAAACAAACTAAGCAAACAACTAGAACAGGAACAGAATCACAGAAATGGAGATGATGGAGGGTTATCAGTGGGGAGGAGGAGGAGGAGGAGAATGGCGGGGTAAAGGTACAGGGAATAAGAAGCATAATTGGTAGGCATAAAATAGGGGGAAGTTAAGAATACTATAGGAAACAGAGAAGGCAAAGAATTCATAGGTGCAACCCACGGACATGAACTAAGGGGGGAAGGAATGCTGGAGGGTAGGGGTGCAGGGTGGATGGGGGATGAAGAGTAGAAAAAATTGGGACAACAGTAATAGCATAATCAATAAAATATACTTAAAATAAAGAATAAAATGTTCTTGTTTAAATGAAAAAAAAGCATAAACATTACCTTCAAAAACTGCAGAAAATACAGGATTTTCAAGTGCAGCAATATATTTACTTAAACATGTAATATGCTAGACCATAAACCAAGTCTCAAATTGAAAAAATTTATACTGTACGTGGTTTGTGACTACAATGGAATTATTTTAGAAATCGATAACATTAAGGAGGACTGAAAATTCACCTATTTGAAAATTTAAAAAAGTTCTAACTACTTCAAAAAGAAATCACATGAACATTAAAGTATTTTGAACTAAATGATAATGCAACCACAACATACCCAGATCTGAAGTACGAAGCTAATGTGATGCTTAGAAAGACATGTATGACTTTAATGTTTATATTATGGAAAAAAGTACAAAATCAATGATAAAAGTTTCCACTCCAAGAAACTAAAAACATAAGAGCAATGTAAGTTTAAAGAAAGTAGAAAGAAGAAAATACTAAGAGTGAAACCAGGAGTTAATGGAATAAAAAACAGAGAGATAATAAATAAAATTGGCAAAGGCTAAAGCTGGTCCTTTGAGATCAACTGACAAACCTCTACAACTAGGCTGATCAAGAAAAAAAACCCCAGAAAACACAAATATCAGGAATAAAAAAGGGGTTCCCACTCAGATACTACAAATAATAAACTTTATGTCAACAATTTGACAACTCACATGAAATGGAAAAATGCAATCTAACAAAACTGACACACAACAATAGAAAATTTAAATAACCCTACCTTTATTGAAATTACATGCATTATCAAAAATCTTCCTGAAAGCAAACCCCAAGCCCATATAGTTTTACTCATAAATACTTTCAAATGTTCAAATAAGAAATAGAAACAATGTTATATAAACTTTTCTAAAAGGGAAAAGGGAACTTAACTCATTTTATGAAAATAGCATCATCCTAATACCAAAACTTGACAAAGACAATACAAAAAAGAAAGTTACAGACCAATATCCCACTTGAATATAGACACTACAATTCTTAACAAAATATTAGCACATCTAAGAATATATAAAAGGGATCATTATAACAATACAGGTTACCCCAAGAATGCAATATTTGTTTCACATTCAAAGAGCAAGCAATGCAAACCACCATGAACACAAAGGAGTGGTGTCATCAAGACGGAGACACAGGTTGCTCTCGAATTTAGTCCCCCTCACAAGAAAACCAACTAACTCATGAACAAGACACTGATGCGAAAATCCTAGAACACAAAGGTATGTCTTACGCACTCCTATACAGAGACTGAGATAGACTGCATTTTAAGACTATGAACTCATGGCCCATCCCCCAGGTTGGCAGAGCACTGTTCTGAGAGGGCACTCCAATCCCTACCCAGGAGCTTCTCAAGTAAAAAGGAGAGAGCCCAAGGTGAACACTCAGCTACCCCCGTGGTGTGGGTCACTATTGGTAAGCCCACTCAGATCTCATCTCACAAGGGACTGTGGGGAATCTATGGGGCTTGATCATTGCAGATAGAACTATGACATTAGAGGGTGAGGCTTACAGCAATTAGGCCTCAGATCTTGGCAGACTGAGTTCCTGCTCAATAGCAGTACCCAAGTAGATATCCTAACCAATGGCTCTACTCATCTGCAGAGCCATGATGGTGGCCCATTCTGACCGGGGAACTTGGCAGGGCACAGGACTGCTTGATTTGGAACCCCAAACAATGGGTCTTGCTAGCCTCAGGGTGTGTTTTGACAGGCAGGGAAGCTAGTTTATATAGCTCAGCCAATTGCTAAGTGTAGCTCCTGGTGCTGACTGACTGCCCAGGAAGCCTGACTAGAGCACCCTGATGCTGCTGAGCCCAACTGCACTCGAGCAGACAGGCCTACCTGTGGCTCTGCTCATCTGCAGAGCCACACCCATGGCCTTGTCTGGCAGGGGACTTTACACACAGGTCAGCCTGACTTACTTCCCAAATAAGAGTCTTGCCAGCTTTGAGGTCTGTTCTTTGGACCAGACCTGGCAGGGAAGCTGATTCGTAGCCACATCCACTGCTGAACACAACTTCCAATCCTGACAACAAGAAAACTTAACCACAGCTCCTGAGATTCTGTGCAGCCAACCTTGTTGCACCAACTACAGCAGCACTCGAGCAAAGAGAGCTCCGCTAGCAGCCCTGTGTCAGCTGAGCCATTATGGTGACCCCATCTGACAAGAGAGCTCAGTGTGTAGTTCTGCTTGATTTCATCCCTAAACAAAGTGCAATGCCAGCACTGGGGCCAGTTCTGAAGCCCTAACTAGGCAGGAAAGATAATTTATACCCCCGCCCACCACTGAAAACAGCCTCCAGACTGGCCTAGCCAAGAATCTGAACCAGAGCTCCCCAGATCTGTATAGCTCATCCTGCAACCCTTACTGTAGTGGCACTTGAGCAGGGAGCCCAGATGGGGGCCCTACTCATTAGAGCCAGGAAGTGGCCCATCAGGCTGGGAAACTTGGTGCACAGCTCTGCTTAACTCAATTTCCAAACAAGAGCTTTTCCAACCTTGAGACCTATATGGTAGCCCCACATGGGCAGAGAAACTAATTTGTGTGCCTGCTTACCGCTGAATAGAGCCTTTGGCTCTGCTACCAGGGGACCTTGCAGGCTTGAGGTTACCACCCCTAATGGGAGACTATTTGGATCTGCCCTACTAAGTCTCAGACACGCCACCTGACTGAGTTCAGCTCTGCAGAGAAGGGAAGATAGCTTAGAAATAGGACATTCAGAGTGAGAGTCCCTCAGAGGCTATTGTCTGGGGCCAGGACAAAGTGCTTAGCCTCCTCCTGTGGGCTGGGCTAGCATCGTCCCCAACAAGATACTCTTTTAATCTGTCCTCCTGAGCCTAGTGGCTCTGCCTAAGCTTGCCCCTGCAGAGGGGACAGATGGCTGCACCCAACTTCAAATTATGATGCCCTTTTCCTGGGGGAACTAGAGTTGGAAACTTTGGCAGAGACTGAGTGGTTTGGCTCTGGAGTAGTGACCACTTTTCCCTCACTCAGTGCCTGACCAAATAAGGGACCTACAAGCCCCATCCTCCTGACTCCATTTGTCCCACCCCATGGAACTTGAAATCTGTGGAAGGGTCTGCAGGTCACAGCAAGCCTGGGCCCACTTTACAGTCTTTTTTCAGAAGGCTCTGGAGGAACACCAAGCAACCTCAGCTTGGCAGAGCAGCTGAGAGGTAGAGGTGGACCTCAGGGAGCTTCAGACCTTTTATATATCTGCCCCCTGCACTAAGCTGGAGAAAGCTGACCTTGGTATACATATTGGCCTCTCCACACACACCCAGGCCCAGTAGATGTAGCCACAAACAGTAAAAAGTTTGGTAGCTCCAGACAAAAGCCCAAGGCTGGTTACATACAACATCTGACATTGACCTGTTCCTGAACCCCACCCAAGTGGACCCAGAACCAGCAGAACCAGTAGTGGGCTTCAAACCACACCAGAGCTTAACCCAGCTAGTCACACAAGCAGCACACCCAAAGGGTGATTCCGGCAGGCACCACGCCCTCCCGGGAACAACTCTACCTCAGGGTATAGCCCTTGCACTGCATCTCATACACAGTGATTAAGCTGTACCTGTATATTTAGCCAGCCTGAAGAGTTAACTCTACCCACAAAAAGGCCAACAGTGTTCAAGACTCAACTACAATAGAAGGGTGTACATAACCACAAGGAACATTCCTAGAGAAAGAGCTCAGGTGATCTGGAAGACTGTGCCATTGAACTTGACAAAATACTTTCACCATAAAGCCATCATAACAAGTTTGGGAGTCAAAGCAGATCTACCTGATACACAGAAACAAAATGGGGAATAAAATAAGTATGCCCCAAATGAAAGAACAAGAGACATCTCCAGAAAAAGAATGAAATGAAATGGAAGAAACCAAAATACCAGATGCAGAGTTTAAAACAACAGTTATAAGGATGCTCAAGGACCTTAGGGGGTGAGTGAATAATCTCAGTGAGAACTCAAACAAAGAGATACTGAGGGTTAAAAAGAACACAGAAACCATTAAAAAAAACAGTCAGATATAACCAATACAGTATCTGAAATGAATAATACACATGAACAAAATGAAGAAAAATTGATCGATCATATCTGTAGATGCAGAAAAACATTCGATAAATCCAGCACCCATTTATGATAAAAACTCTCAGCAAAGTGTGAACAGAGGGACCATATCTTAACATAATAAGGGCCATAGGTGACAAATCCACAGCCAACATCACACTCAAGGAACAAAGCTAAGTGTTCCCCTTAAGATCAGGAACAAGACAGCGATGTCTGCTTTCACCACTCTTATACAACACAGCACTGGAAGTCCTAGCCACAACAATCAGACAACAGGAAGAAATAAAAGGCACCCAAAACTGGAAAGGAGGAAGTAAAACTGCCATTATTCACAAATGATATTACATTATACACAGAAAACCCTAAAGACTCTACAAAAAAACTAGTAGATCTAATAAATGAATTAGGCAAGTAGTAACATACAAAATTAATATTCAGGCATCCAATGGCATTTTTATACAACAATAATGCACTATCAGAAAGAGAAATTAACATTAACAAGAATCCCATTTACCACTGCAAAAAAATTACGATATCTAGGAATAAATTTCACTAAGGAGGTAAAAGACCTTTTAGAAAATATTAGGATATTGAAGAAAGAAAACTGATGAATATAGAATAAGTGGAAGCATATATCATGTTCATGGATTGGATGAATTAACATCATTAAAATGTCCATACTATCCAAAGCAGTCTATACATTCAATGCAATTCCTATTAAAATACCTATGGCATATCTCACAGGTCTAGAAAAAAATATTCCAAAAATTTTTATGGAACCATAAAAGACCCCGAATAGCCTCACCAATCTTGAGAAAGAAAAACAAAGGTATTGGAGGTATCACAATACCTGATATCAAACTATACAATAAAGCTAGCATAATTAAAACAGCCTAGAAATGGTATAAGCGCAGGCATATAGATCAATGGAACAGAATAGAGAGCCCAGAAATCAACCCATGCCTTTACGTCAAGGGAAGCAGGGGTATACAATCAACTAGAAAGTCTCTTCAATAAGAGGTGTTGGGAAGACTGGATAGGCACATAAAAAAAATAAAACTAGACCACCAACATATGACACACAGAAGAATAAACCCAAAATGGATAAAAGACTTCAATGTAAGTCATGATACCACAAAAATCTTGTAAGAAAACACTGGCAGTAAAATATCAGATATCTCATATAGAAATATTTTTGCCAATGTATCTTGGGCAAAGGAAACAAAGGAAAAATAAACAAATGGGACTGCATCAAACTAAAAAACTTTGTACAGCAAAAAAAAAAAAAAGCATCAACAAAATGAAAAGGGATTGCTCTGAATTGGAGAATACATTTGTTAATAACACATCTGATAAGGGGTTAATTTCCAAAATATAGAAATAACTTACACAACTCAACACCAAGAAGACAAACAATCTAATTAAAAATTGGGCAAAGGATCTGAATAGACACTTCTCCAAAGAGGACAGACAGAGGGCCAACAGACATATGAGAAGATACTCAACATCACTAATCATCAGAGAAATGTAAATAAAAACCATAATGAGCTGTCACCTCACACCTGACAGAGAGGCTACCATCAATAAGTCAACAAACAGCAAGTGCTGGCGAGGATGCAGAAAAGGAGGAACCCTTGTGCACTGCGGGTGGAAATGCAGCTTCTGTGGAAAACCCTGTAGAGTTTCCTCAAAAAATTAAAAATGGAACTTCCTTTTGACCTAGCAATTCCACTTCAGTGAGTATTTCCGAAGAAACCCAAAACATCAATTCAAAAGAATATATGCACCCCTATGTTTACTGCAGTGTTAATTACAATAGCCAAAATCTGGAAACAGCCCAGGTGTCCATTAGTAGATGACTGGATAAAAAAGCTGTGATACATTTACACAATGGAATGCTATGTAGCTGGAAAAAAAGAAGGAAATCTTAACTTCTGTGACAGCATGGATGGACCTGGAATTGATTATGCTAAGTGAAATAAGCTGGTCAGAAAAAGATAAATACCATATGATATCTGTTATATGTGGAACCGAATGAACAAAATAAACTAACAAGCAAAATAAGAACCAGGAGTATAGAAACATGGAACAGACTGATAGTGACCAGAGGTGAAAGGTGGTCTGGGGACTAGATGAAAGAAGGGGAAGGGATTAGCCAAAAAACACCTATACATAATCCACAGGCACAGACAATAGTGTGGTGATAGCCAGAGGGAAAGGAGGATGGGGGCTAGGTGGATATAGGCAAAATGGAGATAAATAAGGACAGAAAGAGACTGCTTTGGGCAATGGCGATGGGTGCACAATGCAGTATGAAGATAATGTTTTATTGAGTTGTACACTTGAAACCTGTATGGTTTTGTGAACCAGTGTCACCCCAACACATTCAATTAAAAAAAGAAAGAAAACTGTAAAGTTATTCTTGTACCGTGGTCATGTAAGAGAATAAATACTGTTTTTCTTAGGAAATGTGCACTGATAAAAAGCAAGCATACAGATATACATATGTGACCTACCCTCAGATAGTTTAGAAAATAAAATGTGTATGTGGAGAGAAAATTAAAAAGCTAACATGGCAACATGTTAAAAATGTTTTAAAAAACAGTCCATCATAAATTAACAAACAAGTGTTGGAGAAGATACGGAGAAAAGGGAACCCTAGTGCACTGTTGGTGGGATTGTACACTGGTGCAGCCACTGTGGAAAACAGTATGGAATTTTCTCAGAAAACTAAAAATGGACCTGCCTTTTGACCTAGCAATTCCCACTGCTGAGATTATACCCTAAGAGTGCTGAAACACCAATCCATATGATCCTATGCACCCCAATGTTCACAGCAGCACAATTTACCATAGCCAAGTACTGGAAGCAACCAAAGTGCCCATCAGCAAATGAATAGATCAAAAAACTATGGTACATTTACACAATGGAATTGTACGCAGCAGAAAGAAAGAAGGAGCTCCTACCCTTTGCAAAAACATGGATGAATCTGGAGAGCATTATGCAAAGTGAAATAAGCCAGGAGGTGAGGGCAAATACCATATGATCTCACCTTTAACTAGAACATAATCAACAAAAGAAAAAAGAAAACAAAATATAACCAGAGACATTGAAATTAAGAACAATCTAATGATAGCCAGAGAGGAGCAAGGAGGGGGACAGTGAGGAGAAATGTTTTCAGGAACTACTATAAAGGACACATGGACAAAACCAAGGGGGAGGGTGGAAGCAAGGGAGAGGGGGAGTGGTAGGGAGAAAATACAGACAACTGTGATTAAACAACAATAACATAATTTTTTAAAATGTTAAAAACCAGTGAATCTGGGTAAAAGGTACATAGAAGAGTTCTACTTTTCTTACAACTTTTCTACACATAAGAACCTGTCCCCAAATAAAAAGTATAAAAAATTAAAAGTATAAAAAGTAAATTAAAAATACAGTGGCAAGAATACCACATGTGGGATCACAGTCCTTGAGTCCTACTTAATGTGTATATTTATACAAAATAATTCACAACCTGTCTGGATCTAATGCCTCTTCTTTTAAATAAATGATTAATTACTGCTTTATGAATTACCCAGGATTGTTACCAGTTGAGTAAAAAAAATGATCTCAGACTTGGTAAAGTGATATATCTACATCTGTATCTCTATTTCTTTTTGTTGTTGTTGTTAAAATGTTTTTTTAATATATTTTATTGATTATACCATTACAGTTGTTCTATTCCCCCCCTTCATTCCCCTCCACCCGCACACTCCCTCCCCCATCATTCTCCCCCCCTTAGTTTATAACCACATGTCTCAAGTTCTTTGGATTCTATATTTCCCCCACTATTCTCACCCTCCCCCCTATCTATTTTCTACCTACCATCTATGCTATTTTCTGTGCCTTCTCCCCCTCCCACCCCCCTGTTTCTAACCCTCCATGTGTTCTTCATTTCTATGGTTCCACTCCTGATCTAGCTGTCCTCTTGGTTTGCTTTTGTTTTAGGTGTGGTTGTTAATAACTGTGTGTTTGCTGTCCTTTCACTGTTCATATTTTTCGTCTTCTTTTTCTTATATAAGTCCCTTTAGCATTTCATATAATAAGGGCTTGGTGATGATGAACTCCTTGAACTTGACCTTATCTGAGAAGCACTTTATCTGTCCTTCCATTCTAAATGAAAGTTTTGCTGGATAAAGCAATCTTGGCTGTAGGTCTTTGGATTTCATGACTTGGAATACTTCTTTCCAGCCCCTTCTTGCCTGTAAGGTCTCTTTTGAGAAATCTGCTGACAGTCTGATGGGTACTCCTTTGTAGGTGACTGTCCCCTTATCCCTTGCTGCTTCTAGGATTCTCTCCTTCATTTTGGTCTTGGCTAATGTAATTATGATGTGCCTTGGTGTGTTCCTTCTTGGGTCCAACTTCTTTGGGACTCTCTGAGCTTCCTGGATTTCCGGGAAGTCTATGTCCTTTGCCAGACTGGGGAAGTTCTCCTTTATTATTTGTTCAAATACTTTTTCCACTCGTGGCTGTTTCTTTTCCCCTTCTGGTACCCCTATAATCTGGATGTTGGAACGTTTAAAGATGTCCTGGAGGTTCCTAAGCCTCTCCTCATTGTTTTGAATTCTCATTTCTTCATTCCTTTCTGGTGGGATGTTTTGTTCTTCCTTCTGGTCCATTCCATTGATTTGAGTCCCAGTTTTCTTTCCATCCCTATTGGTTTCCTGTGCATCTCCCTTCATTTCAATTAGTTTAGCCTTCATATGTTCCTCTAATTTGTGACTATAATCTACCAGTTCTGTGAGCATCCTGATAAATAGTGTCTTGAATTGTGCTTCTGAGAGGCTGGCAATTTCTTGGTCACTTAGAGTTATCAGCTCTGGGACTTTGAGTTCTTCTTGCACCATCTTTTGGGCTGTTCGTGCCTGTTCCATAGCAGAATCAGAGCCCTAAAGTGTTCACTAGAGCAGGGCAACTAAGTCGCTGGATTGTGACGCTATATGTGGGGGCGGGGTCAAAGAGGGACTATGGTATCCGGGCTGCCTTCGCGCCTGGGTTGGGGGACCTGTCCTGCCCGACCCTACTTGCTGCTGGCTTTGCCCCTCTTACCGTCCCCGTTGAACAGTTAGATGTAGTCAGACTTCTGTATAATTCAATTTTCTGTCCTTTGGTTGTGTCTTTGTTTCTCCAAACCTTTGTTGTATTCAAACTTGGTTGTGGGAGAAGGCACAGTGTTTCCACCTATGCCTCCATCTTGGCGGAAGTCCTAAAATCTGTATCTCTGTTTCTATCTACACCTATATCCGTATCTCAATTGATCGACTGGTCAATATAATTATGCAATAAAGTTGGGAGGCAGGAAACTTATAATCACAGAGTAAAAAATCATTAAGCAGTATTTGCTTTGCTGCCATATCACTACCTAACATTTAGCCCTGAGACAGAAGCACATGGACCATAGCCCCTGCTGCTCCCTTGCCTTCTCTCACTGCTGGAGCATGGTCATCAACCACTCAGCACAAGATGAACTCAGTGACTGGGCAGCAATTCCCTGACAAGGGAACAGGTGGGGACAGAGGGCATATTGCTGACATGGAGAGTTTTTTTAGAAGAATTTAAATGTTGTAAGATGAGACATACCTACACTAGAATCAAATCCCACATTTTTCTAAATCATAGTTTGGGAGAAAAACAGTTCTGGTAGTTGCAGAAAATAATCTATATTCAACTCAAAAGGATCACATCTTACCGATTTGTGATGATGTCATCCCAGATATTCATTGGATCCATTTTAGCATCTGGATATCTGTTTGTCCAGGTTTTTAGAAGTCTTTTAAGGGGAACTTGAGATGATAAATTACCTAAAAATAATGTTAGAAGACACTTCTATCCAGAGCTCACTGACCAACTTACAATGTAGGGCTGTCACTAGTAAATAGAAACTTAATTTAAATTTCGTGTCCAAATTAAAAATTTTTTTCTTCTATCAACAGAAATACAAAGTTACCATATTAAGTATAATATATTCTGACATTAAAACTCCATTTCTTAAGGCTAAAGTGGGGAAATAAACATATAATTTTTATATTTAGTAAAGGTCTACTTCATCCACAATTCCAAAATCAAAAAAGCACTGAAAGCTGGAAAGGTTTTCTTGGGGTTGCAGCCAACTGTCCTAGCAAATCTAATCTGAATTGGCACAGGGCTACGTATAATCTTTGTATGCCATTCACATGAATACTCACTACTGATGCTAGAGATGCATGGTTGTATTTAATTATGGAATACTGCCCCAGCCTTAGTGTATACACACGGTTACATGATAATAATATCCAAAACTATGTGATTTTAAGGGTTTTGAAAAAGGGATTCATAATATTTCTCATAAAATTTAAATTTCACATTGCTAATGCTTTAAAGCTTTACTTTTCTTTCTTTTGTTGGTAGAAAGTAGTGGTTAAGAACACAAGCTTATCAGTTCTGGGTTCAAAATCTGGATCTTTAACTTTAATAGTAAGGGAAAATTAATCTTTAAGCCTCTATAAAATGAGGAAAAAGAATCTTTGTCTTATAAAATTGTTACTAAAACTGGATAATACAGAAAAAAGAGATGAACATAGCTTCTGAAAATAGAAAGCACTTAATCAGTACTCTGAAAAGTACCTTTCATGCTATTTTCAATTACTTAAGACAACAACTAAAATTCAGATTTACAAGGAAGTACTCTTTCTCAGCTCTGGGTGGCCTCCATCGGGCACCAGGAAAAAAAGTCTACGTGGTGACGGCAGGAAGACCACTACCTGAGCAGTGCAGCCTCCCTCTTCTCAGGCCAGTGTACCTGGCAGCCAGTCACAGAACTTGGGCATCTCAAGGCAGGCTTTCTGTCAGGCAGGCTTTCTACAAACCCCTCTCCACTTGCACACTCTACTCAGTCCCCTCCACCAAGGGCTTTTTGCATCCCTCAGTCCAGGTTCTGTCACCATGTTTCACATGGGATCCTGTACACACCTCTGCCTCAGGCTTTATCACACCATGTTGAAATCACCCCACTAGTTTGAAAGCTTTTTCAAGAATGGCAGTCTGTTTTATTTGGCTTTGCATTCCCAGTGCCTAGAATAGTGCTTCACCTTTTTAAACATCCATTTCAAAAATCTCAAAATACATATTTTTACAATGAACTCAAAGCAGTTTCTAACGCATATATTAATTATATACTGTCAATAAGAAAAAAGAAAAAATCAGATGTTAAAATTCTCCCATAACTATGAAAGAAAAAAATAACAGTAGATTAAAAAAAGTTACCTTGTTTGTTTATAAAGCTGATGAATTCCTGAATTTCTATTAAAGTTTGTACAGACTGCAATTTGGTGAGTCTACTTCTGTGTAAAAGCACATCAATACTAGAATAGCTCTAGAAAAAAGGCATTTAGCATTGTTATAAATCAATTTAAAACTTGAAATTTTAATACAGTGCTATAAAATGTGAAATATAGCAACTACCATACAAATACATAAATTACACAAAATGTCTCAGTGTGGTTAATAGTAAGGTCATATAAGCAATTAACAAAAGAATTTTTTCAAAAATTAGGTTTTCAATCATATTTTGGTTCACTGAAATCAATAAAATCAATAAAAGGGCCTATCATTGCCTCTATTTGACAATGCTTTTAAAAAAATCACAATATTCTATAATGTAAATTGCTAAGTATAGAAACCAATTCTTTTTTCTTCACTAAATTTTCTCCAGTGAACTATTCAACTTTTTTAAAAAACAAGAACGTTTAAAGAGAAAAGGCAATAAGTAAATATGCCTCCATGATCAATGTACGCCAATGAGTAGGCTATATAAGACAATGACTTTAAAAATAAATATCAGAAGATTTTCAGACAATAAAAAAGGCAAAACAGCAGAAAATGAACAGGGAAGACTGATATTGTTTTCTACAAGGCAAGCAAATTTCTATTAAACTACTCCAAATGGAAAAGTCTGGTCTCAAGTTTTATTTTTTGTTTAGCAGTGTAAGAAAAATAAAAACCTAAGGAGACACAAACAAGGATTTAAAAAGGCATTAAGATAAAAAAACAGAGTAAAGAAAGATATCAGAATAAAATAGAATAGGAAAAAGGAAATAGGTGGTATTAATAGAGTGAATAAAAATTTCTTTTAGATTTTCTAAATTCATGAGTTTAATGATTTTAAAAATATCACAGAAATGGTACATTTCAGATTAGTATATCTCTATTACCTGTATAAAATTCTGAATGCAATTTTCAATATAATATTTGGCTCTGTCAACATCATTTTGTAAGATGTAAAGAAGACTCAACTCCTGACTATAATGAAGCTCTATAATAGACTTCTGGAGCTCCTTATTCACAGCTTCATCAATAAACGTCAACAGGGACTGGTCATCCTCTCCTTGGAGCAGTAACTTCAGCTTGCTGCGGATCATGTATGGTAGGTAGGTCTCCTAAGGAACGTGAGAATCTATACTAGTAACTCCAGAAAGCCAATTCAAGCATGCTTAATATTTTATTACCATAATTTCTGTAGTACAATTTTATAGGGTAAGATTTAGAGCCAAAGTGATTTTGTTCATTACTTCAAACCAAAAACTGCGTTTTTAAAGACATGTTCATTTAAAATTGTTCACTGTGTAACCACAAGATATATAGGAACATGTTCTATAGAAAGTAGGAACTATGTACTTTTAGCTGAAAGAAAACTGATGTTACATACAAAGTGAGGCATCTTAAGCTTAGCCAAGGCAGCTGTGTGAAGACAGGAGAGCCACTTGCTGAGGAGCTGGGGTGACCCTATGAATGGGAATTCCAGGAGTTGGGGCAGGCCCATGTGCAGCCTGTGACCCAATGCAGAGAAAACAGGAAATATCCTTCCATGTCATCATATCAGGGATGTTAATTTTCATTTTTGAAACAAATGCATACCATTTGTTTTAAAAGGGTTAACTACCAGTGGTAAGAGACTGAACAAAACTAAGGAGTTTGTGGGGCAAGTCAGGTTATATAAATATCCTAATGCTTCACGACCACTGCTACCTTATTTTTGAAAAGTTTTAAGCAACTTCATTAATTAGAGAATACCTGACCCTCTAAAATATTTCCTTTAGTGACAGCAACAACAATTCTACTGACCTGATAAAATGGTTCACCCCACATTTTATTTAGATCTGGAGGGTTCCCACTATCAACACTGACTGTAGAACAATATGCCAATGATTTCCACTCAGCAAGTTGGTTGTAACAGTCAAGGGAGGCATGTTCCCAAAAATCCTTCTCCGCTTCTGTGGGCTCACTCTCCGCCCACTCTTGTTTATTGAGAGCCTGGCAAAGAAAAGTTCCTAAGATTATGTTACAAAGTTCAAAAGAATACAAATGAAATATATTCGAAATAATGTAGGTAGTATAATATTCACAGTAAGGACAATCATTTTTAGATTTATGATGAGAAGATAAAAAACAAAAGGAATATTACAGTAAAAAACAAATATAAAGACCCTAACCAAACAAACACCATCTGTCTGAGAAACTCACCAATGAAGCCAATGAACAAAATGAAGACTTTAAATGACCCATAATTAGAATTAAATCAATATTGTGGGTTACTTACTATGTATAAAGTTCTTAGAACAAAAATCAGGAAACAGAGTATTTACAGAAAATTGCAGAGAATTATACAACCTGAGTTGCTCATCCAAGAGTCTCAAAGGTCACAGACTTTGGATTTCAAATACTCACCAAACATCTACACTTGGGATAGCCACTGACAACTCAAAACACAAAATGTATAAAATTGAATTTATAGTTATCTTCCCAAAACCAAGTCTCACTTACCTCTTCATAAATTTTGTACTTACCAAAGAAAAACTACTCAAACAGAGATTATATAATACTAGCGGATACTTAAATATCTTAGTTTTATAGTATTTGGTAATTTATGAAATGTTTTCTCTTTTATTTTATGATGTTTTATTTTCTTTTTCTACTTATTGAGAGAGGGAGAGGGAGAGAGAGAGATTAATTTGTTGTTCCACTTATTTATGCATTCATTGGTTGATTCTTATATGTGCCCTGACCAGGGATCGAACCCACAACCTTGGTATATCAGGATGATGCTCTAACCAACTGAGTTACACAGCCAGGGCCTCAATGGTGCTTTCTTAAAAAGTGTAAGAGACACAATATTTCATATTTTGGTTATTATGAAACCATTCTCTGCTAGTTGTATAAAATCTAAGGAATAAAGCTGGAACACTATGAAACTTTAAAATTTAAAACTAACAGTTTTTCCATCCAGAGAACACAAGGATTTAATCAATTGACATTTGCTAGAGATCAATTTTACCTCATTATACTGCTTAGCAGCTTCAGAATAATTACTTCTGGCTTCTTCTAATAACGCTCGCTGAGTGACTTGCTTTGCTCCTATCTCACTGCTAAAAATGCCACGGAGGACATCATATTCTCCAATTGATCTATACAACCTATAAAACAAACCAAAGGAAATGTCCAAGTACATGAGTGTCTCAAAAATTTTAAGTATTTATTATAATAAAATGATATTAGGTCAAGATATCACATATTATATCAATTAAAAGATATCCTTTTGTTTTATAAAATTATAAAATCTTGAAAATTTTGAAGTTACCATTAGGTTTTACTACTTTAAGCATACATAAGGCAGAAGTTATTCTAAGGCGCATTTACAGTGCAATATGAAAACATCACAGGTTTACAATGCACAAATTATGGCATCAAATAAATTTTTTCCATGTTAATGGTACCACTACAGTAACACTGCACACATCCACAGGTGAGCTATTTAGAATACTTGTCTAGCTCTAAAATTTGGAAAGGAGCCAAGAACCTAGAAGTGAGTAAAAATTAATCCAGGTCTTACAGATGCCATGCTTTCATCTGTGTTCTATGGACAATCTCAATTCTATTGACAAGTAATATTCTTAGAGCCTTCATGTTTGCCAGAGCATTCTTTACCCTTTCACATTAACACAGATCTGCTTGACCCCATCAACCACATTTCTCCCTTGGTTATTTAGAATAACTAAGATATTCTAAATTAAGTGTCTAATAAGCTTGTTCCCTTCCCCATTAAAAATTTTCCCTCCTATAAGTGCTTCAACACAAATGTCACTGTTTTTAAATCTGCAGTCACCAGACCGGTCAGGCAAATGCGGCTTCCTCCTTGGTTTTTCTCCAGTTTGGTCCCTTTCCAGGTATAAAATCTTATGGGTTTTCATAAAAAGAGACCCATGAGCTCTCTCTCAGAGCCTATTGTTATAAACTTAGATAAAAATCTTACACATATGGCTCTCTTATTGCCTCACTCATTGAGCATTAAAGGTAAGAAAAAAAGTAAAGATAAACTTTAGACCTTAACAACTCAAGAGCTCAAGAGGAGTTGAGGGCTATAAACATTTTTCAGAAACTTGGCAAACAGATCAGCCTCATGTCCAACTTACGTGGCCTTGAGATCCTTGGGTTCTATATACAATAACAGAGGCAAAACCATGACTGTGACATACCAAGAAAGGCCAAATCATGTTCTCAAAACTGTTTGAAAGGAATGCAAAAGTAGTATATACAAAAATATGAGAATGCATGAAATAAAGTTAGAAAAAATGTGCTTCATTTACCCAGTAAATACACATTACATGAGTTATCACTCCCTGAAAATGCTAAATACACAAAGTGTTATTTGCTGATCACATACAGGTTAGGGTAAAAGTAGGCTCATAGTTGTTTGTATGGACAATAATACAATGGTTAATAAATGGTACAAGAATAAACTGTGTTTTGTGCATTCACAATTATAAACCTACTTTTGCTCTATCCTACATACATGAAAGACAAAACACCAAGCAACATGCACTCTCTGAACCATGTCCTAGGATTATTCTTGCTTCTCAGAAAACTCATCGCCTCCTATTTGGTATTATGGTTAGCTGAGTATACAAGCACACACATTTCCTGCTGGATGGCTAGTTTTTCGAGTTGTGAGAAAGGTCGAATTCATATTTTAATTCTCAGCTGACACAATGCCTGATCTGCTCATAGCCTAAATTTAAAAAGATAGAAATGACCATAAAACAGTGCAAAGTGCAAAGAATCTGCACTCTTTTACTCTCTTTTTCCCTAGAACCTTCAAGATCTAAAAATCAGTGTTACAAAATAGAAGTTCAAATTAAATTTCACCTTAATCCAGCAGGCTTCTCAGGCTTCCCTTACCCATGGTTTTACCTGTTATGATAAAACCACAGATAAGGGAAGAATCAGATAATGAAAAATGGCATGACTACAAAATTAATTTTTTTCCTGAGATAAAGAAAATAACTGGACAAAATTATTCCTAAAAGTCTGAATCCTGATGAAAATAATAAATCCTCTATTCTGTATAGCAAAGCCAGCAAAAACATTCAAAATACTAAAAACTGTAAGTTATAGCCACACTTTATAGGAAAGTAAACTTGGTGCATAATATCCCATGTCCAAAAAGACTGTATAATGAAATAAATTAGTCCGGTTTAATTAACCTTTCCTTGGGCAAGACACTCCTTGTCATGGTAACTATTCTTAACTCATGGAATGGTACTCAAGCTGAAAGATTTTTGAAAACATTTTGTGTTATTACAAACTTTGTTTATTTTCTGCCAAAATGAAGTCAAGATTTTTCTGTATTACTTTGGTGAAATTCACTGTTTTCCCCAAAGTGTCTGGATCACAGAGCTTACTTGGCAAGTTCCATCCATCTGAGAACATCAGGGGAGAGGCAGGGCCTCCGCCGAACTCTCTTGGCAGGTGGCTCTTGAGGTACCAGGTGGAGTAAGGCCTCCTCCAGAAGGCGGATGCCCACTGGCTGCTGCAGACTGGCCAGGCAGCCCACACTGACAGAAGCTGGATCAAGGCTCAGCAAATCTGTGTGTTGGCAACTTATTTCCTGTGAAACCACAAACACATGTAGTTATTTAGCTTGCGGAACTTTGTGTCTTCACAAGTCAATAAGTCATTCTACTAAACATAAAAAAATGTTTTGATGTAAGCAGTGATAATAACCAAAAGTTTGTCTGTGTAATTCTTTTAAATTTTTTTCAACCTTCGATTTGCTCAAAGGAGCTTTTATTTTTACACTTTCAATCCAGGGATTAATTTAAAGTAAAAAAAAAAAAAAAAACCCTACCAAAATATGAAGATTTTAATATATACTCTATATATCCAAACAAAAATTGCAGTTTCCAGGAATATACAGCATGAATTGATGAGAAAAGCAGCAGAAACACAAAGATTTCCTATCTGTTCATCAAAAAGAGATTTTCCCATCTCTTGTCACCCAGAAATTATTATATCGACCTTCATGTTGTAACCCTCAATTTGAGCCTCCTATAGACACCAAAACAATGTTGTCTGATTGCATGTATCTTTAAGATGTATCCCTATTTGCCCAAGAGATGTCTTTCATGAGATGGTTTTAATTAATAAACAACTATTATTGGGATATCATTTCTTCATACGTAAATATACACTCATAATTTAAATGAGTTCCGTAAGTCTGTTTTGAGGAAGCTTGACTCTTCTGTATAATCTTTTTGTTAAATTTATTTCATTGTTCAAGTAAAGTTTTCTGTCCTTTACTCCCATCCCAGCTCGCCGACAGTATCATTTAACTCTATAAAGAATGATTTGCTACCCTGACTGGCTTGGCTCAGTGGGTTGGGTACTGTCCCACTGAGAGGTCATATTTCGATTCCAGTTTGAGGCACATGCCTGGGTTGCAGGCCAGGCCCCTGGGTGAGGGTGTATGAAGGCAGCCAACCCGTGTTTCTCTCACACATCAATGTTTTTCTCCCTTCTTTCTCCTTCCCTTCCTCTCCCTCTAAAACTAAATAAATGAAATCTTTAAAGAAAGAGAATGATTTGCTAAGCAAAAAACTTTAGGCAATTGACTTCACTTCTTATAATTCCAAAACAGAACAAATGAAGAATAATTTGTAAAATACTGACTGTCTCCTGGAACTAATAAAATCACTCCTTGTTTTTGACCTTTACTACATTGTAGTAGGTGAAGGCAGATGGAATTTCTTTGTCTCAAATATTCCACAGTTTTTAAATGGAGATTTGCATATGGAACATCCCCAGCAAATGCTTTTGTAAAAAAAAATCAAAATTTTATGAAAAGTTCAAATAAGCAATGAATAGGATAAATGTAGGGCGCCAAATTAATGTCTCTTTGCCAGTCATGGACTGTGTCACAAGAAAAGTGCCAAACTTTTTTTTCTTTCAGTTTGAAGGATGTAGTTTGGATACGTCATAGACAAGAAACTCATTGAGGGAAGTTCTGGGGAGGCAAGAGCATCTCTGAGACAGTCATCTTGCTAAAAATGCTATAGCAAATGTACTATGATTACATGGAGAGAGAAAACAAATCATGGTTTCAGATATGAGCCCCAAAGAGAAAGTCATCAAATGCTGCAAACTGCAGCCACTGACTTGTATTTGTGCTGTTTTTCCAAGGTCAGTGTCAAATTGTTAAGGTCTAGGGTAGTTAGAAGTTATTTATTTACTTAATGACAGTTAATGACTTTCCTAAATAACAATGAAAAAAACTCTTTAAAATAAAGGAACAAAACTAGAAGTTTAGATTTTAAAAATCACTTCAAGATATCAATGTAAAGAGAAAGTTACTTTGAAACACTCGCTGATTCAATAAAATTACTCAAACTTTCTTTATGTGGCCAGAACAACAAAAGAATTCTTCTTGTAAATTATAAACCAATAAAATTAGAATGTATTTAAAAAATTAGAACAGTTTCATGCTACATCAAAAAGAACAAAACAGAAAAGCCAAGTACTCATCTTAGGGAATTATTACCCAATTAGTGTGCAAACCAAAACTACTAATAAATAATATTTAAAAACATAATTTTAAGGATTATTCTGGGGACTTCCGCCAAGATGGAGGCATAGGTGGAAACACTGTGCCTTCTCCCACAACCAAGTCTGAATACAACAAAAGTTTGGAGAACTAGGACACACCCAAAGACCAGAAAACGGAATTATACGGAAGTCTGACAGCTACTAACCATTCAATGGGGACGGTAAGAGAGGCAGAGCCAGCAGCAGAGCTGGGTCGGGCAGGACAGATCCCCCAACCTAGGCCCACAGGCAGCCCAGAACCAGTCGGGGTCTGGGGCAGACTGACCGTGGTCGCACATTCGCGCACAGTGAGACAGACCACGCAGGCCCCAGGGGGCGAACCCAGTGGTGGAGGGCTGACGGCGGTGGCACACTCGCGTGCAATGGAACGAAACGCGTGGGCCTGGTGTCGGTGGTGGCTGTGGTGCCGGTGGGGGTTGTGGCAGCAGGCGGCAGAGGGAAGCCATTGTCCCTCTTTGACCCCGCCCCTACATTCAACCCAGCGACTTAGTTGCCCTGTTCTAGTGAACACTTTAGGGCTCCGATCCTGCTATGGAACAGGCACGAACAGCCCAAAAGATGGTGCAAGAAGAACTCAAAGTCCCAGAGCCGATAACTCTAAGCGACCAAGAGATTGCCAGCCTCTCAGAAGCACAATTCAAGACACTATTTATCAGGATGCTCACAGAACTGGTAGATTATAGTCACAAATTAGAGGAACATATGAAGGCTAAACTAATTGAAATGAAGGGAGATGCACAGGAAACCAATAGTGATGGAAAGGAAACTGGGACTCAAATCAATGGAATGGACCAGAAGGAAGAACAAAACATCCCACCAGAAAGGAATGAAGAAATGAGAATTCAAAAAAATGAGGAGAGGCTTAGGAACCTCCAGGACATCTTTAAACGTTCCAACATCCGGATTATAGGGGTACCAGAAGGGGGAAAGAAACAGCCACGAGTGGAAAACGTATTTGAACAAATAATAAAGGAGAACTTCCCCAGTCTGGCAAAGGAAATAGACTTCCAGGAAATCCAGGAAGCTCAGAGAGTCCCAAAGAAGTTGGACCCAAGAAGGAACACACCAAGGCACATCATAATTACATTAGCCAAGACTAAAATGAAGGAGAGAATCCTAGAAGCAGCAAGGGATAAGGGGACAGTCACCTACAAAGGAGTACCCATCAGACTGTCAGCGGATTTCTCAAAAGAGACCTTACAGGCAAGAAGGGGCTGGAAAGAAGTATTCCAAGTCATGAAATCCAAAGACCTACAGCCAAGATTGCTTTATCCAGCAAAACTTTCATTTAGAATGGAAGGACAGATAAAGTGCTTCTCAGATAAGGTCAAGTTCAAGGAGTTCATCATCACCAAGCCCTTATTATATGAAATGCTAAAGGGACTTATATAAGAAAAAGAAGATGAAAAATATGAACAGTGAAAGGACAGCAAACACACAGTTATTAACAACCACACCTAAAACAAAAGCAAACCAAGAGGACAGCTAGATCAGGAGTGGAACCATAGAAATGAAGAACACATGGATGGTTAGAAACAGGGGGGTGGGAGGGGGAGAAGGGGGGAGAAGGCACAGAAAATAGCATAGATGGTTGGTAGAAAATAGATAGGGGGGAGGGCGAGAATAGTGGGGGAAATATAGAATCTAAAGAACTTGAGACACATGGTTATAAACTAAGGGGGGGGAGAATAGTGGGGGAGGGAGTGTGTGGGTGGAGGGGAATGAAGGGGGGGAATAGAAAACTGTAATGGTATAATCAATAAAATATATTTAAAAAAAAAAGAATTATTCCATGAAGATGATTAAAAATACTGAAACAACCCCAAAAGATTTTATATTACAGACTTATTAATGATCCTTGTTTTGAGTGACAGAGAAAGTATTTCTTATATGAAAAAGTAGTCTTCCAAAAAGTATGTTTTAGCAAAACTCAGAGTTTACCTACATTAAGTTCTCTGCTCAAACCACATTGCCTTAGGCCCTTTCTGACACTTCTCCTAAGTAGTGTGTATAATAATACACATATCCGTAATCAAAAGGCATCTTACATGTACCTGCTTAATTATAAGCTATATTCTTTAGTTAACTTCTGTACTACTCAGCTTTTTTAAAAACATTTTATTTATTTACTTTTAGAGAGGGAGGAAGGGAGGGAGAAAGAGAAGGAGAGAAACATTAATGTCTGAGAGACTGTATGCCCCTAATTGGTGACCTGACTTGCAACTCAGGCACGTGTCCTGATTGAGAATTGAATGGGGAACCCTTTGGTTCACAGGCTGGCACTCAGTTCACTGAGCCACACCAGCCAGGGCTATATCATTCACATTCTAGGACACCTTCTACTACCCCATATTCTATATCAGCCTGTTTATTATTACCTGTCACTCATCTGAAATATTCCTTGAGGACAGAGAAACCTATGCCTCTTTACCACCTCCCTACTTAGAACAATGTCAATCAACATCTCTTGAAGGTAGTCAGGAAGCCAGAAAGAATATGGTGAAATACTACCTAAGAAAAACAACTACACAATATGCAGGGGTAAGTAAAACCTGAAGCGAATGGCTTATTAAAAATCAGAGAACTGTGATATCAAGTTTCATTTCTGATTATACTGTCATATATATATATTTAAGTATATATAAATTACATTTACCCATCTGGGAAGGGTTAACCAAAAGAGTACATTTCCTCTGTTAAACACCTTATATCTGAACTTGTGAAACAAATGGAATTATTACAACATAGTCATACAAAGGCAAAGTAGATAATGAACATATTACGAAGTGTGTATGTGTAGACTTTTACCTGTATACAAGAGACAAAAGGTGGGAAGAAATAGAAAGTAGTGTTAAGAAAATGGCTGAAGTCCTGGAGCAACTTCTGAGTAATATTGTTTTTCTCGGACATGGTCTTATATTTTTCCATCTCTTTTATAATTGAGGAAAACAAGCTGCCAAAAAGCTGCTTTGCAATTATTGGGTCTCTCTGTAAAATATTCAAGACAAAGACACATTAGGATCTGTAGTAAAAATGCTTGAATTTACCAACTATCAAAGCTTTATTTTAAAACACCAACTGTTGCAAACATATCCACTAAACATCTCCTTTCTATTTCGAAAGTTTTAACAGGCATTGACAAAGGGACTATTTGGAATCTAACCAAAGATACCTGTTTGACATGTGTCTTGAAAGGCACGACAGCACAGATTTCAGACCCAGACATACGAATTTAAAAGCTGGCTTAATCACATATGTAACCACATACCTTAACTCCTGAGTGACTCTGGGCCTTCAGATTCCTCATAATTAAAATGAGGGTAACAGAACACTTCTCATGGGGTTTTGGTAAAGGTTAGCTAAGATAATGCATGTCAAGTGTTCAGCGCAGTAACTGATAAAATCTTGGAGAAAGACTAAATTAGAGTTTTAGGTATTAATCCTCACATGAGCATCATTGTAAAGCTTAAGATAACTAACCAATGAATGAAACTAAAATGCCAGTTTTAACTTTCCAAATCCCCTCATTTTGACCATTCAAACTATTAAAACCAGAGGGAGCCATTTGTGTGTTTTCATATTTTGGCTATTCATCTCTCCACTGCTTCCACAGCTTCACCCTCATACCCCGTCACCACAGAACACTACCCTTTATCTGTGTCTGGAACACCAGTTCTAAGGAGCGTTTCTGGCATGTTGTGTCTATCTTTTTAATGATGGTATGAGTGCACGAATAAAAATTAAAAATTACTTTGATAAAAGTTGTGTCGGAGGAAAAAGTACAATTTGACTTATACTTTGTTAATTTAAGAAATGTATTTGCCTTATGAAAAGTTATAACAGTTGCTATATAAACTTCTATAAAATACAAATTAGAATAAAAAAAGAAAATAAACATCACCCATAATTATACTACATAAAGATAGTCACTGTCATGGTTGGTCTCTCACTGACATGCACAGTCTTTTACAGTGTCTTGTTTTGTAACCTGCTTGTTTCATTTAACATGTAGCAGACAGGTTCCCATGTCTAAAACCCACTGATTTTTGTGATTCATGTAGAAATTCCTTTATTTTCCAGGGAGTCTCACATGGTCAGTCTGTTACTTAGTTACCAACTGCAGTGGTAACTAAGACAAACAATGTCTTCGGAGCAATAGGAGTCTGCTGCCAGACCAGTTAATGGCTACTTTACATGCTCCTTTCCAATTCTTTCCACAGGCGAGGCCCCTGATCAAGACCAGCAGTCCCCGGACAGCTGAGGGGCCCTCCTCCGTTTCATCTGCAGCTGCATCCTAGCTTAGAACAGTCTGTGGCACACAAGCGGAGTTACTCCATATAGTACCATTTGTTGAATAAATTACAGCACTAGAATTTGAAAAATTAATAAAAATTTGAGTAAACACATTCCTCCTTAAAGAAAAAAATATAGTCATGCTTTCTCAAAACAATATCCACCATCTTTTTTTATCCAAGAACAAATGAAATGAACTGACTTGGACACAGGTATCTAGCAGTCTCAGGTTTCCTAACCTATTTCCAGTATCACAGATCACATACCTCTCCAGTGTGAAGATGAGTGAATTATGCCTACAAGGGCAGGTGTCAACATCACTTCTGAAGCAGCAGTGTGAACACATGCATGCAAGGCACTAGAGAAACTGGGAAATAATGGTAAAATAGAAAAGGCACTGGACCGGACATCAAAACACGGAGGCCACTGTCCTTATTCCACAACCTGTAAGGCATATGGATTTAGCCACACTATCCATTCTTTGCTAATCTTTAATTCCTCATCTGTAAAAGCGTCTAAAATTACTGGGAGAATCCAATGAAAGAAATGTGAAAGCAGTCCATAACAACCAAGAGCAACTGTGATGGTAATTACATGAACCTGTACATAGGATAAGACTGCACAAAATCTCTCTCTCAAACACACATACAAATGCAGAGGAAAACAATGAAATTGAACAAGGTCTGCGGTCTAGTTGACACTGTGGTAACATTGCTGAAGGAGGCTAGATGAAGGGTACATGGGACTATGTGCTAGTTTCACAAATTCCTGTCAATCTGTAATTATCTAGATTAAATAAAAAGCTTAAAAACCAGTCATGGGCTATGACCGTTAACCTATTATTATAATCAATATTAGTTGATTATAATATCAACTAATATTATATTGGAAACTTAGGTACTAAAAATTAATTCAATAGAAGTCAAAAGAATCTTAATCAAGCTGTTGGGGGCTAAATATCCTGTTTTTGAAAAATAATTCAGCTAGAAAACTTCTAATTTTACACCTAATGACTTAGAAACAATATTTCCAGTCTTCTGCTATTTAGAGAACACAGAGAAGAATAATGATCCCACTGATAAACTGATAATCTACTGCTTCTACACCTCTCCCAAAAAGGATTTTACATATGCAATGATATAAATGGCTCAGCACACTCAAGTGATTTTTTTCACATTACTTCATTCTAACACTGTTGGTAGGAAAGTTAGATTTTACTCTCTGATTTCAAAGATTAAAACACTGGCTCAGAGCCTCATGCATCCTGACAAGCACTCCCACCGTAGGGTTGTCGTCTACATGGCTCCAAGTCAGAGTCCCACCCTGTGAAAGGAAGTTCTGGTGTGAGGAAATGGCAGAGCTCAGAGTTGGAACAAGGTCTTACAACCAAGTTCACTGTTTAGGACAAGTCAACACCTCATTTATGATATAGTGGGGCTGTTTTAACGGTTTTTATCCACACATAGAAAATGCAGTGTTCAAGGACCAACCTGAGCCACAGCTTGCAAGGGGGTGATCAGGCTGCTGTATTTAATCTGAATGTCAGGAAGGTCTCCTTGACGGTAACTTCTGTACAGAATGACTTGAGCATCGTGCTTCATTTTTAACTCACTCTTTATCTCCTGTAATAATTAGAACCAAAATGAAAGATCTGAGGTTATTTGAGAAAAGCAATAGAACATGAGCTATGAAACTGAGTACTCATGTTTAACATAAAAGTGAATCAATGACAATTTGTATCCAAAATGGTTCAGTCACTATCTTTTACCAGTTGATGATAGATGGTAAGTCCCCCCCCACCAAAAAAAATCACTGTGCCAGATGAGCAGTAAAAATAATTTAAATATTTACTACAAAGTAATCTGAAAACTTTTTAAAGTCATAAATCAGAGAGTTGTATTTCCTTAATTGCTCTTAGAATAAACTTTAGCTATGAGGCCCAAGGTGACCACCACAGCCCCTACTGCAAGCCAGATTCTCCAGGCCCTGCCCACCCACCAAGGCCAGTCTGGGTTTTCCATTCATCCTTAATCACCCCAACCCATGATTCTACCCCATGCAGGGCTGTGGGTAACTGGTCATCTCTTTGCGAAAATGTCTTTCTACAGCTTTTCATTAACCATTTGGTTCCTATCTCAGATACAATCTTTTGGAAAAGTCTCACCTCACTACTTCTTCCTCCACAGACGCTCATTACTTGGTTAACTGGTTAACGTGCAGCATTGCACATATTACACCCACCTCTTTACCACCAGCACTGAGTAGTTCCAGACACCGAGAACAATGCTCCAACAAACACATGACCACAAGTGCACGGCCTTCTGATAACTGTTTTCCACGTTGTTCTTAACAAGTGGCCAGCCACCTCAAATCAACCTGGATGTCAGAGGGAACATGTGGCTTCACAGAGCAGGCTATTCCACATCCCTTAATTACTAAGAAGGCTTTTGGATCAGGCCAACATAACTGCCATTTCTAACTAACCATCCCAGTTTTATCTCTTCCTTCTGCTGTCTAGATATTGTTATTTCCTTCAGGCATGCCTAGTCAGGTTTCAGGTTTAATTAGGAGTCCTCCAGTGTGATGGGACCAGTAAGATAAACTTGGGATAGTGATTTTGGACCCTAGTCCTCAAAAGAATAGTTGCAGTTACAAAGACAAGAGGAAGAAGAAAAATAGAGTGGATACAGAAGATACAGTGGAACCATTCAACCACTTTATACTCAGATTTGAAAGTTAATTAAACAGTTAAGGATTTAAAGTGAATTAGAACAAAGACAGGTTTTTTTCTTTTTTTTTTCACTTTTTAAAATTTTTTTAATTTTAATATATTTTATTGATTATACCATTACAGTTGTTCTATTCCCCCCCTTCATTCCCCTCCACCCACACACTCCCTCCCCCACTATTCTCCCCCCCTTAGTTTATAACCATGTGTCTCAAGTTCTTTAGATTCTATATTTCCCCCACTATTCTCGCCCTCCCCCCTATCTATTTTCTACCAACAATCTATGCTATTTTCTATGCCTTCTCCCCCCTTCTCCTCCTCCCACCCCCCTGTTTCTAACCCTCCATGTGTTCTTCATTTCTATGGTTCCACTCCTGATCTAGCTGTCCTCTTGGTTTGCTTTTGTTTTAGGTGTGGTTGTTAATAACTGTGTGTTTGCTGTCCTTTCACTGTTCATATTTTTCATCTTCTTTTTCTTATATAAGTCCCTTTAGCATTTCATATAATAAGGGCTTGGTGATGATGAACTCCTTGAACTTGACCTTATCTGAGAAGCACTTTATCTGTCCTTCCATTCTAAATGAAAGTTTTGCTGGATAAAGCAATCTTGGCTGTAGGTCTTTGGATTTCATGACTTGGAATACTTCTTTCCAGCCCCTTCTTGCCTGTAAGGTCTCTTTTGAGAAATCCGCTGACAGTCTGATGGGTACTCCTTTGTAGGTGACTGTCCCCTTATCCCTTGCTGCTTCTAGGATTCTCTCCTTCATTTTGGTCTTGGCTAATGTAATTATGATGTGCCTTGGTGTGTTCCTTCTTGGGTCCAACTTCTTTGGGACTCTCTGAGCTTCCTGGATTTCCTGGAAGTCTATTTCCTTTGCCAGACTGGGGAAGTTCTCCTTTATTATTTGTTCAAATACGTTTTCCACTCGTGGCTGTTTCTTTCCCCCTTCTGGTACCCCTATAATCCGGATGTTGGAACGTTTACAGATGCCCTGGAGGTTCCTAAGCCTCTCCTCATTGTTTTGAATTCTCATTTCTTCATTCCTTTCTGGTGGGATGTTTTGTTCTTCCTTCTGGTCCATTCCATTGATTTGAGTCCCAGTTTCCTTTCCATTGCTGTTGGTTTCCTGGACATCTCCCTTCATTTCAATTAGTTTAGCCTTCATATGTTCCTCCAATTTGTGACTGTACTCTACCAATTCTGTGAGCATCCTGATAAATAGTGTTTTAAATTGGGCTTCTGAGAGGCTGGCAATCTGTTGGTTGCTTAGAGTTATTGGCTCTGGGACTTTGAGTTCTTCTTGCACCATCTTATGGGCTGTTCGTGCCTGTTCTGTAGCAGGATCGGAGCCCTAAAGTGTTCACTAGAGCAGGGCAACTCAGTTGCTGGGTTGTGACATTGTATGTGGGGGCGGGGTCAAAGAGGGACAATGGCTTCCCTCTGCCGCCTGCTGCCACAACCCCCACCGGCACCGCTGCCACCACGGACACCAGGTCCACGCGTTTCGTCCCACTGCACGCGAGTGTGCCACCGCCGTCAGCCCTCCACCACTGGGTTCGCCCCCTGCGGCCTGCGTGGTCTGTCTCACTGTGTGCGAATGTGCGACCTCGGTCAGTCTGCCCCAGACCCCGACTGGTTCTGGGCTGCCTGCGCACCTAGGTTGGGGGACCTGTCCTGCCCGACCCAGCTCCGCTGCTGGCTCCGCCTCTCTTACCATCCCCGTTGAAGGGTTCGTAGCTGTCAGACTTCCGTATAATTCCGTTTTCTGGTCTTTGGGTGTGCCCTAGTTCTCCAAACTTTTGTTGTATTCAAACTTGGTTGTGGGAGAAGGCACAGTGTTTCCACCTATGCCTCCATCTTGGCGGAAGTCCAGGTTTTTTTCTTTTACTTGGAATATAGTCTTGTTTTCTTAAAATTTTTTATCATAATTACTGGTTTATAAGTAAGACTAAAACTATGGCAAACAAATTATTTCATTATTTGCACATTCTGAAAAAGGTTCAACTGTTAATTCATGCCACACTTGTGCCTCAAATCACTGCTTTCAACAGATAGCTCTGGTCTTTCTGCCTGGTCCTGCCCACTCCTTCCCCTGGGACAACAGTTCCCTCCATCCAGGTACCTCCAAAGAGAGTAATGGGTCAAGACTCTGGCCCTGAGGCAGAGAGTGGGGCAATCCCTTCCCAGCAGCTACAGTTATAATAGGTAAAATTCAGGAGTAATGGGTGGTCACGATTCTACCACCCATTAGATAAAGTCAGTCTGTTCAGAAAGAACAAATATAAGCTGTGATGAGAGGCTGAAAGAAGGACCAGAGATGGGGTCCTGACAGGGCCTATGAGCCAGGATGCACCAGATTCAGGGGATGACCCACTCATGTTTCATTACAGTTTCCCAAATCTCATCAGTGAGTCTTGAATGCCTTTTATACCTACATTAGTCAAAGGAGACTATGGCTCATAAACACCTTCAGGTCAGATAGTGCTGCTTCAGTGATTTTGGTTTGTAGAGCAATATTGGAACCATTATCTGGCAGAAAGCTTGTTTCCTTAGTGTATGAGTATAAACTAGATATTTCAAACCAATCAAATTCTTGAGAAACATACAAACCTTCTCTCGTTTTTGTTCAGCAACACTTTTTTTTGCATAAATCAAACTGAGCTTTTCCCGGTCTTTTAAAAATCGTCTGCGTAATCTTAATATTTCTGCCCGATTATCTGTACCTGAAGAACAAAAAGCAGGTTGTTAAAGTTGACCAATTTAACATTTACAGTTGACCCTACCTCATTCCTAGAATCCCCTAAAATACAAATGAGATTGTTTACTTACCTCCATTTTTTACTTATATTTTGTTTTTCTTTGTTTCTTTAAGTTTTATTTTTTCTTATTTTTAGAGAGAGGAAGGGAAGGAGAAAGAGGAGAAACATCAATGTGTGATTGTCTCTCACACATTGGCCTGCAACCCAGGCATGTGCCCTGACTGGGAATCAAACTGGTGACCCTTTGGTTCACAGGCCAGCACTCAAACAACTGAGCCACAGCAGCCGAGGCTTCTTCATTTCTTTTAAATGACATAGGCCTATGCAGTGGAGATAACTGATCAGTTTTGGAAGCTAGAGAACAGAAACTAGCTAAAACTAGCTCAATCCATTCCTAGTGCTGAGGTGGAGAGAATGTGCCAGAACAGCGACAGTGGAGAAGAAGACTTGAAAGGCTCAGGGACTGGCAGCAATAGCACCTCCAGAGAAGGCGAGAAAAGTGAGGCTGAAGCACAAGGTGTGGACTGAAAGCTCAGTCCCCATGGTGTGGGTGTAGAGCGGGGTAATGGACACAGGGTCTGGGAATGACAAAGGTCAGCAGGGTTGGAGGCAGAGAAGATACAGTGACCATGAAGACATCTGGAATCTGGAGCTTCCTCCTCCCACTTGGTCTCCAGACTTCTGCACCCAGGCCTTTATCCTGTAGGCCAGAGATTAGAGATTTTGCCACTAGACAATCAGCCAGCTCAGAAGAGCAGACATGGACAGTGACATGAATTTCAATGTTTTATTGTTCTGGCGCAGTCTGACCTCTGCTCAGTGAAGACCAGTCAGTATGCACTCCCAATTTGCAAGCTATTCCAAATGCTTTTTCAGTGCCCTACCTGGGAACACACACAAAAAGCCAAAAATCATCAAGTATTATGAGGAAAGCTTCATATATGAAAGACAGAAACCAAAATAAACAATATCAAATGAGCCACTGCTGAAATCAGACTATGCAGGAAAAAATTAAAACATTATCATTTATCAGAAAGATAAGAGTAAATACTGTAACCACCATGGATCAAGGATTGAAGGAATGTTCAGAGAATAAGAAAAACTTACGGAAATTTAAAATATAATATAATAACCTAAAAGCAAGGGTTAGAAAACAAGGTTAAAGAGCTTTCTCAGAATGTAGAGCAAAATGGACAAAAGAACAACAACAAAACTAGAAGGATAATCCAGAAGATCTGATATCCAAGCAACAGGATTCCAAAAAGAGAAAACTGAGATAAGGAAATCATCAACACAATCGCCCAAGAACAATCCAGAACTGAAACATATGAATTAGCAGTCTGAAAGAGCCCTGAAAAATGGACTAAAATAGGCCTGAACCAAAGAATACTTCTGTGAAATTTCCTAAAGCTGGTTTAAAAGAGAAGATCGTAAGAGTATTCATAGAGAAAAAATCCAGTTCTTACAAAGGGTCAATAAAAAGAATGACATCAGGTGTCTTAGTCACAATGCTGTGAACTAGGAAACTTCTGAGTTCAAATTTGGAATTCTGAAGCTAAACTACCCATTTAGTGGTGAGTACCACTAAAAGCAATGTATGGCATCAAAGATGCTTACTGCTTCTGATCCCCTTTCTCAGGAAGCTAACTGAGGAGGTTTTCCACCAAAAAGAAGGGACTAAACTAAAGGAAGAAGAATCAGGAAAGGTGAACAGACCCTTAGGATGTAGGAGAGGTCTCTAGGGGAGAGCTAAGAAGACACACCAAAAGTAAGCACCCCGGAATGAGGCAGCTTGGAGGCTCCAGGAGAGATTTCTTTTCTTTTAAAATATTTTATTTATTTATTTTTAGAGTGGAAAGGAGGGAGAAAGAGAGAGAGAGAGAGAGAAACATCAATGTGTGGTTGCCGCTCATGTGGATCCCCCCCGGGGACCAAGCCTGCAACCTAGGCTTGTGCCTTGACTGGGAATTGAACCTGTGACTCCTTGGTTCCCAGCCCACACTCAATCCACTGAACTATACCAGCCAGGGTGAGATTTCTTTAAGAACATGAAAAATGTATATATGTTGGGATACAATAAACCTATACAACTCAGAGGAAATTTCTTTCGTTCTTTCCTTCCTTCCTTCCTTCCTTCCTTCCTTCCTTCCTTCCTTTATTTATCTTTAGAGGGGAAGGAGAGAGGGAGAGAAACATCAATGTATGGTTGCGTTTCATGGGTCCCCTGCTGGGAGTTGGCCTGCAGGGAACTAGCCTGCAACCCAGGCATGTGCCTTGACTGGGAATCGAACCGCGATGGTGTGGTTCGCAGGCCCGCGTTCAATCCACTGAGCTACACCAGCCAGAGCCAGAAATTTTTGATAAATATGTAGAAATCTAAGCATCTAAACCAAAACATTATTAATGCCCAGAAAAAATTATTGTATTAAAAAGAAAAAATAATCATCAACTCACTCATGGTTCAACCACAAATACTATTTATGTAGTCAAAACGAAAGGAAACTAAATACTGATGAAACCAAGACTAAGATGTAACTATATCAGAAGACGAAGGCACAGAAAGAATTCATTGTGCGTGAGTGTGAGTGTGAGTGTGTGTGTGAGAGAGAGAGAGAGAGAGAGAGAGAGAGAGAGAGAGATGGGGGTGCAGGGCAAGAGGGAGCCAAATCCTTAATGTTTGTGATGTGAAGCCAAAAGATACTGAAAGAAAAATGAAGGTAAAAATATAAAAAAACTGTTTGGAGAGATGGAAGTAAACACCAAAAACTTGGCTAAAATGGTTGCATCTTTCATTTCTTCTAATGAGGTTTGGAAAAGTATTTGACTCTTTACATGCATGAATTACTCTAATACAAATAACTAAAGGAAACATAAAAAATTAAATGATAGAAAAGTGGTATTTTAATTAGATTACAATTTCAAGTTTTTAAATGGTATTCTCTTTCAATGACAGTAATTAGTAATATAGTTAAGTACTAACTGTGTATTATAAACCTCCAAATGTTCTTCTTTGGGCAAGAAAATACATACAAACTAAAGAAGACAAGGAGTGAAATATTTTAAATCTACAAAGGTACATGAGGAGATTCGTATTACTCAAATTACTCTTAGTATTTATTTTACCTACTCAGTTCTATGACTGAGTTTTCTCAAATCCACATATCAGACTTTCATGGCAAATGGTTTAGAAATTAGGTCTCACCTCTTATTTTCCTATACATGGTCCCACAATTCTACCTACTTCATCGGTGATGTTTTTTTCACTCTAAAAATGTAGACAGGGAAAAACTGCAACAATTTGAGTTGTGTACAATAATAACTCCTGTCAAATGAAATTCTTAGCAATTTCATTTCTTTCTGAGCTTTATTCTCCATTGAATGAAGAAATTCAACCAAGAAACTAACCAGCCCAGAGTTGGTCACTTGCAGTCACCGTGAGTGAGCTGGATTGCTGCAAAAGCACACACATCTTTAGCAATTCTGCAGAAAGCTGCACACAGGTTTGATATAGTTTTATGTCTCTCAGACGTAAAAGGGTCAGAGAGACAATTTATAAAAAATGGGAAGGTGAAAGCTACTTTGGGACTTCATTTTTAATTCTGGGGCTTTTATAATCAAAGTTATAGGGAGGACAGAGAACCATGTGGATCATATACTAGTTTGATGGAAAAACAGAAAAGGAAGAAGACTGTAAATAAAAAAGACTGGTGGGAAGTAGTCAAGGGTGGAGAAAAAAAAGAAAAGGAGTGGATCCGTCAGCCCTCTGTCAAACTCACAGTTATGAACAAAAAGAAGGATGGGGTAGATTTATCTTTCTATAATAAATTTAGAGAATTGTGTGTGGCCACAGATGTGCAGCATGAAATTGTGAAAAAGAGTAGTTGGGAGTAAGGAAAGTATTTGTGTGTGAAATTTTTAGTTTCTAAAATTAAATAAAAAGGAGTTTACTGTCATTCTTAATTTTAGTCATATCTATTTAAATCCATATGTTGGCATTTCCCCAGGTTTCTGTCTTAGAACTGTCTCTCTTCATATTTCTCTCCCTCTGGGTTTTCACGCACTCCCAGAGCTACAATCCTCATAAGGCACTACTAACTCCCAAACTGACCTCAGCCCCAGCCCTCTCAGCGCTGCGTCTGGAAGCTCTGCCAGCCCTTTCCACTCAGTCCTCTCGCCATCGCCCACGGGCTCACCTGTCTTTCCCACCCCACCTTCCTCCCATAACCCGTAGTTGCTTTGACCTCCACTTGTCTGTCCTCCTTAGGTTTTCCATATGTTTTTTTAAAAAGATTTTATTTATTTATCTTTAGAGGGGAAGGGAAGGAGAGAGAGAAATATCAGTGCATGGTTGCCTCTCATGCATCCCCCTCTGGGAACTGGCCTGCAACCCAGGCATGTGCCCTAACTGGGAATCGAACCTCGATTCTCTGGTACACAGGCCCGCACTCAATCCACTGAGCTACACCAGCCAGGGAAGGTTTTCCATCCCTCCACACAAACCTCCCCAAAAGGTGATTCAGAGACCTTGGGCCTGTCTCTGCTCAGTTCCTGACCTAAAGTGGTGGTTCATTCTAAAGCCACGCCCCACACCCTCCAGTCCGTTTTCTCAACGCTCTTTACTTTTACTCCTGGTGTGTTCTGAAGCATTGTTTAATTGGACTGCTACAATGCACTGCTAGAATAGGCTCTTAATAAATGTTCAATCGTTCTGTACTCCTCCATCTCTATCCTTGTTCATCCTTTCCCTTCCCCTATGTGAATCCAATACTAGTCTCAAATACAACCTCCTCCTGCAGGTCTTTCCTGAGGCTCCCTCTGGAAAATGTATCTATTTGCTACCTGGATTTAAACCCTCTCTTTGAGACTCAGTTTATGAATTCTGCCTCATCCCAAGATCACCTACCTATTGCCTTACCCACCCCTACTGTTCTGGAAAGTCACTAAATAAATGGATTGAGGTCAATTTATCAAAAGCTTTTCTGGAACACATAAAATTATAATTTTAGGACTTTTGGCCAAGATGGAGGTGTAGGTGGAAATACTGTGCCCCCTCCAACAACTAAATTTAAAAGCAGCGAAGTTTTAGAAACAAAAACGCAGCCAAAACAGTGAAAATTGAACTGTATGGAAGTCTGACAACAACGGACCACTCAGCCAGACCGCGTCACAACCCAGTGACTGGGTTGCCCGGCCCTGACAAACACCTAAGGCTCTACCCCTCACACATAACAGGTGCGAACAGACCAAACATTATGACTCAAGAACAGCTCAAAGCCCTAGAGCCTATAATTCTAAGTGACCAAGAAATAGCCAACCTTTCAGATGCACAGTTCAAAACACTGGTGATCAGGATGCTCACAGAATTGGTTGATTTTAGTCACAAATTAGAGGAACATATGAAGGGTAAACTGACTGAAATGAAGGGAAATTCACAGGAAACCAATAGTGATGGAAAGGAAACTGGGACTCAAATCAAGGGAGTAGACCAGAAGGAAGAAAGAAACAACCAAACAGAAAAGAAGGAAGAAACAAGAATTCAAAAAAAAAGAGGAGAAGCTTAGGAACCTCCAGGACATCTTTAAACATTCCAATATCCGAATTATGGGGGTACCAGAAGGGGAAGAAGAAGAGCAACAAGTGGAAAACCTATGTGAACAAATAATAAAGGAGAACTTCCCCATTCTGGCAAAGGAAATAGACTTCCAGGAAGTCCAGGAAGCTCAGAGAGTCCCAAAGAAGTTAGACCCAAGAAGGAACACACCAAGGCACATCATAATTACATTAGCCAAGATGAAAATGAACGAAAGAATCCTAGAAGCAGCAAGAGATAAGGGGATAGTCACCTACAAAGGAGTGCCCATCAGACTGTCAGCATATTTCTCAAAAGAGACCTTATAGGCAAGAAGGGGTGGACAGAAGTATTCCAAGTCATGAAATCCAACGACCTACATCCAAGATTGCTCTATCCAGCAAAGCTTTCATTTAGAATGGAAGGACAGATAAAGTGCTTCTCAGATAAGGTCAAATTCAAGAAATTCATCATCACCAAGCCCTTATTATATGAAATGTTAAAGGGACTTATCTAAGAAAAAGAAGATAAAAAATAGGAACAGAGAAAGGATGGCAAACTCACAGCTATTAACAACCACACCTAAAACAAAAGCAAACTAAGA
The DNA here is from genome assembly GCF_014824575.4 of Sturnira hondurensis. Classification (NCBI taxonomy): domain Eukaryota; kingdom Metazoa; phylum Chordata; class Mammalia; order Chiroptera; family Phyllostomidae; genus Sturnira; species Sturnira hondurensis. The sequence goes on along the minus strand of NW_028094889.1, from coordinate 1,345,773 downwards.
GGACAGCTAGATTGGGAGCAGAAACATAGAAATGGAGATCACATGGAGGGTTAGCAACAGGGGAGTGGGAGGAGGAGAAGGGGGGAGAAGGTACAGAGAAGAAGTAGCATAGATGGTAGGTAGAAAATAGACAGGGGGAGGGCAGGAATACTATGGGAAATACAGAATCTAAAGAACTTGTGACACATGGACATGAACGAAGGGGGGGAATGGTGGGGGAGGGGTGTGCAGGGTGGAGGGGAGTGAAGGGGGAAATGGGACAACTGTAATGCATAATCAATAAAATATATTTTAAAAAACTATAATTTTAACATGGTAAATGCCCAAACATTTACCAAATTAATTACAGGCTGTAAGTATATGTGAATACAATCAGAAATGTGCTTTCCTTATCTAAGCCTCTGCACTGATTTCAGCAAGTGCACATTTCAGCAAGCTTACTTTACCTTTTGTTTTGTCATCCACCTTGTCCCCTGGAAGGCCCAGCCTTTTTGTCCCAAAATCAGGTCCCACTGACTTCAAGGGTATTCTTGGTGATTTTTCACCCTTCTTGTGAGCAAACAGTAAGGAGGAAGACAAGGAATCGGATGGAGAGACCATATAATCTACCAGTGGGTCAATACTGCTCCCAGTCAGCCAATTAAAGGAGCTTCTTCCATCTGCAAATAGGCACAACCAGAGATGTCACAGCATGTCAGCACCATAGAGCCCTGCCACACCTGCCCCACTGCCACTGCACCAGGGCAGCACCTACTGCCATGGCACTGTGTGAGAGAAGGGGGCTTCATCCACACCAGGGTGCACCTGTGACAGTGACTGCGCACAGCTCCTCCAGGGAAGTGGTCATGTCACAGCAGGACACCAGGTGGAACCTCCATGAGGTCAACAGTAGACAACCCAAGGCAACTCAGGTGTGTCCTCATTTGTAAAGCAGAAAATACATCACCTATTCCTTCAAGCTACTGTGATAATTACAAGAATAATATTTTGTATCTACTAGGATCCTTCTAATATCAGTGTCATAAAACTTCCATTGCATTATTCAAATTAGCCCTATTTTTAGATCCAATAGAATATGAAAAATATATACATAAAAATTATGTATAAATTACAACATAATAAATTATGTTGAGGTGTTTCTATAAAACAATTCAGATATTTTACTCTACAACGTGTACTGTGATGATCAAATAAAATAGTTGAATTATTTGAAAAAGAAAAGTACAATATACTATAAACAGTAAATAAATTTGGTTCAGCTGTACTTTGCTGCTGAGATACAAGACTTTGAATTTGATGTACTAAACAGATTTTTCTGGACAAAACTGAAATAGAACATAATGTATTAAAACTTTTATTTTCCATAATGTATTAAAATTTTCTTTTCTAACAAAACTTTTTATTTACAGGAAAAACCAGTTTTTCCAGTCTTTTCCAGACAAATAATCTTTTTCTCCCTTTAAAAAAAACTGTGATAAAATAACATCAAATTGACTATTTTAACCATTTTTAAAATGCAAAGTTCTATGGCATCAAGTACATTCACATAGTTGGGCAACCATCACTACTATCCACTATCACCAATACCTCCAGAACTTCATCTTCTTAAACTGAAATGTCATACTCATTAAATAGTAACTCCCCATTGGCCCCTTCCCCAGACCCTAGAAACTACCCTTCTACTTCCCATCTCTAAGAATTTGACTATTCTAGGGGTTTCAGTCCTTTTCTCCTTGACTGACATAACCTTTTTTACGGTTCTTATCCTTTTTTCCTATTATTATTTCTCTTATCTTAAATGTGGTTAAGTTCTTGCAGCCGAGGCTGCCTCCACAGGTAATAAGCCTGGCACACAGAAGGTAGGCATTCAGACTGATGGTTACCTGTGTTTTGTGTAGGTGTGAAATCATACTGCTGCTGGGTGGCCCGTATCTGCCTAGTCAGAGCCCCTTGAGCAGAAGGGGATCCTTCCTGGGTCCAAGTCTGGAGAGTACTCTGGGAAGTTTGGGTCTCAACAAACATTGGAGTGAGAACAGTACTTCGAAAGCGCCAGTCAGAGTCAATAGTATATTCCTGCATGTAAGAGAGTTTCAAATAAAATAATCGTCCTTCTTTAGCAACATGGGAATATTTTTATTTAAAATCTAATAGTACTATTAGCAAGTTTGTACTATAATTACATATATCGTTGTGGAAAGCAGGTGAAGAGGCTTTTCAGATTTAAAAGTTTTAATAAGAATTTGCCAACTAAAAAAACTGGTGCTGAAGGAGAAATACCACTTTTCTACTCCTTAACATTCTGCATCAAAAGGCTTAATGAACACAACAATGGCACCACAACTGCCACAAGTTAAATGACTCAACTCCTTCCTGAATACTCACCACATGCCTGGCACTGAGAAAGCGACTAGGAATACAAGTGCATGCAGAACAGAGTCAGACTGTGCCCAGAAGCTCAGGCAGAAAGAAAGTGAACTCTTTTGTAAATGTGTAAATATCAGCCCTTAAGGCTGCCAGGAGATAACATAAACTCAGCATGTAGGGAGCGAACAGGAGGGATGATGGAAGAGAGCAAAGGCATTAAGGAGAAAGGAAAATTTAAGTGGAGGCTGAAAGAATGAGAAGTATGAGCCCTGTGAAGGGAGTGTGAGCAGAGGTGGGTAAAGCAAATGTGAATGTTTCAGAAGGGAATGTGTATTCCAAGTACCAAAAAAAATACATCACTAATCATCAGGGAAATGGAAATTAACACCACAATGAGATATCACAATTGTTAAAATGGCTATTTTCGGGAAGACACAAAACAAGTGTTGGAGAGGATGTGGAGAACAGGGGACCCTAGTGCTCAGTTGGTGGAAATGTAAATTAGTGCAGCCACTATGGAAAACAGTGTGGCAGTTCCTCAAAAAACTAAAAATAGAACTACCATATTATTCAGATATACTACTTCTGGGTATTTTTCTGAAACAAATAAAAACACTGAGTTAAAACGATATTGCACCCCCATGTTCACCACAGCATTATTTACAATTGTCAAGACACGAAAGCAACCTGTGTCCACTAATAAAGAAAATGTGATATATGTATATAATATTCATCCACAAAAAAGAAGGAAACACTGCCATTTACAACAACGTGGATGAATCTTATGGGCACTATGCTAAGTAAAGTAAGTCAGAGAAAGACCCATATGATCACTTATATGTGGAGCCTAAAATAAACAATAGCAAAACAAAACAAAAAATTTGAACTCACATATAAAGAAAATATTGGTGGCTGCCAGAGGTGGGGGTGAGGTATGGGCAAAATGGGTCGGGGGGGTCAAAAGGCACAATCCTCCAATTTTTATTTCCAGTAAGTCACAGAAATGTAATGTACAGTATTGTGACTACAGCTAATAACACAACATATATTTGAAAGTTGCTAAGAGAGTAGATCTTAGAAGTTCTCATTGCAAGAAAAAAACTGTATCGTGATGTTAACTAGGCTTAGTGTGGTGATCATTTTGTAATATACAAATACCAAATGGTCATGTTATATACCTGAAACTAGTATGTTATGTCAATTATACCTCAATAAAAAAAGAAAGCTGATGTAACATGGTTGGAAAATGTTGATAACAGAAAATGCTGATAACAAAGGAAAGATTATAAGATTTATTATTACAGAGATGAGTACTTCACCTGAAATCTGCATTCTGACAGAGGATGCTCAAACACAAGGTTTAGATAATCTGGGCTCATGCTGGTCATTTCAAGGAGAAAATCTGTTGCTAAACTTAAAAAGTGCATTTCTATTTTAGGAGAATATAAGGAATTTAGTGCCAACAACCGGTCCAAGGTATTTGAAGGTAACCTAGTTTCATGGCTCCAGAAATTTCGAATAATCAGTCTGAAAAGCATAGAAGGAAAAAAACATATTGCTCAGATATTGGCAAATGAAAAAAAACACCCTACATACAATGTTATGTGGAGAAGGCACAGTTTTTCACTTATAAAACTTAACATAGAGGGAAACCACATTTAAAATAGCATAAACAGTATAGTCTGAGTTATGAATAATATGCATTAAAGGAAGGAAATATTCTAAAATTTTAGCATATTTAACCAGTGAGAAATTGGGTGATTTTATTCTCATCTTTATTACCTGGGAAATTTTTAATGATAACTATACATGATATTAACTATTTGGAAACTGAGAAAACATCCTAATAAATTACATATAATTCTTTGCTGCCTTGCTAAAACTAATGACTTCAAAAATTAGTGCCAAAATATTCAAAATTTAAACTAGTTAAAAACCAGTTTAGGCTTTATACTTTATATATGCTTATGAATTCCAAATGCAATTTTAAAGGCTCTATGAATTAAAAATTGCAGAACAGAAAATTAACTGATATTTAGAATCATACAAAAAGTTTATGCCCCTTCTTATGTAATTAGTACTTGATAAACATTCATCTAACTGACTTAGGGTAGGCACTTTAGATGAAAATAACCATCACATTTTCATGTATAAGTAACATTACAGTTTCCTCCTATTTCTAAGGTTTCAAATAGTTCATTCAATAGTAATATGTATTGTGTGATCTCAACTATTTGAATTAAATGAAAAACATAGTAATTGTCATTAGATTTTCTTTCCATTTTTTACTGCTTTAATTCACTGCACTAGCAGAAACAGCTTTATCCACACCACTTTTATAAGAGTTTGATATTAAAGGAACTTGTCAGGATTTTTAAGTCTAGTGTGATTAAAAATACATTTTTATTTAACATTACAAACTCAAGAGGCAGAGAAAATGTTCATACTGCAAATACATTTCTAAAACTGCTAAAAACTACACTATGCTAGTCCAGGAAAAAATACCCCCAAATTTACTGGTTCTGGCCCAATTATTCCAGGAGGAGCACATACTGAAGGCCAAGGTTCTCATCAGTCAATCCCTGAATCAACACATCTTTTGCCAACTTAAATATTTCCTGGGAGTCATCATCTGCTTGACTTTCTGGATCTCTGAGAAAAATAACAAAATTACAAAGCATTAATACTTTCTTGTATCACTTATGTCCAAACCAGTAACACTGTCTAGAATTAAAGAAATCTGGCTTTCCCCATGGAATTTAAATTCCAAATTAGCAGTAGAACCCATTCTCCTGTGTATGTACCCCAACACCCTCCCCTTTAATGCCTCTGTGAGCCCGTTCAAGTGACTGCCCCTGTCTCAAGTAGAGGGGAGGAGGAGGAGGTGGTGGGAGCAGGGCTTCAGAGGGCTCCCTGGGAATGCTAGGAGGTGGCCCAAGTCCCAGGGAAGTGGTCTGATGGAGGGAAAGACATCCCAGCAGAGTTCATTTCCTTAATCTTGTCAGATCTTAAAAGAAATAAATATGGAAACAAATTACACTTTAAAAAAAAACCCTCCCTGGAGGACATTTTCACATCACTCCTAGAGAGAGAAAGGGAGAGAAACAAGAGATGCCAGAAGCATTGATTGGTTGCCTCCTGTGTGCACCCATATGGGGAATCCTATGCACTCAACTGTGGATTGAACCTGCAGCCTAGGTATGTCCTCTGACCTGGAGTTGAACCCACAACCTTTTGGTTATGGGATGACGCTCCAGCCAACTGAGCAGCACCAGCCAGGGCAAAAAAAATTATACTTTTAACTCAATAATTTCAAGATTTGAAAATCTACCACAGATATATAATATAAGTTAAAATAAGGATTAAGGATACATTCCAATATACAAAAATAAACTTGTTTTAATTATTAATCATATGTTGAAACATTTTTATTATTTATTGTAATCTGTTTCAGATAGCTAAAAGCACCCAAATTCTTCCATACATAATAAAACACAAAATGTGAATGTGAAACTTACCGGTAATTGTCATGAATCCACATAAGAATATTATACATTTGCTCCCTACACACTGGAGAAGGATGAGAAATGAATTCTATAATAGGATTCATAAGTTCTCGGAGTTCTACTGGTTTCAATTTTACCATCATTTTATAAATTATGTCCAAACACACTTTTTGTCTTTCGTCATCTCTATAATAAGGGAGATTTTAAAAACATACAAATTTATCAATTTTTATTATTATACTTTCAGATATGTTAACTTTTTTGTGCACTGTTCTATATTTCAAAATTTATTATAATAGCTAATACTACATTTATATAAAATTATATTCTTAAAAATTATCATGGGCTAGATTATTAAAAATAAACAAATTATTTCAACATAGAATTTTAAATTGGACCCTGGGAAAACTGGTGAAATCCAAATAAAATCTACTTTGGTTAACAGTAATGTACTCACGTTAATTTCTTAGTTTCTACCAATGTGCCACAATCATGTAAGACGGAAAACTGGGTGAAGGGAACTATGTGTACTATCTTTTAACTTTTCTGTAAATATAAATTTACTCAAAATTTAAAAGTTTACTTTTTTTAAAAGATGAAAATGTCAAATAAAATAAGCTAAATATAAAAAATTCCATGATGTAACAAAATGATTTCATGTTAGACTTGGTATGTTGTATGTGGGGGTAAGTGCAGTCTGGGTCCCAGAGAAGATGCACACCTATTTCCTCATTTTGTGTATTTTTTCCTCCTTAAAGTGTTTTACACACAACAGGTTGTCAGTAAATGTATAATACAGGATATTAGAACACGATGACATGCATTCTTTTTTACTTGCACAGTATATATTTATCAATAATTTATCAATATGTAAAAGGTACAAATACAGACAAAACTGGAAAAGAGTACAGAGAAGTAAAAATATTTTGAATGGTCACAGCATTCTCTTTTAACACTTACTGGAGATTGCAATTTTGAAAGTAAATGAATAATTTTAACAATAACAACAACAAAAAGTAAGCCTCTTACCTGGCAAAACAGATGCATTTTACATCTAAAAACAGCCTTAGACAATGCCTCAAATGTTGCCTCCCCAAGGTACTAGTTAGTAAGAGGAGGCAGGATGACCAGGCCCCACTACCTTTTCTTCTCAGATTCATATTTAACAAATTAAACAAAATTAACATTCATGAAAACCTACAAGCTCTTTCTGAGTTGCATGAAATGGCTGAACAAATAAACATTTTATGAGCCTGCTGCATTGAGAACATGAGGCTGGTCTCCCACTCACCTGTGTCTCATGACTTGAATGAAGTCCTTGCTTTTTAACTGTAAGTACAGATCTGTTATTGCCTCTGAACGACACAGCACCACTTCTAGACAGAGAGTCTTCATCAGGCCATGAAATTTTGGCAGCAGGAAGAACACGGTATTCATAAACCTAAGCAGGGGACATGGCCAGTGAGTGAGAGGGCAGTCTCACTCACCACCTGACACCAGACATTCACCACCAGCATCTTACCTATCGGCAAAAGGAGGGAAGTTCTTCACAACTTTGTTCAAGCACACAATAAATTTGTCCTCCATTGTATTCTGATGTTGCTTCAACTGTTTTACAATCAGTTCACATATGGACTCCTCCAGAATCTGAAAAATTAAGTTTCTTTTCTAATATACAAAGGTGGACACTTATGTGAAGTTTCTGAGAACAGGTTTACCTTGAATAGTTAAGTGTTCGGTGCTATCATCTCCAACATCATCCACCCTGGGAAGCCCCGGGAGCACTCACAGGTTCGCATTAACCACTGAGCACCACAGAGGCTCTGGAACTATGAGTTTGGGGAAACCAGGCTGCGGATGCACATGTTTGTGTTGCTAGCATTGGAGGTGTCTGGCTCATGTCATATGCCAAATTGATAAAAAAGACTAGTACTTCTTTCTGACAATGAAACATGACCAACTAAAGTCATTTAAGAAGCTGAACTAAAATTAGTGTAATGCTGATTAAAACACATTTTATGGTACAGGTATTCATGTTTTTGCTAGAATATTCACACAAACCACAACTCTCAAGCAACTCTATCTAAACTATCACTAACTCCCTACACCCTGCTTTCTCTTGATCACAGATTTCTACCTATTATAAAAGATTTGCTTGTAAATTACCTGTCTCCCCTCACCAAGTGCCAGGTCCCTGAGGGGCACGTGACCTGTTCTGTTTCTAGCTGATAACAGGGGCCTGGAGCCAACTAGTAAGTGCCTAATATAAGTATATGGGTGACCAACATGTGTATCTGCCAAAGTTATAAAACAATGTGAGCCAGCCAACACAGATAAAACAGTGGAAGACGAATGCAGGCACACATGCTCATGACTGGAGTTTAGAGGTTAGAATACGAGTGACTCTTCACTTCTTTATGTGTTTCACTTTCCCCAAATTTCTACAAGAAGTCAATGCCATTTTATATATTTTAAAAAACTCTGTAAAACTAAAGTGTTTCTCACTCTAATTACGTTGAAACTTAAGTTAAGAGAGATTGAGCCTGGGATCTGCTGTAATTTGTTCCACCCACAGTAAAAATGATGTAAACTGATGCCAAACATTTAGGGGACATTAGAATCATGTCATAACAAGGTTATTCTGAATTTGTAAAATTGCTTATTTTACTAAAATAGCTGAAAATCCTTAAATTATATATTTGATCTTCCCAAAGAGGTCTATTTCCTTTTAGCTTAATTTAATTCCATTTTAAATCCAAATAAATGATTAATTGTTGAAATGGACAGGGGGTCCAAAGTGCTATTTTGGGGTACCCTGGGTACCCTTCAGGACTTCCTGACTTCCCCTCACTGCCAATGAATGGAACCCAGACTCCATTCTCATCCTTTTCTTTCAGGAGAGGAAATGGACTATAAATAGAAATATGGGAATCATGAATGTAGAGGGGGTTTTTAAAGCCATGAGGACGTATGATCAGCAGGGGAGCAGTGAAGCAGAACAAGGCCAAAATCACAGCTGTGAAGATGGCCTGGGAAACATGTAGCTAAGGAAGGGAGAAGAAACTGTCCAGGAAGTAGGAAGTGTCAAAAACTGCCCAGGAGAGTCAAGAAGTGTCAAAAGGAAATCAAGGAGCCAGTGAAAAAAGGAAATCAAGGAGGAGTGATGGATGAATGTGTCATGGTGGACAGACTGAAACAGAGAGTCCCGACACAAATATCACAATGAGTGACAAGAGCAACGTAGCAGCAGACATCACTTCACTCCACTAGTTTCCAGTAAGTTATAACATAATTTCCATGCAAGTTTATACATATGTGTGTGTATATCTTTAATAATTAAATTTTATTGAAAATTATAGTACTCTGAATGTATACTGCGCTTAAATATTCAAGAAGGTACTTTTCACAACCCAGTGAAGTGGTCAGGGCACACAAGACGGAGAAAGCATTTTACCCTAGGAAGCATTTTCTCCCATGTAATGGTTGTACTATGTAAAAAACTGGAAGCAGAGAATTTTAATAGCTTACCAACACTAACAGTAGTGGGTATCTACCTAGATAATTTTCTCCAAAAGGATACCCTGAGACAAAATTCAGAGGAATGAAAGCTGGTTAAATACTCATATCCTGACTTTTAGAATAAAGAATAAATTACCAATCTTTAAATATTTAACAATTTCCAAGTCTTCAAAAAATCATATGTCCTCTTTAAAAACAAAGATGAGAATTATATACAGTAGGAGAGAGAGTAAAATATTAATAAATGTTGAATGCCCACTTTGGTTTCTTACAGTACAGAGGATGTAAGTGTCAAGTGTCATGACAAATTAAAATCGAAAAAGCATTTATTCAAAATTGTACAACATACTCACATCTTTTCTCTCAGTATTATATTGAAGAATAAGCCCCAGAACTTCTGCTGCTGCTGCATATACCTCTTTATATTTTACGAAAGACATGTTATTGACCAAAGCTTGAAAGTATCTGTAACAGATATAGAAAATAAATATGCATAAAATAATCCACTCTTTTTTGACATAAAGTTGTAACAATTTTACTCCTTGTACTATATTAATTAGAAAAAAATTGAGAAATTATGAAACCTGAAACGTGATCTGAATTATTTGTGTGAATATATATGAAGACGTATTTAAGACTCTGACATCATGACATCAAGAAGGCACTTTACAGTAAGTTCAATCACACAGAAGGTGCCGTAGTCAGAGCAAAACCTAATACTGTATGTAGAGGGGAGGTGACTCCAGCTGAAGAGGAGGATGGAGAATGAAGGCCCTGCAGGTTCCCCAGGCACTGATTCGCTCCATTAGCTCAATCACCTGGAGATGCTTGGAGAATACAGTGGCTGAAAAACAGAACTTTCAGGCAGACAATAATGTGCCAGTGAACTTGCAGGGTGGAGGAACTGACTACATCCTGTACTGACTGACCATGGTGCTATCTATGTTGTGGGGGCACTGTCTATAGCCTACATTGCGTTAACCAGGCTTCCTTCCCTTACACAAAGTGAGACCAAGAAGCCTGCAGGACCTGAGGGACTTGAAGATGCATCAATAACTGTGCTAGTTTTATGGGGAACCCCCACCAAAAACCTTCATTGTAGTTTCACAGCATCCAGCATATAAACTATAGTGAAGAAAAAGCTATTGCCTGTGATTATGTCATGACTCCTTCTTAAAGCCAGGACTAAGACAGAGAGGGACAATAAAATAATGAAAAATAAGGCAACCATGAATGCAGTGCCGTAAGATTTTGTGGCCAGAGGGACTTTTAATTTCAGCCCCATAGCGGCTCTGTAGAGTTGTCATTGGAAAAAATCAAAGCTCAAAAAATAACTTGTCTAACAATAAGCTATTTCCTATTGACTCTGTGTTGAGCAACATATTTGTATATGATAACCAGGTGACTGTTGGAAAGGACCAACTGGACAGAGACACTTCCAAAGAAATGGCAAAGCAAGGAAGGGAGATGCTGAAATCTAGAGAGTAACCACAGTATTAACATTGACTTTAAGTTCCTCCACCCTGACCTGTGACGGATCCTGATGGGAGGGGAGCAATGTGGATGCAACCACACATGAACAGAGACCCGGCAGGCTGCATGAGGACCATCAGCATCCCTTTCAGGGTCATGATTTTACAATGAATGGTCTCAGGGAGCTCGTGTTGCTTTCAGGGATAAATGCTAAACAATGTCACGTTAGAAAATAAGAGAAAAAACACTTAACACCTTTCATTTGCTAAAATGTACATGAAAAATTACACTAATTTTTAAAAACTTTACCTTCCTCATTCACTCCATTAACATACTTCTCCCAAGTGACCTCTAAACCCAACTATTTAAATTAACGTAGAAATATTTAAAATGGGTTTGGCCTTTAAAACTTATCAAAATTAAACCAAAATTAAACTAGTCTATTTCCAGTTCAGGTATACTTTAACTTAAACAAAATCAAAGCAAAAATGATACTTACTTTGTACTCTCTATTCCACATTTTGGGTCATAGGGAGGGAAGTTATTGGCCATCACGATGCCTAATAATTGAATTCCTACTGAATTGTCTTTAGAATTGGGATCTTTCCTGGAAAACTTTTCAAATATTAAGCTAAAACATAAGCATAAAAGTGTAGGTTATCATATAATGAAATAAAAAGACAAATAAAATTTTCTACAGCTAATTTTCAAGGTAAGAAATACTTTTTCCTTTCCCACATCTAACACCCTTCTTACTAACATCCTCTTTGTTCACATCCAGGTTATTCTAGCTCTGGACCACAGGCATTTTTATATCATGAAAGTCTTATATTGCCTAAGGCAGTGCCAAAAGGAATCAGAGTTCTGCAGTCCACCCCTGGGCTGTTACAGTAAAAAGCAGAGTGCTTCTAGTGTCAAACTCTGGAAGTTGCAATTTTATGACAGCAATATTATATCCTCATTTTCTATTTCAAATTATAGTAGTCCTTCTATCATTTCAAGTAATTAAGTTCAATTGTAAGCACTATTTACAACATGCTGCATCTTTAAAATTTCTAAACAATGTTGCAAAATCTAGTAAATTTATACCTGTAAGGGATGGATAAACAATCCTTCCAGCATTCAACAAGGGTTTTTATAATTTCAAGGTTGTGACTAAACACAGCTCTTTTTTGATGAAAAACATGTTTCATTAGGAAATGAAGCAATCGGTTTGCTAATACTTCATCTTTAGGAACCCCCTGAAATGGTATAAAAATCCATATTAACATGTAGCATTCCATTCTAAAAAAGCAGTTTTTAATACACAAGTCCATTTATAAGAGAAATGTGGTATGCTACTAAGGAGTCTGGCTCCTGGTTAAAAACCTGTGTGTGATTTTTCAGGTCCAACCATAGGCAATTACAAAGGCTGTCATTGATGGGTTTCAAGGGGTAAAGCTGCCTGTCCTCCACCCGCCAACACACGCCATGGACTTGGAACATAGCCAGTATACTGCAGCCTCAAAGGGTAGTTGCAGTCAGACACTCATGCCCCCTGTCTGGTCATGCTCTTTCATACATGTGCATTCCTGGCCCAGATGCCTTCCCTCCCAGGTTTCTATCTTCTTCAGGTGCCTCTGCTAAAACCTCTTCAGGAGGAAGAAGAGAAAACTTGAAGATACTCTTCCCTACTCTGACTCAGTCCTCAGTGCTTTTCAGCTCTTAGCCCTTTTCCCTCGTACTCCTCCCAATTCCATGATCCTGAAAAACTGCTGGGGTTTTTAATTAGTGGCTCCCTGAACAGAGAAGTCACCCCCATATCAGATCCTCCACTAGTATGCTGTTTCATAGAGAAAAATGGAACAAGACAGTTGTGGCTTCCTCTGTTTTTAACCTCTTGCACATATACTACTGCAATGAGTTTTTTTATTAAATGCTTCACTGTGACTTTCATTTTGGCTCACTCTCGACTTAATCAGCTATTCTGCTACCTAAGCAATTCAGCTCCTTCAAGCCCAGCTGAGCCCCTAACATCTAAATTAATCTTTTCTGCTGGTTCCTAAGTTAAACTAAACATTCTTTTAACTTTTTCACGTTAGTAAGCAGACTACAATTATTTCATCACATCAAGACTAAGGAACCTACATATCGTTTACTCCGAAATGAGAGGCACATCCAGACACAAAGACAGGTATAAACTCTATGTACATTATTATTTTTAGTAAGGACTGTTCCCAGGATATCCTTACGTGAAAACTCTTATACCTGATTAGTGCTAACGTTTTCCAGTGAATGGGCAGAGCTCCAGCACACATGAACCTATACTGGCGAATGCCACAAGTTGCAACACAAAACAGTGTCACGCAGCTCACAGTCATTGGAGGAGCAAGCTCAGCCATCACAGAGCACAGTCAACACTCTGGGATTAGAGAGGCTGGCAAAATAAATGCTGAAAAATTCAGGGACTTTAATCACAACAGAAGTCTACTGACATTTATTTCTCATACTTTAATAAACCAATTTCCTAGCTTTCAAACTCTCTGCAGGTAAAAGCAACCAACAAAATTAAACCAACATCTGATAGCTTAAAAATGAAAGGTTTGAGGGATTATCAAAGCAGACAAATGAGAACTAAAACAGTATAAGGCCATCCAGTATAATAGCAACACAACAGTATAACAATTAATTCTAAGAATGACGACTCTAAGTCCTTAAGAAGAGCTTGAATTATTTATTATATGCTCTATTTAAGATATCAGCAAAAAAGTAAGAGATTACTACATAAAAGATGTATCCATGCTTACTACAGGAGTAGCTAATCCTGTCCATGAAAGAACAGTAGCCACGATCTCAACCACCATAAAGTGAATCCCTTCTCCTCCATTATTTTCAGAAACAATCAGCTGCAGCAAGGGACTAAGCCAGAACTTCGCATAAGGGCGAAAGACCTAGAAGAAAATTTAAAAGTCAATTATCAAAGAACTGTTTTGGATAACCAAAATATTAATCCAGAAACATATCCTCTATCAGCTAAAATTTTTATGTTATGACATGACCTAAATCGAAAACAGATGTAAATTCCAACAATTACCGTAATTTATCAGATCAGATTCTCCATTGATTCTTTCCTTATGGGTCCATGAAACCACAATATAATGGAAGGAAATTTATTACTGATGTTTTCTTTGCTTAAAACCTTTCTGATATAACTATGCTCACAAATCAAAGTCATTCTCTATCAACATTGTCCTATCTGAATATGCAGCTCTACAGAATTTAATTTCATTTTATGCCAATGCATAGAGTATTTGAAAAAATGAGAATATGCAAGTTAGGCACAGGTGACTAATTTTCCCCCCACTTCTTCCTAGATTGTGGAAATTTTCATAAACTTAAGACTCTGAAGTCTAAATAAAATGTACCTATATATTAAATTCCATTTAATTTACTTTATTCATTGTACAAGAATGCTATTTTGACATAAAATAATAGACTAAAGTATGATTCAAGTTATTGCATTAACCTCTGCAACCTTTTAAAAAATGTTTTCTCAGATATTTATCTACTCTCACTGCTTACATCTATGCTGTCTCGTATCTTTTTTCTTTATGCACCCCCATAAGTAAAAAAGTCTGAACACTTTCTATTTATTGGTTTATTTCTAAATTATAAATACAAACTTTACTATATTAAAATATAACAAATAGATGAATTAAATGTTATAATTTTTTAAATGTAAATACAACTTCAAATCTTCCATAACACAAGAGATTCTTAAACATGTGAAAGCTGCTGTCCTGATAATTCTGGAGCTTCAGATACACGTAACACTCCAGGGACACATCTCAGTGCTGTCTCAGCGGCACCTCACGTCTACACACGTGAAAAAATCAGGCAGGCTCCCTTGTCAAACCACATACCCGTACCCAGCCTACCAAGTCATCATCCAAGAAACAAAGACACCAGTTCCTTTTTGCTAGCCATCAAGTCAGCACTTATAAGAATGTGAGCCAGAAAGCCCATGGGACCTCAGTGTTATTACGGCTTGGACTGAGTCCCCCCAAAGAATGTTGAAGTACTAACTTCCAGGACCTATAAATGTGACCTTATTTAGAAATGGGATCTTTGAAGACTATCACGAGGTCATTGAGGGCCCTAATCCAATGACAGTGTCCTCATTAAGAGGGAAAATTGTACACATGAGACAGACACAGAGGGGAAGAGAGTGTGAAGGCTCATGGAGAACACTACGCCTACAGATAGATACCTGAGGCCACTATCTGGGAAAGAGGTCTGAAAGAGATTCTTTCTCAGTTTTGGAAAAGAACCAACGATACCAACATCCTGAACTTGAACTCTGGCTTTCAGTTTCTGTTAAGCCATTCAGTTTTGTGGTACCTCTAAGAGCTATGTTATGGCAGCCCCAGGAGATAGAAAGCACACATTCACGGTACTGCCTAGTAGGACCTTCTGTGGGGTCAGATGGATCATGCCACTCTACTTAGCCCTCTTCAGTGGTTCTGCACCACTCAGTGAACGAGCTAGACCCTTTGTAGGGACCCCCAACGCCTGGCTCAGCTCACCTGCCCTCAGACATGTAGCCATGATGCTCGTGCTGTTCCTCCGGACCATGTGCCCGGGCTCTGTGCAGTCAGAGCAGACATGCTTGGCCTTCTCAGAGGCCACCCTTGCTCACACTGCTGTTTCCACGCAGAATGGCACCTTGTACTGCTACTTTACAGTACTCAACTCAAGGGCTCTCTTAAAAATCTATTCTAACTCCCACCAGTGAAAGATGCTCCTCCCTAACACAGTGCTATATGTAGCCCAAGTGATAAATTTAGCAACTTTCTAAGAGAAGAGGTTATTTTTTTACATAGAGTTAAGAGGAATGATTTTGCCACCTTATTTGCCACTATAAACCAAGGAGGTTGGCAGCCATCAGAAAGCTGCCAACATGTGTACTCATAAGAAGATCGCTTTAACTTAAAAGAGGTTAATTTACATGTTTTTAAAGGAAATGATAAAAAAAATGATGTTGAGGAAATAAATAAATATGGTTGGTTAATTTATTCAGAGAACATCTTTCTTTGTTGTGGGCTTTTTAAAGAAGATGCAAAGAATATCTAAAGAAATAACAAATCACTTACTTCTTCTGTATTAATAATAAGCTTAGCTAAGAAGAGACGAATATTTAATGATACGGACGGATTTCCTAGTTTGTCATGAAGAAATTTCATCCAAGGAAGAAGAGTTCTTGGCATGGAACCCTGAAATGAGACACTGAATATTACATTGAAAAGTAGAATAAAATAACGTCATATTTTGACATTGAGACAACAGTGACAAAGTAAAAGATGAGCAGCAAAAATCATGTTTATATGATCTGGAATGTGGCTTAGTCCTTGTTATTAAATGTTCTTTCTTAACATGACATCGATGAACAGCATTAAGTGAGGCAACGAAAGATTAGCAGAAAAAGAGACCTCCTCTTCTTCAGGCAGGATCTGGTTTCTCCGCATGTGCTTAATCAGGGCTGTCATGGTTGCCATACATTCGTGTTGATTGAGTTCGTCCATCTCTAACTCCAGAAAATCATCTTGGATCTTGAGGTCTTTACGTTCCTACAAAAAGGTAAGAATCCAATTATGAAAAGGACACTTAAAATTTCAGTGTACATGACATTCTGATTTGGGGCACAATATCATGACATACACACTTAAGCAACAATGCTAATTAGATAATAATATCAAATGTCCTTGGTATATTTTCTTATTAAAGGACCAAAAAATAAATAGGACCTTATTATGTCTTTCTTAGATTCTATTTCCCCTCTAATCCTTGTCTATATGGTCACTCCCCTGGGATCACACACAGCATACAAAAATACATAACATGCTGCTTTGTGCCAACACCAACATTTTTACCAAGGTGTGTGTCTTGGAGGCCCTAACACCCTCAACACCTTGAGAGCAATAGTCCCATGATTCTTAGTTGCCACTTTATAGAGAAAGTGAAACTATAAAAATACAATTATACGATAAATGTTTACCTAGTGTTTTTCCTTGATAAACTAAAAAAAGTTTTTCTTGGAAAATCTTTGTAATGTCCTTAATTAGCCTTAAAATCTTAATCAGTAGAACAAAACTTTTAAATTATTCTTGATCTTAAAATTCTCTGAGAAAACACAGCAGCGAAAATCATTTCATAAGTGTAATGATGAACTGACATCTGACAGACACACACACACGCACACACACGCACACACACAGAGGCTGAACAAGTGACCTGGGTATTTTCCAGCAAAGATAACTTCCAGGAAATACAGACTGGAAGAAATCCTAAGAGGAAGTTTTTAGACAGCTTAAGGCTACAGAGTGCTTGCAGGATTGACTAGAAAGAGGACGAAAAATGGCCATAAATACATTTTCTAATTCTGTCTGCCCTGGTGGCAGCAACTATTCCAGACTGTCACATTCCAAGATGAACAGCAGTATTTGAAAATGCATTCCTCTTATCCATGTGCCCATGGTCTACTTCCTCCCAAAGACAACAAATAATTTCTATAAATTGAGGGTTTAGAAATGATACATAGTAGTATCATATTTTAGCACAGCAAGTAACATTGAAAGAGAAAATATTATGCACCATCAGCATTACATGTGACAAGAAAAAACATTCATGGGCCATGAAATCGATCATAGGAATCTTAATGTTCTATTTTCACATACCTGGTAAAGTGTCAAAGGAGTTAATCATGATATTTGACTGCACTCAGATGTACTCAACAATGTTTTTACTCAGAATCATTGTTTTTCAACATGCTCCTCACCAGGACTGGATAGATCTAAAACTAGAGACTTGTATTCCTTTGAAAATTCTTAGTCTGCTCATAAGACAGCATTAGACAGACACTAACCTAGGGCCACTCTACTACAGGGATACTACAGGGTTGTGGCAGCTGGGTATATCTCATGGTCCTGGACTGGATCCTTCTGCTACAAAGGATGTTATGAGACAACAGGCAAATTCTGAGCAATGTCTCTGGGTTGCAACACTTGTCTAGGTTAGAAATTGTTCCAAAACTCAAAAAAAACCCCCCCACCAAAACCAAAAAACCACATGCCACTTTATGAAATAAAGACTAATAAGAAAGATGGAAAAAGAGCACAGGTAAACTAGTCCTACCCACCTACATCAAAACAGATAACTTCAAAGGCGGCTAAAACTGTCATAAAGGAATGTTGGAGAATGAGTTCCTCCTGGGATGCAGACAGGATGCCATAGAAGATAAGAATTAAGCTAGCACTGGTGAAAATTGACACATTCAGTCATTTTTGTTTGGTAATACCACATATTTGAAAAGCTTCTTCAATCTCTCTAGAGAGAGATTGTAACAGCACATCAGCACACACATTTCAGTCTTTATGGCAGTTATCTGACAGACCTAGGTAGGCCTAGGAGGAATGGAAAATTACCAGGTGGGAAAACTGTACTGTGGGAAACTGTGGCCTGGGAAAATGCCTGCCTGGGAAACTGCCAGCCTGGGAAACTGCCTGCCGACCCTACCCAGGACAAAAAGATGCCCGGCTAAGATTGGGGTCTGGGGTTCGCCTATCCAGCATCACAGGGTGCAGCTTTAACTTGAGCCTGACAAGATGTATCAAGAACAACGGTCAGCAGAAATGGCACCCAGCAACCAGCTCTAGCCAATCAGACTCAGACACCCCAACCATTTACCCTTTGTGGGTTTTTGCGCTTAAAAACCCTGCTCTAAGAACAATCAAGAGAGTCCTAACCTCCCTTGGTTGGCTCCACTTGCCCTCTTCTTCCCCGCTATTAAACCCTGCTCGTTAGCTCCCTGTGTCTGTCTGGTTCCTTGAGTGATTCTGACCTAACACTATCCTTCTCACTGGGGCCCCTTAAATGCAATTTTAATTTAACACATTAATCTCAGTGAGACTGGCTAGTGTGAGTGAGCCCTTGGAGAGTTCTTTTACTCTGATGATGAAATCAGATTGCTGAGTACAGAAAGATAGGCTGGGCCTTAGACCTTGGAAAATTCTCCAAACTAATACTGTTCTGTCAGGACTACTACAGAGAACAGACTTCCCCTAAAACACAAAGTCTTTCTTCCTGTACAAATGCTAATATATTTTAACGCGTGAAATGTGATCACCTGTCTTTGAAAATGGCCAGAGGTAGATTTGGAGTCTTGGAAACTGTATGAATAGCTCTGAACTCCAGTTGAGAAGTCAAATTGACTCATTTCCTCACTCAGGCTACTGTCTGCCAAATATGATAAGGAAGATATATAACGAGGACCACCTGAAATATAAGTAAAAATAAGTACATTTACTCAAATATAGTTAGAAATGCATTTCTCTAAGCTCAAACAATATTAAATATAAAGGATACTGTCAACCAAGCCTTTCATCAATCCCGGGATTCTCAACCCATTACCCAAATTAATAAAGCAAAAAGAAAATGGGAAAAATACCCTTTTGCTTTTCTTATTACTGACCAGTTATTCTCTACTGCCATGAACAAAGAAATCAAGTTAAACTCAGTCCAATTTTTAGATATACTATTAAGAAAATTTGTTTACATTTAAAATTTTGATGATGTACATTTTGCCCATGAAGTGTAGCATAAATGGGGGAAAAGATACTACTAAATAATAACTAATCCTAAATATGTGAGAAATTAAGAAAACTGGTCTAAATTTTATCCTCAAGAAAACAAAGCTATACAGAAAAATTGAGCCAAAAATTAAAGCAAAGAGTATGTGAATGGAAGGGAGGGTTAATTTAAAATAGGGAGGCCGGGGAGAACTTCCTTCGGGAGTTGGCGTTAAACAAAATGTAATAAGCCATGCTGATATCTAGGGCCAAGATGACTTCAAGCTGAGGGAAGACAAATGAAAATGGAGGCAAAAGCGAGCCCCATGCTTACAGGCACAGGCAGGGAGGTGGGAGCTAATGAGAGGTGTGGCAGGATGGGACTTGTTATTTTTCATTGAGATTTCTAAATATATCTAATTAAAGAATCCATATGCAAACAAATAAATACCAAGCCAATCTTGGATTTTTTAACAAAGTATATAATATCTGTGTCCCCTGAGGCCACTTAGAAATCTTTCTATGCAGTTAAAGTTTAGCAGATTGCATTTATTTCAGGATACAATTCCATTCACCACTTAAAAAACTGTCAAACTGAATTTCAATGTTTTGGGGTATTTAAGGTATTTTCTATTATGTAACAAATACCAAGCACTAGAATCTTCTCCATTATTTTGCAAACATCCTACCTGAGTCTCCATTTGCTGCTTCCCTGGCTTCTTTCCTAATTTTAATGTACTTTTTCTTTCTTTCCATAGGAACCTATTAGGCAAAACAAATACACAATTTAAAACTTCATAGAATCATGGCCATCTCTTTTCTACTTAGTAGCAATCTGGCAAAATCTTTATTTTTCAAAGATTTTTATGCACCACCTGCTTTTGTATGTTTATTTTTTATTATTTTTTCTTTTATTTAATTATTTTTCAAGTACAGTTTTCTGTCTTTTACTCCCATCCCAGCCCACCCCCCGTGCTCCCCACCACTCTCCCCTATCAACCCTAATTAATTAATTTTTAAATACAACTTTCATCAAATTTATAAGTATTCAAAAATATCCACAAAGAAAGACAGCTGAGTATGCCACAGTGTTTGCTAAGCTTTTATCACCACATGTCTGGATTACCAATAGTTTGTACTTGACCTGTGAGCCTCAGTTTCCTCAAGTGTATGGTTATGATATATCATAGCACCTATAGTGCTATTGTAAAGTGTAGAAGTAATACAGCAAGTGTCTGAATGCTTAATCAACTAGTGCTACTATTTTTTGATTAGTTCTTTGAACATAGGTCTAGAAAAATGGTTCCCAGTCTTGTTCCAAAAGGGCACACGGCAGGAAGCAACCATTTATGGAAACTCGTGAACCAGTAAGACGTGGTCGAGGTCAGCTGCCATGCAGAGAAATGCCAGTGACAGCTCCTGGCCCACTCTGCTTGGTAGGACATGGTGTATGAGCTCTGGCACTCTGCCCAACTTCACTTTCCAAAGGGCTGAGAAGGACTGCAGCTGCTACCTTTGCACCCACTGCTTAGGGTGTTACAGCAAACCTAGCTTTGCTAAAATCAAGTTCATTGCATTTACTAGAGCAAGTTTTGCAATTACCCCCATGACTTCTCATGGCCCCCACATTATCCTGCTCAGGGTCATAATTATGTATCTAGATGGATCTCAATTTCATTGACCAGAAGAATTTACTCAAAAAACAACTTCTGGGATATGTCCTAGCAACTTCTTTCATTGGCACTATCTTTTATTTACAAGTCAAGAAAGGGAAAATACAAAGTTGATGAATTTCATTGTAGTTGCTTTAAGATGTACTCAGGCTGAACTGCTTGAAACTATCAGTTTTTATAGTTCCAAGCAGATCAGAGTACTGGCAATTTAGAGTGCATGTTCAGTATAATACACATTTTTCAGTATAAGTACTTGGTAAGTATTTTAACTTAGAAAAGACCATTAAAAATCTCACTCACCTCAACTTCTATAGGAAATGTATAACAACGTTTCAGGTCTATCAGATTTTCAAAGATAAGCAAGTTCTGTGAATTCAAAGAATTATATAAAAATGTATGAGTGGTGAAGATCCATATTACTGATGCAACTACAAAATAAATAACTCATGGAGAAGCACTTCAGCTTTATATATGAGGAACTAAAAAAACTTCATCTATAGTATTATAAAAAGGTGCAAATTATGATATTACTTTGATTGACGTAATATACCTTTTGAAATCCTATAATGACAGCAATATTGAATACCTCAGGAAAGGCTTACCTTTTCTGGTTTTTCACTAAACAGAAAACCTTGGTAAAATTTTAAATCATTGAAGACACAGCAGATAACAGAAATGGCACAGTTGTACGCAGCACAATGGTAAAGTCTTCTCCTCTCTAGCAACTGATTCTCACCAGCCATGTTCTCTGTAAATGCATCATAGCAAAGTCTGCAGAGTAGATCCAAGTTAACAATTAATTCATGCAATAGGGAGATGGTTGCTCAAGGGCAACAATGCCAGACAACATGCTTAAAATTCCATTTAGCCTTTTCTGAGTGTCAGACTTGTACCCAATATAGTACTAGTTACTGGGAATAGAAGACTAAGCAAGTCACTGTACCCCACATATATCTCAGGGTGAAGGCCATGTCTGTGGACTTCACACACTGCAGTAAGCACAGAGATAGTAACAAGTACAGTCAGGTAAGAAATGCAAGCAAGAAGACAAAAAGTGGTCCAGCCCAAGAAGCCAAAAAAGAAAAGTTTTAAGAAGAAATATCTCAGTTTCAAATTACAAACTATCCATAGGAAAATGTACACAGGCATTATCAGCAGAGATAGAGTGTCACTTATAAAAAGGGATAAGCTGCAAGGTGTGTTCAGAGGATAAAGTGGGAAACAGCAGCAGGTGGAAAGAGGTGCATCCCGGGAGAGCTCACCTGCCATAATAAGGAACTTGGACTTCTTCCTATAGGTTAGGGTCACCAAACCATTCCCTGGTGACCATCTACTTTTGAAAACAGTTTTATTGGAATACAGCCATGCCCATTATACTTGCAACTGAGACCAGATGGCCCACAAAGCAAAAAATAGTTACTATCAGGGCCTTTGCAAAAAAAAAGCTTGTCAACCCTATAACTGAAGATAAGGTTCCTTTGAAGGTCTTTAGGCAGGGAAGTTTAGCAATCAGAACTGAGAGAGACAATCCTAGGAGCAAGGAGAATAATTATGAAGGAGACTATGGCAGTCGTTCACCAAAGAACTGCAGATGCTACAACAAGGCTGTAGAAAGGAAAATGAAATAAGGGCATTGGTTCCAGGAATACTGAAGAGATAAAAATCCACTGGTGACTGACAGGGTATGGCTGGAGGTTGGAGAGCTGAAGATAAAGGAAATATAAACTACCACTCTTAAGTCTAGTTTATGAAATGAGTGGTGGGCCTGTCATCGACTGAGGAGGTAAAGATTCGGGCATGAGGAAAAGAATGATGCATTTGTTTTAGATACAAAAAACTGACATGCCAATCAATGTCTGTGTTCAATACGTACTAAGCGGGAACCTCATTAAAAGGCTGGTTTTAGAGAAAATGTATTGGATTACTTTGTGTTTTATACACTGTGTTAAAAATTTTAACACTCCTTTAATTTCAAATGATAGTCAGAAAAAAATTAAATACACCAAATACTTTGTTACTGTAGAGCATACCACTAAAATACATATAGAATTATTGAGGGGAAAAATGGTAAGAAAAACAATAAAACATTTTTTTGTTCTTTATAAAAGTATAGGATAAAATGTTACCCAATAACAAACTAAAGTGCATTTAAAGTAGTTTGTGCATAGGAAGAAAAACAAGAAAACTATAAAATTCAGTATTCAAACGAACTTAAACATTTATTCACATTATACATACACAAATATATACACAAATATATGTGTGTATATTGTATTTTGATACACAAATATATGTATCAAAATATGATAGCAAATACAACATAAAATCAATTAAAACCTTACTTAATAAGTGTCTTTGTAAGTTCACTTCCTTCTGCAGTATAGGAGCCATGAAAAACTTGATTAATTTTGGATTCCTTAGAGTGAACATCATCTTTTGGAAGACGAGAATACATCACCTCTAGCATTTTATAATAGCCCATCTTCTTGGTAATTTGAGTATCAAAGGTAGATTCATTTAGCTAAGAAAAGATAACAAATAGATTATTTTTGATCTTATCAAACATGAAAACTATTTTATAGAGTATATCAAATGTATTACTCAATAACCTTTAAATAAAAAGTAATTTTACATGATGGAGGCATAGGGAGACACACCTCGCTTCACTGCACAACGATAAGAAAGAACACAACTGACATAAAGTTGGAAAACACCCAGAACTGCCAGAAGATCACCTAGAAAAGCACCCAGAACTGTACAGAAGTCCAAAAACCAAGGATTTAAAGAAGCTTTATTCATCCAGATGGGTAGGAGAGGCAGAGATGGGCTCGGAGGGTAGAAGGAGTTGGGGCAAAGAGGACTCAGTGTGGCGAGCCCGGGGCAGAGAGGCAGCAAGGTGGCAGTGGCAGGTGAGTGAGCCCGGCCCCAGGCCAAACTGTGCAGTCCAGGGCTTCAGCATCTGGAAAAATAAAGCCACATAACTTCTGGCTATAAACCCAGTGGGGTTTGGGGCGGTGAAAGAAACTGCTTGTACATAGGCAAACCCATCCACCCTGGAAACCACAACCAGGACAGCAGCTGAAGGGGCACCAGTCCCAAACGAGAAATGGGTAAAATGACTAGAAACGGGGCAAGGGCCAGGCAAGCACCCAGAAGTCAGTCAGCAGCAGCACTGTCTCTTCTTCTATCCCCTGCCCACCCCCACACACAGAGCCACGGTTGCCCCACCCTGGCAAACACCCAAGGCTCTGCTCCATATGACTTAACAGGTGTGCTAAAACAGAATCAAAGCAGCTCTACCTAGTACACAGACACAGGGAGGCTGCCAAAATCAGGACACAAAGAAATATGGTCCAAATGAAGAAACAGAACAGAACCTCAGAAAAAGAACTTAAGTGATGCAGTAGCCAGCCCATGAGATGCAGAGTTCAAAACACGGGTGGTCAGAAAGCTCAAGATCTCATTGACTACAGCAAAACCATAAGAGAAGAAATGAAGGTTCTTCTAAGGGAAATAAAGAAAAATCCAGTGAACCAAAAGTAAAGGAAAAGAAGACAGAATTCAAATCAATGATTTGGAACATAAGGAAGAAATAAACTTAAAACCAGAACAAAATTAAGAAACAAGAATTTTAAAACACAAGGTGAGAATAAGACTCTGGGACATCTCCAAAAGGGCCAACATCCAAATCATAGGAGAAGAAGAGTAAGAAATTGAAAATTTATTTGAAACTTCCCTAATTTGGCAAAGGAAATAAGTTTAGGAAGCACAGAGTTGAACCAAACAAGTTGAACCCAGAGGTCCACACAAAGACACATCATAATTAACATGCCAGGGATTAAAGACAAGTAGAGAATCTTAAAAGCAGTGAGAGAAAAGGAGACAGTTACTTACAAAGGAATTCCTATAAGACTATCAGCTGATTTCTCAAAAGACACTTTGCAGGCTAGAAGAAACTGGCAAGAACTATATAAAATGATGAAAAGAAAGGACCTATGGTCAAGATTACTCCATCTGGCAAAGCTATCATTTAGAATTGAAGGACAGATAAAATGCTTCCCAAATAATGTAAAGGTAAAGGAGTTCATCATCACTAAGCCCTTATTATGTGAAATATTAATGGGACTTACTTAGGAAAAAGATCAAAACTAGGAACATTAAAATGACAACAAACTCATAAACATCAACAACTGAATCTAAAAAATAAAAACAAACTAAGCAAACAACTAGAACATAGATATGAAGATCATTTGGAGGGTTATCAGCTTGGAAGGGGAAGGGGGATAATGAGGGCAAGGGTATAGGGATTTAGAAGCATAATTGGGTAGGTACAAAATAGACAGGGGGATGTTAATAACAGTATAGGCAACAGAGAAGCCAAAGAACTTACATGCACAACCCATGGAAACGAACTAAGGTGGGGATTTCTGGAGGGAAAAAGGGAACTGGGCAGAGGGGAGCAAAGGGGGAAATTGGGACAACTATAATAGCATAATCAATAAAATATACTTTAAAAATGGAAAAAAGTTAATTTTAGCAAAGATGATATAGATCACTTCAATATGAGACAGCCCAGCTTAAGTACTGATGTGTTATATTCAGCGCTGCAGGAAATGTCTAAATTGTGTGCTTAGAGTATGGGTATGAAACTTTTGCATAAAATCTTATTGAAGGTATAATAGCAGGTGAAAATTCAATTCTTAAAAAATAAAAATTTCAACTACGTATACTGAAGTCTATTTTAAGAATCTGTCATTTGGGTATTTACACTATGTCCAACAGTATTCTGCAGACACTAAATGATGCCTCCCACCCCCAAAAGTTATCCAAACCTCAATTCCTGGAATCTGTGGAAATAACTTCATAGGGCAAAAAAAGGCGCTTTGCAAATGTGATTAAGTTAAGGATCTTAAACTACGGAAACATTCTAGGTTGTTCATGCGGACCTTAAAAAAACCACACGTAGTAAGAGGGACAAAGAGGGAGATCAAATAGACAGGAAAAGGCAATGTGAGAACAGAGACAGAGAGTGGTGTGATGCAGTCACAAGCCAAGAAATGCCACCAGCCACCAGAAGCTGGCAGAGGCAAGGAATGAATACTCAGAGCTGTGGGGCAAGTGAGGCCCTTGCAACACCTTTATTTCGGCTCAGTGAAATTGATTTTGGCCTTCTGGCCTCCAAAACTATGAGACAAACTAAAACAGATTTTGGTACCAAGAGTTGGGGGCTGCTGTAACAAATGCTCAAAATATTAAAGAGGCCTTGGAATTGGATGATGGGTATAGGATAAAATAATGACATGAAAAGCCTAGATTGTCTTGTAGAGATTGTTGGTAGAAACAGTGACATTAAAGGTGTTGGTAGTAAGGGCTAAAAAGGAAGTGAAGAGCATGGGCAAAAAAGCCAATATTGTCTTAGAGAACATCTCAATCATGATAAACAAGCTTTCATAGAAATAGGGACACTAAGTAGTTGCTGCAAGGTCTCAAAAGGAAATACAAAACATATTTTTGCACAATTGAAGTAAGTGATCTTTGTTGGCAGAAAACTTAGTTGAATACTAGTCTATAGTTATGCAGAAAGAACTTATAAACTATGCAGTTGCATATTTAGCTGAGAAGACTTAGAAACAAATTCGCTGAAGGTGCTGCCTGGTTTCTTCTTTGATGCTTCGAAAAAACTGCGAGGTATAAGAGATACACTGAGAAGGACACATGGACAAAATCAAGGGGGAGTGCAATTTCAGGGAGGGAGGTGGGGATGGCTGGGTTGGTGGGGGAGTGGTGGGAGGTAAATGCAGACAACTGTACTTGAACAGCAATAAAATAACTTAAAAAACCAAACAAATGGTGGTACATCCATACAATAGAATATGACTCAACAATAAAAAGAAACTACTGATAAACAAAGTATTTAATCCATCTGAAATTTATTCTTGTGTATGGTAGAGACAGGTGGTCTAATTTCATTATTTGTACGTATCTGTCCAGATTTCCCAACACCATTTGTTGAATAAAATATCTTTACCCCATTGGAAAAAAAAAGTATACACTGAGGTAAAAACCGTTAAGCAAAAAGAACCAGAACTTGTTAACTTGGGAAATTCTCTGTGTATCCACACTGTAAAAGATGCTAA
Organism: Sturnira hondurensis; assembly: GCF_014824575.4. Classification (NCBI taxonomy): domain Eukaryota; kingdom Metazoa; phylum Chordata; class Mammalia; order Chiroptera; family Phyllostomidae; genus Sturnira; species Sturnira hondurensis. The sequence goes on along the minus strand of NW_028094889.1, from coordinate 1,318,498 downwards.
CATTCAAAAATTCATTGTGAGGAAACTGTGCTCTGGAGAGAAGATTAAGGACAATCTTTGACTGGTGCTGAAAAAATTAAGCATGTGATTCATAGACCAGGAATAGGGATGAAATCATTCTGCAGACACTGGTGGTGACTCTTGTCTAATGGAGTAAATCTGCATATAATGCAGTAAAGCATACATATAAGATGGGCATACAGGTTTTGAGAAAGTTATACTGGAGGAAATACCACGGGATGAAATGAAAAAAGGCTACTGTACTTCCAAAATTCTACAGGCAAGAAACACACTGATAAAACTACTCAGCAGTGAACATATGCTACCTTCAAGAAAAAAGAGTAACTTGAAGGATGGTGCCTTTTGGTCCAGAGCACAGAGCATCAGGCTATAGAGCATTGTTTCTGGTCTTGAAACTTAATAGAATTTAGCTGGCTGAATTTTGAGATTGCTTTGGAACACTAACTCCTCTCACATATCCACTTCCTGTTTTTGGAATAAAAATATGTATAACTGTCATTCTATATTGGTTCTGCCACTGTGTTATGAAAGCAAATTGTTTTCTAGTTTCACAGATCCAGAGATTGAGAGAATTTTGCCCCAAAAGGGATCATACACAGAATCCCACGTATACTTGATTTATATGATACAACTTTGGACTTTGAGCTGATAATATTTAAATGAGATGTGGCACTTAAAAGTTGATGCTGTAATGAGTTTAGACTTTGGGGAAGGTTAGGGTGACATAAACCTAGTATACAAGTGGAAACATTTGGGCAGGTGAACAGTGTTAAACTGAATAATAGCCCCTAACAAATACCCATGTTCTAATCTCTAGAACCTGTGAATTATACTTTATATAACAAAAGAGGATTATACAGATGAAATGAAGGACCCTGACATAAGTAGTTATCCAGTAGGCCCTAAATGCAATTACGTATTTGTAAGATGGAGGCAGAGAGAGATACTAGACAAAAGAAGAGGAAACAAAGTGACCACATAAGCAGAGATAGGAGTGATGCAGCCACAAGCCACAAGTGATGCAGCCACAGCTTCAGAAAGCCTCTAGAAGCTGGAAGAGGCAAGGAATGGATTTTCTAAAGCAAGCGCAGTCCTGCGCCTCAGAGGGGAGTGCCACAGCCGAGGTATCCCTCCTGATATTTGTTTGACATGTGTGGACGTGGGACCTGCCGTTCCACATCTCCACCCCTCCTACCAGCCTCAAGGAGGTTTATTCTGCACATCTTTAGTTATTCGGCTACTGTTCAGCCAGAGTTGAGGCAGTCCTCAATGGGTTGTTCTGTAGTTTAGTTGTAATTCTGATGTGGTTTTAGAAGGATGAGAGGGCCACATTTACCTACACCATCATCTTGACCAGAAGCCCCCACATGGCAGATTCTAATGACACTGATCAAAGAGGTCTGCCAATTCTTATTAATAATTAATTAATAATAGATACATGATACCTTTATGAATCTCGACTTTAACACATCAATGGCATCCACCACAATTTTGCTAAAAAATTCTCTCAAGGCATCCTGGCCACAGTGCAACAGCAGCGTGAGAAGAGAACGGTCTACAAATGCTTGGCGAGTGGTATTTGAAGGTAGGTCATCCCTCCTGAACATTTTGTATACGCCTTCCAGAAGGCTAACTTGTGTGGCGCAGGAACTCCTAAGGAAAAAAAATTATGTCAACATTTATGCTTTGAACACATACTTCATAAATGCTTACTACATAACAAAGTAAATGCCAAAGATTAATTAGAAAAATAACTTTAAAAAAGTTCCATACACAAAACCACAAAATAAAAAAGCATGTGTATATAAACCATATTATTTTACTCATACCCCGAAATCTTCATGACAAATTTAGGCATCAGGAAGAATTCTTTTCATTTACTTTCCAATCTAGTCTCCTTTAGAAAACATCTAGAAGGCTTCAGGAGAGTCTAAGGCCTAAAGATGATTGCATTTACAGAATCTTAAACTCATGAATTATGATTTAGAAATTCTAGTAATGAAGTTCCATTCCTATTTCCTATACACAGATATATTCAGTTTTTTTCTAATGTTGGAGGAAAGATATTTCAATGATCACTACAAGGTTTTATCTATAAATCTATACAATTAAGGGTATAGGTTAAGAGATAAGGACTAAACAAACATAAAAGCCCTTTACACTTTTAAAATCCCAATGCTCAGAAGTTAGACATGAATTACGACAAAAACATTAGATTCAGAAGGCAATTCAGTCATAAAATTTTAAGGTTGCAGGGCACTACTAGAAGCAACATGGGCTTTTGTAGTATTCATTTGGTCACTGCCGCAGATTTAAATTCTCTTGAGGGGCTTCCTATACTGAGCACCATAGAAATGCACAGCTCTAAAACATTCAAACAACAGAGCTAAAATATCTGATTTTAAAAATGGTTCAACAGCCCTGACTGACATGGCTCAGTTGGTTGAGTGTCTTCTGCAAAGCAAAAGGTTGCTGGTTTGATTCCCAGTCAGGGTACATGCCTGGGTTGTGGGCCAGGTCCCTGGTTGAGAAAGTACAAGAGGTAACCAGTTAGCCCTGGCTGGTGTAGCTCAGTGGATTGAGCGCGGGCCTGCGAACCAGATGATCGTGGTTCGATTCCCAGTCAGGGCACATTCCTGGGTTGCAGGCCAGTTCCCGGCAGGGGCCAGTTCCCAGCAGGGGATGCACAAGAAGCAACCATACATTGATGTTTCTCTTCCTCTCTCCTTCCCTTCCCCTCTAAAGATAAATAAATAAAATATTTTTTTTAAAAAGAGGTAACTAGTTGATGTTTCCCTCTCTCTTTAAATAAATAAATAAATAAATAAATAAATTTAAAAAATCTTTATAAAAGGGGTTTATTGACATATAAACCAACAGATTGTTTACTGAAATACAAATGCAAATAAAGGTTAAATATTTGCTCTATTTCACTCATAACAAAAGAAATACAAATTAAAGTAACACTGACAAATCCTTTCTAAAATAACAAATTGGGGAAAATCTACATATATGACAATATACTCTATTGTCAGGATTGTAATGAAACAGGCATTCTTATACATTGCTGAAGAGAATGCTAATATATCCCCAAAAGAAGTTACGTGGCACTTTGTTTTTTTTGATGCAATTATAAATGTGATTCTTTTCAGATTCCCTTTCTCATGATTCATTACTGACATATAAAAATGTACCCTAGTTCTGAATATTTTGTGTCCTACTTTACTGAAGCCATTTATCAGTTCTAATAGTTCTTTGGTATAATTTTAGGGTTCTCTATATAGGGAACCCTATATTGTGTCATCTGCAAATAATGACACAGTTTTACTTTTTCTAATTTGGTTCCAGTGCTTTAGTCCCCACAGAAAGCTACTCCTACACCTAACCCTCCAGCCCCCACCCTGAAGTTAGTCGATTTAGTTCCTCCCCATAGACTCCTGGCACTTCTTGAGCTACTGATCTTGCAAGGCCACTTAGAGTGAATTTGTGACAAGTGAGTCTCTGTACCGTCCCCTTAAGGCCTGTATCTCAGTCTCCCACAGTCCTTTGTTTTTCTCAAATACAAACCCTGCTAGTTTTCACAGCCAGATATTATAGGGACTCCTCAGCACTGATGCCCTGGGTTGGGGAGCCCGGTGTGGGGCTGGAACCCCTCACTCCTCAGGGGGAATCTCCACAGCAGATATCCCTCCCGTTTCTTAACCACCACACCATGGGGCACCCACCTGTTCCGCATCTCCTGCCCTCCTACCAATCTAAGCACGGCTACCTCTTTATATCCTTAGTGATATAAATTCTGTTTAGTCTTCAGGTGGTTTTCAATGATGATTATTCTGTAATTTAGTGGTAATTTTCTTGTGGTCATTGGAGGGGACAGGCAGAGTTTACCTACTCTGCCATCTTGGCAGGAACTCCCTCACAGTGAAAGCAGACATCCCTGTCTTGTTCTTGATTTTAAGCGTAACACTTTGACTTTTTCCCCAATGAGTGTGATGCTAGGTGTGTGTTTGTCATATAGAGTCTTTATTACATTGAGGCATGTTCCCTGTATTCCCCACTTTGTTGAGAGTTTGTCATCATAATTTGGGTGTTATTTAATTAGTTCGGTATTTAGAGATACTTTTGGATTTCCAATGTTCATTTTGTTGTCCATTCATAATTAAACTTCACGTGCTTAGAGAATATCCTTTGTACGATTTTAAAATTTTAAATTTACTAGGACTTCTTTAATGACCTACCATACAGTGTGTCCTGAAGAATGTTCCATGTATGCTCAGAAAGAATGTATTTTTCTGTAGTTGTGTGGAATGTTCTATAGTTGGTTAATTATGATTTTTTAAAATGCCAATAAAAAGAAACAAATTACTGAATCATGCTACATCATGAATGAACCTCAAAAACATGCTGCATAAAGAAGGCACCCCAAAAAGGGGTGATGACGCTGGAAAATGCTGATGCTTGTTTAATCTGGAGATTCATTTATAGTTTTACCTTCAAATTTGAGTATGTTTAAAACTTTCAAGATAAAAATCTTTTTTCTTATGAAAAACAAAATAAAGTTTAGTTAAAACAATTGAGTTCAATTGTCACTCAACTAATTTTTAGAATGGAGAAGGCAAATTTCCCACAGAAACATAATGTATATGGTTCCTGGTATCCCAAACAAGAATGACTTACTTTCTTGCAATATTTTTGAAAGTAGACTGAAATAAATCTTCCATAATGTGGTGTTGTTCTCGACAAAGAATTTCAGTCATCAACTGCAACAATACAGGACTTTGAGATAATTCCAATGCATCTAAAAACTGGAAAAAAAACACACCCCATTGTTGATAATAATAATTTTGTTGGATTTTCATTTTTGTTTTGTATTTAACAGTTCTAAATAAAAAACTGATTATAATATAATTTCATAGAGAATTAAGAAATACTAACATTTTAGTCATTTTGCAGATGTAATAAATGTCTGGCATATAACAATTTTGTTAAATATTTGAGCTTTAGTTTTTAAGGTTTTGAGGATATTTTTCTCTCTAACACCTTTTAGAATTTCCTCTTTATACCAGGTTCTGAAATTCTATAATTACAGGTCTTTACTAAGGTCATTTTCCTTCACCATTCCAAGTGAGACTCTGTGGGGTCTTTTATTCCGGAAGTGAGTATCTTTTCAACACCGTCTTAATTGTACAGATGTCTAGGCTGCTCATGTAGAATTTTCACTTTTACTCCCAATTTCCATCTCAATGCCTGTTTCTTCTACTTTCTAGGAGATATATTCAATTGTATCTTTTGTTCAGTAGAGAAATGAGGCAGTCACCATCTTAACCAGGCCATAAGACTTGAGGTCACTAACAATGGGACAGTGGCACTATTTGCTTCCTGATGTGCTATGTTGCCAAAAAGATTAGCCTGAATCTCATGACCAAGCTTTAAGCCTCACTCCAGTTTAGACGAAATACAGAAGATTAGGTACAAGTTAAAGAACACTCCAAGGAAGCCCTGCCTGCTGTGGCTCAGTAGATTGAGTACTAGACTTCGAACCAAAGCATTGTTGATTCGATTCCCAGTCAGGGCACATGCCTGGGTTGTGGGCCAGGTGCACAGTATGGGGCACATGAGAGGCAAGCACACACTGATGTTTCTCTCCCTCTCTTTTCTTCTCCCTTTCCCACTTTCTAAAAATAAATTTTAAAAAATCTCAAAAAAAAAAAAAAAAGAACACTACCAGGACATAATCAGACAAATATGGGACAACATCCAAGAGTAGTACTCTGGTTTCTTCCAAAAATTAAATATCATGAAAAAATAAAAGGGACAAGGTGATGTAGTTCTAGATTAAAAGATATGAGAGACATGACAATTCAGTGCAATCATTATAGATCCTGGTTTGAAAAACCAGCTAAACATGGGGTTACCCAAAGAAACATGAATGTGGACTACATAACACATGACATTAGAGAAGTGTTCATTTGCCTAGGTATGATAACAATATTGTGGCTTATTGGTAGGACATGCATAATGAAGTATTTACGAATGGAATATCAGGTCTGAAACTGACTTGCAAATATTTCAGTCAAAACACACAAACATACACGCACATACATAACAGAATGTTAACTGTTCAATATAGGAGATGGTAATATAAATGCTTGTTTTACTTTTCTTTCATTTTTCCTGTATGTTGGAAAAATTACATTAAAAGAATGGGGAAGAGAGATTCTGTATAGTTGGGCAGGGTTCGTCGTACACTGGTCTTTCCATGTAACTGGGTCCTACAAAGAAGAGTCCCAGGAAACAGAGAAAGTCAGGAGGAAACTGTAAGCCTTTATACTTAGTGTTGGAAGTCATGCAGCATTACTTTCTCTGCATTCTTTTTATTGACTCTTTAAGGACAACCCATCCCCAACAGGAGAAAAATCAGCCTTTGTCTTTCAATGGAAAAGCCACACAATAAGAAAAACATGTGGAAGGGGATATACTGGTACAGCCATCTTTGGAAAATACTGTATAATCTGCCACACCTATGTTTATCTCTATCCTAGCACTTAGTAAAGTATGTTTTAATCATCTGGTTTTTTTTTTTTTTGCTTGTTTGTTTCTTCTTTGTTTTACTATAAGCTCTTTGAAAACAAAGACTGTCTTCATTATTTTTAAGTACTCAAAATAATGAAGGTTCAGACAGACACTGGTTCAGGGCTCAGTCCATCGTGAGTATGACAGACCACTACCATGCTGCAATGCTCATTGCCTTAGTTTTTCTTGACCCGAGTTTAGTTGAGTATACGTTTGCTCTAATAACAACATTCACGGCCTTGCTTACAGATGTATATGGCAAACTGTATATTAGCAGAATTGATATATGCAAGTTCAGAATTAAGCACTTAAAAGGGAGCAGTATGTTCTCTACTACACTTCTCTACTTCTTACTGGATACAAAGGAACAAGATAGGAGTTGTTAGAGCAGCCATTCTGGACAAAATAGAAGCTAGATATGAAGAAAGATAGAGAACAAGGTAATAGGAGACTGGGTCCCTGTTCACTGAGAAGCTATCCTAAGTAGTCAATCTAGAATTGTATAGAAGAGAGAAATGATCAATCTACTACTTTGTTTACTGGTATTTCAGGAACCTCCTGCTGTATGTTAAATAATATGGGTAATAGTCACTGAATGTTTCTCAAAATAACCAGTACTCAAATTTTAGAAAATGAAACATACTGATAATAATCTATTTCTCAGCTCTTTTTGGTACTGTTCTTTAAGACTTATCCATTACACACAAAATAACTCAGAAGATATTTATGCATAAAATATTTCATACTTTAAAATTAGAGAGAAAAGTAAATTCCAAAGGGTTTAGATGTGTATCTGCTTCCAGTGTTACCCAGCTTTCAAAATGAAATACTGGTGAATTCTTTTATTTTAAGATTTTACTTATTTATTTTTAGAGAAGAAGGAGGAACGGAGAGAAACATCGATGTGAGAGAAAAACATCGACCATTTGCCTCTTGTATGCATCCTGACCGGGGACCTAACCCACAACCCAGGCATGTGCACTGACCGCGAAGAGAACTCGTGACTCTTTGCTTTACAGAATGACATCCAACCAATTGAGCCACACCAGTCAGGGCTGAATTCTTAAAGTTATAACATTCATCTTATTCTGGATGTTCCACTTACTTCTCTTCATCACAAAATGTGACAGAAAAAAACACATTTTAAATTTATTTGTTACTCCGAAAAAAAAAAAACACTACCTTTTTCATGCAGTCCACATAATTATTGTACTGCAGAGTTCCTGGGTGAAATTCTTCTGACTTCATAGGAAAATTAGAAACAATGAGCTTTTCAAGAACATGTTTAAGGTCCTCAAGACTGCCTTCAGTAAGACTGGTGAAGAATGGAAGCAGAATTATAGCTTGACCCTGTGGAACAATGCAGACATATGAAATTGCACTACTTGTGGCTTATAGATCCTGTGGGATAAATAAAATTACTGCTTCTAAAGACTTTGCAAATAAAACACTAGTAGATTCAATAAAACACTTCAGAATACCTTCTAGATTACATTTAAAACCCTGAATGCCATGTGTATTGTGGCTCTTACTCTGAAGGGATGTAAGTCAAGTCAGGGCTGTATACGCGTAAATACAAAGGGCATTGTATAATTCTCTATGTTATTTCTCCTCAAAATATAGACTCTAATAGAAATAAACCAGGCAAGTTTTGAGTGAAAAGAACATTATCGATAACCTATGGGGTAATTTACATATACTCCTTGCAGAACTAAACTCAGAACTTCACACCAAGCTTCAAAGAAGCTAGCTGTTATTTCCTATCTCCCTTACGTGGCAGGTAAGTTCATAGACTCCCTCCTACTGAGAAAGGAGAAACCTGATTAATCACAAAGAGCAAACATTCTAAGGAAAATCTTCACGATTCAGTAAGACAATGATTTTCATTAGGCCACATTTTATTAGAGTGTAAAGTCTAATTATTAAAGAACTTTAAAAATGAAAATATTATGTCTTCACCCTAAAAATTACTAAGATACTTTATATTACTCATTAACAGAAAAATGATTAATAGTTTAAAGTCTATCATTCATTAGTTAATACGGCAATTCTCAAAAAAGCCGATTTAAATAATCTACATGCAAAGACAAATGTAATTTCTTCTAAGTTTGGTAATTTCATTGTGGTTTTATTTATCTTTTTGGAGAGACATACTAAATAAAGTATGTGCAGATCAGATAGCAGGATGCCAGGGGTTTCCTTCATGTGACGGGTAGGAATGACTGCACAGCTGGAACAAACAAGCCCACAGACAGATGGCTATCGAGGTTGGGTAGTAAGTACACGGGGGTTTATCACGCTAGCCTCTCTGTCTTTGAATATCTGAAATTTTTCATTATAAAAATAGTAAACATCACAAATAAGCAAAATTATAAAATGAAAAATAATGAAGAACATAATCTGAAAAAAAATCTTAAGACTTACCTTTAAATGTAGACCCAATTTTGAGTCAGCAAGTATACTAGTGTATGTTGTAAAGACTTCAGGGAATGCACTGTGATTTGTATTAAAAGATACAGATGAATCAATCTAAAGGAGGGGAGATAAAAACATGACACATTTCTACATCATGTCTCTAATTTCCTTTAACACCGTTTTCAAATTTTTAAATTTCAGAAATAACCTATAAATTTGTTCCTGGGCTTCAACAATATTTCAGCAATTCTTGTTCAAAAATACTTTAAAATTATCTGATTAAGACAATGCATGTAAAGACACACTAAAAAGATAAAAGTGTTGTACAAGAAATGATAATGAGCATGAATGATAATGAAGTAAAATAACAGAAAAAGTATAAAGTGTGAGATAATCACCAGTTGTCTAGTTAAAAACTGTCCACCAACTGTCCACCAACTAAAAATATTTCTATCAAAATTCCATCAAATTTTTAAAGATACAAGTTACAGAGTCCAAAAAAAAAAAATCCCCCCACAATTGTATTTTTAACGTTTCTCAAATTACCTGCAAAATTTTTGCCAGTAAAGTCAGCACTGCCACTTTACTTTCAGGAGCAGAATCAGCGGCCCACCACAAATCACACTTTTTCCAGTTTTGCAGAATTACAGTCACAAGTTTCAGTGCTTGGTGTTTCTGACTGGCCCGATCCCTGAAGCTCTGATCTAACATACCATTCAAAACGGTGCTCACCTGAAACAATTGTGTGGTGGATGAGGAAAAATTCTTAACATCAAGACCAACATATATAACAAAATTCACTTCCATTGCAAAGCCATTCTTGAAACATAAACATGTTAATTTTATAATAGCTGTTAACTTTGCAACTCCTCCAATTTGAGAACAGCACTTGAACATGTAAATTTTCCCACAGAAGTATAATGTGTCTCATTTATGAAATGATGCTCATACTGCTATTTCTTGTGTTCTTAGTTTGGGGCATTCTTGATGGGGGAGGAATTAGCTTTCTTCTGCCACTATCACCATTTTATGTGCACACACATTTGCGGACCTGCACATCTGTACACAGTCTGGCATACACACATTTCCTGTCCCACAACCTTTTCAACAGTGCTTTCTATTTGGTTAGACAAATATTCAATATATTCCTATCACTATGACAATGTAATCATTTCTCACAGGTGATCCAAGTCAAGCATACTACCAATGCTTTTCCTTTCTTTACTCTTTTCAATGTTTGTCATCAAATTCTCTCAAATTAATGAAATCTCCTCAAGACATACAAATATCAAGAAGTCTATCAGCTCCCTCTCTGCGGTGACAGCTCTCCCTCTGGAGTGTTGTGACTGCTGCCCTAGGGTTTTGCTTCCGGGTTACCCTCTGGGAGACTCATCCACTTTTATATGTTCAGGCCATTTTCCCAGATCCAACATCATCCTTTTTCTTGGCTGACTGCTTTATTTTAGTGAAGTACATACTTCCTCCAGGAGCTTCTTGGTGAGAAACACACAGAAAATATATTCCTTCAGTACATCTGAAACATTTATTCAACTTTCACACATAATTGATAATCCAGCCAGATTCAGAACTCCATGTTGGGAATCTTCTCTCCTTAATTGTGAAGAAAATTTGACAGCATCCATTTTGCTGCTGCAAAGATAAAAGGCAACCCAATCTCTTGATCCTTTTAATGTAATCAGGCTTTCTCCTACAGAAATTTTTCTGGATCTTTTCTAATGGTGAAACCCCAGGGTTCTAAATTTTTAAGAAATGTGGAGGTGTTTTCATACACTGTCCTGGGCACTCAATGGCTCTCTTCCACCTGGAAACCCAAGGCCTTCCTTTGTGGGAAATTCTTTTCAGCTGTGTTAGTCATGGAGGCATATCTTCCCCCTGGAGTAGAGGTTCTGGTATTCCACCTTGTAGACTGATCCAAATTTCTTCCTCTTTCTCTCTTATTTTCTGTTTTGTCCTTGTCCCTCTATTTTTTTGTAAGAGTTCCTGAATAGTATCTTCCAAACCCACTTCATTTTCAATTTCTGATGCCTATGCTTAATTCCCCAAAATTCTCTTTTGTCCTGTGATGTTTCTCTTTAGTAACAAGTCTTGTTTCATGGATACACTCTTCCTCTCGTCTTTCTGAAGGTTTTGCTTTTTACCTTTCCGTCTCATGGAATAGTTTATGCTTCCCGTGTCTTTTTCCCAGTCTGCCCCTTTAGAATCCCTTCCCTCAGAATACCTTTACTGTTGGCACATATTAAGGAACTGACTAGAAGCACTGTACAGTGAGTGGGCTGGGCTCACTGGTCATGGTTATTGATGTAAATTGATCTGGCTTGATGGTGATGACAATATCTTTATTTTGTCTTAGGCTTGTTACAAAAATTCCAATATTCTACCTGAGAGTATATTCCTAGAAGACCATCTTCTGGAAGCCAAATTGGGAGGAACGGCCTAAGCCCTAAAGATTAGAATTTAGGCAGGCTTTCACTTAACTTCCCTGTATTCAAGAAGGTATCCTTATACCACAAAAATACAAAGGATTACGAGACTACTATAACAGTTATACCCTAACAAACTGGACAATTTGGAAGAAATGTATAAATTTCTAACTGTTTGCTAGAAACGAATGAACCTAACAAGAATAAATCAGCAAGAAATGGATAATCTGAATAGACCAATTAACCAGTAGGGAGAGTGAATCAGTAATGAAAAACATCCCAACAAACAAAAGTCCAGGAAATGATGGCTTCTCTGGTGAATTCTACCAAACATTTAAGGAAAAAAGAATGCCAATCATTATCAAACTATTCCAAAAAATAACAGAGGGAACACATCAAGACTCACTTTACAAAGCCAGAAATACCATGATACCAAAACCAGATAAGAAAATACCAAACATATCAGACAAGAAGAAACCAAAAATACAAGAAAATTACAGGGAAATATCACTGATGAATATAGATGCAAAAATCCTCAAGAAAACCATAGTGAACCAAATTCAGCAATACACTAAAAAGACCATATATCATGATCAAGTGGGATTTATTCCAGGGAGACAAGGTTGGTACAATATCTGGAAATCAATTTATGTGAGACACACCACATAAACAAAATGAAGGATAAAAATCCATGATCATATCAACATATACAAAAAAAAACATGTCTGACAAAATTCAGCATCTACTTACAACTTCTACTTACAAGAAGTTTCAATTCAGCGGAAAGAGAGGGAACATACCTCAACATAATAAAAACCATATATGACAAGCCCACACTAATATCATATTCAATGGTGAAAAGTTGAAAGCATTTCCTCTACGACTGGGAACAGGACAAGGATACCCACTCCAGACACTTATACTAGAAGTCTCAGCCAAAGAAGTTGATCCAGAGAAACAAAAGGCATCCAAATCAGAAAGGAAGAAGTAAAATGTCTCTATTAGCAGTCGACATACTACATATAGAAAATTTTAGACTCCACTAAACCTTTTAAAAATAATCTACAAATTCAGAAAAGCTGAAGGATACAAAAATCCATATTCAAAAATCTATACTCCAATGACAAACAATCAAAAAATAAATTAAGAAAGCAATCCCACTTAAAATTGAATCAAAAAGAATAAAATACCCGGGAATAAACTTAACCAAGGAGATGAAAAGACCTGTACTCTGAAAACTAAAAAATACTGATGAAAATTGTAAAAGACTTAAATTAATATAAAGACATTCCATACTGATAAAATAGAAGAATTAATATTGTTAAAACATCCATACTACAAAAAGAAATATACAGATTCCAAATTCCAATGGCATTTTCACAGAAATAGAATAATCCTAAAATCTGAAGGGAACCCCAAGAGACACCAAAGAGCCAAAGTAATCTTGAGAAAGAACAATTCTAGAGGCATCACACTTCCTAATTTTATATTATTCTATGATGTCAAAGTAATCAAAGTAGTAATCAGTATGATACTGGCATAAAAACAGACACACAGATCAATAGAACATAATAAAGAACCCCAAAATAAACCCCCACAAAAAATAGACAAAGGAGTAAAGGATATACAATGGTGAAAGGATATCTCTTCAATAAAAGGTGCTGGGAAAACTGGACAGCCACATGCAAAAGAATGAAATTGACCCCTATCTCACACCATACACAAAATCAACTCAAAATGTATTAAAGACCTAGATGTAAGACCTGAAGCAATGAAACTCCTAGAAGAAAGCTTGGAGGGTAGGACCCCTGACATTTGTCTTGGCAATAAATTTGTGGATTTCACACCAAAAGCAACGGAAACAAAAACAAAACAAACAAGAAGGGCTATACTGAACTAAAAAAGCTTCTGCATAAAAAAAAATCAACAAAATGAAAAGGTAAGTTATAGGAGAAAACATTTGCAAATTATATCTGACAAGGAGTTAATATCCAAAAATATAAATAACTCATACGACTTAATAGCAAAATCCAAACAATCCAATTTAAGAATGGTCAGAGAACTGAATAGCCATTTTTCTAAGGAAAACATACAGATAACCAACAGGTACACGAAAAGGTGCTCAGCATTGCTAATTATCAGGGATATGCAAGTTAAAATCACAGTATCACCACATACCTGTTAAAATGGGTATTATCAAAAAGACAAGAAATAAGAAGTACTGGTGAGAATGTGAAGAAAAGTGAACCCTGTGTGCTGTTGGTGGGAATGTAAATTGGTACAACTACTATAGAATACAGTGTGGTGGTTCCTCAGAAAATTAAAAAACAATGACCATACAGCAACTCCCCTTCTGGGTATATATCTGAAAAAAAACAAGATCACTCCCTAGAAAGGATGTTCACTGCAGCATTATTTACTATAGTTAAGACATGGAAACAATGTAAGTATCCATCAACAGAAAATGGATAGAAAAGATGTATTATGTACAAAGAACAGAATGTTATTCTACCATTTAAAAGAGGAAATTCTATCAATTGCCATAACATGAATGGACCTTGAGGATATCATACTAAGTGAAATAAGCTAGACAGAGAAAGATAAACCCTGTACAATATAATATATGTGGAGTCTAAAAAAAACCCCTAAACTCATGGATATTGAGAACAGACAGTTTGCTAGAGGCGGCGGGGGCGGTGTTGGATAGTTGAAATGGGTCAAGGTGGTCAAACTTCCTGTTACAGGTTCTGGGGATGTAATATACAGCATTGTGACAATATCAAAAAGTTAACAATATTGTGCAGCATATTTAAAAGGTGGTTTGGGAGTACATCTTAAAATTTCTCATCACAGGTAAGAAAACTGTAATGATGTAAAGTGAGAGATGTTAACTAAACTTATGGTGGCGATCACTTCACAATGTACACATATGTCAAATCAGCAGGTTGTACACTGAATACTAATACAATGTTATTTGTCAACTGCATCTCAATAAATCTGGAAAAGAGAATATCCATTAATGAGATTGATTACAAAATAAATAAAATTAGTAGCTTTCTAATATATAACATCTTATAAAGAAAATATTAAAGGAAAATATTCCATTTACATTTACAACTAAATAGCATATAATATCTAAAAATGGTCTTAACAAGAAATGTGCAGGAAAAAAAAAAGAGGTCAATTCCATTTAAATGTACTCTGTACATAGTATATTATCAATCAGAATCCCTAAATGTTGTGGGGAGGGTGGTGAGGAACTTAACAAAATGATTCTAAATTTCATTTTGAAAAATAAACATGCAAGTATCTAGACGAATTCTGATAAACAAAATATAAAGAAGAAACATTGCCTTACTACATGTTAAAATGTATTTTAAAACTGCTGAAATTAAAACAATGCAGTACTGACTGAAAAAGTAACAAGTTAAAAATGTTCAACCTCAGACCCCAATATGTATAGGGATTTAACATTCGAAAAAGTTGGAATCCTGAATCAGTGAGGAAAATATGCATTAGAGAATAAATGTTGTCTAATATGTAACCATTTGGGGAAAAATGTCATATACAG
Organism: Sturnira hondurensis; assembly: GCF_014824575.4. Classification (NCBI taxonomy): domain Eukaryota; kingdom Metazoa; phylum Chordata; class Mammalia; order Chiroptera; family Phyllostomidae; genus Sturnira; species Sturnira hondurensis. The sequence goes on along the minus strand of NW_028094889.1, from coordinate 1,303,477 downwards.
TGCCCCTTGTATTATTTATATTTGCTTTTAAAAAGAAACCATAAAAGTAACAGAAGAAAATATAGACAGATTTAAAAGACAATACATACAGGGTTCTGGCTGGTGTAGCTCAGTGGATTGAGTGGGGGGCCTGCGAATCAGAGGATCACAGTTTGATTCCCAGTCAGGGCACATGCCTGGGTTGCAGGCCAGTTCCCAGCAGGGGGCATACAAGAGGCAACCATATATTGTTATTTCTCCCTCTCTTCTTCCCTTCCCCTCTAAATAAATAAAATCTTAAAATAGGGACGGAGAATATCTTTCTCCAAAAGACAGAAATAATAAAAAATAAGTGAGGTTCACTATAAAAAATAAAATACTTCTGTACAGAAGAAACACTGAGTGAGAATGAAAAGACAAATGGCCAGTAGGTCTACTATGCTTAATGTACTAAAATCTCTTACAGTAAGAATGTACATCCCATAAGTGGAAAAATATAGCATATACCAGAAATACTTTGGTTATTTAAAAAAATTCATGGGAGACCAAGAGTTGGAGAACTGACATTAAACTAGTGAGATAAAAGTACATAATGGAGTTCTCCCTAATAATTACTTTTTAGTTAAATAATAAAACATTTGTGTTATGGTACAAAGTACTCCAAACTTTACTACATTGCTTAAAGAGCTACTTGTATTATATACTAAAAATGAGTCTAAATCTTCAGTGAAGGTCTTTCTTTAAAAAAAAAAAGTATCCTTACATTTAACTATGCCCAGGGTCCTCCAGTCCTCTGTCCAGAGACTCTCCAGTGTCCTCAAGTTAGGAAACATTAGGCCCCCGTCCAGACGGCATGACTAACCTTCAAACAGTTTTCCTCTTTTCAGCTAGTTCTTCACACCCTGCCCTCTCTCTTCTCCAGAAGCCCAGAGTCTCCTTTGCCTGGCCCCATTCTGAGTTCCGCAGCACCACAAGCTGCCCATGTTCACACGTGCTCGGACTCCGAAGTCTGTTAATGACAACTTGTGCTTTGCCTCCCAGCTCCCAAGTGGTGCAGTCTTGTTCCTTTTCCTTTCCCCTGTGTCCTTTAACATTGTACTTTTTCTGAAAACCCTGTTTCTGTCATTTTAAAGGTATCTGAGGTGGAGGTAAATGCATATGATTTTTATCCATCATCTTCACCAGAGGTATGAGTCGTTTAAATCCTGAAATTGTTATATTTTCTGAGTGTTGTGACTATTATCATCTTAATTCTAACTTCAAAAAATACAAATTCCTAGTACAATCTATCACAAAATATTCCCCTCTATTAGACAGCAAGCACTGTTTGGAAGAAAAGCTTAACCCAGCAGGAAAGTACACCCTCTTCCTTTAAAATTGTCATTCTAACAGTTAACAGTTTCTGATCGTCTACAGACCAGATTAAGTTTCAAAATTTTGTATGTTTAGCAAACCAGAGTCAACTGTATATTAAATATTGATCTCCAAAGGTTTGACGTGAGGTGGCAAAGTGGGGTATAACAAGAACTTGCAGGAAATGATACCAGATGTACAGGACCAGCTAAGCGCTGGAGGAGAAACAAAGGCAGGCTTAGACCTCAGGATAGGTTTATGAGCTCTGTTGCCAAATCTTGACAAAAGTCATTATCCTGCATAGCTGTACCTTATACAATCAGGCCTAGAGACTGTGGGAGAGTGAGAGATTAGAAAAAATAATGTTTCAACATCCATTATTAACTATTCATAAAGGCTGTGTTTTGTATCCTTCAATTTTGGTTTTAAGCACTGGCAAGAGCTGTAAACCTTGTAGGAAGAAACTTGTTTTGTTATTAATAATATATTTCATGAATACAAGGATTATATAAGAAAATAAAGTAAAATTTCATACCATTTTGGGATTATCCACAGATGATTTCATAAGCTCCAGTACAGCAAGATCTAGATTTTTCAACAACTCAGTGTTGACTGTTTCTGAGAACAGGCTATAAAAATACTCCCCATGACAGAAGCTGACGATGCTTCTCTGGGAGCCTCCTGAGGACGGCATGGACAGCATGGCCACATCCAGGAGAAGGCTCACTAGGCGATCACACTGAGAAGAAAACAGAGAAGTGCGATGACAGAAATACGTATCTCAAAGGTTACAGAAAGACTCCATGGCTATTAAAGTGGAAAATCACAGGAAAGCCTGATATTTAAAGGCCTGGGTTCAAGTTTGAATCGTACACATTTCAATGAGTGCCCATTTTCTAGGTTTCAATTTTGGAAAAATATCTTCCCTGACTCATGTTTCTCCCAAATTGCCAGACATCTTACTGTTGCATTAAAGGGAGAGTCTAGTAAAGGTGAGTATTATTTGACAATTCAAGCATGTAATGTGTTTACATTAAGTGAACAAAGAAGCAAAGAGGTTTCTGTTGCAGAAGGAAAGATGGTCCGATGGAGTGAACACGCAGTACTGTCCAGCAGGTCTCAATTACAGCAGAGACTGCGGAGGCCAACCCTGCACAGTTCAGACAGACAGTGAAGACGTTTTTGTGTGATACCTATGGAATTATCCATTAGGGGTTTTCCCAAATCAGCCATCTGGAGAAACACCAGGGACAGGGGAAAAGGGTTACTGTGTCAACACAGTTCAGCTTTAAATTCACAAAATGTTCTCTACCTAAAGTCCTTTTGGAAACAAAGAGGGATAGACAAAACCTCAATTTAAGAGAATGCTGTTATATACTTGTTCATTTCTAAAAAAACTTTCAGAAAGTCAGCTCATGTAAATTAAACTACTTGTGCAGCTAAGAATTTATCCAACTAAATTCCTGTTTTTAGCCCTGGCTGGTGTAGCTCAGTGGATTGAGCATGGGCCTGTGAACCACACGATCAAGGTTCGATTCCCAGTCAGGGCACATGCCTGGGTTGCAGGCCAGTTCCCGACAGGGGACCCACGAGAGGCAACCATACATTGATATTTCTCTTCCTCTCTCCTTCCCTTCCCCTCTAAAGATAAAGAAATAAAATCTTTAAAAAAAATTCCTGTTTTTAAAGACAGAATGCATGTAAAGAGTTACATATTTACATTATTAAGATAGAACAGCACGTAGCTGTTTTTCCTACCAGTCCTCCAAAAGCAAAGGCCAACTCCAGAAGTCCAGTGGCCAGTCGCTTACAACTAGGGTCGAGTGAAGGAAGGCACTGTTGCTCGTGTCCAGGCGCAATGCTTTTATAAACCACGGAGAGAAGTTTTGTGCCAAGAGAATGATTCTGATCTACAGACTAAAATAAAATCAACATTGAAATATTCAGCAATAAAGTATTTTCTAGAAATACACAGTTTCACACCTTTCATTAATTAAAAATTCCATTATGGCTAACTCTGACAACTGCCTTCTGATTGTCCGGAAAATTTTCACCCAGCTCTGCTGTCCAGGCTGTATTTTTCAATGGTGCTGCCTGGCCACAAAGGCACAGGAGCAGTTAAGTTCTTCAGAAGGCAGCTGGATATATTCAGATATCCTTTATTATATTTCCTTTATAATATAATACCCTTTATATATAATATACAATATTATATTGTATGTCCTTTATAATATTTTATATTATAAATATATATTTTATATTTATACATTTTTATATTTACTTTCATAGTTATATTTCTGGTAACACCTACGTGACTGAATCAAGTATTTCTGTAATTCCCATTTCAGCATGCATAAAGGATGTTTTGAAAAGAATATAAATAATAAACTAATTAGCTTAATGACACTGAGAAAAATGTAAAAACAAAATGTGGTTACCTGAGATGGCAATATAACATGCAAAAATCCAGCTTTATGAAGCTGTTTACAGGCCGACACAATAGATGACAACTTGGCCCTCTCCACAGAGGCATCAAGGCCATACAGGTCAGTGGCACAGAGCTCCTCAATGCTGGGCATTCGAGGAAAGCAAAAAGGAAAGCAGATGAGTGCTTATCTCATTGAATTATCTGGACACACTGAAAAATGTGTGTATTCTATTATAAATGTATTTACTTACTTTCCAGCACCCAAATTCATTACACAGCCCTGAAAAACAATCATGGGCTAATACAAAACAAAGGGGCCGTGAATATCAACACGGGGCTAAGGCACAGGCTAGGCTTGCGTGCACTATAAGGGGCAGGAAAGGCATTTGCCGAGTGGATGACTTTCAGACTGACGAGATCCTCTGCACCAGACACTCCACTGATGAGATGCTTAACTTGAAGAAATGGAGTTAGAGTGGACATGCACACAGCTGCCAGAGCATACTACAACCTTCAATTCCACCACAACAGACTCTCAGCATGTTCCGAATGCTCACCTCTGTGCTGTTATTTTTTCCTTGAGGTGTATCTCTAGGATGTCTTCATATGGGGACTTCTTTAGTGCTTTCATCAGGTTCACACAAACATCAGGGAGATGATCCATAATGTGGACATCACTGATATTGAAACCTATGCTTGAGGGCTCACATAGGGTTCTCACCAAAAGTTTCATAAGGTTTATGTTACATAAATACTTCTCAAGAAGCTGTAGAAGACAAATTTGAATAAAAACACACCTATCAGTTAGCATTTAGATTTTCATGAGAGTGTTAAGGTCCACAAAATTGGGAATTTTGCCCGGCTAGGGCAAGGGTTGGCAAACATTCTCTGTAAAGTGTCAGACAATAAATGTGCTTGGCTTTACGGGCCACAGGGTCTCTGCTGCAATGACTTGACTAACTGCCATCACAGAGTGAAAGCCGCCATGAACAATGGTGAACACATGAACCTGGATGTGTTCCAATAAAGCCTGCTTTACATGAGCAGGCAGCAGGTGGGATTTGGCCAAGGGACCATAGGTTTCCAGCCCCTGGTTTAGGTCAATGTTGTACTGGTAGGACAGAACCTGATATATAGTAGGTGCTTAGAATATATTAGCTAGATGAACTGACTGGAGTTTGTTTATATAATAAGCCTGACAGATATATTTATAAATATTTGCTAAATGCATGTTTCCTAAGGCAGATGTTTGATCATAGCATAAAATTAAATAATCCAACACAAATTTGAAAAAAACTATTTGTATTTTATTCGCACAGTGGGTATTTGCAGTACATGAAAAACTATTATCTTCAAGAACAGATAAATCCTGCAGCAATGGATAGTTCTAACAACGCAAAAGCCACTTCTAATAAGTACTGTACTGTATTTTTCCAATGCCAAGCACTATCCTCAGATTAACAAAGCAGCAAGGAGTGACCCTACCGTCAGGCCTTCTGGGTGGATGCTGAGTAGCGTCGTAGTGAATTCCATAATCCGAACAGCAATTGTGCATTTGCTGTAATTATATCTCTCTTCCTCCTGTGGGCTGGGTCTGTTTCCTGCTGCCCCGGTGCCAAAGCACTTCTCGGCTGCCTTACTGTCATGCAGAGCAATGGTTTCTAAAAAGAAAGCCACTGCTTCCCAAAGTGAAGATTGCATCTCAGTACCTAGAAAAAAATTCATTAAAATATCAACCTTTGCTTCCTTCTCAAATGAGGTTAATGTAAAATTACTTCTTTAAATAGAGGCATGATGTCAAAACTCAAAAGTTTAATAAAAGTTTAATAAATTTACTCAAAATTTTTATTTTGAGCCTCAGTTTCCTTGAAGGATAATAAAAACATGAGTAAAAAAAATTTCAGAATTAATACCACCCAAATAGAATTCAACTTTAAACTCATAGAGTAACAACACATCTATGGAAGATCTGGTTTTGCTTCTCAAACACTACTTGTGAGATATAAATTGATATGATCTTTTTGAAGGGGAATTCAGCAAATCATACTAAAAGCTTTTTTTAAAAAACCTGGATGCTAGTCTCTATCATATGTTGAAAAGCTCATTTACTTTAACCAAGCACTGAAATTTTATCCTAGTGAAATAATGGCAGAATTATGAAGATGTATTTGTAAGGATGTTCATTTTATCACTGTTCTTAATAATGAAAAAATAGAAACAACCTAAATGTCCTTCAAAGGGCAACAGAGAAACCAATTATGGCAGTCAACTGCAAACAGGTGTATTACGGAATCAATTTCTGATCCAATCCCAAGTAAACATTTTCATAAAACTCATCTATCTGAAAGGATGACTGTGCTGGGTGTTCCTTTACCATCTCCACCCCTTTTATGATTGCTCTCCTGTTTAACAAAAGAAACACAGGTACATGTTCCTTCTCTTCTCAGTCTTACTGCAGTTTATTGTCTCAGGGTACAAAGACCTTCAGAGCTGCAAAGTGATTATTTAAAATAGTGACACACGTGTTGAGTGAGTAAAGAGTAAATATAATAACTGAGTAAGAAATTCTTTTATAAGTCTGAATGTTTCCAATTCTTTGTTTTCATAAAATTTTTAAAAATTAATCAAGCTGTCAAATTATTAAAAATAATGTGGGGGATAGGTCACTATGTATTCAAAGAATGGACAGAAATACATTTAAGAATTACATTCCCAAATATCAAATATTCTTGACAACAGACCATGAACTATATGATACCTTCCAACTGCAGATATGTTAACTATGGAAAAATCATGCATTTTAGAATTATTCAAATATGGCACATGTTTGTATGAACATTTTTAGTACTAAAATCTAAATAAAGCAAAACCAGAATTCTAAACATATAATTTTACTTTTATATGTAATAATTATAAAAATGTTTATTATATTTATATTGTGGTGGTGGTAATGAATGTAATGTGCCCTAGTAACAAAGTAGTGATAACATAGAAGAAACCTTTAAACAAACACACCCTTTATTCTAAAAACACAGGTAGGGTTCTTTGTGAAAACATAAGCATAAAAACAAAATACTTTAGAACAAAAACATGTTAAGAGGCTCTGGCTGGTGTGCCTCAGTGGATTGAGTGCTGGCCTGTGAACCAAAGTGTCGCTGGTTTGATCCCCAGTCAGGGCATATGCCTTGGTTGTGGGCCAGGTTCCCAATAGGGGGCACATGAGAGGCAGCCACACATCGATGTTTCTCTCCCTCTTTCTCCCCTCATTCCCCTCTCTCTAAAAATAGATAAAATCAAAAATCTTCAAAAAAAAGTTGAGGAATGAAATAGTAATAATTCCAGAACTCTGCAAAATTCCCAGTAAAGCAACTGTATTTTAAAGCTGATTAGGTTGACTATAAAACTACTATGGTATTTATGGTCCATTAAATACATTTTTTCATGTAATATTAATAATTTTATATTAAAATGTCGATGTTCACAACACATCAGAAAGATATAAGGAAAGTATAATTTTTTGGTCAACTTTAATGTTTGAAAGAAACATGTTGTTTTTAATGTCTCTCTCCCCGCCCAGGGTAAATGAATAAAACAGTTTTAAGACTATTAAGTGGTAACACAGTCACGTAACTTAGAAATATACTGTCATTTAAATTAGAACAAGCTATATATACTAACATAAAAAGTTGTCTAATATGTTGTTTCTTTTTGAAAAAACAAATTATAGTAAATCATGTTAATCACCCCTACAAAAATGGAAATTAAAAAAATATACAATACATATATGAAAGTTTTAGAAAAGTAAATACTAACCTGTTAGAGTGCTTATCCCTAGGAAATGTGATTAGGGAAGGGGTCTTGCATATTTTCTATGCTATTTTCCTTGTTCAAATTTTCAAAATGAGGGTATATGAGAGCTCTTAAAACAATAAATTTAAGGCACTATTGGCAACTGAATAGCTACAATAGCTGTTATTAAAGTTTCACAACTTTCTGACACAGTTTTCAAAACAAATAGCATTGTTTTGAGAATCTCATGCTGAAGAGTTGTACTTTCTCAGAGTGGCGTATAATCTCTTTTCTGGAACCCCAGCATGGATGCATACACACCCATTATACACTCCACACTATGCCTGGCTCTGCCATCCTCAAACTAGAAGGAAAATATACTGGTTCCTTTTCCCCAAATTCCTGTAATACGGACTTCACCTCTGACAAAATAAGAGAACAGTAGTTCCTTTAGTCAGCCACCACCACCACTAGAGTAGATTCTCTGCCTATGTTAAAAATCAGCTAAATAGCCATGTCCTGAATGGCAAGTCTGAGATTCAGCCCACGAGAGAGGATTTAAGGGAAACCTCAGAAGACCAACATTTGCCCACTCAGAGAGCCCTGAAGCAGAGAGCACCTCTGTAAGCCAACAGTCAGCTCTAAATGTTCTAGGCTCAGAGACTTGTACCTCCCAAAAGCCACCTCTATCCCTCACAGATCCCATTTAAATCACTAGAAGAATGAGCCCACCTATCTTCTTCCCAGCGTGGGTTAAGCAACACACAAAATATTCCACATTACATTGTTCTCTGAAATCAACAATGCTGTTACCATACTACAATAAAAATGCTAAGAATAAAAAACAACTAGGAAAAGACACTCTATACAGAAACATGGAATGAAATCATAAAGCCTCAGATCAGGGAGAACTCTTTTAATATACTACCTGGAAACAAAAACCTCAAAGGTTATTTTTATAAAAGGGCCAGGAACCTATGGATGGGACAAAAAGTGCAGGACACTGTAGCCTTAGTTCTGTCACTTATATTCACACCCTCATTGTGAGAGGAACAGTGCAGTAAAGCACTCTGCATAGCACTAAATAAATGATATGTTATCCCCATTGTTATTATTATGTGATAGCAGCAAACTAACCCAAAACTCCACTGACCTCCCCCCTCCAAGTGATTCCAGGCAGAACTGAACAACACTAACTTAGGGGTAAGTTTTACCTACCCAGAACCTCGGATGTTTCCAAGGTTTTCTCTGCAATGAATGTGTTATAGCACTCCAGTGCCGCCAGGAGCATGTCCATCCACTGCAGGGTGGCTCTCAGACTGAACTGCCCTTGTACATGGAAGAGGGTTGGCTGAGCAAGGATGCCTGACTGCTGATCACAACCTCCTCCTCCTCCCTCGAATGTGTTTATGAGAAAGGAAGCATCTTCCTTCTTGATAGTATCTTTCAGCCATAAATAAGGGGATTTGTTGCCTTAAAAAAAGAAACAAGATTAAACACATTTAAATAACTTTCACACAAATTATTTAATCTAACCACTATGCCTATTTAGAAATCCCCCTGAAATAATGTTGATAAGCAGCTCTTCCAAGTTAAAAAAGTAATCAGACCAGAACAGGACTGGCACTACACAATATTTCAAATGTAGTTCCCCATAAAAGTCCCACGTAAACTATCTACCAAAGCAGCATAATTTTAAAATAATGCAGGATAATCTTTTTCTAACTATACTTGTTTGACTATAATTACTGCCAAGAAGTATTTCCACCAAAAGCCATTCTCTTCAGTTTCTTTAAACATTATAAAAATAGTTGGACAATATTTGAATAGCTATAAATTTCATGCCCTTTTCCTTTGTCTTTTTCCTTAAATATTATTATTCCTTTTTAATGGAATTATTTAAGACATAAACACACAAAAACCACTATGACTCTTAGGTTCCTGTCCTGGTTATGCTACCTCCTGGTGGTGGCAACCTGGCTTCTCCTAGGCCTTAGTTTACTTATTTGTAAATGAGAGCCATTGAGTATCCACCTCTGAGGTTGTTACAAAGATTACATGAATTAAAGTAGTGAACATTTAAAAAAGTGCTTAGAATACCATCTATCATACTTGGCTATTGTGTTTCTTAAATAAGAGCCAAATGATCTGCTTGTTAAAAGGTATTTTTCTTTTAAGAATTATTTTCTAAACTAGAAAAAAATTGTATTTAGTATTTTCTCATATGAGAGGCTCTGAAAGATCAAATTATTTTGAGCTAATAAAACTAGTGAAGAATCCAAAACAGTAATGTAACCCTGATGTATTAAGAAAAGAATTTTTCTATTGTGTCAAAAATATCCATCATTACTTGTACAATAAAAAGATTAATATCATGTTTGCAGGTTTTATTTTTGAAAAAAGTGTTAATAAAGCTATAATAAGTGAAAATAAGATATTTAAATTCTACATTAAGTGCTAGCTAAGAGTGATATAAAGTACAGAAATAAAGGACACAACAAGACAGCTTGGAAGTTTCCAAGCTCTCCAAGCTCTCCACTTCTTTTTCACTATCTTCCTGTGATTGTGTCACTTGCTTTCTGTATAACATGTCCCATCCAGAATAGAAGCCCCTGACACATGCCATAGGGACATATCTGCACCTGTCATTGCACTCTACTGATCTGGGTGTGGATGTGCCCAGGAGCCCCACTGATACTGCAGGACCTCTGGGCACAGAACCTCTAATCTGAAAGATGCCTAATGCTGTCCCTTAAAAACCAGAGGAGGAAAAGACAGAGAAGAGAGGGGCAGATGCACCTTGGAGGACACAGAAAATGTAAGTCACAGAATGTTCACTAATTTATAAACATTGTATGTTGATAGCAGGCCAAGGTTCTCCTACTTGGCATCCATAGTTTAACCAAAACAATTTTAAGAGATAGAGCTCATTCATTTCACTGAAAACATATGAGGTCCCTATTAGAAGCAATCAAAAAGAACATCAATAGAAATGTCTGGGGTTTGTCAAGTAGACATCACTAGAAATCACGTGGGCCGGAGAGAGCCAGAGACCCAAATGTGAAGTAGGGCTTGCCAATGAACGGTTCTACCTGTTTAATAGCTGAGCCTCAGTTTCCTTGAAGGATAATAAAAACATGCCCCACGCCTTCACCCATTCACTCTTCACTAACTGGACAGGATTGGAGATTGAACTATAAAACTTAAAAAGATTTTAAATGCTATAGGTAAATATAAAATATGAATAAACAATTCTCTAAATTAAACATACAAATATATATATTTCTACAGTACAGTATAGCAAGTAAATTATAAATTAGAGTATTGCAAGTAAATATATACCACATTATACCATATGATATACCATACAGGCCATACTGTATACCATATAATATATAGTATGGATACAATTATAATATACACTATCTAAAATATGGTACATGGGACTCTTGTCCATTAATGAGGCTACAGTCCCTGAAACCAGGCAGGACGGCTCCCAGCACATAACACTGTAATATATTCCATAATATAACAAAGCACTGAATCCTTCTAAGTTTCAGAATTACATGAAGTAACTTTTACCTCTTCATCCATGAAGAAGAAGACAAAAGTAGCACTCCACCTCCTTTTCTAAAGAGAACTGGCTGGTCTGATGCACTGCACGCTGCCACCTTTCTTACCCGGATGCATGTGCCAGAGCACGTACTGATTCTAGACTAGCACCCAGTGCCCTCGAAGTGGGTAAGCCAGGGCCTGCGTCTACCCTGAGGCACAGCTTTCCCTTGCCAAAGCTACCAGATCTGGGGTTGAACTTATTGGAGGAAACAACAGATTTATTCTTGAGAAGCTTAATAATTATTTCAGGTCTATTAAGTTCAGTATAATGGTTTAGTGCAATAGTTACTGAAAAGCAAAGGTTCACTTCTTTCCTTTAATCTCACAATGATCTGAGATCATTCAGACTTAGGAGAATGGCAGTTTCTTATTAATTCCATATTAAAATAAAACAAATGCATTACTTCAGTAACAATATGATTTTTAAATCTTAATTGAGGATTATGTTAATAATCCAATTCTTTATTTCTTTTAAATGGGATAGAAAAGCAAAAATATAGTGGAATAAAAAATGATGCTGGGGAATTCTAAATTTACTTCCTCTGTACCATTTGACTAACATCAAAAGAGTGGGTTTTTTTCCTTCTCCAAATCTTTGAGAAATATAAAGCCATAATTTATCACTTGTCATAAAATTGATCAGTAATGATTACTGAACTTACTTATTTTTTATATTTATTGGAAACATATTATTTGTTACATTCATGTAAATAATGGAAAGATCACATTTTAAATAAGTATGCATCTTTAAACTACTTGTAAAGCAAAACCATCATTAATATGGCATGAGGGTCACCATACCTGGCAATAAAGGAACAAATTTATAAAACAATTCCATAGATTTGTGTCGACATTCTGTCTGGGGCCTCCCACAATTGGCTAAAAGCCATTGGACCACATCCAATAAACACAATGACGCCGCAGGTGGGAATCCTCTAAATGGAGATAATACATGGTATATAATACACAACGCAAGATTCAACATTTATAATACTCAAATGATCCAAAGTCTAGAAATCATAAATTCAATTTTGCCACTCTCATATATGTAAAAACCTCATTAAAAGGCATTCAACTTATTTTAATGTATTATTATTAAAATATAATTAAAATGTTACAGACTAAGTAGGCCCTAAATGCTGCTTACTTTCATTTTTTTAAGAGAAAAATTTAAAAGCATTTCTTAAAAAAAAACAAAAAACCAGCACCAAGTATTTTCATGTTTCCTTTATACTATACTTTAAAACAAAAATAAGGTTTAAGGTCTAAAGCAGGGCTGCTCAAATTGTGGTCCCTTGACCAGCTGCCTCAATATTATCTGTCAACGTGGCAGAAATGCAAACTCCCGGCCCCACCTCTGACCTACTGAAAGGTTCTGAGGGCAGGGCCCTGCAACCTGTGTTTTAACTAAACCTCCAGATAATTCTGATGTATGTTCAAGTTTGAGAGCCAATGATTTACTGAAATAGAAGTTAATGGAAGAATCTGGAAGAATCAATTTTAAAATAAATAGAGGACGCAGTACTACACAGTCTACATGAGCCAATGCTTTCAGAGTCACAGCCACCAGCAGACACCTGAGTTCCCTGCACAGATGCACAGGGGTGACTGTGCGGAACACCCCCATCCTGTCTGAGAACAAGCCCTCGCTGGGATGGAAATGGGAGCAGAGACTGAAATCCACTCAATAACCTAGCCTTTATTTTGAGCAGCTTTATCTCATAATTGTATGATTCCATGTCTGTCAAAATCTTACCATTTCAATATTTCAGTTCTTGTATTTTAATTACTCCAAAATAGTTCATGAATATTTTAGTCAAATAACTCCATATTGAATTTGCACTTCAAATTAGTGCAAGTAAAATAAATTCTCAATTACAAAACTAATTTTCAAATCACATAAACTCTTCCAACTGAGATCAAATTATAGCTTTAGCCAAACATTTTCAAACATAAAGCTTTTTAACATGTTGGGAAAACTAACTCTTCATTATATCCACACATTCCTTGTTTAGAAAACTAATTGTTCCTATTTTCACATATTCCTCCTGTATTCTCTTTTATTAACTGAGAATTATTTTTATATTGGGCAATTAAATGGAAAATGAAGCAATATCACCTACCGTGGCCTACGTCGTTTTTTCCCTTCATTTAAAGAAATGTGCTTCTTTTCAATGATACGCCTTAGGTGATCAATGGCATCACAACACTGTTGAACTGTACCTATTCTCAAATACAAAAATATGTTTACAAAGTTATTATTAATAAATTAGTATTATACATTTATTGGTCTAATTTTTAATTAGAGGTAATTTCACAATAGAGTATCTTTTCATCCTTCTGAATATAAAATTTAAATAAATGATTTACATTGCATGTCCAAACCAAAAGTAAATCCCATATTTATGAATGCAAGACAGGGAGAATGGACTGGATAATAGAAGGTGAAGGGATTAGCCAAAGAATATATATGCATAACCCACAGATACAGACAATTGTATGGTGATGGCCACAGAGAAGGTGGGTAGCGGGGAATGGATAGGGTAGGCAAGGGGGGAAAATGGGGACATCTATAATAGTCAACAATAAAAAAAATTTTTAAATGCAAGATAGTATAGTGCACACTCACACATATAGCTATACCACACTTAATTAGAAACTGCTCTACCAGCCCATCAGTTGGTCAAAGCAAAGCCTCATATAACAGATTTTAGATGGAAGAGACTTTGGATGTATCTCAAAACCCACATACCACACAAAAGCCTCTACACCTCAATTTAAAGCTTTTATTTAAGGGGTATAACTTCATGACATTCCCTTCCTCTTATGTAGGTTGAACTATATAATAATACAACCACCATAAGAGGATGGAAATAAATAGTAAAACTACCCATAGATGCCTAGGGTTATTTAGGAAAGAAGCCTTACACAACTTATAACTTCTGTAATCAAGAAAAAGTTTCCTTTCTATGCTTTTTAAATATGGCAGTGATTTTTTAAAATTTATTTATCTTAGAGGGGAAGGGAAGGAGGGAGAGAGAGAGAGAGAGAGAGAGAAACATCAATGTATGGTTGCCTCTCGTGCGTCCCCTGCCAGGAACGGGGAACTGGCCTGCAACCCAGGCATGTGCCCTGACTGGGAATCGAACTGCGATCATGTGGTTCACAAGCCCGCGCTCAACCACTGAGCTACACCAGCCAGGGCTTGGCAGTGATTTTTTAAGAGTCAAATTTCACTTGTTGAAAAAGTAACTTATATAAGATAGTAAGATAAATAATATAATATTAAACTACTTTATGGCAAGGACAAAATTTTACTGAGTGTTCAATGTGGACTATCAACATGAAGACTACTAGAGCTCAACTTGTCTTTTAAAAAATAAACATAAACCAATATCTGAATAAATGAAAGAGAAATTCTGCCACCAAGAAACTTTGTGACCTCTACCAGTGCTTACGTTCTCCATACCTGTGCACTGACTGGTATGGAGACTGAATGGGGAGATCTTTAAGAAGTCTTCCAGCTCAAAAATTCCATGATATTTTTAAGTACTTCTGGATAGAATTTAATTGTAGACGATCATTTATTATTCTCTTAGCTAATTCAGCCTATTCCTGACTTAATCTTTTAATTTCTAAATTAAGGTCAAAATAGTTTTATCATAATCTTGTAATGAGACCTATGCTTTACTTTCTAAATTATCCTAAGTTCAGAGACATCGACCACATCTCAGGGGTTATTATACCCAGCTTTCTTTACATTGTGCAATCCATACACTTTCACATTTTGTGTCATCATAGCAACTGGTTGGCTTCACTGGAACTCACAATAATATTGTCCCCCATGCCCTGGGCGGGATCTCCCACCAACCAGGGGTCAACCTCAGTGGCCATCAGAGGTACATGGTGAGTCTTAGAGAAGAAGGGCTGGCAGCCTCTTCTACAAACTGGAACTGAGGCACTGCAGGGGTATAACTCCCCTCATATTTATCACCCTAAATGGGAGAGGTGAGAAAAGCACACCACACTGTGACAGAAGTAGTTCAGGCTTAACCCGAGTAAAAAAGCTCTTAATACTTGTAAGGTACCCTGGCTGGTGTGGCTCAAAGGACTGACCCTGCAAACTAAAAGGTCACAGGTTTGGTTCCCAGTCAGGGAACATGCCTGCACTGCAGGCCAGGTCCCCAGTTTAGAGCGTACAAGAGGCAACTGATCACTGTGTATCTCACACATTGCTGTTTCTCTCCCTCTCTTTCCTGCTCCTTCCCCTCTCTCTAAAAGTAAATAAATAAAATCTTCAAAAAAAAAAAGAGACTTGTAAGGCACACAGAATTGGCATACATAGGAGGCTCAGATAAAACCTACCTAAGGCTTTCTCATCTGTATGTGCTAAGGCCAGACTTTCCATATATGTAACCAAGGCTTCAAACACGAACTGTTCTACCAGAGACTCTTCTTCCCTGTAAAATAAGGAATACTGATTCTTACATAAGGAAACAATGAAGTAGAAAAATGGGGACAAAAAGTAATGTTATTAAACAATAAAGACATTAATTTTGTTTTTTAAAAATGGCTCAAATGTTTTAAAACATAAAACCACCTAAAATACTTTCAGAAAGAAAACATCCTCAAGAGCAGACCAAAGATGACATATATTGGAAGAGAAAGCACTGGCTTTTTCTCCATGTATGAGTACCCATCCCTCCTCCTCTTATACCTGCAATTGCTCATAGCGCATAATCTTAAAACTGCTGTTCCAACCATACTTTTACACGTACCATTAAAATTAAATGTAATAGAAAAGACTACCTGATACTGCATCTATATTCTTTTAAAATAAAGGAGTTTTAAAAGCTCTCAACCTATCTGAAAATAAGTCAGCACCAAGAGTTAACTCTAAGCTGGTCTTTCTGTGGTGGTGAAATTTTCACAAAGAAGTGTGCAGTATACACAGCAAAATACAGTACATCCCAGAGGAAGATGGCGTCAGGGTAGGAGGGAGCAGATTCCACTTTCCCCTATACATAGGAGAAAATCCTATATGATCTACAGAGTAAAAGAGCACACAGCCAACAGTACCTCAGCATATATGAAAATAAGAGACCAAAAATTGTAGCGGACACTGAAAAACCAGACAGTAAGGAGAGTGCTTCAGGACAGTAAGGTCCCAGGGGCACGGGCAGGGACCAAGGTGGCTGCAGCCCCAGGCCTAGGGCTCCAGGTCTGCCACAGGGTCCTTGGGAGACAGCCAGGGCAACTGCTCCCTCCCTGGCCAAACAAGGTGTGAGCAGCACCAGGAGAGACCTGGTTGCTTGAAGTAGCAGAGAAGGGAATAAGGACTAAGTGGCAAACACACAGGGCCTGTGAGCACCCACAGAGTCTGTGGACATAGGTTGGGGAGAGTTGAGAGTCACCCAGTGACAGGCCCTGACCCCAATAATCACTGGTCTGGCTGGAGAATTGGGCTGTGGGAGAGGCCAGCCAACTATATGGAGCGGCAGGCTTGAGTAGGAGGAATTTCTCAAAAAAAAAAAGTGAAAAGAGAGACACTGCTTGGGGAATTCTCCTGCAGCAATCGCTCAGGCCTCCATGCCACGCAGCTGGGCAGCGATCCTGAGGTTGGACGGAAGGTTGTGTGGAAGACCCTGCATCCCCCCCATAGCACTGGGAAGGGTACACACCCGTGGGACAAGGCAGCCTGGCTGAGAGTGCGTGTGTGCCTGCACTCCAGCCCACAGTGGTAACCCTGGGAAAACTGCGTGATCAGGAGGGCCTGGACCCCACACCCAAGATGACTGGGAAAGGTGCCAGGCTACCTCCACGGGGAGTTCGAAGCCTGAGCACAGATCAGATTGGGAAGAAAGAAAAGCCACATCAATCCCCCCTCAGCCTACTGCAGCCAGCAAGACCTGAAAAATCGGTTTGGCCACCTCAAAACCAAGAGGCTTTTAAAATTCAATTTAATCTGAATTTTTAAATAAATTTTTATTTTTTAATTTTTCTTATATTTTTAGCTTTCAATTCCTTTTCCCTCTCTTTCCTTTTTTCTTGTTTTATTCTTTCCTCCTTTCTTCCCAATTTTATTTCTTCTTCCTCTCTTCTTATGCCTTTTCTTTAATACCTACAAGTGAGACAAAAAAAAAAGCAAAAAAAAAAAGGGAACTGTGAAAAGACCAGAATTAGACCCAATGAAGGGGCATCACAACACCTGAAACAGTGAGATAAATTTCACTTTGCTATTACAGAGAACCTGCAAGTTATTGCATATTTGTATCATTATTATTTTCTCATTATTCTCACATCTTTTGTTTTAATAGTATTTTTGTAGTCCTCTTCTTTCTGGTTAGTCTTCTATGCTTGGCTGGTTATACTGTATCATTTGACAGCTTTCCCCTGTCCCCTCATTCATAGTCTATTGTTAATTTACTGTCCTTTACTTCACCTGTGCTCCATCAACACACTACTGACGGTCCAATACCCTTATTCTTGGCATCTCATAGATTCTATCATATGATTGTTGCTTAATATTATTGTTAAGTAATAGCTATTCCATACTATTGTAAATACTACAAAACAGCCCTCCCAGGTCTTAGCCCACTTCATTGTTTCCTGAACTATAATATTGTAGTGCTTAACTCTATTCTCTCACACTACACCTATTTACTATCTTTTACTCTCACTTTACCTCACAACCTGACCTCCCATAACCTCACTGCTTTCTACATCCAATTCATAATCCTTCCCTCCCCAACAAGAGTCTTTTCTTCTTTCCAACCTTTCCAAAAACTGGCTAGTTGGGTGGAGTACCATGGTTAACACTATACATAGCTAAAGGATCTCATATCTCTTCTCTACCGGCTGCTACTGTAAATATCATAAAATACTCTCCTGCTGTCTTTAAACCACTTTCCCTTCCCCTCCAACTGATCACAAAAAAAGGGTAAGTGGAAGCTGTGAACACCAGGATACCCACTGGAAGAGGAAACCCAACAACAAAGGAACCATCAGCAGATAACAACAGAAAAAGGTGAAGGAGGGGGTGTAAACCACACAAACCTCAATCCAGGACCTATATGGAAATACAACTAAATAGTGAAGAAACTACCCAGTACAAACAACTGAACAAGAGCATAAGAGAATCCTCAAAACCTTGTACACACAAAAGAACCAGCTTCAACACAACCTGCCCTCACCAGAATAACAAAATACAAGAGGTGGTAGACAGAGTGACCCTCACTTAACCAGATGGTGGGAAGGACCCACCAAAGAAATACCCAATAACAATCAAAACCTAAAGACAAACACAGAGCCAACTTAAAGGACAGCCCAAGACCAGTGAGCTGAGGAGATCAAAAGGACAGCACCACTGAATCTCACAGCTCTCCTACCACAGAAGTTCACACCATAAACCCAGGGAGCCAGAACAGACCGATTTAAGAACCTGGAGCTAACAACAAGAGTCTTACAAACACTGGGAAGACAAAGAAACAATCCCCAAAAGAAAGGAAAGGGGGAAGCCTCAGAAAGAATGCTAAATGAAATAGATGCAACTGAACTATCAGATACTAAATGCAAAGCACTGGTTATTAGGAAGCTCAGTGAGCTCACAGAATTACCAGAAACTACAGGGAAACTACAATGAACTCACTGCAAACTATATCAACATGAAAAAGGAAATAGAAACTATCAGCAAGGGCCAAGAGGAAATGAACAATACAACTTCTGAACTGAAGAACACAGTAGAAGGAATCAACAGCAGAATCGATGAAGCAGAAGATCAGATCAGCGAGCTAGAGGACAAAGTAGAAAAAAACACCCAGAAAGAGCAAGAAAAGGAAATGAGGCTCAGAAAGAATGAAGAGGGATTAAGAAAAATGCAAGACAGTATTAAATGCAATAATATCTGTATAAAAGGGATACCAAAAGGAGAAGAAGAAGAGCAAGGAATAGAAAACCTGTTTGAAAGGGTAATGATGGAAAACTTCCCTAATTTGATGAGACAAAAAGTCACATACATCCAGGGAACACAGAGAGCCCCAATCAAGAAGAAGCCAAAGAGTCCCACCTCAAGAAAAATCACAATTAAAATGGTAAAATACCAAGACAAATTAAAATGGCAAAATACCAAGACAAGGAGAAAATCTTAAAAGCAGCAAGAGAGAAAAAGAAAGTAACAAACAAGGGAACCCTGATAATGTTAGCAATTCAATTCTCAATGAAAACACTCCAAGCCAGAAGAGAATTGCCAGAAATATTCCAAGTAATGAGAACCAGAGGCCTGCAACCAAGGCTACTTCACCCAGCAAGGCTCTCAATCAAGATAGAAGGCCAAACAAAGAGCTTCCAAGACAAAATAAGTCTAAAAGAATACACCTCCACCAAACCAGATCTGCAAGAGATGCTTAAGGGACAATTTTAAGGAAAGGAAGAAAAAGAGAGAGACAGAAAGGAACACATGTATGAAAATGGCAATGAATAAGTACCTATCAATAATAATATTTCTTTAATATTTTATTGATTATACCATTACAGTTGTTCTATTCCCCCCCTTCATTCTCCTCCACTCCAACACTCCCTCCTCCACCATTCTCCCCCGCTTAGTTTAAAACCACGTGTCTCAAGTTCTTTGGATTCTATATTTCCCCTACTACTTTTGCCCTCCCCCCTATCTGTTTTTTACCTACCATCTATGCTACTTATTCTCTGTACCTTCTCCCCCTTCTCCTCCCACTCCCCTGTTGCTAACCCTCCATGTGTTCTTCATTTCTATGGTTCCACTCCTGATCTAGCTGTCCTCTTGGTTTGCTTTTGTTTCAGGTGTGGTTGTTAGTAATTGTGAATTTGCTGTCCTTTCACTGTTCCTATTTTTTATCTTCTTCTTCTTAGATAAGACCCTTTAGCATTTCATATAATAAGGGCTTGGTGATGATGAACTCCTTGAACTTGACCTTAACTGAGAAGCACTTTATCTGTCCTTCCATTCTAAATGAAAGTTTTGCTGGATAAAGCAATCTTGGCTGTAGGTCTTTGGATTTCATGACTTGGAATACTTCTTTCCAGCCCCTTCTTGCCTGTAAGGTCTCTTTAGAGAAATCCACTGACAGTCTGATGGGCACTCCTTTGTAGGTGACTGTCCCAATATCACTTGCTGCTTCTAGGATTCTCTCCTTCATTTTAGTCTTGGCTAATGTAATTATGATGTGCCTTGGTGTGTTCCTTCTTGGGTCCAACTTCTTTGGGACTCTCTGAGCTTCCTGGATTTCCTGGAAGTCTATTTCGTTTGCCAGACTGGGGAAGTTCTCCTTTATTATTTGTTCAAATAAGTTTTCCACTCGTGGCTGTTTCTTTCCCGCTTCTGGTACCCCTATAATCCGGATGTTGGAACGTTTACAGATGTCCTGGAGTTTCCTAAGCCTCTCCTCATTTTCTTGAATTCTCATTTCTTCATTCCTTTCTGGTGGGATGTTTTGTTCTTCCTTCTGGTCCATTCCATTGATCTGAATCCCAGTTTCCTTTCCATCACTATTGGTTTCCTGGACATCTCCCTTCATTTCAATTAGTTTAGCCTTCATATATTCCTCTAATTTGTGACTATAATCAACCAGTTCTGTGAGCATCCTGACAAACAGTGTCTTGAATTGTTCTTCTGAGAGGCTGGCAATTTGTCAGTTGCTTAGACTTATTGGCTCTGGGACTTTGAGTTCTTAATATAATGTCTGTGCCATCGTTTGGGCTGTCCGTGCCTATTCCATAGCAGGATCGGAGCCCTAAGGTGTTCACTAGAGCAGGGCAACTAAGTCACTGGGTTTTGATGCTGTATGCAAGGGCGGAGTCAAAGAGGAACTATGGTGTCCCGCCTGTCGCCTGCCACCGTGGCCCCCACCAGCGCCGCAGCCACCACTGTCACCGGGCCCACGCGTTTCGTTCCACTGCACTTGAGTGTGCCACCGCCGTCAGCCCTCCACCACTGGGTTCGCCCCCTGGGGCCTGCGTTGTCTGTCTCACTATGCGCGAATGTGCGACTGAGGTCAGTCTGCCCCACACCGACTGGTTCTGGGATGCCTGCCTAGGTCGGGGGATCTGTCCTGCCCAACCCTGCTCCGCTGCTGGCTCCGTCCCTCTTACCATCCCCATTGAATGGTTTGTAGTTGTCAGACTTCCGTATAATTCAATTTTCTGGTCTTTGGCTGTGTCTTTGTTCTCCAAACCTTTGTTGTATCCAAACTTGGCTGTGGGAGAAGGCACAATGTTTCCACCTATGCCTCCATCTTGGCGGAAGTCAATAAGTACCTATCAATAATAATCTTAAACATAAATAGATTAAATGTGCCAATCAAAAGACATAGAATAGCTGAATGGATAAGAAAGAATGACCGACAAATATGCTATCTACAAGAGACCCATCTCAGAACAAAAGACCTACACAGAATGAAAGTGAAGGGCTAGAAACAAATATTCCAAGCAAATGGACAAGAACAACAACAAAAAAAAACCCAGGGTAGCAATACTCATATCAGACAAAATAGACTTCAAAAAAGGGGCCATAAAGACAGACCCAGAAGGTCACTACATAATATTCAAGGGAAGAATCCACCAAGAAGACATAAACACTGTAAATATATATGCATCCAACATATGATACAAATACATAAAGAAAATCTTAGAGGACTTCAAGAAAGATATTGACAGCAACACAATTACACTAGGGGATTTTAACAGCCCATTCTCAAAAAAGGACAGATCTTCCAAACAAAATGAAATGAACTTAACTGATATATATAGAGCCCTTCATCCCAAAGAAGCTAAATACACATTCTTTCAAATGCACATGGAATATTTTCAAAGACAGACCACATGATAGGACATCAAACATACCTCAACAAATTTAAGAAAACTGAAATCATACGGAGCATTTTCTCCAACCACAGGGGACTGAAACTAGAAACCAACTCCAAAGGAAAAAACCCAAAACACCCAAAATCATGGGGATTGAATAGCATGCTATTAAACAATTAATGGATCAAGAATAAAATTAGGAAAGTAATCAAAGTTTCCTGAAACAAATGAAAATGAACTCACAACCACGAAAAACTTATAGGACACAGCCAAGGCAGTCCTGAGAGGGAAGTTCATAGAGATACAGACTTACCTAAAAAAGATAGAAACATTTCAAACAAACAACCTAACCCTACGCCTGCAAGAACTTGAGAAACAACAGCAAAGACAGCCCAGAGCAAGTAGAAGGAAGGAAATAACCAAGATCATAGCAGAATTAAATAACATAGAGATGAAAAATTCTAAGGATCAATGAATCTAGGAGCTGGTTCTTTGAAAAGATAAACAAAATCAACAAGCCTTTATGCAGGGTCATCAAGAAAAAAGAGAGAGGACCCAAATAAACACAATCTGAAATTTAAAAGAATTTATTACAACTGACAGCAAAGAAATAGAAGAAATGGTAAGAAATTACTATGAAGAACTGTATACCAAGAAATTTGAAAACCAAGGTGAAATAAAAAAATTTCTAGAAAAACATAATCTTCCAAAATTCAGTGAAGAAGTAGAATGCTGAACAGACCAATAACAGCAGATGAAATTGAAGCAGTAATCAAAAAACTCCCGTCACACAAAAGCCCTGGACCAAATGGTTTCACAGAAGAATTCTACAAAACATTTAAGGAAGAGCTAATCCCTATTCTTCACAGACTATTCCAAAAAATGAAAAATGATGGAAGACTCCCGAACTCTTGTTCGGGATGAAGCCAGCATCATCCTAATTCCAAAACCAGATAAAGACACAACAAAGAAAGAACACTTCAGACCAATGTGGCTGATGAACATAGATGCTAAAATCCTGAACAAAATATGAGCGAACCATATTCAACAATACATTAAAAAGATCATACACCATGACCAAGTAGGATTCATCGCAAGGATGCAAGGATGGTTGAATATTCACAAATCAGTAAATGTAATACATCACATGAACAAAAGCAAAGACAAAAATTACATGATCACATCAATAGATGCCGAAAAAGCATTTGGTCAGGGACAGCACCTATTTATGATAAAAACACTCAGCAAAGTGGGAATAGAGGGAGCATTCCTCAATATAATAAAGGCCATATATGAGAGACCTAAAGCCAACATCATACTCAATGGGCAAAAACTAAAAGCTTTTCCACTAAGATCAGGAACAAGACAAGGTTGTCTACTTTCACTACTTCTACTCAATATAGTAATGGAAGTTTTAGCCACAGCGATCAGACAAAAAAAGGAAATGAAAGGCATCCAAATTGGAAAGGAGGAAACAAAACTGGCATTGTTTGCAGATGACATGATAGTGTACATAGAAAACCCTATAGAACTCACTCCAAAACTCCTTGATCTAATAAATGAATTTGGCAAAATAACGAGATACAAAGTTAACATCCAGAAATCAAAGGCATTTTCGTATACTAACAATGAATCAGCCGAAGCAGAAATCAAGAAAAGAATCCCATTTGATATAGCAAAAACAAAAATAAAATACCTAGGAATAAACTTAACCGAGGACGTAAAATACCTGCATGCAGAAAACTACACGACACTGAAGAAAGAAATCAAGGAAGACACAAACAAATGGAAACATATACCGTGTTCATGGAATGGAAGAATTAACATCATCAAAATGTCCATACTACCCAAAGTAATTTACAGATTTAATGGAATACCTATTAAAGTACCAATCACATATTTCACAGACATAGAACCAACACTTCAAAAATTTATATGGAACCATAAACGACCCTGAACAGCAGCTGCAATGTTGAGAAAAATGAACAAAGTAGGACGGAACACAATACCTGATACCAAACTGTATTACAAGACCACAGTAATCAGAACCGCCTGGTGCTGGCATAAAAACAGGCACATGGACTAATGGAACAGAACAGAGCCCAGAAATAAACCCAAGTCTCTACAGTCAGTTAATATTCAACAAAGGGGACAGCAACATAAAATGGAGTAAAAACAGCCTCTTCAAAAAATGGTGTTGGGATAACTGGACACCTATGTGCGAAAAAAAATGAAACTCGAGCACCAACTTACACCATAGACACACACACACACACACACACAAATTCAAGGTGGATAAAAGATTTAAATATAAGCTGTGACAGCACAATTAAAGTCCTAGAGGAGAATATAGGTAGGAAAGTCTGAGATGTTTCATGCAGCAACATTTTTGCTGAAATGTCCCCTAGAGCAGAGGACATAAAGGAAAGAATAAACAAATGGGATCTCATCAAAATAAAAAAGCTTCTGCACGGCTAAGGAAAACAGTACTGAAATAAAAAGAGAGCCAACTGTATGGTAATACATATTTGCCAATGATACTCAGGCAAGGGTTTAATCTCTAAAATATATAAAGAACTTACATGACTCCACTCTAAGAAGACAAGCAACCCAATTAAAATATGGGCAAAGGTCTTGAACAGACACTTCTCTAAGGAGGACATAAAGAGGATCCAGAGACACATGAAAAGGTGCTCAGCATCACTAGCCAACAGAGAAATGCAAATTAAAACCATAATGAGATACCACTTCACACCAGTCAGAATGGCTATCATAAACAAAGAAACAAACACAAGTATTGGAAAGGTTGTGGAGAAAATGCGACCCTAGTTCAATGTTGGTGGGATTGCAGACTGGTACAACCACTATGGAAAACATAGTGGTATGGAATTTTCTAAGAAAACTAAAAATGAATCTCCCCTTTGACCCAGCAATTCCATTGCTAGGATTAGATCCTAAGAACCCTGAAACACCAATACAAAAGAACCCATGCACATCAATGTTCACAGCAGCACAATTTATAATAGCCAAGTGCTGGAAGCAACCTAGGTGCCCATCAGTAAATGAATGGATCAAAAAACTATGATACATTTCCACAATGGAATTTTATGCAGCACAAAGAAATAAGGAGCTCCCACCCTTTGCAACAGCATGGGTGGAACTTGAAAGCATTATGCTGAATGAAATAAGCCAGGCAGTAAAAGACAAATACCATGAGATCTCACCTTTAACAGGAACCTAAATAACAAAACAAACAAGAAGCAAAACATAACCAAAGACACTGAAATAGATAATAGGCTGACAGTGAACAGAGGGAAGAGGAGAGGGAATTTCAAGGGAAAAGGGGAAGGGTTTACAGGAAGAAGTATAAAGGACATATAGACAAAAACTAAGAGGGGTGGTGGAAATGGGAGGGAGGTGGGGAGCACAGGGGGGGGTGAGCTGGGATGGGAGTAAAAGACAGAAAACTGTACTTGAACAACAATTAAAATAAATAAATTAATTAATTTTTAAAAAGTTAACTCTAAGCCTTTTACAAGCATATCCAGTAAATGTAAATGTCTGTGGACCACTTATGCAGAAGAAACTCATAGGTTGGCCAAAACCCATGAGTTTAGTCTGTTTACTTCTTTTTAGTGAAAGAAACTAGATCTTTAACTAAAACATATTATCTTTAATAATATGAGAAAATAAATATTTAAGTATAGAAAATGACAGGTATAGGCACTAAGTCTCCTGGGAGTTCAGAGAAAACTAAGTGTAAAAAGTTCCAGTTGTGTGAGAAAATGCTGGGTCACAGCACAGCCACTGGGAAGGAGCATTTTCCTGGAACAAACAAAACCAGAATGTGGTGCTGGAGAATGGGGAGGACTTAGAACAAGAATTATAAACTGGTATTTGGTTTGGCAGAAATATCATCCAAATTAGTTTTCTTAATGAACCCCAGAAGGGGCAGGACCTCTCAGACTTTCAAAAGGAACATATTAGCCCTGGCTGGCGTAGCTCAGTGGATTGAGCGCGGGCCTGCGAACCAGACGATCGCGGTTCGATTCCCAGTCAGAGCACATGGTTGGGTTGCAGGCCGGTTCCTTGCAGGCTAACTACCAGCAGGGGACGCATAAAGGCAACCATACATTGATGTCTCTCTCCCTCTCTCCTTCCCCTCTAAAGATAAATAAATAAAATCTTAAAAAAAAAAAAACAAACAAAAGGAACATATTGCCCCCGATGCTGAACACTAAAATCTGATGCTGAAAAATGAAGGATACTGCCCAATAAACAAATAGTATGGGCACAGACATGGAGCGCAAGCTGAAAAACATGCATCAGCAAGCACATTGGCAAAGCTAGGAGGGTCATTTGAAAGAGCAATTTGGAATGAGACTGCAAAAGTTACAGCTGATTTGTAGAGGTATTCCAAGGTCAGACCAAGCACAAGTGTTTTCATCTTAGACACCAAAACCAGTTGAAGTAGGTACGTTGAGAAATAACATGACAAAATGATACTCTAAAACTGGTCTCTCCAAAGGTGTACAAAACAGATCATTATCATGCAGAAAAGGAAACAGAACTAGTAAGATCTCAAAATATTGATGCTCAGATCTTTTCTCCAAGAGACACTTAGAATGCAGTTCAACAATACAGAGAAAAGGAAATAGAAGGCCAAACAAGGAAAGAAATAAAGAGAACACCTAAGAAAATTGTCAAGGAGATTTAGAGAAGAAAGTCAAGCAGGAACCCAAAACAGAGACTTGACAGCTATCTGCATGAGGATACCATAGTATCAGTTTTTTTATCTGGACAGAACGGCCAGGTGAGCTTAATTCCAATTCTTCTTTTTGGGAATTTGACCCACCTACCAGCCCTATGATAGCCCTGGTACTTGGAAGCTCTCTCCTGTCCATGTTCAGTCCCCATCAGCTGAGAGTGTTATTTTATCCCACAAGAGAACGGTGCTGTGACCTGCTCCCAACAGACAGGGGTAGGGCACTGGGAACTGAAAAGTAGAAGTAAACACCCTGTGTTTATACCCTGTGATGATATTTCTCCCAGGTATCAGTTGCTGGTCTACTTTACACCATTTCTGGATAGCTCTGCTTCCCAGAATTAATGATGGACCTTGAAAATATAATGTAACTCCTTGGAACAGGTTCTGGAAATTTCTCAGAAAAGCTGAAGCCAGTTTCCATTCAGCAGAGAATCTACTGGGATCCATCACCTAACAGTGAAAACACTACCACATGATTACACAGTTGTGTCTATGATTACTGCTTTCCAAAACAAACCTACAGAATTTAGGGTACATATAAAAACAATGAAACAGAAAAGAGTAAGGGAATAAGTAACATAAATTTCAGGATAATGAGTAACTTATGGCAGGGGAGGTTCTAAAATATTAACAGTATTCTATATCATAATTGGTTACTAAGCAAAAACATCTTTTGTTATTATTACTCTATAAAATTTACAAATTTTAAAAGAGGTGTAATTGAGCCCTGGCTGGCGTAGTTCAGTGGATTGAGCGCAGGCCTGCGAACCAGACAATCGCGGTTCGATTCCCAGTCAGGGCACATGCCTGGGTTGCAAACCGGTTCCTTGCAGGCCAACTACCAGCAGGGGATGCACAAAAGGCAACCATACAGTGATGTTTCTCTCCCCCTCTCCCTCCCCTCTATAAATAAATAAATAAATAAATAAGATCTTTAAAAATAAAAATTAAAAATAAATAAATAAAAGAGGTGTAATTGATACATAACATTATATTAGTTTCAGGTGTACTGCATACTGGTTTGATATTTGTATATAACAAAATGATCATCAGTCAGTCAACTTAGTACCTGACACCATATAATTACCAAATGTTTTCTTCTTGTGATGATAACTTTTAAGATCTATTCTCTTAGCAGCTTTCAACTATGCAATGCAGTATTATTAACTACAGTCACAATGCTATACATCACCTCCCTATAACTTATTTATAGCTAGAAATGCGTACCTTTGCACTCCTTTACCCATTTCACCCACCCCCTCTCGCAGCCTGTGGCTACCACCAATCTGTTTTCTCTGTATCTATCACATTTTTTATAGATTAGACATATAAATAATATTATCAGTATTTGTCTTTCTGTCCTTGACTTATTTCACTTAGCATAATGAATTCAAGGCTGATCCGTGTTGTCTCAAATGGCATGATATCCTTTTTCTTCCTACCTGAGTAATATTACACTGTGTATATATGAGACATAACTTTAGCCCTTCACCCACCAGTACACACTTACAATGTTTCCATGTCTTGGCTATAGTAACTAATGCTGAAATATACATGGGAGTGCATATATCCTCTTTTTTCCAAGTATACTTTATTGATTATGTTATTACAGTTGTCCCATTTTCTTTCTTTCTTTTTTTAATATCTTTATCTTTAGAGGGGAAGGGAAAGAGAGAGGAAGAGAAACATCAATGTGTGGTTGCTTCTTGTGCATCCCCTGCTGGGAACTGGCCCCTGCCAGGAAGTGGCCTGCAACCCAGGAATGTGCCGACTGGGAATGGAACCGTGATCATCTGGTTCGCAGGCCCGCGCTCAATCCACTGAGCTACACCAGCCAGGTACAGTTGTCCCATTTTCTTCTGCCCTTTATCTACCTCTGCCCTGCACCCTGTTCCCACCAGGATTCCACCACTCCTTAGTTCATGTCCATGGCTCATACATGATAGTCTTTTCCCTTCACCATTTCCTATACTACTTGTAACCTCCCCGTCTATTTTCACCCACAAATTATACTTCTTATTCCCTGTACCTTTTCTTCCACTCTCCCACCAACCCCTCCATGCTGATAACCCTTCATGTGCTCTCCAGTTCTGTGATTCTGTTCCTGTTCTAGTTGTTTGCTTAGTTTATTTATTTAGGTTCAGTTGTTGATAGTTGTTTTTGTTGTCATTTTACTGTTCATAGCTTTGATCTTCTTCTTTTTCTTAGGTAAGTCTCTTTAACATTTCATAAAATAAGGGCTTGGTGACAATGAACTCCTTTAACTTGACCTTCTCTGGGAAGCACTTTACCTGCCCTTTTCTTCTGAATGATAGGGTTACTGGATAGAGTATTCTTGGATGTAGTAATTTGAATACTTCAAATACTATCAAGTACTGAATGATAGCTTCACTGGATAGAGTAATCCTGGATGTAGTAATCTTGGATGCCTTTCATGACTTCAAATACTTCTTGCCAGCCCCTTCTTGTCTGTAAAGGCTTCTTTTGATAAATCAGCTGATAGTCTTATGGGAACTCTTTTCTGGTAAGCGTCTCCTCTTCTCTTGCTGCTTTGAAGATCCTCTCCTTATCTTTCATCTTGGGTACTGTAATTATGATGTGCCTGGGATGTGTGCTTCCTTGGGTCCAACTTTTTGGGGACAGTCTGAGCTTCCTGCACTCTCTAGAAGTCTATTTCCTTTGCCAGATTAGGGAAGTTCTTCATTATTTTTTCAAATTAAGTTTTCAATTTCTTGCTCTTCCTATTCCCCTTTGGCACCCCTAGAATTCCAATGTTGAAACATTTAAAGTTGCCCCGGAGGTTCCTGTGTCTCATCTCATTTCTTTGAATTCTTGTTTCTTCATTCTTTTCTGTTTGAATGTTTACTTTTTTCTTCCGCTCCAAACTGCTGACTAGAGTCCCAGTTACCTTCCTGTCACTGTTGGTTCCCTATACATTTTCATTTATTTCACTTTTCATAGCCTTCATATTTCACTCTATATTGCGACAATACTCAACCATTTCTGTGAGCACCCTGATTACCAGTATTTTGAACTCTGCATCTGATAGGTTGGCTTTCTCTTCAGTGCTTAGTCACTTTTGGAGTTTTGATCTGTGCTTCCATTTGGGCCACATTTCTTGTATTTACACACCTGTTATGTACCAAAGGGCAGAGCCTTAGGTATTTGCCAGGGCTGCACTGTGGCACTGTATGTGGGGGAGGAGTCAGAGAGGGAACAGTGTCTCTTACTTGGCTCTGGCCAGCTTTCAGTCACTTCCACCACTACCCACAAGTAAACTGGGCCCTTCTGGTGCTGATTCCTGGGTGGATAGGTTTGTGTATGTTCTAGGACTCTGTGGGTCTCTCCAACAACTCACCTATGAGGCTGGGAGTTTTTCCCACCGCTGCAAGGCCCAGAGGTTTTTACGGCCAGATGTTTTGAAGCTTTATTTCCCCACGCTAGAACCCTGGGTTGCACGATCTGTCTCATTCCCCAGCTGTTCCTCCTGGCTTATCCGCATGCAAGTGTGGGACTGCCAGCCACTGCCTCACCTGCCCAGTCTTCCAGCAGCCACCGTGCCACACATCCTCTCCCAGAGTATAGTATTTTGGATATCAGCACCCTGGCTGCCCATCTCCATCCCTCCTACCAGTCTGGATGAATGTTTCTTCTTCAACTCCTTGGTTGTCAGATTTCTATACAGTTCAACTTTCTGGCAGTTTAGCTTGTTTTCTGTTTTTAAATTTGTTGTTGTCCTTCTTTTGGTTGTGTTAGGAGGCAAAATGTATCTACCTATGCCTCCTCTTGGCCAGCAGTCTAATTATCTCTCTTTTTGAAATGCAAGCTCCATGATAGGCTACATCTTTATGTCAGCAGTCTTTGGCACATATTTTAAAATATTTTTTACTTCCGCCAAGATGGAGGCATAGGTGGAAACACTATGCCTTCTCCCACAACCAAGTTTGGATACAACAAAAGTTTTGGAGAACTAAGACACACCCAGAGACCAGAAAACCGAATTATACGGAAGTCCGACAGCTACGAACCGTTCAATGGGGACGGTAAGAGAGGCAGAGCCAGCAGCGGAGCAGGGTCAGGAAGGACAGACCTAGGAGCGCAGGCAGCCCGGACCTAGTCGGAGAGCGGGGCAGACTGACCAAGGTCGCACATTCGCGCACAGTGAGACAGACCACGCAGGCCCCAGGGGGCGAACCCAGTGGTGGAGGGCTGACAGCAGTGGCACACTCGAGTGCAGTGGAGCGGGGCGAGTGGCCCTGGTGATGGTGGTGGCTGTGGTGCTGGTGGGGGTCGCGGAGGCGGGCGCCAGAGGGAAGCCATTGTCCCTCTTTGACACCTCCCCCACATACAGCATCACAACCCAGCAACTGAGTTGCCCTGCTTGGGTGAAGACCTAGGGCTCCGATCCTGCTATGTAACAGGCACGAACAGCCCAAAGGATGGCTCAAGAAGAACTCAAAGTCCCAGAGCCAATAAGTCTAAGCGACCAACACATTGCCAGGCTCTCAGAAGCCCAATTTAAAACACTATTTATCAGGATGCTCACAGAATTGGTAGAGTACAGTCACAAATTGGAGGAACATATGAAGGCTAAACTAATTGAAATGAAGGGAGATGTCCAGGAAACCAATAGTGATGGAAAGGAAACTGGGACTCAAATCAATGGAATGGACCAGAAGGAAGAACGAAACATCCAACCAGAAAGGAATGAAGAAATGAGAATTCAAAAAAATGAGGAGAGGCTTAGGAACCTCCAGGACATCTTTAAACGTTCCAACATCCGGATTATAGGGGTACCAGAAGGGGGAAAGAAACAGCCACGAGTGGAAAACTTATTTGAACAAATAATAAAGGAGAACTTCCCCAGTCTGGCAAAGGAAATAGACTTCCAGGAAATCCAGGAAGCTCAGAGAGTCCCAAAGAAGTTGGACCCAAGAAGGAACACACCAAGGCACATCATAATTACATTAGCCAAGACTAAAATGAAGGAGAGAATCCTAGAAGCAGCAAGGGATAAGGGGACAGTCACCTACAAAGGAGTACCCATCAGACTGTCAGCGGATTTCTCAAAAGAGACCTTACAGGCAAGAAGGGGCTGGAAAGAAGTATTCCAAGTCATGAAATCCAAAGACCTACAGCCAAGATTGCTTTATCCAGCAAAACTTTCATTTAGAATGGAAGGACAGATAAAGTGCTTCTCAGATAAGGTCAAGTTCAAGGAGTTCATCATCACCAAGCCCTTATTATATGAAATGCTAAAGGGACTTATATAAGAAAGAGATGATGAAAAATATCAACAGTGAAAGGACAGCAAACACACAGTTATTAACAACCACACCTAAAACAAAAGCAAACCAAGAGGACAGCTAGATCAGGAGTGGAACCATAGAAATGAAGAACACATGGAGGGTTAGAAACAGGGGGGTGGGAGGAGGAGAAGGGGGGAGAAGGCACAGAAAATAGCATAGATGGTAGGTAGAAAATAGATAGGGGGAGGGCGAGAATAGCGGAGGAAATATAGAATCTAAAGAAGTTGAGACACATGGTTATAAACTAAGGGGGGAGAAGGGTGGGGAAGGGAGTGTGCGGGTGGAGGGGAATGAAGGGGGGAATAGAACAACTGTAATGGTATAATCAATAAACTATATTTAAAAAAACAAACAAAAAATAAAATAAAATAAAATAAAATATTTTTATTAAATTTATTTTAGTAACAGTGGTTAATACCATTGTTGCTTCAGATCTTATATTTGGGTCATTGATCCATTTTGAGTTAATTTTTATGTACAGTGTCAACATGCAATTTTCATTCTTTTTCATGTGGCTTTCCAATTTTCCCAGCACCATTTGTTGAATAGGTTTTCTTTTCCCCACCATATATTTTTGTCTTCTTTGTTGAAAAGTAGTTACCCATATACATGTGTTTATTTCTGGGCTCTTAACTTTGTCCTATAGGTCTATGTTCCTGGTTTCCCACCAAAACCATGCTGTTTTGCTTTACAGTCTAGTGCTCAATTCATTGAGGTACACCAGTCAGGGCTGTACTGTTTTGATTACTATAGCTTTGTAGTATAATTTTAAGTCAGGGAGTATGATATATCCAGCTTTGTTCTTTTTTTTCAGGATTGCTTTGGCTATTTGGGATCTTTGGTTGTTCCATACAAATTTGATGCTTCTTTTTGTACTATATCCTTGGAAAATGCCATTTGGATTTTGATGGGGATTGTACTGAATCAGTATATTGCTTTGGGTAATATGGTCACTTTAACTAGGTTAATTCTTCATTCCATGAACATGGATATCTTTCCATTTCTTTGTGTCTTCCTCAATTTTTTCAGCAATGTCTCATAGTTTTCAGTGTATAGGTCCTTCATATTCTTTGCTAAATCATCCTAGGTATTTCATTCGTTTTGTTGCAATTGCAAATGGAATTTTTTTTCTGAAATTTCATTGTTGGTATACAGGAACACAACAGATTTTTGTACATTGGTTTTGTATCCCTCAAATTGACTACATTAATTTACTGTTTGTTATATTTTTTTGTGGCCTTGGAACCTTCTTTATAAAGAATTGTGTCATCTACAAAAATAACAATTTCACTGCATTCCTTTTTTGGATGCTTTTTATTTGTTTCTGTTGCCTGATTGCTCTGGATAGGACTTGTAGTACTATGTTCAGTAACAGTGGTGAGAGTGGTTATCCTCGTCTGTTCCAAATCTTAGAGGAAAAGCTTTCAGGTTTTTTGCCACTGAGTATGTTATTAGCTGAGGCTTTGTCATATATGGCACATAATATTTTTAGTAAGTTAAAATATAAATAAGTTAATAAGCTATTTGAATGAATAAATAATCAAATACAACTATCCCTTTAGGTCAAGGACTAATTATCTTTTCTTATTGTCTTTTACAGCAGCACCTTGATTGGCTCTCAGTCTTGTCCCACTCAGATTCACAATCCATATAGTTATCAGCAGGTGGATTTAGTAGGAAATCTAACCATGCCACTCACTCCCTGTTCCCATACTCTAAGGACTTGTCATCACTAAAGGTAACCTGTGTTTCTTAACTCAACAGACAAAGGCTCCTGGTTGGCCTCACTATGTCCCCTTCCAAACTCCAAACTCCACAGTCTATACAAATATAAAATGTTTTTATCTTCTTATGTATTATCCTACTTCATATCTGAAATGCTCTAGCTGATTTTCATTTTTCCTTTAGTCTCATCTCAAGTACAGATGCCACAGGAAGCCTTCCCTAACTTACTCATACCGTGTTAGATACTTGATTCTTGTGCTCCAAAACCATACTCATACTGTAGGGTGTCTTTTGTTGTATTTAAAAGACTGCTGTGGTATTATGTTTGTATGCATTTCTCAGCAGTTTGAGCTTCATGACTACAAATTGCATTTTATTATTGTTTTAATCCCCAGAAAACAGTATTGCATCCAGCATGCACATACTAAATACTTGATATATGAATACATGAACACATAAACACCAAGTAACTTCCAAATCAATACGGATAATTTGACAAACTTGTTTTACACTCTCTACTCTCATGTGGCTTACTCACCTGAATTCCTTATAGATATTATTAAAAGCAAGTGATGCTCCTAGCCTCTTGAAAGCATTGGGGTGAAGTGCAAAGCTGTATAGTCGCTTGAAAAGTGATTTGGTGTTTACTGAACTTTTCTCCTGCTGTTGTGGTGTTGTCTGCTTAATGGACCATTTAAGGAATTCTTGAATACACCGACCACAAAAATCTCTCAAAGTACTGTCAATGGGGTCCACAATTCCATCCTAAAACAAAGCATAAAATAACAAGTGAATACTCTGGTGAGTCTCTGAGCATAGCCAGAATATGTTATAAAAATCTATAGCACTATTCAACAAAAAATAAACTCTAATAATATCAATACATCTAGAATCTAAATTCTAATAATTTCCTTTTGCAATAACAACACTTTCTTTTTAAAAATCCAGAAACTGAAAAATCCATTAAAAAGGGGAATACTTTAATAAGTAACAACAATAACAACAAAGCAGTGTTTTCTTTCCCTGAAGCAACCCAGTGACTGCATCCTAGAAATTTTTGTTGATTCGACCTTATAACAGTATCTGAGATGCTTTATGCATTGAAGTTAAAGAGAATAGACCCTTGCCAGTTCCAAAGAAATTGTACTGCTACATAAAGAAAAATCACATGGAGATGTGGTTTTGAAAATATAACTTTCCATAAGGGCAGTCTCCATAAAGGCACAATCTCTAAATACCTGAAAAAACACCTAAGGAAATTTGAATGCTTTTTATTTCCCATAGGTATTATTTCCTCTCAGATTTATAGAGAAAAAGTTTAACTTGAAAAAGTACACTGAATACTGAAATCAGGGAGTACTTTCTGCCTAACACCCCCATGATATTTGCTACATGCAAATCTTTGCTACAGTGTTGATTAGAATTCAAGAAGGTAGTCATCTATGGACATGTGAACAGGTGTTATTTACTGCTTCTCAGAGTAGAAGTATATAATGTATGTGTTCACATTAGGGCAGAAACAGTTCTTAATAGAAGACATGCTCTTTCACTGGAGTGCTATATTGCCAACTTTACATTTCTTCCTTTATCTTTTCTTTCCTCAAGTGTCTCATTATTCGTTATCATTATTTTACCTGGTTTCTTTCTGAAGCCCTTACTTAAACTAATTTCAAAGTTCAAAAGAGGAAAAAATAGCTAAAATTGAAACTTCAGAATAGAAACATTAGAATAAATCAATCTGAATGCAAATTAGTCAGAAATTAAATTAAATTTAATATGCTTACATGGACTTCAATATACACAAAGCTAATCTATGGTAATAAAAGTCAGAGTGCCTTTACCTAATTTCTAGGTAAAAGGCAGAGTGCCTTTACCTAATTTCTAGATAAAAGGCAGTCTATACTGAACATATATAAATGGGGTCATTCTGTACCTACTCTTTTGTGTCTGGCTTCTTTTATTCAACTTAATGTTTTTGAACTCATCTAGATATTACATACGTCACTGGTTCATTTTTAATATTGCAGTGTAGTATGCATTTAACAGTTTATGCATTCATTATTCTGTTATTTTCAGTACTGGGTTTATTATAAAGTTGTTTTAAACTTCAAAAAATAATTCAATGTGTTTATTATACGCAGGATTCACTGGTAGGCAGCCCAGAGAAATAAACCATAGATATAATTATGTCACCACCCAAATAAAACTGTTCAGTAACTCCCCACAACATGGCATCTATCCAATAAGGGTCACCCCAAGAGTGAAAGGAGTACTATCAATAATTACATACACAACAGGCATAATTAGGACTATTCTGGACAAACTGGAATGTATGTTCACCCTACCTACAATGTTCTGCTATTTTACCTGAACACACCTTCCCAGCCCCACCTTGCACAATGTTCCAATACAAGCAAAACTCAAAACACCTAATTCCTCACAAACTCACCAACCACCTAATGCCTTTATTTTCTCTGCCTAGATGCCCTTGTTAAATTCCTTATTTCCTCTGGCTTATCTCAAACTTAACAGAAAGTAACACACAGATTCAAATTGGAATCAATTTGCAAAAACATGCAATTGAAGGACTTTGTTTGAACAAATTTACTGTATGTTTAACTGGCTTCTGATTCCAAGTCAATATATGGCAAAATAAAAATTACAGGTTAAGATGATGGGGGGAAATCAAGTAAGATGACATTTAGTGGGTCAAATTTAAAGTTATTTGTATGAGTTCAGAAATTATAATAAAATAAGTGTCCAAAGATACTAAGACCATAGCTGACCTCATTTTTTCTACCTTTAATGCATCTGTGACCAAATCTTAATATTCTACCTCTAAGGTCTCAAGATAGTTTTAAGTAAATGGTGAGCTGCTGTTTCTATGGTCCTTTAGTTGTTGAATATGAATGCACAAGAAAACTAGATAAGCTTGAAAAATCCTTTTACTCTAAAGTGAATTATTGTACTACAGGTATCTTTTGAAAGAAGGGTACTACAATTCTGATGAGAGAACATTTTTACTCCTCCCACCCTCAACCCCCAAACATAGCCTTAATATAAATGAAGTTTGTCAAATTTATAACCATTTTCCCCCAAATCAGAAAACAAATAAAATATGAATATTTGCTTGCAGATGTTTAAAAGCATCACTTAAGCAAATAAATATGATATCTTGATTATTAAAATGCCATTTCACCAATTCTCTAAAACAAAAGAAAGAAGATAATATGATCCAGCTAAATGCTGTTATTTTGGTAAAGAACTAAATATACATTAAAATATAACTAGTCAATGGGAATAGCAGGAAAGGAATCAGCCATTACTCACCAATATTGCTTCTAGTAAGGCGACTGTATCCTGACTTTCAAATTTCTTATTGTTAGTGAACCAGTGAATCAGTTGCATAACTAGTGGCTCATATAGTTGTCTTGTCACCTGAAGAAAAACATACTAAGAGTTTATTTTCTTCATGTTAAAGTAATTTCATATTGGAAAAGAGTTTCATATATGGCAGAGGCCAAATTAAGTGATTATACTACCATGGTTTTATTAGTTTCCTTTTCTAGTTAAATTCTATGGTATAACAAGCAAATTCTTTCCATTTTCTCTTCTCTAAAAGTTCAGCAAGGAAAAATACACACACTACAATTCACTGTTCATCTAGGTAAAAAGGGCAATTTAGGGTAGATATTTTTTTAAAACATTCATCTTTATTAGTTTGATCTTGAACATGCCCTGGAGGCATATGGATCAGAGGCATTATCATTATTTAACTAAAAAACAAATAACGAGTCCATGGTTCCCTATGCTGCAATTCACACTCCTACAGAAACAAAAGGAAAGCTACACTTCAAAATTTGTGTCTTTGGAGAACAGCTGCCACTATTGCCCAAAGGAAGAAGAAAAATCCTTATTCCTTGGAGATAAGATAGAAAAGATCCTGAGTTCTCACTTTAAACTTCCAGAATGTACATAAATAAAGCTCTGTGGGTCTCAGTCTTATCATCATCCAGGGTGTCGCCCAACCTGGGCCACTCCCTGCTAAACGGAAACACCCAAGGAAACAGTGCTTATCTTTCTGGAACCTTGGGAGTTAATTTAAGTGGCCTAGTCTGATGTGACCATGTGAGCACCATGGGAGAGAGGAGTTTATTATCCTTTTGGATCAGAGCACTTACCTAGACAAATCTAACCCTCATTATACATGAAGAGTAAAATGTCTGTAGTGAAAGTAAAGGGAAACATTCCCTATATTTAAACATTAAACATTTCTGCATCTCACAAGACTAGGGCTTCTACAGGAGCACAAGAAACCCAGGAGGGTTTTACTTCCCAACTGATACTTCAAGAATGAAGCACTATGGTATAAGAACTACCACCTCGAAAACCATGTAAGATGTCTCAGGACTCAGACCAAACAATACAGAGACCTCTCGTACCTGGATCTTGTTCTATTAACAAAAAAGTCTTTCTAACCTTCCTTTGAAGTAATTTTTAGTATTAATCAAAATAAAAGGGTCTTAAACCTTTCAGTTTGAAAATTTAAACTGGTCTTGAGGTATCACTTTTTTCTTCAAAAGAATTATACTATTTTATCCCTAGTATGTAAGACACATTTGCACAACTACACACATATAACACACACACACACCCCTTAGAGGAATTACAGAAAATGTAGAAAGCCATTCATCTACAACCTTATTCCCACTAAGGTAAACACTGTTGACATCCAGAATTGCTGTCAACTTTCAAAATATTTTATTTATACACATTTAGATGTATCTATACACATGTGTATACATGAGTGTAAAAATATGCTTTTTTGTAACTTTTCCTCTTACTTTTGAACATTTTCTTTATAAATACATAAGCTCTATCAGTATTTTATTAGCTGCCCAATATCTCATATATGGATGCCATGATCCAGTTACCCAATTCTTGCTATTAGAACTACAGGTATTTTTAATGTGTGACTGACAGAAAGAAATCAGTGAAAAGTCTTACACACACCACTTTGAGTACATCACTGGGAAGGAAACTGCTGCGCAAGGGGGAGGCAGGTCACTGAGCCTTCTGCTCTGCCTGTGGAGAGCGCATGCAAATCTACACTCTCACCAGCCAGAATCCACAGGGCCCTTTCCCTACGTGATTGGCAATATCAACACTGTCAATTTTTAAAATACTTAAGAGCTGAAAACATTATCATTTTAATTTCCTTCTTTTTACTAAAAAAGTGAAATATTTTATTTTTTTTTTAAATTTATTTATTTATCTTTAGAGGGGAAGGAGAGAGGGAGAGAAACATCAATGTATGGTTGCCTTTCATGCGTCCCCTGCTGGGAGTTGGCCTGCAGGGAACCGGCCTGCAACCCGGGTATGTGCCCTGACTGGGAATCGAACCACGATCCTCTGGTTTGTAGGCCGGCGCTCAATCCACTGAGCTATACCAGCCAGGGCAAAAAGTGAAATATTTTAAAATAGTTCATTGGCCAAATTAACTTCATTATAGCTGTCTATTTTTGTTCTTTATCCATTGCCTACTTTTAGATCTTGTATCTTCAGTAGCATATAGCAAAAACATTTTCCCCACAATGTGTATGTCAAAATTGTGGGTTTTGCGCCATTCAAGTAGTTTTAAACATTTGTAAAGTCAAATTATCACTATATTAGCATATTTCTCCTATATATTTGCCTTCAATATGTCATAGGAAAACCTCCATATTCAAACTTTATGAGAAGACAATTTTTTGATATATATCTTTAATGTAATAATAACAAAATCTATCCAAATTTTGTAAAAAAAAAAAAAAGAAAGCATTTTTGAATGCTATGATCCTCCTTCAAAAAAAATAAAACAAAATACACACACATTTATAAAAATGTGTTGGGGAATAAGAGTGAGAAACAGGTGATAATACGGAGTTTCATTTTTAGCTTTACTGTTGCTATATTAAGGTATTTTTCAATGAAAAAGACCATCCCAATCAAGATACAGACAGATGCTATGAATTCATTAATTTTTCTAAAATATATTTAGTTTGTTTTTCCCTTTAAATCTTTCAAATTTGAGATTATTTTTTCATGTTAGTCAACTGGCCTAATATGATTTAGTAAATGATCCACTTCTCACTACTTAAAATGTCCTTTCTACCAAATTGACCATCTTTACCCATGTGCAGATCCACTTCCTAACCACCAGACACTTCTACTAAATTATCTGTGCAGTAGTTCAACCCTGTTATAATTAATGTGGCTTCTTTTTAACATCTGTTAGGGTAAGACTCCCTTCAGTACTCTACCCTTTCAAAATTTTTCTCATTTAGGCTCAAACAATTATTCTTTAAGAGTACTTTTAGGTTCAAAATGAACTTACTTGTGGCTGTTTGCTGGACTGCTACCAAACACTGACTGAGGAAGAACTGGCAATTTTCCTCAACATTGATTCTTCTAACTTCTATAAAACATATTCATTTTATATTCATAAAATGTTTGCCTGAAATGTGGAAATTTATTCCTAGACTATATATGTATATAGAGAGATAGAGATACATGAGGTTTGTCCAGAAGGTACCCAGCCATGTAATATGAAAAATAGAAGCACTTATTGAAGAAGATTCAAGAAACACTATACTTAGGACAATGACACCTCAGTCCCCTTTAAAGTGGGCACCTTGGCACCTCATACAATTCTCCCAATCCCCATCAGATGCCCTCCTCTATCTTCCTGAATCTTATCGATGGTCTGAAATATCTTCCCTATCAAAGGTGATTTTAGTTTTGGGAAAAGCCAGAAGTCACAGAGCACCAAATCTGGACTGTAGAGGGGTTGAGTCATCTGGGTGATTTGATGTTTTGCCAAAAACCTCTGCAGGAGACATGATGCATGAGCAGGCGTCTGGTCATGATGAAGCTGCCAATCACCCGCTGCCCATAGCTATGACCTTCTGAATCATCTGAACAGTTTCTACAGAGGAATGTTCAACCTTAACACAAAATTTTATGCGGATTTGTTGCTCTTACTCAATTATTTTTAATATGATGGTGGCACAATACCCATGCTCACTCAATAGTGTCTACGGCCCCCAATGACTAGTGCAATGAAGTCATCATTGTCCACCCATGCGCATTCCAGTTCATTCTCCCTGGCTGATAGGTTACATAGATGTCACGCAAACCACTCTTGTTATACTAACAATGGCTGCACTTTTTCCAGACAGACCTCATGTGTGTACGCTTATGTGTTTGTGTGTAAATTCTATTATGAATGCCATGTTGTAAATACATTTTAAGTGGTCAATAGTAATATATAACATATATGAAGATACTAATGTACAAGAATTTATCAGCTTCCAGCTTTATTAATGCTTAGAGTTTATCAGTTAATACCCTTAAGATTTCCAGACTGTTAAAAAACTGTACTACAAATAATAATCTTTTCTTCTTCCTAATGTCC
Source organism: Sturnira hondurensis (assembly GCF_014824575.4). Lineage (NCBI taxonomy): Eukaryota > Metazoa > Chordata > Mammalia > Chiroptera > Phyllostomidae > Sturnira > Sturnira hondurensis. Next base: position 1,262,219 of record NW_028094889.1, on the reverse strand, counting down.
TTACCCTCAGGAAACTCACAGCCTGAGTTGAGAAGCCCAGACAGTAACTACTGTAAATAATAACTAGATGTAAGTGAAGCTATACTGAGCAACCAACAACTCCAAGCCATGTAGGCACTGCTCCTGCAGGTCCTGGAGGCACCTATAAATAGGCCACATCACTGTTCACCAAAGGCTCTGTCCAAGCCAAAGCAGAAGGCAGCACTGGTGCTTCAGGACGGGGGGTGATTTGGTTGTGATGTTCAGGTAGACACTCACTTTATCATATTAAGATAATAGTGAACTATTCCTAGTTTACCAGGACCTAAAAAATGCCCTTTGGGCTTCTATGGAGAAGAGCAATGCTGCTGAAATCCTCTCTTTGGTAAATTTCCAGTTCTAACCAAAAATCCTGTTTAATCATGGTGCAACTCAATACTGCTGGATTGTATTCATTCATATATATTAAAGACTCTTCCATTTATATTTAGGAGTTTTTCATTTTCTTTTTTATCTGTGCACCCTGATACCAGAGTTATGGAGCTTAATAAAGTAAACAGAATTCTACTGTTTTCTGCTCCATGACATTAGGAAGAATTTGTCCAGGAATAGGCCACTTGCCAACATTTCCAATCTCTTTCATGGCTACTGTGGGAGCCCCTATGTGTGAGGGGCAATAGTTAATTCAGCTTTAGATGCCTAGACTTAACCCTAACCAGAACAGTGATTCCCAAACTTTATGGCATGTGAAAAACCACCAGGACAACCTTAAAAAGTCATGATCCCCAGGTCTAATTCCTGAGGAATGAAATCAGAGTCTGGGGTAGCAGCCAGGCTGCGGCATTTTAAAAAAAGATCCCTAGGTGATTCTAATGTGAGGCAAAATCTAATGTTCACCGAACTAGACAGAACTTAAAAAAATTTTTTGCGACTGTTTCCAATTCAAAATCAGCCACTTACTTGATCTACATCACATGCAAGTTGAAGTAGCACAGGAAAAGTTCGCTTATAGAGTTGGTACATGGGTGGGGAGTCCTGACCACCTTCAGGTATTTGAGTGGCTTTTCCCAACATAAACATAACCATGCTATGTAAAAGTTCACAAGCTGCAACCTAAAATAGGCCAGGAGTTCAAAAAAGTTTATTTTTAAGTTAACAAAAGAAGAACATTTTGAAATAATACTCAGTTTAGCCCTTTAAAAGACAACTATCATATCCAAATATAAATTAACTGGAAGAAGCACTTCTTGTTGTATAAAATTAATGCTTGTCTATTCACTTCTATCTTTACTCAAGAGTTCATTGAAATTTAGAAGATTCAGATATTGAGACTAATACATTCATAAGAAATATATTTCAGTGCTGCCATATTGCAGAATTTGCTTCATTTGTTAGCACATTTTCAATTATGATTACTTTGATGAATATTTAAAGCATTCTGAAAATATACAAATTAAAAGAAAAACCTGAAATTATATGTTTCTAGTCCTCTTGGTTGAGAAGATAATCAAGCACAGATTGAAAAATCAGTTTTAAATGCCCTTTGTATTCCATTTTCTAAGATAAAGATTTTGGTATATTAATGTTTTGCCCAGTTATCATCTAGTAAGATGATTTATGATTAACTTTCATTTATCAATGACATTTACTTCTGATAATTAAGTATTACTTAATACTTAATATGTAATTACTACAGAAAATAAAAAATTAGTAATATTGGAATGGCTGACGTATATCATTTATTTCCAAACAAAAATATGTCTTAATAACAAAAGATTCTAAATAATGAGTGAAATGAAAAACACAAGTACTTTAGTTTGTCTGTCACTAGCTGAAAGAGCTAGTTCTGTAACCCGAGGCAAGAATATATCCAGGTAAATGACAGGCTTCATGTCTTTAAATGGTACTGCGAAACTGAGTCTTTTTTCTCTATCCCATGCTACATATTTCTTCATCATTTCATCTGAGGACACAGCTGTTAAAAAAGATAAGAAGAGCATTTTATTCATTCAAAATCATTCTAATATCATTTCATTAGTGAAACCAGAGTGCTTTGTTATACTTTTAAGTTAAGCACTTTATTCATCACTCCTTTCTTTGGTTACTTCGCACATGTAACTACATTACAAATCACTGTTATACTCTTTTGGAATTTAATTTGAAGTAACATTATTTTTTAAATAAGTCTAACAGTCTGGGATGTTAAATTTTCAATTTCAGCAAAAACTTAATAAGGTAGTCTGTGGAAAAATGATAAACAATATTCTTATTAAAAATCTCTTTATGATACTATTTTCCCAACATAGTCTGTAACTTCTTAAAATAACCAAAAGTCACTAGTATACTAAGTATAAAATTTCAAAAGTAAAAATAAAGATGAATTCTTACTAAACAAAAATGTTAATTCTCACAAAAAATACTCTTAAAATATCCAAATATTAAAAATACCAGGCTTAAAAAATTTTGACCTTGAATTTCTGACACAACATTTAATATAGAAAAGCATTCAAAATAGATTCTGTTTTAAAACAAAAAATATGTTTAACATTTCAAGCTAAGACATTTTCCCTAGTAGTATACTGAATAGTCAATCAGATTGCTTGGGTATAATCAAGGCAATTCATTAGGAAATTATTCTTTGTAATCTTATTTGAAAATATGTAAACCACATATAGGAGCAAACGTCTGAATATATGAGGATCTGCATACATCTAAATTCAAGCACAAATATATCTACAGAGGTTTACTTATTTTAAAGAAAAGCATATTTACCTGTTATAAGATTTTTGCTTACTTTCCCTCCTAGAGTGCCAAGCATCTGGACTACTCTAGTCCTTATTTCTTCTAAGGACAGTGCTTCATTCTGCAATTGAACAACTGCATTACACGGGATGATAATCGAGTTAAAAGTTAAAGAGAATTATGAGAGAGGAGAAAAACTATTTTAAAACCTCCTCTATTGTTAATGTTTCCCAATGGCTCATTATATCCTACACAGTACTGCTGTCAATTTTATTGCAAATTCATGAAGTCACATCTCTTCAAACTTTGCAGTTAAGTGTCCATTTCCTAGTCCAAAGTTTTCACAGAATGCTTCATACCCTTAAAATTTGATACTAAGGATTCTGCAAAAGAGCTTCGATATTAGTCATATTTCTCAATGTTTATCTAGTATGATCTATATAGTAGATAAATATACTAGATAAATATTAGTACATATAAATGATAATTTAGAATAAATAGGATAAATACATTTATCATGTTAGATAAATATTAAGAACTATGATAAATATATTAGATAAATGTTGATAAATTTAAGTCACTATTTTATTTAAAAAACTAAACCCATTACGTGTTAACACATGAAATATTTTTAGCAAAAGTAGCTACACAGGGTGGGGCAAAAGTAGGTTTACAGTTTTGAGTATGCAAAACCCCAAATTTATTTTTGTATTATTATTCATTAATAATGAATAAACTTGTATTATATCCATATGAACATCTGTAAACCTACTTTTGCCCCACCCTGTATTTTCCAAATAAACAAAAAACCTTAGAAAAATGGAATTCTTTAACTGCTTTATTGTCTGGCTCACTAGAAGACAGTTCTCATGTTGTTAGGACTAAAGGTGGAAGGTTGAGAAGAAGGAAATAGTATTTGATACTTCTTTCAGATGACTGGATAATTATTCTTTGATAGTACACAGAAACTAAGCAAGTGGTAGGTTCTTAGAGATTACTTACAGTGAGAAATCTGAAACTCAATAAAAATATACTAATTACCCTATTACATTAAAATCCACTGGTTTATCTTGTACATTGAATGGATTTCTTTTACCCATGCATGGTCTGATAACATAATATATTGATCATCTGAAGTTATTGGTTCACTGGGTTATTCAGATCTACCAAATATTGATACAATTCATTATATATGAAAAAAATCACACTTGGTAGTGTTACCACCAATGTCATCAGAAAAGTCTTTTTTAAGTGTTGAGGAGGTGTCAAGCTCATAGTGGTAGTTACTAGTTTTCCATCACTAGCTTTAAAATTTTAATTTTAACTTTCATATAGCTGCTTAGACTTTATCACTGACAAGAAATATTCTCAGATGTTTTCTTTAAAGTGACAGATTCACTATTTATTCATAAAAAATATTTGCCAAATACTTAATTGCCAGTATGTCTGTCATTTGTTTTTTTCAAATAAATATGTTCTTGAAAAAAATGGCTACTGTACTTGAAAGCTCACAGAATGCATCACATAAGTGCTCTTCCTGAAGATGACTGTCATACTTTACTATGCAACAGGTTGCTTTAAGCAAACTTTGCTTCATCACACAGAATATGAAACAGATGTGTGCTTAAGAATCAAGATTTAATAAAGTACTAAGGAGCCAACAGTGCTACCCATCATTACAGCACAGTACAAATGTCAGTAAGTAAAGAGCTGTCCTAGGGAACAGAGGTGGTGTATCTGTAAAAAAATTTTATTTGCCACACTAAAGAAAGGCTCAAATACTTTTATCTTGTTTCATGTATGTAATAAAGTGATTTTAAAAAATTAGACAACCATTTCTAATTTCATTCAAGTCTCTCAACCAAAAAACTGTCAAAAATAATGAGGGAAAAGTTTACCTTAGAATTTGCATTATCAGTTCTAGACAGTAACAGTTTTTCAAATTTTTATACTGCAAAGTAAGAATAATCAAAATAGCGTGATATTGGCAGAAAAACAGACCAACAGAACAGAATTGAGGCCCCAGAAACAAACCCACATAAATGGGCAAATAATTTTTGCAAAGGAGCCAAAAATATACAATGAAGAAAAGAAAGCCTCTTCAATAAATAGTGCTGGAAAAACTGGAAGACATATTGCATAAGAATAAAACTAGACTATTTGTCACCATATACAAAAAATAACTCAAAATGGATCAAAGGCCTAAATAAATATAATAGCTGAAACAATAAACTATTAATACATAGAAGATAACACAGGTACTAAACTTGTGGACATTGGTCTTACAGAGGGTTTTATAAATTTGTCCTCAAAGGCAAGAAAAGTAAAAGCAAAAATAAACAAATGAGATTATATCAAACTAAATAGCTTCTGCAGAGAGCAAAGAAACGATCAACAAAAGGACAACCAACCAAATTCGAGAAGATATTTGCAAACAATACCTCTAATAAGGGACACATATCCAAAATATATAAAGAACTTGTACAACTCAACACCACCACCAACAAAAAATAATCCAATTAAAAAATGGGCAGAGAATCTGAACAGACACTTCTCCCAAGAGAACATACAAATGGCCAACAGATTATATGGAAATATTGCTCAACCTCACTAGCTATTAGAGAAACATAAATCAAAACTACGGTGAGCTACCACCTCACACCTGTCAGAATGGCTATCATCAACTTAACAAGGAATAACAAGTGTTGAAGAGGTTGTGGAGAAAAAGGAATCCTCATTCACTATTGGTGGGAATGTACAGTCACTATCAAAAACAGTATGGAGGTTCCTCAAAAAATTAAGAACAGAATTACCATATGACCCAGCAAGCCTTCTGGGTATCTGACTGAAAAATTTGAAAACATTTATTTGTAAAGATACATGCACTCCTATGCTCACTGCAGCATTATTCATGGTGGGAAATACATGGAAACAACCAAAATGTCTTTCAATAGAGAATTAAAGATGTGGTACATACATACAACAGAATACTACTCAGCCATAAAGGATGAAATACTGTCATTTGTGACATGGATGGACATTGAAAATATCATGCTAAGTGAAATAAGTAAGACAGAAAAAAGTCAAGAGCCATATGAATTCACTCATATATGGGATATAAAACTGCAAACAATAAATGAGCAAACAAAATACAAAAACTCATAGATAGAGACAACAGCATGGTGGTTACCAAAGGGAAAGAGAGGTGGAGAAAAGAAGCAAAAGGCAAAGATGGTCAAATATGCGATGATGAAAAGAGGTTTAACTCTGGGTAGTAAACAACAAAATGCAGTATACAGACGATGCAATTACAGAATTCTACATCTGAAACCTATATAATTTTATTAAACTGTGTCACCCCAATAAATTTAATTCTTAAAATTTTAAGAATTCTTAAAATTCTTAAAATTCTTAAAGTTCTGTAAATTTTAATTTTTACTTTATACTGTTATTTTCCCTATACTAACTCAATTTTCTCTACATCATTTTTCCAATTACATTATATGTCATCTCTGAAACATATTGTCAACAAATTAACATCAGAAAAAAATGACATGAATTACACTTGACAAAACTATGTATTTAATATCCAATCAGTAAAGAAAATCAACCTTACATAGTATCAGTATTCTCACTGTTTACTGAATATGAACTACTTTTTATTATCTACTAATTATACTTAAAAAGTAAACAGGAAAACAAGATCAAGACAATAATCAAAACAGTTCATTTAGCTACATTTTTATTGCTAAAAATATATTGAAATTATTACTATACTGCATTTTAATTTATGTGTAAGACTAACATTTTAAATGAAGATTTTTCCTATTCAAAAGCATTAGAATCTGATCTTTGCATGATTCAAGGTAAAGAAAATAAAATGCAAGGGATTTCTTACTGATAAAGTGTTCTTTGTCCTTTTCAGATGTTTTAACAAAACTTTATTAAATCCTTTCTGGGCAGCCCGAGAAAGTGCTGACACTTCCCAGGTATTCTTGTTCTCATCTATCAACAGAAAACAAACATCAGTTTTAAAAAGCATTCATTTACTTGATGAATATTAGGATGAACATACTATATTACCAAATGGAGACATTAAAATTCTAATTTTTAAAAAATTTTATTTATTTATTATTAGAGAAAGGGGAAGGGAGGCAGAAAGAGAGGGAGAGAAACATCAATGTTTGAGAAAAGCAGGCCCTGGCTGGCATAGCTCAGTGGATTGAGCGCGGGCCTGTGAACCAGACAGTCGCAGTTCGATTCCCAGTCAGGGCACATGCCTGGGTTGCAGGCCAGTTCCTTGCAGGCTAACTACCAGCATGGGAGGCACAAAAGGCAACCATACATTGATGTTTCTCTCCCTCTCTCCTTCCCCTCTAAAAAATAAATAAATAAAATTTAAAAAAAAAAAAGAGAAAAGCTTTGATCAGTTGGTTGCCTCTTGCACACCCCCAACTGGGCACCTGGCCTGCAACCCAGGCATGTGCCCTGATCAGGAGTCAAACCAGTGACCTTTCAGTTTGCAGGATGGTGCCAAACCCAATGAGCCACACCAGTCAGGACAAATTTTAATTTGTCTGAAAATTAAATTACTAATTTAAATTACTAATTTTAATTATGACTGAAAATTACATTTTTAGAACAAAAATATATTAATAGTGGCTCAGTTGGTCTTAAAAATCTTTGCTTACACAAAGAAATATGGTTCCTTGGAGAATCAGATGAACCAGAGATTGAGCAGAAAATACACTAAAGTAATAATCAGAGGTGGTGGAGCTTCAGGAAAGAACGTTACATGCCATGAATCCAAATTTTATATAAGTTTATAGTTGTTTTCAAAAATTTTTTTAAAAAATATTTTATTGAGCCCTGGCTGGTGTAGCTCAGTGGATTGAGTGTGGGCCTGCGAACCAGAGGATTGCGGTTCGATTCCCAGTCAGGGCACATGCCTGGGTTGCAGGCCAGTTCCCTGCAGGCCAACTCCCAGCAGGGGACGCACGAAAGGCACCCATACATTGATGTTTCTCTCCCTCTCCTTCCCTTCTAAAGATAAATAAATCAATAAATAAAATCTTTAAAAAAATATTTTATTGATTATGCCATTACAGTTGTCCTTATTCCCCCCTTGATTCCCCTCTACCTTCCACACCCCTCCCATACCATTACCCCCCACTTTCGTTTATGTCCATGTATCACAAATTTAGATTCTATATTTCCCATACTATTTTTGCCCTCCCCCTGTATATTTTCTACCTACTGTCCATGCTACTTATTCTCTGTACCTTCTCCCCTCTTCTCCTTCTCCCACTCCCCTGTTGCTAACCCTCCATGTGATCTTCATTTCTTTGGTTCTGTTCCTAAACTAGCTGTCTTCTTAGTTTGCTTTTGTTTTAGGTGTGGTTGTTAATAACTGTGAGTTGGTTGTCCTTCCACTGTTCCTATTTTTTATCTTCTTTTTCTTAGATAAGTCCCTTTAACATTTCATATAATAAGGGCTTGGTGATGATGAACGCCTTGAATGTGACCTTATCTGGGAAGCACTTTATCTGCCCTTCCATTCTAAATGAAAGCTTTGCTGGATAGAGAAATCTTAAATGTAGGTCCTTGCCTTTCATGACTTGGAATACTTCTTTCTAGCCCCTTTTTGTCTGTAAGGTCTCTTCTGAGAAATCAGCTGACAGTCTGATTAGATTATGTTCAAATAAACTGAATCTTTATTTACGCAAAATTTTTATTTTGCAGCATGCCAGCTATAAAAGATAACTTCTAAGACCTACTGGTAACTTGAAAATTTGGACTGAGTTAATTAATGGATAATTACTGAATACCCAGATAATTTATAAGTAAAATATAGCAATAAAACACTGATTACTAAGCATCACTTTTAAGTTTGTGTGCTTTTGCTTCTTGTTTTTACAGGCTATAACGGAGGTTCGAGTTGGGACCATGTGAATGAATGTGTCAGCAGATGTGTGCTGACTCCATGAGTCTGGCTCATGAGTCTGGCAGACAATTTTCAATGATCCACTCCAAGTTTCCTCAGTGAAAGAGGTAATTTTGGTAATGTTATAATTAATGATTGCTTGAAACTATAGAAGCAATAGCACAGAAATACAATTGTGGGTATGTTTTTGATTTTCAAGGAAGGAGAGTTTTTTATAAGCAAGAGAATCTTGTACTTTTTGTTGTCTGTCTGGATCTCTCTCCACAACTGTGAAACTCCACAGGTCTTTGTTTATGTGGGTTACAACCAGCAATAACTACCACACTGGAAGTAGAAGTGATTTTTTTTGAAAGACTTACATATTTATTTGAAGATCACAAGTTAATATACATAACACATTAGTATTACTTTTAAACAATTTGATCTTATGGACTCCCTAAGATGGGCTGCTATTTTAAAGTTGTGTTAGTTTATTTCAGAGTATAAGAGTATAATAAATAAAGTTGTAAAGTCAATCTGAAAAGAAACCATAAAATGAGTTAAAATTTTAGCAAAAGTCATTCAGATTTAAAGGATGTACTTCTTTGGTTTCCTTTGTCTATAATATGAAAAGTTCTCTTTACTTTCTGTGCAGTCTTCCAAGACTTCAGAAATATACACTGTAGTATTTAGGCATAAATACCCGCAATGCCTACAACTTACTCTAATAGTTCATATATGTCAGTATATATGGTATATGTCAAAATGTACAGGATGGGGCAAAAGTAGATTTACAGTTATGAGAAAACAAAACACAAAGCTTATTCTTATATTATTAATACTAATTACTGTATTATTTTCCATACAAACTGTAAACCCTGTAAAACTTTGCCCCATCCTGTCTGTACACACACACACACACACACACACACACACAGAATCACACAATATGTAAAAAGTGCAAGTACCTGCAGTAATAAAGCATAAGGGACAAAAATCTTAACTGCTGAATTTTGATAAAGAGTATACAGGAATTCTTTTAATATTAATGCAACTGTTCTGGAAGTTTGACATAGCAAATAAAACATTACTATTATTAGTGGCTATCTATAAGATTATACATTTTATTGTTATTTAACTTTACTTAGTCTTTGCTTTTTCCTATCTTCTAATTATCTACAGTTACGTATAATTAGCAATAGATAAACCCTTTGCTTAAAAGAATCACAATAATTTCCCTTATTAATTTAAAAGCACAAATCATTTCAATGAGTTAATTGACAGAACTAAATTCTGAAAAGCAAATAAAAGCACCACAATGATATTTGCCCCTAAATATATTAATTTTTAGTGAACTATTCAATAAGCATTCCTTATATAATATGAATTTTAAAAGCCTAAGTAAGCTATATACATTAACTACTTTGTATTTTTTATCTCTGCATATTTGTTATCATTTACAGAAATATCTCCCCAAATTGTGACTTCTTCATGAACTCTGCAGTGAATGAAATTTGTCACGCACCTTTCACTTAATGTTCCCAAACCAACAATATTTAAGCTGAACAATAAAATCATGATTAACAAGATGAAATTTTACAAAATAACACTTGATTTTCTATTTTGATGATAGTGAAGGTTCAGTTCTTACCAATATTTCAGTATCTTTGTTCAAATTGAATCTTTTTGCTTCATCTGATAACAATGTCCATTTGCACTGTGGTTCAAGTAAATCCCTTCCCCTCAACTCCACGTACTATTTTTCTTGCCTGATAAAACTTTTGCCTGGAATTTTTTTCTCTGAACCTTTCCCCAAGCCTATTTCTCCTATGACAATTATTCTTTTTTTAAAAAAATCTTTATTATAGAAACACTTTTTAAAAGATTTTTAAAATTTTATTTATTTATCTTAGAGGGGAAGGGAAGGAGAGAGAGAAATATCAATGTATGGTTGCCTCTCGTGCGTCCCCCCGCCAGGAACCAGGAACTGGCCTGCAACCCAGGCATGTGCCCTGACTGGGAATCGAACCACGATCGTGTGATTCGCAGGCCCGCGCTCAATCCACTGAGCTACGCCAGCCAGGGCTTATGACAATTATTCTTAAGTGGTTAACAGTTGTGCTTCATCAGTTATATTTGAAAAACTAGTAAAAATCAAATGAGATTAGGTCAAAATATAAAATTACTATTGAAATCTCTTATAGTTTTAATTTCTGTTTGATTGATTCAATAAACTTTTTTACAAGGCAGTGTATCAGAAGCTATAAAGAGTTCAAGATATTTAAGATAAGTTCTAACCCTTGAAGATTTTATAAACCTTGGTAGGATAAAGAGAATAAAATGAAAAATAGGTGTAATGCTTCAGTTATATTTCCTGTGTCCCAATTATATTGAAATGAATTGGAGAGATTATAAAAATACTAATAAATATATTTTGAATAAGTGGGGTTCATATTTCAAAAGTTACAAAATTACAAACAGTAGTTGTATTATGATCATTACATTCCCATTTTATTTACGATACACATCATAATTCTTTTTAAGTCTTACCTGATAAGGCTGAAGTTTTCAAGTATCCATCAAGTCCAGGTAGAATGTCCCTATAATAGGGCTGAATTACTTGTTTGCTGATGTAAGCTGACCATTCCTCCAGGGCATTAAGGCCTACTTCTGCCAGTGGGGTATAGCTCAGGCCAAGTTTAAAAGCCATCTATATGTTAATACAAAAAGGTAAACTGAAACACTGGGAACTTAGGACTTAAAGAGAAAAACACCAATTAATTGAGGTTTCTAATGAATAAGCCTTTCTAGTGCCAGAACGCCAGGCACTGCTATAGGTGAGTGGGTGCTTCCCAGGTTACTGTCAGAAAAACAAGCACCACTAGTCAACATGGTTTTGCAATAAACTGCAGAATTTCAACACATGGTGGTTCAATTCTCATATCCAACTGTAAAGAAAGTTCAGAGAGGCCAAGCTAGGTGTCCCAAGTCCCAAAGCTACTAAGTAGCAGAAGTAGAACTTAAACCAGGGGTGTCTGTTTGGTAAACACCTCCTGTGACTGCTATGGGAAGACCTGGATATTTTTGTGTTTTCTAGGAAATCCTACATAAACAAAATGGGTTTGTTCAAGACAATGCATCTACCTGTAATGCAGGAACGTAGGCTCTAACATCAAGCTCAATGATGTCATATGGCAGGGAGAGAATAAAAGTCAAACAGGAGGCCAAAAGTTCATCTTTGTACTGCTTCATTTTAACTGATACCTTAACAAGAAAGAAGAAGAAAGACAGTGCTGTGCACCTGAATAGAGCCTATGCTTTGAAAATCAACTAAAAATATTTACCTATTCTCAAATATGAAAAATGATTATGTAGCCTCTATATGACATGGCTATGATCATTTTCAAATTAAAAAATGACCTAGGAAAAGTTCATTTGAAGTCATTAAATCCCCATACATGGAAAAGCTAAAGAATCTACTAATTTTGAGTTTTCGCCAAATTATTTTAAGAAAACTCAAGGGACTTTTATAGCACCATGGCTTCCTTTGTTAGTGTTTTTTAATCCCTTAATTTTGATCTGCAAACAAATTATTCATCACTTATGATCACTAGGAATTTGTTAAACATACATTTTTAAATAGTCCATGATAACACTGGATAAATCATTTAAAAATTACCTCTTTACCAAATTTTGCAAATAAAGCAAAGCAAGAATACTTTTCTGGGTCCTCAGGAGACTTTTTCTGACTCTTAGGACCAACCCCCTGTTGAATAAAATAGTAAATCATAAATTAGTACAGTGAATAATGATCAGTTGATTCTGTGTCCTTTAAACCAGTAGTTCCCAGCCTTCCTTCTGAGGGATGAATCCAGTTTTGCTTTGCCAACATCTCATGTGGAAGGGAAGGAAAAACTAGCTCTGAAAACATTTCAGGCAGAAGCCAGTGAAAAACAGAGCAGAGGTGGGAGGTGGATGGCTGATCAACAGCCACAGGCCTACGTCCATTACTTCTTCCCCATCTTCCAATGCATACACTTAGGAGCACTGAACCCTGCTCATCCTGTAAGTAACTAGTGGGGCTGCTCATGACTGACTGGATCCTTAGGTACACTAATCCAGTTATTCTCAGACTTTACTAGCCATCTGAGTGGCCCGGCAGCACAGGCTACTGAGCCTTGCCCCAGTGTTTCCAGTAAGCCTGGAGAGGGCACTAAATTTCCCAAGTAATGCTGGTGATGCTGGTCCTAGGATCACACTTTAAAACCTCTGTTAACATACCGTAACTAGCTAGGTGCTTATAAATCAGAACAGTGTATGCTACTAGTTAACTTTTTTTAAGAGTATCATCCAATTGTCACTCACATAACAGTTTTTACAAATACATAATAAATTCAGATTTTTAGAGTATAATATGCTATAATCTTATATTTTATAATGTATTTATACACTCATGGAATCTAAAAAAACATAGGCATATTCAATGTTCTCTAAAAAACACTTACCTCAAAATATTTTATTTTCTTGGCATTATTCACAGCAATAGAGAGCAATTTGTAAAAACCACTAACAAGTGGCAACCGTGTACATTGCAAAATTAATTCATATGCAAATGAGTATACCCATGGCTCAAAATATTCTACATGTTTCTCAGAAAGAATCTCTCTGTAAAAACAAATTAAAAGCTTACTGTAGGAGAAGTGGGACAACCAGAATAGTATAAACAATAAAATATTTTAAAAATACAAGAGCTTAATGTACAAATTTTTTATCATTATCTTTATTAAGCTTTGAACCTATAAGGCAAATAATGAAAAGGTCTATGTCTCTATTATGTAACATGTTTAGATATATATATATATTCCTTTGTTTCCTATTTGAGAATCTTTTAAATATTCAAAATAATATCTCCAAACTGGTATACTTAGATATATTTTAATGACTCATATAAGCCAATTAGATTATATGTCTTTTGTTATTTTATCTCTTATATCTATGCAAGGATATTTCCTATATTATAGTCAATAACTGATCATTTTCACTTGTAAATAATTAGAATATAAAAAATACCTGCAGGTTTTCCTCCCTCTTTCTCCCTCCCTTCCCTTCTCTCTAAAAATAAATAAACATTTTTAAAAATACCTGCAAAATTCCACCAGGTTAATGAAAGCTGAAAAATCTTTAGGTTTAACAGGATGCAAGTTGGCTGCTGGATCTGAAGTTGGGATCACCCAAACACTAGTAGGTTCATTTTCATCCTTAAAAATTGTACCAAAACAAACACTGTATCATTCTATCACATATTCATTCAACAAATAACTGAACAATTGACCTCACAGCCAAGGCCTCATGCTATAAGGAAGGGATGCAAAGTGAAAAAAGAACTGATGGATCCTCAAAGCTTACAGTTTGAGAAAAAAGATGGAAAACACAAAAACCCTAAATAAAAGGATACTTGGGAAATGATGAAGTGATAAAAATGGTACAAAAGCAAACATACAAAGGGAGAAATATCATTTCTTAAAGGAGCTAGCAATGATGCCTTGACAGAAGCAGAATTTTAAAACTTGAAGTTTTACAAAATACCAATAATGACATGGAAGTTTCAAACTAAGAAACAGAAATAATTAACAGTATTAACTAACAGTAACTTAGTATTAACATAGTAAGCTGTGTTATCAAATTTAGGGAGAAATGTTAAACAACTAGTTAGGAATGCAGAGCTGGGAGCTGTGACAGAGGATAAGGTTAGAGACCAGCTTTATTTGGGATGTGCTACAATAGGTGACAACTGACCTGCTGCAATGAAGCAAGAAGGGCAGGAAACATGAAGAAAACGAAAGTGCAAGGGAAGCCACTGAAGACATCAAAAATGATAAACATGCATGCTCTAAAAAGCAGGTTTGACCCTGGCTGGTGTGGCTCAACGTATTGAGCGCAGGCCTGTGAACCAGAGGATCGTGGTTGGATTCTCAGTCAGGGCGCATGCCTGGGTTGCAGGCCAGTTCCCAGCAGGGGACATACGAGGGGCAACCACACATTGATACTTCTCTCCCTCTCTACTTCCCTTCCCCTCTAAAGATAAGTAAATAAAATCTTTAAAAAGAAGAAATAAACCCTAATTTACTGTCGATTTAAAAAAATAAATAAAATAAAAAGCAGGTTTGTTTGCTGATGCAGTTCTAAAAGTGCTTTTGACAAGTTTTTAAATTAAATTATTGAGACACACACGAGGCATAAAAAGCAACAAAGCACAATGGGTGTTCCCATCAGCCAGCATAAAAATTTGATTACAAATGTAATAAAGTCCATGTGACAAATGAACTTTTTCTGTTTTCTTTATTATTCTCTGCATATACTTCCCATTATCTCTTGTCTAACTTCACAGTATAACCGTGGAAGTGCATATGTGCAAATGCACTAACTCAAACAATCATCATCTAGTCCATAAAAAAAGTCACTGGGCTCAAAAGCAAACTAGATGTTTTTACTAAAACCCAAGCTTTTTGACACTAGTCTCATTGCCATAGTATAGTGTTTTGTTGATAAAACTCTCCAGATGTAAGCAGAGCAACTCCCAAAGCCATGGAAGCCAAAAGCCATGAAAACTGGGTACAGAAAAAAGGGAGGCTGCATTCTCCCCCTTCTGACTATTGTCTATCTTCTACTATCTCAAGAATCCATTTAATATTGTGCAGCCCAAATTTGGAGCTTCCTTAGCTATAAACAAAAGGAATCTCAGCTTTCCTTATCCTACTACAAGGTCACCTCTGCACAAAATAAGATCTGATTCTTCGCTGTTGCTAAGGAATAAATAGTAAATGAGCCTAGCAAACAACTTTTCATGAAAAAAATTATTTTAACATAAGTAAACAAAAAAATCACTTTTTGAAAACTCTAGTGATAATATTTTCTATACATTAGGTTATTAGAATAGAAAAGCATTAACAAGACATAGTCATGCTAAAGAAACCAAGTTCCTGCAATACTCTTAAGTATGCAATACTTACAGGGTTGGAATACAAATGATGCAAAATTACTAGTGACAGAAGCTCTAACCTCTTGTTCCCCAACGTTCTGTTTTTCCAGTGTAAGATCCAGTTTGCCAACAATCTTCAAAACAGATTTTACAAATTCGTCATATAGCAAACGATTCAGCCTTTGAAGGGAGGAATTTGCAAAGGAAAATGCTTCATCCACTAAAAAAGAATCCTTTAAAAAAATCATAAACTTCAAAATTTTGTGCAACAAGTATCAGAATTTTCTAAAGCATTTTTAATGTTGTTATATACAGATATATGTGCACATTTAGGTACCATGAAATCTGTGTACACTGTAACAGATTTATCTGGAAGTTTGCGAGCTCAAATTGTAGACACCTTCTTAAATTATTAGGCCAATATCATTTTGGTCAGATGATACAACTTACCCAGTCATGTAGCAAATACTAAATAAGTATATGGCAATAAATAAGAAGATTTAGGCCAATCCTTATTAAAGCATTTTCCCCAATTAATTTGGGTTTCTGTGTACAGACATGTATGTACACTATACACACACACCATGTGTATGTTCAAATGCACAGGCATGCACATGTGTCTTTACATACAGACACACACACATGTGGATATATATATATATATATATATCCTCAAAAGGGATTTAAAAATATAATCTATCATTTCCTTAAAAGTGAAACACTACCATTTCAAAAGTATAAGCCAATTACTTTGCTTTTACTCAATCAAATATTCCATGGAACTTAACCTCAAAATATAGGACTATCTATATCGTGTAAGAAAGAAATGTTTTACCTTATATAGGTAAAACTAGTAACACTGCTATTTTACCTCAGTAAAAAAACAATTAAAAATTCCTAATATTTTTCACCAGATAGGAATCATCTATTGACAAAAACTGCTTTCACAAGCCTATTAAAAGCTTTCTCAGTCTATGTTAAAATGGCTCGAGTCTGGCTTCAATATATTTGTATATCATTTATTACATATATAATAGCTGTGCACCAATTTCCTTCATACAAATTAAATTGGATTTGTATCTTCATCTTTAACAAAAAAAGAAGAGCTCTTCTATAATGATGACACTGTTATATTATTAGTTGGAGCTATTAAAAGAAAAACCTTTAAAATAAACTATTACGTCAGTAAAATATAATACTAAAATAAGTAAGTCTTAAGTATATAAACTGTACAGATTGATAAAAAGGAACAAGGGTATTTTATGGCTTTATAATTGTCATTTTACCATTATCTGGTCACAGCTCAGAAGATTTCTAAACAGATCCAAATAGTCTTTGTATGTGGGCACCTTCCATTTGCCAGTTCTAACTTCTCCTGATGCACGTAAGTCTTCCAATTCAGACTCGGCACCCTGGGCAGGAAGACATCGTCCCAATATTTACTAATGAATTCACAAAATAAGCACTGCTGCCAGAACCTTCTTATTTCCAGTATTATCTAAGTTAAAACAGCTACCAGTAAGAGACTATAATTTGATTAAAGTAGATTATATAAGCATAATATAATACTTCATAATATAATAAGCATACTATAATACTGAAAAAGTTTTATGTTTCTTCTATTTCCTATAATTTCAAGTAACTAACATATGCCTCCCATAACATACCTAAGTACAAAATATTGTCCTAGAATTTCAACAGAGAGAAAATATTTCCTTCTTGTAAAAATGTGTATATAACATGAAATTTATGTTTAAGGATGTTTCATAACTTAGGAGTTCATTTACCTGTAAAAATATAGAAGAATTACATCCTACACTTTTCAAAATGTAAACCATGGCTACTAACTAAAAGGGCTACTTTTATATATTTACAGACTGCAAACCACAGTAATATTTCTAACTTTCAGTGACAAAGGACTAATTTTCAAAACATTAGATTAAGAATTTACCTTCTGAAGGATCACTGGTTTAGAACATATTCTGATTAAACTCTGATGCACTGAAAAAATGAAAATAAAAATGAAGTAAACAATGAAAAATATAAGCAAACATACAACAAAAAAAGACAGCTATTATTTTTTTAACATTACTTCTCAATTTTTTCTCTTAGTTTGTTAAAATCTTTAATTTTACACGTGGGACTATCAAGATTCAGAAGCACAAGGCAAATAAAAAATTTTTTTTAAACAGTAGAAGAAGATTTTGGTACACCAAAATATCAAAAGATAGAAAAGAATTTGGCAATCAGATCCTATTTATCTATATCATATAACATGTTCAGTGTTCATTATTCATTATCATAGAAACAAAAAGGAATTCCAAACTTACCCACAGTACTAATGCAATTCCAGAGAACTGGTCCTTTTTCCGCTAGGGCTAGGAATACTTTCACTATGGCTCTACAACATACCAACTGCATTTTTGGACTATACTGTGGGAAACTGTCTATCTGTACCACTATGAGATGCTCCAGAACTGAAGTATATACCTCAGGAACCTACCAGAAATGGAGAGCAAACTAAAAGTTAGGGGAGGGAATAAATAAATATGGGAATAATACAAATATTCAAAGTAATTATAACTTAATTAGATACACATTAGATAAATGAAAAACTTTATGTATCTCCATCTACTAATACGATTTTTAAAAACTTTTATTTATTGATTTTGGAAAGAGATTTGAAACGGAAAAGGAGAGAGAGAGAGAAACATCAATTTGTAGTTCCACTTAAGGCTGCATTCATTGGTTGATTCTTATATGGGTCCTGACTGGGGATTGAAGCCACAAATTTGGTATATCAGGACAACACTCTAACCAACTAAGCTACCCGGGCAGGGCATAAATTTAACATTTGTAGTTGTGATTACATTTTTTTAAATCACAGAAAAACCTTCTGAATGATACTTAGAATGAAATTCTATCCCAAGCAGCAATCTTAACCTTTTAGAAACAAGAAACAAAAAGTAGTTTTATGACTATAATTCTAGTGACACAAAATATTAATTAAAAATGTCACCTTAGCCCTGGCTGGTATAGCTCAGTGGACTGAGTGCCAGCCTACAGACCAAAGGGTCACTGGTTCGGTTCCCAGTTGGGGCACATGCCTCAGCTGCAGGCCAGGTCCTCAGTAGGGAGCACATTAGAGGCAGCCACACACTGATATTTCTCTCCCTCTCTTTCTTCTTCCCTTCCCCTTGCTCTAAAAATAAATAAATAAAATGTTTAAAAATGTCACCTTAATCATAACAGGGTCTTAGGAGAGTGCGTATAATTCACACAACTCCATCACATTATTTGAAGAGCTGAGATTAAATAAAATTGCACTCAGTTTAATTAATTATTCCACTTACTGTATCAAGGTAAAGTAAGACACTTGCAATAGACTGGAGGAAGCTTGGCATCTGGTAAACATGGTCATCAATAGTGTCCATCTGGGTCAGGAAGAGCTGCTTGCAGCGTTGAATGAGCTCAACATACATAAAGTCTACATCTTTTGCATTGATAACCTTGCAAGACTTTAGGAAGGGTAAATATAAATCTTTATCAATCTTATGAATGTCAAAATAACATTTAAGGTGTCTTATTAAGCCATGATTATAAACTAAATATTTGACAGTTTTTTAATGGAGAATATAGACATAAAATACAGTATATCTTATAAAATGCTTTTTAAAATAATCTGTAAACATATTCTAAATATTTATTCATATACAAAACACCTACAGATTTCAACTATATTCTAGATACTGTTTAGATAGCAGTATTAAAGGCAAATAAGATGCAGTCCTTGCTCGCCCTGAGGCTAGTCACCCAGAGAAGGAGACTAAGAACTAAATTCAAAATTGGAATACACTGCTATACTATACTGAACACTATGAGCCATCTTTATAATCCACAAATCTGATAATGCTACTACCCAGCCTCAAATCTCCCAAAGACTTCCTTAGATTTCAGATCTAGTCTAGCCTCCTCGAGGATCTGACTAGTTTCTGGTTTTAGAGTCCTCTCCTGCTTTCCTTTGCCTATCACGCTCTAGCTATACCATGTACATATCTAACTATGGTGAACATATTGAAGTTCATTAGACTGTAGCATATGAAATTGAAAATTCTATGGTCTTGTTTACTTATGAACCTTCTTACATAGCATTTCTTTTGCTTTAAGTGTATTTAAAGGAGGCGACAGAAATAAATGGAAGAAAATGAGGAAGTATCAGGCCTAAAATGAATAGTAATAGGGAAGGCTGGAAAGATGAGCTATCATTCTCTGAAACCAGGAAGTAGACACTGAAAGGATAAATTCGTAGAAAAGAGAGGTTGCAAGTGATTTTCTCCACAAAATAAAAGAGACCCACTAAGAGGTAAATAACTATGACTATTCTCACTATTTGTATATATACCTCTTTCTGTCACTAGAATTTTTCTTTTTAAGATGTTGAATACCATCGACTACAATTTTGCTTCATAAATGAGGCAACACAGCATAGTGGGAAAAAAGCATGGTGTTTCTAGTTTTCACAGCTGAATTTATGTCTTGCTTCTGTCTGTTATCAACTGTGTCCTTTAACAAGTTACTCAGTTTCTCTAGGTCTCAGATTCCTCATCTGTAAAGTGAAATAATAACCCTAAATGCCTGGAGGGAACTTATAAGGATTTGAGATAATACATATACAAAATCCTAGTACATAGTAGGCACTAAACAAACAATTTAACAATAAAGAAAGTAACAATGATATAGTCACGTGTGAGATACTTTAAAATGCAATAAATTATATTCCTTTAAATTCTCAAAAAGAGGTTAAAAGAAAATTAATGAGCCATACTCCTGCAAAAAGTCCATATCCACGAATTGCAATGGATAAATCCTTGCTGTTTGAATCCATGTTCCTGATGATTCCATAAAATTGCTCCATAAAGTACTGAAGCTTACTCTTATGCATTTCTGCATCTTTTGCCACCAAAAAAGAAACCTGGAATTGCATAATATTAACTTTTTAAAAATACATAATGTCAAATCAAAACAATCTATATAAATAAGACTAGAAATGTTTAATTAGAATCATTAATGTGTTTTTTAGTTCCATACAAGTACTTTTATTCATACAGAACCCTGATATAATCTACTTAGTCTCCATCAAATTCAGGAAAGACATCCCTTAAATAAAGCCTTATATGTGATGCATTTTTCCTACAGAAGACCAGGGAAATGCTGGAAGACATAAGAACAAAAGACCAAAAAAAAAAAGGATTTTTTTCTTTGGACCACTATATTATTTTTAAAATATATTTTATTGATTATGCTGTTATAGTTGTTCCATGTCCTGCACACTGCACCTCCTCCCACCAGCAATGCCCAACCTTAGTTCATGTCCATAGGTCGTACATGTAAATTCTTTGGCTTCTCCACTTCCCATACTATACTTAACCTCCCCCTGTCTATTTTTTACCTATCAATTATGCTTCTTATTCCCTGTACTTTTTCCCCCATTCTTTCCTCACCCCCTCAATGCTGATACCTGTTCATGTGATCTTAATTTCCGTAATTCTGTTTCTGCTCTAGTTGTTTGCTTTGTTTGTTTTTATTCAGTTGTTGATACGAGTGCATTTGTGGTCATTTTACTGTTGTTTTCATTTCCTTCCTTCCTTCCTTGCTTCCTTCATTTTTTTAAATTTTATTTTAATTGTTGTTCAAGTACAGTTTTCTATCTCTTACTCCCATCCCTGCTCATCCACCCCAGGCCTCCCCACCTCTCTCCTAATATGCCCCTCGCCTAGTTTTTGTCCATGTGTCCTGTATACTTCTCCCTGTAAACCCTTCCTCCTGAAAATCCCTACCCTCTCCCCTCTAGTCACTGTCAGCCTGTTCTCTACTTCAATGTCTCTGGTTATATTTTGATTGTTTCTTTTGTTGTTTAGGTTCCTGTTAAAGGTGATAACATATGGTATTTGTCTTTCACCGCTTGGCTTATTTCGCATAGCATAATGCTTTCCAGTTCCATCCATGCTGTCACAGAGGGTAGGAGCTCTTTCTTTCTTTCTGCTGCATAAACTTCTACTGCGTAAATGTATAAAATTCTACTGTGTAAATGTACCATAGTTTTTTGATCCATTCATTTACTGATGGGCACCTAGGTTGCTTCCAACTCTTGACTATTGTATACTGTGCTGCTATGAACATTGTGGTGCACAGGTTCTTTGGGATTTGTGTTTTAGGGTTCTTAGGATATAATCCCAGTAGTGGAATTGCTGAGTCAAAAGACAGATCCATTTTTATTTTCTGAGAAAATTCCATACACTTATCCATACTGGTTGTACCAGTCTGCAATCCCAGCAACAGTGAACTAGGGCCCTTTACCCCACAACCTCTCCAACACTTGTTTCTGGTTTATAATGGTCATTCTGATTGGTGTGAAGTGCTATCTCGTTGTGGTTTTAATTTGCATCTCTCTGATAACTAGTGATATTGAGCATTTTTTCATGTGTCTCTGGATCCTCTGTATGTCCTCCTTGGAGAAGTGTCTGTTCAAGTCCTTTGCCCACTTTTTAATTGGGTTGCTTGTCTTCTTAGAGTGAAGTTGTTTAAGTTCTTTATATATATTTTGGAGATTAAACCCTTGTCTGAGGTATCATTGGCAAATGTTTTCCTGTACAGTTGGTTCTCTTTCTATTTTAATACTGTTTTCTTTAGCCATGCAGAAGCTTTTTATTTTGATGAGATCCCATTTGTTTATTCTTTCCTTTATGTCCCTTGCTCTAGGAAACATATCAGTAAAAATGTTGCTGCATGAAATATCTGAGATTTTCCTGCCAATGTTCTCCTCTAGAACTTTAATGGTGTCACGGATTATATTTAAATCTTTTATCCACCTTGAATTTATTTTTGTGTATGGTGTAAGTTAGTGCTCAAGTTTCATTTTTTTTTTTTTGCACGTAGCTGTCCAGTTCTCCCAAAACCATTTGTTGAAGAGGCGAATTTTATTCCATTTTATGTTGCTATCCCCTTTGTCGAATATTAATTGACCGAAGAGACTTGGGTTTATTTCTGGACTCTCTATTCTATTCCATTGGTCCATGTGCCTGTTTTTATGCCACTGCTAGACTGTTTTGATTACAGTGGCCTGGCAATACAGTTTGGTATCAGGTATTGTGATACCTCCTACTTTGCTCTTCTTTCTCAAAATTGCAGCAACCATTTGGGGTCCTTTATTGTTCCATATGAATTTTTGAAGTGTTTGTTCTATGCTTGTGAAATATGCCATTGGTACTTTAATAGGTATTGCACTGAATGTGTAAATTGCTTTGGGTAGTATGGATATTTTGATGATGTTAATTCTTCCAATCCAGGAACACAGTACATTTCCATTTGTTTGTGTCTTCCTTGATTTC
Organism: Sturnira hondurensis; assembly: GCF_014824575.4. Lineage (NCBI taxonomy): Eukaryota > Metazoa > Chordata > Mammalia > Chiroptera > Phyllostomidae > Sturnira > Sturnira hondurensis. Next base: position 1,239,208 of record NW_028094889.1, on the reverse strand, counting down.
TTTTTCCTGTGTTGTGTACTTTTTTGTATACAGGTTTTTACCTCTTTGGTTAAGTTTATTCCTAGGTAATTTTTCTTTGTCCTATATTGAATGTGATTTTTTTTCTTGATTCCTGCTTCCACTGTTTCATTGCTGGTATACAAAAATGCCTTTGATTTCTGGGTATTGACTTTGTATCCTGGTGTTCTGCCAAATTCATTTATTAGGTTGAGGAGTTTATTGACCAAGTCTATAGGATTTTCTCTGTACACTATAATGTCATCTGCAAACAGTGATGGTATTGTTTCCTCCTTTCTGATTTGGATGCTTTTTATTTCCTTTTTTGTCTGATTGCTGTGGCTAAAACTTCCAATACTATATAGAAGTGGTGAAAGTGGACAACCTTGTCTTGTTCCTGATCTTAATGGAAAAGATTTTAGTTTTTGCCCATTGAGTATGATGTTGGCTGTAGGTCTCTCATATATGGCCTTCATTATATTGAGGAATGCTCCCTCTATTCCCATTTTGCTGAGTGCCTTTATCATAAATGGGTGTTGTACCTTATCAAAAGCTTTTTCCATGTCTACTGATATGATCATGTGATTTTTGTCTTTGCTTTCGTTTATGTGATGTATTACACTTACTGATTTGTGAATATTGAACCATCCTTGCATCCCTGAGATGAATCACACTTGGTCATGGTGTATGATCTTTTTAATGTATTGTTGGATGCGGTTTGACAATATTTTGTTGAGGATTTTAGCGTCTATGTTCATCAGAGATATTGGCCTGAAGTTTTCTCTCTTTGTTCTGTATTTACCGGGTTTTGAGATGAGGAGGGTGCTAGTCATAAAGAGTTTGGGAGTCTTCCATCATTTTGGATTTTTTGGAATAGTCTGTGAAGAATAGGGATTAGCTCTTCCTTAAATGCCTTATAGAATTGTCCTGTGAAGCCATCTGGTCCAGGGCTTTTGTGTGATGGGAGTTTTTTGATTACTGCTTCAATTTCATCTGCTGTTATTGGCCTGTTCAGCTTTTCTGCTTCTTTTTCATTGAGTTTTGGAAGATTATATTTTTCTAGAAATGTGTCTATTTCACCTTGGTTTTCTAATTTCTTGGCATACAGTTCTTCATAATAATTTCTTACAATCCCTTCTATTTCTGTGGTGTCAGTTGTAATCTCCCCTCTTTCATTTCTTATTGTGTTTATTTGTGTCCACTTTTTTCCTTGATGAGCCTGCTTAGAGGCCTTTTGATTTTGTTCATCTTTTCAAAAAACCAGCTCCTGAATCATTGATCCTTAGAATTGTGCTTTTTGTCTCTATGTCATTTAATTCTGCTCTGATCTTGGTTATTCCCTTTCTTTTACTTGCTCTGGGCTGTCTTTGTTGTTGAGCCTCAAATTCTTGTAGGATTAGAGTTAGGTTGTTTGTTTGAAATGTTTCTATCTTTTCTGAGGTATTTTTCTGTATTGCTATGAACTTCCCTCTCAGGACTGCCTTGGCTTTGTCTCATAAGTTTTAGGTTGTTGTAAGTTCATTTTCGTTTGTTTCAGAAACTTTTTGATTTCTTCCCTAATTGTATTTTTGACCCATTCTGTTAAAATCACCTCCATCATTTTGAGTGTTTTTTTCCCTTGAAGTTGGTTTCTAGTTTCAGTCCCTTGTAGTTGGAGAAAATGCTTGGTATGATTTCAATTTTGTTGAATTTGTTCAGGCTTGTTTGGTGTCCTATCATGTGGTCTATCTTGGAAAATATTCCATGTGTATTTGAAAAGAATGTGTATTTAGCTTCTTTAGGATGAAGGGCTCTCTATATATCAGTTAAGTTCATTTGATCTAGGGCATTGTTCAATGCCACAATATCTTTGTTGATATTTTGTTTGGAAGATATGTCGATTTTTGAGAATGGGGTGTTAAAATCCCATAGCACAATTGTTTTGCTGTCAGTATCTTTCTTGAAGTCCTCTGAGATTTTCTTTATGTATCTAGGTGCTCCTATATTGGCTGCATATATATTTACAATGTTTATGTCTTCTTGGTGGATTCTTCCCTTGAGTATTATGTAATAAGCATCTGGGTCTGTCTTTACGGCTCTTTTTTGAAGTCTATTTTGTCTGATATGAGTACTGCTACCCTGGCTTTTTTTTCCTGTTCGTTTGCTTGGAATATTTGTTTTCAGCCTTTCACTTTTAGTCTGTGTAGGTCTTTTGTCCTGAGGAGGGTCTCTTGTAGGCAGCATATGTGTGGATCATGCTTTCTTATCCATTCAGCTATTCTATGTCATTTCATTGGAGCATGTAATACATTTACCTTTAAGGTTATTATTGACAGGTACTTATTCATTGCCATTTTCATACCTGTGTTCCTGTCTCTTTCTCTTTTCCTTCCTTTCCTTAAAGCAGACCCTTTAGCATCTCTTGCAGTGCTGGTTTGGTGGAGGTGTATTCTTTTAGACTTCTTTTGTCCTGGAAGCTCCTTATTTGGCCTTCTATCTTGATTGAAAGCCTTGCTGGGTAAAGTGGCCTTTTTTGCAGGCCCCTGGTTCTCATTACTTGGAATATTTCTTTCCATTACCTTCTGGCTTGGAGCGTTTCCATTGAGAAGTGACCTGCTAACCTTATTGGGGCCCTCTTGTATGGTACTTCCTATTTCTCGGTTGCTGCTTTTAAGATTCCGTCTTTGTCTTGGAATTTTGCCATTTTAATTACAATCTGTCTGGAGGTGGGCCTCTTTGGCTTCTTCTTGATTGGGACTCTCTGTGTTCCCTGGATTTGTATGACTTTTTCTCTCATCAAATTAGGGAAGTTTTCCATCATTACCTTTTCAAACAGGTTTTCTATCCCTTGCTCTTCTTCTCCTTCTGGTATCCCTTTTATACAGATATTATTGCATTTCATACTGTCTTGCATTTCTCTTAATTCCTCTTCATTGTTTCTGAACCTCATTTCCTTTTCTTGCTCTTTCTGGGTGTTTACGTCTACTTTGTATTCTAGCTTGCCGGTTCCAACTTCCGCTTCATCAATCCAGCTGTCAATTCCTTCTACTGTGTTCTTCAGTTCACAAGTTGTATTCTTCATTTCCTCTTGGCCCTTGTTGATAGTTCCTATTTCCTTTTTCATGTTGATATAGTTTGCAGTGAGTTCACTGTAGTTTCCCTGTAGTTTCTAGTAATTCACTGTGAGCTCATTGATCCTCCTGATAACCATTGCTTTGAACTCAATATCTGATAGTTGACTTCCCTCTACTTCATTTAGCATTCTTTCTGAGGCTTCCTCCTTTCCTTTCATTTGGAGATTGTTTCTTTGTCTTCCCATTGTTTGTGAGACTCTTTTTGTTAGCCTCAGCCTCTTAAATTGATCTGTTTTGACTCCCTGGGTTTATGGTGTGAACTTCTGTGGTAGAATGCCTGTGAGCTTCAGTGGTGCAGTCTCCTTCAGATATCCTGGTGTTCATAGCTTCCACCTATACTCTTTGTTGTGATCAGTTGTATGATTAAGGCAAAATGTTTTAAGACAGCAAGAGAATATTCTATGATATTTACAGTAGCAGCTGGTAGAAAGAAATAGGAGATCCTTTAGCATTAACCATGATCCTCCACCCAACTAACTGATTTTTAGAAAGGATGGAAAGAAGGTAAGACTCTTGTTGGGGAGGGAAGGATTGTGATTTGGATCTAGAAAGCAGTGAGGTTGTGGGAGGTCAGATTCTGAGGTAAGGTAAGTGTAAAGGATAGTAAATAGGTGTGGTACGTGAGAGAATAGAGTTAACCACTACAGTAATAGAGTTCAGGAAATAGTGAAATGAGCTAGGATCTGGAAGGCTGTTGTGAAGTATCTACAATTGGATGAAACAACTATTATTTATAGTAATATTAGAGCAACAATCATATGACAGAATCTATGAGATCTAGATAACAAGAATAGAAATATAGGACCTTACGTAGTGTGCTAATGGAACACAAGTGAAGTGAAGGACAGTAAATTAGCAATAAACTACGAATAAGAAAACAGGGGAAATCTGTGAAATTATGGATATAATCTGCAAAGCAAAGAAGACTAACCAGAATGAGGAGGAATACAAAAATAGTATTAAAGTAAAAAAATGTAAGAATAATGAAAAATAATAATACAAATATGCAAAAGCTTGCAGGTTGTGTGTAATAGCAAAGTGAAATTTGTCTCACTATCTCAGTTGTTGGGATACCCCCCCTCCTTGGGTCCAATGCTGGTCTTTTCACAGTTCTGGGTTTTTTGTCTCAATTTTGGGTATTTAAAAGAAAAAGAAAATAACAGACAGAAGATGGAAGGAAAAAGAGATAAAATTGGGAAGAAAGGGAGAAAGAATAAAACAAGAAGGAAATAGAAGCAATAGGAATTGAGAGACAAAAAATAATAAAAATTAAAAATTATTTTTAAAAAATCCCCAAATCAAACAAACCAGAAAAACCTGTTGCTGGTTTGAAACTGGCCAAAGCGGTTTTTCTGGTATTGCTGGCTGTAGTAGGCTGAAGGTCCATTGGTATTGGCATTGCTTTTCTCCCTTGTTCAGCACTCAGTCAGCCTCACAGGTACTCTCCTCAGAGCTAGCCTGGCAGCTCTCAGTAGGGCATTGGGTGTGGGATCCAGGCCTTCCTAAGAGCGTACTCTCCCCGGGTTTACAGGTGTGTGCTCCAGGCCTTCCACAAAGCATTCTCCCGGGGTTGTGGTTGCATGTGCTTGGCCAGGCTGCCTCTGGTCCCACAGGTTGCAGCTCACACTCTTCCCAGAGCTACGTGTGGGTGCTCACAGCTCCTGTGTGTTTGCCACTTAGTCCTTGTTCCCCTCTGTGTGACTTCAAGCCACCAGGTCTCTCCTGGTGATGCTCAAACCTTGTTTAGCCGGGGAGGTAGTGGTTGACCCATCTCTGTCCCAAGAGCCCTGAGGTAGACCTGATGGGCGCCGGGCCTGGGGCTCTAACCTCCCTGGTCCCCACGCTGACCCCTGGGCCCTTATCGTCCTGAAGCACTCTCCTTATTGTCTGGTTATTCAATGTGTGCTACAATTTTTGATGTCCTATTTTCATATATGCTGTGGTACTGTTGGCTGTTTGCTCTGTTCCTCTGTAGATTGGCTAGGTTTTTCTCCAGTGTTTAGGGGGCAGTGGAATCTGCTCCTTCTTACCTCCCCATCATCTTCCTCCAGGCTTGATCATCTTTTTCTTAGGTAAATCCCTGTAACATTTCATATAGTAAGGGCTTAGTAATAATGAACTCTTTTAACTTGACCTTATCTGGGAAGCACTTTATCTGCCTTTCCATTCTAAGTGATAGGTTTACTGGACAGAGTAATCTTGGATGTAGGTTTTTGCCTTTCATGCCAGCCCCTTCTTGCCTGCAAGGTTTCTTTGGAGAAATCATGTGAGAGTCTTATGAGAAATCCTTTGTAAATAACTGTCTCCTTTTCCTTTGCTGCTTTTAAGATTCTCTCCTTACCTTTCATCTTAGGTAATGTAGTTATGATGTACCTTGGTGTGTGCTTCCTTGGGTCCAATTTCTTTCGGACTCTCTGAGCTTCTAGGACTTCCTAGAAGTCTATTTCCTTTGCCAGATTAGGGAACTTCTCCATTATTTTTTCAAATAAGTTTTTAATTTCTTGTTCTTCCTCTTCTTTCTGGTATCCCTATAGTTCAGATGGTGGAACATTGAAAGCTGTCTCAAAGGTTCCTAAGCCTCACCTTATGTTTTTGAATTTTTTTTTCATTCTTTTCTGGTTGAATATTTATCTCTTCCTTCTGGTCCAAATTGTTAATTTGAGTCCCCATTTCCTCCCCTTCACTATTGGTTCTCTGTAAATTTTCCTTTATTTCACTTTTTCACAGCCTTCACTTTTCCGTCTATTTTACGACCATACTCAAGCATTTCTGTGAGCATCCTGATTACCAGTGTTTTGAACTCTGCATCTGATGGGCTAGCTATATCTTCATTGCTTAGTTTTCTTTTTTGGAGCTTTGATCTCTTCTGTCATTTGGGCCATACTGTTTTTTGTCTCAGTGGGCCTGTTATGTAGTAAGGGGGAGAGCCTTAGGTATTTGCCTGGGCAGGGCAACCCACTTCGCTTTGTTGTGACGCTGTATGTGGGGAAGGGCTCAGAGAAGGAACAATCCCACGTGTTCAGCTCGCTGCCGCCACTACGTGCAAGTTCAATGGACCCATCTGCTGCTGATTCCCGGGTGGGTGGGTTTGTGTACTTCCTAGAACCCTGTGGATCTCTCCAGTGAACTCTTCTGTGAGACTGGGAATTTCTCCTGCCACCTCAACCCCCACAGGTTTTTTCAGTCAGAAGTTTTGAGGCTTTATTTCTCCACACTGGATCCCTGGGTTTTCAGCCTGCCTTGCTCCCCAGTTGTTTCTGCCGGTTTGTTCACACACAAATATGGGACCACCAGTCTACCAGCCACTGCCACTTTGCCCACCCCAGTCTTCCAGAAGCTGTCTTGCTGACAGTCCTCTCTGCCAGGCTGCCCCTCTCTGACCTTTCTACCAGTCTGCATGAATGTTTCTTCTTTAACTCCTTGGTTGTTGGACTTCCATACAGTCTAATTTTCTGGCAGTTCTGGTTATTTTTGTTTTTAAATTTGTTGTTGTCCTTCTTTTGGTTGTGCAAGGAGGCAAAGTGTATCCACCTATGCCTCTATCTTGGCCAGAAAACAAAGGTTTTCAATTAAGCTCCCTGATGAAGCAAAAATCACCTGAGAGCTCATCTGTGACTCACAGGGTTAACACCTAGGTACACAAGCCAGGCAGTCAGCAGGCTGAGAAGTCATCAACAGACTGGGAGCTTCATTAGCTGCACAAAGTAAGCTCAGAACTAACATCCAGAAAGACAAATCATCTCATTAAAAAAAGCCACAGACTACAAGGCTTAAATTAGGCGAGGAAAGAAAAAAAGTACTTAGAGAAGCAAGTAGATAGATCACTATTTACCAAACTGACAACAGCCTAAATGCAAGAACATAAGCATTCAAAAAGCATTCTTAATTTCAGCACAAAGTCTCCCAAGACTAGGATAAAAAGAACCTAGACAACTATCAAAGGCACAGAAAAGACATCCACCTTTCATCTCCATGCTTCAACCTCACACAAAGTCCAACATGTCTTTAGCACATGCTCTTCTAGACACCTTTTTCCTTATTTATTTTAGAAGAAAGGGATATCATACATATTGCTTCATTATTTCTTTTTCCAAACACATATCATGAACACGTTCCTCAAAAACTAAACAAACATCACCTACATAATCATAGGATAGTTTTTTTCATATTTTATTTATTTTTAGAGAGAGGGGAAAGTAGGGAGAAAGAGAGGGAGAGAAACATCAATGTGTGGTTGCCCCTCACGTGTCCCCTACTGGGGACCTGGCCCACAACCCAGGCATGTGCCCTGACTGGGAATCGAACCAGCAACCCTTTGCTTCACAAGCCTGTGCTCAAGCCACTGAGATATACCAGCCAGGGCCATAGAATAGTTTTTTTTTTTTTTTATTTTATGAACATACTGTAATGTTTTTTAATTTAAATCATTTCTCATTTTTTATTTTTGTACATTCAACAAACATCCTTTTAATGTATTTTTATCCAAATGTTTTGTTTACAGTAGCAAAAAACTTGGAAACAATTATATAATAGTAGAAAAAGGTTTAAATATTACGGATTATAGTACTGATATATATCAACCATGTTGCCATTAAAAATTAATCACGCAGACTTCAGTGTGCTATCAGAAAAACATATTCAACACAGCTAACTCTGAAGGCTACAAAAATTATAAGTAATGTGCCTCTATATCAAGATGTCTCTCTTCCTCTGGCCTCATTCCTTTCTTGTGGGTACACAAGAACAAAAGGAGAATAAAACAGAGGGAGGGACAAAGGAAGGGCAGGAGAGATCTAAAAGTATCACCACAAAAACGGTGATTTTTTTTCTCTTGGTGGCAAGTTTTTAATAGTCTTCTTTGTACCTTTCTATGTTTTTTGAAGTATAGACAATTAATCTGCTGTGTTTTTCATAAAAACTTTGGCCTTGGTTGGTGTGGCTCAATGAATTAGGTGCTACCCTGGGAACCAAAGAGTTGCCAATTGGATTTCTAGCCAGGACACATGCCTGGGTTGCGGACCAGGTTCCTGGTTGGGAGTGTGCAAGAGGCAACTAACCAATGGATGTTTCCCTCACACATCACTGTTTCTCCCTCCCTTCCCCTCCCTCTAAAAATAAATACATAAAATCTTTTTAAAAATTACCTCTTAAAAAAATTCTTTGCATATAGGTATTGAATGAAAAAATAAAAATTTCTTTCCTACAAGAGTAATGTTTACATTTTAAATTGCAAGTCACATAATAGTAAAAACAATAATGGAAAAGAAAAAAAGAGGTTGGATAACATCGAGTATCTTATTTCAAGACAATATATAGAGTAATCAAGACAGTGAAGTAGTAGATGTAAGGACAGACAAAAAGACAAATGGAACAAAACAAAGTATGCAATACCACCCCCCCATATTTGTTCCATTGATTTTAACAAAGATACCAAGGTAAATCAATGTGGAGAAAGAGTATTCTCAGCAAGTGGTGCTCTAACCAAAAAAGTGAGGGGAGAAAACCTCCAACCATTACTCAACGCCATACACAAAAAGGATTCAAAATAGATTACAGACCTAAATGTAAATGCTGAAAACTATAAACTATAAAACTTCTTGAAGGAAAATAAAAGAAAATCTGTGCACCCATAAGATAAACAAAAATTTCTTCATATGATATAGAAAGGAGGAACTAGTTGGACAATTGGTAAACTACAGTTAATCAAACTTTTTAAACTTCTGTTCTTTGGAAGATACTATTAAGAAAATGAAAAGGCAAGCACCGTGGCAGGGGAAGACTACCTCTTCTTATCTTTCCTTAAATCCACAACTAGTCAAGGATCTATAATCCAACAAACATCCCTCTGCTGAACACATTAGGTCACCTAAGAGATCCACACATTGGTACACCGGAAGGTGGGCATATTTTAACATGTAAAGGAGGCAGGCTGGCGAAGGACAGGGACAGTGCCCATATTTGCAATTATCTGGACACAACGTTTGAACCTGTGACCTATTGGGAACTGAGAAGTGGAGGAGACAGGGTCTGGACCCTCATAACAAGGACCACGATGGAGGGTAAGAGAGGCAGCAGTAGTGTTGGCACTGAGAATCTGGCTCCCTATTCCAAGTTCAGTGATGCTTCCACCACCAGAAGGACCAGTAGCAGCAGCAGAGACATTATCTGTAGCCTCCCACACACAGGCATGATAAGCTCATGTACAGAGTCCTCCTTTACCTGCCACATCCGTGCACTTGATGGTGGTGCCTTGGGACACAGGTGACCTGAACACAGTGAGGGCACCCACCATTCCAGTCACCCAGGCAACAACTCCTACAGTCATAGCGATGTCCCCACTAGGAGACCTGGGAGGCATAAGCAGCTCAGATTAGAGAAAAAAAACTTGCACTATTGCGCTCTCTACTGGAAAACAAAAGAAAGACCTATATTATCAATATGTTGAATTTTTAAAATCAAAACTGTACCTAAGTAAGTGTTCACTACTGCTAATGTGCTGGCAGAAGAACAAACCAGTAAGCACCACAAACAACCAAGGTAACCAGAGGGAAAAAAATTAAATTCTTCAGAAACCAAAGTCAAGGTCATGGAAGATTGTGTACTAAATGATAAGAGAATTAAAAATAGCAATCTCCAAGAAACTCAATGACATACAAGAACACTCAGTAAGGCAATTCATAAGCTCAGGAACAAAATAAATGAACAGAAGCTGTACTTTATTAAAGTCACTGAAACTATAAAAAAGAATCAAACATTCTAGAGGTGAAGAACTCAATAAATGAAATGAAGAATGTATTAGAAAGCACTGGAAATGTAGCAGACCATTAGAAGAAAGAGAATCAGTGAGCTTGAAGACAGAAATGGTTCAGGTGGGAGAGGAGAACTAAGATTTGTTAAAAATGAAAGAATTCTACTAGACTTCATTAGAAATGGCAAAATAAGGATACTGAGTATCCCAGAAAGACAAGAGATGGAGAAGGAAACATAGAGCCTATTCGAAGAAATTATTGAAGAGAACTTCCCAAGCCTAGGGAAGGAACTGGACATACAAACATAAGAAGCTAAAAGAACACCTAATTATCTCAAGGCAAAAAGACCTTTTTCAAAAGATTAAACTAAACTGTTGTGGACAGCCAAGCAGGAGAATGCACACCAAGGGAGTTGGAAGGAGGCCTCAGGTTCAGCACAGCTGCCCCAAGCCACACAAGACTGCCTGATAGATTGTTGTAAGAAAAGAATGACTTGCCAGAACTTCTGGCCAAGATGGAGGTGTAGGTGGAAACACTGTGCCTCCTCGCACAACCAAGTTTAAAGACAACAAAGTTTTAGTAACAAAAAGGCAACCAAAACACAGAAAACTGAACTATACGGAAGTCCGACAAAAACAAACCATTCAGCAAGACCAGTAAGAGGGGCGGAGCCAGCAACTGGTGGAACTGGGTGAGAGCAGGGTCGAGTAGGAAAACTTGGCAAGACCGACCCAGGCGCACAGGCTGGAAAGAAGTATTCCAAGTCATGAAATCCAACGACCTACATCCAAGATTGCTCTATCCAGCAAAGCTGTCATTTAGAATGGAAGGACAGATAAAGTGCTTCTCAGATAAGATCATATTCAAGGAGTTCATCATCACCAAGCCCTTATTACATGAAATGTTAAAGGGACTTATCTAAGAAGAAGATAAAAAATAGGAACAGTGAAAGGACAGCAAACTCACAGTTATTAACAACCACACCTAAAACAAAAGCAAACTAAGAGGACAGCTAGATCAGGAGCAGAACCATAGAAATGAAGATCACATGGATGGTTAGCAACAGGGAAGTGGGAGGGGGAGAAGGGGGGAGAAGGTACAGAGAAGAAGTAGCATAGACGGTAGGTAGAAAATAGGGGGGAGGGCAAGAAAAGTAGGGGAAATATAGAATCTAAAGAACTTGAGACATGTGGACATAAACTAAAGAGGGGAATGGTGAGGGAGGGGGTGTGCAGGGTGGAGGGGAATGATGGGGGGGAAATAGGACAACTATAATGGCATAATCAATAAAATATGTTTGAAAAAAGAATGACTTGGTTGCTCGCTATATCACTGTACCAAGAAGGAACAGCAAATATTCTTAAAAAATACAATGTACAACCCAGGCTGGTGTAGCTCAGTGGATTGAGCATGGGCCTGCAAACCAGATGCTAGTGGTTCAATTCCCAGTCAGGGCTCATGCCTGGGTTGCAGGCCAGTTCCCGGCAGGGGACCAATGAGAGGCAACCATACATTGATATTTCTCTTCCTCCCTCCTTCCCTTCCCCTCTAAAGATAAATAAATAAAATTTAAAACAAAAACAAAAAAAACCCCAATGTACCTAGCCTTGTGGTTTGTCTTTCTCATGCTGTGTTTCAAAGCTGTCTCAATATATACAGCCCAAGTTCACCAATAAACAGTTCCCTCCTCTACATCTCAGAAAAGGTACTTCAACTGACCCCGCTTTGACTCTGTCTATTGCTCAATCCCCTGTCACCTTCCCTCAGGATCTGACCGATCCAGCCGCACTGGTTGTGGAAACGGTCAAGAGACAACAACAGAGAGAAAATTCTCCACGCAGTCACTGGGGGGGTAGGAGGGGGGGGGTGGGGAGGAAAGTAACCTACAAAGAAAAACCTATCGGATTTTTCAGCAGAAACTCTCCAGAACAAGAGAGAATGGAATTATATATTCAAAATATTAAAAGATGGTAACCAATAGAGAATAATACTCTATATAGCAAAGTTACCCATTAGATATGAAGGAGAAATAAAGGCTTTCAAAGGAAAACTGAGAGAATTTGCCATAAGACCTGTACTACAAGGAAGGTTGAAAGGAGCTCTTCTACATGAAACAAAAGTCTAAAGTACACAAAACAGTGAGTAAAGTGACAAACACTGACAGAGTAACAAAATTACACTGTTTCAGATTAGGGTCCTAAACAAATAATTATAATATACAGTTTAAAGAGAAAAAGCATCAATTTGTACTACCATGCTTTCTTCCCCAATCTCTTCAAGTTAATATTTTAAAGAAACTTTAGTCAGGGACCTACAGCCAAGGCTGCTCTACCAAACAAAGCTATCATTTGGAATCAAAGGGCAGAATAAGAGCTTCCCAGATAAGAAAAAACTAAAGTTCATTATCACCCAACCATTATTACATGAAATGCTAATGAGGCTTTTTTAAGAAAAAGATCAAGGACTTCCAGTCAAGATGGAGGCATAGGTGGAAACACTGTGCCCCCTCCCACAACTAAATTTAAAGACAGCTAAGTTTTAGTAACAAAAATGCAGCCAAAACAGTGAAAATTGAACTTGTACGGAAGTCCAACAACAACGAACCACTCAGCCACACTGGTAAGAGGGGCAGAGGCAGGGGCGGAGTGGGGGGTCAGGCTGGAAAGATCATTTGGTCTGATCGACACAGGAGCGGAGGCAGTTGGTGGATCCCAGGCATCGGGTGGTAGGCGTGGGGTGACAGGCGGACCCACTGAGGGTGCAGGGCAGCTGGCTGACTGCGGTCACACATTCACATGCAGATAAACCAAGTGAAGGAGTGAACAGTGAGACAGACTGCTCAGGCCAGGGCCCCAGCAACGGGAACTAGAACCTGAAAGCACCAACTGGAAAGACATTCTCGGGGTTGAGGGGATGGGAGAGGCTCCCAGGCTCACAGAGAGTTTGTTGGAGAGACCCACAGGGTCCTGGAGAGTACACAGGCCCACACACCAGGGAACAAGCACCAGAGGGGCCCGATTTGCTTGTGTGAAGCCACAGAGGGGACAGAAATCTGAGAGAGAGCAGAGGAGAGCAAAGTGCCATTTTTCCCCCTCTCTGACTCCTCTCCCACATACAGTGTCACAACCCAGCCACTGGGTCGCCCAGCCCTGGTGAGCACCTAAGGCTCCGCCCCTCATACATAACAGGTGTGAACAGACCAAACATTATGACTCAAGAACAGCTCAAAGCCCAAGAGCCTATAATTCTAAGTGACCAAGAAATAGCCAGCCTTTCAGATGCACAGTTCAGAATACTGGTGATCAGGATGCTCACAGAATTGGTTGATTTTAGCCACAAATTAGAGGAACATATGAAGGCTAAACTGATTGAAATGAAAGGATATGCACAGGAAACCAATAGTGATGGAAAGGAAACTGGGACTCAAATCAAGGGAGTGGACCAGAAGGAAGGAAGAAACAACCAAACAGAAAAGAAGGAAGAAACAAGAATTCAAAAAAATGAGGAGAGGCTTAGGAACCTCCAGGACATCTTTAAACATTGCAACATCCGAATTATAGGGGTACCAGAAGGGGAAGAGGAACAGCCACGAGTGGAAAAGCTTATTTGAACAAATAATAAAGGAGAACTTCCCCAGTCTGGCAAAGGAAATAGACTTCCAGGAAGTCCAGGAAGCTCAGAGAGTGCCAAAGAAGTTGGACCCAAGAAGGAACACACCAAGGCACATCATAATTACATTAGCCAAGACCCAAATGAAGGAGAGAATTCTAGAAGCAGCAAGAGATAAGGGGACAGTCACCTACAAAGGAGTGCCCATCAGACTGTCAGTGGATTTCTCTAAAGAGACCTTACAGGCAAGAAGGGGCTGGAAAGAAGTATTCCAAGTCATGAAATCCAAAGACCTACATCCAAGATTGCTCTATCCAGCAAAGCTGTCATTTAGAATGGAAGGACAGATAAAGTGCTTCTCAGATAAGATCATATTCAAGGAGTTCATCATCACCAAGCCCTTATTACATGAAATGTTAAAGGGACGTATCTAAGAAGAAGATAAAAAATAGGAACAGTGAAAGGACAGCAAATTCACAATTACTAACAACCACACCTAAAACAAAAGCAAACCAAGAGGACAGCTAGATCAGGAGTGGAACCATAGAAATGAAGAACACATGGTGGGTTAGCAACAGGGGAGTGGGAGGAGGAGAAGCGGGGAGAAGGTACAGAAAACAGCATAGACAATAGGTAGAAAATAGATAGTGGGGAGGGCAAGAAAAGTAGGGGAAATATAGAATCTAAAGAACTTGATACATGTGGTTATAAACTAAGGAGGGGGAGAATGGTGGGGGAGGGAGTTTGCAGGTGGAGGAGAATGAAGGGGGGAATAGAACAACTGTAATGGTATAATCAATAAAAATATTTAAAAAAAACAAATTGGTGGTTACAGAGGAGCCATGGGGATGTAAAGTACAGCACAGGAAATGGAGTAGCCAAAGAACTTACACACATGAACACTGGTGAGGAGATTGCCTAAGGGAGTGCGGGGTACAAAGGGGAAAAATTGGAACAACTGTAATAGCATAATCAATAAAATGTAATAAACAAATAAAATAGGGGGAAAAGAAACCTTATGGTAATCACAAAACAATAATGCAAAGTTCATATATAAAACACTAAAATGGAAGAAATGAAGAAAAACATTATAGAAAACCATGAAACTAAAACAGGATACAGAAACTCAAAAGAAGAGAAACAATGGAGATACTAAGCAATCAGAAAACAAAATATAAAATGGCAGTAGTAAGTCTTCATATATCAATTATTACCCTAAATTTAAATTGACTGAATTCATGAATTAAAAGGTGAAAAGTAACTGCATGGATTTTAAAAACAAAACTCAACTATCTGCTGCCTTTAAGAGACCCATTTGAGCTCCAAAGACAAACAGGCTCAAAGCAAAGGATGGAAGATGAATACTCCAAGCAAATGGCATTCAGAGAAATGTGGGGATAGCTATACTTAGATAAAATGATTTCAAGATAAAAAGTGGTAAAAGTAGAAAAAGATGAACATTTAAAAATGAAAAGTGAACAATCCATCAAGATGATGTAACATTTACTAACATATATGCTCCCAACATAGAAGCACCAAAATATAACAATAAGTATTAGCAGACCTAAAGGAAGAAAAAACAGCAACACAATAATAGAAGATTTTAACACCCCACTGGCACCAACAGATGAATCATCCAAACAGAAAGTCAATTAAGGAAATATAGCATTAAATGACACTTTAAACCAGATAGATTTAATAAGTATAAACAGAATATCCATTCTAGAACAATAAAATACACACTGTTCTCAAGCTCACATGGAATAGTGTAATGACAGTTCATATGTTGGGGCTCGAAAGTCTCAACAAATTTAAAACTGAAATCATATTAAGTATTTTTCTTTACCATAAAGGTATGAAATGGGAAATCAACTATAAGAAGAAAGATTTAAAACTCACAAATAGGTTATTAAACAACATGCTACTGAAAAACTATTGGGTCAATAAAGAAATTTTAAAAAAGAAATTAAGAGACAAATAGAAACGAAAATGAAGATAGATACATATGAAAATGAAGAGAACCAAAATCTTTGGGATGCAGCAAAAGTGGTAAGAGAGAAATTTATAGCAATACAGGCCTACCTCAAGAAATAAGAAAAATCTCCACGAATTTAACACTGTAACTTACAGAACTAGAAAAAGGTGAACAAATGAAGCTCAATCTCGATAAAAAAAATAATAAAAATCGAGGTGGAAATAAATAAAATAGAAACTGAAAAGACAATGGAAAACATTAATAAAACCAAGAGATGGTTCTTTGCAAAAATAAACAACATTGACAATCCTCAGCTAGGTTCACTAAGGGAAAAGGAGAGGAGAGTCAAACAAATAAAATTAGAAATGAGAGTGAAGTTACAGGTGAATAACAACAAAACGTCAAAGCACCACAAAAGAATGCTATGAAATGCTATACGTCACCAAATTAAACAACCTAGAAGAAATATACAAATTCTTAGAATCATGTGACCTTCCTAGACTGAATTATGAAGAAAAAAAAATCTGAATAAACTAATCACTAGTAAGGCAATTTAAATAATAATCTAAAAGCTCCCAAAGAACAAAAGTCCAGAACCAGATGGCGTCATTGGTAAATTCCACCAAAAAAATTCCAAGAAGATTTAATACCTATCCTTCTCAAACTGTTCTAAAACACTGAAAAGGAGAAAATGCTTCCTCTTTTCATGAGGCAACATTACCCTAATACTAAAACCAGGCCAGGTCAACACAAATAAGGCCATTATAGACCAATATCTCTGATGAGCATAGATGCAGAGATCCTCAATAAAATAATAGCAAATCAAATACAACAATACATGAATAGGATCATACACCACAACCAAGTGGGATTGATTCCAAGGATACAGAATGGCTCATCACCTGCAAATCAATATAATACACCACATTAACAAAATGAAGAATACCTTATGATTGGCTCAAAAGATGCATTTACAACACCCATCTGACAGGACACAACATCCATGTTTGAGTCAAAAAAAACCAAACAAACAAAAAATCACTTCTCAATTAGGTAGGCATAAAAAGAAAGTAGTTCAACATAACATAACAAAGACTGTATATGACAAACTCACAGCTAACATTATACCCAATTAGTGAAAAACTGAAAGCTTTTTCTCTAAGATAAGAAAAAAGACAAGGATGCCCATTCTTGCCACTTTTCTTCAATACAGTTGGATAAAAGTCCATAGTTTTAGGACTACTTGAAAAAGTAGCCAGGAAAAGAAATAAAAGTTATACAAATGGGAAACTGTTGGGGACCACTCTGCCTGGTTTCAGGAATTTTAATTACCCCCCCATGGCTAAGGATGAGTGAGTGACCTCCAGAATGCAAGCCACAGGAGACAAAAGCTTGTCTGTGGTAGCAAATGCTGCCTCAGTTTCCTCTCTGCCCCCAAAGCATGGTCGGAAGTCAATGATGGGTAAGTTTCCTCACAGCAAGGGGCAACCTAAGCCAGACTCGATCACTTGGGAGGCCTTCATGGAAGGACTCGGTGGGGGTGGGCTGCAACAAAGAGCAAGCAATGGAGCCTGGCCCCCCCGCCCCCCGCTATGCAACACAGCCTGAGTCCCCATGTCCTCTGGGAGAAGTGCTTCCTGGCTCTAATCCACTTAAGCCTGAAAACCTGATGGGGAGAGGTGCAGCTCCTCGCCTTCCTGAAGTGGATCCCAGGGAAAAATCTGGCATCACAAAGAATTCCTAAAAATTCTGTGAAACCTGCTTTGCTAAGAGTGCTTTCATTCATATGTTAAGGGTTAAGCAGGAAACCCTAAAGTTTCTGCAAAACCCCCTTCCTGACAGACTTTGACTCAGACTAAGCCCTCAGATTTCTTTGAAATGTTACCTACTGTTTGATCCTTGCCACCCTGTATTCCTGGGTATTACAACCCAATAAAAAAGCCCCTGGAAGAAGGGGCTCAAGGCCTTTTTCCTCTGAGAAACTGGCCACCGCTCCAGGCCTTTTTTCCCTTGCAGAAACTGGCCACCTCTCCTTCCCAAGCAGATCATGTCTTGGTAGTGTTTACTTTCTTCCATGGTGGATGGAAGGACTTGTGGGAAAAGTTGCCCGCATAGGAAAGAAACTGTTACTATTTGCAGATGATACAACTGTACTGTATATAAATTTAGTAGATACATAACTTGCTATATGAAATTAAGGGTTTTCTATATAATACTCCAAAAGACTCAACCAAAAAAACTCTTAGAAGTAATAAATGTAGTAAACACAAATTCAATATACAAAAATAGGCTGTGTTTCAGGGCCTTGGCTGGTATAGCTCAGTGGACTGAGCACAGGCCTGTGACTCAGACGATCGCGGTTCGATTCTCAGTCAGGGCACATGCCTGGGTTGCAGGCCAGTTCCCTGCAGGCCAACTCCCAGCAGGGGACGCATGAAAGGCAACCATACATTGATGTTTCTCTCCCTCTCTCCTTCCATTACCCTCTAAAGATAAATAAATAAAATCTTAAAAATTCTATATATTAACAATGAACCGTCAAACAGAGAAATGAAAAACACATTCCATTTACAATTGGAACAAAAATTCCTAGGAATAAACAAAGGGGAAGACCTGTACATTGAAAACTACAAGATACTGCTGAAAATGGAAGACACAAAGAAATGGAAAGATACCCCATGTTCACTGACTTTGAAAACTACAAGATACTGCTGAAAATGGAAGACACAAAGAAATGGAAAGATACCCCATGTTCACTGACTGAACATTGTTAAAATTCCCCATATTTCCTAAAGTCATCTACAGATTTAATGCAATTCCTATCAAAATCCCAATGACATTATTCACAGAAGTAGAACAAAAAATACAAAATTCGAATGGAAACAAGAATAAAAGACTCTGAATAGCCAAAGCAATCCTTAGAAAAAAGAACAATAGAGGTACTACACTCCCTGACTTCAAACTATACTACAAAGATAAAGTAATCATAATGGTATGGTATTTGTATAAAGACAGATACACAGACCAATGGAACAAAATTGAGATCCCAGAAATAAACCTACACATACATGGCATATATGGGCAACTAACCTATGATGAAGGAGCCAAAAACATACAACAGAGTCTCTCCAGTAAGCGGAATTGAGATAACTAGACAGATACATGCAAAACAATTAAACTAGGCCAGGTTATTAACTATACACAAAAAATCGACTCGAAATGAACTGAAATCAACTGAAATGAACTAAAAACTTGAATGTAAGACCTGAAACAATAAAACACATAGAAAACGTTGGTACTAAACTTTGGACATCAGTCTCAGTGGGGTTTTGTGAATTTGGCTCCAAGGCAAGAGACCAAAAATTAAACAAATGGGATTATATCAAACTAAAAAGCTTCTGCTCAGCAGCAAAATCCATCAGCAAAACAAAAATGCAACCAAACCAATGGGAGAAGATACTTCTCACGAGAAGTTAATATCCAAAATATATAAAGAACTCATACAATTCAACAACAAAACTAACAACCCTATTTTAAAAAGGGCAGAGGATCTAAATAGACATTTTTCTAAGAGAGACGACAACCATATGAAAAGATGTTTGACATCATTCGTTACCTGGGAAATAAAAATCAAAACCACAATGAGATGACATCTCACACATGCTAGAATGGCTATTATCAAAAAGACAAGAAACAACAAATGTTGGAGGGGATATGGAGAAAGGGGGAACACTTGTATACTGATGGTGGGACGGTAAACTGGTACAGCTACTAAAGAAAACAGTATGGAAGCTCCTCAAAAAATTAGGAATAGAATTACCATGTGATTCTTCAATTCCTCTTCTACATATTTATCTGTCAAATATGAAATCTCCCATTTGAAAAGATATATGCACCCCATGTTCATTACGGCATTAAGCACAATAGCCAAGTTATGAAAACAACGTAAGGCTCCACTGACGGATAAATGGGAAAAGGTGTGGTATATTTATATACAATAAAATACTACTCTGCCATTAAAAAAGATGAAATCTTGCCACTTGTGACAAAATGGATAGATCCTGAAGGTACTGTGATAAGTGAAATAAATGAAAGAGAAAAGGATAAAAAACAATGATTCCACTCATGTGGAATTAAAACAAACAAACAAAAACTGAAATACTGACAACAGAATAGGCGTTACCACAGAGGAAGAGGATAAGGAGGAGAGTGAAATAGGTAAGGGGATCATATATTCATGCTCGTATGCTAGGGAATGAAAATTAGACTTCTGGTGGTGAGCACACAAGAGAATACACCGATATCAAACAATAATGCTATACACCTCTGAAATTTATAAAATGTTCTTAACGAATAATCTCAGATACTTTACACAGCAACATCTTTATTGATATGTCCCCTAGGGCAAGGGACATAAAGGAAAGAATAAACAAATGGGATCTCATCAAAATTAAAAGCTTCTGCATGGCTAAGGAAAAAAGTATTGAGATAAAAAGAGAAGCAACTGTTTGGGAAAACATATTTGCCAATGATACCTCAGACAAGGGTTTAATCTCCAAAATATACAAAGAACTTATACAACTCCATTCTAAGAAGACAAGCAACCCAATTAAAAAGTGGGCAAATGACTTGAACAGACACTTCTCCAAGGAAGACATACAGAGGATCCAGAGACACATGAAAAGATGCTCAATATTGCTAGCTATCAGAGAGATGCAAATTAAAATCAAAATGAGGGGACCCTAGTTCACTGTTGGTGGGATTACAGACTGGTAAAACCACTATGGAAAACAGTGTGGAATTTTCTAAGAAAACTAAAAATGAACACGCCAGCAATTCCACTGTTAGGAGTATTTCCTAAGAACCCTGAAGCACGAAACCAAAAGAACCTATGCACCCCGATGTTCATAGCAGCACAATGTACAATAGCCAAGAGTTGGAAGCAACCTAGATGCCCATTGGTAAATGAGTGGATCAAAAAACTATGGTACATTTACACAATGGAATTCTATACTGCAGAAAGGAAGAAGGAACTCCTATCCTTTGCCACATCATTGATGGAACTGGAAAGCATTATGCTGAGTGAAATAAGCCAGGCGGTGAAAGACAAATACCATATGATATCACTGTTAACAGGAATCTAAACAACAAAACAAACAAGCAAGCAAAATATGAACAAAGACACTGAAATACGGAACAGGCTGACAGGGACCAGAGGGGAGAGGGGAGAGAATCACAGGGGAAAAGGGGAAGAACTCACATGAACAAGTATAAAGGACACATGGACAATAACTAAGGTGGGGGTGGAAATGGGAGGGAGATGGGGAGCACTGGAGGGGGGCAGGGCTGGGAATATAAGACAGAAAACTGTACTTGAACAAGAATTAAAAAAAAAAAAAAAGAAATCAGAAAATAAATAAATAAATAAATAAATAATAATAATAAAAATGAGATACCACGTCACACCAGTCAGAATGGCCATCATAAACAAAGCAACAAACAAGTGTTGGAGAGGTTGTGGTGTAAAGGGGACCCTAGTTCACTGTTGGTGGGATTGTAGACTGGTACAACCACTATGGAAAACAGTATGGAATTTTCTAAGAACACTAAAAATGAATACGCCTTTTGACCCAGCAATTCCACTCCTAGGATTAGATCCTAAGAATCCTGAAACACCAATCCAAAAGAACATATGCACCTCAATGTTCACAGCAGCGCAATTTACAATAGCTAAGTGCTGGAAGCAACCTAGGTGCCCATCAGTAAATGAATGGATCAAAAAACTATGGTACATTTACACAATGGAATTCTGTGCAGCAGAAAGAAAGGAAGGAGCTCCTACCCTTTGCAACATCATGGATGGAACTGGAAAGCATTATGCTGAGTGAAATAAGCCAGGCGGTGAAAGACAAACACCATATCACCTCACTTTTAACAGGAAACTAAACAACAAAACAAACAAGCAAGCAAAATATAACCAAAGACACTGAAATAGAGAATAGGCTAACAGGGACCAGAAGGGAGAGAGGAGGGAATTTCAGGGGATAAGGGGAAGGATTTACAAGAACTAGTATAAAGGACACATGGACAAAAACTGAGCGGGGTGGAAATGGGAGGGAGGTGGGGAGCACTGAGGGGGTGGACTGGGATGGGAGTAAAAGACAGAAAACTGACTTGAACAACAATGAAATAAATTTTTAAAAAATTTAAAAAAATTTTTAAGAAAATAAAATGGCAAGCCAGAAGAAAACATATTTGCAGTATTTTCAGAAAAGGACTTATATTCAAATTATGTAGAGCACTCTTAGAACTCACTAATAAAAATACATACAACCAAATTTTAAGATGAGCAAAATATCTGAACGAGTACTTCACAAAACAAGATGCAAGTATGGCTAATAACCACAGCAAAAAAAGATTATTATCAACTGTCACCACAACTGTTAAAGCCATATTTGGTTAACATTTAAACCCATAAAAAGGACTAAAAGCTACCAACAGAACCTGATGTTGATCAGAATGTGGGATGACTGAAAGTGTCATGCATCCTTGGCTGGAACATAAAATGAAGCAACCCGTTTGAAGAAGAGTTCAGTAGTTTCTTACAAAGTTTAATATATATTTATCATGTGACATAACAAATCTACTTCTAGATTTTTACTCAAGAGAAATGAAAATATATGTCCACAAAAATACTTGGTCACAAATGTTCTTAGTGATTTTATTTCAAATAGCCCCAAACTGGAAACCATCAAATGTCTATAAACAAACAATTATATGTCCCTAGAATGAAATACTATCTGTGCCATAGTTCAAATTGTTCTTCATTAACTAGCTTATAAATTTAACTACCACTTAAACATTGCTCCCCAAAACACTTTTATTGTGACTTTTCAATATTTTACTTTAAAGCCAACCTAAGAGGTCTCATTTCATAACATAGCCCTAACAGCAGGCATTTCCAGACAGACACCTTTAGATGTTCAGAACCACAATCACAAACACATTCTCCTTAGCTAACTTAGGCAAATTTCCAAACTTGAAGGCTTAAATCCTGCAACCACATTCTATCCAGATGAAAAACACCCAAAAGTAAATGGGGTCTCCTTGTTCTTGAAGTAACAGAAACACAAACAACTTATCCTAACATGACAGGTAATCCCCACCTCCCAGGAGATGTGTTTCCTCAACCCCACTTGTGTCCCCAGGCTCAAAGAAGCCCTGACATCAGAGTCATTCTTTCCTTCTTGCTCCTCATTGCCACTTTTGAAGAATCTTGGCTCTGAGGTATGGATCAGACCTGGTATCTTCCTCTCTTTCTTTCACTCCTGATGTTACTTATGTTGTTAATCAATGACCAAGCTTTTTTTCTTAAAATATTACAGAACCTAATGAATAAACTTGTATTTATCGAATGTGCATGCACAAGACTGGAATTTCATTTTTTGCATAAAAATGTTTTAAAAATGTAAGTTACAATTTAGTACCTGTTTCAGAAAAGATTCCAGAGCTGAATGTGCAGCTTTTTTCAGTTCTATGTTTGTATGGCTACACCACTTCGACAGTACTTCAAATATAGAAACATAGTTGTCCAGAAGGCAGGTGCTAAATTGAGATGCATGCAGGGTAAATAAGCATAAGCCAGCTGCAAATGCAAAAATCATTTTCTTTAAAATAGGATCACAAAAGGCACAATAAAAAACTAATTAAGCTTCAGTGTATGTCAAAATTAACGGTGTTCATAAAGATTCAGTATCACTACACTATAATTACCTAGAGATCCTGCCCCCATCCTCCATTTGAATCAATAGGCCCATGATTTGGCCAATGATCCCCAAAACAAAGGTTAGATTGGGAGCAAGCCACCTGGATCCCCTAAAAATACTCTAAAGTAATTTTTTTTAAATCACGAAATCTAGATCTGACTACCCCAACAAAAATGTGTGCACTAAAAACAAAGTCTTAAAAGCCTCCTTGTAAATAGTTTCACGCGAAACATCACAGATGGAGTCACTCTCTCTCTCTCCCTCTCCCTCTCTCTTTCTTTTCGTTAAATCAGCAGCTTTATTTCACATTGGCCTGAGTCAAGGTATCCAGGTATCAGCCCTAGAGCCTCATTTACTTTTATTTGTAGTTTAAGTAAAAGTTTACTAAAGGCATTCATTTAATACCCTGAAATATTCTACCTTGTTAAATATAGAATTTGCCCTGGCTGATGTAGCTCAGTGGATTGATCACCAGCCTGCAGACCAAAGGGTCACTGGTTGGATTCCCAGTCATGCCTGGGTTGCAGGCCAGGTCCCCTGTGCAGGGTGTGCTAGAGACAACCACACACTGATGTTTCTCCCTCCATTCCCCTCTTTCTAAAAATAAATAAATAAATAAAATCTTTAAAAAATAAATATAGAATCTTACCTAAGGGCACCGCATATCTCTTCAGATCAATCTGTTTAAAAAAAAATACCATCAATGTTTGACAATCTTTAGTCTCAACTGTAAAAGAATTAGAATATTAAACCCACCTGAGGATGAATTGCCTTTAATGCAAAATCAAAAATCTCCTTTGAAGTCTGGGGCTCTGGGGGAAAACAAAAAGAAGCCTCTGTTACAAATTGTAATATTATTATCTGACAAACCTCACAAATGACTTTACAACTAACAACTTTATTTCAGAGAGCCTGACAACTATACTAACCCTACTGTCTCTTGTAAATTTAGGAGTAACATCTCCTCTCATTCAATTCACCAAGAGAACTACAAGTTATTATAACTACATAGTTATTACTTCAGTAAAGTGACAAAAATCTGGAATAATAAAGACATAAATTTATATTCCAATTCATCACTTATAAACTCTGCTAGATAATCTCTCGGAGTCCAATTAAAAATCAGGAGGGATATCTCAGCTGCAGAGGTTCCCCCTAAGGAGCAAGCGATCCAGCCCCACACCAACTCCCCATCCCAGGACACCAGTAAAGAAAGAGAAGTCCCCATAACATAACTTATGGCTACGAAAACTGGTGGCTGAGTGAGACATAAAGTAGAGTGCCCCAGGCTTTTTTTTTTAAGAGAGAGAGGGGAAGGGAGGTAGAAAGGGAGAGAGAAAAGCATTGATATGTGAGAGAAACATCAATTGGTTGCTTCTTACATGCCCCACTGCGGACCTAGCCCCCATCTCAGGCATGTGCCCTGATCAGGAATCAAACCAGAGACCTTTCAGTCCGTAGGACGACATTCATCCCACTGAGCGACACCAGTCAGGGTGGCACTACTCTTAAAGGGCCCATTACTTTTAAAAGGCCCATGCATGGACTTAACTGCTGATGACAGACTCAATCATTCTAACCTCTGGGGCTGGAGCAGCAGCTTGAAAAGCACGATGGACAAATGGGGAGGAAATAAATTGTTGCTGCAGAGTGAGGGCTGGAGGGGCAGCTATTTCCCAGGTAGAAGTGATGGCAGAAGCCATTATTTCTTTGCTGAGCCCTCCCATACCTGAATCTCCATCAACTTGCCCAACACTGTTCACTGCACCTTGATGATTCAGAGGCCTGACTCACCCAGCTTGTAGGCCCACTGAAGCCATTTCTAGTTGCTTTCCCATATTTCTTGGCTAATACTGGGAATTTTTGTAAAATCTCTCAAAGGGTCACAAGCCCCAAACAAGTAACATCTGGCCTTAGCATGCCATGTACCTCTTGCTAAGCAGCTCCAAACCTGAAACTAGTGGCGGTGGCCTTGATTCACAGCTTAACTTCATCCAGGCCCCCTCTAAGAGTAGCAGAAGTGGCAAGCATCTGCAGATCACTTCATAGCTCACATCAGGTGGCCTCAGACAGAGGTTGACCTTGGCCTGTATAAGAGCCCCTCTTGATAAGAGGCCCAGAACCAACACATCCAGTGATCACTTCAGATCACACCAGAGCACCACACAACTACCTCCAGAAACAACAAACCCAAAGGGCAGACTCAGCAGATACCAGAGCCTAGCTAAAACAAATCTTGCTCTTTGGGGTCAGCCTCTGTACAACAGCTTCTCCACTGTAGTCATGGCTAGTCCTCAGCCAATCAGCCTGAAGGCCAATGCCTCTCACTTAGGTGCCACGAAACCAAGGCTCAATTGCAACCAGAGGGTGCACACAAGGGCTGCATGTGGCGCACTCAGCCCAAGTAACTAAGGAGACTGGAGCCCCCAGAACACCTACTAAGTAAGGCCAATCTACTAAGACGAGGAGATATATATCAGATTTATGCAGGATGGCAGTCAAAATGAGGAGCCAAAGAATCATGTCCTAAATGAAAGATCAGAGCAGAACTCCAAAAAAAGAACTAAATAAAATAGAGACAAGCAATTTACCACAAACAGAGTTCAAACTTTTTATAAGTATGTGTAATGAACTCAATGAGAACTTCAACAGATTAAAAAATGTAGAAGTAAGTACAAAACAAATAAAAAATTAAGAAGACATTAGATGAGATCAATAGCAGATTGGATGGTATAGACTCTATACTATAGAGGATGGAATCAGAGACTGGGAAGACAAGGTGGCAGAAAACTCCCAATCAGAACAGCAAAAGGGGAAAAAAATCTTTAAAAAATGAGGGTGGTTTAAGGGTCCTCTGGGGGTAACATCAAGCATAACTACACTGGAATCACAGGGATACAAGAAGGAGAAGAAAGACAGCAAGGAATTAAAAACTTATTTGAAGAAATTATGACAAAAAACTTCCCTAACCAGGTGACCTACAAGCCTAGGAAGCACAGAGTGCTTACAAACAAGATGAACCCACAGAGGACCGCATGTAGACACATTGTAGTTAATATGCTAAAGGTTAAAGACAAAAAAAAATCTTAAAATCTGCAAAAGAAAGACAATTAGTTACCTACGAGAGCTCCCATAAGACTGTCGACTGATTTCTCAACAGAAACTTTGCAGGCCAGAAGGGACTGGCACAATATATTCAAAGTGATGAAAAGCAAGGATATATAACCACATTTGTTGCACACAGAGCAAAGCTATCATTTAGAATCTAAGCATAGATAAACAGCTTCTCAGACAAGAAAAAAATTAAAGAAGTTCACTACCACCAAATCAATAGTATAAGAAATGTTAAAGGGACATCTTTAAGAAAAAGGGGGGACAGATTAAAAAATATGAAGAATAAAATAGCAACAACTACACACCTATCACTAAATCCTTTAATATTCATGGATTAAATGTTCCTGTCAAAAGACAGAGGGTGGCTAGATGGATGAGAAAAAACAAGACCTGTACATATGCTGTTTCGAAGAAACTCACTTCCAGATCAAAAAACACACAGACCAGCCCTGGCTGGTGTAGCTCAGTGGATTGAGCGCTGGCCTGCGAACCAGAGGATCGTGGTTCGATTCCCAGTCAGGGCACATGCCTGGGTTGCAGGTCAGTTCCCTGCAGGCCAGTTCCCAGCAGGGGATGCACGAAAGGCAACCGTACATTGATGTTTCTCTCCCTTTCTCCTTCCCCTCTAAAGATAAATAAATAAAATTTAAAAAAAACAAAACACACAGACTGAAAGAAAAGGGATGAAAACAGATATACCATGCAGATAGAAACAAAAAAGCTATGGCAAGCAATACTTACAACAGACCTTAAAACAGGGGTGTCAAACTCGTTTTCATGGGGGGCCACATCAGACTTGTGGTTGCCTTCAAAGGGCCGAATGTAATTTAGGACTGTATAAATGTAACTACTCCTTAACTAGGGACAAGAAAGCTCGTTGGTACTGCTGGGTAGAAACAAGGTGCCAGCGGATAAAACAAGGTAGAGGGCCAGATTTAGCCCATGGGCCTTGTGTTTGCCACCTGTGCTTTAAAACAAAGGCTATAACAAAAGACAAAGAAGGGTCCACCAATTTCACTTCTAGGTATTTATCTAAAGAAACTCAGAACACTAATTCAAACAGACATACACATTACTATTTTCACTGTAGCATTACTTACAATAGCCAAGATATGGAACTAACCTAAATGTCCATTGATAGACAAATGGGTAAAAAAGAGACATATACACAATGGAATTATTACTCAGCCATAAAAAATGAAATCTTGCTTCTGCAACAACATGGATGAAGCTAGAGGGTATTATGCTAAGTGAAATAAGTCAGAGAGAGCAAGTTAAATAGCATATGATTTCACTTACACAAGGAATTAGAAAAACAAAATAAATAGCAGAAACTCAGAGATACAAAGAACATTCTGATGACTGCCAGATGGAAGAGGAGTTTAGGGGAATAGGTCTAAAGGGGAAAGGATTAAGATGTACAAATTGCCATAAATAAAATGAGTCACAGAGATGTAAAGTACAGCACAGGGAATATAGTCAATATTGTAATAACTATGTGTGGTGCCGGATAGGTACGAGACTTATTAAGGTGATCACTTTGTAAGTTATATAAATGTCTAATCACTACATTGTACACCTGAAACCAGTATAATATTGTATATCAACTATGACTGAATAACAAAAAATTATTTAAAAAAGAAATTCATTTCATAATGCTTATAATACTATCATAGCTAGATTATCCTCTAAATCTTTTTGAGATACTTTTAGTAGAACACATTACCGTATTTCTTGGACTATAAGATATACTCCCCTCCAATTTGGGAGGAAAAGGGGTGTGTCTTATAGTCCAATTGTAGCTTTACAGTTACATTATGAAATGTGAAAATGTGAAATATTATGTTGCTGTTATTAAATATTTTACCACATTTTTTGCTTCAAAAAACTTTTTCCCTATTTTCCTCCTCTCAAACCTAGGTGAGTCTTATGGTCCAAAAAATACAAGTAATATGTAGGAAGAAAGGTGTAGTACACAGAATCTTATATTGGTAATCAAGGACCCTAAGAATTAGAAAATGCTGATGAAAAAAATTCAAAGTAGATCTAAACAAATGGAAGGATATATTTATTGTGTGCATGGATTACAAAAACTCAACATAATAGAGAGGTCAATTATCTCCAAATTAATGTGCAAGATTAATGCAATAACTATAAAAACCCAAGCAGTTTTTTTGTAGATACAAACTCACTAAAAAATGGACATGAAATAACAGAGTCCTGAAAATGCTAAAATACCCCCCCAAAAAAGAATAAAATGGGAGGACTTAATCTGTACTGGACATCAAGGCTTACTGTATAGTTAATATCAAAAGACAGTGTGGTGTTGGCAGGGGCACAGACACATAATGGACCAAGAGAACAAAACAAATCAGAAACAGACCCACACAAGGGCACAAATATAATTTGACAGTAACTTGGCAATGATTTCATAGATGATACCCAAAATACAGGCAACAAAAGAAAAAAACAAATAAACTGGACTTCAAACTAAAGAATTTTTGTGCATCAAAGGACACAATCAAGAGTGAAAGGTAACCAATCCATAAAATGAGACAGCAATTTTCAACCTTTTTCACCTCATGGCACACATAAACTAATTAATAAAATTCTGTGGCATGCCATAAAAGATATTGTATTTTTTTGCCAACTTGACCAAAAAAATAGGTATAATTTTGATTCATTCACGCTGGACAGCTATTGTTATGTTGGCTATTGCCACTGTCTTTTATGGGTTGGCCAAAAAGGTCATTTAATTTCTTCCGTAAAATAAAAGACACATAGTAACTTTACTGATTTGGATATTTTATGGTGGCTGTCTCCCGCATGGTATAACATTTACTGTTCTCAATTTATGTCTCAATTTGATTACTATCAACTCCTACTGGTCTAGTTAACCGTGCAGCATTGTCCAGCGAGAAATCGCCAGCATGAAACTTCACAAGCCACTTTTGATATGTTTGATCAGTCACAGCACCTCCTCCATACACTGCACAAATCTTTTCTTGCATATCACTTGTGCTTTTACCTTTCTTGAAATAATAAAGCATAATATGCCAAAGATGTTGCTTATTTTTTCCATTTTCAATATTGAAATGGCTACACAAAAATTTTAGTTTTGATTTTTTTAATGCATGCTGTCACAATTCAGTCTAACAAAATTTTTTCAAATGTAGTTGAAGACAACTAAGCGCTACTAGGGCCATCTTATAAAAAAAAAATGAACAAACTTTCTTGGCCAACCCATATTAGACAATCTACAGGAAAAGAGGCCTTACTAAATAGTTAGGTATTGCATGTTTTAAAAATTCTTGCAGTATTCCAGTGTGCCATGACACAATGGTTGAAGATCACTGGATTGGGAGAAAATAACTGCAAATCATGTATATGATAAGGAATTAATATCCAGAATATAAACTACAACTCAATAATGAAAGTCAAACATTCAATTGAAAAATAGGGGAGACTTCCACCAAGATGGAGGCGTAGGTGGAAACACTGTGCCTCTCTCACAACCAAGTTTAAAGTCAACAAAGTTTCAGTAACAAAAATGCGGCCAAAACACAGAAAATTGAACTATATGGCAGTCCGACGACAACGACCTGTTCAGCCACACCGGTAAGAGGGGCGGATCCAGCAGCGGAGTGGGGTCCTCTCTCAATGCAGGCACGTGGACAGCCGTGGGTGGATCCCAGGTGTGGGGTAGCAACAGGCGGACCCGGTGCGGGCGCAAGGTGGCAAGCTGACCGCAGTCACACATTCGTGTGCAGATAAACCAGTGAAGGAGTGAGCAGAGACACACCACGCAGGCCCCAGCGGTGGGAGGCAGCAGAGGGGACCGCCACTGCCCCTCTTGAACCCCGCCCCCACATACAGCGTCACAACCCAGCAACTGAGTTGCCCGGCCCTGATGAACACCTAGGGCTCCCCTCCTCATATATAACAGGTGCGAACATACCAAAACATTATGGCTCAAGAACTCAAAGCCCCAGAGCCAATAACTCTAAGTGACCAAGAAATAGCCAACCTATCAGATGCACAGTTCAAAACACTGGTGATCAGGATGTTCACAGGACTGGCTGATTTTAGTCACAAATTAGAGGAACAAATGAAGGCTAAGCTAGTTGAAATGAAGGTAAATACATAGGAAACCAATAGTGATGGAAAGGAAACTGGGACTCAAATCAAGGGAATGGACCAGAAGGAAGGAAGAAACAACCAAACAGAAAAGAAGGAAGAAACAAGAATTCAAAAAAAAAAAAAACAAAAACCGAGGGGAGGCTTAGGAACCTCCAAGACATCTTTAAACGTTCCAACATCCGAATTATAGGGGTGCCAGAAGGGGAAGAGGAACAGCCATGAGTGGAAAACTTATTTGAACAAATAATAAAGGAGAACTTCCCCAGTCTGGCAAAGGAAATAGACTTCCAGGAAGTCCAGGAAGCTCAGAGAGTGCCAAAGAAGTTGGACCCAAGAAGGAACACATCAAGGCACATCACAATTACATTAGCCAAGATGAAAATGAAGGAGAGAATCCTAGAAGCAGCAAGAGATAAGGGGACAGTCACCTACAAAGGAATACCCATCAGACTGTCAGCGGATTTCTCAAAAGAGACCTTACAGGCAAGAAGGGGCTGGAAAGAAGTATTCCAAGTCATGAAATCCAAAGACCTACAGCCAAGCTTGCTTTATCCAGCAAAACTTTCATTTAGAATGGAAGGACAGATAAAGTGCTTCTCAGATAAGGTCAAATTCAAGGAGTTCATCATCCCCAAGCCCTTATTATATGAAATGTTAAAGGGACTTATCTAAGAAGATAAAAAATAGGAACAGTGAAAGGATAGCAAACTCACAGTTATCAACAACCACACCTAAAACAAAAGGACAGCTAGATCAGGAGCAGAACCATAGAAATGAAGAACACATGGAGGGTTAGCAACAGGGCAGTGGGAGGAGAAAGGGGGAGAAGGTACAAAAAATAAGTAGCATAGATGGTAGGTAGAAAATAGGGGGGAGGGCAAAAGTAGTATGGGAAATATAGAATGTAAAGAACTTAGACATGTGGATATAAACTTAAGGTGGGGAATGGTGGGGGAGGGAGTGTGCAGGGTGGAGGGGAATGAAGGGGGGGAATTAGAGTAACTGTAATGGCATAATCAATAATATATGCTTTAAAAAAAAAGAAAAACAGGCAAAGCACTTGAACAGATATTCCTCCAACGAAAATATAAACAAAGCCAATAAGCAAATGAAAAGATACTCAAAATTAATTACAAGGGAAATGCAAATCAAAACCAAAGTAAGATTCTACTTCACACCCACTAGTGTGGATATTATCCAAAAGCAGTAAATAACAAGTATTGGTGAGGATGTGGAGAAACTGGAACCCCTGTACATTGCTGGTAAGTATGTAAAATAGGGCAGCTGCTGTAGAAAACAGTATAACAATTCCTCAAAAAATGAAATACAGAATGACCATATGATCCAGCAATCCAAACTTGCAGGTATATACACCTAAAAATGAAAACAGGACTCCAACAGAAACTGCACATCTATTTTCCAGCAGCACTATTTACATGTGTCCTCTGATGTATATGAATGGAAAAACAAAATATAGTATACACACTCATAAAATTGAATATTATTCCGCATTAAAAAGGAAATTTGGACACACATGCAACTTCGATGAACCTTGGATGAACTGGCTAAGTGAATAAGCCAGCCACAAAAAAGTTACATATTATGAGTCCTTTCATATAACCTTGAAATAACAAAGCTCAAGGTGGAGACAGATCGATCGTAGTTGCAGTAATAGGGAGGAGAGAGGTAAATGTGACTACAGAAAGTTAGCAGGAAAGAAACTTACGGTGATGGATTGTTTAACATCCTGACTGTGGGGGTACACACACAAACTACACAGCATAAAACTGCATAGAAACGCATACTGACACACAAATGTGTGCACATAAAACTAGTGAAATCTGAATAAAGCCTGTAGGTTTTACCAATGGCAATATTCTGGTTGTGCTATGAATATACTATATCACTAGCTGAAACTGGGTGAAGAACATGGAATTTCTCTGTATAATTTTTCACAACTGCATGTGAATCAAAAATTGATTTAAATGTTCAAAATGTAAATGGGCAATTTATGTTGGACCTATAACTTTTGAATAAACAAAGATAATCAAGTGAAGTCAGCAATACCTTCTTCCATGGTTTTAGTGAAGTTACACATAAGTGATGATAGTCCCTTCAGACAACCTGCCACGACAGGTAGTTTGGGTTCTCTTACTGTTGATGTCATCTAAAAGGAAAGTTTTAAGAAGTTATCATTAAAAGACAAAAATACAACCAAAAATATGGAAGCAGAATATCATAAAGTTTACGTACCTGGGTCTTAAGCTCACCCAGAAAAGCCCGGAACAGTTTTTCCGAATGATTTATCATATCACTAGGATGAACTTCCCCTAATACTCCTAGGAGCTCATATATTTTTTCTAAAACTGAAAAATAAATTTTAAATAAAGGTCTAAAGTAACATTTAAATAAGTTGAATAAACAAAAATGTATGAAAAAGAAAATGAGAGGATGTTTAGTTTAAAAGTAACAATAAAACATATAAAATATCTACTTTTATATACTAGAATCTTTCCTGATAAGTTTTATGCAAATCTAGTATTATAAACTAAACAACATTTGACATGCATTGTGAGATTTATATTTAAAGAAATCATGTTGTAAAGATTAAAATTTTTATATGCAGAAGTCCTCACACAGTGGTTTTCATATATATGTAAATACCCTGGTATTTACATAAAATAAAAATTCTTATGTAATGTAAAATTTATTTACATTAAAATTTTACATTAAAAATTTTTTAATGTAAACTTGTTAAACTATTTTAAAATAACACTAAAGTGCATCTCACCTGTATCTGGTATTTTTGTTTTCAATGCAACTTCTCCATAGAACCTGCTAAATAATTCCCCAACTCTAAATTCATCCATGAGTCTAGAACTTCTCAGAGTCTGAAGTAACTAAAAGAATACAAATAGGCATCAACTACCTAAGTAAGTCCACATACAGCAAAAGTTCCAAAATTATGTGTCTCTAGGGGATTTATGTTTGGCCTTTCAGGACTTGTATTAGCCAGATTATTTGGGAGGCAAAGGGTAAGGATGGTGGTGGAAGAACACAAGAGTTTCAAAGGGGAAGAGGATATAAACATATTTTCACTTTCTCAAGAAACCAGTAACATGACTGGAACCATTCTCTTTCAGGCACTTAAGAACAGATCCCAAAGAATTCCAAATTAGAGATGCAAAAAGAACAATCCATCTAAGTGAGAGGTAAGAGTGAGAGTGAATCCCAATGTTCACTTAAATACAACATACAGACCCATTCTCATGGGAAGGTTTTAGGAAAAAACTCAGAGATGTCATGAGGTGAATTCTGATAATTCTTAGTAATTTTAAGAGTGGGGATAATGAAAGTAGCGGAGGAGAAGTGAATTTCTTAGTTATTTTTCCCCTTCATTCCCCTCAAAAACCCAAATATCCTTTGCTACCCAATAGTCTGAAAACAGAATATCAAGGTATTATTAAGTGATGACAGCAAAATGTGCACCTATGCACACATCAATGTGTTTTGAGACTATTCTCCAGTATCTCCCCCAAAACTCCAATTTTCAGTTTTTTGTTACATGTTTAATATAAAATGCATGTACTTACAAATAAAAAATTACCTTAATAAGAAGGTCTAGGGCTGGAATTTTACATTTAGCAGCTTTATCTTTTATATAAACACTGGTACAAGTATTCTAGGTTTTAAAAGGAAAAATATCAAAAAATCAGTAAGATTTAAAACTATATCTCCAAGAGGAGCAACATCAATTTATAATACAATTTAATATTTAGCTGTTAAAATAATAGTAAATTATATAAATATACAGATTAAAAATTAGTGAAAACACAGTGATATAATAAGCAATGGTATAATATCAACAACAACAAACAAAAAACACAAAGCAAATGGAAACCTCAGCAGGACTAAAAAAGAGAAGAAAAGTAAAAGTTACTCCTTATATACTTCCCAGAGCACTTGTTGCCATAGATCAAGAAAGAAAAAACAAAGTACAATAAAAATAACTAAAGCAATTCAGAGAAGAATGTCTGGGACTCTATAGGAAACAGAGTGTAATGAAAGAAGCAGGAGCTTTGGACAGAGGCAACCTGGCTCCAAGACTGGGATGGATTAAACCTCATTTGTAAAACTAGAGAGATGAAAAATACCTAAGAGAGATCTGGTAAAAATTAAATGACAAACTGTATATTAAAGAACTTTATAAAGTATGAAGTATTCCACAAATGTTACTCTTACCCTTGAGACAATATTTTTAAATATTAAGATTCCAATCAAGAAAGATTAGAAGTCAAAAGAGAATAAAATCAAAACCTATTTTAAAAGACTAATTATCATTAAAAACATTTTATATATTAAAGCTACTTATAATTTATAAAGTAACTTTCTATAAATTCCTCAAACTGAATACATGCTTCTTCATCAAAACTTAGCATCAAACACTAGATGCAAATTTAGGACCAATAAAAATAACTTACCTCAAGATGTGGCACTTGTTAAAAGTATAAATAAGTCTAAGAAAGAACAACTTAATTTATGGTTACCAGTTCCATGGTAAGCTATGAGGAAACCTTGTAGAAGGCAGGTTTAAAGAAAATGGGAGGCACAAGACAGGCAAACTTTTCAGACTGTTGTCAAAAAGAACACAGGAACTATAGAAAATATGAATTTTATCCTTAGGGAGAATTTTTTTAAGTCATTTTTAAAAGTGTTCTAAAATCTTCCCACAATTAAAAAACTCGACTCATTATAACTTCTTATAAAAGGCATTATTGATCCTATGTGCAAAAAGTTATCAAACTAGTTATAAAAGTTATCAAGATAGTTCTTAACATGAACCTTGCCTTATTAAATATAAAAAAATAAAACAGCCCACTTCATTTCTAACACAATCAAGCAGAAATAAACTCCCCCATGAGAAAGGAAGAAAAGAAAAAAATCCAAGTTTAACTTACACCATAAATTAAAATGAGCTGTGGCTGGTGTGGCACAGTGGACTGAATGCTGGCCTGAGAACCAGAGGGTCAGTGGTTCGATTCTCAGTCAATGCACATGCCTGGGTTGCCAGCCAGGTACCCAACTGGGGGCATGCAAGAGGCAACTGATTGATATATCTCTCACACACTGATGTTCCTCCCCCTCTCTTTCTCCCTCCCGTCCCCTCTCTCTAAAAATAAATAAATAAAATAAAATTAATTTAAATAAAATAAAATGAATGTTGGTACATCATGAGATGTTTTCTTTTCCTCCTTACCTTAATATCAAGAGAATAAGGTATAATCTTCTGCCCAATTTTTTCTAAGAAAATACATAAAAATTTTAGGACTTCTTCTCGACAATCACGAAACTATAATAAAAGAAATACACATTGTAGTAAATATGGATAAGAAAAAGAGTCACTCAACATAATGTAATACACAAGAAAAGCAAAATAAAATTTTTCAACTTACTTCATCAATGCTAAGTGATTTCCGAACAAATATAAGCAAACCGAAATCTTTGGAAAAAACTAAGGAAGTCTGCAATGCTGTACAAAAAAAAAATAAACAAATAAATAAAAAGGTAAGACAGCTATGGGGGAACAATCTATAAACCCACCCTAAAGGGAATGCATGTTTCTCAATTCAGCTTTGTGATAATATGCTAACCCAGGGCTGCTGTGTTTAGACAAGAAAAACAGGAAATTCTAGATGATGTTTTTCACAGGGATGCAAAGGTATCTCATATCTGTAAATCTGCTCACTTTACAAGGCAAATGAAATTAAGGTGTTAATCAACTGACTTTAAAATAGGGAGATAACCTGGCTGGTGTAGCTCAGTGGATTGAGCGAGGGCCTGCAAACCACACAATCCCGGTTCGATTCCCAGTCAGGGCACATGCCTGAGTTTCAGGCCAGTTCCCCGCAGGGGCCAGTTCGCAGCAGGGGATGCACGAGAAGCAACCATACATTGATGTTTCTCTTCCTCTCTCCTTCCCTTCCCCTCTAAAGATAAATAAATAAAAATGTTTAAAAAAAATAAAAATAAAATAAAATAGGGAGATTATCCTCGACTATCCAGGTAATCACATAAATGAGTCCTTGCCAGTGGAAGGCGGAAGTGATTTGGGAAGACAGGAGAACTGGAGAGATTCCAAGTTCAAGATTTACTTGACCCCCTATTTCCTACTGGCTTTGAAAGTGGAATATGGGGGCCTGTGATAGAAAAAATATGGGTGGCTTCTAGAAGCAAGGAATGTCAGGGAGAAAAAAGGTGCCTCAGTTCTACAACTGCAAAGACCTGAATTTTACTAAAGACCTAAATGAAAAAGAAAATGAATTATCCCCCAAAGCCTGCCTGATACCTTGGTTTTAACTTGGTAGAACCTGTGTTGGCTTCTGATCACAGAAACTGTAATATTTAACACACCTGTGTTATTTTAAACCACTAAATTTAACAGCAGCACTAATACATTCCTCTATAATCTCTCAATCAAGTGAAGGACATACATTGAATATTCACAGTAAACTCTGAACTGCATTATAAACAGGTTACTAAAGGTACAACAAAATTCTAACTTAGAAATATTGAGGCTAGAAAGTATTTACATAAACTTGTTAGTCTTTAGGTTTTTCCACAATTAATATATCCTTGACAATATACAGGTACTATGTACCATCTCGTTTCAGGTGTTGTTCACATTATTTCTCCACTATATTCAACAACGACCCCTAGGAAGAAAATCTCACCTATTTTTAATTAAGAGGACACACCATGAGAAGTTCTGAATATTTTTGTTTTTAAAAAGGAATACTGTAGTTTTCGAGCAATCTATTTTACAAGTACTAAAAGAGGAACTTTTACTCAAAGAAAAAAGGTTTTCATCCAGGAATTGCTAAAAAGTTAAAAGAAGAGCATGATTTTTCAGTTATATTTCTGCAATGCTTCTCAAAAGTAGGAACAGCAATTATAACTGTTTGGAAACTGGTGAGTTAAGGCCAGATTAAGGTGAAAGAAAATACTTTCCTCTCGTTCTTCTTCCCATTTTGGACAGCAATGGTTGACAAATTTAGGGCATTTTACCAAGTTGTTTTACAGTATCTGTCCTCTGGTGTTTTAAAGAGAAAGCAGTATGACAAATCACTTTTTATACACAGCCACAGAAATTATGACGACCCACAAATATCTGAACTTCAAAACACTTGGAAAAACGCTGGACTGAAATTTGCCAACTCTAAACCCGGAAAAGCCACACGCGGCCGCGCAGTCGCACCGCGACCGATCCGGTAGGATACCCACCCAGCACCGCGGGGTTTGTGCTTAGCACGCATTCCTGACCCAGGCCCCGAATCAGCTGATGACTGGCCACCGCAGCGCTGCAACGGTCCGCAGTGGACAAAAACTCTTGCAGCTGCAGCAGGGAACCCTGCACACCAGACCTAGAGTCAGCCATAAGGCCCAGCCTAGACCACGCGAGGGCGCCCACCTAGTCCGGGCCGGAAATTTCGCAGAGCACGGAGGCGGGGCTCGCGGGCACGGGGGCGGGGCTCGCGGGGGCAATGATACCCCGCTGACGTGAACTTCTTTACGTCAGGGTTGTGAGCGTATTGCACAGAATGCACTTAGCATCCATACGTTGAAGCTTAGAAACAGAAACCCGATGGTGTGACGTCCGGAAATAGACCGGGAGGACAGTCAGTGAATTGACTTACTAGAGGCACAAAAAGAAAAGCAAGGGTCTTTGACCGAGATCTACAGTTTGTCCCTTGATAAACAGTGAAAGTGCATTTGGACTGTCTTTAAAAATAAAAATGCTTAAGTGATAAAGAAGTAGTCTTTCCTCGGCCAGAGATACAGTCAACATCCACTCTGCAGAGAACAGAGTCCAGTTAGATTCCCCAGATTTACCGCGAAACGACGGTTCAGGACTGGGTCAGACCATCTGAATAGAGCGGGGGTTCCGAGCGAAGTCTGAGTCGGCTTTCTGCAAAGTGCCAAAGAAGGTCGCTCAGTCCCCCCTGTCGGTGGGCAGTGGAGCCTGCAATAGGCGGAGCCATGCGAGAGTGCCGCTATGATTGGTGGGGCGCCACCGAAGATGGTGACGACACTGCTGCTGGCGCGAAACCTTGGGCCAGGCTCCTGAAGTCTAGGAGGGCGCTCCACAAAGTGCTACCACGGGCCGTACCTGCGTCAGGAGCAGCAGCAGCCTTTCTCCGGCCACCGCAGCCTCGGGAAGAGCAGTGTCTGTGCGGCGTGGCGGTGGAGGCCGGAAGTGGGTGCGGCGTGATCCTAAACTGTTAGTCGTGCAGGTACCCGCAGCATCATGTCGTCCCCGGCGTCTACCCCTAGCAGCCGTCGGAACCGTCGCGGTAGAGCCACCCCCGCCCAGACCTGTAAGTCTTGCCAGCGAGTTCGCCCTGACAAGTACCCCGTCTCCCCCCATATAGGTCTGCCTTCTCCGCCTGCTGGCCTTTCCCCGCCACCTCTAAGAAGCATTGGACGCTGTGTCCAGATGGGGGGGGGGGGGGAAGCAGGAAGTAAGATCTGTGGGCGACGCGCGTTTGCTCGGTCCGTACTCGTTGTAGTGTGAAGAGACTTAGTGCGGGACGCCCATTTCCACCCTTTCCACAGCATTTGCTAATGTTGATTACTTAAACATGTCCGTACTCATTTGTTTCGTTTCTGTTTAGTTTGTTTCAATAATGAATCAAACTGTTCAAAGAAAGACAGCTCCAGGAAGACCAACCATGAGAACTGATGGCTGTCTTTTCTGTTTTGCATGTCACAAGCTCGAAGTGAGGATGCCAGGTCATCTCCATCTAGGAGACGTAGAGGAGAGGATTCTACCTCCACAGGAGAGCTGCAGCCATTGCCCACCTCACCTGGAGCTGACCTGCAGAGCCCTGCTGCACAGGACACAATATTTTCCAGCCCTCCTCAGATACATTCTTCAGGTGTGTTTCTGAAAGTCTAAGTTATACTGTGGCTAGTATACAAATGATGGTTCATTGTTCACCAAGAGTACAGAGATAATACATCTTAGAACTTAGTGAGCAGAAAAAGAAAGTTGGTGCTTTTTATAGGGCATTTAGCAGTCCTCAGAATCTTAACCATCAGAGATTACAATATTTAGTTTCATAATTGTGTTTAGATGACTTAGATCAACTGAAATAACATGCTATATTTTCCTGTTTGATATACTACCAGAATTTCATTGTAAACTTTCAAGTTTTGTTTTTATAGCTGTTGCCCTTGACTTTGATGTTAGTTCACCACTGACATATGGCACTCCCAGCTCCCGAGCAGAGGGAACCCCAAGGAGTGGTGTTAGGGGTACACCCCTGAGGCAGAGGCCTGACCTGGGGTCTGCACGGAAGGGCCTGCAGGTGGATTTGCACTCCGATGGGGTGAGTACACAAATACAGTCTTCTGATAGATTTATTTTGAGAACATAAAGCGGTTCATTAACGTGGTTCTATCGTGTTTTTCTTTGTAGCCAGCAGCAGAAGACACCGTAGCGAGTGAGCAGTCTCTAGGCCAAAAACTTGTGATTTGGGGAACAGATGTAAATGTGGCAACATGCAAAGAAAATTTTCAGGTGAGCTGTATGTGTTCAGATTCATACTCTTAGGGCTGAAAATGCTGGGAGAAAGTGTTTGTAACCTGTATCTAAGTAGCCATAATACTTAGGGGTAGATTTTTAGGTGGTCTAGAATTGTTGATGTTTTTCTAGTTTTTAATATGGACATACTGTCTTCAAACAGTGACTGACTCATAACTTTGTATTGAGTATTTGCTTATTTTTAATTGCATTAAGCTTAATATTTCTCTTTCCACATCAAGAGATTTCTTCAGCATTTTATTGACCCTCTGGCTAAAGAAGAAGAAAATATTGGTATAGATATTACTGAACCTCTGTACATGCAACGACTTGGGGAGGTAACTATATTTTTACTTATAAATTCAAATTATGTGCTTCAAAGTAACTAGACTATAACTTGTTCATTTGATCTTATAGATTAATGTTATTGGGGAGCCATTTTTAAATGTAAACTGTGAACACATAAAATCATTTGACAAAAATCTCTACAGACAGCTCATCTGCTACCCACAGGTAAGATTTTGGCTTTGATTAATTATAGTAGACATCTAGAATATCTTAAGAGTTTCTGAATAGCAGAATTTTCTTTGTGGTAACAGAGAATGTTCCTCCCATAAAAAGAACCTTTCTATAAAGCCATGTTTAATCTCTTTTAAGATGAGCACTTTTTCACACTAACATTTCTGAAGTTGGGATGTGTATTACTGTCAGTGACTTTGTAGTTTAATGGGCAGTGTATCAGATATATATACATATACATCCATATATATGTATATATATGTAGGCTGGGTTTTAAATCTTGTTTGTTTTTTGTTTTTTTCTTCCTGCTTAATAGGTATGTAACCTGAATCAAGTTGCTTATTGCCCTTTCCCTCAAAGGCTGTTTTCTCATCTGCCCAATGGGAACAAGTATTAGCAAATTTGAATAAAATAATTATGATTCAATCTATTGCTATCATTTTACTGTGGAGAAAAAGTAAAACATGAAAGTATATGCTCAAAATTCATTTTATTATTAATTAAAAGCCTAAAATATGACAGTACATACTGGCGGTCCTTTCATTTCATATGTAATCACACTTAATCCCAATGAGAACATGCAGAAGTAAGATAGTTTAGTGAGTTGAGTGTGTCCAAGATTTATAAATGACATATGTCTAACTATGTAGGGTAATGCTTTTGAATTATGCCATGTATTTTTGCTTTTACACTTTACTAATATGAAATGCTGTATATATGTTTAACCCTAAGATGGGAACACAAACACTGCTTGACATCCTCGCTTATTTTTTTTTAATTTAGTTCTTATTCAAGTACAGTTTTCTGTGTTATATTCCCAGCCCTGCCCCCCCCAGTGCTCCCCACCTCCCTCCCATTTCCACCCCCCACCTTAATTATTGGCCATGTGTCCTTTATACTTATTCATGTGAGTCCCTTCCCTTTTCCCCTATGATTCTCTCCCCTCTCCCCTCTGGACCCTGTCAGCCTGTTCTGTATTTGAGTGTCATTGGTCATATTTTGCTTGCTTGTTTGTTTGTTTTGTTTAGATTCCTGTTAAAGGTGAGATCATATGGTATTTGTCTTTCACCACCTGGCTTATTTCGCTCAGCATAATGCTTGTTCATTTTTTTGTAGGAGGTTATTCCAACTTTTGACATGGCCGTCAATGAGATCTTTTTTGACCGTTACCCTGACTCAATTTTAGAACATCAGATTCAAGTAAGACCATTCAATGCGTTGAAGACTAAGAATATGAGAAACCTGAATCCAGAAGGTAATATTTTTAATAGCAGAGAAATATTTTACATGAAAATATACAAAACCTTATTTTATCGAGGAACTTTAAAAGAATTGGTGGTGATAGTTTACCAATGACAAAATGATAGTAGATTTAGTTACTCTATGCAATTATGGCCCCACCATACCTTTATTATAAAAGATTTTGTAACTATTCTCTATCTTAAGATGAACTATCCAGATGTTGTAATTTCACACTTTCTCAGAATCACTATAGAAAACAAGTACAAATATGATCCTACCCTAGTGCTTAAGAAATAAATATAAATGGGAAAATAAATAAAAGAAGAGGTAGAATAACTAAAGAATAGTGCAGGAGATGTGTCAGCTTGGAGAGAAGGAGAATGCCAGGCCCTAATGTGAAGAAATCGAGGTGAATTAGAAATTGGGAGTATAGCGAGGATTTGGGAAGCAGACATGAAGGAATTAATTCTCTAGACAGCAGAAAGAAGCGATGTAGCCAGAAACTAAGAAGTAAAACTACATGTGGACAATAAGTGATGCTGAAGCGGATTGTTTGTGTGGAGGCTGGAAAACGTAGGTCCTAAAGAGCTCTGTATTTCAAGTTAAGATTTTTATTCCAAAGTCAATAGGGAGCCATTGAGGAGAAAGATTTGCCACTCTTGAGAAGTTCCTGGAAGGTCTCATATGCAAAGTATGTTGAGGTTCAGTAAGAGACTAATTGTAGTTCAAATATGGGGCAGCAGGTTCCTAAACTAGACAGTGGCCATAGAAGTAAAAAGTGTATTTGCCATGAAGATGGAGGTATAAAAGCTATTGAGAATTAACAAACACTTCTTTAGGTAAGTGTAAAAGACACAAATTTCAGTAAAAGGAAATAAGACAGCTAATCAACATGAGCAAGTGTTGGCCTTCATTATTTATTGAAGAACTGTAATTTTTTTTGTTTTATGAAATTGCCTTATGTCTTCCTATGTCTTACATCAAATCTGTGATAGGGATTTCTGGTGGGGGACTTGGAGAACATAGAGCTGTTAGGTAAGTGTGCTGCATTTGCATTTTTAGAGACAGCATTGTTACACAAAGAATTCCAGGTTAAGATTAGAGATTGTAAATTGCCAGGTACTTAACTGATTTCAAAAGTATTTCGCTTTTACACTTATGTTGTAACTTATTACAAAAATGATATTTTAAAGTAAAAGAAAGGTTAGTGAGGAGAGGAGCAAAGATTTACAAGTAGATGGAAGGAGGACAGGATCAAAGGGAAGATCTTGTGCATCCACAGTAAGTCCATGAGGGATGGGAAGTTCTACAAGGCCAGAAGTAACTAGCTATGGGGCATGTTTTTTTGACCACAAATAACTCTAACTCATTTAGAACCAGCAATGGGAATTAGTTGGGGGGAAAGTATGTCAGGGAAAGTCCAAATGATAGAGCAAGAGCACAAAATAGTTTATAGAAAACCTTTCTTATATAGTGAAGATTAGCTAAATTACATAATGCCTATTCTTTGTCAGGCACAATTCTTAAAAGGCTTGTATTGTGTATGCTGACTGTTAGTCCTCAACAACTCTCTGAGGTATATATTGTCATTACTCCCACTCCCTAAGTGAAACAGAAGAGGCGTGTCTCCAGTGTCACAGATACTTAATAGTCCAGACTATGTCTCTCCAGAACCCATGCTTTTTTACATGCACTGAGACAGCAGAACTTGCATGTGACACACTGAGTGAGGTAGGAGGCAGTGAGACAAGATAGGCAAAAGCATCGAGGTTATAATATGAAACTGGAATGTGGAACCAGACAGGAGACAGCTAAGAAAAACATGGGTGGGATGGCTATTGGATAGGGGGCCCTGAGGAAGGAAGGGCAAGAGGTTCATTGGGGTTGAGAGGAAGGCAGACTGGACACAGGAAAGGTACTCCAGGCCAGACCTGAATGTACCCAATGAGATGTTTGTGCTCTGGCCACAATGCCTACCTGTGACTCCAGCCATCACCAAGTATCTCTGCACCTCTTGCTATGGTTCTTCTGGGC
Source organism: Sturnira hondurensis (assembly GCF_014824575.4). Taxonomy (NCBI): domain Eukaryota; kingdom Metazoa; phylum Chordata; class Mammalia; order Chiroptera; family Phyllostomidae; genus Sturnira; species Sturnira hondurensis. Next base: position 1,195,367 of record NW_028094889.1, on the reverse strand, counting down.
TTGACAGCAGACCCAGATCTGTCTTGACAGGAATCCAGCTCAAGGAGATACCACATCTGACTGAGCCAAGGGCAGTGGCTAATGGACAAGCTGTCCTTTCTCTCCTCCTTACAGACATTGACCAACTCATCACCATCAGTGGCATGGTGATCAGGACATCCCAGCTGATTCCAGAGATGCAGGAGGCCTTCTTTCAGTGCCAGGTGTGCGCCCAAACGGCCCAGGTAGAGATTGACCGAGGCCGCATCGCTGAGCCCTGTGTGTGTGAGCGCTGCCACACCACCCACAGCATGGCGTTGATCCACAACCGCTCCGTGTTCTCCGACAAGCAGATGGTGTGTAGCCTTCCTGGGTGCTCTGGTTGGCCTCCCCTTTGGCATGTTTTGCCTTTTTTTTTTTTTATTATTTTAGATTTTATTTATTTTTCTTTAGAGGGGAAGGGAAGGAAAGAGGGAGACAAATATCAATGTATGGTTGCCTCTTGTGTGTCCCCTGCTGGGAACTGGCCTGCAACCCAGGCATGTGCCCTGTGTGGGAATCGAACCGTGATCCTCTGGTTCGCGGGCCCGTTTGCCTTTGTTTTGCCACAACCTGGATCCACAAAAAGCCAAATATAATTTGTCCACTCATGAAGCTTTAAAACTTTGCTTCCTCCTATCTAAGTACTGACCAGGTCCAACCCTGCTTAACTTCCTAGATCAGGTGCAAAACCTTGCTTTCTAAATGGTATTCAGTTACTTCATTCCTTTTCTGACAGTTACAGGGTTGTGGGTGGTTGGGTACTTGGAGTACACTTAAGGCTTCTACTTTGGGATGGCAGTGTCCCTGTTTTTGTTGCCAGCGAGCACCAGTTCACTACTACATACTTCATATTCTCATGGCCTAAAATACTTCATAAAAAGAAATAGAATGCATTTTCTCGTGATACATATCTTAATGTTAATAGATCAAGTTAGCCTCTTTGATTATTATTAAATTTAACTTGAGAGGTTGTAATGGGAAATACTAAATATAATTTTTTTTTAGTATTTCAGATAAGTACATAAGACATTTTAATTTTAAGATCAGTAAAAATTACTTGGTTAAATTCTGTCATTTTGCAACTGTCTCATAGTAAAGAATGGTTTGAGGAATTTTTCTGAAGTTTTTCTCACTGATTTTATTGTATAGGAAGTCTGACCTTTTTCCTCTTTAGTCATGAAATTTTTAAGAGGAATATTAAAATGACAAGTGGGGAAAGGCAGGAAAATTATTTACTATGATTGTAATGGTGTAAAAGTATCCACCAGGACTTAAGTTTTATTTTGTTACAGAGTTTAAACAATTTTAATGTATAGAGAGAATGTGTTCAAAATACTACAAAAGGTAATTTTCCTTGTTGGGAGTCAATAAGAAAAATTAGCAATTGTGAAAAATAATTACTAACCAAATAACTACAGATTAAATCAAGATATAAATTTTCGTCTAATATTGATACAAATTTTTACAGCAAATGTACCTCAACTCCTGGAGATACGAAGGTGGAACCACTGCTCCCAAAGAGCTTTGATGTAGTATTAGAGGGCTTCAAAGACTCCCAAACGAACTTAGAATTAAACCTAAGACTAATGTCTTAGTCTCTAAGAGTACATGGCCCGTCATTACCTACACTACACCTTTGGACCCATAGACCTCGCTGATGACATTGTTGCAACTATTTCCCTATTCCTAGATCATTAGCCAAGCTCAAACCTGCCCTGGGGTCTTGGAACTTAACTGTTCTTTACATTGTGAACACATGTTTCTTCCCTAACATTCTTAGACCTCTGCCCAGAGGTCAACTAACTTGTGAAGGGCCTTCCCTAACCTTGCTTTATGTAAAGCATCTCCTTTATCCCCACTGCCTGTGCTTCTTTTTCTTCTGTCTCTTGCATTTGTTACTGTCAAAGCTGTTACGTGTTCACTTGGGTGTTTGTGTATTGTCTATCCCCTCTCCACTCTGAGGGAAGAGATTTCATTCACTATGGAGTCCCCAACACCTAGAATAGTGCTTAACAGAGCCTGTTAGATGAGTGGGTATAATTAGGTAAACTGGCAAGTATTTGTGAGGTACATTCAGTGACTAGGACAGATACACAGAGGTGCTTAACCCTGAACCTAAAAGTATTTCCTTTTGACCCAGGAAATCTGCTAGAAGAAGTAACTTCTAAAAAAATAGGTAGAAATGTAGACGGACATTTAAGGAAAGAGATATCCACTACAGCCTTAAAATGGCCAAGAATACTTAAATTGCCACCTCCTGTTCTCCCCAAGTAGGGGAATGTTTAAATAAATATAACATCCTCACAAAAAGTGTGTTCATGTCACATTATAAGCTTAAAAAAAATTAGCTATCTAGAGGTTAAAACAAAAAACAATGTTTTAAAAGATAAAGATGATAGGCATCATAAATGGTTGTAAGTGGTACACACTTGTGGTTTTTGTCTCCAATATGATTTCTTCTCTGAGTTTCTGTTTTCACTGCTTTTTTTCAGGTCAAACTTCAAGAGTCTCCTGAAGATATGCCTGCAGGTCAGACACCTCATACTGTCATCCTTTTTGCTCACAATGATCTTGTTGACAAGGTTCAACCTGGGGACAGGGTGAATGTTACAGGTAAGACTGTAGGTTGTATTAATGGTATAAGTTTGTATTGCTTTTAATGGTTTTTAGTCAGTTCTTTGACTTTGTCATGAATTCTTTGGCACGGGCCTTGGTCCTGCCTCCTCCAGCTGTCACTCAGTTCTTGACAAGATACGGTGTACTGTTTTAGTCACTTTTTAAAAAATCCTCACTTGAGGCCATGATTATTGATTTTAGGGAGAGATGAAGAGAGAAACATTGGTTGGTTGCCTCTGGTGTGCACCCCAACTAGGAATCGTACCAGCACGCTAGGTGTGTGCCCTGACCAGAGATCAAACTTGTAGCCTTTTGATGTACATGTTGACATTCCAACTAACTGAGGCACCTAGCCAAGGCTAATCACATTCTTAACCTAGCAGGACAGAATGTTTCAATGCATTGTTTGCGCAGTCACTTCTCTTTTAAAAAGGTTTAATTTTATTATTTTGTTAGAGAGAGGGGAAGAGACAGAAACATTGATCAGTTAGTTGCCTCTTGTATATGCCCTGACAGGGGACCAAACCCACAATCTGGGCGTGCGCCCTGGCTCGAAATCAGACTGGTGGCCTTTGGCTTTATGGGACAACTCCCAACCAACTAAGCCACACCAGTTAGGGCATTTGCTGCTTGCCATTATAGTATCCCAGAGCCATGTGTGTGTCTTGATTTGATAGCATTGGTATGTTGAGAAGACAAGTTTGGTATTGGTAATTTTGAGCTATGCCAGCAGCTCCAGGAAGTGTAGTGCTCACCAAGTCTGAAATTTTAAATAATTTTCTACTTCCCAAATACACAGCTAAGGGTTAAAATGTATTATAGGATAGGATGGATCAGAGCTCCCTGCCTCCATGCTGGGTATTACATAATGGTATTTTTAGAGATGAGGAGGCTGAGATTCAGAGAAGTGTAGATGCCTGTAGCTTAAGATTTTATAGTAATTTGTGACACTCGGACTTGTGCTCTGTTATTGCCAACAGTCTTGTCTTTCCACTGCAACACATGAATATGCCAGAGTTCCGTTGCATGCTTCACAGCAGTGTGGGCACTTGGTTTCCCACAGTGGTGAGGGGTAGTTGTTTGTGTTTATGGCAGGCATAGTTATTTATTTAGAGGGCAGGGTGGGAATTGCATGTAAGGAGTGGCCAAGGCTCCTGGGGCAGTCCATCACTTCCATTCAGTGAGTCAGGCTTCTTTTCCTATGTCTTCCCCAGTGTGAAGTTCAGCAGTTGTCAGTAGCGATCTTCAGTTGTAAAGGTAGGTGTGGTAGTTACAACTTTGAGAGAGTATCTCATCTTTAGTGAAAGAGATCGGCTATCCTAGTTCTGCCACCCTGCTGCTCTGAAACCCTGGATATTGTGTTTTATTAATAATACTTTTATATTAATGAAAGTTTATTAAATACTCAAAAGTATTTAATCCAACATTTTAAATGGGATATTGGAATTAATGTGATACACATGAAAGTATTTGGGGGGAAGGGGTTGAAAAAAATCCCGTTTACAGGTAAAATGAGTATTATCAGTGCTGTTCTGTGAAAATGAATCATTATAGGTATCAATAAAGATAACTAAGCTGCTTTATACCTAATAAACATAGTCATCCATCCCTAGTCTCTCTTGATGTGAAGAACAGTGTGTATTCTAAAACTGTTTACTTGTAAAGTGATTTTTGTTTTAAAAAGAATTATTGACCTGTCAAATAGACAAAGGACAGGTCATCTGTGGCAGTGGGTTGTGAAGGCTATGAGAGAGATTTTCTCTTCAGAAAACAGCAAGAAACTGAGTGGTCTAGAAACTGAGTGGTCTAGCAAGAAACTGAGTGGTTCAAGGGTTCTAGTTTGAAATTTAAAAAAGATAAACATTGCACACATCAATTTAGGAAATTTTTGTTCTTAGAGAATGGATAAGTTAGTATGGTTGAAGGATTGATTGTTTATTTACTACTTTTAATGTTCTTAAGTTGTATTCTTTAGAAAGCAGGGCATGGCTATTCACTTAGAGATATCTTATTATGAACAAAATTGTAATTTTTCCTATATCATATCTTTGTTTTTGACTCAGTAGATTGTCTTATTGTGTACGAAATAATTCGTGGGTGATTTTAGAAGACTTGAGCTTTTAGGATTTTCTTTCTTTCCAAGTTTCTGGTGCAGGATTTTGGTAGTATTTTTTTCCAGTCAAAATAATTACTAAGATTCTGTATACTCAGTTTAAGGGAAATGAAAATACTGTTTTTGAACTATTTATTGAACACAGTCTTGAGCCAAGCATTGTTCTAAAAGCAAAGTAATTCCATTTAAACCTCAGAATGTATATATGCAGTGTGATTATCCTCATATAGGTGCCCAAGGTCACAGAACTAACAGGTAGGTCTGCCTTTTTCAGACACCTGTGTTCTTTCCAACTTCCTGTCACCTTGAGCAAGGAGCTTTACAGTGCAATCCTGCGTCCTCCCCACTGGGGGGTCCATGGAAGCAATGTGCTTGGAAACTTACCTCTCCTCCAGTGCCAGCTGTCAGTTCTCAGTGCTGCCTATTGTCTGTGCTGGTTTACCAAATCCATTAGTAGAAATTAAAAATACATCTCATGGTTTTGCCCCCAGGCATCTATCGAGCTGTGCCTATTCGAGTCAATCCAAGAGTGAGTAATGTGAAGTCTGTCTACAAAACGCACATTGATGTCATTCATTATCGAAAAACTGATGCAAAACGTCTCCATGGCCTTGATGAAGAAACAGAGCAGAAACTCTTTTCAGAGAAACGTGTGGAGTTGCTTAAGGAACTTTCCAGAAAACCAGACATTTATGAGCGACTTGCTTCAGCCTTGGCACCAAGCATTTATGAACATGAAGATATAAAGAAGGTAACAATGGATTTTTAATTTGTGGTTGGGGTTTGTAGTTCTTTGGGATCAAATAATGTAAACATCCATCCTTCCTTCATACCCCTACACCCCACCATAAAGGATAAGAGCTGCTGCCTGTTTTACAGAGCAAGGGGCTCACAACCTGACTTGGTTATAGGTTGAGGAGAATCACGGCACTCTTGTCCATTTCTTTATATCAAACACACGTTACTCCTGTAAGAAGAGGCACACAGAGCCAGAAGAGGGATTTACATGACCACCATTCTGGCATGATGGTGTGTGCTTACATATAAATAGATTAGTGGTAACTTAAAGCAGTGTCATACATTTTTATACTTTTCTTTAAATTTCTTAATTGTAATTTATAGAGTAGAAAAGTACCTCTAACACTTAACCTGTATCTCACTCTACAGTAAATGAACATTTAGACATGTTTCTTTGTTTAGGGAATCTTGCTTCAGCTCTTTGGTGGAACAAGAAAGGACTTTAGTCACACAGGAAGGGGCAAGTTTCGTGCTGAGATCAACATTTTGCTATGCGGTGACCCTGGCACCAGCAAGTCCCAGCTGCTGCAGTATGTGTACAACCTAGTCCCCAGGGGCCAGTACACATCAGGAAAGGGGTCCAGTGCAGTTGGTCTCACTGCCTATGTAATGAAAGACCCTGAGACAAGGCAGCTTGTCCTGCAGACTGGTGCCCTTGTCCTCAGTGACAATGGTATCTGCTGTATCGATGAGTTTGACAAGATGAATGAAAGTACAAGATCAGTACTGCATGAAGTCATGGAACAGCAGACTCTTTCTATTGCAAAGGTATGTCACATTCTCCATCCATAAATATGGACACGTTTAAAATGTGTGGACACTTGAAATAAAACATCTGTGGAACTGTGCGATGTTACAGTGGTTCTAAACTTTGGGAAACTGGTAAATACTTTCACTATTAGATTTCAGCCAGATCTGAGTATTTTCTGCAGGGTCTTCTATTTATTTTTGCTGTACTGACCCATTAATGATTGTGTCCTAAATCTCATGCAAGGGGTTTAGTTTCTAAGAAAGATGCAGTTATAGCATATACATTTGCCTAAAACTCAATCCTTTATATGAATCCAAGGACAGGGTATTATCCCAGGTAGAACTGCTGAAGTCACCTTTACAAGGTGATATAGCTGTAGGCGACGTTGCAGACATGGCACAAGCCATGCCAGGCAAAGATGTTTCACACAGTTCCTGCCATCATGGTGAGACTTTTAACTGCAGTGTTTTCTCTGATAGGCTGGGATTATTTGTCAGCTTAATGCACGCACCTCTATCCTGGCAGCAGCAAATCCTATTGAGTCTCAATGGAATCCTAAAAAAACTACCATTGAAAATATCCAGCTACCGCACACGTTATTATCAAGGTATGAAGACATTTTTATATAACAGATGTTTGTTCTGTGCTTATTTGTAGAGTTTTCAAGGTGAGATTGAGAAAATAATATTCAACAACTGCTAATATCACAAACATTTTAATGTAAAAGTTTTTAAATTTGATTGTTCAAGGGTTTTCATGACAAGGAGTTTGTGTTTCTTGACTCAGCTATGGGTAGTACCTTTGTGCTTTGAAGCAAAACACAAACAGTCATTTGTGTTTTGAAGCAAATAGGACAGTTCACCTTGACATCTATTTTAGAAGCTCCTCACTCACTACTCTTATCTGTGTAAAGCCACTCGTGAGAATCAAGCACTACACTCTGTTCTGCATAGCTTCACATGGATAGATAAGGATCTGAAAAGTTAATTTTGTTAAAGCAGAATCGTATCATCCACACTTTTGCTCAACCCAATATTCCAAGTATTGATGTATATCATAAAGTTATTTTAGGGTTTTTTTGTTCTTTTCGTTTTTCATTTACTTTTTAACCAAATAGTTGTTTTCCAGAATATTTGCATGTATTTTCATTCATATCTTCCAGTTTTCAAAATTACAGTAACATTTGCCTCAGGGAAATCTTAATTCTTTGACTCAGCTGTTTGATGACTAGCTATTTTCTAGGCAAATCTGAGGGCCAGGAGAACAATCACCTGCTGGGGACATAGTAGAGTGAATTGGATTTATCTGAAGGCTCTGTAGACAAACCTGGGCAGAAGATAGTTGGGGAGAATCCCCAGCAGCCCTGACCAAATGCATGTTCACTCTGTGTGTGTGTGTGTGTGTGTGTGTGCGCGCGTGTGCGTGCGTGCCTGGGTGACCCAAGAGCAGATTTTATTTATTTTATTTTATATATTTATATATTTATTTAGAAAGAGAAAGAAAAACATTTGTTTGTTATTCCACTTATTAATGCATTCATTGGTTGGTACTTGTATGTGCCCTTACTAGGGATTGAACCTGCAATCTTGGTGTATTGGGACAACATCTAACCAACTGAGCTACCTGGCCAGAGCCCTAAGAGCAATTTTTAACTTATGCTTATAGGTGTGTTGGTGTCCTAACTAGGAAAACCCTATTTTTATAATATTTTCTCAGGTTTGATTTGATCTTCCTCATGCTGGACCCTCAGGATGAAGCCTATGACAGGCGTCTGGCTCACCACCTTGTTGCTCTTTACTACCAGAGTGAGGAGCAAGTAGAGGAGGAGTTCATGGACATGGCAGTGCTAAAGGACTACATTGCTTATGCTCACAGCATGGTCATGCCTCGGCTGAGCCAGGAAGCTAGCCAAGCTCTCATTGAGGTAACACATGTTCATGTTTAAAGCCTGAAAAAAATGTCTTGCTGGGCCTCTAGCTAAAAGCCTTATGTCCCCTTAAAGGAGTAATTATTTTATTAAGAAAAGTATGCTATTATCTATAACTGTTTCTTCTCTTTTGCAAAATGACTTTTCCAAATGTAAAATGGGGAAATAACTCATTTATATAGGTTGTACATACACTTTTTACATTTAAATACTAAGTATAGTGAACTTTCAATTAGAATATTGGAGCTGAACTAATAAGTGATGCTACTTAGTAACTTTGTAACTCTGAACAAGTCATCCAATTTCTCTGAGATTCCATTTTCTTGTTTGTAAAAAATGAATTATTTTATGTTGACTTTTCAATATCCTCTTATGTGGGCAGCTGTGCACGATGACACGTATTAGGTTGTTAAAACATTGTGATAGGAAGAGGATTTTGATGGGCTTTGCATCCTAATGAAGCTCCCCAGAATGCTGTAATGAAAGTTGCAGGTGATAAGCAATTTTCCATTTGTATTGTTCTTGAGGGTTGCTCAATAAGAATTAAAATTATGTCATCTATATATAAGTTTAATACAACTTACTTGTGTGACATCCCAATAATCTTCTGTGTGCCTTATCAAAAGGATCCTCCATTGGGGTATAAATCAGAGTAAGTGCCTGAGGAACTTTTTCAGATGGGCAACCTTATTGTCCTCTGCTCTAATTGCAGCCTGCCCCTTACCCCAACACATATGTCCTCTGAGTACTGGGCTTCATGCACCTTCACTGTCCACTTTCGTTTTCATTCTTCAAAGCTGCATTCAGACACCACCTTTTTGGCTTTGAGGCATAAAGCTTGATCTCACTTTTAATTCCCTTCAGTACCTGCACATGGCAGCCAGGCAGAAGTTTTATTTATTTAATGGATTCCTAAATGTTCGAGGTTTAACCATGAAACTGAAGTAATTGTTATCAAGGAATTGTGGGGTTTTGTTTTTGTTTTTTTTCCATCTACACTAGGCTTATGTAGACATGAGAAAAATTGGCAGTAGCCGAGGAATGGTTTCTGCATACCCTCGACAGCTGGAATCTTTGATTCGCTTAGCAGAAGCCCATGCTAAAGTACGGTTTTCAAACAAAGTCGAAGCAATTGATGTTGAAGAGGCGAAACGTTTGCATCGGGAGGCCCTAAAGCAGTCTGCCACTGACCCCCGGACTGGCATTGTGGACATATCTATTCTCACTACAGGTTGTTATTTGCATTAAACATGAAAGCACATGAAAATTATTTAATATATATAACTGAATGATTTTTTATTTTGGCACTCAGCCATTATCCCCTAACCTTAGCAGAAATTTGAAACATTTTACTTTCTTATAGAAGAAATATTTTCATTGATTTCTTTTAAATCAGGAATGAGTGCAACATCTCGCAAACGGAAAGAAGAGTTAGCTGAAGCATTGAAAAAACTTATTTTATCTAAAGGTAAAACACCAGCTTTAAAATACCAGCAACTTTTTGAAGATATTCGTGGACAATCTGATATAGTAAGTGTTCATATAATTTTTTCTGTGTGTAATAGAATTTTTTCTCTAAATACTCCTTTAAGGTTTTTTTCTTTTTTCCTTCATTTATTGTTTAGTAAATATTGATAAGGATAATGAAGAAAAATCACCCATAAATCCATCATTAAGAAATAACTAAATTGAAATTTCTGTTATCTTCCTTTTATAACTTTTCTATGTGTATATGTTCACATACGGTCTTTTCTTTGAAAAATGAACATAGTTATATTCTGTAACTTGCTGTTTCTTTTTTAATTAACAAGTTAATATTACTAACATCGATAAAGGAAAGTAGATTTCATGACATTAAACATAATGGTTGATAACATTCTTTTGCATGCATATTTCATCATTTACTTAATGAATTGTTGGACATTTACTGTATTTGCAGGTTTTGCTATTATAAATAGTGTTATAGTCATGTATCCTAATTTGATTAATAACTATCAAATTTATTATATAAATTTCTTGGGGGGATAAAATACTCTGGTACGCTTTTGTGAATAAATAAAGCAGAGCTGGTTAGTAAACCAGCCCTTTTTTTTTTGCCTGCTATCATAATGGTCCTTATGAATTATTCGTGACTGCATTGGCACACAGGGGCAGAGTTGAGTAGTTACAACAGATACCAATCCTATGGTGTTTATCATCTGGCCCTTTACAGGAAATGTTTGCAACTCCTGAGTTAGAAAAAAATAAGTGTATATAACCACCAAAAAAGAAAGACTGAAATTATGGTACCTCTGACAGATAAGGGAGTACTTGATATTTAAAATATTTCTTTCCTTTTCCTCAAAGGCAATTACCAAAGATATGTTTGAAGAAGCATTGCGTGCCTTGGCTGATGATGACTTCTTGACAGTAACTGGAAAAACTGTTCGCTTACTCTGAAGTTCATGTGAGCGGTGCTGTGTGTTCTGCTTGTCTGCACTGTCATTTAGCTCCATAGAATTTTCTAACTTGGGTTTGATTTTTGTAGTAAAATGTATGTTTTCATTTTTTTAGCATTTTTAGTAAAAAGTCTCTGCCAATTTACATGCAATAGATATTTTTTTGAACTGATATTTCTTCAGCACCAAAACTTTACTCTATTTATATTCAGATAACAGGATATTAGTCTTTTTTTTAATCCTCACCTGAGGACTTGTTCAGTGATTTTTTTAATTTTATTTTTTTGAGAAAGAGAGAGAAACAAACATCAACTGGTAGCCTCCCATACATGCCCCAACTGGGGGTCAAACTCACAGCCTAAGTATGTGCCCTGACCAGAAAATGAACTGTAACCTTTTGGTGTATGGGGCAATGCTTCAACCAACTGAAGCCACGTGGCCAGGTCAGTATATTAGTCTTTTGAAGATAGCAGTTTAGATCATAGTATTTGTGCTAGACATTCTAATAGCAATCATTCTTATGCTTTTGCAGCATATCATTCTGAGTGAGGTAATAAAAGACCATAGCCTTTCTTTTCTCCTAATAGCTTTCAAGTGTAATTACTTCTAGCAGCTTGTTCTCATGGCTGTCATAAGTTCAAACATGGATGGTTGAAAAGGATTAGGTTCTAGGTTAACTTTTACTATATTCTGGTGTGTAAAACTTTCTACTAAATAAATGATAGATGAAATAATACTTCTTTATCTGGCATTATTTTTAATAGAGAAAAAAGCTTTAATAAATACTACATTCATGAAAATTTACCACGGTAACTACTTTATAAGTCATTAAAGAAAATATAGTGAATTCAGTTTTATTTATTAATTTATTTATTGGCTGTAATATTTATTCAACTCTGTTTTTAAATCTTTTTTATTGTTTTTCAAGTATAGTTGTCTGCATTTATCCCCCAGTACTCCCCCCATCACCAGCCATTCCCACCTCCCTTCCCTGATCCCAGCCCTCCTTGGTTTTGTCCATGTGTCCTTTATAGTAGTTCCTAAAAACCCTTTCCCATTTTCCCCTAATATCCCCTCCCACCTCCCCTTTGATTACTGTCAGATTGCTCTTAATTACAATGTGTCTGGTTATATTTTGCTTGCTTGTTTGTTTTGTTGATTAGGTTCTAGTTAATGGTGAGATCATATGGTATTTATCTTTCACCACCTGGCTTATTTCATTTAGCATAATGCTTTCCAGTTCTATCCATGTTGTCACAAAGGGTAGGAATTCTTCTCTCTGCTGCATAGTATTCCATTGTGTAAATGTACCATAGTTTTTTGACCCACTCATTTGCTGATGGGTACTTAGCCTTCCTCCAGCACTTGGCTATTATAAATTGTGCTGCTATGAACATTGAGGTGCACAGGTTCTTTTGGATTGGTATGTCAGGATTCTTAGGATATATCAGCAGTGGAATTGCTGGGTCAAAAGGCAGGTCCATTTTTAGTTTTCTGACGAAATTTTATGCTGTTTTCCACAGAGGCTGTACCAGTCTGCATTCCTACCAACAGTGTGCTAGGGTTCCCTTTTCTCCACATCCTGTCCAACACTTGTTGTTTATTGCTTTGTTTATAATGGCCATTCTCATCAGTGTGAAGTAGTATCTCATTATGGTTTTAATTTGCATCTCTCTGACAGCTAGTGATGCTGAGCATCTTTTCATATGTCTCTGGACCCTCTGTATGTCCTTCTTACAAAAGTATCTGTAGGTTTTTTGCCCATTTTTTAATTGTTTTTTTTTTTTTGTCTTCCTGGAGTGGAGTCATGTGAATTCTTTGAATATTTTGGAGATCAAACCCTTGTCCGAGGTATCATTGGCAAATATATTTTCCCATAGAGTTTATTCTCTTTTCATTTTAATGCTGTTTTCTTTAGCCATGAAGAAGCTTTTTATTTTGATGAGATACCATTTGTTTTCTTCCTTTTTTTTATGTCTCTTGCTCTAGGAGACATATTGGTAAACAAAAATTTACTGTGTGGAATATCTGAGATTTTCCTGCCTACTCTGTGGAGGATGGGGGGTTAGCTCTTCTTAAATGTTTTATAAAATTCTCTGAAACCATCCAGTCCAAGGCTTTTATGTGTCTGTAGTTTTTTTGATTACTGCTTCAATTTCATCAGCTGTTACTGTTCTGCTCAGGGTTTCTGCTTCATTCAGTTTTGGAAGATTATATTTTTCTAGAAATTTGTCCATTTCACTCAGGTTTTCAAATTTCTTGCCATATAGTTCTTTGTAGTACTTTCTTACAATCCTTTGTATATCTGTGGTGTGAGTTGTAATCTCTCCTCTTTTGTTTCTGATTGTGTTTATTTGAGTTCGCTCTTTTTTTCTTGGTAAGTCTGCTGAAAGACTTGTCAATTTTATTTATCTTTTCAAAGAACCAGCTCCTGGATTTATTGATCTGTAGAATTGTTCCTTTAATATCTATGTCATTTAATTCTGCCTCGATCTTGATTATTTCCTTCCTTCTACTTGCTCTGGGCTGTCTTTGTTGTTGTTCCTCTAGTTCTCATACATGTAGGGTTAGGTTGTTTACTTGAAATATTTCTATTTTTCTTATGAACTTCCCCCTCAGGACTTGCCTTCACTGTGTCCCCTAAACTTTGGACTGTTGTAAGTTCATTTTCATTTGTTTCCAGAAACTTGGATTTCTCTCTTGATCTCATTCTTAACTCATTCATCTTTTAATAGCATGCTATTCAATCTCTATGAGTTTGAGTGATTTTAAGTGTTTCCCTTGGAGTTGGTTTCTAGTTTCAGTCCCTTGTGATCAGAGAAGATGCTTGATATGATTTCAATTTTCTTGAATTTGTTGAGACTTTTTTTGTGTCCTGTCATGTCTTACCTTTCAGAATGTGTATTTTGCTTCTTTGGGATGAAAGGCTATATATATATATATCAGTTAAGTTTATTTGATCTAGGGCATAGTTCAATGCCACAATGTCTGTGTTGATTTTTGTTTGGAAGATCTACCCATTTTTGACAGTGGAGTGTTAAAATCCCCTATGATAACTGTGTTGCTATCAATATCTTTCTTGAATTCCTCCAGTATTTTCCTTCTGTATTTGGGTACTCCTGTTTTGGGTGCATGTATATTTACAGTGTTTATGTCTTCTTGATAGAATCTTCCTTTGAGCATTATGAAGTGACCTTCTGGGTCTCTTTTTATGGCCCTTTTTTTGAAGTCTGTTTTGTCTGATAGCAGTATTGCTACCCTGGCTTTCTTCCCTGTCCATTTGCTTGGAATATATGTTTCCAGACCTTCACTTTCAGTCTGTGTAGGTCTTTTGTTCTGAGATGGGTCTCTTGTAGACAGCATATGTGTGGGTCTTATTTTCTTATCCATTCAGCCACCCTATGTTTTTTGATTGGAGAATTTAATCCATTTACGTTTAAGGTTGTTATTGGTAGGTAATTATTCTTTTCGATTTCATACCTGTGTATCTCTCTCTCTCTCTCTCTCTCTTTTCCTTAAGCAGTCTCTTTAGCATCTCTTGCAGAGCTGGTTTGGAGGAAGTGTATTCTTTGAGGCTTTTTTTTTTGTCTGGGAAGCTCCTTATTTGGTCTTCCTTTTAATTGATAGCCTTGCTGGGTAAAGGAGTCTTGGTTGCAGACCTTTGTTCTTCATTACTTGGAACATTCCTTGCCATTTCCTTCTGGCTTGGAGTATTTCCATTGAGAAATGAACTGCTAGTCGTATCAAGGCTCCCTTGTATGTTACTTCCTGTTTTTCCCTGCTGCCTTTAAGATTCTCTCTTTGTCTTGCAATTTTGCCATTTTAATTTTGATGTGTCTTGAAGTGGGCCTCTTTGGGTTTCTCTTAATTGGGACTGTTTCCTGGATTTGTGTGACTTTTTCTCATCAAAATAGAGAAAATTTCCATCATTACTTTTTCAAATAGGTTTTCTATCCCTTGCTCTTTTTCTCCTTCTGGTATTCCTATTATACAGGTATTAATTACGTTTCATGTTGTCCTGCATTTTCTTTAACCCCTCTTTTTTCTTTTTGAGCCTCTTTTCCTTCTCTTGCTTTTTCTGAGTGTTCTTTTCTAACTGGTCCTCCAGCTTGCTGATCTGAACCTCTGCTTCATCTAGCTTGTTTTTGATTCCTTTTACTGTGTTTTTCATTCAAAGATTATATTCTTCGTTTCCTCTTGGCCCTTGTTGATAGTTTCTATTTCCTTTTTCATGTTGATATAGTTTGCAGTGAGTTCATTGTAGTTTCCCTGTAGTTTCTAGTAATTCACTTTGAGCTCATTGAACTTCCTAATAACCATTGCTTTGAATTCAGTATCTGATAGTTGAGTTGCGTTTATTTCATTTAGCATTCTCTCTGAGGCTTCCTCCGTTTCTTTCATTTGGGGGTTATTTCTTTGTCTTCCCATTGTTTGTGAGACTCTTCTTATTATCCTCTGCTTCTTAAATTGATCTGTTCTGGCTCCCTGGGTTTATGGTGTGAACTTCTGTGGTAGAAGACCCATGAGATTCAGTGGTGTAGTCTCCTTGATCTCCTGAGCTTGCTGGTTTTGGGCTGTTGTTTATGTTGGCTCTGTATGTCTTTGGGTTTTGATTGTTGTTGGGTCTTTCTTTGGTGGGTGTTTCCCTTCACCTGGTTGACTGAGAGTCACTCTGCCCACCACATCTTGTATGCTGTTCTGCAGGTGTGGACAGGTTGCGTCAAAGCTGGTTCTTCTATTTGTCCGAGGTCATGAGGCTTCTCTCTCGCTATTGTGTAGTTGTTTGTTCTGGGTCATTTCTCCACTGTGTAGTTGTAATCCCAGAGTGGGGTTGGGTGGAGATTGGTATAGCCTCCACTCCCTCCATTATCTTCCTTTACTATGTGTTGGTGGTTCCTTTGTTGGTAGGTTCTCTCTTCCAGCAGTTGTATTGGTGTTCACAGCTCCCATCTAGTCTTGTATGTGATCAGTTGGAGGGGGAAGGCAAAATGGATTAAGATAGCAGGAATGTATTCTGTAGGATTTAAAGTACCAACACATAGTGTGGGGGGGGCTTTGCCCTCAAGTTCCCCATCTGCCAGAGATGAAAGTAAACACTACCAAGACATGATCTGCTTGGGGAGGAGAGGTGGCCAATTTCTCAGGGGAAAAAGGCCAGGAGCCCCTTCCTCCAGGGGCTTTTATTGGGTTATAATACACAGGAATGCAGGGCAGCAAGGATCAAACAGTAGATAACATTTCAAAGAAATCTGAGGGCTTTGTCTGAGTCAGTGTCTGTCAGGAAAGGGGGTTGCAGAAACTTTGGGAGACATACGCATTTCCTGCTCAGACCCTTAACATATGAATGAAAGCACTCTTAGCAAAGCAGGTTTCCTAGGACTTTTACGAATTCTTTCTTGTGCCTGATTACCCTGGATCCCACTCTAGCAAGGCAAGGAGCTGCACCACCTCCCCCATCCTAGGTTTTCAGGCTTAAGTGGATTAGAGCCAGGAAGTGCTTCTCCCAAAGGACATGGGGACTCAAACTATGTCAGAATAGCCGGAGGGCAAGGATCCATATCTTTGTTGCAGCACCGCCCCCCCACCCCGAGTCCTTCCTTGATGGCCTCCTAAGTGATCATGTCTGGCTTAGGTTGCCCCTCTCTGTGAGGAGTCTTACCCATCATGGGCATTGACCATGCTTTGGGGGC
Source organism: Sturnira hondurensis (assembly GCF_014824575.4). Lineage (NCBI taxonomy): Eukaryota > Metazoa > Chordata > Mammalia > Chiroptera > Phyllostomidae > Sturnira > Sturnira hondurensis. The sequence continues at coordinate 1,179,013 of NW_028094889.1, read as the reverse complement.
GGGGGGAGTAAGCTGAGGCAACATTTTCTACCAGAGACAAGCTCTGTCTCCTTTGGCTCACATTCCGGAGGTCTCACTCATCCTTAGCTATGTGGGGTAGTTACATAGAGAAGAAACCAGGCAGAGCCGTTCCCAACAACATAGAGAAGAGAAAGATCTTTTGGATAAGTATATTGTTAATTGTGATTTTCACTCACCTAGCCAGTTTTTATAATAGGTGGAAAAGAGATAAGACTCTTGTTAGAGGGAGAAGGATCACATGCTGAATCCAGTAAACAGAGCACTTTGGGAGGTCAGATTATGAGATGTAGTGAGAGTAAAGGATAGAAAATAGGCAGTGTGCAAGAGAATAGAATTAACCACCACTGTAATAAAGCTCCAGAAGATAGTGAAATGGGCTAAGATCTAGGAGGGGTGCTGTGCAGTATTTACAATTATATGGAACAGTTATTTACAATAATACTGGAACAACAATATGACAAGAACTATATGGTCTGAATAACAAGAATAGAAGTACACGACCTAGAGTAGTTTGTTGTTGGATCACGAATTGCGTGGAAGAAGGGAAGGTAAAGTACACTCTGGAAGAGAGAACAAGAAAAACCAGTCAAACAATGCAATTAAACAAGCAAATGAAACAAAACTAAATAGAAGAGAAATTAAAAATACTAATAAAATAAAAGTAAAAATAATGAAAAATAATAATAATGCAAATAAATAATAAAATGCAAGTTCTCTGGAATAGCAAAGTGAAATTTGTCTCAGTTTCTCAGTTCTCAGGGTTAGCATTGTGTTCCCTCTTTTATTCTGTCTCAACCTTTCATAGCTCCAGGTCTTACTGTCTCACTTTGGGGGATGGGGAAGCCTCCTCCTGACTTTAAACCAGCCAGGGCAGTTCTGCTGGTCTTCCTGGATGCTGTGGGCTGAGGGGGGTTGGGCTTGGCTTTTCTCCCTTCCTGTGGTTTTGTGAATGTGGGGCCAAGTCTGGGCCTCAGTATTCACAGTGGCCCACCCTCCAGCCTAGGTCCTCCATGTCCTCCCATTGTGTGTCTGCACTAGGGTGGTGCCTTCACCAGTTGTGCTGTCTTTGAGGTGCACTAATTGTGCACAACTCACACACCACCTCCCTCTTTACTGTCCTAGATACTAAGGACTCTGAGTCTCTTCAGAGTAGTTGGGCTCTTCCACTGAGTTAAATCTTTCAGGAGACTGCTAACTCCCTGGTCCCTGCTGCTCTGCTCTTTGTGGGGGTTGCCGCCTCCTTCCTCTTAGCAAGCCTACTGTCCTGCTGCTACAGGGGAGAATAGGGGTGGTGGCCCCCGTGGGAGAGTTGCCTAAACAGTGACCAGGAGCCTTTTATTGAATAAAATCTTCCTGATCAAGCCTCCCACTCTTGACAAGTACTCAACCTCTCACGCAGCCCAACTTTCCAACCAAACCGGAAACTATTTTGTTTCAGGGTTTGTCACGGCTCAACTCTTCTCCCTTCTCCAGGTGTCACCTGGCTCCCAATTTCTCTGGTAATGACCCAGCCAGCATCCAGAGTCCCAGTGGGTGAACACTGCCCCTGTGCTTCTTCCACTGCATCTTTATTCCCTCCAGCAACTTCAAGCATCCAGGTCCATCTGGGTGCCTGCTCTGTCCTCCCTGTTTGGCAGGGGAGGGAGCTGTTGATTTGGTTTTTGTCCAAGGATCCTATGGCAGGCTCTGGGCCGGGGGGTTGTAGCAGCCTTGGTCCCCACGCTGGTCCCAGGGACCTTACCATCCCAATGCAATCTCCTTACCATCTGTTTTTCTTTTTTTAAAGATTTTATTTATTTATCTTTAGAGGGGAAGGGAAGGAGAGAGGGAGCAAAATATCAATGTATGGTTGCCTCTCTTGCAGTCCCCTGCTGGGAACTGGCTCACAACCCAGGCCTGTGCCCTGACTGGGAATCGAACCACAATCATTGTTTGCAGGCCCGTGCTCAATCCACTGAGCTACACCAGCCAGGGCTACCATCTGTTTTTCAATGTCCTCTACAATTTTGGCCTCCAACCTTTATATATGTTGGGATTATGTTGGCTGTTCACTCTGCTCCTGAGAAGATCTGTTAGGTATTCCAGCTGAGCGCAGGGGTAAGTGGACTCCACTCCCACCTATTTTGCCACCATCTCGCTCTCGTGAATTCCATTTTACTCAAAAATTATTTAATTCTAGCAGTCATTCTTATAAAGCCATTATAATCTGAAATCTTACATGGAAATACAACTAAAAAACTATTTTGCTGTGTATAATATGCAGTTTGTTGCCCAAATTTTTGAGAGAAAAGTATGGGTGCACATTATACACAGGGCAGTGCTAATTCCCATATATAATGCAAATTATACATGGAAATTAGTACTAAAATGTAGGTACACATTATACATAGGAGTGATTTATGCACAGCAAAATATGATAATCTGAAACATTTAAGTCATTGTATCAGGGTTCTTTTTATAACTTAGAGTCAACATTAATAAATTATCCATAGAAAATGGTATATCTTAATTGAATATTTTAAAATATTGAATTGTCATTCTTAGCTGGCCTTGACAGATTTACAAAAAAATCTTATTTTGGAAGAAGCAGTAGTTAGGTTGGTGTGTCACCAAGGGATGCAAGGCTGACAGCCCACCAACTGGCTTTACTAATGAAGTTTCCTTGGTGAAGTCATTCCATAGGAGATACTTTTACATATAGTCCTCAGCTATTGTGCAGGCTCAGTTCCTTTTTACAGATGAAGGGGGCAAGAGATGGAGGGGAAGACCCAAAAATTAGATGAAACTGAAATTTAAACAGTTGAGTCTTCTGACTCTAGAATTTTACTTAACTATGCCTGCTCAGTCTATTGCTCAGGTTTTTAACTGTTCATGTTGTTGGATACACTGTACACTTCCAAAATCATGCAAAATCACATGGTGGATACTTTATAAATGTTCCACTGAGTAGAGAAGTCTTAATCTGTTGAACTGTGTTCTTTTGACCACACAGTTTTTGTGTTCGAAATGAGTTTTATTCATAGCTCTAGAGATACTCAAAGATAACTGGCACATAGGTCATATTTGAGCTTGGCACCGACCAGCTGTGAATGGTAGATGTATTCAAATTACACATTATGTGGGGTGTTATGAGGCTGTTACCTGAAAGTGATGAGAAAATGTCCTATGGTCACAATGAGAAAGAGCTCTCTTGACTTTTCTCCTAAATTGTAAAATGGATAGTCACCAAAAATGTCCCTTCTTTGCCCTTGCCAGTGTGGTTCAGTTGGAGTGTTAGCCCACAACCTTTTGTTTATAGGTTTGCTTCCGAGTCAGGGCACGTATGCAGGTTGTGGGTTTGATCCCTGGTCCAGGCATCTAGGGGGAACAACCAACCTATTCTCTCTCGTATCAATGTTTCTCTCACTCTTTCTAAAAGCAATAGAAAAATGGCCTTTTTTTCACTATTATAAACCATCTGCCACTAAGTCGAGGTGTCTAAAGTTGTAGAGCTGATTCCTTCATACAACTCAGTTTTATGAAGTAGAGAAGAGTGGAATTGATGCAGGCAATAAAAGGCAATTTCTTTCTCCAAATTAAATTCTCTTGCAGTAATGATTCGGAGGTTGGAAGTTATGTATATGCACAGTACCTGAAACTGCTTGTTTAGTAGTACATACTCAAATACTTGTTGACTAAGATGTTTTCTCCCCTGAAGTTTTTTACATTAGTAATATTTTTCTAAATCTTATCATTCAATTCCAAGATGGAAGGTATATACAACTACATATGAAGTACATATAGAGTTTGGTTTTAAGGGAATTTTAGTTGAATGAAAATAATGTGGCTATCCTACTGCTGGCAGGTTCAATTGTCGTGAATCTAAGTAGGTTTACAGTTGTGAGTACATGAAATACAGTTTATTGTATTATTTATTATTTTCCATACAAAGTGTAAATGTCCTTTTTTTTGCCCTACCCTGCATTTGCAGAGAGAATTGACTCCTATGAAGGGAGCGTTAAGGGTATGAAGGTTATCCAAGGGCATTCTTGAAATCAGTGAAATCTCAGGATATAAAATGAAAGAGTAAGAGGATGTGTTCAAATTGGAGTTCTCCCTAAATTCTGATGGATGTTCCCTTACATGGTGTGCCATATGACTCAGGGGGGAGAGAGTGCATTCGTTATGAGTGCTGCGCAGGAAAGATGGGGAAACATTGCCTTGAGCTGAAGAGCATGTTCCTCATTTGTACAAGGTGGCTTGTGGCATAAAGATTGAAAGCAGAGATGTTGGCTGCCCAGGCTCAAATCCTAACTTATCGCTTATTTTCCACATGTACTGTTTATTCAGCACATGGTGAGTGCTCAGTATTGTTATCATAAACAAAAAGAAAGTGTTTTTCTTGGGATAATGTACTTTCAGCTGAATTTCTATGAATATATATTTTAAAAACACTAATTGCATTTGAACCTTTCTCTCTGACTTTGACCTGGAAGATACCCAAACTTGCTAAACAGAATGATTATTTGATTTACACAAATATACATGTGCCATTCTGCTTCCATTATCCATAAATGTAACCAACTGAATGCATAGGAGTAAAAAATTATTAAAAAATGAAGAACCCAAGAATTTGATAACTCCCTCTTAGTACACAGGTTAAGAAACAGTAACTTAAAGACAGTGCTGTTATTTATTAAATCTAATTTCTTAAAATACCTCAGTGATTCAATTTTTAAAACATTTTGAAATAAATTTTAGATTCACAATAGTTGTGAGAATGGTATAATTCTTGTAACTTCACTCAAATTCCTTTAATGTTAACATTTTCTACAATCTTTTTTATCATTTTTTAATTATGTGAGAGTAAGTGAGACAGGATGCTTTACTACTAAATACTTCCTAAAACCTATATACATACTAAAAACATTTATACAATCAGAAGTATTTCATAACAATCAAAAAATGTATTACCTAATCTACAGACATTCAAACCTGAGACATTCATTTTCCACGGTTATAATATCCCAATTCTCTCTCCACCTTCATTAATCTTTGCTCATGGGTTGTTAATGTGGTTGTTGTAGCTTTCCTTCAATTTTATTCAGAGATGTTCACTATTTTTGTATTTCAAATCTCAAATTTAACTATTCCTCTCTCCTCCATTTTGCCTTCCTCCTGCCCATTCTTTTTGTCATTTTAAATTGCATTCCCCCCCTCCTTTTAGCCTGGTTTTTATTCCTCACTTAATATTTCTTCTCTTCAAAATCAATTTTCCTTTCTTTAGACAGATCATAATCATTTTTCTTTCTTTTTCTCTCTTAACCCCTTCCACTGTTTTTAATCTTTGTTGCTTATTTGTTGTTGATACTCCTGTGGTAGATGTTTTTCTTCAGTTTTGTTCTTATTTTTCACTATTTTCTAATTTTTCAAACCTCACACTATATTTTTGCATTTTCTTCCTCCATGTTGCTTTCTTCCCTCTCATTTTTATTAATGGTGTAAATGATCATTACTTTCTTTTTTTTTTTAAATATTTTATTTGTTTATTTATCTTTAGAGGGGAAGGAGAGAGGTAGAGAAACATCAATGTATGGTTGCCTTTTGTGCGTCCCCTGCTGGGAGTTGGCCTGCAGGGAACCGACCTGCAACCCTGTCATGTGCCCTGACTGGGAATCGAACCGCGATCGTCTGGTTCGCAGGCCCGCGCTCAATCCACTGAGCTACGCCAGCCAGGGCGATCATTACTTTCTCTCTTTGCCTTGTTCCTCTTCCCTACTGTTATATCTCCCCCTTCTACCTTCTCATAATCATTTTTCTTTCCATTCGTCATCTGATGTTCATTTTTTCTTATAATAGTCTTACTGCATTTCCACCTTTATTAATATTTGCTCATTTGTTTTTGATAATATGGCTAGGTGCAGGGGTTATTTTTGCAGGTGTTGGTTATGTTTCCCGGGTTTTGTTTTATTCTGACAGCATTTGTAAAACAGCACACAAGACATGGGGGGTAGTGTGACTCTCAGTCAACCAGCTGGAGGGAAGAACCCACCAAAAGTGACCCAAGACAAGTACCACAAGTACCCTCTAACCTTAAAGGGAAATGGATTAATTGCTCTGAGCAAAAGGCACAGGGGAGCTGAATGAATAAGAAAACTTCATCCACATATATGCTGTCTACAAGAGACCCACCTCAGAACAAAAGATGTACACAGGGTGAAAGTGAAGGGATGGAAAAATTATTGCATGCAAATGGACACACACACACACACACACAAACTGAGGTAGCAATACTTATATCAGGCAAAATAGGCTTCAAACAAAGGACATGACAAGAGAAAAACAAGGTCACTATATAATACTTGAGGGAATACACCACTAAGAGGATATAATCCTTGTTAATGTATATGCATGCACCCAACATAGAAGCAGCCCAATATATAAAGATAATCTTGGAGGAGTTCAAGCAAGATATCAACAGCAATAGAGTCAAAGAGCTTTTAACACTCCATTGCCAGCAACAGATAGATCTTCTAAACAAAGAATCAACAAAAATATTGTGGCATGGAACTATACTCTGAATCAAGTGGACTGATTTGATTATACATAACATACAAGGTTTCACCCCAAAGAAGCAAAACGTACATTCTTTTCCAATGTATGTGGAGCATTTTCAAAGGTAGACGACATGGTAGCACACAAAACAAGCCTCACCAAATCAAAAAATTTGAAATTATATCAAGCAGTTTCTTGGATCACAGGGGCTTGGAACTAGAAACCAACCTCAGGAAAAAAAAAAAAAACATTCAAATTCATGGAGACTTTGAGTAACATGTTGTTAAATAATGAATGGGTTAATAATGAGATCAAGTAAGAAATAAAAAATTATCTGGAAAGAAATGAAAATGAACACACAACAACCCAAAACTTCTGGGGCATAGTGTGCATGACTGAAACAAGGTAAAAATACTAACCAATGCAATGAAACAAGGAAAAGAAAGAAATTTTGGTGCCAAAGAAGAAACAAAATTATTTTTATTAACAAGTGATATAAATTTTCCACATAAAACCTCCAAGAGAATATATACACCAACTACTGTAACAAATGGGTTCTTCAGCATAGCCAGAAAAAAAGATGGTAAGTTACATTATTTATCTACAAAAGCCTACAAGGATTGTCATCACTTAAATATCTCATTCAAAGTATAACCAAACTACACAGTATCTAGAAATAAATCTAACAAAAGATGTGTCATATTGGTATTGACATTTTTTGAAAGCTCTTATAGTGTGTTGTCAAGCACAATATAATATTCAAGGTCTGAAAACTCAGTAACCTAACCACAATAATTTCCCCAAAATAGACCCGTAAGTCTAATAAAATCTTTTTCATGATAGTAGCCACATTTTTAAAAGAAGCTGACAAGTCTTCTAATTTGAAGAAGATGCAATTTTGCCCATGTCTATATTCAACAGAGCCATTTCCTCACACCCATTGTCACAGAGTTGGTCTCACCAGGTGTGACCCCTGCTCCCTGCAGGCCGTGTTTTTGTCTTTTGGGCGTGGACCCTGCCCACAGGTTTGAAGAGCAGTTGAGAGATTGGGAAGGAGACTATGATAGCTGCTGGGAATGTGAACTTCAGTGACATGCCCAGTGGTGAGTGGGTCTGGGTGCCACTCCTGCTGCAGTAAATATGCTGACAATTCTGTCAGCTGCTTTCAGAGCTCTCCTGTCTAAGGGGGTTGATGCTCCCTGTGCTTGGCCCTACTGTTGTAAGTACTTCCAAGGGTGTACAGAGAAAAAAAATATTTTGTTGCTCAAACAAGAGGCTTTGGCTAAAGGGAAAGTTCCCTGATGGCACAACTTTAGCAGCTAAGTATTGGCCTGGGGTGTGAGTGTGTGTGAATTTTCATTGTGTACAAATGGTTATGACCTTGTTTTAGCAATCTCAATGCAGGTTAAATGGCTCCTTTCAGAAAATGGTCTTCTTGCTGTGTGGGTACCTTAGCAATTTACTGCAACCTAACCATGGTCTGCACTCTGTGGAAGGGACACATGGACTGTTGGTGGGGCATGATGAAAAGCAGGGGCTTCCAGATGGAGAGACAGCCTGGAGGAGTGACAACCTTTAATCCTGGCAATTCTGAGATGCATGCTTATCCTCACCCTCTTGTCATATGTTTGTAAGTCTAGGAAGGTCTTTAAACACTCTGTTCCATCAGAATGTTAGCAATGTAACAGGACTTGATTGACTCAGCTTACTTCAAAAGTACCTTCCTGTTATAAAATAATGATCAAAGGTAAAATGACAGAGAGTTATCACCTCCTCATCAGATGCATATATAGAAAATTCATTAAACATGTAAGCATTTGAAAAATCATGTAACAGGCTAGGAATCCAGCAGGTCCCTGAAGTGAGGTTATAACCAGGGTATAAATTCAACACCCTTCAAAATCCCCTTTAGTAAATGTTGCATTACACAAATCACTGTTCTGATCATTTATTCATTCATAAAATAGTTTCGAGTTCATATTCTGTGGGAAAAGGTTACAAGGTGCCATGAATGTAGAGACTGACTTGTACAGCACTTGCTGCATGTTTGTAAGTGCTGATCAGAAATAAGAACATACTGAGGCTCTGGGGCAGAGCCCTGGTCTGTCAGTGGTCATCAGAAAGTGGTGGAGTTTGCAGGGGGTGGCAGGGAGGTAGGTTGTGCCACATCAGTGGTCCATGGGACCTCCCTGGAACCTAGAGGCTAGTGCATGTGAGGGAGAACACAGCAACTGTGAGAGACCCCCTTCCCTGGGCCAGGCAGCATCAGTAGACTCAGTGCAGGCCTGAAGACCCCAGTCTCTGGCAAAGGCCAGGAGAAGCCATTTTCTGCAGTTCACCCTCATGGTGCTTGGTCCTACATGGATGCCCAGGTCGCCTGTTGGTACCTGTTGCCACGTGCTGAACCCACCAGTTGGAACTTGCTTAAGAAGCTTACAGTAATTGGCAGTGACCTGGTTATTTGATTATCTGCTGAAGGCTGGTCTCCTGTAAAATTCTGCCACCTCCTTGCTCAACCAGCTGTCCACATATGTGCAGACCATGCAGCACTATTGGGGACCGCTATGTGTGGTTACGGAGATTGTAGCCCGACAAGAGCAAGCTCTGAAAGGGGCTATTAAGTCTCCCTGGAAAACAAGGTCCTAACGCAGGAGCAGGCATGATTTGATTCTAACAGGGTTCAGTGGGAATCAGGCCTAAATGCAGATTTTCGTCCTTTGAAACTCGATCTGCTCGCTCTGCTCAGCAATACGCCCTGCTGGCAAAACACAGATGTTTGAGTTCAGGGCATAAGGAGTGAAACTCCCTACTTCATGATATACACCATTACAGCCATCTGACATCAGCATGTTTTGAAGACCCCAACCTGAAAAGATTTCTGTGTTTCTTTAATTGTTATCTATAGATCGTGTTAGTCTTTTTATGACTATAGCCTGTTGGCCCTTGATCGATAAGCTATGTATGTATGTGTGCTGTATCTCCCTGCACTTCCCAACCCTAAGAAAAGCCATGATGGAGAAGGGCTTGGGGCATTCTTCCCTAGAGGGAATTGCCACCCCTTTTCTCTCTGGAGCAACAAGACTGCATCCAGGACTACTCTTTGTCTCTTCTGCAGTGGCCCACAAAACTTTGCGGGCCGAAGTTCCCTTCACAGCACATGTGGCCTTTTTTGCTAAGCCTTAGTTTGAAAGGGAGTTCAGGCCACAAGAGTGTGCCATCCTTGGCAGTAAAGTCTTTCTTAGGATCTTGATTTTTGCAGAGGTCACCGCCATATTTTGGGGCCTAACTGTTTGCCTATACAGGCCTTTGGGCACCCTCTTCTCTCAGTTTGGTGCTTAAATATTACATACCGTAGATGACAAGATTGAGCTAATTTTTAAAAAATAACAAAATGATAAAAAAAATGGGATGTATTTTTCCCGTAACAAAAATGTTTCAATAGTTGTGCTGGGTTCCTGCTCTACCCAAAGGAACTACTCGAGCTCTCACATTTTTGGGACTCAAAGACTTATTAAACTATTTGCCAGGATGGACTGCCTGATTCAGTTTTAACAAATTCAATTGCCCCTCACAACAGTGTTTTAAATTCCTCAGTGTACCAGAGTTTATCTCTGCTGATATATACCCCTCTTCTCAATTGGTTCCTGGTGAAATGCATAGGAGATCCTTCTAGTGCAGGATTTTCTTGCTCTTGAAGGAAATACTAAGACATTTCATTGTGGGAGGGGGAAACCGGTGGCCCATAGACATCTGATAAAATGCCATCAAGAGTTGCAAATTACCAGCCATCAGAGTTGCAAATTAAAGCCACAGTGGGATATCAACTCACACCTACCAAAATGTCTATCATTAGTAAATGAACAGACAACAAGTGCTGGTGAGGATGTAGAGAAAAGGGAACCCTAGTGTTACTATTGGTAGGAATGCAGACTGGTGAAGTCAGTGTGGAAAACTGCATGGTCTTTCCTTAAAAAACTAAAGATGCAACTGCTTTTTGACTCAGAGATTCCACTTTTGGAATCTACCCTAATTATTTGGAAACATCTATTCAAAAGAACTTATGCACCCCTATGTTCATAGCAGTGCTGTTTACAATTGTCAAGATTTGGTAACAGCCTTTTAGGAACATCAGTAGATGAATGGATTAAAAAATTGTACATTTACACAATGGAGTATGGTGAAGCAAGAGAAAATTTCCCTACCTTTTACAACAGCATGGATGGAAATGGAGACTGTTATGCTAAGTGAAATAAGCCAGTCGGTGAATGGAAAATACCAGATGATCTCACTTAAAGAGTTATCTAATGAACAGAATAAACTAATGAGCAAAATAGGACCATAGGCATAGAATTATGAAATGGATTGACAGCTGTAAGATGGGAGGAGGCAGGTGGGGATTGTTTGAAGGAAGGTAAAAGTTAGTCAAAGAACATGTATGAAGAATCCATGCACATAAACAACTGTGGGGAATGACAGTGGAAGTGGGGAGGAGTGGAGTGGAGAGGGACAAGTGGGAAAAATTGGGAAGGCTGCAATAGTATAAACAAAAAAACTGGATTTAACACATAAGTTTAGAGGGCATAATTTAAATGTGTCACAAAAATTAGGCTGATGAAACTTTCAGAAAACCCAAAGGGTCAAGGAAAATATGTTGATTAGGAAAATCAGTCATATGTACCAATGACAGACATGAGATATATATCATGTAGGTATTAGATGCTCACTTTTTATGACATAAATATAAAAAATTAATAACATTTAAGGATATAACAGAAATAAATATGTGCACACAAAAAAGGTTACACACCTAATCTGCTCTAGCTCTGTGTGCCAGAAAGAGTTTCCTTTCACATCTTCTCAGTGTCCTTTCAACAAGAGAAGTTTACATTTTGAATTGATAAAGTGTATTAGTTGTTTTGGGTTTTGTTTAAATAACTCTTACATTATTTTGAGAACATTATTCTATAGGCTCTTCCAGAACAGTAACATATTTTTTAAATCTTTTATTTATTTATTTTTAGAGAGAGGAGAAGGGAAGGAGAAAGTATGGGAGAGAAACATCAATGTGTGGTTGCCTCTCATGTGTCCCCCACTAGGGACCTGGCCTGCAACCCAGGCATGTGCCCTGACTGGGAATCGAACTGGCAACCCCTTGCTTCACTGGCCCATCCTCGATCCACTGAGCTACACCAGCCAGGGCTAAAACAGTAACATATTTGCATTACACATTTAATTCTTGACCCACAGGGCATCAATTTTCATATTAATTAATTTCTGTGAGATTTGAATCTGATCTCACTCTTTTCCCCATGTCTTACTAGTTGTGCCCACTCTCCTTATTGATCTATACTTTTCTTCTCACATTATACATCAAGTTTCTAGACATGGTTGAGTTCATTTCTGGTACTTGTTATATGCAGCTGATCTATTTTTTCTGTCTCTAGCTGACTTCACACCCTTTTCCTCAACACTTTAGAAAATCTTGGTATTTGACAACTTGATTTTTGTTTATAGTGTCCTGGGAGGGGGCTCCTGAGAAAAGATATGGCATATTTGGCTACTCTCTTATAACTGCTGAAATTAACCTGGCAAGTTCCATGAAGAGCCCTTGAAGTCATATGTATTCAATACTTTCATCCTGAACAAATGACAGCAAATTCAACTGATCAAGGTAGCACTGAGAGTACTAAGCCATGTTAACATCATGAACTCTTGATACAATTTGCTCTCTCTGATCTCTCAAACTCTAGTTTTGCTCCATTTCAAACCATTCTCTACCCTCCCTGAAGCTTGATCGACGTTTTAAAAATGTAAATATAATCCTATGTTTTACTTGAAACTTCCAATGGTGTCTTAAGGCCTTTAGAAACAGGGTCCAGAGGGGAGAGGGGAGAGAATCATAGGAGAAAAGGGGATGGACTCACATGAACAAGTATAAAGGACACATGGACAATAACTAAGGGTGGGGGGCGGAAATGGGAGGGAGGTGGGGAGCACTGGGCGGGAGGCAGGCAGGGCTGGGAATATAAGACAGAAAACTGTACTTGAACAAGAATTAAATAAAAAAATAAATTAATTTTTAAAAAAGAAACAAGTTCAAAACCCTTAGTGTGTCACTTGAGACCCTCCATGATCTGACTGGATTATTTTTCCTGTCTTATCTCACCTTCACAGCTTTTGTCTGGTCACGCACTGAGATCCTCATTGATATCACAGCATTTCATCCCAGCTGAGAGTTGTATCATGCCTTGTGCCCCACAGTTCCCCACCAGAATAATTGGAAGAGAGTTTATACTTTTTTCAAGCAACTCCCATCTCTCTTGTCCTCCTCCCTGTTCCCACATTTACACATTTCTTGAAATACCATGAAATGATACAAACCTTGCCCACCATCAGAAGCTTAAGGTTCTCCTTCAGCATGAGTGCTGAAGACTGTAAACAACAGAATACTGATAAAACATGGCTTAAGCAACAGGCATTTGTTTTTCCTACAAAATAACAAATCCACATGTAGGTGGTTCCAGAAGAGAATTCAGCTTCTCGGTGATACTAGGGGAAACTTTGTCTTCTTTGCTGTTCCCTCATGGTCACAAGATCACTGCCAGCAACCAGAAGGTGACAATATCAGAGAAGAAAATAATGCCTCAGAAATTAACTAGGAGACTGTCTTTCATGAGCCATTAACCTGAACTTTCCTAACTGCCAGGGGAAAGAGGAAGTTTAGTATCAAAGGTCCATTTCATACTAAGCTGCTACTGAAAGAGGCTGCCTCTGCTCACACGGTAGAAACCTGGGAATTGTACGTGGAAAGTGTCTGATCAGGATCTTTCACTTGATACTGTGAACACTGATGTCCCTGTAATTTCTTCTCTATGGAATCAGTGGAGGAGAGGTATCCTGAAATTCAGGGATGATGATTTCAAAACTAGTGGCTAGTATCTGCAACTACTGTGTCCAATATGGTCACCATTAGCCACATACAACTTCTTTAAATTGTTTTTATTAATTTAAATTAAGTAAAATTTTCCCTGGCTGGTGTAGCTCAGTGGATTGAGCATGGGCCTGCGAACCACACGATCGTGGTTCGATTCCCAGTCAGGGCACATACCTGGGTTGCAGACCAGTTCCCAGCGGGGGACTCACGAGAGGCAACCATACATTGATGTTTTCTCTCCTTCTCTCCTTTCCTTCCCCTCTAGAGATAAATAAATAAAATAAAATAAATTAATTAAGTAAAATTTAACATTGAGTTAGTGTAGATAATTAGGTTTTCATCTTGGATATCTGGGGAATGTTGATTTCATTTATAGACCAGCATACTGGTTTTCAACCAAAGGAGATAGAAATCAAAAGATAGAAAATTGATCTTCTCTCAGAGCAAGAGTAGAGATGTGAGAGTGGAGATGTGAGACTGCCTTTGTGTGTGAACCACAACTTTATGCTTTTATGTGATGTGACTTCATTTTCCACAGCACAATTTATTTTCAAATACTTGCCTACAGATATGGAACTTTCTAAGAAAACTAAAAATGAACGTGCCTTTTGACCCAGCAATTCCACTATTAGGAGTATATTCTAAGCACCCTGAAACACCAATCCAAAAGAACCTATGCACCCCGATGTTCATAGCAGCACAATTTACAATAGCCAAGAGTTGGGAGCAACCTAGATGCCCATCGGTCAATGACTGGATCAAAAAGCTATCGTACATTTACACAATGGAATTCTATGCTGCAGAAAGGAAGAAAGAGCTCCTACCTTTTGCAACATCATGAATGGAACTGGAGAGCATTATGCTGGGCAAAATAAGCCAGATGGTGAAAGACAAATACACACACTAACAGGAATCTTAACAACAAAACAAACAAGCAAGCAAAATATGACAAATGACACTCAAATACAGAACAGGCTGACAGGGTCCAGAGGGGAGAGAATCATAGGGGAAAGGGGGAGGGACTCACATGAATAAGTATAAAGGACACATGGCCAATAATTAAGGTGGGGGGCGGAAATGGGAGGGAGGTGGGGAGCACTGGGGGGGGGTGGCAGGGCTGGAAATATAAAACAAAACTGTACTTGAATGAGAATAAAATTTTAAAAGATTGCATTCCAATATTACTTATTAGCTTATAATTTTTGACAGGTTGGACTTCAGTTGAGTTATAGATTGTTCCAGTTGTGTCCTAAACTGAACTATGGCAGAACACTACATATAGGAATGAATATGTTGCTTCAGTACAAATTTGTTTCATGAAACTGAGACAGGCTAGTGAGAAGCTAGGAAAATTTCTGGGAGAGTGGAGTGGGGAAACTGACATAAGAAAATTAAACAAGGCCACACAATTTGAAAAACTTACAGACAGCAAGTGAATCATAAGACCTTATCTTCCCTAACCAAGGATGTTTGAGGGTGAATGGTTTATACCTCTCCTCTCCAAGCAGAGAATACAGCTGAAATCACCCTGGGCAGGGAGAGAGAGAGAAGAAAGACCCAATTCATGCCATTGGTACCACCTAAAGCCAAGGACAAACAAAGTAGGGAAACAAATAACAAACACCTGATTAAAGCCAGACAGAACCAAGATAAAAGTAAAACCATGAAACAGTGCGAAGAATCATCCCAAACTCTTCTGCAAGCTCATTTTGATGAACCAGCCTAAGAAAAACACACCTGCAAGCTTGATTCTGCTGAAGCTCTCCCACAAAATTTTCACCAACAGAAGACTAATCAAAACCCTCAAGAGAAAGAGCTGGTGTGGGCTCCCTCTAGAGCACTGCCATGCTCCTTTGAAAGCCTGGACATTTTATTTCCTGCTAAACTGTAAGGTTCCCCATGAGACTTGCAACCAGGGGAGAGCATCTGACAAAGGCAGCTGGTCCTGGGCTTACCTGTGATCCTGCCTGTGACTTGCCACTGAACTAAAGGAAGCCCTGCCTTGGCTCACTTCTTTTCTGTAAAGTTCCTAGGGAACCAAAGCAGAGCACTGCATGGGCTCTTTCCTGTTGCTTCTTCTACCCTATGTACTTTGTTTCACTCTTCTCAGCTTGAATGAACACACTCTCAATGTCACCTGGACATCGTTGTGAAATCATTTTCATATAAAGGTAAGAAAACACACACTACAGTCTGGCTTGAGGCATCCCCATTCCATTCCCAGGCCAGTTCCAGAAAACAACCGCTGCCTATTCCTAAGTTGAATTGGACTGTTATGTTAAATTCTAGGCACAAAAAAAAGGAGAGAGTTTGGTGGAGCAAGTTCTTCTGAAGGATACTTACAACCAATGGAATGCAGTCTCTACCCTCAGTGATTTTAAATATTAGTAAGAGCTAATTATAGTGGCTGTTGCTGCTCAAATAGCAAATTCAACTAAATGTTGAGGGAAGTAAAGTGTAGCCAACTAAGTATTTTTGCATATAATGTGACCATTTCAAGCTGTGTAATGGTGCTGGGGAAATTTAGAAAGATATGATACATAATGTTCACATTATTGAATGTAAAGACACTTAAGTGTAACATATAAAGTCACATAGTATTAAGATCTGTTGTTATAAATACACCACCCTTGTACAAAAACTAAAAGAATTACTTAGCAAAAAGGGGAGGAGCAGTCATTTCCATCAGTTCCATTTTCTACAGTTACTACTGGTAACATATTGGTGCATACGTTTCTAATTGGATTTCATGACTATATCACTTGACATTTGTGGAAGTATAAGCTTTAAATCTGTTTGAGGAGTTATTTTAGAAAATACGTGGTATAGTAAACATTTTTTACAATCGCTCATATATGTATATACAAAATTATGCTATGTACATGAGTATGTATTGTCCACACAGCTTTCTAATTAACAACATTATTTTTATATCTTTTACAATATTGTATTTTGTGAGTTATTATTTTATACAAACTAGTATTACTGAAAATTATCATTTATGCTGTTATAGATCTATTGCTGGTGTAGGACCCTCTTATTTATTTAGGATAAACTTGTAATTCCTAAGAGGGCAAGAAAAAAATGCAGAACAGAAGCCTCCATCCTGATTTCAGGCAGTGAATCAAGCCAGGCCTGGCCATGGTGAGACATCTAGCTGGACCAGGTGCTAGCCATTCTGCACATACTTCCTGTAGATGTGCATTGCTCTCGAACTCTGGAAGTCGATCTAGAGGAGTAGGAGAAAAATAAACATTCACACACACGTATCTGATATTTCCTGGCTTTTCTAGAGATAGGAATGGTGTCACTGCCTTTAAGGGAACTCCTGCCAATGAACCTCCCCTTCCCAGGTCATCTTCCCAGACAGCAGTTCCCTCACCTTGTAGTGTTGCACCCTGGGGCTCTGGATATTCCAGATTGAAGCAAAGAAGTTGGGCCTCGCACAGCTGCTTTGAAGTTGGGGAGTCAACCTGCACCAAGGCTGGCTTCAGATGGAATAAGGACAAATGTAGGGGTTGGCCAAAGCCCTGCACCTGGTCTGGCCAGGCTTCCCCTGTGGAAGCAATAGCCCTGGGGAGAGGCAGTTGGGCATCACAGTGAGAGTCAGGAATTTTCCTTCTACGATGTTCTATCAGGGCAACATTTCTTGGAACTGGGCCTCTGTGCATGCCCATGTCTAACCAGGGGACACCCCAATGACAACCCTGACCTCTGTGGGCTGTTGGAGGAAGAACAGGCCTGGCAATGCAGTGGGTTTACCATTGAGACACTGTGAGTTTTTTCTTTTCAATGACATTTCTTCTCAAGGTCTGTACAAAACCTATCCAAACCCTTTATGCACCTGTTCATCTAGGCTGAGGTATGTGGTGGATTGGTGAGCAAGGTCTGACCACATCTCCTGTTTGGAACCTGTGGAGGGTGGTGAGGAGAGTTGACTCTGGAGAAAGTCCAACTGAGCAGAGTGTTCTGTGATGGGTTAGGGACCATAGGGCAAAATTCAGCCCAGCATTTGTCTTGTTCTGTGAGGCCAAGGGCTCCATCCATAGTTCCCACTATTCTGTCTTGTTGGGCTAGAAGCCACCAGGGATCGGGCTGCCCTTGGGAATCAGATCTATAACATGTCCTTGGAGCCAGACCCTACCTCCCACACCCAGTGTGCTCATGACACAGGATGTCTTCCTTCTGGACATGGATACCACCCACTTTTTTCTTTGATCCCTTGGTGACTGTCCATTGTCATTTAAGGAGGTAGGCCTACAGGTGTCCAGAACACCTTGATTTTCTCCAAAGTAATGGATAGAGGACAGGACCTGCGAATGATATCTATTGTGACTGATTCATTGAGTAGAACTGAGGCCCTGGGGTTCTATCTGCTTCATTCAGTGAGTTATACTCAGTGATTCTAATAGGACCTATTTATATGAGGTGTTGTATACATACTGTAGGAAAAAATGAAGTCCAAACAGAACCTTCCCACGTAGCCAAGTGATCCTGGGGAAACCAACTATCCCCAGAAGATTCAAATATGGACATGCCAAAGACAGCACCAAGGTTAGTGAAGTACTATCTCCATCTTCTTAACAGATCATTTCCTATTTCACATACAAACTCATAAAATGCCACTGTGATGACGGGTGATGCAGGTGAGTTTACATGGTGGACAGAACAAAAAAAAATAATTGCCATGAACTGCTGTAGTACATCCAGAAGCCTTGTGTGCAGAGCGAGGAGCCAGCCAAGACCTGCCTGGATTATCCTCACTATAGTCTCTGTGATAACAGTATGAGGTTTGTCCTTGGTCACCCCACATTTTAAAGAAGGAAAATGAGACTCAGGGAGATGTGGTGAAATTTCCTTGCAATTCTGCTAGAAGTGGGCAGAATCACAGCTGTTTTGAAAAAAGGACACGTGCTCACCGAGAAAGCAGATCATCCAACAACATTTTGGCTTGGCCCAGAGCCGGGTGTGTGGAATTGAACACAGTGAGGTGGGAGATATATCTACTGAGGAAATCTAGATCCATGATATCTGCCACATTCTTCAGCATTTGTCCCTTGAGGGTCTGTCATGTAAAGGAATCTTGTAAGCTAAGCATGTACTCAGCTGCACCTTGGCTGGGACCAGTATAGATATCCATCAGTGGCATCATCATGAAACATGAAGAATACTGAGGTCTGGATCTTGGCCAAAACTCCTTTCCCCTCAAGACCTTATGCAACAGAAAGGTGAGGAGAGCCCATGCTGAATAGGGTTTTATCAATAAATTTTAAAAGTACTGTCTTAATTTGTAGGATGGGGCTGTTGATACCATTTATAATTTCTAGACATTTTGTTTAAGATAAGGCATAACAGATTTTCCATGCTAATAGTCTGTATGAAGAGCTTTGTACCCACAAGACCTGAAAGAGCACCTTCATTATCAAGATGAAATCACACAGGTTTGGGTATGTCAAATGGCTGCAAAAGGTCACACAAGTTAGAGCTGAGAACTGTCCAAAGCTGGGGTTGTATGGCATTTCCGCTGAGTTACCTGAGCTTCTATTCCTTACATGGATGGCAAAGGTTTGGGGAACACTGTACCTCTCTATTTGGGAAGTGTGTACAAGAGGGAGAGACATAGCCCATGGAAAGCAGTGATTTGCAAAACAACACTTTTTCCCCTTTCTTTCACATGAAAGGTAATTCTGAGATGCAGAAATTACATGGGGCAAATGCCTGGTGATGCCTCACTGGACAAAGCTCATCACTAGGCATGAGTCTCAGTCTAGGACTCAACAAGTTCCAATTCCTGTGGAAGGAAATAGCTGACAGGTGAGTCAAAGGAACCTAGAAAAAATGGAAATCAAGGAACACTGGGGTTGTGTTGGACACATTAAAATCAGATTCATAAATTATTTTTTTACATATGCCATTGTTAAGTGACAATTGTCTTTATTTTCCCTGCATTGGTCTAAACATAAACACCTGAGAAACACTTGAGCCAGGCTGGATGCAAGGCAGCAGCCATCATCCCAAAATTCCTGTTGGCACTGTACTGCTACAGATTTTCAAATTGGAATCTGGTAGCTGCTGATAAAATTTTACTTGTGGGTGTCCTCCCAGCTGAGGATAGTAAAGGTAAACATTGTGTTCTTAAGTTTGTCATCGAAATTCCATGGCTTTGGAAACCCTGGAACTTCAAATTGTGCCTGATTAGTATGTCCTAAAGGAAGTTATCAAGGTTAAGGTTAATTCAGTGATATGGCCTTAATGAAATATGAACAGTGACCTTAGAAGAGGATGGGAGGACACATAGAAGCTCGGGCAGCATTCCATGTGACAAAGAGTGAGAAGACAGCCATGTACAAGCAAGCAGAAACCCCTCAAAAGGAGCCAGCCCCGCTGACATCCTCACTTCTAATTTCTCTTTTTAGGGGTTTTGAAAAGTTAAGTGTCTGCTCTTTGTATCGTCCACTGGGGTCCTATGTTTTGGCAGCCCCAGCCGACTTATTCAGGCATCTTACACACTTAAGAGATCCTTGCAGGATTACTGATTTGGCACATGTAGTGAATGACTCCACGTCCACCAGGTCTGAGAGGCTACAAAGGTGTGACAAACGAACTCCATCACTGAAGAAGGTCTGCAACTGTTGACCTCACTGCTCTGCAGATATCTGGGGCCAGTAGTTTAAAAACAACATATACTGAGAAAGAAGATGATTGAGGAGTGAATGGAAATCACACTGATGTCCTCCCAGAACCAATCTTGAATTACTACTCAGTTCTGGAGAAATCACCTGGAAGAAAGAACTGAGCATGAGCCAGAGGGAAGCATATAATGTCGGACATACAAAAGTAGCTTTGGCACAACCTTTCTGTAAAGGACTGGTGTGAAGAGTGCTGTCTGGGTGCTCCCTGGCAGCAGGGCCGGCAGGATAATTAAGCAATGGGTTGGATCCCCTGGAGAAGATTGGGGTCTAAACCTTAAGCTAAGATTCTCACCATAGAACACCAGGGCCCCAAAAGTACACAAATAACAACCAGCAGTGAAAAGCAGTGGGGTTGTTCTCTGCCACAGACAGATGCTTGAAGACTCATAGGCCGTTTAAGGCCAACACACAGATTTTTACTTGTAGCCACTTAACTGGGGCTGCAACAAAGGTGGGGGCATAGTGGGCTGGAGATACCTGTGGAGAAGTGGGGGACAGAAGCCTGGGATAAGAGAATTGGGAGAGTAGCCACTGGGATCCCAGTGCTGACTCATCTTCCAGACAAGCAGCAGCCTTTGTGTTCAGGCAGACCACTCCCCTCCCAGCTGCAATAGCCTGACAAAAAACAATTGCCCTAAGCCTAGGAGGCTCTCTGCCCTGGCCATTTGGTGATTAAGCTTGACTGCTGAGTTCTAGACACCAGATGGACAGCCATAGGAGTTGGGTGGAGTGGACTTGAGAGACTCAATGAGAGACTGGGGATAAAGGCTTTGAAGACAGTACTGAGAAAGTGGGCTCTACATTTCAGTGCTCACACAACACCCATATGCAGCCACCATGGTGCTCAGGCAGACCAGCAGACTGAGGGGAAACAGTAGCCCCCATACCAAGGGGCATTTCACTCTACCCTACAGTGCTTCAATGTGATTGCTGAGTGCAGAGTAATGAGATTAATCATTGAAGGAAACAGCCAGTGACAGTATATCACAGGAAGCATGGAACAAGCTGCCCACAGTCAGTTAGGGTCAGTCAGATGGGGTCAACATCTAACATCACCAGAGGCAGATTCAGAAAGGAAACACAGTGGTGAAACCAAGGGGCTACTGAGGCAAAAGACACTGTGGTCTTCTTCATGATTTGTGAGATTTTCTTTCCTGCATAGCATTGCCCAGCCAGTTTGTATACAAATCATTAGATTTTACACCTTAGGGTATTTGAATTCACATATTTTGCACCTCCCTTTTCTTAGCCCATTTTACCTTCCTCTTTCCTTGCAATATTTTCATTTCAAACTTGGTTTTCTCCCTAGCTACAACTTGTTTCTATTCCACACTCTCAGTGTTTCTCCCCAGTCCAGGCATTCAATCATCAAATTCTCTCATCAAAGATCATTTCTCATTCTTATGCCCATCCCCTACAATATGCACATTCTCTCTACACCTTTAACACATTTTATCCATGATTGTGCATAGAGTAGATGTTGCTGCATTGTTTTTGTAAGGTTACCTTTGGAGGCTCACTAGTTCTGTATTTCAAATAACAAATTTCACTGGGCCCCTCTCTTACTCTTCCGATATTGAGTCAAATTTTTTATTTTATTTTATTATTTTTCAAGTACAGTTTTCTGTCTATTACTCCCATCCCATCCCACCCCCCATGCTCCCCCCTCCCTCCCATTCCCACCCTTCTCAGTTGTTGTCCATGTATCCTTTATATAGGTTCCTCTAAATCCCTCCCTTATTTCCCCTGAAATTCCCTCCCCTCTCCCCTCTGGTCACTGTCAGCCTGTTCTCTATTTCAGTGTCTTTGGTTATATTTTGCTTGCTTGTTTGCTTTGTTGTTTAGCTTCCTGTTAGAGGTGAGATCATATGGTATTTGTCCTTCAACACCTGGCTTATTTCACTCAGCATAATGCTTTCCAGTTCCATCCATGTTGTTGCAAAAGGTAGGAGCTCCTTCTTTCTTTCTGCAGCATAAAATTCCATTGTGTATATGTACCATAGTTTTTTGATCCATTCATTTACTGACGGGCACCTAGGTTGCTTCCAACTCTTGGCTATTGTAAATTGTGCTGCTATGAACATTGGGGTGCATAGGTTCTTTGGGATTGGTGTTTTAGGGTTCTTAGGATACAATCCCAGCAGTGGAATTGCTGGGTCAAAAGGCAAGTCCAATTTTAGTTTTCTGAGAAAATTCCATACTGTTTTCCATAATGGTTGTACCAGTCTGCAATCCCACCAACAGTGGACCAGAGTCCCCTTTTCCCCACACCCTCTCCAACATTTGTTGTTTATTGCTTTGTTTATGATAGCCATTCTCACCGGTGTAAAGTGGTATCTCATTGTAGTTTTAATTTGCATCTCTCTGATAGCTAGTGATATTGAGCATCTTTTCATGTGTCTCTGGATCCTCTGTATGTCCTCCTTGCAGAAGTGTCTGTTCAAGTCCTTTCCCCATTTTTTAATTGGGTTAGTTGTCTTCTTAGAGTGAAGTCGTGTGAGTTCTTTGTATATTTTGGAGATTAAACCTTTGTCTGAGGTATCATTGGCAAATATGTTTTCCCATACAGTTGGTTGTCTTTTTATTTTAATGCTGTTTTCTTTAGCTGCGCAGAAGCTTTTTATTTTGATGAGATCCCATTTGTTTATTCTTTCCTTTATAGTCCTTGCTCTAGGGGACATATCAGTAAAAATGTTGCTGCGTGAAATATCTGAGATTTTCCTGCCAATGTTCTCCTCTAGGACTTTAATGGTGTCATGGCTTATATTTAAGTCTTTTATCCACCTTGAATTTATTTTGGTGTATGATGTAAGTTGGTGCTCGAGTTTCATTTTTTTGCATGTAGCTGTCCAGTTCTCCCAACACCATTTGTTGAAGAGGCTATCTTTACCCCATTTTATGATACTGCCCCCTTTGTCGAATATTAATTGACTGTAGAGAGTTGGGTTTATTTCTGGGTTCTCTATTCTGTTCCATTGGTCTATGTGCCTGTTTTTATGCCAGTACCAGGCTGTTTTGATTACAGTGGCCTTGTAATACAGTTTGATATCAGGTATTGTGATCCCTCCTACTTTGTTCTTCTTTCTTAACATTGCAGCTGCTATTCGGGGTCTTTTATGGTTCCATATAAATTTTTGAAGTGTTTGTTCTATGTCTGTGAAATATGCCATTGGTACTTTAATAGGTATTGCATTGAATCTGTAAATTGCTTTGGGTAGTATGGACATTTTGATGATGTTAATTCTTCCAATCCATGAACACGGTATACGTCTCCATTTGTTTGTGTCTTCCTTGATTTCTGTCTTCAGTGTTGTGTAATTTTCTGCATACAGGTCTTTAACCTCCTTGGTTAGATTTATTCCCAGATATTTTATTTTTCTTTTTGCTATATCGAATGGGATTTTTTTCTTGATTTCTGCTTCTGCTGATTCATTGTTAGTATACAGAAATGCCTTTGATTTCTGGATATTGACTTTGTATCCCGCTGTTTTGCCAAATTCATTTATTAGTTCCAGCAGTTTTTTGGTAGAGTCTATAGGATTTTCCATGTACACTATCATGTCATCTGCAAACAGTGACAGTTTTGTTTCCTCCTTTCCGATTTGGATGCCTTTTATTTCCTTTTCTTGTCTGATTGCTGTGGCTAGAACTTCCAATACTATATTAAATAGAAGTGGTGAAAGTGGACAACCTTGTCTTGTTCCTGATCTTAGTGGAAAAGCTTTCAGTTTTTGCCCATTCAGTATGATGTTGGCTGTAGGTCTTTCATATATGGCCTTTATTATATTGAGGAATGCTCCCTCTATTCCCACTTTGCTGAGTACCTTTATCATAAATGGGTGTTGTACCTTATCAAAAGCTTTTTCCGCGTCTATTGATATGACCATGTGGTTTTTGTCCTTGCTTTTGTTTATGTGGTGTATTACATTTACTGATTTGCGGATATTGAACCATCCTTGCATCCCTGGGATGAATCCCACTTGGTCATGGTGTATGATCTTTTTGATGTATTGTTGGATGCGATTTGCCAATATTTTGTTGAGGATTTTAGCATCTATGTTCATCAGTGATATTGGCCTAAAGTTTTCTTTCTTTGTTGTGTCTCTATCTGGTTTTGGAATTAGGATAATGCTCGCTTCATAAAAAGAGTTTGGGAGTTTCCCATCATTTTGGATTTTTTGGAATAGTCTGTGAAGAATAGGGGTTAGCTCTTCCTTAAACGCTTTGTAGAATTCTCCTGTGAAACCATCTGGTCCGGGGCTTTTGTGTGATGGGAGTTTTTTGATTACTGCTTCAATTTCATTTGCTGTTATTGGTCTGTTCAGGCTTTCTACTTCTTCTTCATTGAGTTTTGGAAGATTATATTTTTCTAGAAATTTGTCCATTTCACCTAGGTTTTCAAATTTCTTGGCATACAGTTCTTCATAGTAATTCCTTACAATCCCTTCTATTTCTGTGGTATCAGTTGTAATCTCTCCTCTTTCATTTCTGATTGTGTTTATTTGTGTCCTCTCTCTTCTTTTCTTAATGAGCCTACTTAAAGGCTTGTCTATTTTGTTTATCTTTTCAAAAAACCAACTCTTGGATTCATTGATCCTTAGAATTGTGCTTTTAGTCTCTATGTCATTTAATTCTGCTCTGATCTTGGTTATTTCCTTCCTTGTACTTGCTCTGGGCTGTCTTTCTTGTTGTTCTTCGAGTTCTTGCAGGCGTCGGGTTAGGTTGTTTGTTTGAAATGTTTCTATTTTCTTTAGGTAAGCCTGTATTGCTATGAACTTCCCTCTCAGGACTGCCTTGGCCGTGTCCCATAAGTTTTGGGTTGTTGTGAGTTCATTTTCATTTGTTTCCAGAAACTTTTTGATTTCTTCCCTAATTTCAATCTTGACCCATTTGTTGTTTAATAGCATACCATTCAGTCTCCATGATTTTGGGTGTTTTGGGTTTTTTCCTTTGGGGTTAGTTTCTAATTTCAGTCCCTTGTGGTCAGAGAAAATGCTTGGTATGATTTCAATTTTCTTGAATTTGTTGAGGCTCATTTTGTGTCCTATCATGTGGTCTATCTTTGAAAATGTTCCATGTGCATTAGAAAAGTGTGTATTTAGCTTCTTTGGGATGAAGGGCTCTATATATATCAGTCAAGTCCATTTCATCTAGGGTGTTGTTTAGTGCAGCTATATCTTTGTTGATATTTTGTTTGGAAGATCTGTCCATTTTTGACAGTGGGGTGTTAAAATCCCCTACTATAATTGTGTTGCTATCAATATCTTTCTTGAAGTCTTCTAGGATTTTTCTTATATATTTGGGTGCTCCTATGTTGGGTGCATATATATTTATGATGTTAATGTCCTCTTGGTGGATTCTTCCCTTGAGTAATATGAAGTGACCTTCTTGGTCTCTCTTTATGGCCCTTTTTTTGAAGTCTATTTTGTCTGATATTAGAATTGCTACCCCGGCTTTTTTTTCTTGACCATTTGCTTCGAAAATGTGTTTCCAGCCTTTCACTTTTATTCTGTGATGGTCTTTTGTCCTGAGGTGGGTCTCCTGTAGGCAGCATATGTGTGGGTCATGCTTTCTTATCTATTCAGCTATTCTATGTCTTTTGATTGGAGCATTTAATCCATTTACATTTAAGGTTATTAGTGATAGGTACTTATTCATTGCCATTTTTGTACCATGGTTCCTCTCTGTCTCTCTCTTTTCCATCCTTTCCTTAAAGCAGACCTTTTAGTATTTCTTGTAGACCTGGTTTGGTGGAAGCATATTCTTTTAGACTTCTTTTGTCTTGGAAGCTCTTTATTTGGCCTTCTATCTTGATTGAGAGCCTTGCTGGGTAAGGTAGCCTTGGTTGTAGGCCTCTGGTTCTCATTACTTGAAATATTTCTTGCCATTCTCTTCTTGCTTGAAGTATTTCCATTGAGAAGTCAGTAGCTAACCTTATTGGGGCTCCCTTGTATGTTACTTCCTTTTCTCCCTTGCTGCCTTTAGGATTCTCTCTTTGTCTTGAAATTTTGCCATTTTAATGATGATGTGTCTTGAAGTGGGCCTCTTTGTGTTCCTCTTGAATGGGACTCTCTGTGATTCCTGGATTTGTGTAACTTTTTCTCTCATCAAATTAGGAAAATTTTCCATCATTACTCTTTCAAATAGGTTTTCTATCCCTTGTACTTCTTCTTCTCCTTTTGGTATTCCTATTATTCGGATATTATTACGTTTCATATTATCTTGCATTTCTCTTAGTCCATCTTCATTCTTTTTGAGCATCTTTTCACTTTCTCGCACTTTCTGGGAGATTCTTTCTACTGTGTCCTCCAACTAGCTGATCCGATCTTCTGCCTCATCGATCCTGCTTTTCATTCCTTCTACTGTGTTCTTCAGTTCTGAAATTGTATTCTTCATTTCCTCTTGTCCTTTGGTGATAGTTTCTATTTCCTTTTTCTTGTTGATATAGTTTGAGGAGAACTCATTGTAGCTCCCCTCTAGTTTCTGGTAGCTCCCCTCTAGTTTCTGGTAGCTCCTTGTGAGCTCTTTGAATTTTCTGATAACTAGTGCTTTGGATTCAATATCTGATAGCTGACTTGCCTCTCTTTCATCTGACATTATTTCTGAGACTTCCACCTTTTCTTTCATTTGGGCATTGTTTCTTTGTCTTCCCGTTGCTTATGAGACTCTTCTTGTTAGCTTCAGCTTGTTAAATTGATCTGTTCTGACTCCCTAGGTTTATGGTGTGAACTTCTGTGGTAGAATTCCTGTGAAATTCATTGGTGCAGTGTCCTGCAGGTATCTTGATGTTCTCTGCTTCCACCTACTCCTTTCTTTGTGTGTGTGTGATAAGCTGGAGGGGGAGGCAAAATGATTTATGACAGCAGAAGAGTACTTTATGATATTTACAGTCACAGCTGGAAGAGAAGAGATAGAAGATCTTTAGGCTCTATATAGTGTTAACTATAATCTTCAACCCAATTTGCCACCTCTAGGAAAGGATAGACCAAAGATAAGTCTCTTGTTGGGTAGGGAAGGCTTGTGAGTTGTATCTAGAAAGCAGTGAGGTTGTGGGTGGTCAGTTTCTGAGGTAAGGTGAGAGTAAAAAATAGTAAATAGACGTAGCATGTGAGCAAGTAGAGTTAATCACTACAGTAATAGAATTCAGGAACCTGTAAAGTGGGCTAAGACCGGAGAGATGTGTTGTGAAGTATTTACAGTGGTACAGAAAGCAACAAACAAACAAACACACACACACAAAAAAGGGCAAGAGAAGTGAGGGAAAAGCAATAAGTTTGGGGTGAAATGAAGAAGGACTAAAACAGGAAAAAAGAAAGGAGAGGAACAGAGTACTGAAAGATACAGCAACAATAAAATTAAAAAATATATACGATTACTGAAAAAAGTTTAAAAATAAAAGTAAAAAAAACAAAACAAAAAACAAAAACAAACAAACAAAAAACTCCTTCCTTGTTGGTTTCAAACTGTCCAATCTGGTTTTTCTGGTTTCGGTGGGACCTCCCCGGTGGGCTGGGTTGTAGGCCCAGGTGCACACCCGCCCACCAGCCAGGTTATCAGACTGGGGTGTGGGCGCCCGCCCACCTGACAGCTGCCTTGGTCCCACAGGATCTGGTACTGGTCCTTCCCAGGTCTGTGGCTGGGTGAGAAGCAAGTCAAGCTGCCTTCATAGGAGAACACCTCAGTCCACTTTCCAGTAAAAATTTCTCCAGAAAGCGTGCCTCTCAGCCCAGCCCAATCCCCAACCTGACTGGTTAGGACAATGCTCCTCTCAAATTTCCTGGGCTGGCAGGCTGGTGGGCTGGTGACCACAGAGATTGCAACTGAACATGGCCCCCTGTCCTTGCCACCCTCCCTGCACACCTAGGCAGACAGGTCTCTGCCACCCAGCTCCTCCTAGATGGTGAGGGAGGGAGCCAGCTCTTCCAGGGACCCCGCAACCGGCCCAATCCTCCACTGGGTGCTGGGCTCCCTATGAGTCCTCTGTGGCACTGGCCACTGATGGAAGCCTCTACACCCCTAACACAGCGGCAGCGGCGGCTCTGAGGCATTTTGGGCTGGCCGAGGGCAGCCGGTCCTGCCACTGCCGCTTTTGTCTTTACTCACAGTTGCTGGGCTCCCGCTGAGTCCTTTGTGGCAGATGCCCCGATGCTGGCCATAGACAGAAGCCTCTGGGCCCTGGAAGCTGCGGAAGCAGCAGCTCCGAGGTCTTTACGCTCTGGCCAATGGCTGCTGGTCCCACTGCTGCTGCTTTTGACTTTACTCTGGGGTGCCTGGCTCCCGAGGGCTGCCGGCCCTGCCGCTGCCACTTTTGTCTTTACTCACAGGTGCCAGAGTCCTGATGAGTCCTCTGTGTCAGACGCCCCTGTTGCTGGGGGCAGGCGGAAGCCTCTGGGCCCTGACCGCTGAGGCAGCCAAGGCTCCAAGGTCTTTATGCGCTGGCCAATGGCTGCCGCACCACTGCCGCTGCCCTTGACTTTTCTCAGGGTTGCCGGGCTCCCAATGAGTTCTCTGTGGCAGACACCCCTGTCACTGGGCTCAGATGGAAGGAAGCCTCTGGGCTCCAACCGCTGCGGCAGCCGAGGCTCTGAGGTCTTTATGCGCCGGCTAATGGCTGCCGCCAGTCTGGCTGCCTCCGTCCTTACTCGCGTCCCTGAGACCCCAACGACCTCTAGCTGTCTGGTTCGTCACTATCTCTGGTCTCTTATTTTCATAAATGCTGGGGAATTGTTGGTTGGGGAATTGATTGCGCTGTTCTGTAAATCTGCCAGGATTTTCTCCCAGGTGTAGGAGAACTGGAGTCGCTCTGTCCTACTCCGCCACCATTTTCCTCACTTCCATTAGTCACTGTTCTCATCTCTGAGTCAAATTTTAATTCTGCTTTTATGTTTTCCCTTTTTTTCTTTCTGCTTTATCTTTTTCATTCTGCCCTCCTTTTTTCATTTCTCCTTTTTCTTTTACATCCCTAATTTTAATTTATCCATCGTTTAGTCTCTGTTTTTCCTTCCTCACTCTCAGTATTCCCTCTCCCTCTATCATTACAAAATCAATTCCAAATTCTCTAAATATCCCTTAGACTTTTCTTTGTTTTTTTTCACTCTTATTCCCATACCATCTATATTAATTTTAGCTCATGTGTTATTGATAGTACTCCAGTGGATCTATCTCTACAATTTGGGTACTATATTTTTATTAATTATTTAATATTTTCCTTCCCTTCTCTGTCACTTTATTTTATTTTATAGTATTTTAATTTCTTTTTATGCCTAATATTATCCATGTCACTTCTCATACTGCATTCTACACTCTTCATTCCCTTTGTTATTCATGAGGTAAACCTCACCTTCCATTTCTCCTACTCTCAATTCTTATCAGTGCTCATCCCTCTTACTTCTCAAAGTCATTTCTCTTTCAGTAGGCCATCTCATATCCACACTCCTTTCTTATAATAGTCTTAATCTTGTTACACCAGTATTAATACTGGTTCATTTGCTACTATAGTGAGATTGAGGGGGGAGGTATATATGCAGATGTGGGTTTGTTCCTTGGACTCTGTGGTTTTGTTCAGGCAGCGCCTGCATAACAGCACACAGGATGTGTTGGGTGGAGTGACCCTGAGTCAAACAGCAACAGAAAAGGACCCACTAAAGAATGACCCAGCAACAAAAAATTCTAATTACATGCAGAAATTCAACCTAAAAAGCATAACAGATATCCTAAGATCATCAAGTTCAGGTAATCAAGGAGACTGCACCAGTGAATCTCACAGGCCTTCCAACGCAGAAGTTCACACCAACAAGTCAGAAAGTCAAAAGACATCAATTTAAGAAACAGAAGCAAAAAAGGAGAGTCCCATTAACAATAGGGAAACAAAGAAACAACTCCAAATGAAAAGAAAAGGAACAATCCTCAGAAACAATTCTAAATGAAATTCAAGTCAACTCTCAGATCATGAGTTCAAAATAATGGTTATAAGGAAGTTCAATGAACTCCACGTGGATGATAAAATCTAGAGGGGAGTTAAGAGGAACTTCTTGCAAACTATATCAGCAAACTATTCAACTATATAGAAAAGGACATAGAGACAATCAACAGGGGCCAAGAAGAAATAAAGAATAACATTTCTGAATTAAAGAACACAGTAGAAGGCATCAAAAGCAGGCTCGATGAAGCAGAGGATCGAATCAGTGAGCTGGAGGAAAAAATAAAAAAACACTCCCAAAAAGAACAAGGACAGGAAAAAAGATTAAAAGGAATAAATAAAAGTTAAAGAAATGTAAGAAAATGTAAAACGGAATAATATCTGTAAAATAGGGATCACATAAGGAGAAGAAGAGAAGCAAGGGATTGAAAACCTGTTTAAAAAATCATGAGGAAAGTTTCCTAATTTGATGGTAGAAAAAGCCACAAAAGTCTAGGAAGCAGACAGTGTCCTGATCAGGAAGAAAACAAAGAAGCCTACTGTGTGACACATCATAAGTAAAATGGCAATATTTAAAGACAAAGGCAGAATCTTCATAAGAACCTATGAATAATAACCTTAAGTATAAATTGATTAAATGCTCCAAAAGAATATGTTTGGTAGGTGAATGGATTAGAAAACAGGACCCACACACGTGCTACCTTCAGGAGACCCACCTGAGAACAAATGACCTACACAGATGGAAAGTGAAGGGCTGGAAACTAAGATTCCATGTAAATAGGAAGGGAAACAAAGCTGGGGTAGCAATACTGACATCTGTCAAAATAGAATTCAAAACATAGGCCATAAAAAGAGACCTAGCAGGACACTTCATAATACTCAAGTTAAGAATTTATCTAGAAGATAGAAACATTATAAACATATATGCACATGATATAGGAACACCCAAATACATAAGGATAATTTGGGAGAAATTCAAAAAATATATAGACAGCAACACACTTATACTAGGAGATTTGAACACCCCACTGTCAAAATGAATAGATCTTCCAAACTAAATACCAACAAAGATAGTGGCTTTGAGCAATGCCCTAGATCAAACAGACTTCACTGACACAAATATGTGTGTGTGTACATCTATATCTATGACTATATCTATGTCTATGTCTATATCTGTACCTGTGTCTGTGTCTGTGTCTATAGCTATATCTATACAACCTTTCATCCTAAAGAAGCAAAATGCACGTTCTTACCAAATGAACAATGAACATTTTCAAAGGTAGACCACATGAGAAGACACAAAACAAGCCTTGACAAATTCAAGAAAATTGAAATCATATCAAACAACTCAAATCTCAAGGGACTCAAAGTAGAAACCAACCCCAAGGAAAAAACTCAAAACCACTCAAACTCATGGAGATTGAATAGCATGCTATTAAACAATGAATGAGTTAAGAATGAGATTAAGAACAAAATGAAATGTTTCTGGAAACAAATAAAATGACCTCACAATAGTCCTAAACTCATGGGACACAAAGAAGGGAGTCCTGACAGGGAACTTCATAGCTACACAGGTGTATCTAAAAAAAGATAGAAACATTTCAAGTAAACAACCTAACCTTACAGTTAAAAGAACTGGAGGAACAATAACAAAGACTGCCCAGAACAAGTAGAAGGAAGGAAATAACCAGGATCAGATCAGAATTAGGTGACAGAGACTAAAGAAACAATTCTAGGGATCAATAAATCCAGGAGCTTTTTCTTGTAAAAGACAAGCTAAATCAACAAGCCTTTCAGCTGAGTCATCAAGAAAATAAGAGAAAAGACCTACATAAACACAATTATAAATGAAAGAGGTGTGATTGCAACTGACCCCACAGAAATGCACAGGATGGTAGAAAAGTACTACAAAGAAATATATGACAAGAAATTTGACAACCTAGGTGAAATGGACAAATTTCTAGAAAATGATAATCTTCTAAAACTGAATGAAGAAGAAGCAGAAAGCCTAAAAAGACCAACAGCTGAGAAAATCGAAGCAGTAATCAAAAAACTCCCAGCTCACAAATCCGTGGCCTGGATGTGTTCACAGGAGAATTTTGCATAACATTTAAGAAAGAGCTAACCCCTATACTTCACAGACTTTTCCAAAACACCCAAGAACACAGAACACTCGCAAACTCTTTTAATGAAACAAGCATCATCCTGAAGACAAAACCAGAAAAAGACACAACAAAGAAGGAAAACTACAGGCCAATATCACTAATGAACATACATGCAAAAATCTGCAACAAAATATTGGCAAACTGTATCCAGAAATACATTAAAAAGCCATATACTGCAATGAAGTGGAATTCATTCCAAGGATGAAAAGATGGTACAATATTCGCAGAACACTAAGAGTAATACATCGCATGAAGAAAAGGATTGGCATAAATCACAGAATCATAGCAATAGATGTAGAAAAAGCATTTGATATGGTGTAGCACCCATTTGTCAATAAAACACCCAGCAGAGTGAAAACAGAGGCAGCATTCCTCAACATAATAAAGGCCATGTATGAGGAACCTACAGCTAGCCTCATTCTCAGTGGACAAAAACTACAACTTTTTCACTAAGAGCAGCAACAAGACAAGGATGTCCATTTTCACCACTTCTAGTCAACATAGTATCGGATATTCCAGCTACAGCAATCAGACAAGAAGAGGAAAGAAAATGCATACCAATAGGAAAGGAGGAAGAAAAACTATCATTGTTCGCAGATGACATGATAGTGTACTTAGAAAACCCCACAGACTACACCAAAAAACTACTCTAAATAATAAATGAATTATATGGAACCATAAACAACCCCAAATAGCTGCAGCAATCTTGAGAAAGAAGAACAAAGTAGGTGGGATCACCATACATGACATCAAACTATATTACAAGGTCACAGTAATGAAAACAGTTAGGGACTGGCAAAGAAACAGACACATAGTCCAATGAAACAGAAGAGTGAGTCCAGAAATAAACCCATATCTTTATGGACAGGTAATACCTGACAAAGGGAGGAGAAGCATAAAATGGAATAAAAGTAGCCTCATCAGCAAATGGTGTTGGGAGATCTGGATAGCTACATCCAAAAAATGAAACTTGACCACCAACTTACACCATACCCAAAAATAAACTCAAGATGGATAATATACTTACATATAAGTTATGATACCATAAAAGTCCTAGAGGAGAAGATAGGCAGAAAAATCTCAGATACTCCATGCAACAATTTTTTCCTGATATGTCTCCAAGAGCAAAGGATGTAAAGGAAAGAATAAACAAATGGGACTTCATCAAAATCAAAAGCTTCTCAATGCCTAAAGAAAACATTAGCAAAATGAAAAGGGAACCAACAGTATGGGAAAATATAGTTGCCAATGGTATCTTGGAGGAGGGTTTGATCTCCAAAGTATAGAAAGAACTCACATGCCTCCACACCAGGAAGACCAACAATGCAATTAAAAGATGGACAAAGGACCTGAACACACAGTCCCCTAAGGAGGACACACAGGGGGCCCATAGACATAGGAAAGAATGCAGAGCAAACCTGCCATCAGAAAGATGCAAATTAAAATCACAATGAGATACAACTTCACACCAGTCAGAATGGCCATCATAAACAAATCAACAAACAGTAAATGCTAGCAGGGTTGTTAGGCAAAGCGAAGTCTAGTAAACTATTGGTGGGAAGGAAAATTTGTGCAGCCTCTATGGAAATGAGTATGGAATTTCCTCAAGAAACAAAAGGTGGAATTGCCTTTTAACCCAGCAATTCCACTGCTGGGATTATACCCAAACAATCCTGTAACACTAATTCAAAAGAACCTATGCACACCAATGTTCACAGCAGCACAGTTTATAATATCCAAGTGCTGGAAGCAGCCTAGGTGCCCATCAGTAGATGAGCGCATCAATAAACTGTAGTACATTTACACAATGCAATACTATGCAGCAGAAAGAAAGAAGGAGCTCCTACCTTTTGCAAAAACATGGTTGTAACTGTAGAGAATTATGCTAAGTATAGTAAGCCAGGTGGTGAAAGCAAATACCATATGATCTCTCCTATAAGTGAAACCCAATGAACAAATCAAACAAGTAAGCAAAAGATAACCAGAGACATTGATACTAACAATAAACTTACAGTAACCACAAGGGAGAAGAGAGGGAAGTTATGTAGGAAAGGAGGGAAATGATTGTAAATGAACATGTATAAAGGACACATGGATAAAGACAAAGGGAGATAGGATTGAGGGTGCAGGTGGGAGAGGGTAGGATGGGGTGAGAGGTGTTGGGAAAGTGAGGAAAGCTGTATTCCAACATCAATAATTAATAAATAAATACAAAAAGAACAAAAACTCTCAAGAAAAAAATATGCTTGTGTCTGCTATGACAAAAAACATGTCTCCTAATATTACTATCACAAAAGTTATTTTCTTTTTATCCTCACTTACAGCTGCAGGGAGAATATGAGATCCAGATTCCTGTGTACATGGCACTGTTGGACAGTGTAGAGAAAGCCATTGGAGGGCACTGAGGGAGACCACAGACTGAGTCTGGTCATGGGCACTAGAATGGAAACTCCAGGTCATGGGTATGGAGACCCTTCAGAGATAGCTCCCACCTCTGTATAACATGTGCTAGTGTGAGTGGCCTCATGTACCTAACCCTTGTCTAGCCAGGTAAGGTACTCAAACCCATTGACAAGCTCCTCCAGAGTGTCTTCCTTGAGACTCTACAAAGACAAAGCCTGTACTAGGCCAGTAGATATCAAGAACACTCCAAACAACCTCTGGTTCATCCTGATGGCAGCCCTGACAAACTGATACACTTAATGGAACACAGTGAGCATGTTCCTGCCTGCCCTGAGGAAGTACAAGCAGAATTGAATAACCTCAAAGTGCAAAATCAGCAAATGGCTGAATACTGTGGAAACTACCTCTTTTAAGAGATAATATTGAGATGAATAAGGTGACATCTTTTACCTGGCTATATTACAATGGATTGCCCTAGTCTGTGAAGTGAAAACTTGAAGAAAATAATCCAACATTTTACTTTTCCCACATTTCTGTGTATACCCCCCAATCCATGTTTTCATCTGTGAGACCTGGAGGTCTCCAGAGAAATGTGTGCTGACTGATCCACCA
This sequence comes from Sturnira hondurensis, assembly GCF_014824575.4. Classification (NCBI taxonomy): domain Eukaryota; kingdom Metazoa; phylum Chordata; class Mammalia; order Chiroptera; family Phyllostomidae; genus Sturnira; species Sturnira hondurensis. Next base: position 1,143,733 of record NW_028094889.1, on the reverse strand, counting down.
GAAACTTGGGGTGGTAGGAAAGATAATGAAACAGCAAAATGGAAATGTTCACATGCTCTACTGGGAAGCGTAACATTGTTTTCTCTTTCAAATACTTGAGCAGTGTCATTTACCTGTCCAAGGTAGCTGGTGGGAGAAGTGGAGGTCCAGATTCTTTTGTGTATGAGATTGTGGGACACTTTATAAAAATTTTTAGGAGGGCACTGAGGAAGCCATCCTCATATTTCAGTCTAGATGCTTGGATTTTTCACATCTTCTGGGCTTCCTGAGTGAGAAGAATTCCCTGGCCTAGCTCTCACCTTAGACCAGCACTGGACTATTGTCTTGGCCTTGTGCACCTGTACTATGTCCTGGTAGTAGCTGGAGTGGAACTCATTGGTCAGCTGGTCGACGATGTCACCAGTAAACCTCTGCAAAACAGATCTCAGTACTGAGCCAGAAGGCACTATGAACTCTGCTCATTCTGTTGTCCCATGTAATGGCAGACCTAGCAAACTAGTACACAGTCCATCAGGACACAGTGCAGATGGACCAGGTCACCCAGCTAAAATGCAGCAGAATAACATCATGTCAGGGTCTAACAACACTAAAAGGCTGAATCACTCAGGAAATTTATTGTCTTTATATGAGAACAGGGAGGTGAATAATGCCACAGCGGTTGACCCTGTTGGCTTAAAATGGTTTGCATGCTCTGTGAGATGCCAAGATACAGATGAATGTATCAAAGATGTGAACATATCCCTCATTTATTTGTTTATTTGTTCATAAAAAGAACTCTGTATCTGTGATGAGATGCAGACTTGAACAGGTTCAATGTCAGTAGAGCTGACTACTCAGAGGATACACATTACAGGTAGTTCAACAATCAAAATAATCAACATGGAAATATGAAGAATTTTTTTCTCTACCTTTCTAACCTATGTGAGGCCTGGACTTCTACCCTACCAGAAAATTAGTTAACAGGCTTTCAGGTACAGATAATCTTGCCAGTGGCAAGAAACAATTAGGCCCCAGATTTGTGTCTGCATTATGATCCCCCCTCATTTATGGTAAGGCACTGAGTGTATCTGTCTCTCAGCTCAGACCTGTACTGGATGGTGTCCTTGGCCTGGTACCCTTGTCCCTCGTAGCGGCTGATGGCATAAGAAATCCCATCGGCCAAATGTGTGATGAAGTCCTTGGACTTGTGCAAAGAGTGAGCCCATTGCCGCTGTAGGTGTCATTGGTGGCTTGTCTGGCTGTTCCCACTGTGGGTGATTCCCCTCACAAATTCTGGTCTTCACTTCAGGCAGTCCTTAAGCAACTAATTATGGTTAAGCGAATTCAGTGATGTGGGTCTTTCACCCATACGACTATTGCCTTTAGAAGGGGAGGGGAGGACACATGGAAGCACAGAAGGGATTCCAAGTGACACAGAGTTAGAAGATGGCCATGTATGAACAAGAGAGAAACCCCTCCAAAGGAACCATCCTTGCCGACACCCTCACCTCTGACTACTAATTTCTGGAATTGTTGAAAATTGTGTGCTCTATACACCACCTCGTGGGATCCAATGTTATGGCAGCCACAGCAAATTTTTGAATCAATGAACACTGTTATGTGATCCCCACAGCACTGCCGATGTGGCACCTGAAGTGAATGGCACCATGTCCAGCAGCAGTGAGAGCCTGCATTGCTCTGGCAAACAACCTGCATTATATGAGAAAGTCTGCAAGAACACTCCCCCTGACAGTTTGGCAGAATGCCTGGGACAACTAGCTAAAAAAAAAGCAGAAACACAAGCGAAGAAACAAAAAAGGTCATGAAAAACACAAAAAGGTTTGTTGTCTACTCTGAAATAAAACAATATAGATATCCTAATATTCTTATTAATACAATATTTTCATTTTACAACACTTGAAGATGCAGGGAGAGGTGGAGGTACAGAGACCATTTTACTTGGGAAAAGAACTAAAGGTCCCTGGGAAGCTCCCAGACTGAGTCTATTCCAGGGCCCTGTAACATAATCTCGAGGACATGGGTATGGAGACGCATCTCTGCTAGCTCTCACCTCAGAGCCGAACTGCCTGGTGTCATAGGCCTCCGGCATCTTCCACTTGTCGAGCGAGGTAGAGTAATTGAAATCATTCAACAGTTCCCTGAGTGTCTGCTGGTTGCTAAGTTGCCTGCATCCTGGCTTCTAGTATTGCTTAGTGCCCTGTCTTGCCAGGGCGAGGCCCCTAGCTGAGAAAGGCACTAGCCCTTGAGCAGATCATCCCCATATTTGTGCAGTGCATCCTAGCTCTGTAGGTGGTAATGAAGAATCAGTAAAAAAAACTGTTTTAAACACATACTTGATTTTCACTTGCCTTTCCAGAGACAGGAATGTTGCTGCTGCATTTAAGGGAACTCCTGCCCATGAACAACCCCTTCCCAGATCATCTGCCCAGACTGCATTTCCCTCACTTTCTGGTGTTACATCCTGGGGCTCTGGATACTCCAGATCCACACGAAGAATGTGGGCCTGGAACAGTTGATGTGCAGTGGGGACGTTAACCGGAAACAAGGCCTGTTTCAGATGGAACAAGGATAAATGTAGGAGCTTGCCAAAGCCTTGCACCTGGTCTGACCAGGTTTCCACTGTAGAAGCCATGGCTCTGGGGAGATGCAAATGGGCAGGAGAGACACAGTCTAGAATCCTCCTTCAATGCACCATCCCAAGGCAATCTTGTTTGAAACAGGGCCTGTGTGCATGCCCATGGCCAACCAGGGGACAGCTCATTGCTAATCCTGACCCCTGTCTGGCCATCCTGGAAGGAGTAGGCTTGGCAATGCAGCAGTGTTAGCATGGAACACCTGTGAGTTTTTTCTTTCCAATAACATTTCTTTTTAAGGTCTATACCCTACCTATCCCAACCATTCAAGCACATGCTCCTCTAGACTGAGATCTGAGGTAGATTGCTGAGCAGGCTCTGACCACATCTCCTGTTTAGAGCCTGGGGATGGTGATGAAGAGAGTCGACTCTGGGAAGGTCAGGCTGAGTGGGAGTGGACTGTGGTGGTTTGGGGGCCCTAGGGTAGATCACAGCCCAGCCTCCTTCTAGTTGTGTGAGTCCTGGGGCCCCATCCACAGTTCTCTTCATTCTGTCCTCTAGGGATAGAAGCCACCAGAGCTCAGGCCACCCTGGGGAATCTTATCTACAAGATCTTGTTTGTGCCAGACCCTCCCTGCTACCACCAGGGTGCTCTCAACACACGATGTCTGCCTTGTGGACCCAAACATCACCCACATTTGTATTTGATTCCTGTATGAATGTCCATTGTTATTATAAGCAAGTAGTCCTTCAGGTGTCCTGATGATCCTGACTGTATCAGATCTATGGATAAAGGACAGGACTTGACAAACATATCTATTGTGAGTGACTGATTAATTGAGTAGAAGAGAGGCCCTGGGATTGTATCTGCTTCATTCACCAAGTTATGCTAAGTGTGTCTAGTTGGACCTACTTGTGCTAGGTGCTTCATAGACATTGTCAAATAAATGAAGTCCAAACAGAATCATCCCATATACTTGAGTGGGCCTGGGGAACTTCGCTCTCTCCAGAGATTCCTAAAAGGGCAATGCCAAAGACAAGTGCAAAGATCAGTGAAGTACTTTCCACAATACCTTGAAAGATTGTTTTCCCTTTGTTTTTCCAAGCTGAGAAATGCCACAGACCACAACAGGTGAAGCAGGAGATGCTCCATGGTGGAGAGGAAAAAAAAAATTGCCATGAACTGCTACAACACATCCAAAAGCCATGTCTGCAGGGCCAGGTGCCAACTAAGACTTGCCTGGATTTTCCCCACAGTCGTCCCTCTGAGAACATAATGAGCTTTGTCCTTTGTGACACCTCATTTCAAAGGAACTAACTGAGACACAGGGAGATGTGGTGACATGTATATGGCACACTGCTTGCAGTGGGCAGAATCGCAGCTATGCCGAAAAGGGGGCATGTGCTCACCCACGTAGCAGATCTTCTAGGAGCATTGGGGCTGGGGAGAAGTAGGAGTGCATGGTCCTGAGGTGGAGAGGTGGGAGATGTTTCCACCCAGAACAGCTGGAGTCAGGAACTCTGCCAGCCTCTTCACTGCACCTCCCCGGAGGGTCCGCATTTGGCAGGCTTCTCTCAATTTGAACCTGAACTCTGCTCCACCCTGTGTGGGACCAGGATAGACATCTATTCAGTGGCATCACCATGAATCACCAGGAGGACTGAGGTCTGGAGCTCATCTAAAACTGCCATCCCATCAGGGACTTGTGCAAGAGAAGGGGCAGGAGCATCCATGGGATATACGGTTTTATTAGTAGGTTTTCAAAGTACCATCACTTTTTGGTAGAAGGAAAGTATTGATTTAGTTGTTCCTTTCTAGGCATGTTTGGAACATGAGGAGTAGCAGACTTTGCATAATCATAGTCTCATGAAGAGCTTTCTACCCATGAAACATCAAACAGCACTGTCATTATAGAGATGAAATCACTCAGGCTTAGGCATGTCGAATGGTTGCTCAAGGTCACTCAGGGTAGAACTGAGAACTGTCTAAAGCTAGGGATGCACGGCATTTCCTCTTAGCTACATGAGACTTATCTGCTCCTGACATGGATTGAAATGTTGGGGAACACTGTCCCTGCCTACGTGGGAAGTGTGTACAAGATGGATAGTCACAGTCTATGAAAACCAGTGATTTCCAAAATGACACTTAATTCCTTTTTTGGTACATTAAAAGTCATTTTTGAGATGGAGAAAGAGAACAGGGGCAAACGCCTGGTGACACCTGACTGGAGAAAGCTAGTCAGCAGGCAGGAATCTGAGCAGATGACTCAGGTAGGTCCAATCCCTGTGGATGGATACAGGCTGACTGATGGGTCAAAGTCCACTGGGGACAAATGATAGCCAAGGAACACTGGGATTGCTTTGGGCACGTTATAATCAGATTGGTAATTTTTTCTTTTTGTGTTTAATTTTTGTTCAGTTGCAGTAGTCTGTATTTCCCCCTATTGCTCTAAATATAAATGAATGAGAAACAATCAGAGGGTGCAAGGTAGCAGTCACCATCAAATGAGTTCTGTTGGTACTTTCATGGTATAGACTTTTCATTTTGGAATTTGGCTGTGGCTGTAACATTTTATATGTGCAGGTCCTTCCAGCTGATGATAGCACAGGTAAACATTGTGGTTTTAAGGGTGCCATCCGAATTCCATGTCTTAGGAACCCCTCGAACTTTAAAATCTGCCTATTCAAGTATGCCCTAAAGGAGGTTATTGAGGTCAAAAAATTTAGTGATGTGAATCTTATCCCAATAGGTGCAGTGAGCTTAGAAGAGACAGGGAGGAGACAAGGGAGCACAGAAGAAATTGCATGTGACCCAGAGGTACAGACAGCCACATATGGATTTGGGAGTAATTGGTGAATTGGAACTAGGATGCCTATAGCTCTGCTTCCAACTCATAGTCTCTGAAATTGTGAAAAATTAAGTGTCTGCTTTCTACATCACCCAGTGGGGTCCTATGTGACGGCATCCTTGGCATATACACAGTTCCACGGGACACACTTAAGCACTGCTGATCTGGCAGGACTGCTGACGTGGCATCTGAGGTGAATGACACCATTTCTACCAGCACTGAGAGGCTGCATTGTTGTGGCAAACAACCTCCGTTATTGGAGATGGTCTTCAAAGATTGTTGAAATCACTGCTCTGTGGGACATGGGTATCAGGTAGTTTAAAACAAACACAATACATTAAAAAACAATAAGATGAACACAGATATGCTTTTGGTCTACTATGAAAAAATATGTTTCTGAATATTCCTATTATAACAAGTATTTTCTTTGTACTCTCTCTTGCAGCACGAGGAAGAAGATGAGGTCCAGATTCCTGTGTGTATGGCACTGTGGGTCAGTGTAGGAAATACCACTGGAGGTCCCTGCAGGAGTCCCCACATTGAGTGTGCTCCTGGGCACCTGAATGCAATCTTTTGGTCATGGGTGTGGGGACCCTCCTGAGCTGGCTTTCACCTCAGTGCAATATGTGCTGGTGTCAGGGGACTGAAGCACCTTCCCCTTGTCCAGCATGGTAGAGTATTTCAAGCCATTCAGAAGCTCCTCCAGGATGTTTTCATTGAAAATCTACAAAGACAAACATTGCACCAAGCCAGTAAGCATCAGGAACCCTCCAAACAACCTGTGCTTGGGCCATAAGGCAGCCCTGGCAAACTGATACAGTGTACTGTGATGCAGTAAGGACGTTCCTGGCAGCCCTGCTGAAGTGGAAGCAGAACTGAATAATGTGCAACATCAAAGTGCAACACCAGTGAATGACTGGACACTGTTGAAACCACCTCTTTTATGAGATACTATGTATAATGAGTGAGATCACATTTCCTAATGGCCAGATTACAATGGTGTGTGCTGGGGTGTGAAGTGAAAAGTTGTAGAGAAATGATCCTATATTTGAGTTTCTCTGAATTTTATGTACAACTCCCCCTAATCCAGTGTGATGTTGTATGAAGTTTGGAGTTCTGCAAGGAGAGGGGGGTGCCTTCTCCACCAGTATCTTGGGGCTGGTAGGAAAGTCAACAAAAACTGCAAAATGCTATGTTCACAAGCTCTGCTATGAAGTGTAACATAATTTTTTTCTAATGTTTACACAAACATGTGAGGAATGTATTTTTTCCTGACTCGTGCGGCTTTTGGGAGAATGGGGAGGTTCAGATTCCTATGTGCATGCGATAGATGGAAACTTCAGAAAGAGCACTGGGAGCGGCAGGGAGAGGCCATCCCCACATTTGAGCCTAGGGGTCCCTGTCAGGTCACCTTGGGTTCCTGGGTGTGGAGAATCCCCGACCCAGCTCTCACCTGACACATTTGCTGGATTGTTGTTTCAGTCTGGTGCACCTGTACCTTGACCCTGTAGATGTTATAGTGGGTCTCAGGCACCCCCTCTTCCATGATGTCATGGCTGGAGTTCTACAGAGAAAATGATGGGTACTGAGCCAGGTGTCAGCAGCCACCTTCCACGTGATCGGCGGTCCTGTGTAATGGAGACCTAGCAAACTGGCACACAGTCTATCAGGACAGTGTGAGGCTGTTCCCCGTCACACTGCTGAAATGGCAGCAGAATGCCATCCTGTCAAGACAGAAAAACAGAATCACTGAGGAAAATTACCTTCTCTAGAGGTTAATGTGGAGATGCATAAGGCCACAGCTGCTGAGCTGGCTGGTTTAAAGAAGATGAAATTACATTAAATTCAGTTATTATCCTCCACCTTCGTAGAACCTTCCAGTGGTCTTTTGTTAACCCTAGAAACAAACCAATTGTCCCATGTTGTTTCTTGTGTTAGGAACCTTCAAAGTGGCTTCTAGTGAAATATCTGTTCAAATTTTGCCCATTTAAACATCAGGTTTGGTTTTGTTTTGTTCCCTTTTGCTGTGAGTTCTAGTGTCATATTGGTTTTAATGCTTAGAGAAAAAAACATATTCTCCTGGGTTTTCTTCTTCGTTCTTTCCTTCTCTGCCTTTTTTTTAAACTTGGAAACACAGGATGCAAACATTTTTCAAATATGACCTTAGAATGTGAAATTCAGAAAGCAAGTCACTCTGTGTGGAAGAACCTGTAATTTTTAAAAGCTTAACTGGTTCATGAAAATTGAAGCAGCAGAGGGGAAGACGCTGCAGGGGAAAAATCAGTGGCTCATCAGCCAAAAGTCGAGGCTTGGTCCCGTTCCCCCTGTAAAACTTTTCACCTCTGCTGGTTGTCCATTAACTCACCTGCAAAGTCAGGAGTTGGGTTGGAGAGCATCTCGTACACCCAATATATTATTCCTTTGATTCAATAATATTACTATACACCTATTATCTCCCAGACAGTGTGCTAGTGTTGGGAAAGAATAGTAAACAGAGTGAAGCATAGTTCATGGTGATTTGGAGTTTGTATTCTTGTAGGGGTAGTAGACATTTCATAATGTCACAAGAAACATTTTTTCAGACTATTCTAAGTGCTATGAGGAGAAAAACATTGACATTGTTTTTTCTTATTTTTGATATATTTGTTTACTTATTTATTTCTAGAATCAGAGGAAGGGAGGGAGAAAGGGAGAGAAACATAAAAATGTGGCTGCCTCTCATGTGGCCCCCACTGGGGTACTGGCCCACAACCCAGGCTTATGCCCTGACTGGGAATCAAACTAGGGACCCTTTGCTTGGCAGCCTGTGCTCAATCCATTGAGCTACACCAGCCAGGGCCAGACTGGTTTTTGTTCCCTTCTTTAGCAGTCTTGACCCCTTCCAGGACTTCGAATACACTGGGTCCACTTTTCCTGAATAGGCACAAGCCCCTCTCACCTGGCTTTTGGGTCGCAGCTCTGATGTCAGTCAAAGGTCTTCTGAGGTCATCATGGCCAGTGCTGGCTGGTCCTGTCCCAGTCACTGTATAGCAGCATGTCACCCTGTTTTATTTCATTTGGAGCACTTATGTGTGTCTGAAATGATATTCTTCTTTCTCAGTACATCATTTAGAAGAACGTGATCTTCAAAACCAGTTTGTCTGTTAATACGCTGTTAGGCAAATTATTTCATTTCCATCTTATCCAAACTGTCTCCTGATGTATATATAGAATGAAGATAATATTTCTGACCATCTTTAAGAAGTATTCTGAAGTATATTTTAAGAACTATTAGGGACTGAAAATGCCTGTATGAATGTGTTTATTTATTCGTCTCTTTATCTGTTTTACATTTTGTTTAAAAAAGGCACATAAATGGATCAGGAATTTCTCTTTTAGTATAAGAATTTAGACAATGCTCTTAAATTTTCTAAATCTCAATTTTTATGGAGCTAATAATCTCCTGCCTGCCTGTTTTAATTTCTGGTTCTTAAACAATATAATTGAAAGCTGCTAAAAAAGTATCAATATATAATGGTAGTAAGCCTCCTGGATTGTCATTGAGTTAGCATTAGTATTTTAGTGAAATACTTGAAATACTTGAAATATTTGAAAAAGTTCCCAGCATACTGTTTGAGTGTGCTCTTATTTACGGCATAACTTGTGACTTGAGAAAATAGCAATATCACCAGACTATTAAGACAGAATTTCAATTATGTCACAACAAAGAATAATGCATAGTGTGATGTAAACAGAAAACATCCCAGACCATATTACAGCCCCATCAAGCAGAGAAGAAATAGGGAAACCATACTATACCTCTCACTCCAGCCTCCTCCAGTGTAGTCCCACCACACTGCAGCACTGAGGGCACCAGTGCTGGCAGGATAGCTGTTGGCAGTAGGCAGTATCACTGAGGAGCTGGCCAATGGAAAAATAGCATGAGACACAGTCAATGCTAAAGGGAACTTGGTCTCAAGTATAGGATCATTGGCCCTGAGAAGTGGGTCATTTTCCTAAGATCAAATGCATCTTTAGAGGGAGACAGCTGTTACATCCACACATTCAGGGTTAGTCCAAGGTCTAAGTGAACAACAGATCAAAGGAAATTCTTCATTTCATTTCTGAATAAACATTTATTGAGGGCCTATTAGACTGGATACAAACATTTTGAAGGTAAGAAATTGGATGAGCCATTCCAAAAAGATCTGTAGAAATTTGAAAAACCTTCATCAGCTTTCTCCTCCTCTCTGTGTAATTACTATATTATACCACCTGTCCTCAGTCTTCACCAAGGGAAGGGTCCCCATGTCATCAAAGGATGATATTTACAGAAAGACAGAAGAAACAAAGCAATGCTCAGGCTGCTTTGTACTGAAACTCAGATGTAAAAAGCCCCCCCCACAAAACACTCAATATTTAAGGTAAGGTTCTGTTTCTGATGGACAATGTCCTCTCATTTCTTCCTCTGAACAGGTTTTGGTACTTACCATAATAGAGTAAAAGCAAAAAGAATATTTATCTTCAGAATGTTCAGTCTTCACTCCTTCAGCAAATCTGCAGACCTCACCTACCTGTGAGGTACAATTAAGTTGCAGTATTCTGAGCTTTGCNGCTCAGGCTGCTTTGTACTGAAACTCAGATGTAAAAAGCCCCCCCCCCCCACAAAACACTCAATATTTAAGGTAAGGTTCTGTTTCTGATGGACAATGTCCTCTCATTTCTTCCTCTGAACAGGTTTTGGTACTTATAATAGAGTAAAAGCACAAAGAATATTTATCTTCAGAATGTTCAGTCTTCACTCCTTCAGCAAATCTGCAGACCTCACCTACCTGTGAGGTACAATTAAGTTGCAGTATTCTGAGCTTTGCTAGCTTGGAACCCTTCTTTGAGTTAGTGCAGAAACTTAACACTTGTCTAGTTTCTAACTGCTCATCCTTTCAGTCTTGTGGGGCTTACCAAGCAAGATCCAGGTTAAGGCCATAAAGGCCTTAATCCAACCATTCCTATTTCTCAAGGAATTTACTGTGCATGTGCACCTGAGAAGGCTCCTGAACTGAAGGACTCTAGGTGCTCTTTGGGTGTGGAGCTTCTGAAAGGTTTAAGGTGTTGGGAGCCATCCTGCCTGGTTTCAGAGACTGCGGCCACATTAATGGGCAAAAGGGTCCCATTGTTAGGGATGAATGAAAAGGCCTTGGAGCCATGAGCCACTAAGGAGACAGAACATTTCCTCCTGGCAGGAGGGCAGCCCCTTCTTTGCCTGTATCTCCATGCTTGGCCCAGGGCAATGACTGGTTAGTCAATAATGGGTAAGGTCTCTTAAGGGATGGACAACATAAGACAGGCACAGCCATGAAGGGTTATCAAGGAAGGACTTAGGGGACTAAGGATAAGGGGTAGAAAGACTTTTGCCCCTTGGTTTTTGTCTTAGCCTGAGTCCTGATTCTATCTGGAAAGTGTTCTAAAACCTTGGCTGCTTTACTCTCCTTGCCTGACTCAGCCTGAAAACAATGCCACAGGCAGCTGTGGCCTTTTACTACAACAAAGGGCTCCCAGGGACAAATCTGGCAGGAGAAAGAATATACATTGTTTCCTTTGAAGCATGTTCTGCCCTGTTGGTGTCAATCTGACACTTGAGCTAAAGCCAACGGTGACTTCCAAGAAAATCCCAGTGTTTCTTCAACTATTATCAGTAAATGATGTCAGTTTTTCAGGAATGCAGCTTTTTGGTCAGTAATTGATGACATTTACCTGCATAGTGTGTATCCGTGTGTGAGCTGAACTCAATACAGATGCAGGGAAAGAGGTGTTTGAGACCCTTGTCTTCTGAGGCGTTGGTCACCTTTCCTCCCCAAGTAGATCATGTCTTGATAGACTTATTTTTATCCATGGCAGTGGAGAAGCTCTGATGTCAGAACCTTCCCACCCAAAGCCTAGGGCTTTCCTTTGGCTTTGAGAAATGGGAGGAGAATGTCGATTTTCCTGATGTTGGGTCTCATGTTACCACTTGGCACTCAAAGCAACACTGTCTCCAAGGAGACAATTTCTCCAGCTTCTGACTTTACTGCCAATTTATCAAGCCAGGCAAAGGCAATACCTCCCCAGAAAGTTGTCATGGCATGTCTGTGGTCAGACCATCTCAACTAAGCAACCTAGGAGAAAACTACCTTTTCTGTACGTTGGCTTTTGTTATGAGAAAAAAACTATTCCTAATTATTATTTGCCCTGGCCAGGTAGCCCAGTGAACTAGACTGTAGTCCAGACACACCAAAGTTGCAGCTTCCTCCCTGGTTTGGTGAACCAATGAATGCATAAATAAATTGAACAACAAATTTATGTCTCACTCTCTTGCCTTTCCTCTCTCTCTACAATCAATTTAAAATGTTTAAAATATAATGATTAATAGTTTATATAATATATGATAATTAAAATATAATAATTATGTAAGTGGGCTCCTGAAGATCAAATTACATTGCTATGCTTAGTGCTAAGAATACCACTCGTTGTGTAGTGACCCCTGATACATATGAACTTCTCATCATGTGTATCTGTTCATCTGTCCCCACTCCATCCTTCAGGTCCCCATGCATCAAATTTCCTCTCATTCCACAGCCCCTTTTTTCATGTCCCTTCAAACAATGATGTGTGTAGAATCACTGGGTGATATTGCACTCTCCTGGTCTCTGAAATAAAAAAATGCAGACAATCATTTTCAGAATTAATTTGCTCATTTAAAGCATACTGAAAGTACCACTGAAACTGTGTTAATTGCACTCTAAAAGTTAAACTCAATCTGAAAGGTCGACAGATAAGGAATAAATTAATACAGTTTCCAGGACAGCAGCAAAGAGTCAACATCCTAAGACCAAATTTACTCTCGATTAGGATCAAAGTTTTCTCAAAATATCTTGCTGTAATATCAGATCTCTATCCCTTGAGCTTCAAGATCAACATAATGAATGGAACCACTCTAGCTTCATTTCCGACTTTTATGAACATGGTTTTGACTTTATGCCACATAATATCATCAGAAGCATCCATACAATTTCCCCAGCATTTATAGCACTTCAGTTTGGCCCCTTGGTTTCAGTGGTCCTGTTTTGCTCTCAGTTTTCCCATTCTTGTAAACTCTGAATCATTCTTGACACCTCTCTTCCCCTTCCTTTCTGAATTTAATAAACTACCAGGAAATCTGCTGCTATTGTTGCAACAATATGCTCTCCTCTGCATCAATAGTATAGACTTCTATTGTTGTAACCATCTTTGAGGGGGACTTTAAGCTACAGGCATGGGAGGCCCCAGTGGAAACATGGAGAGTGACTGCTTCTGGCTTTCATTCCCTCCTGTTCTGGTCAGAGAGAAAGCCAGCTCTCAGCTGGAGCCCAGAAGTGAGGGGAACAACTAGGCAAGTGCTTCCTCCCTTTCCAGAGCACCAGGAACAGTGGGCTTTCTCTCAGAGCAGGGCCAGTCTTCAGGCAAGTGAATGTCTGTGTTCTAAAACACAGCACGGCTAGAGATCTACAGACCCTTTCAAAATCCATTTGAAGTTGTGCAAATATCTTGTCAAAAACAAGCTGGAGAACTTCTCTTCTCACCCTGACAGTGGCGGATCCTGATCATCTCTTACATGAGGAAATTGGTGAAACAATCATTTTATAAGATTTTTCCGGAATTGGAGAAGATGGTGGTGAAATAGGTGGGAGCAGTGTCTACTGCCCCCTGAACACGGGTGAAGCCAATCTTCTAAGGAACAAAATGAACAGCCAACAGTACCCCCAGCCAACATATGTGAAGACTGGACATAAAAAATAGTAGAGACATTGAAAAATCAAATGGTAAGGAGAGTGCTTCAGGACAAAAAGTTCCCTGGGTCCAGTGAGGGACCAGGGTGGCTGGAACCCCAGGTCCAGTGCCTGCCTTGTCTGCCACACAACTCTTGGGAGAGAGCTGGGCCAACAGCACCCTCCCCTGCCAAAAAAGGTTTGAGCAACACTGGGAGAGACCTGGTTGTTTGAAGTCACAGGGAGGAGAATAAGGACAAAGTGGCAGAAACATGGGGGCTGTGTGCACCCATGGAGACTCTGGATGTCAGCTGGGGACAGTTTGGCTATGACAGGCTCTGACCCAGATAGTCCCTGGTCTGGTTAGAGAGTGGGGCTTTGTGAGAGGCTGGGCCCTTGTATGGAGCAGCAGGCTTGATCAGGAGGAATTTTTCAAAACAAAAAAGTGAAAAAAGAGACACTTATGTTTGGGGAATTCTCCTGCAGCAGCTGGTCTGTCCTCCTGCACGTTTTACCCATCTCCAGCAATGTGGCACTCCCTCAGTGGTGAAGAAGGTCATGAGCTGACACTCAAAGCTCTAGGAAGGGTGTGCACCCAAACCTGAGGGACCACAGGCCTGGGACAATGTGTACCTGACCCCACAGCCCAGACCCACTGCACACCAAACCCCTGGACCCCTGGGGAAGCAGCTGAAGAGGCACCCCCCTGCATCTGCAACCAAGACAGCACCCCTGCCCTGCAGGGCTTATTGGCTGTCAAAGAGGAAGGCAGAGACACCCTCACAGAGGAGAATTGCAGGGCTAAGAAAGTCAGTAATCCCCAGAACAACTTAACTCAGTGGGAAGCTTTAATTGGCCTGAAGGGGCACTGAGAGTCCCTAGCACCTAGGACAGCAAAGAGGGAGAAGGTGGTGTGCGAATTGTCCTTAATTGGTGCACCACAGGACAGGGGAACTGGTGGACTAAAGGCCTAGACAGGGCTCAGAAGGACACTGGGGTCCTGGGAGTGAACTGAGGAACTGTGCTGGAGGCTGTGGGAGTGTTGCTCAGGAAGGGAGAAAAGAAAAACCAAACCCCCCTCAGCCTGCTACAGCCAGGAATGCCAGCGGAACTGACTTTGCCAGTGTGAAGCCAGCAGGCGGCTTTTTTTTTAAGTAAATTTTTTAAAATTCCTCCTTCCTCACTTTCTTTCTTTCTTTTTTTATTCCTTCTTCCTTTCTTTTCCTCCTTCCTCCTTCTTCTTTTTTTTTAAATTCGCACAAGTGAGTCAATAAAACCTGGAACTGCAAGATAACCAGAGTTGGACCCAGACAGGGGTCATCCCAAAAGCTGAGACAGTGAGACAAATTTCCCTTTGCCACCCCAGAGAACTCGCAAGTTATTGTACATTTCTACAATTATTTTTTCTTTAGTCTTACACCTTTCATTCATTAGTATTTTTGTATTTCTCTTCTTTCTGTTTAGTTTTCTTTGCTTGGCTGGTTAAATTGCACTGCTTGACTTGTTTCCATTGCTCTCTCTTTCATAGTGCATTTTTAATGTACTGTCTTTCATTTCACTTGTGTTCCTATAGCACACTACTCCAGGTCCTATACTTCCTATTCTTGTTATCCAGATCACATAGGTTCTGTCATATGATTGTTGCTCTATTATTATTGTAAATAATTGGAATAGAGGCAAGTCAACTATCAGATGTTGAGTTCAAAGCAATGGTTATAAGGAAGCTCAATGAACTCACACAGAATTACCAAAAACTACAGGGAAACTACAATGAACTCACTGCACACTATATCAACAAGAAAAAGGAAATAGAAACTATCAACAAGGACCAAGAGAAAATGAAGTATACAATTTCTGAACTGAAGAATACAGTAGAAGGAATCAACTGCAGGCTAAATGAAGCAGAGTGCAGGGAACTGCCTTGCGAGATGTAGAAATAGAGATCAACACCCACGTGGAAAACCAGTGGGGGGTGAATGGGTATGAAGGATTATGCCTGTGAAGAAGTTCTACCGTGGGAAATCAGGCCTGCATTATATCTAGGCTGCTTTGTGACTTGCTCTTGCTAAAGCTGTTCTACACTGAGTTCAGGCAGAAAACACTTGCTGCATATCTGTAAAGTAACTTCCTGAAGTCTGTGCTAATTCTCCCAAGGTCTGAAGTGCAACCAGAGCTGTTACACTTATCATTCCCTTGCATTAGCAACATTTTTCCTAGTTAATCTATAAGAAGTAGTAACATCCCTTCCATTGCTATCTGTAAAAAGTAATTACCAAAAGCAAACATAAGTATAATGAATGAAAACCTTCTTTGATGTTTGTTATTAGACAGCCAATAAAAACCCATTAAGGTGAGGGTTGGGGTGCTCTTCTCTTGAGAGAATGGCTAGGCCACCCCGAGGTGCTCTCCCCTTGAGAGAGTAGCCATGTCATCCCTTTTTCTCCACAGGATTTAGTAGTCTGGGTGAATTTACCTCATCTCATCCACAATGCCACAGACACTGCGGGCCGATGTCTGCATCAGCAGAGAATTGGATCAGCGAGGTGGAGAACAAGGTAGAAAAAAAACACCCAAAATGAGCAAGAAAAGGAAAAAACGCTGAGAAAGAATGAAGAGAGATTAAAGGAAAGCAGGACAATATGAAATGTAACAATAGCCATATAATAGGGATACCAGAAGGAGACAAAGAAGAGCAAGGGATAGAAAACCTGTGGGAAAAAGTAATGATGGAAAACTTCCCTAATTTGATGAGAGGAAAAATCACACAAACCCAGTAAACCCAGAGAGTGCCAATCCACAGGAACACAAAGAGGGCCATGTCAAAACACATCACAATTAAAATGGCAAAATTCTAAGATAAAGAGAGAATCTTAAAGGCTGCAAAGGAGAAACAGAAAATGACATTCAAGGGAGCCCCGATAAGGTTAGCAGTTCACTTCTCAATGGAAATGCTCCAAGCCAGAAGGGAATGGCAAGAAATATTCCAAATAATGACAACCAGAGGCCTGCAACCAAGGCTACTTTACCCAGCAAGGCTGTCATTAAAATGGAAGGCCAAATAAGGACCTTCCCAGACAAAAGCTTCGAATATTATACCTCCTTCAAACAAGCTCTGGAAGAGATGCTAAAGAGTTTGATTTAAGAACAGGAAGCAAAACAGTGAAAGAGAGAGGAACACAGGTATGAAAAATGGTCATGTGTAAGTACCTATCAATAATAACTTTAAAGGTAAATGGATTAAATGCCCCAATCAAGAGACACAGAATAGCAGAATGAAGAAATCCTGACCCACACATATGCTGCCTACAAGACACCAACCTCAGGACAAATGACATACACCAACTGAAAGTGAAGGGCTGGAAACAAATTTTCCAAGCAAATGGACAGGAAAAAAAAGCCAAGATAGCAATACTCATGTCACACAAAATAGACTTCAAAAAAAGGGCCATAGAAAGAGACCTAGATGGTCATTACATAATAATACTCAAGGGAAGAATCCACCAAGAAGACATAAACATCGTAAATATAGATGCACCCAACATAGGAGCACCCAAATACATAAAGAAAACCTTAGAGGACTTCAATAAAGATATTAACAGCAACACAATTATAGTAGAATATTTTAACACCCCATTGTCAAAAATGGACAGATCTTCCAAACAAAATATCAACAAAGATATTGTTGCATTGAACAAAGCCCCACATAAAATGGACTTAACTGATATATATATAGAGCCTTTCTTTTTTTTTTTTTGAAAGCCTTTCATCCCAAAGAAAATAAGTACACACTTTTTCTGCAAAGGCTCATGAAACATTTTCAAAGATAGACCATATATTAGGACACAAAACAAGCTTGAGCAAATTCAAGAAAATTGAAATAATATCAAGCATTTTGTCTGACCACCAGGGACTGAAAGTAGAAACCAATTTGAAGGAAAAAAAAACCCCAAAACACTCAAACTCATGGAGATAGAATAACATGCTATTAAACAATAAATGGGTCAAGAATAAGATTAGGGAAGAGATCAAAAAGTTTCGGAAACAAATGGAAATAAACTCACAACCACCCAAAACTCATGGGACACAGTGAAGGCAGTCCTGAGAGGGAAGTTCATGACAATACAGGCCTATTTTAAAAAGATAGAAACACTTCAAATAAACAACCTAACCCTATCCTTACAAGAAGTCAAAGAATGGAAGAGGGTGGAAGATGGGGACGGAGCAGATTCCAGCTCCTGTACACATGGGAGAAACTCCTGGCAGATCTACTGAGGAACAGCGCAATCAACCAACAGTTCCCCAGCATTTATGAAAATAAGAGACCTGAGATTGTGAAAGACGCTAAAGGACCAGACAGCTGCAGGTCAGTGGGGTCTCCGGGACCTGAGTAAAGACAAGAGCAGCAACGGCGGTGGCCAGCACCCTCTGCCAGTGCCTAGCAGCCTTCGTGCCGCTGGTGCTGCCGCCCCGGTCAGGAGAGGCATTGGCCGGCAGCCAGCACCGAGGGCGTCTGCCACAGGAGCCCCGGCACCCAACAGCCTCACTAGGTGACCAGTGTAGGGGGCGCCTACCATGGACTTTTCAGGAGCCCTGGCACCTGGCGGGTCTATGGCAGACTCTTTGGGAGCCTTGGGCTTGCTGCAGGGTCCTTGGGAGAGAGCTGGGTCATCTGCTCCCTCCCTCCCCGTCTAAGCAAGGCTGGGCAACACTGGGCAGAGACCTGTCTGCTTGAGTTTACAGAGAGGGTAACAAGGACAAAGGGCTGTGTTCAACTGCGGACTCTAGTCGCCAGCCCAGGAGAATTGAGAAGCGCATTGTCGTCACCGGTCTAGCTGGGGATTGGGCTGGGCGGAGAGGCAGGCTTTCTGGAGAAGTTTTTTGGGGAAAGTGACTGAGGTGCTCTCTGGGGATGGCAGCTTGGCTTGCTTCCCACCCAGCCTGGCAGTGATCCAGAGGAGGGGCGAAGCACTTGAGTTCCTCCACAGAACTGAGAAGGATCATGCCAGATCCCGCGGGACCCAGGCAGCCTGGCGGGTGCATGGGTGCCCACACCCCAGTTTGGCAGCCTGGCTAGTGTGGGTGCACCTGCACCCCAGCCCACAGAGAGGACCCACAGAGAAGAAGGTGCTCTGAAAAGGACCTAGATCCCCTTCGTGGAGCGCTGGGGAGAGGCTAGCTAGCTCTTGGGAGAGCACTACACCAATTGACTACAGCCTGCAGTCTCAGAAAGACTACACCAATTGACCCACAGCCTGCTGCAACAACAAAAAACCGGTTTAGACAATGTGAAACCAACAAGGGATGTTTCTCTTTTTTTCTTTATGCTTTTTTTCTTTAGTAACTTTTTTTTTAGTAATCTTATATCGTTTTAATTTTATTATTGTTTTATCTTTCAATACTTTTTTCCTCTCCTTTCTTTTTTCCTGTTTTAGTCCTTCTTTTCTTTCCAAACTTATCACTTTTTTCTCCCTTCTCTTGCCTTTTTTGTTTGTTTGTTTGATGCATTGTTTACTTTTACCCACAAGAGACACAAACAACTCGGAACCATGAAAAGGCCACAGTAGGACCCAAAGACGGGCATCCCAATAGTAGAGAGAGACAAATTTCACTTTGCTATAGCAGAGAAGCCACAAGTTGCTGCTGCATATTTGTATTATTTTTTTCATTATTCTCACTTCTTTTATATTTTATTTTATTTTTTAAAATTTAGTTCTTGTTCAAGTACAGTTTTCTGCCTTTTACTCCCATCTCAGCCCACCCACCTCCTAGTGCTCCCCACCTTTCTCATTGCCACACCCTTTAGTTTTTGTCCTTGTGTCCTTTATACTAGTTCCTGTAAATCCTTCCCCTTTTACCCTGAAATTCTATCCCCTCTCCCTTATGGTCCCTGTCAGACTGTTCTGTATTTCAGTGTCTTTGGTTATATTTTGCTTGCTTGTTTGTTTTGTTGTTTAGCTTCCTGTTAAAGGGGAGATCAGATGGTATTTGTCTTTCACCACCTGGCTTATTTAACTCAGCATAATGCTTTTCAGTTCCATCCATGCTGTTGCAAAGGGTAATAGCTCCTTCTTTCTTTCTGCTGCATAGAATTCCATTGTGTAAATGTACCATAGTTTTTTGATCCATTCATTTACCGATGGGCGTCTAGGTTGCTTCCAACTCTTGGCTATTGTAAATTGTGCTGCTATGAACATTGGGGTGCATAGGTTCTTTTGGATTGGTGTTTTAGGGTTCTTAGGATATACTCCTAATAGTGGAATTGCTGGGTCAAAAGGCATATTCATTTTTAGTTTTTTTAGAAGATTCCATACTGTTTTCCATAGTGGTTGTACCAGTCTGCAATCCCACCAACAGTGAACTAGAGTTCCCTTTGCCCCACAACCTCTCCAGCACTTGTTGTTTGTTGCTTTGTTTATGATGGCCATTCTGACCAGTGTAAAGTGGTATCTCATTGTGGTTTTAATTTGCATCTCTCTGATAGCTAGTGATAATGAGCATCTTTTCATGTGTCTCTGAATCCTCTGTATGTCCTCCTGGGAGAAGTATCTGTTCAAGTCATTTTCCCCTTTTTTAATTGGGTTGCTTGTCTTCTTAGAGTGGAGTCATGTGAGTTCTTTGTATATTTTGGATCACTTCTTTTATATTTTAATAGTATCTTTGTATTCCTACTCTTTTTGAATAGGCTTCTTTTTCTTGGCTGGTTATATTGTATTATTTGACAGGTTTCCCCTATTCTCTCCTCCACAGTGTATTGCTAATTTTCTACACATCACGCCACTTGTTTTCCTTTGGCACACTACCCAAAGTTCTATTCCCCTATTCAGACAGATCACATCGAGTTTGTCATATGATTGCTGCTCTAGTATTATTATAAATAATAAGTGTTCTATACAACTGTAAATACTTCACAGCACATCTCCTGGATCTTAGCCCACTTTACAGGTTCTTGAATTCTATTACTGTAGTGATTAACTCTATTTCCTCACACACTACACCTATTGACTATTCTTTACTCTCACTTTACCTCAAAATCTGACCGCCTGAAGCCTCACTGCTTTCTAGATCCAACTCACAAGCCTTCCCTCCCCAACAAGAGACTTATCTTTTGTCCATCCTTTCTTAAAAGTGGTAACTTGGGTTGAAGATTATGGTTAACACTATATATAGCCTAAAGATCTTCTACCTCTTCTCTACAGGCTGTGACTGTAAATATCATAAAATACTCTTCTGCTGTCATAAACCATTTTGCCTCTCCCTCCAAATGATCACACACACACACACACACACACACACACACACACACAGTAGATAGAAGCAGAGAACAACAAGATACCTGCAGGAGACTGCACCACTGAATTTCACAGGTATTCTACCACAGAAGTTCACACCACAAACCCAGGGATTTAGAACAGATCAATTTAAGAAGCTGAGGCAAACAAGAAGAGTCCCACAAACAATAGGAAGAGAAAGAAACCATCCCCAAATGAAAGAAAAGGAGGAAGCCTCAGAAAGAATGTTAGATGAAATAGAGGCAAGTCAACTATCAGATATTGAATTCAAAGCACTAGTTATCAGGAAATTCAAAGAGCTCACAATGGCTACCAGAAACTACAGGGGAGCTACAATTAACTCACCACAAACTATATCAACATGAAAAAGGAAATAGAAACTACCAGCAAAGGCCAAGAGGAAATGAGAAATACAATTTCAGAACTGAAGAACACAGTAGAAAGAATCNGGCAAATGGCAAATTTATTCAAGGAACTGCTGGCTTATATGCAGAACTGCAGTGGCCTGAGAACAATGCTGTTTTACAAAAGTTTGTACACTCCCGAAGGCTATCAAGAGGGCAAGATGTTCTCATATCCTGAGAACATTAGCCCACAGATAACAGTGTCCTCATGACTATCACTTCTTTGGAACATGATGCACATACCAAGACCTTGTTCTTTCCTTCAAGGCTGAGAAGGAGAAGGTCCGGAAGATGTCAAGATACCCGCCGGCTCCAGGGACCAGAAACCAAGTCCCGCCACCGTTTTCACAGTGGGGGCTCTGTCCTTGGTCCCCTGTGGCCTGGCGGGCTCCCACATCTACCTCTTCTCTACAGGCTGTGACTGTAAATATCATAAAATACTCTTCTGCTGTCATAAACCATTTTGCCTCCCCCTCCAAATGATCACACACACACACACACACACACACACAAAGTAGATAGAAGCAGAGAACAACAAGATACCTGCAGGAGACTGCACCAATGAATTTCACAGGTATTCTACCACAGAAGTTCACACCACAAACCCAGGGATTTAGAACAGATCAATTTAAGAAGCTGAGGCAAACAAGAAGAGTCCCACAAACAATAGGAAGAGAAAGAAACCATCCCCAAATGAAAGAAAAGGAGGAAGCCTCAGAAAGAATGTTAGATGAAATAGAGGCAAGTCAACTATCAGATATTGAATTCAAAGCACTAGTTATCAGGAAATTCAAAGAGCTCACAATGGCTACCAGAAACTACAGGGGAGCTACAATTAACTCACCACAAACTATATCAACATGAAAAAGGAAATAGAAACTACCAGCAAAGGCCAAGAGGAAATGAGGAATACAATTTCGGAACTGAAGAACACAGTAGAAAGAATCAAAAGCAGGATCGATGAAGCAGAAGATTGGATCATTGAGTTTGTGGGCAAAGTAGAAAAAAACTCCCAGAAAAAGCAAGAAAAAAAAAGAGGAGTTAAGAGAAATTCAAGACAATATGAAACATAATAATATCTGAATAATAGGAATACCAAAAGAAGAAGAAGAACAAGGGATAGAAAATCTATTTGAAAAAGTAATGGTGGAAAATTTCCCTAATTTGATGAGAGAAAAAAATCACACAGATCCAGGAATCACAGAGAGTCCCAGTCAAGAGGAACACAAAGAGGCCCACTTCAAGACACATCATGGTTGAAATGGCAAAATTCCAAGACAAGGAGAGAATCTTAAAAGCAGCAAAGGAGAAACAGGAAGTAACATACAAGAGGGCCCAAAGAAGGTCAGCTACTGACTTCTCAGTGGAAACACTCCAAGCAAGAAGAGAATGGCAAGAAATATTCCAAGTAATGAGAACCAGAGGCCTACAACCAAGGCTACTTTACCCAGCAAGGTTCTCAATCAAGATAGAAGGCCAAATAAAGAGCTTCCAAGAAAAAAGAAGTCTAAAAGAATATGCCTCCACCAAACCAGCTCTACAAGAAACACTAAAAGAACTGCTTTAAGGAAAGGGAGAAAAAGAGAGAGACAAAGAGGAACACGAGTACAAAAATGGCAATGAATAAATACCTATCAATAATAACATTAAACGTGAATGGATTAAATGCTCCAATCAAAAGGGACAGAATAGCTAAATGGATAAGAAAGCATGACCCACAGATATGCTGCTTACAAGAGATCCTCTTCAGGACAAAAGACCAACACAGACTAAAAGTGAAGGGCTGGAAACAAATTTTCCAAGCAAACCACCTGGAAAAAAAAAAGCTGGGGTAGCAATTCTAATATCAGACAAAATAGACTTCAAAAAAAAGGGCCATAAAGAGAGACCCAGAAGATCACTTTATAATACTCAAGGGAAGAACACACCAAGAAGACATTAACACTGTAAATATATATGTACACAACATAGGAGCACCCAAATATATAAGAAAAATCTTAGAGTACTTCAAGAAAGATATTGACAGCAACACAATTATAGTAGGGGATTTTAACACCCCCCTGTCAAAAATGGACAGATCTTCCAAACAGAATATCAACAAAGATATTGTGGAATTGAACAAAGCCCTAGATGAAATGGACTTAACTGATATATATAGAGCACTTCATCCCAAAGAAGCTAAATACACATTCTTTTCAAATGCCCAGGGAACATTTTCAAAGATAGACCACATGATAGGACACAAAATGAGCCTCAACAAATTCAAGAAAATTGAAATCATACCAAGCATTTTCTCTGACCACAAGGGACTGAAATTGGAAACCAACCTCAAAGGGAAAAACCCAGAACACCCAAAAGCATGGAGATTGAATGGCATGCTATTAAACAACAAATGGGTCAAGAATAAAATTAGGAAAGATACCAGAAAGTTTCTGGAAACAAATGAAAATGAACCCACAACAACCCAAAACTCATGTGACACAATGAAGGCAGTCCCGAGAGAGAAGTTCATAGCAATACAGGCCTATTAAAAAAAATAGAAACGTTTCAAACATACAACCTAACCCTACACCTACAAGAACTCGAGGAACAACAACAAAGACAGCCCAGAGCAAGTAGAAGGAAGGAAATAACCAAGATCAGAGCAGAATTAAATGACATAGAGACTACAATCACAATTCTAAGGATCAATGAGTCCAGGAGCTGGTTTTTTGAAAAGATAAACAAAATCAACAAGCCATTAAGTAGGCTCATCAAGAAAGGAAGAGAGAGGACACAAATAAACAAAATCAGCAATGAAAGAGAGATTACAAGTGACACCACAGAAATAGAAGGGATTGTAAGGAATTACTATGCAGAGCTGTATGCCAAGAAATTTGAAAACCTAGGTGAAATGGACACATTTCTAGAAAAATAAAATCCTCCAAAACTCAATGAAGAAGAAGCAAAAAACCTGAACAGACCAATAACAGCAGATGAAATTGAAGCAGTAATCAAAAAACTCCCATCACATAAAAGCCCTGGACCAGATGGTTTCACANACAAATAAACAAAATCAGAAATGAAAGAGAGATTACAAGTGACACCACAGAAATAGAAGGGACTGAAAGAAATTACTATGAAGAACTTTGAAAGAAATTTGAAAACCTAGGTGAAATGGACACATTTCTAGAAAAATAAAATCCTCTAAAACTCAATGAAGAAGAAGCAAAAAACCTGAACAGACCAATAACAGCAGATGAAATTGAAGCAGTAATCAAAAAACTCCCATCACATAAAAGCCCTGGACCAGATGGTTTCACAGGAGAATTCTACAAAACATTTAAGGAAGAGCTAACTCCTTTTTTTCACAGACTATTCCAAAAAATCCAAAATGATGGAAGACTCCCAAACTCTTTATGAAGCTAACATCATCCTAATTCCAAAACCAGTTAAAGACATACAAAGAAAAAAACTTCAAGCCAGTATTGCTGATAAACATAGATGCTAAAATCCACAACAAACTATAGGCAAACCTCATTCATCAATACGTTATAAAGACCATACACCATGATCAAGTGGGATTCGTAGCAAGGATGCAAGGATGGTACAATATTTGCAAATCAATAAACATAATATACCACATAAACAAAAGCAAAGACAAAAATCATAGGATCACATCAATAGATGTGGAAAAAGCATTTGATGAAGTACAGCACAATTTTATAATAAAAACAGTCAGCTAAGTGGTAATGAAGGAGCATTCCTCAACATAATAAAGAGACCTACAGCCAACATTATACCCAAAGGGCAAAAACTTAGAGCTTTCCCACTAAGATCCAGAACAAATAAGAATATCTGCTTTCACCACTCCTATTTAACATAGTACCGTAAATCCTAGCCACAGCAATCAGACAAAAAATAAATAAATAAAAGCATACAAATTGGAAAGGAGGAAGTAAAACTGTCATTGTTTGCAGATGACATGATAGTATACATAGAAAATCCTGCAGACTCCACCAAAACATGATTTGACCTAATAAGTCAATTTGGCAAAACAGCTGGATACAAAGTCAATACTCAGAAACCAAAGGCATTTTTGTACGCCAACAATGAAACTTCAGAAACAGAAATCAGGAAAAAGAATTCATTTGATATAGCAATAAGAAAAATAAAGTACCTAGGAATAAAGGTAACCAAGGAGGTATGAAACCTGTACTCAGAAAACTATACAACACTGAAGAAAGAAACTAAGTAGGACACAAATAAATGGAAGCATGTACCATGCTTGTGGATTGGAAGAATTAACATCTGCAAAATGTCCATACTACCCAAAGCAATTTATAAATTCAGTGCAATCCTT
Source organism: Sturnira hondurensis (assembly GCF_014824575.4). Classification (NCBI taxonomy): domain Eukaryota; kingdom Metazoa; phylum Chordata; class Mammalia; order Chiroptera; family Phyllostomidae; genus Sturnira; species Sturnira hondurensis. The sequence continues at coordinate 1,118,516 of NW_028094889.1, read as the reverse complement.
ATTAAAATACCAATGACACATTTCACAGATATAGAACAAACATTTCAGGAGGTTATATGGAACCATAAGTGACCCTGAATAGCTGCAGCAATTTTGAGAAAGAAGAACAAAGCAGGAGGAATCACAACACCTGATATCAAACTGTATTACAAGGCCACTGTAATCCAAACTGCCTGGTACTGGCATAAAAATAGGCACATAGGCCACTAGTACAGAATAGAGAGTCCAGAAGTAAACTGCAGTCTCTACAGTAAATTAATTTTTGACCAAGTTGGCAGCAGTATAAAATGTAGTAAAAATAGCCTGTTCAACAAATGGTGTTGGGAGAGCTGGACAGCTACATGCACAAAAATGAAACTCATCACCAACTTACCCCATACACAAAAACAAATTCAAGGTGGATAAAAGACTTAATATAAGTCCTGACACCATAAAAGTCCTAGGAGAAAACATTGGCAGGAAAATCTCAGACCTTCCATGCAGTAATATCTTCACTGATATGTCCTGTAGCTCAAGGAACATAAAGAAAAGAGTAAACAAATGGGACCTCATCAAATTAAACAGCTTCTGCATGGCTAAAGAAAACAGCATTAAAATGAAAAGGGAACAAATTGTACGGGAAAATATATTTGCCAATGATACCTTGGACAAGGGTTTGATCTCAAAATATGTAAAGAACTCACAAGACTCCAGTCTAGGAAGAGAAAAAACCCAACCAAAAAATGGGCAAAGGACCTGAACAGACACTTCTCCTAGGAGGACATACCTCTGTATGTCCTGAGGGTCTAGAGACATATGAAAAAATGCTCAGTGTCACTAGCCATCAGAAAGATGCAAATTAAAAGTACAAAGATATACCACTTCACACCAGTGAGAATGGCCATCATAAATGAACCAACAAACAAGTGTTGGAGACATTGTGGAGAAAAGGGAATGCTAGTGCAATGTGGGTGGGAACACAGGCTAGTTTAGCTCCTCTGAAAAACAAAATTGAATTTCCTCAGAAAACTAAAAATGGAACTGCCTTTTGACTCAGCTATTCCATTGCTGGGATGGTACCCTAAGAGTCCTGAAACACCAATCCAAAAGAACCTATGCACCCCAATGTTCATAGCAGCACAATTTACAATAGCCAAGTGCTGGAAGCAATGTAAGTGCCCATAAGTAAATGAGTGGATCAAAAAACTATGGTACATGCACACAATGGAATTCTACACAGCACAGAGAAAGATGGAGGTCCTACACTTTGTGACAGCATAATGGAACTGGAGAGCATTATGCTAAGTGAAATAAGCCAGGGGGTGAAGGATAAATACCATATGATCCCACCTTTAACCAGAACATAATCAACAAAAGAAAAAGGCAAGCAAAATATAACCAGAGACATTGAAATTAAGAACAATCTAAGAATAGCCAGAGGGGAGGGGGGAAGGGACAGTGGGGAGAAGGGTTTTTAGGAGCTACTATAAAGGACACATGGACAAAACCAAGGGGGAGGTGGAAGCAAGGGNTGATCCCACCTTTAACCAGAACACAATCAACAAAAGAAAAAGGCAAGCAAAATATAACCAGAGACATTGAAATTAAGAACAATCTAAGAATAGCCAGAGGGGAGGGGGGAAGGGACAGTGGGGAGAAGGGTTTTCAGGAGCAACTATAAAGGACACATGGACAAAACCAAGGGGGAGGGTGGAAGCAAGGGAACGAGGTGGGTTTGGCTGAGCTGGGGGGGAGTGGTGGGGAGAAAATGCAGACAACTGTAATTGAACAACAATAAAGTGATTTTTAAAAAATTTGAAGCCTCACCCTCCTTACTTACTTAGGTTAATGATAAAGAATTTAGCAAGGAGGATTTTGGGCCCAGATGGAGGCTTGGGTAGATATGCTTTGCATCCTTGCACAACCAAAAGAAGAATAACAAGAAATTTTAAACAATAGTAATAACCAGACCTGCAAGAAAATCAAACTGTATGGAAGTCTGATATCCAAGTAATTAAAGAAGAAATATTCATCCTGACCAGTAGGAGGGGTGGAGATGGATAGCCAGGGTGGAGAGGAGTCCCAGAGGCAGCTGCTGGAAGACTGAGGCAGGTGAAGCTGATACTGGTGGACTAGGTGAGGCAGTAGCTGTCAGAGTTGGAAGTCCCACATTTGTATATGGATAAAGCAGGAGGAGTAACAGGGAAGCGAGACAATCATGCAACCCAGGGTTTCAGTGTGGGGAAATAAAGGCTCAAAACATCTAATTGAAAAAACCTGTGGAGATTGTGCGGCAGGAGAAACACCCAGTTTCACAGGAGAGTTCATTGGAGAGACCCACAGTGTTCTAGAGCATACACAAAATAACCCACCAGGGAATCAAAAACAGAAGGGCTCAATTTGCTACTGAGGGTCATAGAAAGTTACTAAAAGGCCACTGAGAGCTGAGCAAGCAGCATTGTTCTCTTTTGGACCCCTACCCCAAATATACTACCACAATACAACCAGGTGAGTTGCCTCACCTGGGTGACTACCTAAGGCTCTATCTCTTACTATGTAACAAGTGCATGGAAACAAAAAAAATATGGCCCAAAAGCAAGAACTGATCAAAGCTCCAGCTAAAAAATATAGCTAAGTGATGAAGAGATAGCCAACCTATCAGATGCAGAGTTCAAAACATTGGCAATCAGGATGCTCACAGAAATGGTTAAGTATGGTGACAAACTAGAGAAAAAAGTGAAGGCTATGAAAAGTGAAATTAGGAAAATGTACAGGGAATCAACAGGGACTAGAAGGATACCAGGACTCAAATCTATGGTTTGGAGCAGAAGGAAGAAAAAAACATTCAACCACAATGGAATGAATAAATAAGAATTCAAAAAAATGAGAAGAGGTTCAGGAACCTCTGGGACAACTTCAAACATTGCAACATCAGAACCGTAGGGGTGCAAGAAGGAAAAGAGGAATAGAAAGGAATGAAGAACTTATTTAAAAACACAATAAAGGAGAACTTCCCTATTCTGGCAAAAGAAATAAACTTCCAGGAATCCAGGAAGCTCAGAGAGTCCCAAAACAATTGAACCCAAGGAAGCACACACCCAAGGCACATCATAATTACATTACCCAAGATTAAAAATAAGGAGAGAATCTTAAAAGCAGCAAGAAAAGAGGAGACAGTTACCTACAAAGGAGTGCCCATAAGACTGTCTGCTGATTTCTCAAAAGAAACCTTGCAGGCAAGAAGTGGCTAGAAAGAAGCATTTGAAGTCATGAAAGGCAAGGACCTACATCCAATACTTCTCTGTCCAACAAAGCTATCATTTAGAATGGAAGGGAAGATAAAGTGCTTCCCAGATAAGGTCAAGTTCAAGGAGTTTATCATCACCAAGCCCTTAGTATATGAAATGTTAAGGGACTTATCTAAGATGAAGAAGAAGATAAAATATGAACAGTAAAATGACAACAAACTCAGAACTATGAACAACTGAACCTAAAAAAAAACAAAAACAAAAACAAAAACTGAAGCAAACAACTACAACAGAAACACTCACAGAAATAGAGGTCACATCTAGGATTATGAGCAGAGAGGGGCAGTGGGAAAATGGGGAAAGTTACAAGGAATAAGAAGCATAAATTGTAGGTACAAAATAGAGGGAGGTAAAGAATAGTATGGGAAAAGGAGAACCCAAAAAACTTACATGAATGACCCATGGACATGAACTAAGGTAAGGGAATGATGCTGGGAGGAGGGGTACAGGGCAGAGGGAAATAAAGAGGAGAAAAAATAGGACAACTGTAATAGCATAATCAATAAAATCTATTTTAAAAAAGAATTCAGCAATATTTAAATTCTCTTCCTGACCACTGGAATGATTTGTAAACACAAGGGCTACTCCTAGTTTTATATGTCCATCTCACTGACTCCTCAAGGCAGTGTCATGCAGTAATAAGATTGGAGAAGGGAGTGACTGTCAGCTGGAAAAGCTTTGTATGAAGTCTCTCTGTTTCTTTGGCCAGTTTTTTCTCATCTGTAAAACTAAGGTGTCCTTCTAAATTGGCTCTAAGGTTGTTTCCATGTTTAAAAAAAGAACTATAATCATAAATCAAAATTCCTGAGACATTATAGGGCTGAGCTACTATAATTTTGAAGTTGATAAACTAAATGAATTGTAAAGAGAATTGTTAGACACAAAATTTCTGCTTGGGTCTTGACAGGAAGTGAGAAAACCGGTCAGATCCCATTTCTTTTTTAAAAATATATTTTATTAATTATGCCATTACAGTTGTCCCATTCCCCCCCTTTACTCCCCTCCACCCTGCACACCCCTTCCCCACCATTTCCCCCCTTTCATTCATGTCCATGTGTCACAAGTTCTTTAGATTCTGTATTTGGCATATTATTCCTGCCCCCCCCCCCGTCTATTTTCTACCTACTGTCCATGCTACTTATTCTCTGTACCTTCTCCCTGCTTCTCCTCCCACTCCCCTGTTGCTAACCCTCCATGTGATCTCCATTTCTATGGTTCCACTCCGGATCTAGCTGTCCTCTTAGTTTGCTTTTGTTTTAGGTGTGGTTGTTAATAACTGTGAGTTTGCTGTCTTTTCATTGTTCATATTTTTTATCTTTGTTTCTGCCTGCCTTTTTTTTTCAGAGAGCCCATGGCAAGCATTTTAGGAACATGTATAATTACTTATTTACATATCAGCCAGCCACCTAGACAGTAAACTTCTGAAGAGGATTGAGGTTTCACTGTGTTCTTGATTCTCAAAACTCACCAGATACAGGTTTGTTGACCAAATAAATAATGATGCTCTTTTTCTCACATTTGCCCTTTCAACACATGAGTTTTGAGTTTGGTCTGGGAAACACAGTCATATTCCTGGTACTGGCAGCCCAAGTAGTTACTGTTCCTCGTTTCCTTACTACAACTTTCAGCCCTATCTTACCATTCTCAATTCCAACAGGCCATGCTATCATACAGCAGGGAAGTGGCTGACCACTGTCCTCCAAACCAGAATATTTACTTCTATTTTTTGTTTAATTTTTTGTAAATTAATTTATTATTACAGTTCAATTATAATTGTCCCCATTTTCCACAATTGCTCTCCCCTGCCCTGCCCACCACCTGTCTCCCACATTCAATCCTCCCACCCTTGTCCTTGTCCATAAATCCTTTATTTATGTTCCTCGACTATACCCCTCCCCTTCTTTTCCCAGTTATCTGCTACCTGCTCCCCTCCCACTACTGTCAGTTTGTTCTTAATTTCAGTATCTCTGGTTCTATTTTGCTCATTTGTTTGTTTTGTTGATTAGGTTCCGCATATAGGTGAGATCATATATTTGTCTTTTGCCACCTGGCTTATTTCATTTAGCATAATGCTCTTCAGATACATCCAAGCTGTCACAAAAGAAAGGAGTTCTTTCTGCTGTGTAGTATTCCATTGTGTAAATGTACATTAGTTTTTTTTTGATCCACCCATTTTCTGATTGGCACTTGGACTCTTTCCAGCCCTTGGCTATTGTAAATTGTGCTGCTATGAACACAGACGTGCATAGGTTCTTTTTAATTGGTGTTTCAGAAATCTTAAGGTATAATCCCAGGAGGGGAATTGCCGTGTCAAAAGGCAGTTCCATTTTTAGTTTGTAGAGGAAATTTATACTGTTTTTTTGAGTAGTTTCACTAGTAGCATTTCTACCAAGGGTATACTAGGGTTCCCTTTGCTGCACACCATTACCAGCACTTGTTGTGTGTTGATTTGTTTATAATGGCCATTCTGACCAGTGTAAATTGGTATCTCATTGTGATTTTACTTTTAATCTCTCTGATTTCTATTGATGCTGAGCATCCTTTCACATGTCTCTGGGCCCTCTGTATGTCCTCCTTGGAGAAGTGGCTGTTCAGGCCCTTCGTTCATTTTTTTTTGACTTTTTTTTAATACATTTTATTGATTATACCATTACAGTTGTTCTATTCCCCCCCTTCAATCCCCTCCACCCGCACCCTCCCTCCCCCACCATTCTCCCCCCCTTAGTTTATAACCACGTGTCTCAAGTTCTTTGGATTCTATATTTCCCCCACTATTCTCCCCCTCCCCCCATCTATTTTCTGCCTACCATCTATGCTATTTTCTGCGCCTTCTCCCCCCTTCTCCCCCTCCCACCCCCTTGTTTCTAACCCTCCATGTGTTCTTCATTTCTATGGTTCCACTCCTGATCTAGCTGTCCTCTTGGTTTGCTTTTGTTTTAGGTGTGGTTGTTAATAACTGTGTGTTTGCTGTCCTTTCACTGTTAATATTTTTCATCTTCCTTTTCTTAGATAAGTCCCTTTAACATTTCCTATAATAAGGGCTTGGTGATGATGAATTCCTTGAACTTGACCTTATCTGAGAAGCACTTTATCTGTCCTTCCATTCTAAATGAAAGTTTTGCGGGATAAAGCAATCTTGGCTGTAAGTCTTTGGATTTCATGACTTGGAATACTTCTTCCCAGCCCCTTCTTGCCTGTAAGGTCTCTTTTGAGAACTCCACTGACAGTCTGATGGGTACTCCTTTGTAGGTGACTGTCCCCTTATCCCTTGCTGCTTCTAGGATTCTCTCCTTCATTTTGGTCTTGGCTAATGTAATTATGATGTGCCTTGGTGTGTTCCTTCTTGGGTCCAACTTCTTTGGCACTCTCTGAGCTTCCTGGATTTCCTGGAAGTCTATTTCCTTTGCCAGACTGGGGAAGTTCTCCTTTATTATTTGTTCAAATACGTTTTCCACTCGTGGCTGTTTCTTTCCCCCTTCTGGTACCCCTATAATTCGGATGTTGGAACGTTTAAAGATGTCCTGGAGGTTCCTAAGCCTCTCCTCATTTTTTTGAATTCTCATTTCTTCATTCCTTTCTGGTGGGATGTTTTGTTCTTCCTTCTGGTCCATTCCATTGATTTGAGTCCCCGTTTCCTTTCCATCACTATTGGTTTCCTGTGCATCTCCCTTCATTTCAATTAGTTTAGCCTTCATATGTTCCTCTAATTTGTAACTTTGTTCCTCTAATTTGTGACTATAATCTACCAGTTCTGTGAGCATCCTGATAAATAGTGTCCTGAATTGTGCTCTGAGAGGCTGGCAATTTCTCGGTCGCTTAGAGTTATTGGCTCTGGGACTTTGCGTTCTTCTTGCGCCATCTTTCGGGTTGTTCGTGCCTGTTCCATAGCAGGATCAGAGCCCTAAAGTGTTCACTAGAGCAGGGCAACTCAGTCGCTGGGTTGTGACATTGTATGTGGGGGCAGGGTCAAAGAGGGACAATGGCTCTCACTGGTATTGCAGGGCAACTAAGTCGCTGGGTTGTGACGCTGTATGTGGGGGCGGGGTCAAAGAGGGACTAAGGCGTCCTGTCCACCGCCTGCCGCCACGGCCCTCACCGGTGCCGCAGTTGCTGCCGTCACCGGGCCCACGCATTTTGTCCCACTGCACGTGAGTGTGCCACCGCCGTCAGCCCTCGCCCCCTGGGGCCTGCGTGGTCCGTCTCACTGTGTGCGAATATGTGCCCGCGGTCTGCCCCGCACCCCAACTGGTTCCCGTCTGCCTGCGCGCCTGGGTCGGGGGCCCTGTCCTGCCCGACCCTACTCACTGCTGGCTCCGCCCCTCTTACTGTCCCCGTTGAACAGTTAGATGTAGTCGGACTTCCGTATAATTCAATTTTCTGTCCTTTGGTTGTGTCTTTGTTTCTCCAAACCTTTGTTGTATTCAAACTTGGTTGTGGGAGAAGGCACAGTGTTTCCACCTATGCCTCCATCTTGGCGGAAGTCTGTTCATTTTTTAATTGGACTGTTTGTCTTCTTGGTGTGGAGTTGTGTGAGTTTTTTATATATTTTGGAGATCAAACTCTTGTCCAAGATTTCACTGGCAAATATGTTTCCCTGTATGATTTGTTCCCTTTACATCTTGCTGATGTATTTAGCTGTAAAAGCATCATAAAGATGCTTTTTTATTTGATATAGTCCCATTTGTTTAATTTTTCTTTTATATTCCTTGCCCGAGAGATGTATAAATGAAAATATTACTGTGTGGGATATCTGAAATTTTCTTGCCTAGGTTCTCCTCTAGATCTTTTATGGTGTCTTAAAAAGACTTATGTTTGCCCTGGCTGGTGTAGCTCAATGGATTGAGTGCGGGCCTGCGAACCACATGATCACAGTTCGATTCCCAGTCAGGGCACATGCCTGGGTTGCAGGCCAGTTCCCAGCAGGGGACTCACGAGAGGCAACCATACATTGATGTTTCTCTCCCTCTCTCCTTCCCTTCCCCTCTAAAGATAAAATAAATAAAATCTTTTAAAAAAAGACTTATGTTTAAGTCTTTAATCCATCTTGAAATTATTTTTGTGAATCATGTAAGTTGTTGGTCTAGTTTCATTTTTTTGGGCATATACCTGTAGAGATCTCCCAACACCATTTACTTTTTCCCTTTTTTACACTGTATTTTATTGATTATGCTATTACAGTTTTACCAGTTTTCCCCTCTGCCCTGCATCCCTCAACCATCCAGCATTTCCCCATTCATGTCCATGGGTTGTACATTTAAGTTTTTTGAATTTTCTGTTTCCTATACCATTCTTAACCTCTCCCCATTTAATTTATGCTTACCAATTATGCTTCTTATTCCCTGTACATTTCCCCACATTCTTTCCCTCCCTTTTCCCACTGAAAACCCTCCATGTGATGTTTATTTCTCTGATTCTGTTTCTGTTCTACTTGTTTGTTTAGTTTTTGTTTTCATGGTTTTTCTTTCTGGGGGGGGGGTTCAGTTATTGATAGTTGTGAGTTTGTTTTCATTTTACTGTTCATAGTTTTTGATCTTCAATTTCTTAGGTAAGTCCCTTTAACATTTAATTTAATAAGAGTTGGTGTCGATGAACTCCTTTAACTTTACCTTATCTGGGAGGAACTTCATCTGCTTATCCATTCTAAATGAAAGCTTTGCTGGATAGAATAATCTTGGATGTAGGTCCTTGCTTTTCATGATTTCAAATACTTCTTTTCAGTTCCTTTTTTCCTGCAAGGTTTCTTTTGAGAAATCAGCTGATAGTCTTATGGGAACCCTTTTGTAGGAAACTCTCTTCATTCCTCTTGATGCTTTTAAGATTCTTTCTTATCTTTAATATTGGGTAACTTAATGATGATGATGCAAAGATGATGTGTTCCTCTTTGTGTCCAATTTCTTTGAGATTCTCTGGGCCTCCTGAACTTCCTGGAAGTGTATTTTTTTCACCAGATTGGGGAAGTTTTTCTTAATTACTTGTTCAAAGAATTTTTCAATTTTTTGCTCTTGTTCTTCTCCATCTGGCACCTCTGTGATTCAGATATTGGAATGTTTAAAGTTTTCCCAGAGGTTCCTAAGCCTCTCCTCATCTTTATAAAATTATTTTTTCTTCATTCTTTTCTGGATGGATGCTTATTTCTTCCTTTTGTTCCAAATTGTTGATTTGAGTCCCAGTTTCCTTCCCATCATTGTTGGTTCCCTGAATATTTTGCTTTATTTCACTTTGGGTAGCCTTTATTTGTTCCTTCATTTTGTGACCAAGCTCAATCAGTTCTGTGAGTATCTTGATTACCAGTGTTTTGAACTCTCTATCAGATAGGTTGGCTACCTTCTTGTTGCTTAGCTCTCTTTCTCAGGTTTTGCTTTCTTCTTTCATTTGGGCCCCATTTCTTTGTTTTAGCTCACCTGTTATGTTGTAAGGGCAAGGGGCCTTAAGTATTTTCCAAGGTGGAGTAACACTTTTTGCTGAGTCGTGGCACTTTCTGTGGGAGTAGGATAGGAGAGGGAACAATGCAGCTCACTTTCTCAGCTCTAGCCACAATTTCCAACGAACTCTTGTGTGAGACTAGGAGTTTCTCCCACCATGACAACCCCCACCATGGTTTACAGTTAGCTTTGAGCCTCACTTTCTCATTCAGCCAGCCCCATCTCACTCCCTTGGTCCCATGCCTTGCCACAGGATCTCTCAGCCAGCTCCACCCACATGGTCCTCCTCCTTGCTGCCAGACTGGCTGCCCATCATGCTAACATCAGTCCTTTAAAATTATGAGCAAGCTCTTTGGCCAGCCTAATGTAGCAATCCTGCCCCCTTTACTGATGCCCACCATCAAATCCAGGATTCTCTAAAGATAATTCCCAAAACATGAGCAAAAGAAAAGAGAATTTTTATTTATGGATGGAAGAAGGTACTTAAAAAGTGTTCTCTTGGTGCCATCAAAAATTTATTTTCTGGGCCATTAATCAAATAGATGTGGTGTTACACTTATTTGATTCACAATGGTGAACAGAAAGAAAGGGACAGTCTGAATTTCATTTGAGACAGATGAAAAAACGGGATTCGCTGTGCAGATGGAGAGATGGGCATTTTCAGTAAATGTCTCCAGTACTTTGTCACCAAGGTGCAATAATGCTCGTGTACCACAAGATGGAGACTTTCAAACTGTTTATTTCCCAGTGTTTCTGTTCCAGTTCCATCACCCTTTGGAAAGTGCAGGTCTGGGTTTGGGCTTGGGAAAGTGAGACAGAGTAATGTGGAGGCACACAGGCTTTGAGGATACCTAGATCATTTTTCTTGTCACTGTTATACTGAACACTCATCAGTCCTTGGCTCTCTCCTGATTAGCCTTGTACCAGCATTTTCCATGAAGACACAAAAGACATGCTTAGTAAGTGTGTGGGTGACACAGGGCCAGGGAAGATAACTGGTGCATTTGGATGGCACTAAAAAGATTCTAGAAGAGAAGGTGATGGCGATGAGATAGGTGGGAGCAGAATCCACTTCTCCCTGCCCACAGGTGGAATACCTACCTGATCTTCTGAGGAACAGAGTGAACAGCCAAGGCTATCCCAGCATATATGAAGGTTGGAGGCCAAAACTATAGAGGACATTGAAAAATCATATGGTAAGGAGATCGCTTTGGGTCGATAAGGTCCCGGGGAGCAGTGTGGTGAACCACAGTGGCCGCAGCCCCAGGACTGGCACTTGCCAGGCCACCCACAGGATTCTTGGAAGAAACCCAGGTCAACAGCTTAATCCCCTGACAAAAGGGAGGTTTGAGCAGTACACAATGAACTTGGATGCTTGAAGTCACTGGGAGGAGTAAAGACAAAGTGGCAAAAGCACAGGGGATGTATGCCCCCGCTGAGACTGTGGATGCCAGCTGGGTCATTACCAAAGAATTTGGGGAGCTGGGTGATGCCTGGAGATGGGAGAAGAGTTGGGCCGTGACAGACCCTGACTTGGAGAGTATCTGCTCTGGTTGAAAGTTGGGCTGTATGAGAGACCAGGTGCTTGTTTGAAGTGGCAGGCTTGAACAGGAGTTGTTGTTGTTGTTGTTTTTAAAAAAGACTCTGTGGCTGTTTAGGAAATTCTCCCACAGTGGAATTTTCCCACAGCAGCTGACCCCACTTCCCTTAGCTGTGCCCCTGCAGCCTCAGCAGCCGGGGCTGAGGGCCCACTCCTGCCACCAGGACCGTGGCCATGCCCCTACTCTCCTTCCAGCTACACCTGCAGAGGGCAGTGGTCCATGCACCTGCCCCAGCAGCGAGCTCAACCCAGAAGCAGAGGTCCCCACCCTGCCCAAGTGGTGCAGCAGAGGAGGCTATGAGCTCATACCCACAGCCCTGGGGGTGGCACATGCCAGACCTCAAAGTCCCCACCTCTGTGCCCCCTGCCCCTGCCACTGCAGCAGAGGAGGTCATGCACCCAGACTCGCAACCTCCACCACATCAGCAGAGGAGGCCATGTGCACATGCCCGGTGCCCCAGAGGCATCCGTTGTTTCCACTGCCTTAGCCAGTGTGGCACTCTTGCCCTGTGGGGCTGAACTGGCTAGCTAAGAGGAATATGGAGGCACCCTCCTCACCCCTCACAGAGGAGAGCAGCAGGGCTCAGGAAGTCGGCAGTCCAGAAAGACACCTCAGTGGGGGAGCCAAACTACCCTGAAGAGACTCTGAGAGTCTGTAGCACCTAGGACAGCAAAAAGAGAGAAGATGGTGTGTGAGTTGCCCCTAATTGGTGCACCTCAAAGACGACACAACTACTGAACTGAAGGTGTTGACACATCACAGGAGGACACCAGGGGTCCAGCAGCAAACTGAGAAACTGGGCTAGAGGCTGGGCAACAGTGAAAAGCACAGCCCTGCTCAAAAGCACAGGAAGGGAGAAAAGCAGAGACCCTATCCCTGTCAGACAGCTGCAACCAGGAAGACCAGCAGAACTCGCTTGGCCAGTTTAAAGCCTGCAAGAGACTTAATTTTTTATTTCTTTCTTTATTGTTCTCTTTTTTCCACAATGACACAATAAAACCTGGAGCTGTGAAAAGACCAGAGTCAGACTCAAAGAGTGGTCATCCCCAAAATTGAGAAACTGAGACAAATTTCATTTTGCTATTCCAGAATACTTACAAGTGATTGTTTATTTGTATTATTACCTTTTTCATTATTTTACTTTTTTATATTATTAGTATTTTTTATTTAATGTTGTTCAAGTACAGTTTTCTGTCTTTTACTCCCATACCAGTGCCCCCCCCCACCACCAGTGCTCCCCACCTCCCTCCCATTTCCACCCCCCTTAGTTGTTGTCCATGTGTCCTTTATACTTGTTCCTGCGAATCCTTCCCCTTTTCCCCTGAAATTCTCTCCTTTCTTCCCTCCGGTCACAGTCCATCTATTCTCTATTTCAGTGTATTTGGTTATATTTTGCTTGCTTGCTTGTTGTTCAGGTTCCTGTTAAAGGTGAGATCATATGGTATTTATCTTTTACCGCCTGGCTTATTTCACTCAGCATAATGTTTTCCATTTCCATCCATGGTCTTGCAAAGGGTAGGAGCTCTGTCTTTCTTTCTGATGCATAAAATTTCATTGTGTATATGTAACATGATTTTTTGATCCATTCATTTACTGACGGGCACCTAGGTTGCTTCCACTTCTTGGCTGTTGTAAATTGTGCTGCTATGAACATTGGGGTACATAGGTCCTTTTGGATTGGTGTTTTAGGGTTCTTAGGATGTAATCCTAGCAGTGGAATTGCTGAGTCAAAAGGAAGGTCCATTTTTAGTTTTCTTAGAATATTCCATGCTGTTTTCCATGATGGTTGTACCAGTCTGCAATCCCACAAACAATGGATTACGGTCCCCTTTTCTCCACAACTTCTCCAACACTTGTTTGTTGCTTTGTTTATGATGGCCATTCTGACCAGAGTGTAAAGTGGTATCTCATTGTGGTTTAATTTGCATCTCTCTGATAACTAGCAATAATGAGCATCTTTTCATGTGTCTCTCTGGACCTTCTGTATGTCCTCCTTGGAGGTGTCTGTTCAAGTCCTTTGCCCACTTTTTAATTGGGCTGCTTGTCTTCTTAGAGTGGATTCATGTGAGTTCTTTGTATGTTTTGGAGATTAAACTTTGTCTGAGGCATCACTGGAAAATATGTTTTCCAATACAGTTGGTTCTCTTTTTATTTTAATACTGTATTCTTTAGCCATGCAAAAGCTTTTAATTTTGATGAGATCCCATTTGTTTATTCTTTCCTTTATGCTGCTTGCTCTAAGGGACATACTAGTAAAAATATTGCTACATTAAATATCTGAGATTTTCCTGCCAGTGTTCTCCTCTAGGACTTTAATGGTTTTGTGGCTTATATTTAAGTCTTTTACCCACTTGGAATTTATTTCGGTGTATGGTGTAAGTTGGTGTTCCAGTTTCATTTTTTTGGATGTAGCTGTCTAGTTCTCTTAACACTATTACTTGAAGAGGCTATTTTTACTTCATTTTATGTTACTGCCCCCTTTGTTGAACATTAATTGACTGTAGAGATTTGGGTTTATTTCTGGGCTCTCTGTTCTATTCCATTGGTCTATGTGCCTGTTTTTATGCCAGTACCAGGCTGTTTTGATTACAGTGGCCTTGTAGTATAGTTTGATATCAGGTATTGTAATCCCTCCTACTTTGCTCTTCTTTCTCAAAATTGCAGCTGCTATTCGTGGTCTTTTGTAGTTCCATATAAATTTTTGAAGTGTTTGTTCTATGTCTGTGAAATATGCCATTGGTACTTTAATAGGTATTGCATTGAATCTGTAAATTGCTTTGGGTAGTATGGACATTTTGATGATGTTAATTCTTCCAATCCATGAACACGGTATATGTTTCCATTTATTTGTGTCTTCCTTGATTTCTTTCTTCAGTGTTGTGTAGTTTTCTGCATACAGGTCTTCTACCTTCTTGGTTAGGTTTATTCCCAGATATTTTATTTTTGTGTTTACTATATCAAATGGGATTTTTTTCTTGATTTCTGCTTCGGCTGTTTCATTGTTAGCATACAAAAATGCTTTTGATATCTGGATATTGACTTTGTATACCACTGTTTTGCCAAGTTCATTTATTACATCAAGCAGTTTTGGAGTAGAGTCTATAGGATTTTCCATGTACACTATCATGTCATCTGCAAACAATGACAGTTTTTTTCCTCCTTTCAAATTTGGATACCTTTTATTTCCTTTTCTTGTCTGATGGCTGTGACTACAACTTCCAATATTATATTGAATAGAAGTGGTGAAAGTGGACAACTTTGTCTTGTTCCTGATCTTAGTGGAAAAGCTTTTAGTTTTTTCCCATTGAGTATATAGAATGTTGGCTGTAGGTCTCTCACATATGGCCTTTATTATATTGAGGAATGCTCCCTCTATTCCCACTTTGTTGAGTGTTTTTATCATAAATAGGTGTTGTACCTTATCAAAAGCTTTTTCTGCATCTATTGATATGATCATGTGATTTTTGTCCTTGCTTTGTTTATGTGATGTATTGCTTTTACTGATTTGTGAATATTGGACCATCCTTGCATCCCTGGGATGAATCCCACTTGGTTGTGGTGTATGATCATTTTGATGTATTGTTGGATGCGATTTGCCAATATTTTGTTGAGGATTTTAGCATCTATGTTCATTAGCAATATTGGCCTGTGGTTTTCTTTCTTTGTTGTGTCTTAATCTGGTTTTGGAATTGGGATGATGCTGGCTTCATAAAGAGAGTTTGGGAGTCTTCCATCATTTTGAATTTTTTGGAATAGTCTGTGAAGTATAGAGGTTAGCTATTCTTTAAAAGCTTTGTAGAATTCTCCTGTGAAACCATCTGCTCCAATGCTTTTGTATGATGGGAGTTTTTTTATTGCTGCTTCAATTCATTTGCTCTTGTTTGTCTGTTCAGGCTTTCTGCTTCTTCATTGAGTTTTGAAAGATTATGTTTTTCTAGAAATTTGTCCATTTCACCTAGATTTTCAAGTTTCTTGGCATACAGTTCTTCATAGGAATTTCTTACCATTTCTTCTATTTCTTTGGTGTCAGTGTAATCACTTCTTTTTCATTTCAGATTGTGTTTATTTGGGTCCTCTCTTCTTTTCGTGATGAGTCTACTTAATGGCTTGTCGATTTTGTTTATCCTCTTAAAAAAACAGTTTCTGGATTCATTGTTCCTTAGAATTGTGCTTTTAGTCTCTATGACATTTAACTCTGCTCTGATCTTGGTTATCTTCTTCCTTCTACTTGATCTGAGCTGTCTTTCGTGTTGTTACTCGACTTCTTGTAGGCGTACGGTTAGGTTGTTTGTTTAAAGTGTTTCTATCTTTTTTGGATAGGCCTGTATTGCTATGAATTTCCTTCTCAGGACTGCCTACACTGTGTCCCATAAGTTTTGGGTTGTTGTGAGTTCATTTTCATTTGTTTCCAGAAACTTTTTGATTTCTTCCCTAATTTCATTCTTGACCCATTTGTTGTTTAATAGTGTGCCATTCAATCTCCATGTTTTTGAATGTTTTGGGTTTTTTCCTTTGGGGTTGGTTTCCAGTTTCAGTCCCTTGTGATTAGAGAAAATGCTTGGGATAATTTAAATTTTCTTGAATTTGTTGAGGCTTGTTTTGTCACCTATCATGTGGTCGATCTTTGAAAATGTTCCCTGCACATTTGAAAACAATGTGTATTTAGCTTCTTTGGGATGAAGGGCTCTATATATATCAGTTAAGTCTATTTCGTCTACGATTTTGTTCAATTCCACAATATCTTTGTTGATATTTTGTTTGGAAGATCTGTCCATTTTTGACAGTGGGGTGGTAAAATCCCCTATTATAATTGTGTTGCTATCAATATCTTTCTTGAAGTCCTCTAAGATTTTCTTTATATATTTTGGTGCTCCTATGTTGGATGCATATATATTTACAATGTTTATGTCTTCTTGGTGTATTCTTCCCCTGAGTATTATGAATTGACTTTCTGGATCTCTTCTTATGGTCCTTTTTTTGAAGTCTGTTTTGTCTGATATGAGTATTGCTGCTCCGGCTTTTTTTTTCTAGGCCGTTTGCTTGGAATATTTGTTTCCAGCCCCTCACTTTTAGTCTGTGTAGGTCTTTTGTCCTGAGGTGGGTCTCTTGTAGGCAGCAACTGTGTGGGTCATGCTTTCTAATCCATTCAGCTATTCTATGTCTTTTGATTGGAGCATTTAATCCATTTACATTTAAGGTTATTATTGATAGGTACTTATTACTTGTCCTTTTTATACGTGTGCTTCTCATTGTCTCTCTCTTTTTCTTCCTTTCCTTAAAGCAGCCCTTTTAGTATTTCTTGCAGAGCTGGTTTGGTGGAGGCATATTCTTTTAGACTTCTTTTGTCTTGGAAGCTCTTTATTTGGCCTTCCATTTTTATTGAGAGCCTTGCTGGGTAAGGTAGCCTTGGTTGTAGGCCTCTGGTTCTCATTACTTGGAATATTTCTTGCCATTCTCTTCTTGCTTGGAGTGTTTCCATTGAGAAGTCAGCAGCTAAACTCATTGGGACCCCCTTGTGTGTTACTTCCTTTGTCTCCCTTGCTGCCTTTAAGATTGTCTTCTTGTCTTGATTATTTTGCCATTTTAATGATGATGTGTCTTGAAGTAGGCCTCTTTGTGTTCCTCTTGATTGGAACACTCTGTGATTCCTGGATTTGTGTGACTTTTTCTCTCANATGGATGGAACTGGAAAGCATTATGCTGAGTGAAATAAGCCAGGTGTTGAAGGACAAATACCATATGATCTCACCTCTAACAGGAAGCTAAACAACAAAGCAAACAAGCGAGCCTTTTTTTCTTTTCTTGCTCTTTCTGGGAGTTTTCTTCTACTTTGTCCTCCAACTCAATCATCCCATCTTTTGCTCCACGGTTCTTGCTTTTGATTCCTTCCACTGTGTCCTTCAGCTCCGAAATTGTATTCTTCATTTCCTCTTGGCCCTTGCTGATAGTTCCTATATCCTCTTTCTTGTTGATATAGTTTGCTGTGAGTTCATTGTAGCTCCCCTGTAGTTTCTGGTAGCTCATTGTGAGCTCTTTGAACTTCCTGACAACCAGTGCCTTGCATTCAATATCTGATAGCTGACTTGCCTCTATTTCATCTAGCATTCTTTCTGAGGTTTCCTCCTTTCCTTTCACTGGGGGGTTGTTTCTTTGTCATCTCATTGTTTGTGAAGCTCTTCTTGTTAGCTTCAGCTTCTCAAACTGATTGTTCTGGCTTTCTGGATTTATGGTGTGAACTTCTGTGGTATAATACCTGTGAGATTCAGTGGTGTAGTCTCCGTGGTTTCCCCAGTTTGCTTGTCTTGGGCTGTCCTTTATGTTGGCTCTGAGTTTGTCTTTGGGTTTTTGTTGTTCCTGGAGGGGTTTTTTTTTGTGGGTCCTTCCCACCAGCTGATGAACTGTTGGTCCCTCTGTCCACTACCTGTTTTAATTTGTTGTGCTGGTGAGGGCAGGTTGTGTTGAAGCTAGTTCTTCTGAGTGTACAGGGTTTTGAGGATTGTCTTTTGCTCTTGTTCAGTTGTTTGCCCTGGGCAGTTTCTCCACTGTTTAGTTGTATTTCCAGATAGGTCTTGGGTTGAAGTTTGTGTGGTTTCCATTCCCTCCTTCACCATCTTCTGTTGTTATCTTTTGGTGGTTTCTTGGTTGTTGGGTTTTCTCTTTCTTTGGGTATCCTGGTGTTCACCACTTCCACCTACTCTTTTTTTGTATGTGGGTGATCAGTTGGAGGGGAGGCAAAATGGTTTATGACAGTAGGAGAGTATCTATGATATTTACAGTAGCAGCGGGTAGAGAAAAGATAGGAGATCCCCTGACCGTGTACAGCAATAACCATAATCTTCAACCCAACTACCCACTTTTTAGAAAGGATGGAAAGAAGAGAAGGCTCTTGTTGGAGAGAGAAGGTTTGTGAGTTGGATCTAGAAAGCAGTGAGGTTGAGGGAGGTCAGATTGTGAGGTAAAGTGAGAATAAAGGATGGTAAATAGGTGTAGTGTGAGAGAGAATCGAGTTAAGCACTACACTATTATAGTTCAGGCAACAATGAACTGGGCTAAGATCTGGGGGAGGAGGGTGTTGTGTAGTATTTACAATAATATATAACAGGTATTATTTACAATAATATTAGAGCAACAATCATATGACAGAATCTATGAGATACCAAGGTTAGGGAGTATTGTTGGGACCTTCAATAGTGTGCTAACTGGGCAAGGGGAAGTAAAGGACAGTAAATGAGCAGTACACTCAGAATAAGGGAACAGGGGAAACCTGTCAAGTGATACAATATATCCAACCTAGGTAAAGAAGACTATACAGAAAGAGGAGGAATACAAAGATACTATTAAAATAAAAGATGTAAGAACAATAAAAAATAATGAAAAAATACAAATATGCAGTAACTTGTAGTTTTCCTGCTATAGCAAATTGAAATTTGTCTTTCTGTCTCTATATTGGGATGCCCAACTCTGGGTCTTTGGGTCCAATTCTGGTCTTTTCACTGTTCCAAGTCTTTTGTCTCACTTGTGGGGGGAGGGTAAAAAGAAGAAAAAGGCAGCAGAAGGGAGGAAAAAGCAATAAGTTTGGAAAGAAAGGAAGGAGGAATAAAACAAGAAAGAAGAAGAGAGACGGTAAAAGTATTAAAAGATAAAACAATAATGAAGTTTAAAAAATAAAACATTAGTTAAACAAAAACAAAACCAAAAAACCCCCCAAAACCCTCTTGTTGGTTTCCAGCTGGCCAAACTGTTTTTTATGGTCTCACTGGCTGCAGCAGTCTGAGGGGCAATTGGTGCGGCCCTTCTTCCTTCTTGGTGTACTCAGACGGTCTCATGAGTACTCTCCCAAAATCCAGACCAGCATCTTTCCCCAGTGCCCCCACTGAAAACAGACTTTCCCCAGGAATAACAGTCCTGGGCTGGGGTGTGTGCCTGCACTCCCAGCCTTGCTAGGCTTCCTTGGTCCCACAGGCTTGGGTGTGAACCTTTCCCTGTGCTACAGGGAATGCAAGGGCGACTCTCAATTCTCCCAAGCCACAGACCACAGACTCCATGGGTGATCAAGTCCCCCTTGTTTGCTTCCTTGTTCCCATTCCTCTCTCTGACACCTTAAGCAAACAGGTCTCTCCTGGCATTTTTTAAACTGCACCTGGCCAGGGAGGGAGGGAGCTGATGACCTGGCTCTCTCCCAAGGACCTTGCTGCCAGCCATCGGCTCCCAGAGAGTTTGCAGCAGACCCGGCTGGGGGCCCTGGCATGGCCCAGCAGAGGCAGCAGCCTGGCCTGTGGCTTCTGTGCTGTTCCCTCGGACCTTATTGACCTGCAGCTGTCTCCTCACCATCTGGTCTTTCATTGTCCGCTACAATTTCTAGACTCCTATTTTCCTATATGCCGAGTCACTGTGGGCTATCTGCTGTGTTTCTCTGCAGATCAGCCAGGTTTTTCTCCCATGCATGGGGGGAAGAGGAGTCCATTGTCCTACTCCTACGCCATCTTCTCCTATCCCTACCTTAGTATTTTTTATTTCTCTTCTTTTTATTTAGTTTTCTTCATCTTGCTTATTTAATTGCATTGTCTGACTAGTTTTCCTTGTTTTATCTTTCATAGTTTATTTTTAATTTTCCTTCTTTCACTTTACTTGTGCTGTAGTAGCACCCTACTCTAGATTGTGTACTTCCTAGTCTTGTTATTCAGATCATATAGATTCTGCCATATGCTTGTTGCTCCATTACTATTGTAAGAAATTATTGTTCCATACAATTGAAAATAATACATAGCACCCCTTCCAGATCTTAGCTCACTTCACTATCTTCCAGAACTTTATTACTGTTCTGGTTAACTCTATTCTCTCACACCCTACACCTATTTTCTATCCTTTACTCTCACTATATTTCATAATCTGACACTCTACCAGCTCACTGATTTCTGGATCCAACTCACAATCCTTCCCCCACCCCTAACAAGAGTTCTATCTTTTTCCACCCTATCTAAAAGGTGACTAGTCGCGTGAAATATCATGGTTAACACTATACATATCTAAAGGATTTCCTATCTCTTCTCTATGGGTTGGTACTATAAGTTCCATGGAATACACTCCCTTTGTCTTTATCCATTTTACCTTCCCTCTCCAACTGACCACATAAAAGAGCAAGTGAAAGCCTTGAACACCAGTATACCTGCTGGAAAAGAAAATCCACCAACAAAGGAACCAGCAACAGATAATAATGGAAGAAGGTGAAGAAGTGAGTGGAAGCCACACTAACCTCTACCCAGGACCAATTTGAAAATATACCTAAATGGTGGAGAAATTGCCCAGAAAAAAACAACTGAACAAGAGCACGATAGAAGACTCAAAATCTTGGACAGACGGAAGAACCATCTTCAACACAACCTGTCCACACCTACACAGCAGAATACAAGACATGGTGGGCAGAGTTACCCTCAGTTAAACAACAGTAGGGAAGCACCCACCAAAGAAAGACCCAACAATATTCAAAACCCAAAGATACACAGAGAGCCAACATAAGCAACAGCCCAAGACCATCAAGTTCAGGAAATTAAGGAGACTATACTACTGAATCTCACAGGTCTTCTACCCCAGAAGATCACACCATAAACCCAGGGAGTCAGAACAGATCAATTTAAGAAGCAGAGGCTAACAAGAAGAGTTTCATAAAAACAAGAAGACAAAGAAATAAACCCCAAATAAAAGGAAAGTAGGAAGCCACAGAAAGAATGCTAAATGAAATAGAGGCAACTCAACTATAAGACATTGAGTTCAAAGCAGTGGTTATAGGGAAGCTCAATGAGCTCCCAGAGAATCACAAAAACTACAGGGAAACTACAACAAACTCACTGCAAACTATATCAATATGAAAAAGGAAATAGAAACTAGCCACAAGGGCCAAGAGGAAATGAAGAATATAATTTCTAAGCTGAAGGAAACAGTAGAAGGAATCCAAAAAAGGCTAGATGAAGCAGAGGATAAAATCAGCCAGTTGGAAGAAAAGATAGAAAAAAATATCCAGAAAAATCAAGAAAGGGAAAGGAGACTCAGAAAGAAGTAAGAGGTGTTAAGGGAACTCCAGGACAACATGTATAATAATGATATTTGTATAATAGAGATACTAGAAGGAGAAGAAGATGAGCAAGGGATAGGAAACCTGTTTGAAAAAGTAAAGATGGAAAACTTCCCTAATTTAATGAGAGAAAAATTACACAAATTCAAAAAACACAGACAGTCTCAAACAAAAGGAACACAAAGAAGCCCACTTCAAGACACATCATAATTAAAATGGCAAAATTTCAAGACAAAGTGAGAATCCTAAAGGCAGCAAAGGAGAAATAAGTAACATACAAGGGAGCCCCAATAAGACTAGGAGGTGACTTCTAATGGAAACACTTCACACCAGAAGGGAATGACAAGAAATATTCCAAGTAATGAAAAACAAAGGCCTGCAACTGAGACTACTCTATCCAGCAAGGTTCTCATCAAAATGGAAGGCCAAATAAGGAGTTTCCCAGACAAAAGAAGCCTCAAACAGTACATCTCCTTCAAACCAGCTCTGCAAGAAATGCTAAAGAGACTGCTTTAAGAGAAATAAAAAAGAATGAGAGAGAGAGGAACACAGGTATAAAAAATGGCAATGAATAAGTACCTATCAATAATAATCTTAAATGTAAATGGATTAAATGCTCCAATCAAACCACATAGAATAGCTGAATGGATAAGAAATTATGACCTAAAAATACACTACCTATAAGAGACCCACCTCAGAACAAAAGACCTATACAGACTGAAAGTGAAGGGCTGGAACCAATTAGTCCAAGCAAATGGACAGGGGAAAAAAAGCCAGAGTAGCAATACTCATATCAAACAAAATAGACATCAAGAAAAGGGCCATAAAAAAGACCCAGAAGATCACTTAGTAATACTCAAGGGAAGAATCCACCAAAAGGACAAAAACTTTGTAAATATATATGCAACCAACATAGGAGCAACCAAATACATAAAGAAAATCTTGAAGGACTTCAAGAAAGCTATTGACAGCAACACTATTATAGAAGGAGATTTTAACACCCCACCATTAATAGATCTTCCAAACAAAATAAATAGATCTCCCAAGCAAAATATCAACAAGGATATTGCAGCATTGAACAATGTTCTAGATCAAATGACAGCATTGATATATATAGAACCTTTCATCTCAAAGAAGGAAAATACACATTCTTTTCAAATGCACATGGAATATTTTCAGTGATAGACCACATGGTCAGACACAAAACAAGCCTCAACAAATTCAAGAAAATTGAAGTTATATCACACACTTTTTCCAACCACGCATGACTGAAATTAGACACCAACCTCAAGGAAAAAATTTAAAAACACTCAAACTCTTGGAGATTGAATAGCATACAGTTAAAAGATGAATAGGTGAAAGAAGACATCAAAAGTTCTTGGAAAAAATGAAAATGAATTTAGAACAGTCCAAAACCTATGGGACACAGCAAAGGCAGTTCTGAAAGGGAAGGTCATAGCAATACAGACCTACCTTAAAAAAGAGAAACATGTCACATAAACAACCTAACCCTACGCTTACAAGAGCTCAAGGAATAACAACAAAGACCTTCCAGAGCAAGTAGAAGGAAGGAAATAACCAAGATCAGAGCAGAATTAAATGACATAGAGACTAAAAGCACAATTCTAAGGACCAATAAATCCAGGAGCTGGTTCTTTAAAAAGATAAACAAAATCAAGTAAAAAAGAGAGAGGACCCCAAAACACAATCAGAAATGAAAGAGGACAGATTACAACTGATACCACAGAGATATAAAGGATTGTAAGCAATCACTATGAAGAACTACATGCTAAGTAATTTGAAAACCAAGGTGAAATGGACAAATTTTCAAAGAAATATAATCTCCCAAAACTGAATAAAAAAGAAGCAAAAAGCCTGAACATACCAATAACAGCTGATGAAATTGATGCAATAATAATAATAAAAAAACTCCCAACACACAAAAGCCCTGGACCAGATGGTTTCACAGGAGAATTCTACAAAGCATTTAAGAAAGAGCTAACCCCTATCCTTCACAGACTATTCAAAAAAAATCCAAGAAGATGAAAGACTTGCAAACTCCTTTTATGAAGCCAGCATCATCCTAATTCCAAAACCAGATAAAGACACAACAAAGAAAGAAAAATGCAGGCCAGTATCTCTGGTGAACATAGATGCTAAAATCCTCAACAAAACACTGGCAAATCGCATCCAGCAATATGTAAAAAATCATTTGTGATGACCAAGTGGGATTCATACCAAGGATGGTACAATATACTCAAATCCATAAATGTAATACATCACAAAAACAAAATGAAAGACAAAAATAACATGATTATATTAATAGATGGAGAAAAATCATTTGATAAGGTACAGCACCCATTTGTGATTAAAACACTCAGCAAAGTGGAAATAGAGGGAGCATTCCTCAGCATAATAAAGGCCATATATGAGAGACCCACAGCCAACATCATATTCAATGGGCAAAAACTTAGAGTTTTCCCACTAAGATCAGGAATAGAACAAGGATGCCCACTTTCACCACTCCTATTCAACATAGTATTGGAAGTCCTAGCCACAGCAATCAGACAATAAAAAGAAATAAAAGGCATCCAAATTGAAAAGGAGGAAGTAAAACTGTCATTGTTTGCAGGTGACATGATAGTGTACATAGAAAATCCTATATTCCAACAAACACTACTTCACTTAATAAGCGAATTTGGCAAAACAGCAGGATACAAAGTCAATACTCAGAAGTCAAAGGCATTTTTGTACACCAACAATGAAATACCAGAAACAGAAATCAGGAAAAAAATCCCATTTGATATAGCAACAAGAAAAACAAAATGTCTAGGAATAAATGTAACCAAATACCTGTACTCAGAAAACTACACAACACTGAAGAAAGAAATTAAGGATGACACAAATAAATGGAAATATGTACCATGTTCATGGGTTGGAAGAACTGTTATCATCAAAATGTCCATACTACTCAAAGCAATTTATACATTCAATGCAATGCCTATTAAAGTACCAATGGCATATTTTACAGATATAGAACAGACACTCCAGAAATTTGTGTGACTAAAACAAAAGCAAACTAAGAGGTCAGCTAGATCAGGAGCGGAACCATAGAAATGAAGATCACTTGGAGGGTTACCAACAGGGGAGTGGGCGGAGGAGAAGGGGGAAAAAGATACAGAGAATAAGTAGCATAGATGGTAGGTAGAAAATAGACAAGGGGGAGGGCAAGAATAGTATGGGAAATAAAGAACCTAAAGAACTTGTGACACAGGGACATAAACTAAAGTGGGGGATTGGGGGGAGGGGTGTGCAAGGTAGAGGGGAATGAAGGGGGAAATGGGACAACTGTAAAGGTATAATCAATACAATATATTTTTTAAAAAAGAAATGTGTGTGGAAGAATATATGACCCTGAATAACTATAGCAATTTTCAGAAAGAAGAACAAAGTAGGAGGGATCAGAATAGCTGATATCAAATGGTATTACATGGCCACTGTAATCAAAACAGCCTGATAGTAACATAAGAACACACATATGGACCGTGGAACAGTATAGAGAGCCCAGAAATAAACCCTAGTCTCTACAGTCAATTAATATTTGACAAAGGGGGCAGCAGCTTGAAATGGAGCAAAAATAGCCTCTTGAACAAATGGTGTTGGGAGACTGGACAGCTACATCCAAAAAAACAATGAACCTTGACCATCAACTTACAGCATGCACAAAAATAAATTCAAGATAAAAAAAGACCTAAATATAAATTGTGATACCATAAGTCCTTCAGGAGGGGACAGGCCTGAAAATCTCAGATATTCCATGCAGCAATATTTCACTGATGTGTCCCCTAGAGCAAGGGACATAAAGGAAATAATAAACAAATGGGATCTCATCAAATAAAAAACTTCTGCACAGCTAAAGAAAACAGCATTGAAATGAAAAGAGAACAATCTTTGTGGAAAACCATATTTGCCAATGATACTTGGGACAAGAGGCTGATCTCCAAAATGTACAAAGAACTCACATGACTCTACTCCAGGAAGACAAATGACCCCATTTAAAAAAAGGGCAAAATGGGCAAAAATACTTCTCCAAGTAAGACATACAAAGGACTCTGGGACATATGAAAAGATGGTCAGCATCAGTACCCATCAGAGAGATGCAAATTAAAACCACAATGAGATACTACTTCAGACCAGTCAGACAGGTCATCATAAACAAATCAACAAACAAGTGATAAAGAGGATGTGGAGAAAAGGGAATTCTAGTCCACTGTTGGTGGGATTGTAGACTGGTGTAGCCACTGTGGAAAACAGTACGGAACTCCCTAAGAAAACTAAAAATGGATTCGCCTTTTGACCCAGCACACTGCCAGAATTATATCCTAAGAACCCTGAGACATCAATTCAAAAGAATCTATAGACCCCAATGTTCATAGCAACAGCCAAGTGCTGGAAGCAACATAAGTGCCCATCAATAAATGACTGGATCAAAAAGCCATGGTACATTTCCACAATGGAATTCTATGCAGCAGAAAGAAAGAAGGTGCTCCTACCCTTTGCAACAGCATGGATGGAACTGGAAAGCATTATGCTAAGTGCAGTAAGCCAGGTGTTGAATGACAAATACCATATGATATCATCTTTAACAGGAACTTAATCAACAAAACAAACAAACAAGCAAAATATAACCAAAGACATTGAAATAGAGGATGGGCTGACAGTGACCAGAGAGGAGAAGGGAGGGTATTATAGGGGGAAAGGGTGAAGGGTTTACAGGTACAATTATAAAGGACACATGGACAATAACAGTGGGGTTTGGAAATGAAGGGAGGTGGGGAGGACTGGGGGGTTGGGTTGAGGTGGGGGAAAAAGGCAGGAACATTTTGAACAAATTTTAAAAAATAAAAAAATACTTAAAAAGAAAAACCTATGGTACATTTACCATATGGAATACTATGCAGCAAAGAGAAAGAAGGAGCTCCAACACTTTGATACAGAATGGATGAAACTGGAGAACAGCATGCTAAGTGAGATAAACCAGGCAGTGAGGGACAAATACCATAGTATCTCACCTTTAAGTGGAACCTAATAAAAAAAACAAAAAAGCAAACAAAATATAACCAGAGACATTGAAATTAAGAACAATCTGACAGTAACCAAAGTGGAGGTGGGAGAGGATAATGGGGGTGTAGGGAGGGAGGATTTTCAGGAATAAACATAAAGGACACATGGAGAAAACTATGGGAGCAAGGTAGGGAGGTGGGGAGCTGGTGTGTGGGGAGGAGTAAATGCAGACAACTGTACTTGAACAACAATGAAATGATTTTTAAAAAAGAAAAAAAGAAAAGCAAATGATAATTTATATGTTCTAAAAATAGAATGTAAATAAACAAATAAATAAAGATTCTAAGAAAACTTACATTGTGCTGAAATCTACAAGATGAAAGTGAACAGGCAGAAATGTACAGGTTTACCTTTGCTGGAATAGTAAAAAGCCCTCCAAACAGTGAAAGAGGAGATCTGAATATGACAATACTAACAGACCAATACTAACATGATCATGATGACTTGATGATTACAGAACTACCACCTAACCCAGTGCTACTCTGAGTGTGGTCCACAGACCAGCAGTTGTTTGTTGTTTCCTGTGCTTCTGCTAGGCTGTCAATGAACTTCATCACAAAGCACATTGTGTACTAGAGCCAAACTAGAAAAACTTCCCTGGTGAAGGAGGCAGGGCACCAACCTACATACCATCCTGAACACCTCATCTCTTGGAGGGCCCACCCTTTGAATTTTAAAGGGCATTGGATTTTAAAGGCTCCTTGGTGTCAGTACTTAATACTACTTGTGCTAAGTACTCTAAATGTAACATCAAATTTATGTCGAGTCATAGTGTACTTAGGGCTGATATAGTGAAATGTATCAATAAAGATGCCTGTACCAAATTGCCTCAATTCCCTTGTTTGATGGGTGATAACAATACTATCAAACTTAAAGGGTTATTTTTGGTCAATAATGCAGGTAAAGGTTGTGTAATGAATTCTGGCACATGGTGTGAGCTTAGAAACTGGAAGTGAGTAGTAGTGTGTTTCTGATTAACACCTCTTTGAGGCAAATACTGTTGTCACCCCTTTTGCAGATGAGGAAATGAGCTAAGTTTCAATCAAGCTTAATAGGATCATGTGTTCATGCAATTTTGAAGTGGCAGAGCTCAGACTTAAAACCAGGAATTCTCCGCCTCTAAATTTCAAGCAAATGCTTATGCCTTGTAGCATGCTGCAGTCTCTGGTTAGACTAGATCACTGGCTTTCAGTGTTTTGACCAAATTCAATGATGGGGTGATGGTAATATAGTAGACATGCAAATTCACATATATATAGTTAGAATCAAAAGTTCCATGACATAATTCTTGCCCCTCATGAATGCAATGCACTCTGATATTTTCTACTCTACTTTATTTCATTTATAAAGGTAAAGCTGGTGGTGACCTCTGAAATGGATTTCATTGTGCACAAATGAGCTGTAACTCACAACTTGAAACACTGTACCAGCAATTTCTATGGGTCCTTTATTCTCCTAAAAACCAAAAACAGAGACAAAATCTTTCAAGTCAATTTCATTAGTACAGAACAGAAGACCTGGATATGTTCATGTGAAAAAAAATAAGGTTTTAGCCAAGGTCTATATCTGGAAACAGTTTAATCTTGGGCATAAATGCTGACCTTTCGGCCACACCCCTCAGGAATAGTGCATTCCCTCTTGGGTGCCATATTAAGAGAAATCAAGAACCTGAAATGCGTTAAGAGAAGGAAAATCAAATGAGGAAAGGTCTGGAATTATTTAAGGAACCAGGAATGTTTCATCTAATTTTGAAGGAAAACAGTCTCTAAACCATTTTTAAGAAAAAAGTATTTCTTGATAACAAAGCTTTAAGATGGGAGCATTATCCTTCAGGACTGAATGTCTTGTCTGATGCCTTATATTACTTAAAGCTTATTCCTATTAAGTTTTTAGATTTTGGTGTCTATAGGGAGAAAGTTGTAAAATGATTTTTTCACAAGTCCCATCATGTAAAGACCAGCAGGAATCTACTGCTGTCAGGATACAAAGAGGAGCTCACAAGCTTGCTGCTGGCAAGATTTTTGCACATCTTCAAAGGGATTTTGAAAGGGGGTGGGCGAAGATCTCCAGCCTAGGTTTGGTCTTAAAACACACACATTCCTTTGCCTGGAGACTGGCCCTACTTTGTGGGAAAGGCCCCTGTACCTGAAGCTCTGGACAGGGAGGAAGCACTTGTCCTGATGTTTCTCTCCCTCTTGGGCTCCAGCTGAGAGCTAGTTCTCTCTGTGTCAGGACAGGAGGGAGTGAGAGGCTGGGAAAACCCCTCCCTAGGTTTCCACTGAGGCATCTGATCCCTATAACTGGAAGTCCCCCTCAAAGCAGGTTACAACAATAGAAGTCTGCACTACTGCTGCTGAGGAGGGCATTATATTGCAACAAGAACAGAGGATTTGCTGGTATTTTATAGTTTCAGGAAGGAAGAGGAAGAAAGCTGTCAAGAATGACTCAGAGGTTATATGATTTGCTCTCAGAGGAAAACTGAGAGCAAAACAGGACCACTGAAACCAAGGTGCCAAACTGAAGTGCTATAAACTGTGGGAAAAATGTAAGGATGCTTCTAATGATACTGTGTGGCTAAGAGTTGCAGCCATGTTCATGAAAGTTGGAAATAAAGCTGGAGTGGTTAAAGTATATTGATTTTGTTGTTCAAGTGATTATGACCCAATGTTACATATAGATACTTGGAGAAAACTTTGATCCTAATTGAGATCTTCAGGATGTTGAAACTTCGCTGTAGTCCTGAAAAACATATTAATTCATTTGTCATTTGTTGACATCTCAGATTGAGTTTAACTTTTAGAATGCAATTAATCCATTTAGTTTTGGTGGTTCTTTCAGTAGACTTAAAATAGCCACATTAATTCTGAAAATGATTGTCTGTATTTTCTGATTTCTCAGACAAGTGGAGTCCAATAGCACCTCAGTGACTTAACACACCTTCTTGTTTAATGGGATCTGAGAGGAGGGGATGCTGAATCAGAGGAAATTTTGTGCCTCAAAGATGGAGTTGGGGGGGGGTGAAGTGATACACAGGATGATGAAAAAAGCAGCAGTTAATGTGTATCATGTGCTCACTACACACTGAATGGTGTTCTTACCACTATATACAGTGATCTAATTTGATCTTCAGCTGCCCAATTAAATAATAATTATTATATTTTAAACAATTTAAGTTGATTTGAGAAAGAAAGGAAAGGAGAGAGAGTGAGACATGAATTTGTTGTTCCACTTATTTATGCATTCATTTGTTGACCAGACCAGGAATTGAAGCTGCAACCTTGGTGTATCTGGACTACACTCTAGTAAATGGAGTTACCTGGCCAGGGTCAATAATAATTAGGAATACTTTCTTTGCCATAAAGGAAGCTAAAGTAGAGAGAAGCTAGCAGATTTGCCCAAGATCCCAGATTTGCAAGCTGGGATGGCCTGACCAAGGAGGTACCATGAACACTTCCTAGGCAGGTATTATCTTTTCCTGCCTTGATAAATTGGCAGTAGGGAAACTGGAGAAACTATCTCCTAGGAGACAGTGTTGTTTCAAACGTCAAGTGATAACATGGGACCCAACATCAGGAAAAGAGACATTCTCCTCCCATTTTCCAAAACCAAAGGGAAGCCTGAGGCTTTGGGTGGCTTTCAAGTGGAGCCCATAACCCTTTCAGAAGCTCCACGCCCAAAGAGCACCTGAAGTCCTGCAGTTGAGGAACCTTTCTCAGGTGCACATGCACGGTAAATTGCACAAGTGGGAGGGGTGGGGGTATTCAGGCCTTTGTGGCCTTAACCTGGATCTTGCTCAGTAAGCCCCAAGGGACTGAAGAGATGGGCAGTTAGAAACTAGCCAAGGGTTAAGGTTCTGCACTAACTCAAAGGAGGGTTCCGAGCTAGCAAAGGTCAGGATAGTGCAACTTAATTGTACCTACAGGGAGGTGAGGCCTGGAGAATTGCTGAAGGAATGAAGACTGACCATTCTGAAGATAACCCTTTATTCTCTTCACTTTTACTCTATTATTCTAAGTCCCAAAACCTGTTTAGAGAAAGAAATGAGGGAACATCTTCTATCAGAAACAGAACCTTACCTTAAATATTGAGTGGTTTGGGAAGGGCATTTTACATTTGAGCTTCAGTACAAAACAACTTGAGCATTGTTTCGTTTCCTCTATCTTTCTGTAAATAGCATACTTTTGCATCCTTTGATGACATGAGGACCCTTCTCTTGGTGAAGACTGAGGCCAGGTGGTATAGTATAGTAATTACACAGAGAGGAGGAGAAGGCTGATGGAGTTTTTTCAAATTTCTACAGATCTGTTTTGGATGGCTCATCAAATTTGTTATCTTCAAAATGTTTGTTTGTATCCAATCTAATAGGCCCTCAATAAATGTTTATTAAGAAATGAAATGAAGAATTTCCTTTGCTCTGTTGTTTACTTACACCTTGGACTTAAAACCTGACCATGTGGAAGCAGCAGCTGTTTTCCTCTAAAGAAGCATTTGATCTTGGGAAAATGCTCCACTTCTCTGGGTCAATGTTCACCTGAGACCAAGTTTCCTTTACCTCTGACCTCTGTCCATGCTATTTTTAGTTGGTTCATCAGTCATGCTGCCTACCCCTGGCAGCTGTGCATGGCCCTGGTACCCACAGTGCTGGCAATGTGGTAGGACTGCACTAGGGGAGGCTGGAGGGAGAGGTACAGTTTGATGTCTGTGTTGTTTTTCTGCTTGATGGGGCTAAAGTATAGAATGGAATGTTTTCTGCTTAGAGTGCACTTTGCATTTTTCTTTGTTGTGACACACCATTGAGAATCTGAGTTAATAGTGCAGTGATGTTATTTTCTCCAGTCACAAGTTGTGACGTAGGTAAGAGCACACAGAAACAGTGTGCTGAAAACTTTTCCAAAACTTTTCACTAAACTACTAATGCTAATTCAATGACACTCTAGTAGGCTTAAGGTCCTTGTATATTGATACTTTGTTAGCAGTTTCAATGATATTGTTTAAGAATCAGCAAAAAGAAAGTCATACAGGTAGGTGATTATTACCTCTGCTAAAAACAGAGATTTAGAGAAGTTAAGAGCATTCTCTTTTTTTAAAAAAATTTTCTTTAATTCTTGTTCAAGTACAGTTTTCTGTCTTGTATTCCCAGCCCTGCCCCCCCCCGCCCAGTGCTCCTCACCTCCCTCCCATCTCCGCCCGCCACCTTAGTTATTATCCATGTGTCCTTTATACTTGTTCATTTGAGTCCTTCCCCTTTTCCCCTGTGATTCTCTCCCCTCTCACCTCTGAACCCTGTCAGCACGTTCTGCATTTCAGTGTCTTTGGTTACATTTTGCTTGCTTGTTTGTTTTGTTTAGATTCCTGTTAACAGTGATATCATATGGTATTTGTCTTTCACCACCTGGTTTATTTCGCTCAGCATAATGGTTTCCAGTTCCATCCATGATGTTGCAAAGGGTAGGAGCTCCTTCTTCCTTTCTGCAGCATAGAATTCCATTGTGTAAATGTACCATAGTTTTTTGATCCAGTCATTGACCGATGGGCATCTAAGTTGCTTCCCACTCTTGGCTATCGTAAATTGTGCTGCTATGGACATCGGAGTGCATAGGTTCTTTTAGATTGGTGTTTCAGCGTTCTTAGGATATATTTCTAACAGTGGAATTGCTGGGTCAAAAGGCATGTTCATTTTTAGTTTTTTTAGAAGATTCCATACTGTTTTCCATAGTGGTTGTACCAGTCTGCAATCCCAACAGTGAACTAGAGTCCCCTTTTCCCCAAAACCTCTCCAACACTTGTTTGTTTCTTTGTTTATGGTAGCCATTCTGATTGGTGTTAAGTGGTATCTCATTGTGGTTTTGACTTGCATCTCTCTGATAGCTAGTGATATCGAGCATCTTTTCATGTGTGTCTGGATCCTCTGTATGTCCTCCTTGGCAAAGTGTCTGTTCAAGTCCTTTGCCCATTTTTTAATTGGGTTGCTCGTCTTCTTTGAGTAGAGTCATGTGTGTTCTTTGTATATTTTGGAGATTAAACCTTGTCTGAAGTGTCATTGGTAAATATGTTTTCCCAAACTGTTGCCTCTCTTTTTATCTTGTTACTGTTTTCCTTGGCCATGCAGAAGCTTTTAATTTTGATGAGATCCCATTTGTTTATTCTTTCCTTTATGTCCCTTGCTCTAGGGGACTATGAGTAAAAATGTTGCTGCGTGAAATATCTGAGGTTTTCCTGCCAATGTTCTCCTCTAGGACTTTAATGGTGTCATGGCTTATATTTAAGTCTTTTATCCACCTTGAATTTATTTTGGTGTATGGTGTAAGTTGGTGCTCCAGTTTCATTTTTATGCAGGTAGCTGTCCAGTTCTCCCAACACCATTTGTTGAAGAGGCTATTTTTACTCCATTTTATGTTACTGCCCCCTTTGTCGAACATTAATTGACTGTAGAGATTTGGGTTTATTTCTGGGCTCTCTGTTCCTTTCCATTGGTCTATGTGCCTGTTTTTATGCCAGTACCAGGCTGTTTTGATTACAGTGGCCTTGTAGTACAGTTTGATATCAGGTATTGTGATCCCTCCTACTTTGTTCTTCTTTCTCAAAATTGCAGTAGCTATTCAGTGTCATTTATGGTTGCATATAAATTTTTGAAGTGTTTGTTCTATGTCTGTGAAATATGCCATTGGTGCTTTAGTAGGTATTGCATTAAATCTGTAAATTGCTTTGGGTAGTACAGACATTTTGATGATGTTAATTCTTCCAATCCATGAACACGGTATATGTTTCCATTTGTTTGTGTCTTCCTTGATTTCTTTCTTCAGTGTCGTGTAGTTTTCTGCATACAGGTCTTTAACCTTCTTGGTTAGCTTTATTCCCAGATATTTTATTTTTGTGTTTGCTATATCAAATGGGATTTTTTTTCTTGATTTCTGTTTCGGCTGTTTCATTGTTGGTATACAAAAATGCCTTTGATTTCTGGATATTGACTTTGTATCCCGCTGTTTTGCCAAATTCATTTATTAGTTCGAGCAGTTTTTGTGGTAGAGACTATAGGATTTTCCATGTACATTATCATGTCATCTGCAAACAACGACAGTTTTGTTTTCTCCTTTCCAACTTGGATACCTTTTATTTCCTTTTCTTGCCTGATCGCTGTGGCTAGAACTTCCAGTACTATATTGAATAGAAGTGGTGAAAGTGGACAACCTTGTCTTCTTACTGATCTTAGTGGAAAAGCTTTTAGTTTTTGCCCATTGAGTATGATGTTGGCTGTAGGTCTTTCATATATGGCCTTTATTATATTGAGGAATGCTCCCTCTATTCCCACTTTGCTGAGTACCTTTATCATAAATGGGTGTTGTACCTTATCAAAAGCTTTTTCCACATCTATTGATATGATCATGTGGTTTTTGTCTTTCCTTTTTTTTATGTGGTGTATTACATTTATTGATTTGTGAATATTGAACCATCCTTGCATCCCTGGGATGAATGCCACTTGGTTGTGGTGTATGATCTTTTTGTTGTATTCTTGGATGCGATTTGCCAACATTTTGTTGAGGATTTTAATGTCTATGTTCATCAGCGATATTGGCCTGAAGTTTTCTTTCTTTCTTGTGTCTCTATCTGGTTTTGGAATTTGGATTATGCTGGCTTCATAAAAAGTGTTGGGGAGATTTCCCTCACTCTGGAATTTTTGGAATAGTCTGTGAAGAATAGGGGTTAGCTCTTCCTTAAAAGCTTTGTAGAATTCTCCTGTGAAACCATCTGGGCCAGGGCTTTTGTGTGTGGGGGGGCAGTTTATTACTGCTTGAATTTCATCTGCTGTTATTGATCTGTTCAGGCTTTCTACTTCTTCTTCATTGAGTTTTGGAAGATTATATTTTTCTAGAAATTTGTCCATTTCACCTAGGTTTTCAAATTTCTTCACTTACAGCTCTGCATAGTAATTCCTTACAATCCCTTCTATTTCTGTGGTATCAGTTGTAATTTCTCCTATTTCATTTCTGATTGTGTTTATTTGTGTCCTCTCCTTTTCTTAATGAGCCTACTTAAAGGTTTATCTATTTTGTTTATCTTTTCAAAAAACCAACTCCTGGATTCATTGATCCTTAGAATTGTGCTTTTAGTCTCTATGTAATTTAGTTCTGCTCTGATCTTGGCTATTTCCTGCCTTCTACTTGTTCTGGGCTGTCTTTGTTGTTGTTCCTCGAGTTCTTGGAGGTGTCAGGTTGTTTGTTTGAAATGTTTCTATTTTCTTTAGGTAAGCCTGTATTGCTATGAACTTCCCTCTCAGGACTGCCTTCACTGTGTCCCATAAGTTTTGGGTTGTTGTAAGTTCATTTTCATTTGTTTCCAGAAACTTTATTTCTTCTCTAATTTCTATCTTGACCCATTCGTTGTTTAATAGCATACCATTCAGTCTCCATGCTTTTGGGTGTTTTGGGTTTTTTTCCTGTGGGGTTAGTTTCCAATTTCAGCCCCTTGGGATCAGAGAAAATGCTTGGTATGATTTCTATTTTTCTAAATTTGTTGAGTCTCATTTTGTGTCCTATCATGTGGTCTATCTTGGAAAATATTCCATGTGCATTTGAAAAGAATGTGTATTTAGCTTCTTTGGGATGAAGGACTCTATATATATCGATTAGGTCCATTTCATCTAGAGTGTTGTTTAATGCTGCAATATCTTTGTTGATATTTTGTTTGGAAGATCTCTCCATTTTTGACAGTGGGCTGTTAAAATCCCCTACTATAATTGTGTTGCTGTCAATAACTTTCTTGACGTCCTGTAGGATTTTCTTTATATATTTGGGTGCTCCTATGTTTGGTGCATATATATTTATGATGTTAATGTCTTCTTGGTGGATTCTTCCCTTGAGTAATATGAAGTGACCTTCTTGGTCTCTCTTTATGGCCCTGTTTTTGAAGTCTAATTTGTCTGATATGAGAATTGCTACCCCGACTTTTTTTTCTTATCCATTTGCTTGGAAAATTTGTTTCCATCCTTTCACCTTTAGTCTGTGATGGTCTTTTGACCTGAGGTGGGTCTCTTGTAGGCAGCATATGTGTGGGTCATGCTTTCTTATCCATTCAGCTATTCTGTGTCTTTTAATTGGTATATTTAATCCATTTACATTTATGGTTATTATTGAAAGGTACTTATTCATTGGCATTTATGAACCTGTGTTCCTCTCAGTCTCTCTCTTTTCCTTCCTTTCCTTAAAGCAGCCCTTTTAGTAATTCTTGCAGAGCTGGTTTGGTGGAAGCGTATTCTTTTAGACTTCTTTTGTCTTGGAAGCTCTTTATTTGGCCTTCTATCTTGATTGAGAGCCTTGCTGGGTACAGTAGCCTTGATTGTAGGCCTCTGGTTCTCATTACTTGGAATATTTCTTGCCATTCTCTTCTTGCTTGGAATGTTTCCATTGAGAAATCGGCAGCTAAACTTATTGGGGCGCGCTTGTATGTTACTTCCTTTTTCTCCCTTGCTGCCTTTAGGATTTTCTCTTTGTCTTGGAGGTTTTCCATTTTAATGATGATGTGTCTTGCAGTAGGCCTCTTTGGGTTCCACCTGCGTGGGACTCTCTGCGATTCCTGGATCCATGTGACTTTATCTCTCCTCAACTTAGGAAAATTTTCTGTTATTACTCTTTCAAGTAGGTTTTCTATCACTTGTTCTTCTTCCTCTCCTTCTGGTATTCCTATTATTTGGATATTATTACGTTTCATGTTGTCTTGCATTCCTCTTAAATTCTCCTCATTTTTTCTGATTCTCTTTTTCAGAAAGAGAATTACTTGGTCTGTCTAGGAGATTCTTTCTATCCTGTCTCAATCTTACTTATGTGACCTTCTGCCATATCGATTCTATTCTTCATACCTTCTACTGTGTTCTTCATTTCAGAAATTGTATTCTTCATTTCCTTTTGGCCTTTACTGATGGCTTGTATTTCCTTTTTCATGTTAGTATTGTTTGCAGAGAGTTCATGGTAGCTCCCCTGTAGTTTCTGGTAGCTCATTGTAAGCTCTATGAATAGCCTGATAACCAGTGCTTTGAATTCCACATCTGATAGTTGTCTTGCCTCTATTTCATCTAACATTCTTTCTGTGGCTTCCTCCTTTTCTTTCATTTGGGGATTGTTTCTTTGTCTTCCCATTGTTTGTGATACTGTTCTTGTTGGTCTCAGCTTCTTAAATTGATCTGTTCAGGTTCCCTGGGTTTATGGTGTGAACTTCTGTGGTAGGATACCTGTGAAATTCAGTGGTGCAGTCTCCTGCAGGTATCTTGGTCTTCTCCACTTCCACCTACTCCTTTCTTTATTGTGTATGTGTGATCAATTGGAGGGGGAGGCAAAATGGTTTGTGATAGTGGAAGATTATTTTATGTTATTTACAGACACAGTTAGCAGAGAAGAAATGGACAATCTTTAGGTTATGTATAGAGTTAACCATGCTCTTCAACCCAGCTTGCCACTTTTAGGAAAGGATGGACATAAGTTAAGTCTCTTGTTGGGAAGAGGGGGCTTGTGAGTTGTATCTAGAAAGCAGTGTGGCTGAAGGTGGTCAGATTTTGAGGTAAGGTTAGTAACTGGTTAGTACAGGTTAGTAACTGGGTGTAGCATGTGAATAAATAAAGTAATAGAATCCAGGAACCTGTAAGGTGGTCTAAGGTCCAAGAGATGTTTTATGAAGTATTACCGTTGTATAGAACAGCTCTTATTTACAGTAATATTAGAGCAACACTCACGTGATAGACTCTATGTGATCTGTCTAAATGGGGGTTATAGAACTAGGGTAGTATGGCAAAGGAAAGCAAGTGAAGTATAGAAAATTAGCAATACACTGTGGAGGAAAGAGCAGTGGAAACCTGTCAGGTAGTACGATATAACCAGCCAGGAGTAAGAAACCTGTACAGAACGAGGAGGGATACAAAGATATTCTTAAAATAAAAATAAGAAGTAAGAATAATGCAAAAAAAAAAATAATACACCTAAAAGAAAACTAAGCAACACACAAACAAACAATCCAACACACACACACATACACACACACAAAAGTCAGGAGAAAAAAGGGATAAGCGGAAAATTTGGGAAGAACGGAAGGGTCCTGGCTGGTGTAGCTCAGTGGATTGAGCGCGGGCCTGCGAACCACACCATCGCGGTTCAATTCCCAGTCAGGGCACATGCCTGGGTTGCGGGCCAGTTCCCAGCAGGGGACTCATGAGAGGCAACCATACACTGATGTTTCTCTCCTTCTCTCCTTCCTTTCCTCTCTAAAGATAAATAAATAAAATCTTAAAAAAAAAAAAGAATGGAAGGACTAAAACTGGACAAAAAGAAAAAGAAATGAGGGACAGAGTATTGAAAGATAGAGCAACAATACAGTTTAAAAGATATAAGATTACTTACAAAAGAAGTTGAGAGAGAAAAAAAGAGGGAAGGGGAAACACCCCCCACACACACACACATTGAAAAAAAAAGGAAACAAACCCCCCCCCCCAAACCCCACCCTTCCTTTGTTGGTTTCAAACTGTCCAAACTGGTTTTTCTGGTTGTGGCCAGCTGGGCCTCTCTGAGGGCAGGTATGCAGGCATGAGGGAGCCAGGCTACCTGATTGGGATGTGGGTGTCCACACCCCTGGGAGGCTGCCTGTGTCCCGAGGTATCTGGCACTGTCCTTCTCAGTCCCATGGCAGGACCCAGGTGTTCCCACCCCCTCCCCTTGATGGCTGCTGGGTGGTTGGGCCGTGAGGCAAGCTGCTGTCACAGAGCACCTCAGTTCACTTTCCAATACAGACTTCTCCACAAAGCCTGCCTCTCAGCCCAGTCCAATCCCAAAAGATCGGCAACGACAGTGTCCTTCTTAAATCCCCTGGGCTGGCCAGCTGGCAGGCTGGTGGGCTGGCGGGCTGGCAACCACAGAGTCTGCAGTTGAATAGGGTCCTCTGCCCTTGCCACCCTTTACGTTAACTTAAGCCCACTGGTCTCTGCCCGATATTAACCTGCCTGCCTAGACGGGGAGGGGGGGAGTCAGTTCTCTCCCACGGACCCTATAGCAGGCCCATGGCTCCCACAGAGTCTGTTGCCAGCCCACTGGGTGCCGGGCCTCTGGAATTCCCTCCCCCACAGGTGCCCTGGCCCTGGATTCAGACGGGGCCTCTGTTTCCCACTGATGGTGCTGTCCCAGATTGCCCACTGCTTCTCCTCCATACTCACGCACCACTGGAGGTCGCCCGCCTTGGGCATGCCACAGGCGTAGCTGCTTTTGTTCTCACTTGCCTTCTGGAGTCCTCGCCAACCTGCAGCTGTCTGGTTCCTCTGTCACACTCTCTAGTCTCTTATTTTCATAAATGTTGGGGATTTGTTGGTTGATTATGCTGTTCTTTGGTAGATCCGCCTGGATTTTCTTCCAGATGCACGGGAGCTGGGTTTCCTCCGTGCTACTCTGTCGCCATCTTCCCGACTCCCTCCAAGAGCATTCTCTAAATTCCTTTACTGTAAGTTAAATCTCTGGTCCATATATGTGATTTTTTTTCTAACAAGATGTAAAACAAATAAATAGATGAATATATAAATAAATAAATGCAGGTATGGTCAGTACCTAACACTTATCAAAATATTCTTCAGAACACCTCTAAAAGGTAGCTCAGATATAGTTTCTTCATTCTATACAACAGGAGACAGTTTGGGCATGGTAGAAATTAAATCATTCACCTACAAGCATATTAACAGAAAAATTGGGTTTTGGATATCACATTCTTCTAAATGATGTACTAAAATAGAAGAGTACTGTTTCAGAGAGACATAAGTGTTCCAAATGAAATAGAACAGAGTAACATGATGCTATAAAGTGATTGGGGTAGGAGAAACCAAAATTAGCCATGGTAGGCTCAGAAGGCACTTTAGTGACATCAGAGCTGAGACCTCAAAGCAAGGTGGGAGGGGCTTGTGCATATTTAGGGAAAAATGGACTCAATGTCTGCAAAGTCTTGGAAGGGGTCAGGACTATTAAAGGAGGGGCCAAAAACAAGGCCAATGATTGCTTATTTGTAGCTCTTGGCATTGTCTGAAACAATGTTACTTGTGAAATTATTAATTGTTTATCACCCTTACAAGAATATAAATTCCAAATTCCAGGGACTTTGTTTCACCCTTTTTACTATTCTTTTCCAGCACCTAGCAAATTGTCTGGCAGATAAATAGGTATATAGTATTATTACTGAATGGAAGAAAAAATATGCTAGGTATATAAAAGTCTCTCCAGCCCAGCTTCTGATTTTGCAGACAAGTTAACAGACACCCAGCAAAGGTGAAAAGTTTTCCACAGGGAATGGGACCACACCTAGGCTTTTGGCTGATGGGACTCTGATTTTTCCCCTGCACCATCCTGCCCTCTGCTGCTTCAATTGCCAAGAACCAGTCAAGTATATTAAAAAGCATATGTTCTTCCAGATAAAATGTCTTGCTTTCTGGATTTCACATTCTAAGGTCATATTTGAAAAATCTTGTGTGTTCCAACTAAAGAGAAAGAAAGAAAGAGATTTTCAGCACCGAGGAGAAAACAAAATAGAATGTGCCTTTTCTCCAAGCATTAAAACCAATATTAGATTTTGCAGAACTTCTACCAGCAGTGCAACTTCCCCTTGGTCAGATTCTCCAACTTATCTTGCAGTTTGGCTCCAAAATGCCTGGCTTCACTCCCACCCCTAACAAAGAAACTGAGACCTCCTCCTGCCACCAAGCCAGAGAAGAAATCAACTGCTCTGGATTTGCCAAAGGAAGAAAAAGAACAGCTAGATGCAATTGAACATATTGATGAAGTACAAAATAAAATAGACAGACTTAATGAAGAAGCTCCAGAGGAGACTTTGAAAGTAGAACAGAAATATAACAAACTCTGCCAACCATTTTTTTAGAACAGGTCAGAATTGATTACCAAAATCCCAAATTTGGGGGTAACAACATTTGTCAACCATCCACAAGTGTCTGCACTGCTTGGGAAAGAGGATGAAAAGGTGCTGCATTATTTGACGAGAGTTGAAGTAACAGAATTTGAAGATATTAAATCAGGTTACGGAATAGATTTTTATTTTCATGAAAATTCTTACTTTGAAAATAAAGTTCTCTCCAAAGAATTTCATTTGAATGAGAGTAGCAATTCATCTTTAAAGTCCTCTGAAATCAAATGAAAATCTGGAAAGGACTTGACATAACGTTTAAGTCAAATGCAAAATAAAGCCAGCAGGAAGAAGCAGCATGAGGAACTGGAAGCTTTTTTACTTGGTTTACTGACCATTCTGATGCAGGTGCAGATGAGTTACTAGAAGTCATCAAAGATGATATTTGGCCAAATCCATTGCAGTACTGCTTGGTCCCAGATATGGATGACAAACAAGGGGAAGGAGAAGATTATGATGATGAAGAGGAGGAAGGCTTGGAAGATATTGATGAAGCAGGGGATAAGGATGAGGTGAAAAATGTGAAGATGATGATGAGGGGGAAGAAGGGAAGGAAGATGGAGAAGATGACTAATGGAACACTGATGAACTCCAACCTTTTTCAATTTTCTCCAGTCCCTGGAAACAAGTTTCACTCTTTTTCCCCCTCTTGTGCTCAGTCTTCTGTTTTTGAGATCTATTTTTCTCTCCTTTACACCATGGTTCTCACCTTACTTGGGGTGGGGAGGATGTACCTTTAGCAGAATACAGTGGGAAAAGAGTCTCTGCCCCTTTCTGTTTCAAATTCATTTTTATCCTTTCCTATCTTGACAAAAAAAAAAAAACCTTATGGAATCAACACCACTGTGCTCAGTGGGAAAAAAGAAAAATGCTTTTCTTTCCTTAGCTCTGCTGGAACCTGGATGCTTGGCCCCTGTATAGTAGTGCATAGTATTCTAGCTTTTTTCCTCCTTTCTCTGTATATTGGGCTCAGAGATTACACTGTATCTCCATGTGAATATGGACAGTTAGCATTTACCAACATATATCTGTCTGCTTTCTCTTGTTTAAAAAAAGAAAAAAACATTTAAAACAGGGGGTTATAGAAGGCCAGCAAACGGTGGGTTTAAGATGTTTGGGTGAGTTAAGCAGGCATTTTGAAAGCATGATTTCTCCTTTGGCATGTTTAATCGTCATGTTAACAGCCATCCTTGCAATTTAAGATGCCACTTTTAAAATAAAATTCTCTCCTAATGATAACTTGACCTCTGTCACTCAATGGGAGAATCAGCAGAATCTTACAGTTTTCATCATTTATTTCTCTGCTTAATTGCATTGTTCAACTGGTTTTCCTTATTCTCTCTTTATTGTATTTTAATTTTCCTTTTTTCACTTCACCTGTGTTTCAGTATCACACAAATCTTGATCAGGTACTTTGTATTCTGGTTATCTAAATCATATATTCCTTGTCATATTATTATCGTGCCAGTACTATTGTAAATAATTATTGTTTCATACAATTGTACATACTACACAGCAACCCTACATGATCTTAGCCCACTTCACTTCAATCCTGAGTGTTATTACTGTTATGGTTAACT
Source organism: Sturnira hondurensis (assembly GCF_014824575.4). Classification (NCBI taxonomy): domain Eukaryota; kingdom Metazoa; phylum Chordata; class Mammalia; order Chiroptera; family Phyllostomidae; genus Sturnira; species Sturnira hondurensis. The sequence continues at coordinate 1,076,504 of NW_028094889.1, read as the reverse complement.
CTATTCTCTCGCACACTATGCCTACTTTCTATCCTTTACTCTCACTATATCTCATCATCTAACCCTTCACAAGTGCTCTGTTTTCTGAATTCAGCTCACAATTCTCCTCCCCTCCAACAAGAGTCTTACCTCTCTTTCACCTTTTATAAAAAGTGGCTAGTTGGGTGAAATATCACAGTTAATGCTACACTTATCCAAAGAATCTCCGATCTCTTCTCTACTTGCTGGCACTTTAAATTGCATAAAATACTCTCCTGTGCCTTAATCCATTTTGCCTACTCCCTGCCACTGATCACATACAAGAATAGGTGGAAGCTGGGAACATCAATATATCTGCTGGAGGAGAAAAACCACCAACAAAGGAACCACAAAAAGGTAAAACCTAAGTACAACAAGAGAGCCCACACTAAGAGAAGAAAGGGCAAACTAGAGCATCCAGACAAGAAGATCAAAGACCACACCACTGAACCTCATAGAATTTCTACCACAGAAGTTCACACTACAAACACAGCTAGCAAAGCAAAACATCAAGAAGGACAGAAACAAACAAAGAGTCACATAAAATAGGGAGACAAAAAAAGAACACGCAATCAAAAGGAATAGAAAACTCTCCACTAAAAGAGCTAAATGAAATGGGATGGGGGTAAAAAAAGAAAACTGTACTTGAACAATTAAAATTAAAAAAAAATAAAACTTGAATAAATAAAAAATTAAAAAATGGACATAACCAAACTATCAGATATCAAATTCAAAATAATGGTCATAGAGATGCTCAAGAAACTCACAGACAAGTACAGGGAACTGAGGGAGAACTACATCAGCATGAAAAAGAAAATAGAAACTATAAACAAAATCCAGAAAGAAATGAACAATAAAATCTCAGATAAAAACACATTAGAAAGAATATCAAAAAAGAAATTATGAGTAGGCTTGATGAAGCAGAGGATTGAACAGTGAGGTGGAGGACAAGGTAGAAAAAATACCCAGATAGAGCAAGAAAAGGAAAAGAGACTCAGAAAGAATGAACAGGTGGTAAAGGAGCTATAAGACAACATGAAATGCAACAATATCCATGTAATAGGGACACCAGGAGGAGAAGAAGAGCAAGGGACAGAAAACCTGTTTTAAAAAGTAATGACAGAAAACTTTCCTAATTTGATGAGAGAAAAAGTCACACAAGTCCAGGAAACACAGACAGTCCCAATCAGGAGAAACCCAAAGAGGCCCACTTCAAGACACATCATAGTTAAAATGGCAAAATTCCGAGACAAAGAGAGAATTTTAAAGGCAGCAAGGGAGAAACAGAAAGTAACATACAAGGGAGCCCCAATAAGGCTAGCATGTGACTTCTCAGTGGAAATGCTCCAAGCCAGAAGATAATGGCAAAAATATTCCAAATAATGAATCCCAGACACCTGCAACCAAGATTACTCTACCCAGCAAGGCTCTCAATTAAGGTGGAAAGCCAAATAAGGAACTTTCCAAGACAAAAGAAGTCTAAAAGAATACACCTCCACCAAACCAGCTCTGCAAGAGATGCTAAAGGGACTGCTCTAAAAAAAAGGAAGGAAAAGAGAGAGACAGAGAGGAACACAGGTACAAAAATGGCAATGAATAAGTACCTACCAATAATAACCTTAAACATAAATGGATTAAATGCTTCAATCAAAAGGCATAGAATAGCTGAATGGATAAGAAGGCATGACCCATACATATGCTGCCTACAAGATACCCACTTCAGCACAAAAGATCATCACAGACTGAACATGAAGAGCTGGAACCAAATAGTCCAAGCAAACAGACAGGAATAAAAATCCAGAGAAGCAATATTCATATAAGACAAACTAGACTTCAAAAAGGGGCTATTAAAAAAGGCACAGAAGGTCACTTCATAATACACAAAGGAAGAATGCATCAAGAAGACATAAACATTGTATATATACATGCGCCCAACATAGGAGCACCCAAATACATAAAGAAAATCTTGGAGGACTTCAAGAAAGATACTGACAGCAACACAATTATCGTAGGGGATTTCAACACCCTACTATCAAAAACGGGTAGATCTTCTGATGCAGACTCCAGCCAATGGTGTCCACAGTGTTGTGGATGCAATGAACATGTTCACACAGCCTACTGAAGTCCTGTGGAGAAAAAGGGACAGCATGGCCACTTTCTGAGAGAGAGAGCACCTCGACCCTTGCCTGGACAGGCTTTTATTGCTTTCAAATAGCATATATCAAAGAAGGTTTTCATTCATCATGCTCAGTATTGCTTTAGGTGATTCCTTTTTACAGATTAACAAAGAAAAAATGTTGTAAATGTAAGGGAATGATAATTGTGAATGGTCTGGTTACATCTGTCCTTGGGAGAATTAGCACAGACTTTTGGAATTTACTTTAAAGATGTACAGTAAACATTTTCAGCTTCAACTCAGGGTGATGGAATTTTAGCAAAAGCAAGCATCAAAGCAGTTTAGGTATAATGCAGGCCTGGTTTCTCATGGGAAAGTTGCTCTGTGGGATTGGCTCCTGTGTGCCAACTCACGCCCGCTGGTTTTCCAATAGGGCTGGGCTACATTTGCCACTGCCAGGTGGATTGGTACCCTATAATTTCCACACAAAATATAAACAAAGATATTGTGGCATTGAACAATGCCCTAGATCAAGTGAACTTAACTGATATATAAAGAGTCTTTCATCCCAAAGAAGGAAAATGCACATTCTTTTCAAATGCACATGAAAAATTTTCAAAGATAGATCACAGAATAGGACACAAAACAAGCCTTAAAGAATTCAAGAAAACTGAATACAAATCAAGCATTTTCTCTGACCACGAGGGACTGAAACTAGAAGCCAACTTCAAGGAAAAAACTCAACAACTCAAATTTATGGAGATTGAATAGCATGCTATTAAACAATGAACAGGTCAAGAATGAGATCAAGGACAAAGTCAAGAGTTTCTGGAAACAAATGAAAATGAACTCACAACAACCCAAAATTTATGGGACAAAGTGAAGGCAGGCCTGACAGGGAAGTTCACAGTGATACATGCCTAGCTAAAAAAATAGAAACATTTCAAATAAACAACCTAATCCTACACCTACAAGAACTTGAAGAAGAACAACAAAGACAGCCCAGAGAAAGTAGAAGGAGGGAAATAACCAGGATCAGAGCAGAATTAAAGGACATAGATACTAAAAGCACAATTCTAAAGATCGACAAATTCAGCAGCTAGATCTTTGAAAAGATAAACAAAATCTACAAGCCTTTACAAAGACTCATCAAGAAAAAAAGAGAGAGGACTCAACAAAAAAATTATTGCTTAATGTGAACTTTGTACACTATCTTTAGTGGGCTACAGGGTATTAAAAACCAAGTAATCCTCAGCCTTCAGCTTAAAGAGGCTTACATTCAGACAAATATAATAATGTAACATCAAATGTATACAAATCACAATATGAGAAGTATGTAATGAGAAAAATGCTGTGTGAGAGACATAAATTGGTAGAGGAGTAAGTGGAAGCTACACTGACGTCCTCCCAGGACCAATCTGAAATTACAACTAAATTGTAGAGAAATCATCCTGAATAACCAAATGGACACTAGCTGAAGAGAAGCCTTATAACCATGGACAGACAAAAGAAACCACTTCATCACAAGACTGGAAGGGAGTGCAAAGGAGATGACAGAGGGTTGACTAGGCTCACACAAGTGGTAGCTGAAGTGCTGGAGAGATGTTTCAGCAGCAGAAGGGATCCACCTGAGAAGTGTGGGGTCTAAACCCCAAACTGGACTTCTCAACCTAAGGGACCAGAGCCAGAAAGGAACCAAGATAACATCCACCTGTGAAAAGCAGCAGGGTTTTTGTTTGCAGAGAGATTTGGCTAGAGATGTAGAGAGCTTCTTAAAGGGTCAAAGCACAAAATTTTCTTTAGCCATTTAACTTGGGCGATAGCAACCATACAACAGAGTGGACTAGAGATGCTTGCAGAAGTCTGGGGTTGGTGGCTCTGTAGAGAGAACTGAAGAAGCAGCTACAAGGATCCCTGTGCTGAGTCATTCCCCATCCTGGAGGAGCAATTGCTCTCAGGCAGAACTCTCCTCTCTGAATGGCATTAGCCTAAGTGAAAGCAATACTAACCCCAACAGGAATTACTCTGCCCTACCAAGTAGAGCATAAGCTAGGGTGAAGGTCAAAACACGATTAGACTAAGCCATGGCTGGTGTAGCTCAGTGGGTTGAGCGCAGGCCTCTGAACCAGACGATCATGGTTTGATTCCCAGTCAGGGCACATGCCTGGGATGCAGGCCAGTTGCCCGGCAGAGTACACACCAGAGGCAACTATACATTGATATTTCTCTCCCTCTCTCCTTCCCTTCCTCTCTAAAGATAAACAAATTTAAAAATCTTTTTAAAAACATGATTAGATTAATATCTGATTGCTTTGCTGCCTGATAATTTTAGCAGCTAAGGCAGAAAATACAACGAAGCAGCCCAAATGGGAGGACAAAGAAACAGGCCCCAAATGAAAGAACAAGTGAATTTTCCAGAAGAACTATATGAAATAGGGGCAAGCAATTATCATATAGAAAGTTTAGAGTAATGATTATAAGGACATTCAACAACATAAAAAAAGGTATAGAAAACGTAAAAAAGCACCAGTCAGAAATAAAGAATGCAATATATGAGATAAATAATACACTGGAAGGAATAAACCATAGGTTAGGTGAAACAGATAATAGAATCGGTGTTTTGGAAGACAAGGTAGAAAAAAACACCCAGGTAGAGCAGCAAAATGAAAAAGGAATTTTAAAAAACTATGTGTACATTTTCACAATGGAATATTATGCAACAGAAAGAAAAAGAGGTGCTTTTACCCTTTGTGACACCATGGATAGAACTGGAGAGCATTATGCTAACTGAAATAAGCCAGACAGTGAAAGACAAATACCATATGATCTCACCTATAAGTGGATCCTAATCAACAAAACAAACAAGCAAGCAAAATATAATCAGAGACATAAAATAAAGAACAAACTGATAGTAACCAGAGAGCATGGAGGAGAGGGATAATGGGAGGAAATAGAGGAAGGGCCAACAAGGAACATGTATAAAGGACATACAAACAAGCCAAATGTGGTAGGATGGAGGGTGGGAGGTGGAGATGGGTGGTGCCAGGTGGTGTGTTGGGGGGTGGAAATGGAAACAATTATACTTGAACAATAAAAAAAATTGAAGGGAGTTTAAGAAACATTTTGGGCAACGTGAAGGGTAACAACATTTGCATTATAGAAATACTGGAAGGAGAAGAGAGTGAGCAAAGGATCAAGAATTTACCTGGAGAAAAAAGGATGGAAAACTTTTCTAATCTGGTGAAGAAAAAAAGTCACATAAGTCCAGGAAGCTTAGAGAGTCCCACACAAGTTGGACCCAAAGAAGCCTACACCAAGACCCATTATAAATAAAATGACAAGGCTTAAGACAAAGAGAGACTCTTGAAAGCTGCAAGAGAAAAGCAGGCAGTTACCTACAAGGGAGCTCCAATTAGACTGGCATCTGATTGCTCAACAGAAAAGTTTCAGGCCAGAAAGGAGTGGCATAAACATATAAGGTAATGAAAAGCAAGGACCTACAACCAAGACTATCTTACCTAGCAAGGCTACTGTTTGAAATTGAAGGAGAAACAATGAGCTTCTCAGACAAGAATAAGCTAAAGGAATCTGTTAATATAAAACTGGTCCTGCAACAAATGTTAAAGGGCTTGCTTTAAGGAGGAAGGAAAGAAGGAAGGAGAAAGAAAAGAAAGAAAGACAAAACAATGAAAAACAGTCTAACAATAACATGGTACTACATATATGTCTATCAATAATCACCTAAATGTAAGTGGCTTAAATGCTCCAATGAAAAGACAGGGTAGCTGAATGGATAAGAAATCAAGACTCATATATATGCTGCCTCCAAAAGATCCATCTCAGATTGAAAGACACACAGACTAAAAGTAAAGAGTTTGAAAAAGATATTTTATACAAATGAAAAAGAAAAAAAAATTGGGGTAACAGTATTATATTTGACAAAATAGACTTTAAAACAAGGCTATAGTAAGAGACAAGGAAGGTAACTACATAACGGTAAAGGAAACAATCCAACAAGGGGATATAACGCTAGTAAATATTTACACACCTGTCATAGGAGCATTGAAATATGTAAAGCTAATCTTTATAGACACAAAGGGAGACATTGACAGAAATACAGTCATAATCAAGGATTTTAACACTCATTGACTTCAATGGATAGACCTTCCAGGCAAAAAAAAAAATCAACAAGGAGAGAGCAGCCTTAAATGTACACTAGATCAAATGGCTTGAATTGATTTCTTCAGATCATTTCAACCCATAGCAGCAGAATATACGTACTTTTCAAGGGCTCATTGAACATTTTATAGGATAGACCATATGTTAGGACACAAAACACATCTCAATAAATTTAAGAAGATTGAAATCATATCAAACATCTTCTTAGACCACAATGCTATGAAACAAAATCAATCACAGGAACACTGAAAAACACACAAAGACATGGAAGCTAAATAACATGTTAATAAACAATGAATGGGTCAACAACAAGATAAAGGAGGAAATCAAAAGATACCTTGAAACAAGGAAAATGACACAACAATCCAAAGCTTGTGGGACACTGAGAAAGTGATCTTGAGGGGGAAACTCATAGCATTAGAGGCCTATCTCAAAAAAAGAAAAGAAAAAAGAAACAAAAAGCTCAACTAAACAATCTAACTTCATATTTAAAGGAACTTGAACAAAAAACAAAGCACAAAGTGAAAAGGAAGGAAATGATAAAGATCAGAGCAGAAATAAATGAAATATAATCTAAAAAAATGATACAAAAGATCAATGAATCCAAGAGCTGGTTCTTTGAAAAGATAAACAAACTTGACAAACCTTTAACCAGACTCATCAAGAAAAGAAGAGAACGGACCCAAACAAATAAAATCACAAGTAAAAGAGGAGAAATAGCAACTGACACCAAAGAAGTACAAAGGATCGTAAGAAAATATTATGGACAACTTTATGCCAAGAAATTGGACAGCCTGGATGGAATGAATAAATTCTTAGGAACATACAGTCTTCCAAAAAAATCAGGAAGAATATAGGAATCTGAATAGACAGATTACAACTAGTAAAATTGAAACAGTAGTCAAAAAACTCCCAAGAAACAAATGCCCTGGACCAGATGGCTTCATAGGTGAATTTTACCAAACATTCCAAGAAGAATTAATAGCTCTCCTTCTCAAACTATTTCAGAAAATTTAAGAGAAGGAAGGCTCCCATTCTCATTTACAAGGCCAGCATCATCCTAATTCCAAAATCAGATAAACACACTACAAAGAAAGAAAATCATAGGCCAATATCCCTCATGAACATTGATGCTAAAATCTTCAACAAATCATTAGCAAATCAAATACAACAATGCATCACCATGATGAAGTGGGATTTATTCTTGGAATGCAAGGTTGGTACAACATTTACAAATCAATAAATGTGACTCACCACATAAACAAAATGATCATATCAATAGATGCAGAAAATGCTTTTCATAAAATTCAGCACCCATTTATGACAAAAAAAAACAAAAACAAAAACAAACAACAACCTCCCAGCAAGTGGGAATAGAGGGAACATTCCTAAAAATAATAGTGGCCATATATGACAAACCCACTCCCAACATCATACTCAATGGGCAAAAACTGCATGCATTCCCCGTAAAATCAAGAACAAGACTGGGATGTCCACTGTCCCCTCTCTTATTCAATATAGTATTAGAAATCCTGACCACAGCAACCAGACAAGAAAAACAAATTAAAGGCATCCAAATTGGAAAGAAAGAAGTAAAATTTCCTTTATTTTCAGGTGACATGATACTGTATGAAGAGAACCCCAAGAAACTACTAGAACTGATAAATGAATTTAGCAATATAGCAGGATACAAAATTAATATGCAGAAATCAGTTGCATGTTTACATGCCAGTAATGAACTAACAGAAAGGAAACTTAAGAAAATAATCCCATTCATAATTGCTCCAAAAAGAATATAAAACCTAGGAATAAGCCTAACCAAGGATGCAAAAGACCTGTACATGGAAAATTATAAGACACCGAAGAAAGAAATTGAAAAAGATACAAATAAGCAGGCAGCACATACTGTGTTCTTGAATAGAAAAAATTAGCATTATTAAAATGTCCATACCACCCAAAGCAATCTTTAGATACAATGCAAGTTCTATCAAAATTCTGATACATATTTCATGGAACTAAAACAAATATCTTAAAAATCTATATGCAACTGCATAGCAGTAGTGGTCCTGAGAAAGAAGAACAAAGATAGGAACAAAAGAAGAACAAAATCACACCACCTAATTATTAAACTATACTACAAGGCCAGAGTAATCAAGACAGTCTGGTACTACATGAAAAGAGACACATAGATCAATAGAACAAAATAGCCCAGAAATAAATTCACACCTTTATACTCAATTAATATTCAACAGAGGAAGCAAGCACATACGGTGGGCTAAAGATAGTTTATTCAATATATGGTGTTGGGAAAATTAGACAGATACATGCATAAAAGTGAAGCTAGACAGCTTCCTTACATCACACACAAAAATAAATAGAAATGGATCAAAGAGTTAAATCCAAAACCATGAAAATCCAAGAAGAAAACAGGCAGCAAAACCTCAGACATTGCTCATAGCAATTTTTTACTGGATATATCTTCCCAGGCAAGGGAAATAAAAGAAAAAATAAACAGAGGAGAAGATGACAGCTGAGTAGGACAAAGGATTTCGCTTCCCCACCATGCGCTGGAGAAAGAAAAACCGGGCTGATTTGTGCAGGAGTGCAGCAGATAGCCAGCAGGGACCCAGCATATAGGAAGGTAGGACTCCAGAAATTGGAGCAGACTCTGAATGACCAGACAGTGAGGAGAGGAGACGATTGCAGGTCAACAAGGTCTTGGGGAAAAGCGAAGAGGCTGCAGGCCCTCCACCGGGCCTCACCAGAGCCCGGGTGGTCCCCCTTGGTCTCTGGGAGCCCAGGGCTGGCAGCAAGGACCCTGGGAGAGAGCCAGTCATCAGCTCCCTCCCTACCCAGCTGGGCACAGATTGAAAAATGCTAGGAGAGGTCTGTTTGCTTGGAGAGTCAGAGAGAGGAGTGGGCATTAGGAAGCAAACCAGAAAGCTCTGATCACTCGTGGAATCAGTCTGTGGTGACCGGCTTGGGTCTGCTGGCTCTGCAGCAGCGGACTTGGGGAGCCCAGGGCTGGCAGCAATGTCTTTGGGAGAGAGCCAGTCATCAGCTCCCTCCCTACTCAGCCGGACACAGAGTGAAAAACACCAGGAGAGATCGGTTTGCTTGGAGTGTCAGAGAGAGGAGTGGGCATTAGGAAGCACACCAGAGAGCTCTGATCACCCATGGAATCAGTCAGTGGTTGCCAGGGGAGAATTGAGAGTCGACGGAGCATTCCACCATAGCACTGGGAAAGGTTTGCGCCCAAGCCTGTGAGACCAGGAAAGCCTAGCCGGGAGCCCATGCCCACACCTTAGGCCAGGACTGTAAATTCTGGGGAAAATCTGCTTTCAGTGGGTTGCTGGGGAGAGGCACCAGTCTAGATCTTGGGAGGGCACTGGTGAGACCGGCTGAATTCACCAAGAAGGGAGGAAGGCCACCAAATTGCCTCTCAGACTGCTGCAGTTAGTGTGACCAGAAGAAAAGGTTTGACCAGCTGGAAACCCACAAAAGGTGGGGTTTTTTGTTTGTTTTTAATAATGTTTTATTCTTTAACTTTATTATTGTTTTATCTTTCAATACTTTTACCCTCTCTCTTCTTCTTTCTTGTTTTATTCCTTCTTCCTTTCTTTCCAAACCTACCACTCTTTTTCTCCCATCTGCTGCCCCCCACCAAATGAGACAAAAGACTTGGAACAGCGAAAAGACCAGAGTTAGACTCAAAGAAGGGGCATCCCAGCAGTAGAGACAGAGAGGCAAAATTTACTTTGCTATAACAGAAAAACAAGTTACTGCATATTTATATTTTATTTCATTATATTGTCATTATTTTTACGTCTTTTATTTTAATACTATCTCTATATTTCTCCTGTTTCTGTTTAGTCTTCTTTACCTTAGCTGGATATATTGTATCACTTGACAGGTTTCCCCTGTTCCCTTATTCAGAGTGTACTGCTCATTTACTGTCCTTTACTTCCCCTTGCCCAGTTAGCACACTATTGAAGGTCCAATACTCCCTAACCTTGGTATCTCATAGATTCTGTCATATGATTGTTGCTCTAATATTATTGTAAATAATACCTGTTATATATTATTGTAAATACTACACAACACCCTCCTCCCCCAGATCTTAGCCCAGTTCATTGTTGCCTGAACTATAATACTGTAGTGCTTAACTTGTTTCTCTCTCACACTACACCTATTTACCATCCTTTATTCTCACTTTACCTCACAATCTGACCTCCCTCAACCTCACTGCTTTCTAGATCCAACTCACAAACCTTCTCTCTCCAACAAGAGCCTTCTCTTCTTTCCATCCTTTCTAAAAAGTGGGTAGTTGGGTTGAAGATTATGGTTATTGCTGTACATGGCCAGGGGATCTCCTATCTTTTCTCTACCCGCTGCTACTGTAAATATCATAGATACTCTCCTACTGTCATAAACCATTTTGCCTCCCCTCCAACTGATCACCCACATACAAAAAAAGAGTAGGTGGAAGTGGTGAACACCAGGATACCCAAAGAAAGAGAAAACCCAACAACCAAGAAACCACCAAAAGATAACAACAGAAGAAGGTGAAGGAGGGAATGGAAACCACACAAACCTCAACCAAGGACCTATCTGGAAATACAACTAAACAGTGGAGAAACTGCCCAGGGCAAACAACTGAACAAGAGCAAAAGACAATCCTCAAAACCCTGTACACTCAGAAGAACGAGCTTCAACACAACCTGCCCTCACCAGCACAACAAATTAAAACAGGTAGTGGACAGAGGGACCATCAGTTCTTCAGCTGGTGGGAAGGACCCCCCCAAAAATCCCTCCAGAAACAACAAAAACCCAAAGACAAACTCAGAGCCAACATAAAGGACAGCCCAAGACCAGCAAGCTGGTGGAATCAAGAAGACTACACCACTGAATCTCACAGGTATTATACCACAGAAGTTCACACCATAAATCCAGAAAGCCAGAACAAATCAGTTTGAGAAGCTGAAGCTAACAAGAAGAGCTTCACAAACCATGAGATGACAAAGAAACAACCCCCCAGTGAAAGGAAAGGAGGAAGCCTCAGAAAGAATGCTAGATGAAATAGAGGCAAGTCAGCAATCAGATATTGAATTCAAAGCACTGGTTGTCAGGAAGTTCAAGGAGCTCACAATGAGCTACCAGAAACTACAGGGGAGCTACAATGAACTCACAGCAAACTATATCAACAAGAAAGAGGAGATAGAAACTATCAGCATGGGTCAAGAGGAAATGAAGAATACAATTTTGGAGCTGAAGGACGCAGTGGAAGGAATCAAAAGCAGGATCCATGGAGCAAAAGATGGGATGATTGAGTTGGAGGACAAAGTAGAAGAAAACTCCCAGAAAGAGCAAGAAAAGAAAAAAAGGCTCAGAGAGAATGAAGAAGGATTAAGAGAAATGCAAGACAATATGAAACGTAACAATATCCAAATAATAGGGATAGCAGAAGGAGAAGAAGAAGAGCAAGGGATAGAAAATCTATTTTAAAAAGTAATGATGGAAAATTTCCCTAATTTGATGAGAGAAAAAGTCACACAAATCCAGAAATCACACAGAGTCCCAATCAAGAGGAACACAAAGAGGCCTACTTCAAGACACATCGTCATTAAAATGGCAAAATATCAAGACAAGAAGACAATCTTAAAGGCAGCAAAGGAAAAAAAGGAAGTAACATACAAGCACGCCCCAATAAGTTTAGCTGCTGATTTCTCAATGGAAACACTCCAAGCAAGAAGAGAATGGCAAGAAATATTCCAAGTAATGAGAATCAGAGGCCTTCAACCAAGGGTACTTTATTCAGCAAGGCTCTCAATCAAGATAGAAGGCCAAATAAAGAGCTTCCAAGACAAAAGAAGTCTAAAAGAATATGCCTCCACCAAACCAGCTCTGCAAGAAATACTAAAAGGGCTGCTTTAAGGAAGGGAAGGAAAAGAGAGAGACAGAGAGGAACACAGGTACAAAAATGGCAATGAATAAGTATCTATCAATAATAGTCTTAAATGTAAATGGATTATATCCTCCAATCAAAATACAGCTGAATGGATTAGAAAGCATGACCCACTCATTTGCTGCCTACAAGAGGCTCACCTCAGGACAGGTGCCAGCAGGGAGAAACAGAACTTAAGCTTTTTCATACCTGGGACAGATGTCATCACATGCCAAATAAGCCAATTAGAAAATTCAGCTAGAAATATCAAATGAACTGCTAAAGGCTAAGTGGAAAGGCAGAATGACTTTGGGAACCTGGGGCCTGCAGGAGCAGGTAAAGCAGGGTTAGCAGTAATCCAACCTTATTGCCAGCAGTCCACATATTTAAGAAATGGTAGAAGAAGCTTTGTGGTCAGAAGGAATATATTAAAAGTCAGACACTAATATCTATACAAATAAATGAACAGGTCAGAATGGAAAATGTGAGTTAAAATAAACCATTTTTTAATTTTAATTGATCTAAAAAGAACTTTAATGTTCAAATAATTGTAACAATGTATTCAGTACTGATGATCTGCATAAACATAAAGTGTATGGCAATAACAGCACGAAGGATAGTGACCAGGGATTGAGAATATACTATTATGTAAATTCCTCTACAGCATGTGAGTTATGTACCATTATTTGAGGACTGACTTGGATTATTTTCAAATGTATATTATAAACCCTAAGATTATGACTAAATAAAATATTGAAGTATAAGCACTTGAATGAGAATGATAAAATGGAATAATAATTTTTAAAAGGCTCAAATAAACACAAAGAAGGCATTTTAAGAAAGAAATAAACAGAGGTAAATGGAAGAAATTGAAAACAGCAAGATCATAAATAGTAATTTTAATCCAGAATTATAAATACTCATTTGAAATGTGACTAAACAAACCAATTTTAAGAAACAGATTGTCATAGACCCAGCCATATGTACCTTATGAGAATCCTAATTTAAACACAGACATATAGACTGGTTAGAAGTATGAAAAAATATACATCATGAAAACAGTAACTTAAAAAAAGCTGGGGTAGCTATACTGATTTCAGACAAAGTAGAATTCGGACAAGGAATATTATCAGTGATAAGCGATAAATTAACTAATGATAAGAATATAAACTTTTCAAGAAAAATAATCCAGACAGGTGACAATACAAAATGAGTATAACCTAACAACTGAGCTTCGATATAAGAGAGAAAACCTGATATGTTCAAAAGAAGAAATAGATGATTATACAATTATAGTTGGAGAAATCAAGACTTATTTTTCAATAAATGATTAAACAAATGGACAGAAAATCAATACAAGTACAGACAACTGAACAATCAACCAACCTGATTTAATCGACATGTAGAAAACACTTAACCCAGTAACAACACAATGCTCATTTGCTACAATAGCACTATTCAGCAACATGGGCAATACTCTGGGCCATAAATAAACTGCTGAAAGAGCATAGAAATCATAGATACTGTGTTTTCACATTATAGCAGAATTAAATTAAAAATCAATAACAGGCCCTGGCTGGTGTGGCTCAGTGGATTGAGTGTTGGTTTACAAACCAAAGGGTCTCCGATTTGATCCCCAAGCAGGGCACATGCCAGAGTTGTGGGCCAAGCCCCCAGTAGGAGGTGTGTGAGAGACAACTACACACTAATATTTCTCCCTGTCTCTTTCTGCTCCTTCTCTTCTCTCTAAAAATAAATAAGTAAAATCTTTAAAAAAATAATAACAGAAACAAAATAAGTAGAAACATCAAATATTTGGAAATTAAATTATACATCAGAGTAAGAAATTGTTAACCAAATTCAAAAGCAGTTTGAACTGAACAAAAATTAAAACACAATGTATCAAAATATGGGAAGTACGGCTCAGAGGAAATTTATAGTATTAAATACAGAAAGAAAACTGACCTAACCTAAGCTCTTGTTGTATGAAATTGAAAGGAATAAACCCAAAGCAAGCAATAGAATGAAATAATAATGGAGAGAATGGAAATCAATGAAATTAAAAACAGAAAAAAATAGAGAAAACCTATGAAATCAAAATCAGAATTTTTAAAAAATATTTAATAAAATTGGCAAGCCTCCAGTGAGTTCAACCAGTGAAAGAAAAAAGATGGCATAATTGTATCAGGGATGGAAAAGGACAATTTTAGGACTTCCGCCAAGATGGAGGCATAGGTGGAAACACTGTGCCTTCTCTCACAACCAAGTTTGAATACAACAAAGTTTTGGAGAACAAAGACACAGTCAAAGAACAGAAAATGGAATTATACGGAAGTCCGACAACAATGAACCATTCAACCGGGATGGTAAGAGGGGCCGAGCCAGCAGCGGAGCAGGGTCTGGCAGGACAGATCCCCCAACCTAGGCACACAGGCAGCTCAGAACCAGTTGGGGTGTGGGGCAGACTGACCATGGTCGCACATTCGTGCACAGTGAGACAGACCACGCAGGCCCCAGGGGGTGAACCCAGTGGTGGAGGGCTGACGGCAGTGGCACACTCAAGTGCAGTGGGACGAAACATGAGGGCACCAGTGAGGGTGGCAGCTGCAGCACTTCTGGGGGCCTCGGCGGGAGGTGGCAGACTGGACGCCATTACTCCTCATTGACCCCACCCCCACATACAGTGTCACAACCCAGCGATTGAGTTGCCCTGCTCTGGTGAACATCTAGGGCTCCGATCCTGCTACGTAACAGGCACGAACAGCCCAAAAGATGGCTCAAGAAGACCTCAAAGTCCCAGAGCCGATAACTCTAAGTGACCAAGAGATTGCCAGCCTCTCAGAAGCACAGTTCAAGACACTGTTTATCAGGATGCTCACAGAACTGGTTGATTATAGTCACAAATTAGAGGAACATATGAAGGCTAAACTAATTGAAATGAAGGGAAATGCACAGGAAACCAATAGTGATGGAAAGGAAACTGGGACTCAAATCAATGGAATGGACCAGAAGGAAGAACAAAACATCCAACCAGAAAGGAATGAAGAAATGAGAATTCAAAACAATGAGGAGAGGCTTAGGAACCTCCAGGACATCTTTAAACATCCCAACATCCGAATTATAGGGGTACCAGAAGGGGAAAAGAAACAGCCACGAGTGGAAAACTTATTTGAACAAATAATAAAGGAGAACTTTCCCAATCTGGCAAAGGAAATACACTTCCAGAAAGTCTAGGAAGCTCAGAGAGTCCCAAAGAAGTTGGACCCAAGAAGGAACACACCAAGGCACATCATAATTACATTAGCCAAGATGAAAATGAAGGAGAGAATCCTAGAAGCAGCAAGAGATAAGGGGACAGTCACCTACAAAGGAGTACCCATCAGACTGTCAGCGGATTCCTCAAAAGAGACCTTATAGGCAAGAAGGGGCTGGAAAGAAGTATTCCAAGTCATGAAATCCAAAGAATGAAAAAAGACATGGTGAACGTACACAATAAAATACTACTCACTCATAAATAAATAAGAAAATCTTACCATTTGCGACACATGATTGGAAATCGTAACAGTATAATATTGCTAAAAGCTTATATACATATGACAATGGCAGGGCTCCTCACAACTGACCAAAGTGGGACAGGAAGGGCTCAAAGGGGCAGCAGTCCTCAGAAAGACTTAATTTAATAGGGGAACTAAACTGCCCTGAAGGAACTTTAAGAGTGCATAGCACCCAGGCCAGCAAAGAGGGAGGAGACGGGATGCAAGATGCTCCTAATCAGGGCTCCTCAAAGGTGAAACAACATGGTGGATTAAAGACGCAGGCCCAATGCAGATGCACACTGTGGGCCAGGCAGCACACAGAGGACATGTACTGGAAGCTGGGAAACTGAATTTTGCAGCCCAGACCTTGTCCCCATCCTTGCAAAGCCATAGGAAAAGATAAAAGCTAAGCCCAGCCCTTCTATGCCTATAATATCAAGGAAGACTAGCAGAACTAGCTTGGTTGGTTTAAAGTCAGCAGAAGGCTTTTTTTTAACTTTTCCCAAGTATGAGACAATAAGGCCTGGAGCTGTGAAAGAACCACAGACAGTCAGTGTGGAGGAGCCTGAATATTCTACTTTGTAAATACTTTTATGTGTATATACTGTAAATGATGACATTGGTAGGCACTAACTGAACCCAGGGAAACTGGGAACAATCTCAAAACCGAAACAAGACAGAGCACAAGCAGCAGCCACAGGCCACTGAGGAACAAATTCAACTTGCACAGGTCATTTCAGACCATAATGATGCTAACACTGAGGAAAAGGTGAAATAATTGATCGATATCACAGGCAAGAACCAGAATGAATTTGTCATTGCTTTGCGTGACTGCAATGGAGATGTCAACAGAGCCATCAATATACTGCTGTAAAAACCCAAATGCACATTCCTGGGAGATGGTGGGGAAGAAGAAGGGAGTCTTAGGACAGAAGGATGGTGGCCAAATGGAATCCAATGAGGAAGGCAAAGACAATTGAGAACGGGACAGAGACTATAGTTGGCACTGAGGTGGGCCACTAAGACAGGGAAGAGGTGCCAGCTGTGGACGAGAATTTTGAGGTCAGGAAAATGGATTAGATGGCACCAAGAGTGGAGGTTCTTCTGGAAGGGGCACAGAAAGAGGCAGAAGAGGTTGTGGGCGAAGCAGAGGTGGGTCTGGTAGGTGGGGAGGAAGGTTTTCTGCTCAAGGAATGGGAACTTTTAACCCAACTAATTACGCAAAGCCAGCCAATACTGATGATAACTATGGTGATAATAGCGGCAATACATGGAACAACACTGGACACTTTGAGCCAGATGATGGGACAAGTGCATGGAGGACTGCAGCAGAGGAGTGGGGAACTGAAGATTGGAATGAAGATCTTTCTGAGACCAAGATCTTCACTGCCTCTAATGTGTCTTCAGTGCCTCTGCCTGCAGAGAATGTGACCATCACTGCTGGTCAGTGAATTGACCTTGCTGTTCTGTTGGGGAAGACACCATCTTCAATGGAGAAAGATTAATCTAATCTGGATCCATCTCAGGATCCTTTTCTTGCCCAGCCTCTGGTGTTCAGTAACTCGAAGCAGAGTACCATACCACAGCCTGCTTCAGGGAACACATTTTCTCGCCACAATATGGTGAGCATGCTAGGGAAAGGATTTGGTGATGATGTCTAAAGGTGGCAGCACCACCAGCTCCTAGTTTCTGGAACAATTCAAGACTCCATAGGCCCTGGATCAGTTGGCAGCTCAGCATTTGTGATCTGGAACCACCACCACCTCCTCTTGGATATGGACCCCACCACTCAATCCCCATTGCTGATGCAGTATGATTTGAAGAACCCAAAAGGTTGAACAGTGCACAGTCCCTTTACAAAGCACCAGGCTTTTACTCCATCTTCAACCATGATGGAGGTGTTCCTTCAGGAGAAGCCACTCGCAGTAGCTACCTTTACAGCTGCACCTCCACCTCTCTCTTCTCCTCTGCCAAGCAAATCCACCTCAGCTCCACAAATGTTTGCTGGGTCTTCTGATAGCCAGTCCTCTAGCCCCCAGCCAGCTCAGCAAAAACTGAAACAGCAGAAAAGAAAAGCCTCCTTGACTTTGAAAATTCCTGCTCTGGCTGTGGAGAAGCCTGGCTCAGCATGTATCTCAGGGCTAAAACCACAGTTTGGGGCACTGCAGTTTGGGTAAGAGCCTGTCATTTCTAATTATGAATCCACTCCTACCATGAGCACCTCTTTAAGCCAGGCTCCAAATAGCTTCTATACCAGCATGGCCAGTGAATCTTCATCCACAGTTTTATCTAACCAAAGTCAGGAGTCCAATTATCAGAGTCGCCCAATTCAGTTGAAAACCTATACCTCCAAAAACAATTCTCAGGGCCCTCTATATGAACAGAGACCCACACAGACCCACACAGACTGGGTGGTACCCCATCTTCATCTCTTCATCCTCCTAAAAGGACCTGACTCAGGCAAAGAATGGCTTCAGTTATGTGCAGGCCACACAGTTACAGATCACACAATCTGTTATCTGCAGTGAAATCTGACTCACCTTCCACTTCTAGTATTCCTCCTCTCAGTGAACCGGTATCTGCAGCTTTGTTATTGATGACAACCAATCAGCACTCATCTTCCTTGAGAGGCTTGAGCCACAGTGAGGAGATTCCAAATACTACTACTACACAACACAGCAGCATGTTACCTGCTCAGCAGAATACCTTTTCATCATTGACATTTTCTAGGCACACTTCAACATCGACTCTTTTGCACACAGGCATGGAGAGAGGTGAATCTTTATTCTTTCTCTAGCACTTTCTCTACCATGTCCAGCACAGCCTCTGCACCTTCCCCAATGGTCAGTGTCTCCTCCAGTCCCAATAGTGCCTAAGTCTCAGCCTAGGCAGCAATTCCACCATCACAGCCTTAATTTGAAGCTTAGTTGCTACAACTTCAGGAAAAGTTCCTCCTAATCTCCCTCTTGGGGTCCCACCATTGTTGCCTAACTCATATGTTATGGCTCCAGGGATGTTACATGCCTACCTGTCACAAGTATATGGTTGTAATGACTTGCAGATGCTTCAGACAAGGTTTTTGTTGGATTACTAAAGCATCCCATTTCCCACACCCACCATGCCACTGACAGGAAGGGTTAGTAGCCTGGCCAGCAACCCTTATTCTGGTGACTTCACAAAGTCCAGCCATGGAGATGCCTCCTCCACAGCTCCAGCCACAACGTTGGCCCAACCCTAACAGAAACAGACAGAGACTCACCACACTGTACAGCAGACATTCCCGAACACAGCACTGCCTCCTAGCTACAGTTACACCAGCCTGCCATACTACACGGGGTTCCGGGCCTCCCCAGCACCTTCCAGTATGGGCCTCTGTTCCCTGTGGTTTCTACCTCTTCCAAGCAGCATGGTGTGAATGTCTGTGTGAATGCACCAGCCACTCCTTTTCAACAGCCAAGTGGACATGGGTCTCACGGATGCAATACTGGAAGAAAATATCCACCTCCTTACAAACATTTCTGGACAGCAGAGAGCTAATTTAGCCCAAGGCTGGGGGCTATGTTTTGTGTATGTGTATAGATTTGCACTGAAGTCTTATTTCAGAAAACAGACCACTGACAAGAGCCTGCTGAGCTGGGGCCATGGCCTGCATGGCTTGGGAAATGAGTTGGTGGATACCTTCTGGGCTTTGAACTTGCCTTTCCCCCATTTCCCTCTTCCTCATGTGTCTGACTCTGTCCTGCCCATTTCCAGTTCAAGTGGAGCAGCATCTTTGAAGCATCAATGCACACACCTGCTATTGCTTTTGTATTCTGGAAGGCATATAGTTTCAACTTATAACAAAAATATTTGCAGTCTTCAAAAAACTGTGGTACTTCTTTAAGCTTAAAAAAAATAAAAAGAATGAAAGACAGATCCAGAGAGGGATCACAAGGATAATGCCAACAACTTAGAAACAGATAAATTTCACATTGCTACCCTATCAAACTTACATTTTATTGTTTATTTGTATTGTTATTTTTTGATATTTTTATTTTTTAAATTTGATTATATTTTTTATTTCTCCTCTGTTTAGTTTTCTTTGTTTTGTTTGTTTAATTGCATTGTTTGACTGGTTTTCTTTGTTCTCTCATATTGCATTTCAATTTTTCTTCTTTCACTTCACTCATATTCCAATAACACACTACTCTTGGTCTTTTACTTTCTATTTTTTTTAGTCAGGTCATATATTTCTTAGCATATTATTGTTGTTCCAATATTATTGTAAATAATTATTATTCCATAGAATTGTACATACTACAGAGCACCCCTCCCTGATCTTGGCCCATTTCACTATCTTCCTGAGCTTTACTACTGTTGTGGTGAACTCTATCCTCTCACACACAATGCCTAGTTTCTATCCTTTACTCCCCCTATATCTCATCATCTAACCTCACACAAGCGCTCTGTTTTCTGGATTCAGCTACATTCCTTCTCCCCTCAAATAAGAGTGCTATCTCTTTTACACCTTTGTGAAAAATAGCTGGTTGGGTGAAATATCATGGCTATCACTGTGCTTCTCCAATGGATCTCCTGCCTCTTCTCTATTTGTTGGTACTTCAAATCCTATAGAATACTTTCTCACTGTTTTAATACATTTTACCTTTGCCTGAAGCTGATCACATATAAGATAAGGTTCGAGTTGTGAGTTCCAGTAAACCCCCTGGAAAAGCAAACTCACCAACAAAGGAACCACCAACAGGTAAAACCCAAGTGCAACAAGAAAGCTCACAAAAACAAAAGAAAGATCAACCCTAGAAAATCAAGAAAAGAAGATCAAATAGACCATGACACTGAATTCCACAGAACTCCTACCATAGGAATTCACCCTACAAAGACAGCTAGAAAAGCAGAGCATCAGGAAGCACCAAAGCAAACAAAAAGAGTGACCTGAAATGGGGAGATTAAGAAAAACCCTCCAATCAAAAGGAATGGATGACTCCCCACTAAAAGAGCTAAATGAGAGGCAAGCAAACTATCAGATATAGAATTCAAAACAATGGTTATAAGGATGCTGAAGGAACACACAGACAACTACAAGGAAATTAGTGACAACTACAATAGCATGAAAAAGGAAATAGAAACTAAACAAGAACCAGGAAGAAATGAATAATGCAATTTCTGAAATAAAAACAAACGCACTAGAAGGCATACAAGCAAGCTGGATGAAGCAGAGGACAGAATTAGTGAGCTGGAATACAAAGAAAGAAACATACTAATAGAGCAGCTGCACAGAAAAAGACTCTAAAATATGAAGATAGCTTAAGGGAACTCCAAAACAACATGAAATGCAACAACATTCAAATCATAGGAATACCAGAAAGAGAGGAAAGGAGCAAGAGATAGAAACACTGTTTGAAAATATAATGACAGAAAACTTTCTGAACCTGGAGAGGGAAAATAACATGCAAGTTCAGGAAGTATAGAGGGTCCCAATCATGATGAACCCAAAGAGGCCTACTCTAAGACACATTAAAATTAATATGCCAAGATAAAGAGAGAATCTTAAAGGAAGCAAGGGAAAAACCAGAAGTAACATACAAGGGTACTCCGATAAGGCTAGCAGCTGATTTTCAACAGACACACTTCAGGCCAGGAGAGAATGACAAAAATATATTTCAAGTAATGAAAACCAAAGTCCTGCAATCAAGCATACTCTACTCGGAGAGGCTCTCAATTAAAATGAAAGGTGAAATAAGAAGTTTCCAAAACAAAGGAAAGCTAAAACAATAGAACTCCACCAAACCAGCACTGCAAGATATGCAAAATGAACTACCATAAGAAGAAGAAAGAAAATAAATGAACACAAGTACAAAGGAGGAAAACATGAATAGATACCTATCAATAATAACCTTAAGTGTTAATGGGTTAAATGCTCCAATCAAAAAACATAGAGTAGCTGAATGGATAAGAAAACATGACCTGTACTTATGCTTTCTACAAGAGACCCATCTCAGAACAAAAGACCTAAAAAGACTGAAAGTGAAGGGTTAGAGAAAATATTTCTAGAAACTGGACAGGAAAATAGAGCAGGGGTAGCAATACTCATATCAGATAAAATACATTTCAAAACAAGGGCCATAGAAAGAGACCCAGAAGGACACTTCAAAATACCCAAGGAAAGACTCCATCCAGAAGAAGTAAACACTATAAACAAATATGCACAAAACATAGGAGCACCCAATATGTAAGAAAAATCTTGGAGGACTTCAAGAGAGATTGACAGTAACACAATTACAATGGGGGTTTTAAACACCCCACTGTCAAAAATGAATAGATCTCCCAAAAAAAATATCAACAAGGATATTGCAGCATTAAACAATGTTCTAGATCAAATGGACAGCATTGATATATATAGAACCTTTCATCTCAAAGAAGGAAAATACATATTCTTTTCAAATGCACATGGAATATTTTCAGTGATAGACCACATGGTCAGACACAAAACAAGCCTCAACAAATTCAAGAAAATTGAAATTATATCACCTATTTTCTCCAACTGCACAGGACTGAAATTAGACACCAACCTCAAGGAAAAAATTTAAAAACACTCAAACTCTTGGAGATTGAATAGCATACAGTTAAAAAATGAATAGGTGAAAGAAGACATCAAAAAGTTATTGGAAAAAATGAAAATGAATTTAGAACTGTACAAAACCTATGGGACACAGCAAAGGCAGTCCTGAAAGGGAAGTTCATAGCAATACAGGCCTACCTAAAAAAAAAAAAAAAAGAAACATGTCACATAAACAACCTAACCCTATGCTTACAAAAACTCAAGGAATAACAACGAAGACCTTCCAGAGCAAGTAGAAGAAAGGAAATAACGAAGATCAGTGCAGAATTGTACAACATAGGTACTAAAAGTACAAATCTAAGGACTGCACAAATCCAGGAGCTGGTGCTTTGAAAAGATAAACAAGATCAACAAGCCTTTAAGCAGACTTATCAAGTGAAAAAGAGAGAGGACCCAAATAAACCCAATGAGAAATGAAAGAGGAGAGACTACAACTGATACCACAGAAATACAAAGAATTGTAAGCAATTGTTGTAAAGAACTACAAGCCAAGTAATTTGAAAACCTAGGTGAAATGGACAGATTCCTAGAAAAATGTAATCTCCCAAAACTCAATGAAGAAGAAGCAGAAAGCCTGAACAGACCAATAATGGCTGACTAAATCAAAGCAGTAATCAAAAATACTCCTGGCACACACTCCTTTTGGACTGGCTGGTTTCACAGTAGAATTTTACAAAACATTTAAGGACAAGTTAACCCATGTCCTTCACATGCTATTCCAAAAAATCCAAGAAGAGGGAAGACTCCCAGATTTTTTCATGAGCCAGCATTATCCAAATCCCAAAAGCAGGTAAAAACACAACAAAGAAAGAAAACTACAGGACAGTATTGCTGATGAATATAGATGCTAAAATCCTCAATAAAACACTGGCAAACTACATTAAATGATACATTAAAAAGATCATATACCATGATCAAGTAGGATTCATCCCTGGCATGCAGAATAACACAATATTTGCAAATCAGTAAATGTAATATATCACATAAACAAAAGCAAAGAAAAAAATCACGTGATCCTATCAATAGATGCAGGAAAAGCATTTTATAAGGTGCAGCACCCACTTATGATAAAAGCACTCAGCTAAGTAGGAATAGAGGGAGCATTCCTCAGCCTAATTAAGGCTATATATGAAAAACCTATAGCCAACATCATAATCAGCAGACAAAAACTTAGAACTTTCCCACTAAGATCAGAAATAAGATAAGGACGCCCTCTTTCAACACTCCTATTCAACATTGTATTATAAGTCCCAGCCACAGCAATCAGACAGGAAAAAGAAATAAAAGGCATCCAAATGAAAAGGGGGAAGCAAAACTGTCATTGTTTGCAGATGACATAATAGTGTACTTAGAAAATCCTGTAGAACCCCCACAAAAAACTACTTGACCTAATAAGTGAATTTGGCAAAACAGCAGGATAAAAAGTCAATACTGAGAAATCAAAGGCATTTTGGGGCACCAACAATGAAGTATCAGAAACAGAAATCAGGAAAAAAATCCCATTTGCTATAGCACAAGAAAAATGAAGTACTTAGGAATAAACTTAACCAAGATGATAAAAGACCTGTACTCAAAAACTTGCACAGCACTGAAAAAAGAAATTTAAAAAGACACAAATAAATTTAAGCATGTACTATGCTCCTGGATTGGAAGAATTAACATATCAAAATGTCCATACTACCTAAAGCAATTTATAGATTCAATGTAGTCCATATTAAAGTACCAATGACATATTTCACATATATAAAAATAAACATTTCATAAATTTATGTGGAGCTATAAACAAGCCCTGAACAGCTGCAGCAATTTTTAGAAATTAGAACAGAGTAGGAGGGATCACAATACCTGATACCAAACTGTATTACAAGACCACTGTAATAAAAACAGCCTGGTACTGGCATAATAACAGACCTATGGACCAATGGAACAGAATAGAGAGCCCAGAAATAAACCTATGTCTCTACGGTGAATTAGTATTTGACAAAGAGGGCAGAAGCATAAAATGGAGTAAAAATAGTCTCTTCAACAAATGGTGTTGGGACATCTGGACAGCTGTAGGAGACTATTCTGCGTGGTGTGGTCCCAGCCCCTAGTGGCAAACATTTACTTCAAAGTAACTTCCTAAAATCCGTGCTAAACCTTCCAAGGAGGAGTGTAACTGGTTCAGCCACTTTTGCCTTTTCATTTGTAAATATCCCTCTTCTGTGATGTGATTAGTGGCATTGGCTCCTTTGTTTTCTGTAAAAGGTGACCGCCTAAAGCAACCTGTGTGTAGTAAATGAGGACCATAATGTAATGTGCCAAGAAATCCAATAAAGGCCAGTGATGGCAAGGGCCACAGCTTTTGCTCCCCTTGGGAGAAAAGCCATGCCTGCTCTTTTCCTCCACAGAGCACAGTAGTCTCTGTGAATGTCTCATTTCATCCATAATGACACGGACATTGCGGGCCAGTGTGTGCATCAGACAGCTACATGTAAAAAAATGAAACTCGACCACCAACTTACACCACACACCAAAATAAATTCAAGGTGGATAAAAGACTTAAATATAAGTCATAACACTGTAAGACTCCTAAAGAAGATAGGCAGGAAAATCTCAGATATTCTATACAGCAATATTTTCACCGACATGTCCCCTACAGCAAGAGACATAAACGAAAGAATAAGTAAATGGGATCTCATCAAAATAAAAATCTTCTGAACTTTTAAAGAAAACAGCATTAAAATGAAAAGAAAACCAACTATATGGGAAAATATATTTGTCAATGATACCTCGGACAAGGGTTGGAGCTCTTAAATATATAAGGAACTCACATGACTCCACTCCAGGAAGACAACCAACCCAATTAAAAAATGGGTAAAGGACTTGAACAGATACTTTTCCAAGGAGGACAGTAACCAGAGGGGAGATGGGAGAGGATAATAGGAGGAAAATAGGAAAGGCTTTTCAGGAATATGTGTAAAGGAAACATGGACAAAGCCAAAGCAGGGTAGGATCAAGGGTGGGAAGTGGAGATGGCTTGTGTAGGGGGGAGTGATGTGGTGCAAATGGACATCTATACTTGAACAACAACAAAAATGTGAAAAAAATTGTATGACTAGTAAGGTTCTAGGGTGAGAGTTAGATTTTAAATATACCAGGAGAGCGGTCACCATGAAGACAAAATTAGATAAAATATATGAACCTGTTTTGTCAATAAAAAAGTCTCATTTTTTCCAAAATTTTCAAAATATGTTTTTTCAAAAAAAGTTCTGAAGGTTGACGTTGAGCTGAGTATGTGTGTATATGTTTAATATCATGAGATAATTTTTACTTTCTTTTATACCCAGTAATGAATTTCACCTTTTCATCAACTGTTAAGATAGATACTATCAGAGTTTACAGATGAGGAAAATAAAAAACTAGAAATATAGTTGTTTGGCCCAAGTACACATAGCTTGTCAGCAACCAAGAAAATCCAAGTGAGCATTTCCATCCTAATAACCCTCAGGCATATCAAGTTCATGAACACTTAAGTCTGCAATCTTACCTTTACCCCTAACTTCACCTTCCCACCTACATTGGTCCTCCACAGGCTGAGTTCCCTGCTCAAGCCACATTTCCACCACCAGCCCAGGTGCTGCAGCATCAAACCTGCAGACTTGGTTGCAGTCTGGCTTTTCCAAAGCTTCTCTGCATCCTCATCCTCCTCCACCAGAGGTTAGAATAAAATCAGTCTGGGTGAGGTCGGGCATTGATAAATCTTAAAGTAGCTGATAATTATTTTTATATTTACCAGCACTATGAATCACTAGAGAGTAGTGCCTCCCACAATGACTCTATATCCCCCTTCCCCCAATTTGGTGTTGCCTAAAATATTTTTGGTTATTTTACTGGGTTGATACTGTCATCTAGTGACCAGAAGCCTGAGATGCTACTAAATATGCTACAATATATGAAATGTCCCCACCCCCATCACAGAAAATTATGTGCTCCAAAATGTCAATATCTGAGGTTGAAACACATGGTTCTAGAGCATGTTACCCCCACCCTTGCGGCTTAAAACCTAGTGCCTGAACACAGTATCACATCACCATTACTAGAGAACTTGTTATTGGTGTGGGATCCCTGGCTCCTCTCAGACCTACTAATCAGAAACTGCCTTTTAGTAGCATCCCCAGATCATTCAGGAAATGTTACCATTTGAGAAGCCTGGATTACACCCTCCTCTTCCCTCTTCAAATCTATTTTTTCATGTTTGAGTGTCTGCATCAGACATGAAATATTTTTTCATGTTTGAGTGCCCAAGTGGAAAAGCTAATCAAAGACAGAAGAAACAAAACTTGAATTAGGATAAGAGAGGAATATTTGGAGTCAGAAATTTTATGCAGAAAACATTTTAATCTCCCTGTGGAGTTTATGAACTAAAATATTTAGTTTATTTCAAAGCCATAAGAACCCTACTAACATTGAATTACATATTTCCAGATAAAACTAAAATTTACACACTCCTCATCCTCATTTAGAAAAATATTAGGAATCTTACTTGATAAGAATAGAGCATACTCATTAAAGAAAAGGCTTTTACAAATGAATACCTTAAAATTATTCCATGGAGTATTGTTTTATATCTACCATTTTACCATTACAATAACTTAATTGTCTTTACCTTCTAGAACAAACAAACAACAGCCTTGCTTGCTTTTAAAATATCACCTTTTTTTACTTTGATTTACTGCCCTTTGGCAACTAGCCCACTGGTCCCAGGCCAATTCATCAGACTCCTCTGGGCTGCCTTGGCAAGGGAGGGACAATGAAGTGCAGCTCAGGAAGCCTGTGCAGGACAGCATTCCTGCAAAATGCACTCTACGTGTCAGCCGCCCTCTGTCCAGTTTTCTCTCTTTTAACAGGGCAGGTCCTCAGGGATACTGGTTCCCTTTCCCCTCTGGCAAAGGCTCTCTCCACAGCCCCAGGGAAACAGGGTAGAAAGCCAGAGGGCCTTCTCACGGAAGAACTTAGAGAAAGCAGCCTCTTTGTATTCGAAAGTGTTGGCAATCGCACACCCCAGGAAAACAACTAACATATAACAAAACAAAACAACCCTCTTTTCTTCCAAAGACCCTAAGTTTTCAATGCTGGAATCATTTCCTTGCTATCACATGAGTCTGTCACAACAGACAGCTAAGATCACAGAGTACAGCAAGTCAACAGACTCATACATGAGCTTTTGGGTCTTACATAAAGGACACATTTGAAAGTATTGGAGGTTGGTGTCCCTGGTTTAGATCAGCTCTACTGCTTACTGGCTATTTTGAAAAAAAAAAATTTCATTGAGCATTATAGGAGCTTCCTCCCCTACTTCAAAGTTTCTCCTGAAATTTGCCTGAATTTTCAGTGTGTGTATTTAAAATATCCAATTCTCTTTGCTATATCAAGAGAATTTTTTTCAGGGTAACAGTTTTTTGGGGGGAATTAAGACAAGTTATCTGAAAAACTGATCTAAATTGATATTTTCCCTGACTAGTACTCTAAAAAGTACTAGCTGTGTAGTATGAAGAAGAAATATTTTTCTCCCTTCTGAACCTATACCCTTTGAATATATATTCCACAACAGTTTGAAAAAATGAGAATATATATATCCATGATGAAACTATTTTTTAAGATTACAGCAAGAAAAAAATTCTGATTGGTTTGGGATGTCTGATCACTTGCATAAAAAAATCAACTAAAATTCCTATGGTACTAAACCTCTTGGATGTATGCATGCACATAAACAACTATGCATATAAAGAAGTATAGGTATTAGAATAGAAACTAATAGATTTTTCTTCCTTACGGAATACCCTTGGAACACTTTACCATTCAACATTGCAGATCCTTTATCTCCCTTCACCTAGTAGATAAGCCCAAAGGAGTGCATGGTGTGCATTCAATTTTGATCAATAAAGCATTAATGCAACACTTTCCAAATACAAAAATCTTTGCATCCAAGTATCTATTCATGTCTCAGGCTCTGAGGTCAATGATCTCTTTCATTAAACAACTTCTTGTTTTGTTCTATAGCATCATTTATCACACCATACCCTTTAACTGGACTATTTTTGTTTTGCTTTTTTTTTTCTGCCAGCAAAATCATTGCACCTGAAGAAATTCCTCCGCTTTTTGTAAAATCTGGTTTTCTCATAGAATCAGTGACATAAGAGGATTAATTGTTTGTTCTCAATCCTGACTTTTTCTTCTCCTAATCTATTTTTGAAACACATTTTATTTTGGGATGTCCTGACTAGGATGATACTAAATTGGAAACCTAGTGCAAATTTTATTGACCTCCATTTCCTATTAAAAAGGATGTCCCCACTAATCTGTCATGTTCAGGGCAAACAAAGGCCAGAGGCGAGGGAAGCCAAGCCAGATGGGTATTCAAGAAGCCTAGGGCCAGATTCTTTATGTTTTGTTGGTGTGTTTTTAATATATATGGTCACCTGGAAGGACAGAAAAAACATTTGGGAAGACTTCTTGTTTCAAGCTAAGTTAAACTAAATGTTAATTATAATATGCATGGCAAAAACAATGTCCAAGAAGAGGCACTTATTAAATATGCTTGAATATGATAGACTGAATGGATGAAATTATGAATGGATGGATGAATAGACGGGTGAATAGATGGGTGTAGGTGGGTGGATGGGTAGATGAGTGGATTAATTAATTAATTAACTAATATGAGTTATGGTTTTTATTTAAACAATGCAGAAAATTCAAAAAATAAAAGTTACCACCTTGAGAACTATATGAATTTTTTAAAATCTCTGGAAATACATAAGAAATTTTAAAATATAATATATATTGTTCTTCATATATCTTTTGTCATGTGATTTTCATGAAGAAATTTATTTATTTATTTTTAATTATTTTTTGTAACTTTTTATTTTTATTTAATTCTTGTTCAAGTACAGTTTTCTGTCTTATATTCCCAGCCCTGCCCCCCCCAGTGCTCCCCACATCCCTCCCATTTCTGCCTCCCACCTTAGTTATTGTCCATGTGCCCTTTATACTTGTTCACGTGAGTCCATCCCCTTTTCCCCTATGATTTTCTCCCCTCTCCCCTCTGGACCCTTTCAGCCTGTTCCATATTTGAGTGTCAATGATCATATTTTGCTTGCTTGTTTGTTTTGTTGTTTAGATTCCTGTTAATGGTGATATCATATGGTATTTGTCTTTCACCGCCTGGCTTATTTCGCTCAGCATAATGCTTTTCAGTTCCATCCATGATGTTGCAAAGGGCAGGAGCTCCTTTGAAGAAGGAATTTAAATTAAACATATAATGAACATGTTTAACCTAAAGACAATGAAGAAATATGCCTTTTGATTCAAGCACACAATAATCTATCTCTTGCAGATACACAAATAAAAAATAAAATGGTACATTTCCTCTCCAATCCAGCTGTCTTGCCCTGAAATGGTGAGATATCTGCATGCAATAAGATATTAGGTGAAAAAATATATTTATATTATGCAGCATAAATACTAATAATAAGCTAATTCCAGTATAATTTAATTTTTAGTACAAACGTGGAGATGTTAAAACAGTATATTTAAGTATTTTGATGTATAAAACTTGGGAAAAAATCTTCTTTTCAGAGAAAAACTATGTCAACTATTTTTTCTACATTCTCCCCTATTTTGTCATATTATATTAGGTTAATTAATTATTTATATTATCTTTCAATCATCTATCTATATAATTATTTTAAGTTAATTTAAATTTTCCCCAAATTTCATTTTCTATGGTAATTTACATCTCTTTTTATTTCATTTTTATATCAATGGAATCTGCTTATGCCCATGTAGGATCTGGCTTGTCCTCTTTTAATGACTACATGGTTGTATAGATACACAATTCACAATTCAGTCAAATTTATATTGAGAATTGAATTATTTTCATTTTTTATGGTATTACCAACAATACTGAAATGTAATTCCACATACATATGTGACTGACCATCTGTATTTTAGAATTTTTACTAATGTTTGTTTTTTTCTCTATTAATTTGTCACTTTTTATTTGTAGAAATTCTGCATATTAGGAATTTTAATGTTTTGCCATTTATATGTTTGGCAAATACTTTCTTTTTATCTCTTTGCCCTCCTTAATCTTCATCTATTTTTATCTTTATATATTTGCCCTTTAAGTTTGGTGTTTTTTGGCATCTTTCACTGTTTATGGCCTTTAAACATTTTGGTAGTCAAATCTATTTTTTCCTTTAGCTGCTTTTTCTTTTCTAGACATTTATAACAAATCTTCCCCAACCCAGAGTTTATAAAAATTTGTATGTATATCTCACTATAGCATTTCTTTAATGGAGAATTTATTTCTTACACAGGGAGAGAAAGAAACACCAGTATAGGAGAGAAACATCAGTGTAAGAGAGAAACATCAATCAGTTGCACCCTGACTACAGGTCAAACTGTCAACCAAGGTATGTGCCCTGACCAAGGATCGAACCTGCCAACTTTTGGTGCATGGGATGATGCTCCAACTAACAGCCACCTGGCCAGGGCTTCATGGAGACTTTTAATGCTGACTGAATTTCCATGTGCTTGACCACGTTTTCCACCCCCCTTTATTTATTGTTTAAAAATTTATTTTATTGAGAACCAGAGGCCAGCAACCAAGGCTACTTTATACAGCAAGGCTCTCAGTCAAAATAGAAGGCCAAATAAGCAAGACAAAAGAAGTCTAAAAGAATATGCCTCCACCAAACCAGCTCTGCAAAAGATGCTGAAGGTACTGCTCTAGGGAAAGGGAAAAAAAAGAGAAAGAGAGAAGAACACAGGTACAAAAATGAGAATGAATAAGTACCTATCAATAATAACATTAAACATAAATGGATTAAATGCTCCAATCAAGAGACATAGAATAGCAGAGTGAAAAAGGAAGCATGACCTACACATATGCTGCCTACAAGAGACCCACATCAGGACAAAACACATACACAAACTAAAAGTGAAGGGCTGGAAACAAATTTCCCAAGCAAACAAACAGCAAAAAAAAAAAAAAAAAAAAAAAAAGCCGAGGTAGAAATATTCATACAAAACAAAATAGACTTCAGAAAAAGGGCCATAAAGAGAGATCCAGAGGGTCACTTCATAATACTCAAGGGAAGAATGCACCAAGAAATATTGTAAATATATATGTACCCAACATAGGAGCACCCAAATATATTTTTAAAATCTTAGAGGACTTCAAGAAAGATATTGACCGGACACAATTATACTAGGGGATTTTAACACCTGACTGTCAAACAAAATATCAACAAAGATACTGTGACAATGAACAACATCCTAAATGAAATGGACTTAACTGATATATATAGAGCCCCTCGTTCCAAATAAGCTAAATACACATTCTTTTCAAATGTACAGGAAACACTTTCAAAGATAGACCACATGATAGGACACAAAACAAGCCTCAACAATTCAAGAAAATTGAAATCATACCAAGCATTTTTTCGGGCTACAAGGGACCAAAACTAGAAACCAACCTCAAGGGAAAAAACCCAAAACACTAAGAATCATGGAGGTTGAATAGCATGCTATTAAACAACAAATGGGTCAAGAATAAAATTTGGGAAGAGATCAAAAAGTTTCTGGAAATAAATGAAAATGAGCTCACAACAACCCAAAACTTATGGGACACAGTGAGGGCAGTCCTGAGAGGAAAGTTCATAGCAATACAGGCTTACCTAAAAAGACAGAAGCATTTCAAACAAACAGCCTAATTCTACGCCTAAAGAACTTGAGGAACAAAAACAAAGACAGCCCAGAAAAAGTAGAAGGAAGGAAATAACTAAGATCAGAACAGAATTGAATGACATAGAAACTAAAAGCATAATTCTAAGGATCAATGAATCCAAGAATTGGTTCTCTGAAAAGATAAAAAACCAACAAGCCTTTAAACAGTCTCATCAAGAAAAAAAAGAGGGAGGACCCAAAGAAACACAATTAGAAAAGAAAGACAAGAGATTATAACCAACACCAAAGAAATACAAAGGATTGTAAGAAATTACTATGAAGAACTGAGGACTTCTGCCAAGATGGAGGCATAGGTGGAAACACTGTGCCTTCTCCCACAACCAAGTTTGAATACAACAAAGGTTTGGAGAACAAAGACGAAGCCAAAGAACAGAAAATTGAACTATACGGAAGTCCAACAACAACGAACCATTCTACCAGATGGGTAAGAGGGGCTGAGCCACCAGCAGAGCAGGGTTGGACAGGAAAGATCCCCCGACCCCAGGTGCCCAAGCATCCAGGGTAGCATCAGGTAGACCCAGTGAGGGCTCAAGATGGCAGAAGTGAGAAGTGAGATGGACCGCACAGCCCCCAGCAATGAACCCAGCAGCCGCTGACTGCAGTCGCACATTCTCGAGCAGTGGGACAAATCGAGCAGCCCGCAGTGGCGGTGGGAGGAAGCAAAGGGTACCCGCCATTGCTTTCCTTTGGCCCCGCCCCCACATACAGAGTCACAACCCAGCGACTGGTGAACACCTAGGGCTCTGCTCCTCATATGTAACAAGCATGAACAGTCCAAAATATGGCTCAAGAAGAACTCAAAGCCCCAGAGCCGATAACTCTAAGTAACCAGGAAATAGTGAACCTCTCAGATGCACAATTCAAGACACTGGTGATCAGGATGCTCACAAACTGGTTGATTTTAGCCACAAAGTAGAGGAACATATGAAGGCTAAACTAATTGAAGGGAAATGCACAGGAAACCAATAGTGATGGAAAGGAAACTGGGACTCAAATCAAGGCAGTAGACCAGAAGGAAAGAAGAAGTGACCAAACAGGAAAAAGTGAAGTTACAAGAATTCAAAAAAATGAGGAGAGGCTTAGGAACTTCCAGAACATCTTTAAACATTCCAACATCCAGATTATAGGGGTACCAGAAGGGGGAAAGAAACAGCCATGAGTGGAAAACTTATTTGAACAAATAATAAAGGAGAACTTCCCCAGTCTGGCAAAGGAAATA
Source organism: Sturnira hondurensis (assembly GCF_014824575.4). NCBI lineage: Eukaryota > Metazoa > Chordata > Mammalia > Chiroptera > Phyllostomidae > Sturnira > Sturnira hondurensis. The sequence goes on along the minus strand of NW_028094889.1, from coordinate 1,043,084 downwards.
GACCTCCAGGAAATCCAGGAAGCTCAGAGAGTCCCAAAGAAGCTGGACCCAAGAAGGAACACACCAAGGCACATCATAATTACATTAGCCAAGATGAAAATGAAGGAGAGAATCCTAGAAGCAGCAAGAGATAAGGGGACAGTTACCTACAAAGGAGTTCCCATCAGACTGTCAGCGGATTTCTCAAAGGAGACCTTACAGGCAAGAAGGAGCTGGAAGGAAGTATTCCAAGTCATGAAATCCAAAGACCTACAGCCAAGACTGTTCTATCCAGCAAAGCTTTCATTTAGAATGGAAGGGCAGATAAAGTGCTTCTCAGATAAGATCAAATTCAAGGAGTTCATCATCCCCAAGCCCTTATTATATGAAATGTTAAAGGGACTTATCTAAGGAAAGCAAGATAAAAAATAAGAATAGTGAAAGGACAGCAAACTCACAGTTACTAACAACCACACCTAAAACAAAAGCAAACCAAGAGGACAGCTAGATCAGGAGTGAAACCATAGAAATGAAGAACACATGGAGGATTAGCAACAGAGGAGTGGGAGGAGGAGAAGGAGGGAGAAGATACAGAAAATAAGTAGCATAGATGGTAGGTAAAAATAGATGGGGGGAGGGCAAGAATAGTAGGAGAAATATAGAATCTAAAGAACTTGATACACGTGGTCATAAACTAAAGGGGGGAAGGGTGGGGGAGGGAGTATGCAGGGTGGATGGGAATGAAGGGGGGGGAATAGAATAACTGTAATGGTATAATCAATAAAATATATTAAAAAAGGAAATTACTATGAAGAACTGTATGCCAAGATATTGGAAAACATAGATGAAATGGACAAATTTCTAGAAAGATATAATCTTTCAATAATAAAGAAGAAGCAGAAAGCCTGAACAGACCAATAGCAGCTGACGAAATGGAAGCAGTAATTTTTAAAAAGCTCCTGAAGCACAAAAGCCCTGGACCAGATGGTTTCACGGGAGAATTCTACAAAGCGTTTAGGGAAGAACTAACCCCTACTCTTCACAGACTATTCCCCAAAATCCAAAACTATGGAAGATTCCAAAACTGTTTTTATGAAGCCAGCATCATCCTAATTCCAAAACCAGATAAAGACACAACAAAGAAAGAAAAGTTCAGGCCAATATCGCTAATGAACACAGATGCTAAAATCCTCAAAAAAACTGGCAAATCCCATCCAACAATACATTAAAAAGATCATACACCATGACCAAGCAGGATTCATCCCAGGGATGCATGGATGGTTCAATATTGGCAAATCAGTAAATGTAATACACCACATAAACAAAAGCAAAGACAAAAATCACATAATCATATCAATAGATGCGGAAAAAGCTTTTGATAAGGTACAACACCCATTTATGATAAAAACACTCAGCAAAGTGGGATCAGATGGAGCATTCCTCAATACACTAAAGGCCATATATGACAGACCTACAGCCAACATCATACTCAATGGTCAAAAACTAAAAGCTTTTCCACTAAAACCAGGAATAAGACAAGGTTGTCCACTTTCACCACTTCTACTCAATATGGTATTGGAAGTTTTAGCCACAGTGATCAGACAAAAAAAGGAAATAAAAGGCATCCAAATCTAAAAGGAGAAAACAGAACCGTCATTATTTGCAGATGACATAATAGTATACATGGAAAGTCCTATAGACTCTCCCCCAAAACTGCTCAACCTAATAAATGAATTTGGGAAAACAGTGGTATACAAAGTCAATATCCAGAAATCAAAGGCATTTTTGTACACTAACAATGAAACAGCAGAAGCAAAAATGATGAAAACAATCCCATTTGACATAGAAAAAACAAAAATAAAATACCTAAGAATAAAGCCAACCAAGGAGGTAAAAGACCTCTATGCAGAAAACTACACAACACTGAAGAAAGAAATCAAGGAAGACACAAATAAATGGAAATATATACCATGTTCATGGATTGGAAGAATTAACATCATCAAAATGTTCATACTATCTCAAAGCAATTTACAGGTTCAATACAGTGCCTATTAAAGTAGCAATGGCATATTTTACAAACATAGAACAAACACTTCAAAACTTTATATGAAACCATAAATGACCCCAAATAGCAGTTGCAATTTTGAGAAAGAAGAACAAAGTAGGAGGGATCACCAAACTTTATTACAAGGCCACTGTAATCAAAACAGCCTGGTACTGGCATAAAAACAGGCACATAGACCAATGGAAAGGAACAGAGAGCCCAGAAATAAACCCAAGTCTCTATGGCCAATAAATATTTGACAAAGAGGGCAGCAACATAAAATGAAGTAAAAATAGCCTCTTCAACAAATGGTGTTGGGAGAACTGGACAGCTACGTGCAAGAAAAATGAAACTTGAGTACCTACTTACACCATACACCAAAATAATTTCAAGGTGGATAAAAGACTTAAATATAAACCAGGACACAATTAAAGTCCTAGAGGAGAACATTGGCAGGAAAATCTCAGATATTTCACCCAGCAACATTTTTACTGATATGTCCCCTAGAGCAAGGGACATAAAAGAAAGAACAAACAAATGGGATCTCATCAAAATTAAAAGCTTCTTCATGGCTAAAGAAAAGAGTACTAAAATAAAAAGAGAAGCAACTGTGTGGGAAAACATATTTGCCAATGATAACTTAGACAAAGCTTTAATCTCCAAAATATACAAAGAACTTACACAAGTCCACTCTAAGAAGACAAGCAACCCAATTAAAAAGTGGGCAAAGGACTTGAACAGACATTTCTCCAAGGACGACATACAGAGGATCCAGAGACGCATGAAAAGATGCTCATTATCTCTAGCTATCAGAGAGATGCAAATTAAAACCACAATGAGATACCACTTTACACCAGTCAGAATGGCCATCATAAACAAAGCAACAAACAACAAGTGTTGGAGGGGTTGTGGAGAGGAGACCCTAGTTCACTTTTGGTCAGATTTCAGACTTACAACCACTATGGAAAATGGTAATTTTCTCAGAAAACTAAAAATTGGTCTGCCTTTTGACCCAGCAATTCCACTGTTAGGATTATATCCTAAGAACCCTGAAACACCAATCCAACAGAACCTATGCACCCCAATGTTCATAGCAGCACAATTTACAATAGCTTAGTGCTAGAAGCAACCTAGGTGCCCATCAGTAAACGAATCGATCAAAAATTTATGGTACAGCCCTGGCTTGTATAGCTCAGTGGATTGATCATGGGCCTGTGAAGCAAAGGGTTGCTGGTTGAATTCCCATTCAGGGCAGAAACCTGGGTTGCAGGCCAGGTCCCTAGTCGGGAACACATGAGAGGCAACCACACATTAATGTTTCTTTCCCACTCTTTCTCCTTCCTTTCTCCTCTCTTTAAAAAGTAAATAAATAAAATATTTTTTTAAAAATCCATGGTACATTTACACAATGGAATACTATGCAGCAGAAAAGAAGGAGCTCCTACCCTTTGCAATAGAATGTATGGAACTGGAAAGCATTGTGCTGAGTAAAATAAGCCAGGAGGTGAAAGACAAATGCCATATGATCTCACCTTTAACAGAAACCTAAAGAAGACAAACAAGCAAGCAAATTGTAAGCAAAGACACCGAAATAGAGAACAGGCTGACAGTGATGAAAGGGAAGAGGGGAGGGAATTTCAGGGGAAAAGGGGAAGGGTTTACAGGAACAAGTATAAAGGACACATGGACAAAAACTAAGGGGGGTGGAAATGGGAGGGAGGTGGGGAGCACTGAGGAGGTGGGCTGAGATGGGAGTAAAAGACAGAAAACTGTACTTGAACAACAATTAAAATAAATAAATTTAAAAATAAACAAATTATTTTATTGTTCAATTACAGTTATCTGTGTTTACCTCGCACCAATCCCTCCACCCCAGCCATCCTCACATCCCTTCCTTGCTTCCACCCTCCCTTGGTTTCGTCAATGTGTCCTTTATAGTTGTTAGCTCTTCCCTCCTTCCCCCCATTATCCCGTCCCACTTCCCCTCTGGTTATTGTCAGACTGTTCTTAAGTTCAGTGTCTCTAGTTATATTTTGCTTGCTTGTTTGTTTTGTTGTTTAGGTTCCTGTTAAAGGTGAGATCATATGGTATTTGTCTTTCACCACCTGGCTTATTTCACTCAGCATAATGCTTTCCAGTTCCACCCATGCTGTTGCAAAGGGTAGTAGATCCTTCTTCTTTTCTGCAGCATAGTATTTCATTGTGTAAATGTACCGTAGTTTTTTGATCCACTCATTTACTGATGGGCACTTAGGTTGCTTCCAGCATTTGGCTATTGTAAACTGTGGTGCTCTGAACATTGGGGAGCACGTGTTCCTTTGAATTAGTGTTTTGGGATTCTTAGGGTATAATCCCAGCAATGAAATTGCTGGGTCAAAAGGCAGGGGTTTTTTTAGTTTTTTTAAAAATTCTATACTGTGTCCACAGTGGCCACACCAGTCTATATTCTCACCAAAAGTGGGAATAAGGTTCCTTTTTTTCCACAACCTCACCGATCAACAACCCCCTATTCTATACCTACAAATTTATACTTCCTCCCATTTTCCTCTTTCCCCCTTCCCCCTGGTAACCCTCCAAATGATCTCCATATCTATTATTCTATTCTTCTTCTGCTTCTTTGTTTAGTTGTTTCTTAGATTCAGTTGTTGATAGTTGTGAATTTGTTGCCATTTTAATATTTATAGTTTCAATCTTTTTAATATACTTTCCTTTAACATTTCATATAAGGGCTTGATGATATTGAACTCCTTTAACTTTACCTTATCTGGAAAACCCTTAATCTGGCCTTCAATTCTAAATGATAGTTTTGCTGGATAGAGTAATATAGGTTGTAGGTCCTTGTTTTTCATCACTTTAAATACTTCTAGCTAGTCCCTTCTAGCCTGCAAAGTTTCTTTTGAGAAATCAGTTGACAGTCCTGTAGGAACTCCTTTGTAGGTAACTACCTGCTTTTTTTCTTGCTGCTTTTAAGATTCTCTCTTTGTCTTTAAACTTTGACATTTAATTTTGATATGTTGGTGTGGTCCTCTTTGGGTTCATTTTGTTTGGGGCTCTCTGCACTCCTGGACTTGTATGTCTAGTTTCTTCACCAAATCAAAGAAGTTTTCTATTATTATTTTTTCAAACAAGTTTTCAATTCCTTTGTCTTCCTCTTCTCCTTTTGGCACCCTTATGATTTGGATGTTGTTGCATTTAAAGATGCTCCAGAGATTCCTAAACCTATCCTTGTTTTTTTAAAATTCTTTTTTCTTCCTGCTGTTCTGATTGAATGCCTTTTTCTTCCTTATGTTCCAAATTGTTTATTTGTTTCTCATGTTCATTCCCTCCACTGTTGTTTCCTTGTAGATTTTTCTTTAGTTCACTTAATGCAACTTCCATTTCTGCCTGAGTCTTTTTATGCTGTTAGTCTTTTTATGCAGTATCTAATGATTTCTTTGAGTATCTTGATAACCAGTGTTTTGAACTCTGCACCTGATAGATTGCTCATCTCCATTCATTTATTTATTTTCCTTGAAATGTTTTCTATTCTTTCATTTGGTCCATATTTCTTTGTCATCTCAATATGGCAGCTTTACTGTGTTTGTTTCCCTGTATTAGGTAAAGCTACTTTGATGCCCTTAGTGTCATGACCTATTTGGGAAAAGGCACCTGTACATTGGGTGGGGTAGAGCCTTAGTAATCACCCAGGCAGGGCAACTCATTTCACCACTTTGTGGCTCTATGTGAGGGAAGGTTCAGGGAGGGGACAATGCCATTGCCTGGCCTCTGCAGATTGCCTTAGAGGAAACTGTCTGCCAGTACTTGCACTTCATTTTCTCCCTGCATGCCACTGGTGCTCTTTCAGCTGTTGCCCTGGTGCTGAATCCCAGAGAGGATGTGAGTCCTCATGAGTTCTAAGTTTGCTGCAGGCCCTGTAAGAGGTGTTTCTTGAGAATCCTGTAGTTTCTTTCATGGCCCCAACTCCCACTGTTTTTTACAGCCAGAAGTTGCGGGGACTTATCTTACTGGTGCTGGAACCCTGGGTTGTGTTGTCTAGTCTGGGGCTGAGATTGCTCGCTACCAATGTTTCCCTCCTGACTTTTTCCCCCACATGTGAATATAAGGCTGCTCACTCTGCTAGCTTTCCATGCCTCTCTGCCTCTCCACCCTCTTACTCATCTGGATGAATGTGGTTCTTTAAATTGTTGGTTGTCAGACTTTCATACAGCTCAATTTTCTGACGAATCTGGGTGATATTTGTTTTATAGTCTAGTTGTAATTTTTGCTGTAGTGCAGAGAGGTGAAATGTTGTTTACCTATGCTTCCATCTTGAACAGAAATGTGCTTTTTCTCCTTTATGTAAATCTGAGTTTCTTACCTATATTATTTTTTCTCTCTAAAAATCTTTTTAAAAACATTTTTTGCAAGTTATTTCTACTGGTAAAAAATTCCCTCAATGTTGTTTGTCTAAGAATGTCTATTTCTCTTTCATTTTTGAAGATAATTTCACATGGTACAGCATTCTAGATTAGTGGAGGTGTTTTTCTCCCTCCCAATACCTTAAACATGTTACCTTATTCCCATCTTTCTTGCATGGTTTCTGAGCTGTCTGAAATAGCTTTTATCTTTGCTTGTCTATAGATGAACTTTTTTTCCCCCTGGACTCTTTCAGAATTTTTTTAGGGATATTTCACTTTCAGTAGTTTGAAAATAATATGCTTAGCTATAGTTTTAATTGTTGTTCTTTGGTATTTATCCTGCTTGGTGTTTTCTGAGCCTCCTGAATCTGTGGTTTGGTGTCTGGTATTTATCTGGGAAAATTCTACTCATTGTTTCAAATATTTTCTTCTATTCCTTTCTGTTTTCTCCTCTGGTATTCCCATTAAATGTACAGTGCATCCTTTGTAGTTTTCCCACAATCGTTATATATTTTGTTCTATTTTTTTAAATTTTTGTTTTCTTTCCTTTTTGATTTTTTAGGATTCTACTGATATATCTTTAAACTCAGAGATTCTGCCCTAAGCCTTATCTAATCCACTAGTAAGTTCATCAAAGGCACCATTCATTTCTATTATAGTTCTCTTCACCTGTGGCATTTCTTTAGTATATCTCTTCTTCTAGCCAGTTAGCCTCTGCTAATGCCCCAACAGGTTATTTTCTAGTCAACTGGTTTCACCTAGGGCAGGCTTTGTTAAGAACAAAGCACCTTGGTGTACTTTTAAAAGGTTCCTATCCTTCTTCCCCTGCCAGAAGGGCAAGGGGATTTTTCTTTGATACTATGGGAATCTTCTTGTGCTTCTAGAGGTAAATCTGACAAAATTGTGGGGCTCCCTCAAGTTTTTAACTCTCAGAATTGTCCACACTGAGCACCCAGCAATTTGCTAATTACATTTCCGGTTTTCCTATCTTAGCTCTGAAGTCTCTGCTCTGGGAAGCTGTGAAACTATGTATTTATCCACCTGTTTCTCCATTCTTGGTTGCAGTGTTTTGCCCTGTGTCCTCACCTTCATTCCTGAAGGATACTTTCACTGGATATAGAATTCCAGATTATTTTCTTTCAGCTCTTGAAAATGTGACACTTCTTTTTGGCCTGCGTTGTTTCTGATGAGAAATCCACTGTCATTTGGATTGTTTTCCCCCATAGGTAATATAGCATTTCTCTCTGCCTGCTTTTAAATTTTTGTTTTAATTTTTTTATTAATTAATTTTCAAGAGAGAGAGAGAGAGATACTAATTTGTTGTTCCACTTTACTTATGTATTCATTGGTTGATTCCTGTATGTGCACCAAATGGGGATCAACCAGCTACCTGGGCTTATCTGGATGACACCTCAACCAACCAAGCTGCTAGGCCAGGGCTTCAATTTTTTTGCATTTTGAGTTTTTAGAAGTGTAACTATGATGTATCTTGGCACAGATATATTTGAGTTTATCCTGTTTGTGTATGGATCAGCTCCTCTAATCCATAGGCTTGTGTCTTTTGCCAACTTTAGGGACTTTTAAGCCATTATTATTTTTTTAAATACTTTTCAACCTCACCTGCCTTCTATTCTCTTTTTGGGACTTCAGCATCATGAATGTTAGATCTCTATTATATTCCTGCAAACTACTGAGGCCCTTTTCATTTTTTGTATGTTTTCTTTGTTATTCAGATGAAATAATTTCTATTTTTCTATCTTCACATTCATATATTTCTTCATATGTGTCCCCTATTCTGTTCTTGAGCCCACCCATCAAGTTTGTTTTTTGTATTTTGGGAGCAGGGGTGTTGGTTATATTTCTCAGTTCCAAAACTTCAATTTGCTTCTTCTTCATATCTTCTGTTGATTTCTGAGGTTTTTAAATGTCTTTTCTGGGACTTTCTATTTTTTTCATTTGTTTCAAGTGTGTTTGTAACTTCTTATTAAAGCATATTTATGATAGCTGCTTTCAATTTTGTTAGATGATTCTAATATCTATATAATCTCAGTTTAGCCTTCATTGATTGCCTTTCTTATTCTATGTGATGTTTTTGGTTTTTGCCATGATGAATGATATTCAGTTGAAATCTGAAAATTGGGTATTGTATTAAAGAGTTCAGATCTCATTTAAATCCTTTGTCTCCTCTCACAACAGTCTGGTCAAAGAAGGAAGGTGCCACTGGTAAATATTTATGTTTTCTGTTTGGTCTTTGTTGAGATCTGGGGGAAGCGTTCTTCATTGCTGCTCCTCATGTAGTCCACATTCACACTGTGGAGTGTGACCTCATTACCACTTAGCAGTAGTGAGAGCTCTGGTTCTCACTTGGCTTCTTCTGATACCACCTTAGGAGCAGGGGAAGGTGAAAGTTTAGTCATTCCTTGTTGTCTCTACTGACATTGCAGAGTGGAGGGAGTGAAAGTCTCATCTCCCCACTCAACCCTCACTGAAGCTACGTCAGTGGGGTGGGAGTACCTTATTATTATTCGGTAAATGGCAAGGATGGAAGTCTTGGCCTTTCCTAGAGGACAATGGAGGGAAGATACTACCACATTTTTTTTCTGTGATGTTTGGCTATAGTGGAGCAGATATTACCTAAAAGTTTTCTTGTCAGAGTGTCCTTTTCTTGGTTCTTTGGAAAGAAAGTGCAGATTTTTCTTGAGGCTTTTTTAGTTTATGTCTATTAATATTTCTGTGTTTCCAGTTTCTCCAGTGTCCTGTCAGGGATAAGACAAAACAAATCCTCGTTCCCAAGGTCCCCAGCCAGTTTACCTTCTGTTCTCCATCTTACAACATCTTTGAAAATTAATTTTATATTTAATGTTTGGTGCTTTTAGTTAGTAAGAATAGGAAAGGAGTTGTCTACTCCATTATCCTGGAGGCAGAAGTCAAGATAGATTGTCTTTTATAATTTTGAAATGACTTTTTCACTGTAGTAATTTATCTCCTTGTCTGATATAAAGTTTAATTATCACACATCTTTAATAGCTCATCATACGGTGTGAGTCTTGCCTCTTGTTTTACATACTTTAGCTTCATAAAGAGATGTTTGAGAATGAATAAAATAATAAGTAACATGAATGCTCATGTGGCTTTTACTTTTTTAATAGTCCAACAAAATTAATTAAATATCTATCAATACAGGGAATGTATTTTCCTTTCATACAAGGAAATTGTATATAACTGCTTAAAAATGAGATATAAATTTATGTATAAAAAGTCTAGGATATATTGCTATGGAGGAAACACAATTAAATTGCATATTATTTTTGTGCTTTTTTGTTTAAAATTTCTAAAGATCTTTAAAAATAAATACATGATGCTTCAGCCAAAGAAATAAGAAATATTTTAATTTTTCAATAGCTATGCTCTAAAAGCAATTTCATACAGCTTATCTCATTTTGTGCTCCCAATATGTATATGAGAGAAGAAATTATTCCCAGTTAACTTCTAGTTTAACATAATTTCTTGATACCACACAAGTTATCTATATAAATTTCTTGAGTTCCAAATGAAATCACATTTGCCTTTTTAAAATCATCTATTTGAAAACACTTGAAAAGCATCCTATGATGTAAACTAAGCAAATGTGACATTGTGTAGAGAATCAAAACCTGCAAAATTTATGCTCCCTAATTCTTTAGAGACTATTTTCAACAAACAGGTGTTTCTTCTTTTCTATGTGCTCAACATACACACCAGATAAACAGCCTTAAGGTTTTTACTCACAAGGTCTATGATATATGACTTTTCTACTTCAAAGGACTCTAATAATAGCACATGCATAGAAATATAGCTCTGAGCAGAATAAATAAACAGTTTTCTCTCCGGAGAGGGATCAGATGAATCCGCTTATGTCAGATCTCTCCCAGAATTCCATTGTTGTTTCTCCAAACATACTTTAAGGAAAACCACCGAATCTGGAATCAGGAGCTTTTCTCAAACGTGTTTCCTTTAAAAACACAGGAAAACAGGATTTTTGGTCACAGGAGGTCAAGGTCAGCAATGTAACAGAAATGGTCCTTTTGAACTTCCTTTCTGAGTAACACATGTTATCTGAGGAAAGCTATTACACTGAAAATCTCTGCTGACACACTAGTGATGATCCATTTTTTTCATTGCACAAGGAATGATTTCAGGAAGAATACCTATAAAATTCACAAGGCAGTCTAATGATACTAAAGTGTAAATTTTCAAGGTAATGAGAACAGTATAAGTTCAGTGAGGACTAGACCAGTGTTTCAGCATTTCTGTGTGCCCCACAAAGAACTGTAAGGTGACTTTCACATAGTAAGTAATCAATAATTATCTATTTCCTTAATGATTGTACTTTTAACAATAAAAAAAATAATGAAAAGTGTACAATTAAGAATGCAAAGAAATGCAAATAAAACATCAAATTGGGCTTCTCATATATTGTATTGCCTTCAGATGCCTGAATTTATGTGAAATTCTTTGCAAATATGGGTATTATTAACAAATAAAATATAACTACATTTTTACTAAGATGGTTTTAGTGCTACTGTCTTAGATTTGTACAATATTTTTGAGAATTTAACAAAATGTCCAATAAATTAGCTCATTTTGGTGTTATGGAAATTTCAATATCATTATTTCTATTTTAAAGATGAAAAAATTCAGATGAGATTTACCCAAAGGCACTCAGAGAGTGACCAGCAGAGCTTGACCTTTGCCCTTACAAATAGAATTTTCTTTCATTTATCTAAAGGAAGGTAGGTTCTGAAGCTCACATCTCCCTAAGAAAGGCTTAAAGTTTAGGCTAGCCTGAATCATACCATTCACTCTGTAATCATTCTAAGCTGTAGTTTGACCTGCTTTCTCTCTGATATTAAAGTGTCACTAAGCTTTGGTTTAGTATTAAGGAAGAAACCAAAAAGAGGAAGAAAACACATCAAATAGGAGATGTAGATATTTTGTCATAATGGTAGGTTTTTTTCCCATCTGATGGCAACAGTTTTAGTTGGCACTGCCTACATCCTGTCCAGAAAAAGAATGTTCAATAAAAATGTCTGAAACACATTCCTCTTGCATAATTAAACTGAGTCATGAAAATTCATGACATTTTCTCCTTATACACTACAAATTGGGCATTCCCACATATTGCAGCAATTCTAAATGAAAAAATAAGAAGCATTAAACAACAGAGGAGTTTGTTAACATGAAATACCATAATATTGTTATTCATCACTTGGCCTCACTTAGGTTTAACTAAGTTGGCTTATTTCCATTTGACATAAAGAAACTTATGGTTTTTCTTTTAAGAAACTCATTTCAGTAAGAATCAGTATTGGAACTACTTTTTTAAAAAAAATTCACACAGCATCTGTCATCACCTTATGTTTGGAAATAATAAGATGAGAATTAACAACTGACCACTATTCTTCTGTTACTTAATATTTCCTCTTAATGCTTGAAACATCCAGATTTTGCCTTATAATATGTAAATTAAAGACTAGTTTAAAATGTTTTGTAGAAAGGTATAAATTGTCTCTCCTGTGATGAGATTAACTGGACCCAAATGCTAAAAGCAGTTAGCATCATGTTACGGTGAAACATGCCTATTAGGTGGGTGAAGCAATGCAGTAAGCATATACACCCCAAAGTACAATGTTGAAAGGTAGAACATCTCAGTGATTTTATAACTTTATAGTTATCTCCAGTGTTGGCCTAACACACAGCAGGTAGCCTCAGAGGAAGTTCCACTCTCTATCAAGGCTCTTGTTTCCTCTCCTGTCACAGACTAAAATTCCCAGAGGCAGCAGTAGGAGTCTGAGACTCAAGAAACTGCAGAACCAGTTTAAATGTATTACTACTCCAGATAATTTGTAATTTTTGTTAGCAGCCATGAAAATAAATATGTTTTCACCTTCTCATAGAACAGTATCTTGTACATGGAGACACTTCAACAAAGGCATGTCCAATTGAATAAATAGAATTATATTGTGTAGCAATATAATTTTTGTTAGCATTTCTGATAATCTTATATTTGAAAATTTTGTCTTAATCTGATATTTTGCTTTGAAAACACCTGTGTTCTCTGAACTTAGAAGATACTCTTTATGTCAAAAGTGATGGCTTGAGTTCTAGAATTTTGCAACTATAAAGGACCAAAAAGTTCATGTTGTCCAGTAATTCCCAAAAATAATCTAAATCACTGCCTAGTTTATAATGAATCATCCTGGTACCTTGGTAAAAATGCAGGTTCCTTCCCTGCCACATGTAGAGGTCAAGTGTAGATGTTCTGTGCAACAGCCCATACATGAGAAGGAAGAAACCACTGGAAGGACCTCAGAATGACATACTTAAGAGTGAGAAGCAGAATGCTTGTCTTCTAAGATCAGATATGAAAAGAATACTTGTAGTCACTACTTTCTCATTCAACATTATGTTTGAAGTTCTAGATAAAGCAATCAGGCAATAAAAAGACACGAAAGTCATCCAAATTAGAAAAACAGTACCATTTTTTATTTACATATGACAATCATTTATATAAAAAATCCAACAAATTTACAGAAGACATAGAAAACCAATAAGTGAGTTTAGTAAGATTTCAGGTCACAAGACAAATATATAAAGGCAAAATATATTTCTACATATTAGTAATAGCAAATAAGAAAATAAAATTTTAAAAACCACTGTAGTATCAAAAATATTAAATACTTGGAGATAAATCTGATAAAACAGGGACAAATATTTTACAGGCTATAGATTCTTGGATCCCCAACCCAATGAAATCCAATCAAAATCCCACATAGCTAGCTTGTAGAAATTTACAAACTCATTTTAAAATTCACATAGAGGAAGTCTTAGCCACAGCAATCAGACAAGAGAAGGGAATAAAAGGCATCCAAATTAGAAAAGAAAAAACAAAACTGTCTTTGTTTGCAGATACTATACATAGTCTTTGTATAGTAGACAGTAGATACTGTCTTTGTTTACATGATACTATACATAGAAAAACTTGTAGACTCCACCAAAAAACTGCTTGACTTAATAAATGAATTTCACAAAACAACAGGTACAAAGTCAACATTCATAAATCAAAGGCTTTTGTATACCAACAATGAAATATCAGAAACAAAAATCAAGAAAAAATTCCCATTTGATATAGGAAAAAGAAAAATAAAATACTTAAGAATAAACCTAACCAAAGCCATAAAAATACTATACTCAGAAAACTACACAAAACTGAAGAAAGAAATTGAAGAAGACAAAAACAAGTGGAAACATATACCGTGTTCATGGATTGGAAGAATTAACATCATCAAAATGTCCATACTACTCAAAGCAATTTATAGATTCAGTACAATACCTACTAAAGAATCAATGGCATATTTCACAGATAGAACAAACACTTCAAAAATTTGTTTGGAACCATAAATGACCCCAAGTAGCAGCTATAATTTTGAGAAAGAAGAGCAAAGTAGGAGGGATCACAGTACCTGATATCAAACTGTATTACAAGGCCACTGTAATCAAAACAGCCTGGTACTGGCATAAGAACAGACAGATGGACTAATGGAAGAGAATAGAGAGTCCAGAAATAAACCCTAGTCTCTACGGTCAATTAATATTTGACAAAGGGGGCAGCAGCATAAAACGGAGTAAAAATAGCCTCTTCAACAAATGGTGTTGGGACATCTGGACAGCTACATGCAAAAAAAAAAAACCTTGGGGGGCAGGGGCTGGAAAAAAAAGTGAAACTTGACCACCAACTTACACCATACACAAAAATAATTTGAAGGTGGATAAAAGACTTAAATATAAGTCATGACACCATAAAAGTTCTAGAGAACATAGGCAGGAAAATCTCAGAAGTTCCACGCAGCAATATCTTCACTGATATGTCCCATAGAGCAAGGGACATAAAGGAATGAATAAACAAATGGACTTCATCAAAGTTTATTTATTTTTCATTTAAACTTATCCCCCTCCCATCTCCTCTCCGGTTACTGTCCATTTGCTCTTAATTTCAATATCTTTGGTTATATATTGCTTGCTTGTTTGTTTCATTGATTAGGTTCCACTCATAGGTGAGATCATATGGTATTTGTCCCTCAACACCTGGCTTATTTCACTGAGTACAATGCTCTCTAGTTCTAGCCAGATGTTGCAAAGGGTAGAGGCTCCTTCTTTCCTTCTGCTGCATAAAATGGGCACTTAAGTTGCTTCTAGCACTTGGCTATTATAAATTGTGCTGCTATGAACATTGGGGTGCATAGGTTCTCTGAATTGGTGTTTTGAAATTCTTAGGATATAATCCCAGAAGTAAATTGCCGGGTTAAAAGTCAGTTCCATTTTTACTTTTTGGAGGAAATTCCATACTGTTTTCCACAGTGGTTGTACCAGTCTTTTTCCCCACAACCTCTCCAGCACTTGTTGTTTGTTTCTTTGTTTATGATAGCCATTCTGACTGGTGTGAAGTGGTATCTCATTGTGGTTTTAATTTGCATTTCTCTGATAGGTAGTGATGCTGAGCACCTTTTCATATGTCTCTGGATCCTCTGTACGTCCTCCTAGGTGTAGTGTCTGTTCAAGTCTTTTGCCCATTTTCTCATTGGGTTGTCTTCCTGGACTGGAGTCATGTGAGTTCTTCATATGTTTTGGAAATCAAACCCTTTTCTCAGGTATCATTGGCAAATATGTTTTCCCATACAGTTTGTTCCCTTTTCATTTTACTGCTGTTTTCTTCTGTGTGTGTGTGTGTGTGTGGTTTTATTTTTTATTTTTATTTTTATTTATTTATTTAATTATTTTTCAAGTACAGTTTTCTGTCTATTACTCCCATCCCATCCCACCTCCCGTGCTCTCCCCCTCCCATTTCCACCCTTCTCAGTTGTTGTCCATGTATCCTTTATATATGTTCCTCTAAATCCCTCCCCTATTCCCCTAAAATTCCTTCCCTTCTGGTCACTGTCAGCCTGTTCTCTATTTCAGTGTCTATGGTTATATTTTGCTGCTTGTTTGTTTTGTTGTTTAGCATCCTGTTAAAGGTGAGATCATATGGTATTTGTCCTTCAACACCTGGCTTATTTCACTCAGCATAATGCTTTCCAGTTCCATCCATGCTGTTGCAAAAGGTAGGGGCTCCTTCTTTCTTTCTGCTGCATAGAATTCCATTGTGTATATGTACCATAGTTTTTTGATCCATTGGCAGGAAAATCTCAGATGTTTCACACAGCAATATTTTTACTGATATGTCCCCTAAAGCAAGGAATATAAAGGAAAGAATAAACAAATGGGATCTCATCAAAATAAAAAGCTTCTGCATGGCCAAAGAAAACAGCATTAAAATAAAAAGACAACCAAATGTCTGGGAAAACATATTTGCCAATGATACCTCAGACATAGGTTTAACCTCCAAAATATACAAAGAACTCACACAACTTCACTCTAAGAAGACAACTAACCCAATTAAAAAATGGGGAAAGGACTTGAACAGACACTTCTCCAAGGAGGACATACAGAGGATCCAGAGACACAATAAGAGATGCTCAGTATCACCAGCTATCAGACAGATGCAAATTAAAACCACAATGAGATACCACTTTATACCGGTGAGAATGGCTATCATAAACAAAGCAATAAACAACAAATGTTAATGCTGTTTTCCTTAGCCATGAGAAGCTTTTTATTTTGATGAAGTCTTACTTGTTCATTCTTTCCTTTTCATCCCTTGCGCTCAGGGACATTTTGGTGAAAATGTTGCTGTATGGAAATGTGAGATTTTTGTGTCTTTGTTCTCCTCTAAGGCTTTTGTGGCATCACAACTTATATTTAAATCTTTTATCCACCTTCAATATATTTTTGTGTATGGTGTAAGTTGGTGATGAGTTTCTTTTTTTTTTTTTGAATTTTTGGGGGGGTCCAGAGGTCCCAACACCATTTGTTGAAGAGCCTATTTCTATTCAATTTTATGCTTCTATCCACTTTGTTGAATATTAATTGACCATAGAAACATGGGATTATTTCTGGTTTCTGTATTCTGTTCCATCGGCCTATGTGTCTGTTCTTATGCCAGTACCATGCTATTTTAATTAGAGTAGACTTGTAATACAGTTTGATATCAGATATTGTGATCCCTCCTACCTTTCTAAAAATAGCTGCAATTATTCTTTCCAAAAATAGCTGCAATTATTCAGTGTCATTTATGATTCCATACTTTTTTTTAATTCCTGTATATCTGCATTTGCTTTATATGTGTGAAACATGTCATTAGGACTTTAGTAGAAATTGCTTTGAATCTATAAATTCCTTTGGGTGGTATGAACATTTTGATAATGTTAATTCTTCCAATCCATGAACATGGTGTATGTTTTCATTTGTTTGTATCTTCCTTAATTTCTTTCTTCATTGTTGTGTAGTGTTCTGAGTATAGGTCTTTTACCTCCTTGGTTAGGTTAATCCCTAGGTATTTTATTTTTGTTGTTGCTGTATCAAACGGAATTTTTTTCTGATTTCTGTTTCTCATATATCATTATTAATGTACAAATGCCTTTGATTTCTGAATGTTGACTTTGTATCCTGCTGTTTTGCCAAATTCACTTATTACGTTGAGTGGTTTTTTGGTGGAGTCTATAGGTATTTTTATGTACACTATAATGTTACCTGCAAACTGACATTTTTACTACCTCCTTTACAATTTAGATTGCTTTTATTTCTGTTTCTTGTCTGATTGCTTTGTCTAGGACTTCCAATACTGTGTTGAATAGGAGTGGTGAAAGCAGACATCATTTTTGTGGTTTTTTTATATTAGTGGGAAAGCTTTTAGCTTTTGCCCGTTGAGTATGATGTTGGCTATAGGTCTCTCATATATGGCCTTTGTTATGTTGAAGAATGCTTCCTGTATTTCCATTTTGCTGAGTGTTTTTATCATAAATGGGTGCTGCACTTTATCGAATGTTTTTTTACATCTTTTGATATGATCATGTGATTTTGTCTTCCTTTTGTTTATGTGATGTATTACGTTTATAGATTTGCCAATATTGTACTCTCCTTGCATCATCCATGGGATGAATCCCACTTGATCATGGTGCATGATCTTTTTAACAATGCTAGATGTGGTTTGCTAATACTTTGTTGCAGATTTTGTGTGTATATTCATTATCAATATTGACCTGATGTTTTCTTTTGTTGTTGTGTCTTTTTCTGGTTTAAGGATTAGGACAATGATCGCACCACAAAAAGTTATGAGGGTCTTCTGTCTTCTTGGATTTTTGGAATAGTCTGTGAAGGATAGGGGTTAACTTTTCCTAAAATGTTTTATAAAATTCTTCTATGAAACCGGCCATTCCAGAGCTTTTGTGTGCCAGGAGTTTTTTGATTACTGCTTCAATTTTGTGAGCTGATATTGATCTGTTCAGCCTTTCTGCTTCTTTCTCATTCAGTTTTGGAAGATTATGTTTTTCTAGACCCATTTCACTTAGGTGGTCAAATTACTTTGCATTTAGATCTTTGAGGTAATTTCTTACAATTCTTTGTATTTCTGTGGTGTCAGTTGTAATCTCCATTCTTTCATTTCTGATCGTGTTTACTAGGGTCTTCTTTCGTTTTTTCTTGATGAGTCTGATTAAAGGTTTGTTGATTTTGTTTATCTTTTCAAAGAACCAGCTCCTGGATTTATTGATCCTTAAATTTTTCTTTATGTTGTTTAATTCTGCTCTGATCTTTATTATTTCTTTCCTTCTATGTACTCTTGGCTGTCTTTTTTGTTGTTCCTCCAGTTCTTGTAAATGTAGGGATATGTTGCTTATTTGAAATATTTCTATTATTTTCTAGGTAGGCATGCATCACTACGAACTTCCCTCTCAGGACTGCCTTCACTGTGTCCCATAAGTTTTGGACTGTTTGAAATTCATTTTCATTTGTATCCTGAAATCTTTTGATTTCTTCCTTCACCTATTCATTGTTTAATAACATGTTATTCAATCTGCATGAATTTGAGTGTTTTTGAGTTTTTTATTTGAGGTTGGTTTCTACTTTCACTCTCTTGTTGTCAGAGAAAATGCTTGATAGGATTTCAATTCTCTTAAATATGTTGAGGCTCATTTTGTTTCCTATCATGTTGTTTATCTTTGAAAATGTTCCATGTGCATTTGGAAAGAATGTGTGTTGTGCTTCTTTAGGATGAAAGGATATATAGATATAGATATATGTATATATGTATATATGTTTGGAAGATCTATCTATTTTGACAGTAGGGTGCTAAAATCCCCTACTATAATTGTGTTGCTATCAATATTTCTTGAAGTTCTCCAAGATTTTCCTTATGTATTTGGGTGCTCCTATGTTGGGTGCATATATATTTACAATGTTTATATCTTCTTGATGTATTCTTCCCTTGAATATTATGAAGTGACCTTCTGGGTCTCTTTTTATGACTCTTTTTTTGAGGTCTACTTTTTCTGATATGAGTATTGCTACCCATGCTTTTTTTCCCTGTCCATTTGCTTGGGTGTTTTTTTTTCAACCCTTCACTTTCAGTCTGTGTAGGTCTTTTGTTCTGAGTTGGGTCTCTTGTAGGCAGCATATGTGTGGGTCATTCAGCTATTCTATGTTTTTTAATTGGAGCGTTTAATCCATTTGCATTTAAGGTTATTATTGATAGGTACTTACTCACTGCCATTTTACTTCCTTCATACATGTGTTCCTCTCTCTTTCACTGTTTTTCTTCCTTTTCTTAAAGCATTCCCTTTATCATATCTTGCAGTGCTGCTTTGGTGGATGTGTATTATTTGAGCCATCTTTTGTCTGGGAAACTCTTTATTTTGCCTATCATTTTAATTCAGAGCCTTGTTGGGTAGAGTAGTCTTGGTTGCAGGCTTTGGTTTTCATTACTTGGAATATTTCTTGCCATTCTCTTCTGCCATTCCATTGAGAAGTCAGCAGCTAGCCTTATTGGAGCTCCCTTGTCTGTTACTTCCTGTTTCTTTCTTGCTGCCTTTAAGATTCTTTCTTTGTCTTGGAATTTTGCCATTTTAATGATGATGTGTCTTGCAGTGCACCTCTTTCAGTTCCTCTTGATTGGGACTCTCTGTGTTTCCTGGATTTGTGTGACTTTTCACTCATCAAATTAGGAAAGTTTTCCATCATTACTTTTTCAAACCAGTTTTCTATACCTTGCTCTTCTTCTCCTCCTTCTGGTATCTCTATCATATGGATATTATTACTTTTCATATTGTCTTGCAGCTCCCTTGCCACCTATTCATTCTTTCTCAGTCTCTTGTCCTTATCTTGCTCATTCTGCATGTTTTTTTCTACCTTGTCCTCCAGATCACTGATGTGATCTGCTCCATCTATTCTGCTTTTGATTCATTCTACTGTGTTCTTCAATTCAAAAATGTATTCTTCATTTCCATGTGACTTTTGTTGGTAGTGTCTACTTCCTTTCATGTTGATACAGTTTGCAGTGAATTCATTGTAGTTTCTCTGTAGATTTTGGTAATCCTCTGTGAGCTCATTGAGCTTCCTGATAACCAATGCTTTGAACTCAATACCTGATAGTTGTCTTACCTCTCTTTCATTTAACATTCTTTCTGAGGCTTCCTCTTTTTCTTTTATCTGGGGTTTGTTTCTTTGTATTCCTGTTGTTTGTGAAACTCTTCTTGTTAGCCTCTGCCTCTTAAATTGATCTGTTCTGGCTCCCTGGATTTACGGCATGAACTTCTATGGTAGAAGTCCTGTGAGATTAAATGGTGCAGTCTCCTTGATCTTCTGAGATTACTGCTCTTGGGCTGTTGCCTCTCTGGATATATTTGGGTTTCATTTGCTCTTGGGTCATTCTTTCATGGGTCATTCCCTCAAGCTGGTTGACTGAGGGTCACTCCATCCACCACATCTTGTATACTGTTGTGCAGGTGCAGACATGTTGTGCAGAAGCTGGTTTTTCTGTCTGCCCAAAGTAATAAGGCTTCTCTCACTACCGTTCAGTTGTTTGTTCTGGGTAGTTTCTCTACCATTTAGTTGTAATTCTAGATTGAACCTTGGAGGAAGTTAGTGTGGCTTCCAATCTCTCCTTTACCATCTTCCTTTCTTACCTGTTTGTGGTTTCTCTCTTCCAGCAGGCATATTGGTGTTCACAGCTCCTGCCTACTCTTATATGTGATCAGTTGCAGGGTGAAGGCAAAATGGATTAAGATGGTGGGACAATATTCTATGGGATTTAAAGTACCAACATCTAGAGAAGAGTTAGGAGATCCTTTGGATAAGTACAGCATTAACCATGATATTTCACCCAACTAGCCACTTTTTATAAAGGGTGGAAAGTAGTTAAGACTCTTGTTAGAGTGGAAAGGATTGTGAGCTGAATCCAGAAAACAGATCACTCACTTGTGGGAAGTCAGATTATGAGACATAATTAAAGGGTAGAAAGTAGGCATAATGTGCAAGAATAGACTTAGCCACAACAGTAATAAAGTTCTGGAAGATAGTGAAATAGGCTAAGATCAGGGAGCAGTGCTGTGTAATATACAATTGTATGGAACAATAATTGTTTGCAATAGTACTGCTACAACAATAACATGACAAGAACTCTTTGACAAGAACTCTAAAAATAGGAAGTACATAACCAAGAGTTGTGTGCTATTGGTACACAAGTGAAGTAAAGAAGGAAAATTAAAATACAATATGAAAGAGAAAACAAGAGAAACCAGTTAAACAATGCAATTAAATAAGCAAATAAAATGAAGAAAACTAAACAGAAAGAAGAAAAATTAAAAATACTAATAAAAGAAGTAGAAATAATTAAAAAATAATAATACATATAAACAATAGCATGCAATTTCTCTGAAATAGCAAAGTGAAATTTATAGAGAACCTGTCTGCATGGCAATAGTGAATGTAGCTTAGCCTTGGTTTAGAAAACTGACAGGTGTGAGGTGGCACACAGGAGCCAGGCCCACAGATCAACTTTCCCATGAGGAACCAAGCCTGCCTTATATCTATGCTGCTTTGAGGCTTGCTTTTGCTAAAACACCCTCACCCTGAATTAAGGCAAGCAAGTGTTTAATGCATATCTTTGAAGTAACATCCTAAAGTCTGTTCTAAACTTCCGAAGGATGGCATCTAGCCAATTCAACCACTTTCTTGCATTTGAAACACCTTTTTCTTGTTATCTGTAAGAAGTAATCAGCAACATCCTTTTCTTTGTTATCTGTAAAGAGTAGTCACCTAATGCAAACCTGAGTATAATGAATGAGAAACTTCTTTGATGTAGTGCTACTAGAAAGCAATAAAAGCCTGTCTAGGCAAGGGTCTGGGAGCTCTCTCACTCAGTGAGTGGCCATGCCATCCCTTTTCTCCACAGGACTTCTGTAGGCCATGTGAATTTGTTGCAACCACAACACCACGGATACTGCTGGTTGGAGTCCACAGCAGAAATCTGTCTTAGTTTCTCAGTTGTTTGGGTTGGCCTTGTGTTCCCTTTTTGGGTCTGTCTCTGGATCTTTCACAGCTCCAAATGTTATTGTCTCACTTGAGGTGGGGGAGGAAAGCCTCCTGCTGACTTTAAACTCACCAAGTGAATTCTGCTGGTCTTCCTGGATGCTGCAGGCTGAGGGGGATTTGGACTTTGCTTTTCTCCCTTCCTATGGTTTAGGATGCAGGCCAGGTCTAAGCCACAATGTTCAGTTTCCCAGCCTCCAGCCCAGGTTCCCTGTGTGCTGCCATGCCCCCACTATCCATCTGCACCAGGCCCACACCTTCAATCCACCAGTTGTGCTGTACTTGAGGTGCACTAATTAGGGAAAACTCACACACCACCATCTCTCTCTTTGCTGTTCTAGGCACTGGACACTCTCGAAGTCTCTCCACGGTAGTTCAGCACCCCCTCTGAGTCAAGTCTTTCTGGGTACTGCTAACTCCCTGAGCCCCTCAGCCCTCCTCTGAACCATGGGTCTGTGCAGGCTCTCCTCCTTCTTAGGGAGCCAGCTGTGCTGCAGCAGAGGGTTGGAGACGTGACTGCTGTGTAAGAGTTCCTTAAACAGCAACTGAGAGCCTTTTTAAAAATAAAATCCTCTTGTTTAAACCTGCCATTCTTAACAAGCCCCTATTTTCACACAGTCCGATGTTCCAAGCAGACCAGAGGCTCTCTGGGTCAGGGTCTCTCACAGTCCAACCCTTCTCCTTCTCCAGGTGTCGCTTGGTTACCCAATTTCTCTGATAATGACCTAGCTGGTGTCCACAGTCCCAGTGGGTGAATACTGCTTCTGTGCATCTCCCACTTCATCTTTACTCCCCCTCAATGCCTTTAAGCATCCAGGTCCATCCTGGTGTCACTCCATCCTCCCTGTTTGGTAGGGGAGGGAGCTATTGATTAGGCTCTCATCCAAGGATCCTGCAGCAGGCACCTGGCTGGGCTGCAGCTACCTTGGTCCCCATTCTCGTCCCAGGGACCTTACTGTCCCAACACAATCTCCTTACCATCTGTTTTTCTATGTCCTCTATAATTCTGGCTTCCAAACTTCATATAAGGTGGGATTCCATTGGCTGTTCACTCTGTTCCTCAGATCAGCTAGGTGTCCCACCCCATGCACCGGGGAAAGTGGGCTCCACTCCCACCTACCTCATTGCCATCTCTGCTTCTATCTTGTAGTTCTTTAGTTTCTCTCTCCTTTGCCACCTTCTTTTGTATTTTAATTTTTTGCAGTGATATGCTTTGAATACTTTCTTTTTCTTTTGTGTATCTTCTCTGCGTATTTTCCCTGTAGTTACAGTTTCCTGTAACTACACGCAATGCCTTATAATTATAATAGCCTATTTTAAGATGATAACAACTTAACTTCCACTGTATACAATTCTACAATTTTATATCTCACACACATTTTGTATTACTGATATCACAATTTAAATTTTTTATATTGTGAATCCACTAACATATTTATAGTTACAGTCATTTTTAATTCTTTTGTCTTTCATCTTTTATGCTAGAAGTATAAGTGATTTGCACACCATCATTATAGTGCTCCAGTGCTCTGTATTTGTCTATATTTACCAAGTTTTCACATGCTTTCATGCTGCTATTTAGCATTATTTTATTTCAATTTAAAGAACTCCCTTTAACATTTCTTAGCATGTGTAGTGATGATAAACTCCCTCAGCTTTTGTTTGTCTGGGAAAGCTTTTACCTCTCATTCATATCTGAAGAACAGTTTCATTAGTTACTATTTTCCTGGTTGGCATTTTCTTTCAGTACTTTGAAAACAACACTGCCTTCTGGCTTTCAAGATTTCTGCTGAGAAATCTGCTGATAGTGGCAAGGTGGATGAGGGGACCTCTGTATTTGACAAACCACTTTTCTCTTGCTGCTTTCAAATTCTCTTTTGTCTGATTTTTCACAATTTGATTGTAATGCTTTTCAGGGTGGATTTATTTAGACTCGCCTTTTTTGAGATCTATTGGGATTTATGGACCTGGATGCTATTTCCTTACCAGATTTGAAACTTTCTGGCCATTATTTCATGGAACAAACTTTCTGTTCTCTCTCTCTCTCTTTCTCATCTTTCTGGAACTCCTATAATGGGTATATTGATCTGATTGGTATAGCCCCATAGTCTCTTAAGCTTTGTTCACTCTTTTTCATTCTTTTTTCCTTGTTATTCCTGTGACTAGATAATTTCAAAAAGCTTATTTCCTAGTTCACTAACTTTTTTTCTGATTGATCTAATTTGCTTAATCTAATCTCTAGTGAATTTTTTCAGGTCAATTATTATATTCTTCAGCTCCAAAATTTCTATTGGGTTCTTTTTACTATTTCCTATATCTTTGTTCAATCTAATTATGTTTATACATTTATCACCTGAATTATTTACAACAGTTATTTTCAATTCTCTATCAGATCATTCATATATTTCCATTTCATTAGGTCAGTTTTGGGGGTTTTATCTTGTTCTCTATTTCCTTGTTTCTTGATTTTCCTTGACTTTTTGTGTTGATGTTTGCTCATTAAAACAAAAAGTCACCTGTGCCAGTCTTCATAGACAGATATCTTATAGAAGACCCTCACCAATGAGTCTGGTCAGAGATTCTGGAAGTTTCTTTTCTTTTTTAGATTTTATTTATTTATTTTTAGAGAGGGGAAGGGAGGGAGAAAGAAGAGGGAGAGGATCATCACTGTGTGGTTGTTTCTCACATGCCCTCAACCAGGGACCTGGCCCGCAACCCCAGGCATGCGCCCTGACTGGGAATTGAACAATTTACAGGCAGGTGCTCAATCCACTGAGCCACATCAGCCAGGGAAAGATTCTGAGGCCTCTTAAGGTTCCTCTGCCTGCGGATCCTTTGTGGACTTGTTTTTAAATTCTCAGTTACAGGGATTTTGCAATTTTTTTCCCCAGGAGTTCATAATCTTTTGCTCCCTCTGGTGTCTGTCTGCTATACAATGAATCTTGTGAAGCAGTAACAGACCTCCATCTTTTTATGTTTTTATTTTGTGTTGTTGTTGTTTTTCTCAGTAGCCTCCAGCTCCCCATCTATAACATGCCAAGTCCCATCTACATTCTGAGACTTTCAAAAATAAAGCCAGACTCATGTAGCCACCTGAAAAATCTGAATGTTAGGTGTTAGTTTCAATCTTCTCTTTCCTTCCCCAGGAGTAAGCCAGGAGCACAGACTTGCCAATAATATAACTGAGTTGGTGCAGGGTCTCTAGCAGGTAATTGCACACTAGTCTAAATCTTTACCTTTGAATCCTCAGGCATATAAAGTATATTGGGAAGTCTTCTGGCCACAGTGGAGGTGTAGGTAGACACACCATGCCTCCTCACACAACCAAAAGGACAACAACCAATTTAAAAACAAAAAACAACCAGAACTTACAGAAAATTGACCTGTATGGAAGTCCAACAACCAAGGAGTTAAAAAAGAAACATTCATCCAAACCAGTATTAGGGGCGGAGATGGGCAGCTAGGTGGAGAGGACTTGTGGCAAGGCAGCTGCTGGTGGACCAGATGAGGCAGTGGCTTGCAGACTGGGTGGTCTCACATTTGCTTGCAGACAAACCAGGAGAAACAACTAGAGAGCAAGGTAAACTGCAAAACCCAGGATTCTAGTACAGGGAAATAAAATCTCAAAGCCTCTGAGTGAAAAATCCTGTGGGGGTTGAGGTGGCAGCAGGAGAAACTCCCAGACTCACAGGAGAGTTTGTTGGAGAGACCCACAGGGTCCTAGAACATACATAAACTCACCTACCCAGGAATCAGCACCAGAAGGGCTCAATTTGATTGTGGGTAGTCAGAGAAGTGACTGAAAACTGTAAGAGTGAAGGAAGTGGCACTGTTCCCTCTATACCCTCCCTCACATACGGCATCACAATGCAGCCACATGGGTTGCCTGGCCCTAGTGAACACCTAAGGCTCCACCCCTTACTACATAACAGGGGTGCCAAGACACACATACACACAAAAAGGCCAAAATGAATGAAAACTTCAAAATTCCAGAAAAAAATACAACTAAGTGATAAAAAGATAGCCAACCTATCAGATACACAGTTCAAAACACTGGTTCTCAAGATGCTCCAGGAACTCACTGCACACTTCGGCAGCATAAAAAAGACTCATGCAGCAATGAAGGTTGCATTATGCGAAATAAAGGAAAATCTACAGGGAACCAACAGTGATGGGAAGGAAACCAGGACTCAAATCAACACTTTGGAGCAGAAGGAAGAAACATTCAACCACAATAGAATGAAGAAACAAGAATCCAAAAAATGAGGAGAGGCTTAGAAACCTCCAGGACATCTTTAGATGTCCCAACATCTGGGTGGGGAGAAAATACGAACAACTGTAATTGAACAACAATAAAATTATCTAAATTTAAAAAATTAATGTTTCAACAACTGAATCATAGGAGTGCCAGGGGAGAAGAGGAAGAGCAAGAAATTAAAAACCTATTTGAAAAAATAATGAACCAAAACTTCCCCAATCTGGTGAAGGAAATAGACTTCCAGGAAGTCCAGGAAGATCAGAGAGTCCCAAGGAAGTTGGACCCAAGGAGGAATACATCAAGACACAACATAAGTATGCTAGCCAAGATTAAAGGTAAGGAAAAAATCTTAAAAACGCTAAGAGGAAAAAAAGAGAGTTAACTACAAAGGAGTTCCCACATGACTAGCAGCTGATTTCTCAAAAGAAACCTTGCAGGCAAGAAGGGACTGGAATGAACTATTCAAAGTCACGAAAGGCAAGGACCTACATCCAAGATTACTCCATCCAGCAAAGCTATTATTTAGAATGGGCAGGGAGATAAAGTGCTTCCCAGATAAGGTCAAATTAAAGGAGTTCATCATTACCCAGCCCTTATTATATAAAATGTTAAAGGGACTTACCTAAGAAAAAGAAGATAAAAAATATGAACAGTAAAATAACAACAAACTCACAGCTATTAACCAAACCAAAAAATAGGCAAAAACAAACTAAGCAAACAACTAGAACAGGAACAGAATCCCAGAAATGAAGATCACATGGAGGGTTATCAGTGAAGGAGTGGGAAGGGGAGAGTGAGGTCAGAGAAGGGCACTGAGAATAACTAGCATAAATTGTAGATAGAAAATAGACAGGGGGAGGTTAAGAATGGTATAGAAAATGTAGAAGCCAAAGAACTTATATGTATGACCCATAGACACAAACTAAGGGGGAGGAATGTGGGTGGGAAGGGGTGTGCAGGGTGGAGGGGAACAAAGGGGGGAAACGGAACAACTGTAATAGCATAATCAATAAAATATATTTTAAAAAATAAATAATAAACTATATTGGGCCCATCAGTACTCCAAGTCAGTCTAAACAAGAGCCAGTCCTTATGTCAGCCCCCATAAAAATTGGGTCATTGGATATATCATACAACTCTTTCTCTCCCTACGGAGAAATTAGGATTTGGAGGCTGTTTCCTGTTCACTCTGTACTGAGCTAGTGGGAGGGGTAATATGGGTGCTTGCATATGAGTTTATATCACTATCTTTGTTCTCAGTTTCTCAACCTGAGATTCTTTCCTGTCAGTACCAGGGCAATGCCCCCCTCCACCCAAAATCAGAATATCAGACATACAGTCCAGTCCATTTCCTTCTTCTCCAGGGAGAGCTGGGTATTTCCTTCCAATCATAAGATACTGAGAAGGGGAGGGGTATTATGGTGAGAAGGTGTCTCCAATTTTCCTACTGGCTTGTATGTGTCTAATTTCATAGTCACCATAGTCTTGAGAACTGATTGCCACTCTCATTAGATGACTCAAAGCATAAGCAAAATACAGTTTCAAATGTACATTTTATTTGTGTCCCCTTTTGCCGTGAACCTCATCATTAAAGGCACCAGTCTAAAGGTTCCATTTTTATCTAGTATCAGAGTGAACTAATGCAATGGAATACATACCGTTACATTCTTTATGCATAACACAGGAAAAATTCTATTCTAAACAGAATGTGTACAAGATAAGTATATTCCTAAGTTGTAATAACAAAAAGCTTAAGTGCAAATCAGATACTGTAAAATAATTTTACAATGTCTTAGAAACAGCCCAAGACCATGGTTTCTTACATAAGTTCTCCCTGGTAAATGGGGTCCACCCTCTGCATGAACAATAGTCCTATTGACATGATGATGCTGAAAAATATCCACTGAAATGCGTGTTAGTCTGACAAGAAAAGGGGTGAAAATATGTTCATATCTTTGAATTCTGTTTTTTGATATATTTTATTGATTATACCATTACAGTTGTTCTATTCCCCCCCTTCATTCCCCTCCACCCGCACACTCCCTCCCCCACCATTCCCCCCACCTTAGTTTATAACCACGTGTCTCAAGTTCTTTAGATTCTATATTTCACCCACTATTCTTGCCCTCCCCTCCTATCTATTTTCTACCTACTGTCTATGCTACTTTCTGTACCTTCTCCCCACTTCTCCTCCTCCCACTCCCCTCTTGCTAACCCTCCATGTGTTCTTCATTTCTATGGTTCCACTCCTGATCTAGCTGTCTTCTTGGTTTGCTTTTGTTTTAAGCGTGGTTGTTAATAACTGAGTTTTCTGTCCTTTCACTGTTCATATTTTTCATCTTTTTCTTATATAAGTCCCTTTAGCATTTCATATAATAAGGGCTTGGTGATGATGAACTCCTTGAACTTGACCTTATCTGAGAAGCATTTTATCTGTCCTTCCATTCTAAATGAAAGTTTTGCTGGATAAAGCAATCTTGGATGTAGGTCTTTGGATTTCATGACTTGGAATACTTCTTTCCAGCCCCTTCTTGCCTATAAGGTCTCTTTTGAGGAATCCGCTGACAGTCTGATGGGTACTCCTTTGTAGGTGACTGTCCCCTTATCTCTTGCTGCTTCTAGGATTCTCTCCTTCATTTTCATCTTGGCTAATGTAATTATGATGTGCCTTGGTGTGTTCCTTCTTGGGTCCAACTTCTTTGGGACTCTCTGAGCTTCCTGGATTTCCTGGAAGTCTATTTCCTTTGCCAGACTGGGGAAGTTCTCCTTTATTATTTGTTCAAATGCGTTTTCCACTCGTGGCTGTTTCTTTCCCCGTTCTGGTACCCCTATAATCTGGCTGTTGGAATGTTTAAAGATGTCCTGGAGGTTCCTAAGCCTCTCCTCATTTTTTTGAATTCTCATTTCTTCATTCCTTTCTGGTTGGATGTTTCATTCTTCCTTCTGGTCCATTCCATTGATTTGAGTCCCAGTTTCCTTTCCATCACTATTGGTTTCCTGGACATCTCCCTTCATTTCAATTACTTTAGCCTTCATATGTTCCTCTAATTTGTGACTATAATCAACCAGTTCTGTGAGCATCCAGATAAACAGTGTCTTGAATTGTGCTTCTGAGAGGCTGGCAATCTCTTGGTCACTTAGAGTTATCAGCTCTGGGACTTTGAGTTCTTCTTGAGCCATCTTTTGGGCTGTTCATACCTGTTACGTAGCAGGATGGGAGCCCTAGGTGTTCACCAGAGCAGGACAACTCAGTTGCTGGGTTGTGACTTGTATGTGGGGGCAGGGTCAACGAGGAGCAATGGCGTCCTGTCTGCTGCCTCCCGCCGAGGCCCCCACAGGTGGCCGGTGCTGCAGCTGCCACCATCACCTGGGCCCGCACGTTTCGTCCCACTGCATGCGAGTGCACCACCGCCGTTAGCCCTCCACTGGGTTCGCCCCCTGGGGCCTGCGTGGTCCATCTCACTGTGCGCGAATGTGTGACCAAGGTCAGTCTGCCCCACACCCTGACTGGGTCCAGGCCACTTGCATGCCTAGGTCTGGGGATCTTTTCTGCCAGACCCTGCTCCGCTGCTGGCTCAGCCGCTCTTACCATCCCGGTTGAATGGTTAGTTGTCGGACTTCTGTATAATTCAATTTTCTGTTCTTTGGCTGTGTCTTTGTTCTCCAAACCTTTGTTGTATTCAAACTTGGTTGTGGGAGAAGGCACAGTGTTTCCACCTAGGCCTCCATCTTCACGGAAGGTCCCCAGAATTGTTTTTAATTAATTGTAGGAAAGTTACCTTTAAGAAGTGTTGCTCAGGCCCTAGCTGGTGTAGCTCAGTGAATTTAGCACGGGCCTGTGAATCAAAGGATCTCAGTTCGATTCCTAGTCAGGGCACGTGCCTGGGTTGCAGGCCAGTTCCCATCAAAGGACACACAAGAGGAAACCGTACATTGATGTTTCTCTCCCTCTCTCCTTCCCTTCCCCTCTAAAGATAAATAAAATCTTTTTTAAAAAGTGGTTTAAAAATATATATATTAAAAAAAAGAAGTGCTGCTCAGAACTTTTTCTTTCCCAGCGCTTTGTATCGTACTTCCTCTTCAACTCCAGACAAACTAATTGACTTGTCATTCCAGCATTGGATTTTTATCTGCCTTAGTCTTCATGCATCTTCACACATTGTAAGCTTGTTCACCTACAAGGATATTATAACACTAGTATACAGTTGTTTGTGGTGGTTATTTTACCAGCTTATCATCTTCTTTTCCAAAAACATTTAATGATTCTTCTGCCTTGCCTATAGAGAATTCAGTTCAAACACTTCAGCCTGATGATTTTTGCATTTATTTATTTATTTATTCGTCTATTTGTTTATTTATTTATTTATTTATTTATTTATAGAGAGGGGGAAGGGAGGGAGAAAGAAAGGGAGAGAAACATCAATGTGTAAGTTACTTCTCGAATGTCTCCAACTGGGGATCTGGCAACCCAGGTATGCCCTGACAGGAAATTGAACCTGACCTTTCATTTGCAGGCCTGTGCTCAGTCCACTAAGCCATACCAGCCAGGGCCAGCTTTTGAAAAGTTTCTATAATTTGACCTCAACTCATTGTAAGCAATATAAACAAGCTCTTTAGTTTTGTTATTTGATTGCTTTTCATTTACTTTCCCAATTACATTAACACTAATTTGACTCCCATTATGTGACAGTGGAAAGAAGTACAATTTCACTCTCTTAGGCACTCTCTCTTAACACTCTTTTGGATCATAAAAGAACTTCAGGCTTGTATACAGTCCAAAAAATATCCTTTAAACATCTACTACCAAGTGAACAAGAGACCTGGGGTCTTTCAAACCACTGCCACTGGAGCTTTATTTCACCCAAGATGACTACTAAATGCTGTTCTCTCTCTGTCCTAAACAAGCGCTGCCTTGCCCTATTTCCTAGCACAGGCTGGCAGGAATTTTGAAGGTAAGTATTGCCTCCCTATGCCTCCATTTCTTCAAAGCTACACCTGATTCAAAGAGTTTCTTACTATATTTACAATTCTGTAGCCTAAGCATCCAATGCTCTTAGTTACAAGAGGACTGGCCATTCTGCTCTGAGTCCAGCTCTTTCAAAGACATGTTTAGGGTCTATCCATTAGGGACCCATAATCATTGGAGGTTTATTCTGGGGTAAAGAGCCATCACAACTATTGAGTCACTCTCTTTTTAAGCTCTCAAACCACCAGAATTCATTCTACTCCCTTCTTAAACTAAGGTTTCAATGGGCTCTAAATGTGGGATGTAATGGAGGAAACACAAACGTTCATTTTCCCTTTCAGGAGGTAACTTGCAAATGAGTCACATGACAAGAGAAAGAAGAAAGATTCTTAGATTCTTCTCCTTTTCAACACTGAATAGAGAGCCTTTGTCAACGCAGTAAGACAAGAAAATGAAATGAAAAGCATACACATTTGAAAAGAGATATAAAGTCATCTTTATTCACAGAGGATATAATAGTTTATAAACAAAATTTCAAAATTAACTTCCAAAAAACCCTTACTAAAACTAATAAGTAAAATTGCAAAACCATATGATGCAAGCTTAATTTGTATGTATGTTTTATGAATTATACTATTACAGTTGTCCCATTTTTTTCCTCCCCTTTATCCCCCTTTGCCCTGTACCCTCCTCCTTCCATTATCTCCCCTGCTTGGTTCATGTCCCTGGGTCATACATATAAGTTCTTTGGCTTCTTCATTTACTATTCTTAACCTCCCCCTGTGTATTTTGTTTCTACCAATTACACTTCTTATTCCCTGTACCTTTATCCCCATTTCCACCCTCCCTTTTCCCCTATGATAACCCTCCACGTGATCTCAATTTCTTTGAATCTGTTCCTGTTCTACTTTGCTTCGTTTGGTTTTGTTTTTGATTTTTAGGTTCAGTTGCTGATAGTTTTGAGTATGTTGTCATTTTACTATCCACAGTTTTTAATTTTCTTTTTCTTAGGTAAGTCCCTTTAACATTTCATATAATAAGAACTTGGTGATGATGAACTCCTTTAACTTGACCTTATCTGAGAAGCACTTTATGTGCCCTCCCATTCTAAATAATAGCTTTGCTGGATGGAGTAATCTTGGATGTAGGTCCTTGCCTTTCATGACTTTGAGTAGTTCATTCCAGCCCCTTCTTGCCTGCAAGGTTTCTTTTGAGAAATCAGCTGCTAGTCATATGGGAACTCCTTTGTAGTTAACTCTCTTTTTTCTTCTTACTGTTTTTAAGATTTTCTCCTTATCTTTAATCTTGGCTAATTTAATTATGATGTGCCTTAGTGTGTTTCTCCTTGGGTCCATTTTCTTTGGGACTCTGAGCTTCCTAGACTTCCTGAAAGTCTATTTCCTTCACCAGATTGGGGAAGTTTTGGTTCATTATTTTTTTCAAATAAGTTTTCAATTTCTTGCTCTTCCTCTTCTTCTGGCACCACTGTGATTTGGATGTTGGCACATTGAAAGTTGTCCCAGAGTTTCCTCATCTTCTCCTCATTCTTTTTTAATTCTTCTTTTTCTATTCTGTTCTCGTTGAATGTTTATTTTTTCCTTTTGTTCCAAATTATTGATTTGAGTCCTGATTTCCTTCCCTTGATTGTTGGTTCCCTGTATATTTTTCTTTATTTCAATTTTCATAGCCTTCACCTCTTCCTTTATTTTGCATCCTTACTTAATCATTTCTGTAAGCATTTTGATCACCAGTGTTTTGAATTCTGCATCTGATAAGTTGACCATCTCTGTGATGTTTAGTTCTTTTTCTGGAGTTTTGATATGTTCTTTTATTTGGGCCTCTGTCTCAGTGTACCTGTTATGTTGTAAGGGTCAGAGCCTTGGCTATTTGTCAGAGCAGGGCAACCCACTTCATTGCATTTTGGTGCTGTATATGAGGGAGGAGTCAGAGAGGGAACTACGCTGCTTACTTGGCTCTTGCCACACTTTCAGTCACTTTTGCCACTACCAACAAGGAAATAATACCTTTCTGGTGCTTATTCCTGGGTGGGTGGGTTTGTGTACATTCTAGAACTTCATGGCTCCTTCCAACAGACACTCCTTTGAGACTGGGAGTTTCTCCTGCTACTGCAACCCCACAGGTTTTTACAGCCAGAAGTTTTGAGGCTGTATTTCCCCATGCTGGAACCCTGGGTTGTGCAACTGTCTCACTCCTCAGTTGTTCCTCCTGGTTTGTCTGTAAGCAAGTGTGGAAGCACCCAGTCTGCCAGCTGCTACCGTACCCGCACATCCTCTCCTCCCTGGCTGTCTGTCTCCACCCCTTTTACCAGTCTGGGTGAATGTTTTTTCTTTAACACCTTGGTTGTTATAATTCCATATAGTTTGATTTTCTGACAATTCTGGCTGATTGTTGTTTTTAAATTGGTCATTGTCCTTCTCTTGGTTGTGCAAGTAGGCAAAGTTTATCTATCTACCTATGCCTCCATCTTGGCTGGAAGTCCCTCAAGATTAATTTTTTAAAGCAACTATATTTCTATAAACTAGTAACAATTAGAAATTAAAATTTAAAATATAATAATATATATAAAGCATCAGAAAACATAGAATATTTAAGAATAAATATAATAAAACATGTGAAACATTTAAGTGCTAAAAAATAAAAAATACTGACTGACGAGAGAAATCAAAGAAAAGTTAACTAAATGTAGAGATATATTCATGGCCTGGGAGATGAATATTGGTAAAATTATGACTCTCCCCAAATTGATTTATTGATTTAACACAATCTCAATGAAATTTACCAACTAGATGCTACAATTTATAGAGCAAAAGCCAAAGAATAAGTGTAATAAAGCTGAAGGACTCATACTACCAAAATTCAACACCATAATTCTAAGACAGTGTGATGTTGGTTCATTATAGATCATTTGAACACAATGGAAAGCCCCCAAATAGGCCCATATATAGTTAATTTTTTTTGAGAAGCCTACCAATGCAATTAAGTGGAGAGAAGACACACTTTTCAGCAAATAGTGCAAGGACAATTGAACATCCACATGTAAAAAACAGTGAATCTCAATCCATATACCAAATTTAACTGAAAATAGATCATAGACCTGAATGTAAAACCTGAAATTATAAAATTTATAGAAGAAAAGAGAGGGGAAAATGTGAGCTTTTGTTAGGTGAAGATTTCTGAAATAGAACTGTATTAAATTGCTGTATTAAAAAATAAAGATGAGAAAAGGATGAACTATCCAAACAAGTGATACCAGGACCATTAGTTTTTAATATAGAGAAAATTAAACATCCATGTCAAGATGTCAAATAGGCAACTTGATATGCAAATTTGGATCTCAGGTTGAAAAAACAGGTTAAATAAATATTTAATTTTATGCCTATGTATTCTATCTAAAACCATAGGACTTGAGCAGTAAGGAGTAGTAGCAATTGACAGTAGATAAATTTTCAGTGAAATGAAAAAGTAAACAACAAAGCTTTCTCCAATGGAAATTCACTCTTCAAAGGTTCACACTGGATGGGAAAATGAAATGAAGCCCAGAGTTCTCATCCAGAGGAGTAGGAGGGCCCATAACTAGTTGCAGTGAATCAAACATAGGACAAACCACATACAGTTTCATTTCAGCTCTCTCTTCTTTACTTTACATTTGGAGGCCCTCAAACTCCACTTAGATGAACATGAAACACTCAAATGTCACACAGTAGCTCATAAGGAAGATGACCAAGTTTAGAAATGTTGAACAGGAAATTGTGAAAAAAACATTCACAATGTACCAAAATAAATATGTCTGGACAAAGTTACCAAAACTTACACAAGACAAGAAGAAATGTCATAGAAATTATGAAAACATTTCAGACCAGGGGGGACAAATAGGGAGAGAAGGGCATGATGATGTGATAACCTAGTGAGAAATGGAATCCAAAGAACAGAATTTCCCATAGAGTGTTACAATTATTTCACTCAGCAAATACCTATGGAGCATTTGCTACATGTCAGTGTAAATGCTATGGTTTTGATGTTGAACAACAACAACAAAAAAGCATGGATTCTGGAGTCAAACTGTCTCGGTTTTAATCTCAGCTCTGCTGTTAAGCAGCTATGAGATATTGGGTAAGTTCTGTGACTGCTCTGTCCCTCGTTTATGCATCTACAATAAAGGGGAGCTATCCAATATACTTGATCAGGTCTAAATGTCATGTACTTGCAAATAAAAAAACGTGTATTAGTGTTACAAATAAATAAAATCTGTATTACTATTTTATTACTGTTATTACATACATCAGATCATTAACAAAAACAAACAAAGCCCAGAACAAGTAGAAGGAAAGACATAACCAAGATCAGAGCAGAATTAAATGACACAGAGACTAAAAGAACAATCCAAAGGATCGATAAATCCAGGAGCTGGTTCTTTGAAAAAATAAACGAAATTGACAAGTTGTTAAGCACACTCATCAAGAAAAAAAGAGAGAGGGCCCAAATAAACAATATCAAAAATGAAAGAGGTGAGCTCTGGATGGTGTGGCTCAGCGGACTGAGTGCCAGTTTGAAAACCAGGGAGTTGCTGGATCAGTTCCCACTCAGGGCACATGCCTGGGTTGTGAGCCACATCCCTGGCGGGGTTGCAGGGGAGGCAACCACAGATTGGTGTTTCTCTCCCTTTATTTCTCCCTCCTTTCTCCTTTCTCTAAAAATAAATAAGTAAAATATTTATTAAAAAAGAAATGAAAGAGGGGAGATTACAACTGATGCCACTGAAATATAAAGGGTTGTAAGAAATTATGAACAACTATATGTCAAGAAATCTGAAAACCTAGTTGAAATGGACAAATTTCTAGAAAAAGATAATCTTCCAAAACTGAATGAAGAAGAAACAGAAAGCCCGAAGAGGCCTATAACACCTGATGAAATCAAAGGAGTAATCAAAAAAGTCTCAGCACACAAAAACCCTGGAATGGATAGTTTCACAGGAGAATTTTACAAAACATTTAAGGAAGAGCTAACCCCTATCCTTCATAGCCTACTCCAAAAAATCCAAGAAGAAGGAAGACTTCCAAACTTTTTTAATGATGCCAGCATCATCATAATTCCAAAACAAGATAAAGGATCAACAAAGAAAGAAAACTACACACCAATATCACTGATAAACATAGAAGATAAAATCTTCAACAAAATATTAGCAAACTGCATCCAGCAATACGTTAAAAAGATCACACACCATGATCAAGTGGGATTCATCCCAGAGATTCAAGGATGGTATAACATTTGCAAATCAATAAATGTAATACATCACATAAACAAAAGCAAAGACAAAAATCACATGATCATATCAATAGATGCAGAAAAAGCATTTGATAAGGTTCTGCACCCATTTATTATAAAAATACTTAGCAAAGTAGGAGTAGAGGGAGCACACCTCAATATAATAAAGGCCATCTCTATAGGAGACTCCTACAGCCAGCATCATATTTAATGGGCAAAAACTTAGAGCTTTCCCACTAAAATCAAGAACAAGACAAAAATGTCCAGTTTCACCATTTTTATTCAACATAGTAGTGGAAGTCCTAGCCATAGCAATAACACAAGAAAAAGAAATAGAAGGCATCCAAACTGTAAAAGAGGAAGCAAAACTGTCACTGTTTGCAGATGACATGATAATATACATAGAAAATCCTATAGACTCCACCAAAAAACTATTCTACCTAAGGAGGGAATTTGTCAAAACAGCAGGATACAAATTCAATATTTAGAAATCAAAAGCATTTTTATACACCAAAAATGAAATATCTGAATCAGAAACCAGAAAAGAAGTCCCATTTGCAATAACAAGAAAAATAAAGTACCTGGGAATAAATCCTACCAAGGAAGTAAAAGACCTGTACTCAGAACACTACACAACACTGAAGAAAGAAATTAAGGAAGAAACAAGTAAATGGGAGCATATCCCATGTTCATAAATTGAAAGAATTAACATCATCAAAATGTCCATACTTCCCAAAGCAATTTATGAATTCCATGCAATCCCTATTAAAGTACTAATGACATATTTCACAGATATAAAAAAAAGCATTTCAAAAATTTATATGGAACCATAAAAACTCTGAATAACCACAACAATTTTGAGAAATAACACAGTAGAAAGGATCACAATACCTGATACAGAGCTATATTACAAGGCCTCTGTAATCAACACAGTATGGTACTGGCATAAGAACAGATATATAGACCAATGGAACAGAATATAGAGCCCAGAAATAAACCCAAGTCTCTACAATCCACTAATATTTGACAAAGGGGACAGAAGCACAAAATGGAGTAAAAATAGCCTCTTCAACAAACGGTGTTGAGACATCTGGACAGCTACATCACATGCAAAAAATAAATAAATAAAACTGGATCACCAACTTACACCATACACAAAAATAAACTGAAGGTGGATAAAAGACTTAAATATAAGTCATGACACCATAAAAATCCTAGAGGAGAAGATAGGCAGGAAAACCTCAGCTATTCTACACAGCAATACTTTCACCAATATATCCCCTAGAGCAAAGGACATAAAGGAAAGAATAAATAAATGGGACTTCATCAAAATAAAAAGCTTCTGCATTGCTAAAGAAAACAGCATTAAAATGAAAAGGGAACTAATCATATAGGAAAATATATTTGCCAATAATACCTCAGTCAAGGGTTTGATCTCCAAAATATATAAAGAACTGACACAACTCCACTCTAGGAAGACAAACAACCCAATTTAACAAATGGACAAAGGAACTGAACAGACACTTCTCCAAAGAGGACATACAGAGGGCCCAGAGACATATGAAAAGATACTCAGCATCACTAGCCACCAACGAGATGTAAATTAAAACCACAATGAGATACCACTTCATACCAGTCACAATGACCATCCTTAGTAAATCAACAAACAAGTGCTGGAGAAGATGTGGAGAAAAGCAAACCCTAGTGCACTGTTGGTGGGATTGCAGACTGGTGTAGCCACTGAGGAAAACAGTACAAAATTTTGTCAGAAACTAAAAACGGAATTGGCTTTTGACCCAGCAATTCCAATGCAGGGATTATACCCTAGGAATCCTGAAACACCAGTCCTAAAGAACCTATGGATTCCAATGTTCATAGCAGCACAATTTATAATATCCAAGTGCTAGCAGCAACCTAAGTGCCCACCAGTAAATGAGTGGATCAAAAAACAATGTTACATTTACACAATGGAATACTATGCAGCAGAAAGAAAGAAGGAGCTCCTACCCTTCATGACAACATGGATGCAGCACTATGCTAAGTGAAATAAGCCAGCCATTAAAAGAAAAATACCTTATGGTCTCACCTATAAGTGGAACCTAATCAACAAAACAAGCAAGCAAAATATAACCAGAAACATTAAAATAAGTATCAAACTGACAGTGACCAGTGGGGACAGGGGGAGAGGGATAAGGGGGAAAGTGGAGGAAAGGTCATCAAGGAATGTGTATGTGACCACATGGACAGGACCAAGGAGGGGTAAGTTCAAGGGTGGGAGGTGGGAACATGTGGTACAGTGGTCCGTGAAGTGGTGAAAATGGAAACAAATGTACTTGAACAATGATAAAAATAAATAATAGAAAAATAAATAAATAAAGTCATTAACTGAAAAACAAGACACAGGGACTCAAAGACAACATGATCCTAAAACAAAATGGATAAAATACATTTACGCCAGTACTGGCCTCATTGCTCAATTGATTGGAGCATCACCCATACACGAAAAGAGTACAGGTTTAATCCTTAGTCAGGGTGCATGCTGGAAGCAACCAATTGATGTTTCTTTCTGCTCTCTCTTTCTCTCTCTGTTCTTCACTCTCTAAAATCAATAAAACAATCCTTGAGTGAAGATTAAAAAGATAATAATAAATAAATAAATAAATTTAGTCCAAGGTCTTTCACTTGCAGAATGCTGGAGTAGACAAACTCTTCCTTATTTCTCCTGCTAAGTACAATCAAAACACCTGGACATTATATATACAACAAACACAAGAAGACTCTAAAGGTAAAAAGGAAAGTATACTATCTAGATGTCCTAGAACTCGAGGAACAACATGTTCTTAAGTTCCCTGATTGTCTCTTTGCTTCATATAGCCAGATTTCAAGTTGAAGAGATTAATAACACTTAAATGTCAAAAAAACCCCAGTGCCTCTCTAGCCAAATAACCAAGAAAGTAGCAGCCTAGCAAGACAGAAAACTTTTAGACAACAACCACTGTACTCCAGCCAAACACCACAGGGGAAAAAAATGGCCAACCCCACAAGCAAAGGTCAAGTGCGGGGTCTGCACTCCTAATCTCTCAAGGCTGTCACACAGAGTGCCAACACTGTATCGTTGTCAAAAAATCAAGTAGGAAGCCAGGACTTTCCCTACCAGCTTGTAACAAACTCCTCCTGCCCACCATGTTAGTGGAAACACCATGGGGAGCCAGGACTTCCAGCCCTACCAGGGAGTAACAGGGTGCCTCTTTGCCCCTAGAGTGGAGTCAGAGGAGGCTTAGTAGGGAGTCAGGATATGCACAATTGCTCTGCAGTAATGAGGCCAACTTCTCCCCACTGCAATGTGAGAGGTCCACATGGGGGCAGGAACCCTGATCCCAATCAGCAGTAGTAAGTCTCCTCTGCCAAATGGAGAACCTGAACTTATATTTTCACCAGATGCTAATGAGGGGCAATGTCTTTTCTCCTCCCAGAGTAGTATTGAAAAAAGCTAACTGAAACAGGTTGAAATAAAATCCAGAATCTTACATTGTAATATGAAAATGTCCAGGTTTCAACTGAAAACCATTTATTCTACCAAGAATGAGGAGGATCTCCAACTGAATGTTGGTTCACAAATTGGCCCCCTACCAGTGGAGTCCAACCTGTGGTCCACAGGCATCATGTGGCTCAGGATGGCTATGAATGAGGCCCAATACAAAATTGTAAACTTAGTTAAAACATTGTGAGATTTTTTGTGATTCTGTGTTGTAATGTATTTAATGTGTGGCCCAAGACAACCCTTCTTTTTCCAGTGTGGAGCAGAGATGTCAAAAATTCCAACACCATTGTCAGGAGGGTAAGGAGAAACCCAAGAAACAGATTAGTAGCTTGGTGGGTGGCAGATTCAATAAACAAGGAAACTTACACATGAGACTTGTTTTTGGTGGCCTCAAGATAAGTAGATCTCCACACTGCCCACCAGAATCTTAAAAGTTTAGCCCTGACTGGTGTGGTTCGGTAGATTAAGCATCCTCTTGCAAAGGGAAGAGTCACCAGTCCAATTCCCCATGGGGGCACATGCCTGAGTTGCCAGATGCTCCCAAATTGGGGGCATGTAAGGCAATTGATGTTTCTCTCCCACATCAATGTTTTTTTCTCTCTCTCTTTCTCCCTCCCTTCCCCTCTCTCTAAAAATAAATAAATAAAATCTTTTTTAAAAAGTTTACATTGTCCTTAACTACGTTCAATCACATGTTTAGTCTATGTAGTCTCAACAACATATTGCTCTGTCGAAGCAGTATCCTTGAAAACAGCTCTAACTCTGGTAATTGTGGGCAGCATGTACCTTCCAAGGACAAAAGCGAAAGGGAGCCCCAAACTGCCCTGGTCCAGCTCAAGGGTCCACCGGTGATCATATTTTCTCAATTACCTCCTTCTACAAAGAATAAATAAGGGCAGTCAATATATACCAGCACCAAGATAACAAAAAACGTTAGAATTTTCTGATTAAGACTTTAAAACAGTAGATGCAACCTCGGAATCTGGCTTACTTGGGCATTGCTTTAGAATCTGGATCCAGAGTTGAGCTTGGAAAGATGACAAAGTGATTTCAAGTGAACTTAAAAGAAAAGATTTTAACTGTATTTCTAAGGAAGAAATAAAAATCTTTTGGGGCGATGGACTTCCGCCAAGATGGAGGCATAGGTGGAAACATTGTGCCTTCTCTCACAACCAAGTTTGAATACAACAAAGGTTTGGAGAACAAAGACACAGCCAAAGAACAGAAAATTGAATTATACGGAAGTCTGACAACAACTAACCGTTCAACCGGGATGGTAAGAGGGGCGGAGCCAGCAGTGGAGCAGGGTCTGGCAGAAAAGATCCCCAGACCTAGGCGCCCAAGTAGCCTGGGCCCAGTCAGGGTGTGGGGCAGACTGACCTTGGTCACACATTCGCGCACAGTGAGACGGACCACGCAGGCCCCAGGGGGTGAACCCAGTGGAGGGCTAACGGCGGTGGTGCACTCGCATGCAGTGGGACGAAACGTGCGGGCCCAGGTGATGGTGGCAGCTGCGGCACCGGCCACCTGTGGGGGCCTCGGCGGGAGGCAGCAGACAGGACGCTATTGCTCCTCGTTGACCCTGCCCCCACATACAAGTCACAACCCAGTGACTGAGTTGCCCTGCTCTGGTGAACACCTAGGGCTCCCATCCTGCTACGTAACAGGTATGAACAGCCCAAAAGATGGCTCAAGAAGAACTCAAAGTCCCAGAGCTGATAACTCTAAGTGACCAAGAGATTGTCAGCCTCTCAGAAGCACAATTCAAGACACTGTTTATCCGGATGCTCACAGAACTGGTTGATTATAGTCACAAATTAGAGGAACATATGAAGGCTAAAGTAATTGAAATGAAGGGAGATGTCCAGGAAACCAATAGTGATGGAAAGGAAACTGGGACTCAAATCAATGGAATGGACCAGAAGGAAGAACGAAACATCCAACCAGAAAGGAACGAAGAAATGAGAATTCAAAAAAATGAGGAGAGGCTTAGGAAACTCCAGGACATCTTTAAACATTCCAACAGCCAGATTATAGGGGNAAGCAAACCAAGAAGACAGCTAGATCAGGAGTGGAACCATAGAAATGAAGAACACATGGAGGGTTAGCAAGAGGGGAGTGGGAGGAGGAGAAGTGGGGAGAAGGTACAGAGAATAGCATAGACAGTAGGTAGAAAATAGGTAGGGGGGAGGGCAAGAATAATGGGGGAAATATAGAATCTAAAGAACTTGAGACACGTGGTTATAAACTAAGGGGGGGAGAATGGTGGGGGAGGGAGTGTGTGGGTGGAGAACAACTGTAATGGTATAATCAATAAAATATATTTAAAAAGATGACTTTACAACAGTAATTATGCAAATATTTCAATGAATAGTTACAACCATGCTTGATCTAAGTAGAAAATACAAAGCCTTCAGAATGTAAGTAAAATGTTGCAGCAAAGAAATAGAAGATATAAAGAACAACCAAAGGGAAATTCTGAGCTGAAAAATACAGTAACAAAACACAACAAAAAAAGTTCATTGAATTTTACTGAAAAATACAATAATGAACAAACAAACGAAAAGACCAAGAGTGGTTAAAAGTAGAATGAGAGACAGAGGAGACTTCTGGCCAAGATGGAGGCATAGGTGGAAACACTGTGCCTCCTCGCACATCCAAAATTAAGGACAACAAAGATTTAGAAACAAAAACACAACCAGAACAGACAGAAAACTGAACTGTATGGAAGTCCGACAACCATTCCACCAGACCAGTAAGAGGGGCAGAGTCGACGGCTGTATTGCGGCAGGAAAAAGTGGTGGCTTTCAGAGCCAGGAGTGCAGGTGGTGCGGGGCTAGCAGGCCCAGAGAGTGGGGAGGAAACAAGCAGACGGCGCAAAGCGATTGGCTGACCACAGTCACATATTCGCACACAGATAAACTAGGCAAAAACAGGCAGTAAGACAGACTGTGCAACCTATGGCCCCAGCGATGGGAAATAAAGCCTAAAAACATCCATTGAAAAGGTCCTGGGAGAGACTTCCAGCATCACAGGAGAGTTCATTGGAGAGACCCACAGTGTCCTAGAACATACACAAGCCCACCCACCTGGAAACGAGCACCAGAAGGTCCCAGTTTGCTTGTGGAAGTGGCAGAAGAAACTGAAATCTGACAGAGAGTGGAGCAAGCCCCATTGTTCCCTCTCTGACCCTGCCCCCATAGACAGCATCACAACCCAGTGACTGGTTTGCCCCACCCTGGTGAACACCTAAGGCTTTTCCCCTCATACATAACAGGCATGACCTGACCAAAAAATTATGGCTCAAACAGAAGAACAAATCAAAGTCCCAGAGCCAACACTTTTAAGTGACAAAGAGATAGTCAACCTATCAGATGCACAGTTCAAAACACTGGTGATCAGGATGTTCACAGAACTGGTTGATTTTGGTCACAAATTAGATGAAAAAATGAAGGCTACACTAAGTGAAATGAAGCAAAATGCACAGGGAACCAATAGTGATGGGAAGAAAACTGGGACTCAAATCAATGGAGTGGACCAGGAGAAAGAAAGAAACAACCAAACAGAAAACAATAAAGAAACTAGAATTCAAAAAAAATGAGGAGAGGCTTAAGAACCTCCAGGACATCTTTAAACATTCCAACATCCAAATTATAGGGTACCAGAAAGGAAAGAGGAAGAGCAACAAGTGGAAAACTTATTCCACCAAATAATAAATGAGAACTTCCCCAATCTAGCAAAGGAAATAGACTTCCAGGAAGTCCAGGAAGCTCAGAGAGTCCCCAAAAAATTGGACCCAAGGAGAAGCACACCAAGGCACATCATAATTACATTAGCCAAGATGAAAATAAAGGACAGAATTCTAGAAGCAGCAAGAGATAAGGGGACAGTCACCTACAAAGGAGTACCCATCAGACTGTCAGCTGATTTCTCAAAAGAGACCTTACAGTTAAGAAGGGGCTGAACAGACACTTCTCCAAAGAGGACATACAGAGGGCCCAGAGACATATGAAAAGATACTCAGCATCACTAGCCACCAACGAGATGCAAATTAAAACCACAATGAGATACCATTTTATACCAGTCAGAATGGCCATCCTTAATAAATCAGCAAACAAGTGCTGGAGAAGATGTGGAGAGAAGCGAACCCTAGTGAACTGTTTTTGGGATTGCAGACTGGTGTAGCCACTGTGGAAAACAGTATAA
The DNA here is from genome assembly GCF_014824575.4 of Sturnira hondurensis. Classification (NCBI taxonomy): domain Eukaryota; kingdom Metazoa; phylum Chordata; class Mammalia; order Chiroptera; family Phyllostomidae; genus Sturnira; species Sturnira hondurensis. The sequence continues at coordinate 998,909 of NW_028094889.1, read as the reverse complement.
AATACTTGGAAAGAAGTATTCCAAGTCATGAAATTCAAGGATCTACATCCAAGATTGCTCTATCCAGCAAAGCTTTCATTTAGAATGGAAGGGCAGATAAAGTGCTTCTCAGATAAGGTCAAGTGCAAGGAGTTCATCATCACCAAGCCCTTATTATATGAAATGTTAAAGGGACTTATCTAAGAAAAAGAAGATAAAAATTATGAACAGTGAAAGGGCAGCAAACTCACAGTTATCAACAATCACACCTAAAACAAAAACAAACAAAGCAGGCACCTAAAACAGGAGTGGAGCCACAGAAATGGAGATCAATAAGGGAATTGGGGGTGAAGAAGGTACAGAAAATAAGTAGTACAGATGGTGGGGAGAAAATAGACAGGGGGAGGGCAAGAGTACGGGAAATGTAGAAGCTAAAGAACTCATGACACATGGACATGAACTAAAGGCGGGAATGTTGGGGGAGGGGGTGTACAGGGTGGAGGGGAATGAAGAGGGGAAATGGGACAACTGTAATGGCATAATCAAGAAAATATATTAAAACAAACAAATAAATAAATACACATACAAAAAAAAAGAAGAAGAAGGCGACAGAGGAAAGAATCACTGACTGAAAAATTACCCGATCTGAACAACAGAAAAAAATACACTAAACAGAATATCAAGGACCTGTGGGACTATAACATAAGAGCTAACACTTATACAATGAAAGTCTTAGAAAGAGAGAAGACAAGACCAAAAAATTACTTGAAAAAATAGTAACTGAAATGTCTGAATTTTGTTACAACAAATCCACAAATTGAAGAAGCTAAGTGAATCCAAAACAAGATAACCTCAAAAAAATCAGAAGACACATCATAATTAAATGAGGGACTAAGACAAAGAAAAATTCTTGAAAGCAGTACTGAAAGCAGAGAAAAATAATACCTTACAGATGGAGAGAAAGAAACAGAAAACAATGAAGTTGAAACTAAAAAAAAATTTAAAAAACAATGAAGCAAAGAGCTGGCTCTTTGGAAAGATCAATTAAATTAACAAACTTCTAGCAAAGCTGACAAGGAAAGGCAGAAGACATGAGTTACCAATATCAGAAATGAAACAGGAGGTATCACTACATATATTAAATTGATAAAAGGAATACTCTGAGCAAATTTACTCACATAAATTTGATAAATTTAGTGGACTACTTCCTCAAAAAACTAATACTGCCACCCAATATGAAACAGATGATGTAAAAAGCCCTCTACTAATGGAAGAAATTGAATTTATAATTATAATGTATATGATTTACAAATATAATTAAAAACTTCCCCCAAAAATAAATTTCCAAGCACAGGTGTTTTTATTAAAATATCTCCCAATTAAAAAAATTAACAGCAATTCTACACAAAGTCTTTCAGAGAATAGATGAAGGAAGAAGACTTCCCAACTTATTTGATGAAACTAGTACAATTCTGATACAAAAAAAAAAAAAAACAAAGGCAGGATAAAAATGTCTATTTAGATATTCAAATATGTGTTTTCAAATATTTTGCCTATTTTAAACTGGATTATCTTGTCTTTTTATTGTTGAGTTGTAACAGTTTTTTACATTTTCTTGATATTAGACCCTCATTAAATATACAGTTTGCAAATTGTCTTTTCACTTTCTGGATGTTGTCTTTTGATGTATAAAACTTTTAAATTTTTATAAAGTCCAATTTATTTTTTCTTTTTGCTTGTGCTTTACATGTCATATCTAAAAAACCATTGCCTACTCAAAAGTCATACTGACTTACTCCTATATTTCCTCCTAAAATTTTTAGCTCTTAGACTTAGGCCTTTGATCCATTTTGAGTTAATGTTTATATATGGAGATAAGGGTCCAACTTCATTCTTAGATAGCATCTTGTCCCAACAGCACTTGTTGAAGAAACTATTTTTTCCTCATTGAATGGTCTTGGCATTTTTGTCAAAAATCAATTGACAATGGATGTAAGGGTTTATTTCTGGACTTAAAATTCTATTCCATTGATGTATATAGGTCTATCTATGCCAGTACCAAACCATAGCCTTATAGTACATTTTGAAGTCAGAAAATGTAATTCTTCCAACTTTGTTATTCTTTTTTGAGATTACTTTGGCTATTTGGGAACCCTTGCATTTCCATGTAAATTTTAGGATCAAGTTGTCCATTTCTGTAAAAATGACAGCTGGAATTATCATAGAGACAGCATTGAATGTGCTGCTCAATTTGGGTAATATTGGATAGAAATGAATGATAAAAACATAAACCTTTCCAAAGTAAGAGACAAGTGTTCTATAGTTCTATTTTTAAGCCTAATTATTTTTAAACTGGACAGTGGAATGTCCAGTGTTGCCCAAACACAGCTTGAAAAGTACTCATACAATGAAATGTGCTGTCTTGTTTTGCTTCTTATGAGTGATAGTGAACAAGCAGTTGCAAGGTATGAAAAAAAGGAAAGAGGGGAAGTGACTGGACCAGGAAAGGAGCAGCATAATATGTCCCCCATAATCTCACTACCTCCATGTATGCATGAATGTCCCAGGGCCAAGTGGACACTATGCAAAGTGGCCGGGCCTCAGCCATTTTGCTGGGGCACCATAACAAAAGCTGTCATCTCTTTGAGGCCACCTCTGCACAGAGCTATCGTTCACTGCCCAGGGCAGGGATTGAGCGAAGTGAATGTGAATAAATAACGCATAATCCAACTTCTCCTCAAGGAAGGAGGACATGCAGTGGCCCCACAGTGTCCTCTAAGGCCCTCACATGTAGCCCACAAAAGAGCCAGACCCTTTCCCATACGGACTTTTAAGCCAGTAAACAATTTCCAGAGCAGCACCAGAGAGAAAACTACAAACAGTGGCCAGGTAAATAAAAAAACATTCCTCTCTTTCTGGCTCCTTTCTCTAATCTCCCCCCAATAGACATAGCAGGAGCTGGCCTCAATGGAGGGAAGAGGGGATAACTGGAGGGCATGCAGTGTTCCTCCTCCTCCAGGACTAGTAGATAATGTGCCTGCTTAAGCCTTTAGGGAGGCAAATGGAAGGAATAAGATTTTAACTAAGATTGAGGCTTTACAGTGAATTGGCTTTTTACATTTTTCATTTTCAAAATAAATAAAATGAATTTGATTTTTAACAACTAAAAGTAACTAGAAGGTAATAAACTCTTCCCAAGAGTTCATTAAAAAGCAAGACAGGAAAATTTAACAGAGCATAGTTAAACATACTTAGAGAAAGAAAGACAATTTTGTTTTTATGCCTCAGTGACTGGTCAGTAAATTTACACTGCAGGCTCAGGCAGGATGGAAGCTCTCTCTGGGCAAATAAACACACACACCTATAGAGATACCTGGTAAGAGGTACAGATTTCCTCCCAATACCACCACTCACCTAGGCACTGCACAAATAGTTCTTCTGGCCTTTGCAATGACTCTGCAGGTACTTATTATTACCTACAATTTTATAGATGAGGAAACAGACATTCTGAGTGGTTGGGTGTACCCAAAATCAACTAGTGATTTCTCTGGTGCCCATGCCTGACTCCATGCCTTCCCCACATGCCCCCCTCTCTGCCCTCCCTCCTCCCCATCCTCTCCCAGTATGCTTCTTTTGGTAACTCTCCCCTGAGCATTTCAGAAAGCCTCTCTGAAATCCTTCTGGCTGTTCTCCCCACTGTGTCTGAAGCACAGGGGCTCCTGTAGGTTTCCCTACGTTTGGCAGCCTTCTTTTGCCCTTCTTTTTTCATGAAGGTTTTCAAACCTTCCTGTCCCATAATGTTTCTTCCCATGGTTTACACTAAGCTTTCTCTTTCAAATCTGCAATAACCCAAGACCCTGAATCCAGTATGTTTGATGTGATAATGGAGAGGGGCAGAGGAAACACTTCTCCAGAAACCCCTGAAGCTGAAAAACAGCCTGGAGCTCAGCCTGAGGGAGGAAGTGGGTCGGATCAACTAGAAAGGATGTTGACCCCCAAGGGTCAGACCAGAGGAGGGGCCCTCTGGTCAGAGGGAAGTGAAAACAGGGAGTGCCTGGAAGAGATTGTTCATGCTTTAAACCCGGGCCAAACTAAATGAGTGAGAGAGGGTGTGCGGGATCTCACTATATATAGCCAGACCTAGAGACTCCCTAGAGGGAAAAAGAGTCTATCTGCCCCAAATAGTCTCAGGAACTATTGGTTGGCAGCCCACCCAATGATAGAGCCAGGGACAGTGAAGTGGCACGGGGGAGCAGAGGACTTCAAGCAGTAAGAACTCCATTTACCCTTTTTGGGACTCTCCTGAGTGGTGCTAGTGGAACAGGATGTAGAGCACACTTGGGAAGAGGAAGACCTCCCTTCCGTTGCAAACATGGACGACTCAGCCATTAGTAATGAACTAAGAGAGACTGACTCCTGCCTTCCCATAAGCGTTTGGCCGCAAACTGCAGAATGTCCAAGGTTGCTCCACTGTCCATGGATTTGTGGAAAAGGGCTTTTCTATTTGGAGGTCTTTCAGTGGCTCTGTCTCTCTCTGTCGAGGGCGCACCTTGCAGGGTCTCTATTGCTGTATTTTTGGAGAGAATCTTCTCTGGAAAAGGAGGATACTAGGCAGACTCCAGTACCTGTGTTCTCATATCCATGTGCAGCTCTCTCCCCTCATGGGGAATTCTGAAGAAGGCCTTCCGTCTTACAGAGTTCCAGTTACACTAACTTGGGTCTGATAGTGCCGTTCTTCACAAACAGTGTAGTCCTATTACCTGTTGGATAAGGAGCCTAGTCAGTATTGCTCAATATAAGATAAAAGGAGCTCTCTAGGATCTGGGGGAAGGCAAGGGTGGGTCAAGTGTAGGAAGTTAAGCACACTTCCTGGCTGAGCAGAAGTCTAACTAATCCTATGTGAATGGGGCTTTTGTCTCAAGGTATCAATTTGAGCTGATTGGAGGAAAAACTGTTTTCTTAATAATGATTTTTTGCCCTGGCTATTGTGGCTCAATGGACTGAGCGCTGGCCTGTGAACCAAAGGGTTGCCAGTACAGTTCCCATTCAGGGAACATGCCTGGGTTGCAGGCCAGGTCCCCAGTAGGGGGCACTCAAGAGTCAACCACACGTTGATGTTTCACTCTCTCTCTTCCTCCCATCCCCTCTATCTAAGAATAAATAAATATTTTTTTAAAAAAATATATGATTTTTAAACCTTAGCTCCTAGCAACTAAGAACAATTCAAACAGGAAGTTCTCAGACACAGTGCATTGCTAATAACACTCATCTGTAAACCATGCAATTGATTACAAATTGATAGAACTCTCTTCATTAGCCTTCAGTTGCTGATATAGGCAACAAAATTTCCAAATTCTAAAACTTTTACCCCTAAACAAAAAATCCATCTCCAGGTTTGTAGAAGATCACAAAACTTATCATCACTAGGAATTTCTGCCAGCTTTTCCCCAATATTTTCCATTCTGAATGGCATTTTCCTGTTTCACCAGTGCTATATTTTTTCAGCATGCCCCTTGCTTTTGCAATAACTCCCCCTCCTCCACCTTCTAAATTACTTGATTAAATCTACTCGCAGTGGTGGAGTGCCTCATAAAATACGCCCAGAGAGCACTGCAGTATTCCTTCCCTCCTTTCTTCCCACCACTGGGAGTTTCAGTACCCACATGGGCAATCCATCCCATGTAATCTGGCTGCACAACTCTAGTGATCTTCACCTTCAGCAACCCCACCCCACCCATACCTTGTACATTATCATCACCCTGACCAACTTCATCTCTGAAATCCCCTCTGATGTAATTTCTTTTCATCCCAGTTTCTCTCTCCAGTTTTTGTTTCTCCAAGCCTAACAGCTCTCTCCAGACCTCATTTTCTCCATTCGCATCTCCACTGAACTCTAGAGCCAAAATCTCACTAAGGCTCCCTAATTCTCTTGTCTGTCTTTCCCATTGCTCTTAAAGCCCAGCTTTGAAAGAATGTTATAGTCCCATCTATTTCAACATTGGAGCTGCTGAGCATGCCACCTGAAGATCAAACCAAATCTCTAAAATCCAAGTTCATCTGGCCCAGAGGGCTCTCTGCCTGAAGATGACTTTCTCAAGTCCTAGACTCCACCATTCCCACCACCACCCACCACCATTCTCTCTCAGGTCATGTCTCCACCATGATTCTACAAAGAAAACAGAAGTGGCCTCCCTTACTTTCCTCATCCTCTCACCCTCATCTCCCCCAGCCTCAACTCAGAAAGAAATACCTTCCTCATCCCTACCTGCTTTCCTCATTTGGCTCTTTCCTCTCCTTCAAGTCCTCAGAAAAGTGTCAGCACTTCCCTGGGGCCTTCTGGATCCACAGTAAGTACTCAGGAAATGTCAGCTATTATTATCTTTATTCCATGCCCTTCACATAGAATCCATTACTCTATACTTCCTGTGCTTTATTGCAATGACCAGATATTAATGATTATTTATCTGTGTACTTCTCCCTCATATAAAACCACAATCTCCTTGAGAACAGGGAATAGGCCTTGTATATCTTTGGAAGCGACATAGTGTCTGGCATATAAAAGATGCTCAATAAACATCAAATTAAATAAGTTCATGAAAAACTGACTTCTCAGTTCTCAGCAAGTGTAAAATCAGTATGCCCATCTATTTAATCACTGCAATTCAAATCACCTCAAGAAACCAATCTCCCTGACTGCAAACCAAACCAATGCAGTCAGAGTCTTTTCGTGGGAGCAGACCCACGAAAAGGCTTTTTCCCCCCCAGACTGATCGTAACACACAACTTGTTTTGAAAATCACTGGTTTATGGAAGGTAGTGAGACTCAGAAGACTGAGACGGTATCTAACTCTAATATGTTGTATTATAAGAAACGTCTGACTGTAATCTAATAAGAGAGACAAACAAACAAGAAATAGATTCATGAAACACTAAACAATAATGAAGTTGGGGTGAGACCAATGGAGATGCCCAGTTAGTGGGAGCAAGGAGCAATGGCTTCTCCCTGGCACCAACAGTAGGGATATACCAGCTCAAGTCCATAAGATTCTCGGCTTTGAATACCCAGATACCCACTGTTAATCTCCCTGATTCTTCCTCTCAGCCAGCCTCAAAATTTCCTGGGGTTAGCATACCTGTGGTTCTAACTCGAACATTTACAGGACCTTAGGAAAAAGTGAGATAATTAAGACAAGTTAGGTGACCTGAGCTGAGGTGAGGTCAGGCTGTGTGGGGGTGGAAAACAGGGCAGACATAGCTAGTAGGCAAAACTGACCCCAAACTGTCTAGTCCAGTGGCTCTTCTGAATTTACTCTGTAGTGTTTGTTCCTGACCTTGGGATGTTTTAGGCCAGGAAAGATGCCTAAGAAATCAGTGTTGATAAGGAATCCAGGGTCTGACACTCACAGTGTGTTCTGTCAACCTCACCTGGGAATTTGTTAGAAATACAGAATCTTGGCCCTACTCAGTCACATTTTTTATTTTAGCAAGATCCCCAAAATGATCCATATGCACATCCAAGTTCAAGAAGTACCATTCTAGGCCAGAATCTGAGGCAGCCGTGCTAAGGTAGCCTAAAATCCAGCCTTTCTAACAACCTCTCAGGCAATGTAAGAGCTGCTAATCTCATGATACCCCACGTTTGGTATTTCTCTCTGACAACCAGAGGAATTAGCAATCATGTCTACAGCTTGATCTAGCTCTGGCTATCTGTTACGAATCCCTGTTTCATCCCACAACGATGACTTCATGCCCATGCTCCACCCGGTGGCCTCCAGGATCTCCTCCATCATGAGCAAAATTTCTGAGGTTGACAAGAGCAGCAGCTAAGATTCCTTCCTACCTTATTACAGTTCAGACATATAGTATGGCAGGGCAGCCTTATTCGTTTAAGTTTGGAGTGTGATGATGAACTTCTGCCCAAGCAGCTGTTTATGGGAAAGCCTGTACTTCTTCCCCAGTAGATGTACTCTCCGCCCTCTTCCCTGCGGCAGCAACCACAGGCTCCCTGTCCTCTAGTTTTGTGGTTGAGTTTGGCCAATGAGAGGCACAACCAGAAAGTCAGAGAGCAACAGGATTTTTTCCCAGGATCTATTTTCTGGCTCCATTCTCCAGGGCCACAGTTGGTGTGAGCTTCATTCTGCTTCTCAATGCCATGGGTCCCAGCTGGGAGGATCCCTAAAGCTATCGTTCCCCTGAATTCCAGTAACTGCCTCTCCCAGTTCCCACTTGTGGCTGATGATGCTCGGAGCTGCTGTGTGATTCAGGATGCCTCCAGTCTCTCCACGTATTTCCTTATAGAAAGGTCTGTCACTTGATCTTTCTCCATTTACCTATTTTAAGTGCAGCGTGTTTCCTGTGGGACACTGACAGACACATCTTATCTAATCTTGCACAAGCTTCATTTTAAACAAGCATTATTATACATTTCATAGATGTCAATAACCAAAAACTTTAGAAACAGTGATCTGAAATTGAAAATATACACAATAAATGTTAGTTAAATGTTTAAAACTAGCTGGAATGAGATACCTTTTGAAGAAAAAAGTGTTTTCTATCAAGGTTCATTCATTTTTCACTTTATAAAAACAATCAAACTTTAACATGAAAGTAGTGCACATATATAAAAATGAAAAAAAAGAAGGACTTTTTATATATTTAAGCAGAAAACATTTTTGCATTGCCTTCTTTGAGATGTTAACAATGTTACCAGTTGTTCTTACTGGAATGAATGTTCGTGCTGAGAAAGACAGGCAACTTTCATCTATTTTGACTTGTAGTAATCCAAGTACACGGCGAACTGCCTAGGGAACTCACAAAGGACAGAGCCCAAAGGTTCATGCCAGCCCAGCCCCGCAGCTGAGCTGTCCGGAGAATACAACCCCGCAGCTGGCTCCCTGCGGTGAGGGAGAGGGCAGCGCCTCAGTGGTTGGGCAGAACTTTACAAGGCGCCAGGAGACCCGGCATTGCGGGGTCCGGGAGTTGAGGCCGAGCCAGGTGCCTGGGGCCAGCTGCGGGACAGTCCCCGGGCAGCAATGGGAAGAAGGCAGACTCCACCTGGTCCAGGGGGCTTGTAGCATGTGGGCACGTCCAGGCCCTGACAGTCCGGGTAGTGGCCGCTCCTGTGCAGGTCTACGGGGAAGTCCTAATCTGAAAGGGCGCATGCTCAGGTCTTCCAAGGTCAAGCGGCATCCTGTGGTTTGGGTAGGGGTTGTGAAGCGCAGGAGCAGCCCTGGTCACTGGTCAGGTCCGGCAGGGGCCAGCGCAGCAGAACCTCCACCCTGCGCCCTGCAGGAAGATTGTTCTGCCAATGCTCGCCTAGCTAGGAATCCGTAGCTTTCCAACTCTTAAAGAGCTTGGACATCTCACAAACCAGCCGGGAGCTCACAAAGTGGCGCTCTACAAATGTCCAAACCATGACAGTGTGATAGTGAAGGTTAATATTAACCATTATGCCAGAATAGGAACGCCAGGCACCCAAACAGCTAGTGATTATTGGGCAGATTTCACTACCTCGACAGAATCAGTTTCTTGTGATATAGGGTTCTGGAAGTGCCAAGGAGGCATCCTGGCAGGCCAATACCTGCCTGGATAAGGTGGACAACTTAGGGACACTCTCCAGGAGAGAGTACCGCTTACGGGATTTTCTATCCACCGCTGGGCTGCAAGCACCCAGAGATAGGATACAGAAAGAACTGGCCTCCTAAAAGATGGCATCTTGAATACACACAGCTTCTGCCCCTTTACTTCAAAATGGGCTCCCCACTGAGTCATCTATATTTTAAGTGTGGTACTCTGTGTTCATGTGCACAAACTCAGTTTTTGCATGACTCTTAGGACTCTTAACTGTACCTGAGAGGATTAAGTCAAGGGAAAAAAACAACTTTCACTGGATTTGAAATGTAACAAGTAGGACTGACCCCAGGGAAGAATGAAGAGAACCACCTACAAGGTAAACTGAGGTTCATCTCCTAAGAAAACAAGAGCACCAAATATGTACTGTTAACTGCAAATACAAGCTGAAGAGACGGGAAAACGTGATCCCACTTTTGCGGGCAGGGAAGAGAGAACATCCTCCATGTCTGTATGATTGAAGGTGCAGAGAAAATGTGTGCGATGGAAAACAGGGTTTGTAAGCAGTCACTAGCTCTAAAGTTCAGACTTGGGGGAGGGCGATGTGGTGGATAACTTGGTTTTCCCTTAATGTGCTGGCTAAATTTTTATGGAAAAAAATAAGAAATATAAAAATGTAGTAAAGGTACTTATGAAGACAAATGGTTTTATATCGGTAAGATAAAAATAAAGTCTGACTCTTTCACTCCTTCAAACAAACAAAAAGCAAACTTCCTCAAGTTTAAAACACTGAAAGAGTAAGAAACTTGAACTCTTCACAACCAAAGATCACCATGCCAGGCTTTTCTGACACAAACTTTACCATCAAAAAAAAAAAAGCTCAAGGCTGCAGTCCATCTCGCTCAAAATTCTAAAACTGTGCACGTTTTTTCTGATTGATGCTGTTGAGTGCATTTCCAGCTCCATTAATGACGAACAGTTTTCTCTGTAGTAGGTTACTCGATTTCTTACCTTAGAAATGAAGAAGAAATCAACTCTTCTTTAAAACTTGGAGTAAGAACATTTCCGAGCTTTCTCTTTTAGAGAGGCTTGCTTGATTTGACAATACCTTTCAAAACGGTTCCCAAGGCTTTAAAATATCGTGTTCTTTATTATTTATACCAGACGATGGTTAACAGTTTCGTCTCCAACCTTTTAAATTTCATCTCCCGCCCTCAAGACGATTCTGCAGTTGCCAGGGAATTGTCACCGGGAGGTGAAACTCCCCACTCACGAGATTTTAGAGGAAGACTCACTGACCCGCCAATTCGGCCTCGGCCGAGTGCAGCCTCTCTCCTCACCCCGGGCCTCCGTGCCCCGGCCCCGCACCCCGCGTCCCACCCGCTCCGGGTGCAGCTCCGCTTTGGGGGAGGCAGTCCCCACAGCAACCGCGGGTGCTCCGCCTCAGCCGCACCTAGGAGACCAGGAACGCGAGACTCGCCCCAGGCCCCGCCCGCGGCCCCGGCCGGCGCCCCGCGCCCGCCGCCACCCCGCCCTTCGCCTTCAAGTCCTGGAGGGGACCCAGCGTCTCCGCCCGGGGGCAAGGGCCCCGCCGGACGCGCGCCGCGGATCGCGCGCTGAGTCCCGGCTCCGCTCGTCTCCGGAGGCACCGCACCTGGCGGCGGGGGAGGGGAGCCAGGTGGGAGACGGCGCGTGGGCCGCTCGAGCCTCTCCGGCCCGAACCCGGGACCCGCGTTTCCAGCGGAGCCCCTGCGCCTCGGGCCCGGATCCCCGCTGCTGCCGCCGCCCCGCTGCTCGGGTGCCGCCGAGGACTCGGGCGCAGAGCCTCGCGATGCGCTGCCGCTCGTTCCCGGAGCGCAACCCGCGGCGCAGGGTCCGTTTGCCCCTTAGCAGAACGCAGGCCTCCGAGACCCAACCGCCCCCCCTTCTGGGCGGAGAGTGGGGCCCGGGCGTCGCGTGGGACCGCCCGCAGCCCCTGCGCGGCTCGCCGGCTCCGTTCGGCTCGCCGAGGTGGAAGGGCAGCCTCGTTCTCCAGCCCGAGGAGTCAGACTCGCGCTGCCCCGCGTGTGACGGCGCCGGGCGGGCACCGAAGGCCCGGACCTGCTTGTCTGCTGGTCCTGGCGCCCCGGGTGGCCGCGCTGCCGGACGTTCTCTTCCTGGCGCACTGACAGCTTTTTTTAAAACACCAAACGTAATAATATCTTTTACCTTCTAAGTTAAAAACATTGCAAAGTATTGTTAAAATGTCCCTCTAAATTAATGGCAGCTGGAGGGCAGGTTCCCGGTGAGGGGGATCGGGGCGCTCTGGGCTTCCGCTAGCAGGAGTCCCACGGAGGCGCCGCTGACCCCTCCTCCCCTCCGGCCCTGAAAGAACCCGGGACCTAGAGGTGGCGGCGAGGGGGAACGGACCACTGAACTTAGTGTTCGCCCTTTACATGATTTTATTTTTTGTTTGTGTGAAGCCTTAGGGATACTACTTTTTTCCCTAGTGGGTGTAAGAAATGAGTGAAAAATTTCAGCCACGGTAGTAAAGAGTCCCTATTGGTATTGGTTGAAATGCTGCAAAAATATTTCTATATAAAAACGCATCAGTATTGCATCTGCCCCCCACCCTCTGCGCAGCGGAGGAGTATCAAAAAATATCCACTTTCGGAGAATAGAGGAGGAATGTGCACTGGGAAGGCTGGGAGGATCAATATCTTCACCTTCTCAGAAAGGAGTGAAGACGTCCGGGCTTTACAGTGGATAAAGAAAAGGGGTATTTAATCTTAGCACTTTAAAAGGCAATAATAATCTATAGAAAAAATATTTATGGAAATAAGGATTTACCTACCATCCGGTAGGTAGAGGAGCACAGGAAATGCTTAGTTATTACATAAAGCAAGAAATCAATGTCAGAAACTGATAAACATAGAATTAGCTGCTCGGGCACGTTAATTAATTAATCACCGGAGGAAGAAATCTGTTAATGTATGTAACACCCACAAGAACTTAAAAACTAAAAAGAAGGATTGACTGATGCAGGGACCTGGGCGGGAGGAGGAGGACTGACTCTTCTACAACTCTTAGTTTATGTTGCAAGCTCGTCTGCCATGTTACTTTATTGTATGTGCATCACTTAATTTTTTAATTATTTTTAAATGACTCAATAAAATCTATATACTTTCCACACCTACAATCTCTTTACTGAAGTTACAAACTTGAATATTTATTTCTCTCTCTGGCAATCTCACTAAGCCCTTTTCAGTTTAATATTTTTTGTGTGTGTGTATGTGCACCTGCAATTCCTACTATTGTTTTCAAACGTCCAAATGTATTTATACATTTAAGCAGAAAAGCAGAAAAACCCACTACATAGGGAACAACTATAAAATTGTTCCTTCATTTTGTAGATGTCTCAGAATTATTTTTCTCTTTATTCCACCTACTATTGACCTAAGAAAATGGTTCCTGAGGACTGAATGATTCAAAAACCTGAGTATCAAGTTTCAATATTACTTGGAACTTCTGGAAGCTAGACATGATTTTTTTTATTGTTGTTCAATTACCGTTGTCCACATTTCCCCCCATTACTCTCCCCTACCCTGCCTATCCCCCATGTCCCACATTCAGTCCTCCCTCCCAGCCCCCACCCCTTGTCTCTGTCCAAAGGTCCTTCACACAGGTTCCTCCACTTAACCATCCCCCCTTCTTTCTTCCCTTATCCCCCTCCTCCCTTTCTGGTCACTGTGAGTTTGTTCTTTATTTCTGTGTGTCTGGTTCTATTTTGCTCACTTGTTCAGTTTGTTGATTAGGTTCCACTAAAATGATTTCTTAATTTGCTGTCCTCCCCCAATTCCACTTTGCTTATTCGACCTCAACAATTGTAACTGTGTTCACTCCTAAAAAAAAAAAAGTAAATGACATGAAACTATGACTCAAGACTTGAGAAACTATGATTGGTGGGAAAAAGGGCTGGACTCAAAAAATCATATTAGCAGACTTGATATCACATTTATGTATTCCAACGAACTCTCCTTGTACAAAAACCTTCAGATTTTCACATAAAGGGGGATTGAGATATTTTATATAAAGTTCTTCTTTAAGTTACAATTATTTCTAGTCTCATTTCATAATCCAAGAAACTGAGCTGTCCAAAGCATAGAGTAAAACAGATGGTTTGTGTTTCCTGCTTTATGGACAATCTTACAAAGATATAAAATTCTCAGTTAACTAATCAAAGCACCAGGGGAAGCCAGTTTCTGTTGTTTTCTCTTTCCCAAGGGAATAATGAAAGTAAATCTCCCAAGTCTGCTGGGATCCACAGAGAAGTGTGAAATTGAAAGAGAGAGAGAGGACAGCATTTTCTGTGGTACTGAAGCGATTCTTTACACCCTGGCCAACCTTTAAACATGGTCTCATCTCATTTAATTCCTACAACCATCCAGTGAGAGAGTCGGGGCTTTTATCATTATCCCTACTTTTTACAGAGGAGCAGACTGTTTAGGAAAAGATAAGCGGTTTCTCCAAAGTCACAAAGCTAAACTGCTGAGCCAGAAGAACTTCTGATTCAAAATGAGGTGACTTTTCTTCTTTTGGAACACTGCCACTGTGGCATTATTCAGCCATTCTCTACTGGTTGCTCTAATTCTTTTGCTGAGTTTGGTGTTCTGACACATTATTCAAGAGAAAGAGGTAATAGTCACTGGCAACTGTCTTAAATAGAAGAGAGGCGAAGCAGGAGCTCCTGATTCCGTCTATTCCTTTAGGAATCACTGTTAGGAAAGTGAGGTACAACCAAGCAACTTACTCAAATAAATTTTCAGAGTACTTTCACTAGGTTTCTGGTCAAATGATACAAAGTGAAAACAGACCCTCTTCGGATCAGTTTTCTGTCAAGAGAGGAATCAGGAAGATTAGAAAACTGTTCAGCTTACTGCAAGCTTGCCAGGATTATTTTCCCTGCCTAACAGCAGATCAGGTGTATAGGAGAGCCCAGACGCCCAGCACAGTTGAAACTGGCCATCATATGTGTTTGTGGGATGGGGGTGGGAATGAGGGGTGGGAGGACTAGGTCAACAACACGTCTACCGCCATTTATTTATGTTTATCAGTCTCTGCATAGAGTATGACTTCACAAATCATCTTTCTGAGCAACAGTAGTATTAGAAATATTTGTTATAAATTTGTCCAAGTGTTTAAAAGTTTGGCTACAGTAGAAACAAAATCTTCAAAGCTAAAATGTCTTCAGTAAGAATAAGATTAAAGTTTTTTTTAATTCAGCCAAGTTGTTGTTTGGACCTGAGCTACTGATAAAGTTGACACTCAGGAACATTAACATTATTGCAGCAACAACTATTTAACACTTGCTGTACACCAGTGCTAAGAAATTTTATAGTGCACTAAGGAATATTGTTTTACTATTTAAATATTGTTTCATACCGTGCTAAGAATTTTTAACATCCAGTATTTTGAATAAAGCTCTGAGACTTGCCAGTGGTAAGGGTTCTGCATGTGTGTGACCACAATGGTGCAAATAGAATTGTTGAGTCACACAAAGTTGTCTAGTAATTCAGAAGAAAACAAACAGCAATTTTCTCACTAGGAAGAAGGTAGTGATAGGAATAAATGCTACCTGAAGAAAGCTCAATCTACCCCCCTGGCTTATCATGTTGAGTAGCCGGAGCCTAACTTTCCTTGTCCTACTACAGAAGGGGATGAGTAGGGACATAACTACCAGGTGAATATTCTGTCAAAAGAAAACACCGTATAAGCTGGAAGGCTAAATCCATGCTGAAATAATAGGTGGGAAAATCTCTCTCCCTGTCCAGAACTGTCAAAACAAATCAAAGGAGAAAGTGTGGTGGAAAGGAATGTTGAACACCTATCTATAAGGTGATGTAGTTCTGAAGATTCAAAATGAAGTGGACATTTGAAAACGTTAAATGGAAATGATCTATTTTGGTTCATAGTATCCCAATTCATTTTATCTGAATTCTTTTTTGCTTATATGTGTTTTCCTGATATCAGCACAAATTTAAAGAGGAAGTCGATGTGTTTTGTAATGTGATTCAAATTAAAGATACAGTAATATTCAGAGATAAAAATAATAAATCAAAGATACAGTTTTATTGTGATATCTCTTAGTAGATTGTATAAGTAACTTACAAGTTTATTTGTAATTTATCAGACACAACCTGGTAGCTTTAATAGAGAAGTAGTCAGTGTCTCAATGGGAAGGAAAACGCCCTCTTACTTACTGTTCTGGGTCCCTCAAAGTTGTGTAGACTTTATGCTGACATGGAGTAAGGATATCTCAGCCTTTGAAAGATCTGGATTCCTACCCTCTGCCACATTACTAAAGAAAATCTGAGGCGGACTGATGGTGGGAGGAACAATGTATCCTTTATGTGTTTGGTTCCTAAATAGAACCATTTAAAATGAGACAAGCTTAATATTTAAAAAATTGCTAGGTGGTATCTGTGGTCACTTCATCTGAGTCTGCTTGAAGAGAGGTCTATGCAATTGGTGATATCAGAGTCAGCTAACCTGAGTCCAAGTTTTACATTCTGTCTTTCACTTTAAAACTATATTGGTGTCTCTGACCTTGTTAGCCAGACCTTTTTTTACACAGTAGCTCAGGTCTCCCAGGAGTACAAGCAATGAATGCAATCTGCCCAGCCTTCCTAAGGGCTGGACCTGGAGCGGGCACAGCACCACTTATACTGCATTCTATTGGGTTAGAGTACTAAATCCAACCCAGATTCAGTGTGGGAGGAGTTTATTCAGGGATGTAAATACCCAAGGTATGGTTTATGGGGCTAACCTTGGAGACTACCTACCACACCACCACAATTGCACAACAGAAAAGATCGCACATTCATCTTGGCGGGGCATCATGGATTTCCTTTACACTTGGAGAGAGGGTCACACAACTCCCCATGTTCATTAATTCCCATGTCTCAAAAAGGGAGAACTGAATAATATGAGAGAGTTCTTGAGATATCCTTTTGTTTTTAAATATAGGGGAAATGGCTTTTTGTTTTGATATTCGGGTTTTCAAACATTCACCATTAGGATTTCTAAATCTGATGGCTTCAGATTCCTGCAACCCTTGGATGAGTTAAAAGGGGTCATGAATTGCTTAAAATTAATGAAATGTTGTATGTGCACATGTGTGCATGCTTCTGGGAAGGGGACCCCTAGCTTCCCTCAGACTATCATGTAAGGTGAATTCAGATGAGCAAGACATCTTGCAGTGCTCAGAACTCAGTGAGCACTGCCCTGAATTTTTACCCCTTGACATACTTCTAAAGTATTTCAGAAGCAGAAATAGGGAGGAAAGCAATGTTGTCTTCTATGTGTTTATCCCCAAAGTAAAACAAATATAATCACATTAGCTGTTACTTGAGATTGCTTATTTAAAAAATTTTAATTGTTGTTGAGATCGCTTCTTCTGAGTCAGAAGAGAAGAAATGAGCTGAATGCTTCTGAGCCCCTTCCCCCCAAATTATTGGTAAGACTAATTTGTCCTCTACTGGGGTGAAAGGCATTAGGAATGCCTAAATTTTTGACTCTTATTTTCCCACCTTTGCCTAGTAAGTACTTAAGAATGTAACGTAACAGGATTTTTGATTCTTCCCCCTAAGCACCCTTTCTTCTCTCCCCCATTTATTTTGTTTAGAGGTAGCAGCCAAGGGTAAAACTGAATCTCCTTGGGCCTACCAAGTATGCACTAAAATGTGATTATTTTAGTGATCTGAACTGGCAACTCAGCCTTGAACCTGAGCAAATGAGGCCTCCTGGGACATCCTCGGGTAGGAACTCAGGCTAGAAACAGAGCCTGTCTGGGTCAGAGAAAAGTAATGTGGAAAAAAGTAGAGCACTAGACCCCACCCCCACCAAAATACACTTGCCTTTCCTTCCTGAAACTTCATCCTGAAGATTCCTAGCATCCAAGAACATTCTCTACAAAACATACATCCTACAATTTCTCAAGAGAATCTAGCCAACCATTTCAGCTGAGTATCCCTCTTTAACACAAATGCTTTAAAGCTATCCTCTTCCTCCTTCCTTTTATCTATAGAAATGTATCAGTATGGAAAATTATATAGTTTCTCACCACCAGGATAGAAGTTCTCTCAGTGCCTACGGATTCACCCATGCACAAAGGAAAACAGTGAACAAATGTTGTTAAAACTCACAGCACCAAGTTTTCACCGTATGTGGCAGGTGAGGGCTCAATGTCATCTTTCCTCACTTGCATAGTGGGGAGAATAGTACCTAGGCTCACGGGATTGATCAAGTTTAACTCAGTACAAAATGGCATTGACAAATCACTTGGCACAAGAAGTGCCCATCACAGGTCATCTGTTTCCATTTGTGTCTCAATCTGCACAATGTGATGGAAAGGGACACTGTAATTTGTGCTGCAGCACATAGCAGGGTGACCTCCTACTTCACAACTCTGTGACCCAGTTTCTTCTCTAGGATGGCAGGACAGTGATGCCTTAGGGTTGTAGCTTTAGTTGGATTTGTAAAGCACACTACATACAAGTCAAGAAAAGCAATCAGCCACACATGCAGTTGGCCTGTAATATCAAAATATCCTAATGAAATTATAGATGCTAAGGTTCATTGAAAGTCAAGACTGAATGCACATTTTATTCCTGTGAATGCTTGAAATTATTTTCAACCCAGTAACACCACTTCCCGAGGTGTAAACCTGGGAGGATGATCAAAGGCAACTTCATTGTTGAGAGGGAACATAAACACTATTGGTGAAATACAAATAACAAGAAAAAGAAAAACCAAAAGCCCCTTTAAACAGGTCTCAAGATTCAACAAACAACTAGAAAACCAAAAATGCTTGACCACTATCTTCTGATAGAAGTGATGGAGTAAGATGGAATGTATTTAAAGTGTTGAGATTGACCATAACTTTTTACAGACTGTGATCCCTTGTAACAGGCTCATTCATGAGGATTTTTTCCTAGCAAAAACGATTACATCAGACTTGGATATCCCAATGTTCATTGAAGTCACTTGGGTCTATTATTGTAAGAAAATGAGAAATTTACAGGATCTACGTGTTACATGTCACCTTTAAAATGTCTAATCTTATCAATACTTAACATCGGTCTCAAAAACTGGTGTTTCTGACAGAGGCACTAGCAAGCGAAAAAGTAGGATTCCAGATTTTATTTTTTTAAGATTGAAAAATCGCACCCAAAGATAAAATTTCTTTGATCAATAAATTTTCAGAAAATGGAGCAAGTTGTTCTGGAACATTCAAAACTGGTAAACTTGGAACTTGAAAACGGGCTTTTGACAATGACACTGTGGGAAGCAAGTATCTGAAGAAATCTTAAAACAAAACCTCACATTTTTTCTCCCAACTGTTCAAGTGGCAGACAAAATAAATTACCATAAATTATATGCCAAGACAACTTAAAAACAAAACAAAACAACATGAGGCTAAGGATTTCCTTGGCTTCTCCGGGAAGTGTGTAACACTGTTTGTGCTTCTGGCCTGCAGGCTGGGCTGAACTGGGAACCCGTCAGACGTCAGGATAGTTGCAGTAATATACCGCAGAGCTGGCGTCGGACACCACGGAAGAAATGGCCCCGTGGCTGTCGGAGATATTCACACTCGAGTCGTGTCCTTGGTAAGGAAGGCTCATCTCGGGCTTGCACACGTAGTGCAGATACTGTTCGAATTCCGTGCGGTCCACCTCCCCGAGGAGCTCGGCAGGCTGGCTGGTGTCCGCGCCGTCGCGGCAGGACAAGGCCTCGGGAGGAGGCGACGGCTGCCCGGGGCCCGGCGGGTGCTGCGGCGGCTGCATCTGGAAGCCGCGCGCGCCCACGGCCGCGGGCGAGCCCATCGCGCCGTAGTACACGTGCAGGGCGCTGGGGGGCGCCAGGAGGCCGGGCATCGCGGGACCTGCGGGCTCGGGCCCGAGCCTGGAGTGCACGTGGACGGCGGGCGGCTCCGGAGGCCCGGGGTAGTCAGAGGCCTGAGCGTAGCTGTAGGGCCCGGCAGCCGGACAGTCCCCCGGCAGCGGCGCGGCGAAGAAGGCGGGATCCGGATCCACACCGTCCAGCGGGGACGTGTCGGGAGTGGGGAGCGGGTAGCCGTCGAGCGGGGGCGCGCCCAAGCCCTGGCAGTCGCGGTAGTGGCCGCCCAGGTGCGGGGGCAGCAGCGGCGGGCCCGCCGGGAAGCCCTGGTCGGGGAAAGGCAAGCCCAGGCCGTCCATGGCCACGCGGCCGCCCTCGGGGCCCAGCGCGGCCGCCTGCGGCTCCGGGAGGCTGTGCAGGAAGCCGCCCTCCACCCGCTTCAGCCTCTTCACCTGCTTTCGCCGTCGCGGCCGGTACTTGTAGTTGGGGTGGTCCTGCATGTGCTGCACGCGCAGCCGCTCGGCTTCCTCCACGAAGGGCCGCTTCTCCGCCAGGGTCAGCGCTTTCCACGACTTGCCTGCATCGCGGTGGGAGAATGGAGAGGGGCGCGCGACTTACTATCGGAGCTCTGGCTCCCAGGCCCCACCTCTCCCCTCCGACCAAGAATTGTGCAACCAGAAGGGGTAAGGAGTCAAGTTAAAAAGTGAAAGCATGGAATTCTGGAGGCGGAGTGGAGTCCCAGCACTAGGGAAACACAAGAGATCTAGGGTCTTTTGAGGGCATCACTGCCTTCTTTTAGCCTCCTAGAAGAGGCTTCCCCGCTCACTCACTCCCGGTCATTCTAAGAACTAAAAAAATGTCCCCTACCCTGGAAAGGAGTCGGGGAACGTCCATGACCAGCCTCTTTTCGCGCCTGCAGAGCATTCGCCACCACTGAGACGCCCGGGAAGCCGCCTCCCCAGGGCCCTGGTACCGGTGCCCTTGTACCGGTGCCCCCGGTCACCCAAATAATTCAGGCATAGATGACAAAAGCTAAAAAGCTTGTAGGGAGTGTCAGGGATGTGGGAGCGGGAGGGTAACGGAGGGCCCCAAGGAAGGACGTGGCGGCAGCATGCCCCTAGCCTTGGGCGCAATACCCGCACTCGTTTAGGCGCGGGATGACGGCCCCGCGTTCACACTACTCTGGATCCCGAGCTCGGACTCACCCAGCATCTTGCTCAACTCCGCGTTGTGCAGGTCCGGGTTCTGCTGCGCCAGGCGTTTGCGCTCGTCCTTGGCCCACACCATGAAGGCGTTCATCGGCCGCCGAATGCGAGACTCGCCCTTGGCCCGGCCCGCGGCCCCGGCCTGCACCCCGCTGCTCGCCGCCGCCTCGCCCTTCACCTTTATATCCCCGAGGGGACTCAGAGACTCGGCCCAGGGGCAGGGGCCCAGCCCGGCCATCACCGCGGGCAGCGCGCTCCGGGTCTGGCTCTGGTCGTCACTGGCGTACCCCGCATCCGGGCTGCTCATGGCTCTCCAGACCTGCCCCCCGCCCCAAACCCTCGGCCGGACCCGCCGCCTCCCCCGACCTGGGGGGAGGGGGTGAGGAGCGAGGGAAGGAAGAAGATGCCAAACGGGTCGCTCGTTTGTCTCTCGGAGCCTAAAGCGCCACGGGCGTTCCAGACCAGCCCCAGCCCACCAAGGAGCCTGCGCCTCCGCCGCCCAGTGACACTGCGGACACCTCTGGGCCGCTGGGCCTTTTCTGCACGACTGCGGCCAATAGAGCAGCGGGGGCGGGCCGGGCCAGAGTCCTTAGGCCAACGCCCAGCCCTCCATCCGAGTCCCATGTCCAAGCTTTATCCTACGCCCGCCCTTTTCCCCTCCCCTGTCCCCGCACCCGAGGCTACACCTGCGGGAGCGAAAACTTGGTTGGAGCCGGACTCGGTCTCCACTTCCTCTCGGACCAGGAAGAAAGACCCCTGAGAAACCTTCTGGGGTGTTGGATAGGAGTAATTGGGTACAGTAGTTCGTATCAACACACTAAGCATTCACCTTCTTACAGGAACTAAAAGGTGTTTCAGTGGTGGGTGACTATGTTTAGATCAAGGAACACCATGGGTGTGTTCTTCAAATGTATTTTATCGAATGCAAAAAACACTATTGATAATAAATAAAAGATTCTCTCTCCCCAAGGACTCAACTTGCTTGTCGTATCGTGTTCAAAATGTTATGTCCGAGGTAAATTGTAACTTCTAAAACAAGGTTAAATATGGATGACGTTCTGTAGCCCGTATCTTGTCATCCTGAAGAATTTAAAGCCTTTGTGCCATAACAAGAACTAACCACTGAAAATTTGTACACGAACGTATAGTAAACATAAAGTTTTCTCCTATGTGTTCAGTAAAATAAGCAAGACTTGGTTCTGAATTCTAAAGCGTCATTACAAACAGCAATAGTTTCTTATTTTAATTGTTGTTCAAGTACAGTTTTCTGCCTTTTCCCCATCTCAGCCCACCCCCCAGCCCTCCCCACCTCCCTCCCGTTTCCACCCTCCCCTTTCATTGTCCATGTGTCCTTTATACTTGTTCCTGCAAACCATTCACCCTTTCCCCCTGAAACTCCCTCCCCTTTGTTCACTGTCAGCCTGTTCTCAATTTCAGTGTCTTTGGTTATATTTTGCTTGTTCGACAAACAGCAACATTTATCTAAATACCCATCTCTTAGGAAAAACAGCAATCCTTTTGAGCAGCAATACAACTATAGCTTTTAGGCACAGTTTAAAATGGTTATCCTGACAAATATTTAGGGATTCCTATACGCTTCTTCAGACTGAAATGAAAATCTGAATGACTGTTAAATTTGGCTTAAATCTGAGACAATTTTTCGTATGTGGCACAGTATGTCACACATTGTTCGTAGATCCATCCCAACAGCAAATTATCCTTATAACCCCCTGAGGCAAATACTTGATATTTTACAAGAGAGAAAACAGGTACAGAGAGGCTGAGGAACTTGCCAGAGATCACAGCATTGAGGAATAGAGTCCCTCTCTGGTAGTGTACCTTCAGACTTGGAGCTGTTAATCATTAAGTTGTGTTTGTTTATTTGTGTTGTTTTCTAAGGCAATGAAGCCAGTCATTGTTGCATAATTAGATAGCGTTACAAAGAAATCAATGCATTACATCTCCAGATTCTCTTTGTTTACTGAGAAGGGGTGATGAAAAACCAAGACTTATATCGGGGATTCAGGAGGTAAATGCTGTGCTTTTTGGTGATGTTACAATGACAAAATAATCTATCAGTCCTGCTTATTTGTGGCATCCATAAAAATAAAGAGCTTTGGAAATGGCTGGCCTTCAGTTTCTCTGATATTGCCATTTCTCCAAAGAACTATATGCTTGTTTAAAAAAAAAAACAGCTTTAACTGTGTGAAGATTTGTGAAGTAGTTGCCAGTCCTCATTCGGCGGAAAAATTGAGAAAGTGGTTGTAGTTTCTGAATCTCTCCTGTTGAGACAAGAAAAAAAAAAAACCCTTTAATCTGCTTAAGAAAATCTTAGAGAAGTGATGGTGGCTTTGGATCAGTTGATCTTAAACAAATTTAACTTGATTATGTACTTTTCCTTTCAAGCTTTTTTTTTCTGAAAAAGGGGCTTGAAAATTAAGCATAATTGCATTGCAAATGGTTATATAAGAAAGGAAACTATAGGAGTAGAGAGAATAAATTAATCCCCTAGTGCCTTGATCCTTGACGTATTCTTGGCGATCTTCTCTAACTTTTCTGGATAGTAATAAATGTCGTTTTAAATATCGTAATGTAGAATTTTCTATTAGCGCAAACGTTTCTATGAAGTAGTAGGTATTTCCTTAGAATAAAGATCGAACACTAAACTTTTAAAAACAATGCCAATTCCAGAATCCTTTTTATCTCCCTAATCTGTTTGACTAATTCTGTAAAAAATAAAATAGAAAACAACCTAGTTGTGAATCAAATAAAATGTATATGCACCTATTTGCCCTTGTACACTTTCTGCATCCTGGAGCCTGTCTCCGTCGCCCGATTGCACAGAGAGGTGCCAAGAGAGTTGCACAACTGATGAGGAGGAAAACCTGGGGTTCCCATTATTATTTGCACTTGTTGCTGAGGTCTCACTACTGATTTTTGAGGGTAAGACTACTGGGAAATCAGTGAGAGCACTGCATCCAAGCAGTTGGGGCGTCAAGTTTTAGAGCCCCTCCCCCTACTTCTTATAACAGTTTCCCAGGGAGTTATAACACAGCAATTTACTTATAGTTGCCAGGAAGGAATTATGGTGCCTTTCCAAGACCAGTCCATTTTACATACTGTTACCTACATCTGATTTCTTGTAATGAGCATTCATTCATCATATATTTATGGGGGAGGATGTTGGGGGCTGTAGCGCCCCAAACCAGTTTCAGTGTGTGGACTCTATTTCGGTCTCTTTACTAAACGCGGTGTTGGAAGTGGAGCTCAGAACGTTATCGGAGCCGACCACAAATGCCACATGAAAAGCAGCAAACATCCGGAGTGGCTTCCTGAAAGTCTTGCTTTTCTCAACAAGAGAGATTTACTGGGGGGTGGGGGGGTGAGGTAGGGGGTGATGACAAGCAACTTTCACAAGCCCTTGGTACACCCGATCGCGTAGCCGTCCGGATTCGCATTGCACCGTCCAGGATCTCAGGGCTCCAGGCTACCACTAATCGTACTCAAGGTCGCCAGGCCAGACCCAAGGCTTGAAAGGCTGGGTGAGGAAACGTCTAGCGCACAAGAAGCTGTGCCCGTTACCACTTAGGACCTTTGGCCAGCAAGCGCAGAAATTACCCGGGTAGGTAACGAGCTGTGGTTCAGACCGAAGTCAAAACCGCGCTTTTCCCAGGCCCCGGAGCGACCAGGCAAAGGCTAGATGATTTCCTGCAGGCGTTTGTGTTTTCGATGCTCAGGAAGCAGGAGCCGGATGAAGGACACTCAAGTCCATAGGGAAAGCCGAGGGCACCCAGATAGATGCAGGTTGGCCCTGGAGAGCAAGTCCGTGGGGGAGGGGAAGGGAGTGCGTGCCCCAGATTCCTGAGAACGCCGGCTGGCCCGCGGTAGAATAGACAATGGTGTCTCTAGGACAAAGAACAACAATAAGGTCTTCGCACGTATAAATCGCGCGCCCTAGGCGGCCTCCGGGAGCCCCGCGGGAGGCAGTGTGCGGCCGAGCGCGGCGGGGCTCCGCGCCTCTCAGGTAGGGCCGCGCAGCAGGACGCCGCCAGCTCGCACCACGCGCGCGGGGGCGGACGGGGCGGCGGCGCTGCGCCTCGGGACGCCTTCCTGGTCTCCGCCCGGTCCGTGAGCCCTCTGGGGGTTCCAAGGGTCCGAGCTGCGAGGTCGAAGGTCGCGGTGGAACGGGCGCGGTGGGGAGGAAGGAGAGGCCCGGTAGACAGCGACCTTCCGCTGCGCCGATGCCGCAGCGCGCAGCCCCTCGCCCCTCGCTCCTGCGCCTCGACCCTACCCCGCTGCGGCTGCTGCTTCTCTCGCGGCTGAAAAGGGGCCTCGAGGAGCTGGGCTTTGGGGACGTTTCTTGCGAAACAGGGTGAGAGATGTGCGTTCCATTTCTACTCCTTCTCCCTCTCTCTCCCACCGCATTCCTCTACAGTCCGCCGACTCCTCCAGGTAGCCCCCCGACCCAGCCCTGGCAGCCGGCGACTCATCGACCGTAACCTTGTTCCCGCTTGGCTCCGCCTGGGGTTTGCACAGGCAAAGCAGGAAATGTGCTGTTCCCGGTCCACTTTCCTGCTCAGAAACTTGTCCACGGGAGTGTTTCTTACATACCCGCCCCACAGCCTCCGCTGTGGTCCCTGGTAGAAATGTGTGCTCCTTCCCTTTGTTTTCTGTTTTAGGGAACTCCAGACTACCGGAGTAGGGGAGCCTTGGGGTAAGGGAGAGGCAGCCAACTCATTCCCTGAGACAAATTACACACACAGCCCACACCGTCCTGCCTGCTCCCTTCACAGATGCCTCCCCACTTGAAAGTGAATTTCAATAGCGCCATGGCGTCGGCGCACCCACTCCTGCTGACCCCCTCCTCCCACCTTATTCACATCCTGGAGTAGCCCCAGGCTTTCGTTGTAGAGTTGTATCTTCAACTGACCAGAGACAGCCTTATCAGCAGCATATTCACTTGCACTCCCACCCAAAAGAGAGCGGACACGGCCCCTGCCTCGGAGGAATGTGCAATGCAGTCATTAGTCTTCCTCCCTGATTTGTTCACCTCCTACTGGGTGTTCTAAGGGCTTGTTCTATCGCAATCATTTTTTCTGGCGTGTAAAGGTGATGCTGATACCAGTCTGCCAAGCTGTTTGAGACATTTTTTTCTAGTAGAGGTAATAGGTTGTCTTGCCACCCCCAAAACTCTGGCTTGCCAAGTTTCCCAGCTCAGCAGGGCTGCATTTTTGTCAGGTAGTTGGTTAGGGCGAGGTGTGCACTCTGTGATCATGAAAGTGATCAAAGTTAATAGATCACAGGGCAGACCACTCCCGGCAGCTCTGTGCTGCCTTAACCACAAGCGTATCAGATCAGATTTTGAAACTCTTGCCTGAGTTGGCTTCCAAATTTTCTAAAAAGGAGAGAAAAATATAGGAATCTTTACTGGATTCCTTTGCAGTCAGTGTTCAGCTGACCTCCATTACCCGAATTTTCTCCCCTGTCCATTTTTTTGACCTTGTCACCAGCTTTGTAAGTATTCTTAAAGAGTAACACGAAGTCTTTGCTTCATGTCATCTTTATATTGCTACAGCAGTCCTTATAGATACTCTAAGGGTTGTCCTTTCAGATCAAGTGACAGGGTCATCTCCCTTCAAGGCAAGGCACTAACAATTATCTCCATAAACCTCAGCAAAGACTCAGTTTTTGCCCCAGACACATCTGTGCAGGTGATGTGGTCGTCTGACTTCAGGCTTGTACTTGCTCTCCCACCCTCTCCTTCACCAGGATTTCAGTCTCCAGTCATTAGGCACCCGAAACCCCACTTCTTCTGAGGATTAATCCAAGTCCTATTGGTTTTCTGAATTCATTAAACATGGAAGTCCAGGCCAAGAATCTACATGATGGAACATTTTGTATGTGTATATAATGCATGAGCAAATTTCTGTCTTTGGGCGATCTTTTTTTATTGAGGAGAGAGAGAGGGAGAGAGGAAACATTAATTTGTTCCACACATTTATACATTCATTGGTTGATTCTTATATGGACTTTGACCTGGGATCAAACTGCAACCTTGTCATATCCAGATGATGTTCTAACCAACTGAAATTCTTGGCCAGGACTCTTTGGGGGACTTTTAAAAACCAGAAGTTTTAATATTAATGTCTTTATAACCATAGAGTACATTTCACAAAGCGGTTTCACATACCCTAACTCATGTCATCCTCACGGCAGCCCTGGAGGTAGTCAGCCTTTGTTATTGTCCCATTTTTTAGAAGAGGAAATTGAGACTGAACAAAATTGAAGACTGGACAAGATATGAAGACATGACATAGATGCTTGGACCACTTGTTTGCTGTTGCTGGTAACAGTGGTGGGTCCTATTTTGAATTTACTTCTGTGCCCTCTATAGCTAATGAAGGACCTGCTGGGATTTGGAGGGACTAAGCAAAGACAGTGGTAGGTAGAGATGGATTAAGGATGCTTGGCACAAAATTTCTAGTGTTGTCCCTAACCAGGTCATTGTATCATATTTAACAGCAGTGATGCAGGGCTGTAACAAGAAAGCATTTCACTTAAGAGATCTACAATTGGACATATTTATTAGGCCACATAATTTAAGCCCTAGACAACATTTCAGTTGAGTATTATTTCATATAAACAAATTCTGAATCAGCTAAAAAAAAGCAGTTCAAAATTATATGGGAAGAAAGTTCAATTAAAAAGAAATCGAGGTTTCCAAAGCTCTGTCCCTATACTTCACACTCATTCAGATTGAAAGAGATTGTTAATTATACTGAATTGTTGTGGACTCATTGCATGTTTAAGGTCTATTGGTGCTGGTCTCCTCTAGACTTACTACTGCCCTGGTCTTTCGGGCACAAAAACATACACATAGCAGATAGGTAAATAGAGCAGATTTCTCCATTCTTACTGTTGTTTGGAAGAGAAATGGGTGGCAAATATTGTCAATTCTATTTTACAAAGTGGGAAATTAAGGCATGGAGCAATTGGTAATTTGTTTAGTGCTTCTAAATCAGTCTAAGAGACAAGATAATAATCTATTCATTTAATCAACAGGTAATTCCCCAGCTTCTTTCTGGGCTCCATGCAACGTGGTACATTACTTATGAACACAAATTTGAAAATTGAACTGCTTGGAGTTGAGTCCTAGTTATGGAAAATGACTAGCTGTGCATCCTTGAACATACTACGTAACTTCTCTGTATCCCCCTGTGTAAAGTGGAGGGTAATTATAGTAATGCTCTCAGAGAGCTTTATGAGGATAAAATGAATAAATTGTTCATGAACTGCTTAGAATAGGGACTGCACAAAGTAAGTACGACATAGGTGTTTAATAATAAAGTAAGATTTAAATTAATGCATGTAAGCCTCTGAATATATGTTGGATGAATAAATAAGAAAAGGTACCCGAGTACTGAAGGTAAATGCATTGTAACAACTAAACAAATGTTCTAAAAAATTAATGGAATTTCATAATATTGTGGCATTTATGATAGCTAGTAATAACTACTGTTGTCATGCTTTAAACGAATTTTTTAGTGCATTGGCAAAAGCTTTTAGACAGGTCTATAAAGTGTTGTGTATTTTCTAATTGCATTTGAATGTAAACATTTTTACTTTTTTGGTAAAAATTCTTTGTATTATGCATTTCAGCCTTTTAAAACTCTGTTAAGACTGGCGAGGAATAAATACAGAGAATGTAAAACATTCAGTGTTATATTAGAAAACCTTCACAATGCAAAGAGACATCTTGCAATCAGCACTTACCTGGGTAGGACTAGATTCTTTTCCTAAAGGCAGAGAGACAGAGTTTAATTTTGATACTATGTCTGGTACACATGTATTTAAAGGAAGAGTAACCCAAGATGTACAACCCTTGCCTAGATCTTTCAGTATAGTATAATGATAAGATTCTAAATTCTAGTCTTGGCTGTTCAATAATTTGCTACCAGGCAAACTGTAGTCAGTTAAATTGCCTCATCCTTTTAAAAAATAATTTTCTTATAGAAGGAAGGGAAAAAGACCTAAAAGACCTAATCTCTTCCTAACTTTCCCAGATAAAGAAGTGAACAAATAATCACAAAGACTTTTGCAAGGTAAAAGCACTGAATAAATGTGTGCTAGTATGTGCATGAGTATGTGTCTATGGATGTCTGGGCATATATGCATTTAAAGGAAGTTTTTTGTACTAAACAATAGCAAATTAAGGTAAAACGAAAGCAGGGATTGTAAAGAAGACTGTGCTGCTTTGAGTTATAATGGAATGCTGCTGTTGTTAAAGGTTTTATTTATTTTTACAGAGAGAGGAAGGGGAAAAAAAGAGGGAGAGAAACATTGATACCCTCGAGACACATGGATGGGTTGCCTCTCACACCTGGTATGCAACCCAGGCATGTGCCTTGATGAGCAACAGGGGCACTCAGTCCACCCAGTCACACCAACCAGGGCAATGCTGCTGTTTTTGAAGCAAGATTTTTTTTTCTCTCTTAATTACTGCACAGAATTTTCCACCTTCAATTCAGGGCGAAGCAAATTCTTTTTTTTTTAATTAACTAAGACTATGAATTTACTGGGTAGACATTATTGTAATAAAGCTAATAAGTTATTTCAGTGGTCAATTTAAAACTGGAATTTGAAGAGCAAAGGACAACTCTTTTTGTGACACTTTCTTATTATGTAACAATTTCCTGGAACTCACTTGACATTTAGGGAATTCTGGGGCTGAAAAGACTGCATAACCCACTTCCTGCTTTTAAGTTCTATAACATTATTCCAATGGGAGTTTGAGAACATGGAAATGTTTTACATAGGAAATATCACACATTAAAGTGATATGTGAAAACACTTGTTACTTATGTGTCTATATAAAGACATGGGTATTCTTATTAAATCGTTTATTTTGAAATAATTGCAAACTTACAAGATATAGATAGAATATACTATTCTATCACTTTCACTGAGACTCTAAGTTATTAGTGTTTTATAATTTTTGCTCCATCTCTAAATAAATAATTTTTTATTTGAATAGAGATGCTCTATCCCACATTTGCTCTATCTCATTCTAAAAATATCTCATTCTAAATGTATAGGACAATATAAATATATGGCACTAATATATATTATATATGTTAATTATCATATAATATTAACATATACCAATACATTTTAGACACTACATAAATACATGGTATATCAATATACTATGTTATGTATCAAAACATGTATGTGTGTATGTATGATTGTATGTCATTAGTGTTTTTTTTAACCATTTGAGAGCAAATGGTTAAAAGTTGGGTCATGATGTTCCACTCACTCTAAATACTCCATATAACACTCCCATATAACCACCAAATAACCAAATAAATCAGGAAATTCATATTACTACCACACATCACTACCACCTAAGTCACATGACCAATTCAAATTTTGCAAATTGCTCCAGCAAACTCTCTTTTTTCTTTCTGGTCCAACATTGGATCCATGCTCATACCTTGCATTTATTATCATGTCTCTTCAGGCATCTATCTAGAACAGTTTTTCATTTTCCCCTGTCTCTTCTAACCTCTATCATTTTAAAGAGTAGAAGACTTTTATTCCAAGTGATGCCCCAAACCAGGTTTGTCTGATCTTGGCTAATACACTCTTGGCAGGAAAATTATGGAAATGGTGAGGTGCTCTTCTTGGGGCATGACAAGGGAGGCCAGGTGTCAGCCCTTATCACTGGTAAATTAATCTTGATTGCTTGATCAAGTTAATATCTGCCTTTTTCCCCTATGCAATTTATCAGTGCTTTTTGTAAGGAGAACTTTGTCATTATGCTAGTATTTACTCCTTATCACACCTCCACTCACCTGCATTCGCATCTGCTTAGATGTGTGACAAATGGTGGTTTTCTACTCCAATCACTACTTCTATATTTATTTATTCATTCTACTATTCAGAAGTTGTTCCTTCTTTTATTCATTCATTCATTCATTCATTTATTTATATTAGTGTAGACTCATGGATTTCTTCTTTAATACATAGTTTGTCATGTTTAACAAATGCTGTTTGTTTGGGTGCCTACATTATTGCAGATTTAGCCAGCAGGACACCGTCCAAGCTGGTTCCTGTATCCTTCTGATCTGTTGTAATCATTCTTTGACCATATCCTTACTTTTGGGCATTAACAAGATACTCCATGCTCATCTTGTGCTATTTGTGCCTCAGACCTGACTCAGTCATTTCTCCAAGGAGTCAAAAAGATCATTTAGCGAAGGATGACACTTAGAAACCAAGATCTGGGTTCTCATCGGCATTGGGGTATCATCACTTCTAGATGCTCTCAGCAGACAGAGCTAGGAGACATACGCATAAAGTGTGCATGTACATATATACACATATATCTATAACTCTTTCTACATTTACCTCTAAAAACTACTAAAACTTTGAGTTAATTGACAGTACCTTCAATTTCAATATCTCGTGCTCTTGCTAGCCTTCTCCCTTTTCATGTTCGCAGATATCTTTTCTGACAGAAGAAACCTGGCTCCTGTTACCCTCACTGTATCTACATGTTTGCTCACTGCAGTCAATCTTCCAGCTACTCAATCTGCCTGCTCTTGGGCCCCCCTATTCTGGGCTTCCAGGCATGCTACTGCCCTGTGCAAATCTCCCCTAGCACTCTATGTTTTCCAAGTGTGAAAAAAAGAAAAGGAAATAATTACTTTTTAAAATTTATTTTAAAGTTATTTTAAGTAAAACATGTGACCATAAAGTAAAATATCAAAGTTTTCTTCTTCACTGTCTTTACTTACCAGAGACATCCTCAGGAATAAATTAGAAACAAAATCACAAGGCGTTTTTGTTTGTTTTGTATTGGATTGCCTCTACAATCCAATACAAAAAAAGAGACTATAAAATTGTACTTTTAAAAGCAAAAAAAATGTTCCTTGGGTTTCAGTGATGACTAAAGCAAGACTAGAGATTGACTTGACCTAGTAGGACTTCTTTTACTAAAGATATAAGAGAGAAAGAGGAATAAGTATGATTTAATATTTTCCAGAAGTGTTAATGGAATTTGTGGCAGCTTTTAAAAAAATGTTTTATTTCTTTTTTTTTAAAGAGAGGGGAAGAGAAGGAGAAAGAGAGGGAGAGAAACATCAATGTGTGGTTGCCTCCACATGGCCCCCACTGGGGACCCAGCCCGCAACCCAGGCATGTGCCCTGACTGGCAATCGAACTGCAACCCTTTGGTTCACAGCCTGTGCTCAGTCCACTGAGCTACACCAGCTAGGGCAGAGGAATAAGTATGAAATAATATTTTCCAGAAGTGTTAATGGACTTTGTGGCAGCTTTGAGGAAATACTTCATAAATGCATTGTTTCTCTCTTCTCTCAGACCACCCCCCACACACATTGCTCTCCATGATCATAAACAAAAAAATAATGCACAACAAGTCAGATTTCATGACTTGCCCAGATTTCATGACTTCCAGAGGTTAACCAACCTAATTTACACTGTTTCTATGCATGATTGAATTTCCATGAGTCATTTTCATCTTCAGCATGAGAGAGAAAAAGAAAGTTCAGTGAAAATATATGAAAATGAAGACCAACCATTGAGCCTCCAAATGTGGTACAGTCCCTCCCTGAGCTGCACCTTGCACGAGTGCTGTCTCTCAGCATAGCTCAGGAAATGCACTGCAGGCACTCTCTGCAACCCTAACAGTGAGCACATTCAAGTTCAGTTCCAACAGACAGCCAAGGGCCCGTCACAGGCTCTTCTCTCCTTGGTAATATTTTCCTCCCTTTGCAATTCTAGAGAAAAATTTTACTGTTTTTTTTATCATAGGAAGGTGATCATAAAAAGAATCCCAGAGCTAGAAGGAGCAGCTTCTGGTTAAGCAAAGGCTATAAGCATGAATGACTTAACAAATATTCATCATAGATATATGCATTAACTGATATGATCATTGTATATAGTAAAACTTAAAAAACAGATCTAATAGATCAATTTGGTTTTAGAATTGTTTGAATTGAAGCTTTAACTTGTGAGCAGATTAAATCTTCATTAGTTGAAGGGCCTATGCTAATTCGAATTTGCCAATACTTATTTTATTCTATCGAACAAATGAATTATAATAGCCATCTATAAAGATAATTAATGTAGATACTTTTCAACACTTTTGCCTAGCAGTTGATTTAGATATATTTTAATAGTGAACATTTCTGATCCACATACATAACACATAATCACCAATTCTAGTTCAAACATATGCAAATGTCTTATCCATTATGGTGGCATATGTGGTCCCACATAAACTGGCTCTTTTCTATCTCTCACTGTTCTCTGCCTCCATTGCTGTATTTTAGCCAACTGGCCTCTGGCTATTCCTAAAACAGGCCAAGCTCTTTCCCCTGCAAAGTCTGTGTTCTCTTCCTTCTGTATGGAACCAATGCCCCCAATATTTTTTATGGCCAGCTCCCTCATTCAATGACAACTGCTTTGAAAGACTGTCCTATCTAAAATAGCTAATGTCTGCCACCTCCCCCACAAATTTGTCACACTCTGGTCTCTCACCTGCTTTATAATTTCTTAAAGCACTCGTTATTAGCAGTCATCATATTTTATATTTGTTCATTGTCCATCCCTCTCCCCATTATATGCTAGCTTCCTTAGACATTTTCTGTGATGTGCATTTGTGTATCTCTGTGCCCAGGACAGTTAGTGACTGGCACATCATGTGAGCTCAATAAGATTGGTTAAATGAATAAAATATTGCCAGAGACTGAGCTCATTAAGGGTTTTTTTCTATGCCCTCAGTTGAACCAAGAGTGGAAATACTTTTGGCTGCTGGTTATTTGTTTGCCATGCATTTTTATGCCCTTTATTTTTTAAAGCTTTTGCTACTTTACTGAAGCTTTATTATGTCACTTTAAGAGGAGAATGTTCCCTATGGACATGTAGTTCATCAACAGAATATTACCTCACAGAGTAAGAACTTCCAAAATAAGGGTGATGGTTATAAGAGCCTCTAAATAATTTTGACTGATTAGGTATCTTAATCCAGTTGCCATTTAATTGTGTTTGTCTGTGATTAAGAATATGATTTTCACCTGTTCTCCCTCTACAATCTCCCTGTGTTTGGACAGAGCCAATCTTCCTGCCCACTTCTTATCTACAGACATCTCTTTGAAGGTGTTTGCTGAGGGGATGAGACCACAGCTATCAGCTGGAGCCAGGAGTTGGGAAGAAGGAATCTCTGTCAGGCCACCTGCAGGTTGACTAAGAAAGATGCCTACACCCATAGCAAACAACAGGAGATCGGAGGCCAGGAGCCCCTGCTTCTTCTCCCCCGCCCCTGCCACCTCCCCTCCCAGGTCTCTATTTCTAGGGAGAAGATAACTCCTAAATGATATGTTGAAAGGCTGATAAAAATGAAATGTTCTGTAAAGCAGGGATTCTCAAATAATCTGTGGAGAAAGATCAGATTTTTCTTTTATTTCCAATCTGTCACACATTGAAACTTTCAAAATACAAACACCCCTAATCACTAGAAAAATAAAATGAAGTTTATTTTTTTGTATTTTGTGCAAAATACAAGGTTCCATTTTTTATGATGGTTCAGCAGACATCAAATTACTCTCAAATTGCTACCAAAGTTCCCACCTGTTTATTTGCTGTTTCTCTACCTTCCCTGCAGGCCAGGCACAGACAAGTGGCAGTCCCACCCCACAGGGTGCAGACCTCAGGTCTCAGGCTCTCACAGAAAGACTAGAACCTTAAAACAGCAGCCCTATTCCCATTTTGGTATTTTAGGTTTTTAGTCATTTTTTTTGTAAAGGAGATATCGAACCGATTATGAGTGATATTAGATGAAAACGTGTACCATTAACAAACAGTCAACAATAAGCCATTTACTGAGAGTATTTACAGTTGAATAATGAGGTTATTTGTGGGATAGGCAGACCCAGCTGGCCTCTGGCCTCTGTGTGGTGTGTGGAGATAGGAATGCATACAGCTCCTCTTCTGGGATTTGGTGTAGGTATGGAAGGAGAAAGGGCTGGAAAGCAAACTTGGTGGAAAAGAGGAAAGGGGGAGTTGGACCTTTTAGATTACCAGTATCTTCCAATAACCTGCTTTAAAAAAAAATATTTTATTTATTTTTAGAGAGAGGGGACGGGAAGGAGAAAGAGTGGGAGAGAAACATCAGTGTGTGGTTGCCTCTCATGTGTCCCCTACTGGGGACCTGGCCTGCCATCCAGATATGTGCCCTGACTGGGAATCAAACCGTGATCCTTTGCTTCACTGACCATAGCTTCCCCTACACACTTCACACATATATAACACACATACATATGTATACATTTACACACATACATATATGCATATATGTACATATGCATATGCATGCATGCATGCAGGTATGTATGAATTGGGAGGGTCAGAAACCAGAAGCCAAAGTAAAGGGATGTAGGCCTTTACCTAAAGCACTTAAAGCACTTAAGTGTGCTGCTCCTGTAGATGGTGTGGGCTCCCTCCAGGTGCCTTTTGTCTCTCTGATGAATCAGGCTTTTTGGCCAATCTCCCCTCCCACCATCCCCTAAGTGTACTGACTTTGTAAGTATACTTGGAACTCTGGCAGTCAAAAATTCCTTTACTTCCTCTCTTCCTTTTGTTTCCATCATCATCCAAAAAGAGCTGTGGTTGTGAGTTCCTATATATGGAAAATATTTCCCAAATAAAATATTAATTTGTTTGGTATTACTTATATGTTACTACCATACTAAGACCTTTCTTTAGACAGAGTTTTAAATTGTTAATTGATGAGAAATTGTATTTTCGAGGCATATACTTGAACCCCACAGTGTCTTTCATTCTAAATCACAGTTCTCCATATTCTCAAATGTGCTTAAATTGTCTAGTCATTTACTCAG
This sequence comes from Sturnira hondurensis, assembly GCF_014824575.4. Taxonomy (NCBI): domain Eukaryota; kingdom Metazoa; phylum Chordata; class Mammalia; order Chiroptera; family Phyllostomidae; genus Sturnira; species Sturnira hondurensis. The sequence continues at coordinate 963,355 of NW_028094889.1, read as the reverse complement.
TTTTAAATTTCTTTATAAATAGCTTTCTTGATCTCAAATGATCTTTAAACTATCTTAGTTTACTATTTCACATATCTGTAGGTTGTCTCTGTCAGGAATTAATAAGTGTCTTCAAGTCTTTTAGAGCAAGAACTTCCTTAAGCAGATCTAAAATTGTGATGCTGTCGAATTGCTACCATATGGAGTAATACACAAAGGAGAAAAATGATTTCTGTTGTAGATTTGTTCCCAGATTAATAAATTTGCACAATACATCTTATGTGGTATGTTGGTTTTTAAAAAGTTCATATTCATTTTTAAAGATGTAAATTTAGAAAGTAATTTGTAGTTTTGCAAAATCTAATGCTTAATATTTATACAGTACCTTGCAAAGTATTTTATATACATATTTCAATTTAATCTTCAAAGTAGCCCTACCAGGTAGATGATTTTACTGTTTCTTTTTTTTCCAAAAGAGGAAAATGAAGTGCACAAAGATGAAATGACTCACGAGAGTCACACGTGTAGGAAGACTGGATTCTTTGATTCCACAATGTGCTTTTTCTTTTTTTTTTTTTTTTAAGATTTTATTTATTTATTTATCTTTAGAGGGGAAGGAGAGAGGGAGAGAAACATCAATGTATGGTTGCCTTTTGTGCGTCCCCTGCTGGGAGTTGGCCTGCAGGGAACCCGCCTGCAACCCAGGCATGTGCCCTGACTGGGAATCGAACCGCGATCCTCTGGTTCGCAGGCCCGTGCTCAATCCACTGAGCTACACCAGCCAGGGCTCACAATGTGCTTTTTCTATTGTTCCATGCTTTTACCATGGCTTCATGTATGCAGAAAGGGTGATTCTACCGTCTTCTAATTAGCCACTGTATTATTGCTCCACTCCTTGAAAGTCTCCAGTTTTCTTAGGTTACTATGAACATTCCAGCCTGACTTGAATTTAGGACAATATGCTTTTCATTCAACATTTTTGCAGTGATACTTTCCACGTCCATAGACTAAGCTTGGATAATGAATGTGGCAACATAGTATCCTAGATTTAGTTTATTATAAAATCCTAGGACAGTATGCTCCAAACAGTTTCCCAGGCTCCTCCCAACAGATTCTACTCAGTCAGTAGAGGGCCCTGGGAATCTGCATTGTAAGCATCTTAGTGGTTGTGGAAAACATTGCTTTAACATATTAAAAGGAGTAAACTATTGATGATATATAATAGAATTTTTGCAAAATAGAAAACTGTAATGTTTGCCGGTTTAAATTTAGGGAACCCTGAATGCTATTATCCCTACAAAGCTGTAGACCCCAAGAAAGGAAATCAAGAAGTGCACCTGGTAGCTAACTGGGCTCCAATTTTTTTCTTCTTAGAGAGAGAGAGAGAAAGAAAGCTAGGAAAGGAGAAGCGTTGATGTTTCACATCAGTGTGAGAGAAACATCAGTCTGTTCCCTCCAGTAAGTACCTAGACCAGGAATTGAACCCAAAATCTACATAATGTGCCTTGACTGGAGATCAAACCAGTCTGGACAGGATGATGCTCCAAACAACTGACCCGCCGGGCCAGGGCTAACTGGGCTCCAATTTAAAAGCAGATCCTAGCCCTGACCAGTGTGGCACAGTTGCTTGGGTGGCCTTGTGCAAAGCAAAAGGTCCCGGATTTGATTCCCAGTCAGGACACATGCTTGGTTGCAGGTTTTGTCCCAAGTAGGAGAATGTACCTGGGACAGCCAATGGGTGTGTGTTTCATGCCGTTTCCCTCCCTCTGTTTCTTCCTCCCTTCCCCTCTCTCTAAGAGTGAATGAATAAAATTTAAAAGGCCGGGGATGGGGGAGGATGGGTGCAGAAAAAAGCAGAGCCTAGCAGCCATTTTTTCAACAGGGGCCTCTCACACAAACCACACTTAAGGGAAAAGCCAGCACAGAAGTGTCCGCCTGCACTAACTCCTGCTGTCTGAGCCAGCCCTTATAAAGGAGTTCCTTTAACTGTATTTCAACCAGTAGGACTGAGACTTTCCCCACTCAATCACCAGATCACCGATCACCACTGTGAAACTATATCCCCTGTTCGCACCTTCACTGACCAATCAGAGCAACCCAATTCTGATCAGTCAGGACAGTGCTTTCAGGACCAATCATGCTGTGAGGATTTGGAGTCATCACTTGCATGAGGGTGGACCAGTCAGGGACCAGGGGTAGCAACTTCGGTCTGTGTATCGGGTTGGCCAAAAAAGTCCGTTTGCTTTTTTTCCATAAAAGACACTTTTTAAAATTTTCACCAATAACTTTATTGATTTGGATATTTTGAATACGTAGGCTATCTCCCACTATTGGCTTCTAATGGGTAGAACCCAGGGTTGTGGCTAAACATCTACATGCATAAGACAGCTCCATAGCAAAGAATTATCTGTCCAAAATATCAATAGTACTGAGAAACTTTATTTTTATTTTTTTAAATGTTATTTATTTTGAGAGAGAGAAAGGGAGGGAGAAAGAGAGAAAGAAAAACACCAACCTGTTGCCTCTTGCATGCCCCCAACTAGGAGCTCAGCCCACAACCCAGGCACAGGACCTGACTGGGAATTGAACCTATGACCCTTTGATTTGCAGGCTGTCATTCAATCCACTGAGCCACAGCAGCCAGGGCAATAGTGCCAAGAAACTTTACAAATCACTTTTGACACATCCTATCAGTCACAGCATCTTCTCCATACATTGCAAAAATCTCACAATATGATCTAATAAAATTGTTTTGGATGAAGTTAAAGACAACTAAGCACTACTAAAGGCATTGAACTTATTGGCCAACCCAGTAAATCAACTCTTCTGTGGCTTGGGGAGTACACTTTCTTTTTTGTCAAAGACTGAAGATTGCCTTTCCTCAAGGCAAAGCCAAAATACTGAAGGCATCTCTCAGAGCAGAACAGGGCAGACCAGCTCTGAGTAGGCAGGGCAAAGCAGAGAAGAGCTGTCTAGTTGTACAGCCACCTTGTCTGAAGGCTGCCTCGCAGTTATGCTGTACCACAGCTGTGCTGTATCAAAATTGAGCTGTAAGACTGTTGAGCTGTTCCACAGCTGTTCTAGTCTCATAGCCATGATGTATCCTATTTGAGCTGTTTTGAACTGAACAAAGTTTCCTTCTTCACTGCCTTTCAAGTTGGGGATACCTGTTGGCATTGAATTGGTGTCAATGACTCAACAGTTGACAAAGCAAACAAACAAAAAGCTAGGTTAGGTTCTTAGCCTCTGATTATTTGGGAAAAAAAAAACATTTAAGAGGAAAAGATCTTAACTTCACCTTATCACTTTTTTCACAAATCAGATTTAGCCTGGGCCATTTTTAATACCTTTTACTAAAGGGCAAAAATTATGATTCAAAGCTTTTTGAGGTATATCTCCGCTCCTTTAGTGATTCCTATAGTGTCTTCCTCCGAGAAAGAATTATCAATTTTATAGTTATTTTTCATAATTTTGTTAACAGAGTACAGGCCACAGTGTATTGCAGCTGGTTATTTTTGTTAAAATTGATCTCCTGTTATTTTCTTCTTTATACTATTTGATACCATTTTGGGACACAGAGTAAGATGCTTAATCAATAAATACTCATTGATTATAATTCCAATTTGATAAGAATAATGGAAAAGAACTTGGTATCTCTTGGCCTTCTAAATGTTTTCTGTGTGTTCATTTCAATTTACTTAAGTTGCTAGCTCTTAAGCTCTTATGTATTGCTGGACACATATAAAAATCAACTGGCCTGTGTCAGATGCATATCCACCACTGAATGAAGCCCTGGGTTTCAAGTAACTAATTTTAAGAAGGTTTAAAATTACAATTTAAGTTAGTTATAAGCAAAGCATGGCACTTCTTTCATAACTATAATTTTAAAATGGTTTATTGCTGCAGTAACAAAGACATTGAAAACATTTAGATGTTTAACAATAGATGAATATGGATAAGGGATATGTAGATTATTTTTTGTTCAATTTTGACTTAAAGAACTCTGGTGAGTTTGAAATCGTTCTCAAATGAAAGCTTTTTTTTTCTAAATTAAACATTAAACCTGGAAAACACATTATGTTACATAAAAAAAGCCAGTCACAAAGGACCATATATTGTATGATTGCATTTATATGAAATATTTAGAATAGGTAAATGTATAGACAGAATATAACTTGCTGACTGCTTAGGGATGGGGTGGCTATAGAAAAGTAGGGGTGCAGTAATGGCTAAAAGGTATGGGGTTAATTTGGGGGGTGATGAAAATGTTATAAACTTGATTCTGGAGATGTTTGCACAACTCTGAATTTGCTAAAACCACTGAATTGTACACTTAAATGGGTGAATTAGATAGTATGTAAATTAGTATCAATAAAGCTGTTACTTAAAAACAAATAGAAATCAGAGACAGTCTAGGAAAGACACTGGTATTAAAAGTTTGTTTGAAATTAAAAACTGGTTGGATGATGGCAGTCGCTTTAGATAACACCAATCAGGGTATTATCCCTCATTCCTTCCCGTCCCCTACTCAGGCTCATTTCCACATTAGTAGTAAAAGGATTAACTTCTCCTCAGAGTAGGTAACAGAAAAATACCCTAGCACATAAACTAATTGATTTATGATTAGTCATAGGATAGTTTTAACGCCCGCAAGTTTGAGTTTAAAGTTTACTACTTTATGTTTTATTTTCAAGTTGAATTCATGGATACTTTTGAGAGCTTTTGTTTAAAGTATTATACAAGCCTACTTTCGAATTCTAAATGAGATGCTTCCTCTTTTCTCATCTTCCTGCCTAGAATGGGTAAAATGAGTTTTCACCTTTTCTCAATCTTATTAAGATCAAATGGCAATTAAGGTTTGTGGCAGGAATACTCATGAACCTAAAAAAAAAAAGAAAGAAAGATAAGTTTACCTTAATTAAGTTAAAAATGACACTTGGGTAATTGTAGGAAAGGGAAGAAAATTTTAACATACAATCCTCTTTGGTTTATCTAATATCTGTTGTTGGTTAGTGTATATTTAACAGGTATTCTTTCAGTCATTGGACTTGAAATATTTTTGGACTTGATGAAATATTTCAGAAAAAGTTTGCTTACTGTTCAGTGATATCAAGTAAGGCTAGAGCTTAAATGAGCTTGAAAAATATTTGTGTAGGAGGAAATTATCATTAATGAATATTTCATCTTTTTACATATGAAGTTAAATAATTTTACAGATGGTTCAAAAGGCACATCACCATGTTCTGTGTGAAAATTCTTTCTTTAGGTGCCTGAGGACTCAAAATTACAAAAAGAATAATTATTTCTCTACAAATTGAAGTCTATACTACCAGAATGTTTTCAAATTTAAGCATGAGTATCTGTGGCAACATGCCATAACATGGAAATTGCTAGAGAATTCTAACTGGGTGCAAGAACACTGTCGATTCATTGTAAAGCAAGACATAATGGGTGTGGCTAAGGGCGTCATTCTGCCACATGGAAGGTTAGCAAATGCTTTTACCACGTGCTGTTCAAGCATCTTATTTGTCCTTCCTGCCTCAAAGAGAAATATTTTTCTAAAATTGATTGTAGCAAGTTTTCTGTTTGAAAACATTAGTTGGAAGAGAAAATGAATTCTACCGATAAACAGTAAAGTAAGGTCTTACTCTTCAGTTTTGAAATCTGGGGATTTTTTGTGTCCACCTGCCCCCCCCCCCAAAACAAGTAATACATCGTGTTTAGGAAAAAGAACTTTTACTCATTTTTTATTCCTTTATTTATTATCCCACAGTTTGGAGAACTTAGTCATTTTTATTTTGTGCCAGAAAGGGGTGGTGGTGGTACTGTAGCCTCATCAAAGGATCAGATTTCTGAATAGCCAAATGGATGATTTACCTTTTAGCCACTTTAACCTACTTTTAGTCTTCCCATAAAAATGGAATTTTTGCCCTGGCTGGTGTGGCTCAGGGGATTGAGTGCCAGCCTGAGAACCAACGGGTTCTATTCCCAGTTAAGGTACATGCCTGGGTTGTGGACCAGGTCCCAGTAGGGAGCATTCAAGAGGCAACTACACATTGGTGTTTCTCTCCATTTCTTCCTACCCCTCTCTCTAAAAATAAATAAATAAAGTTAAAAATGGAGTTCCCTATTTAAAGATTTTATTTATTTATTATTTTTAGAGGAGGGGAAGGGAGGGAGAAAAAGAGAGGGAGAAATATCAATGTGTGATTGCCTCTCTCATGCCCCCTACTGGGGACCTGGCCCATGACTCAGGCATGTGCCTTGATTGGGAATTGAACCAGCAACCCTTTGGTTTGCAGGCTGGCACTCCATCCACAGAGCCACACCAGCCAGGGCAAAAAATGGAATTCTTCATTGTATAGATCCAGATAATTTCAAACATAAACATAAAGACAGTATGAATATAACTTAAGAAGCAAGGAAAGACAGATTTCTTCTATGGCTCTCAAATGAAACATACCAGCCAACAAAAAACATCAATCACAAAATATTTGAGTTTAAAATTGTGTCACTACTATCTTAATTATTTAAATGTGCTTATATATAGTCTTTCCATTTCTAATTTCAGAAAGTTAATTGGTAGAGGAAGGCTTAATAAGTATTGTTCTCTATACCGTTCTGATTATTCAGATTTTTTTAAAGCTTAAGCATAATATCAGAAGACATAGCCTGGTAATGCTGTTAGAAAACATATTGAACTCAAATGGGATAAAATATCAACTACACTAAATAATTCTATGGTCTACTTTATAGTCTCAGTTTAAATTTTGGCTCGACAGAAATTTTCTAGAAGGTCCAAGTCATTGAGTTTTGCTTGGAATTGGCTCTGAAATGGGGACATTTATTCATCATACAAATCTGTCACCAAGTATTTGTTAGTAGAAGGTACACCCCAAATACCTAAAAAAAAAATCTTTTACCAAAACCATTAATCTATTTGAAATAAATGAATTTCTCTTGCTTAAAAAAACTTTGACCCCGGCTGATGTTGCTCAGTGGATTGAGGGCTGGCCTGGAAACCGAAGGGTCGCCAGTTTGATTCCCAGGCAGGGCACGTACTCGAGTTGCAGGCCAGGTCCGTGGTAGGGGGCGCCCCAGAGGCAACTACTCATTGAAGTTTCTCTTCCTCTCTTCTCCCTTTCCCCTCTCTAAAAATAAATAAATATCTTTTTAAAAATACTATGAATTTTAGAACGTCATCATTTGGACCTACTTTTTACACTAAGATTACTTTAAGTTAGATCAGAGTCTTTGCCTCACCTAACACGCTAAACTGGCTCCAAAGTTGATTTGTGGAACTCATTATGGACTTTACAAAGTGTTCAAGGTTACTTTTCAATTTGTTTCAGCCAGAATCAATAAATCTCTCACTTGGTTTCTTTGCTGTACGTATTGTGCTGGTTAGTCATGTATACACATGGCATAGCACATTAGACTTGGAGAAAGAGTTTTCTGAAGGGAGCCAATTTTTAACTACTGTGCTGTTGAAATTTGAAAACAAAGGGGAACTGCTCCTGTTTATTATTAAGGTGTGTTGTGAACTAAGAGCCATAAATAATCCTGTTGGCCAATTTCCAGAACCAGAAGAAGAAAGGGGGTTGGGGAAGAGAAAAGATGAGGATGTGGGTAGAACTATCTTGTGAAATTATTTTATTAAAAAATTTTTAACATTTAGAAAATTGTTAGTAGGGAGCCACAAGCACCCCAAAAGTAAAGGTAATATTATAGTCAACCCTACAAATAGAGAGGTAAGTAAGGTTTCTTACTTACATACATACATAATATTTTAAGAAAGAGCATGAAATCTTCCTAGAGACTAAAAATTGAATTTCAAATTTATGTGGTGAATAAAAGAGCTGTGGCAAAGAAAATAAAATCACCTTTGTAGTGATTTTATTTTATTTCTCAGATACTATTACATTCCTTTTTTTCTCTAGATCACCCTACTTAGTTTTAGAATTAAAGATTCAGGGTTCTACCTAATGATGGATGGATGGTGCATGTACTTCAGTGGTGCCCAGTCAACCTAATTCTGCTCCATCTGAGCCTGATTAGCTGTATGGCTTTGTTTTTAATCATCTTGTTTTTCTCCCATAAAATGTGAGGGTTGTACAAGATGTGTTTCACACTTGGGGACTCTCACTAATTTTCTCCATGTGACAACAAGATTTCAAAACCCCTGCTTCTCTGATGAAAAGGGGAGGTAGAATATTTGTAACCCTCCATATTCTGGTATGCATATAGTTCACCTAGGGCTGTGGTTGGTTTAAGATAACTTCTGTGAATAGCATTTTTACCAAGCAATTGAGGAAATTATCACCTGCTTGGTTCTTAAAACCTTGGTTTGGTGAAGTCTTCTCGCCTCAGGGATTTTTTTTACGCTTCTAATGTAAGAAGGCTGTGAAAAAAAAGGCAATTTTTAAGAGTTTACCTAAGGGTATTTTTTACATTTTGAATGAAAATAATAGCTTGTGTCCTTAGGAAATTAACATATATAAAAAGACAATCCCAAGAAGAGGGGCAGTAGCCATAGCTGGAGGACAGTTTCTAGACTTAAGCCCCTTTTTCATTTTACTTGCTGTAAAAAATGAGTATGGGAGATAAAGAATTAGAAGAACAAAATATCGTTTCAATTTTAGTAAAAATTATTTACCATGACAAAAATAAATGTGCAATCTATAAAACAGTGTAGTAGGCTCACATTCATTAAATCTAAACTATAATCGTTTTACAATATACACCTTCATACCATTAAAGTTGCTCATTTCTTTCTAGTTTGATCCATGTGAAGCCTTTATTTAATCAACGTCACAAATTAATGATGGTGAATCTAGATTTGACCATTCCACTCTTATGTTACTGTCAGCTCTTTGTGAGATATATTTAACTTACCATACAATTTACCCTTTTTGAAATGTACAATTCAATGGCTTTTAGTATATTCACAGAAATCTGGAACCATAACCATAATCAATGTTAAAATTTTTTCATCACCCCCAAAAGAAACCTTTAGCAGTCACTTCTCATTTTCCCCCTGACCTCCATAACCCTAGGAAATCACTAACCCATATTCAGTCTCTATAGTTTTGCCAATTTTGGACATTTCATATAAGTGGTTTTTTATGTGGTCTTTTTTAACTGGCTTCTCTAGTTAGCAAGATGTTTTCAAGGCCCATCCATGTTATAGCAGGTATTAGTACTTTATTTCATTCTCTGGCTTAATAATATTCCATTGTGTGGTTATGCCATGTTTTATTATCCATTCATCAGTTGATAGACATTTGGGTTGATTCTACTTTTTTAGCTATTATGAATACTGCTATGAACATCTGTATACAGGTTTTTGTGCAGACTTGTGCATTCAGTTCTAACTGGGGTGGAATTGCTAGACCATAAAGTAACTATAAGTTTCACTATTTGAGGAACTACCAGACTGTTTTTCAAAGTGGCTGAACCATTTTAAAATCCTACCAGAAATATGTGTGGGTTCAGTTTCTCCACATCCTTACCAATGCTTGTTATTACCAATTTTTTATTATGGTCATCTTAATGGGTAACAATGGCATCTCATTGTTGCTTGGATTTGTGTTTCCCTAATGGCATTTTTTCATGTGCTTATTGGTGATTTGTATATATTCCCTGGAGAAATCTATTCAGACCTTTAAGCCTATTTTGAAATTGGGTTGTTTTTCATTATTGAGCTATAAGAAGTTTTTTTTAGTTCTAGTACAAGTCCCTTATCAGAAATATGATTTGCAAATGTTTCCTCTCAGGTTTTCTTTTCACTTCTTGATGGAGTCCTCAGAAACACAAAAGTTCTTTTTTGTTTTGATGAAGTCCATTTTTCTCTAATTTTTTATTGGTTGCTTGTGCTTTTCACGTCATATCTAAGAAACAATCGCCTAATTAAAGTTTATGAAGCTCTATGCCTATGTTTCTTTTATGAATCTTATAATTGTAGCACTTATCTTTGCTCCATTCCTTAACATTTTATTTATTTTTTTAAATTGTAAAATACACATAACACAAAAGTAACCATTGTAACCATGTTTAAGTGTTCACTAGTGTTAAATAGTTCACTAGTACTAAATACATTGACATCATTATGCAGCTAATACCCAGAACTCTTCATCTTGCAAAAGTGAAACTCTATAGCAATTAAACAGCATCCCAGTTCTTCCCCCCCGCCTCCTGGCAACCATCATTTTCTTTTCAGTCCGTAAATATGGTCACTTCCTAAAGTAGAATATTTGTCTTCGCAACTGGCTTATTTCATTTAGCATAATGCTGTCAAGGTTTATCCATGTTGTAGCATGTGTCAGAATTTCCTTCCTTATAAAAGCTGAATAATCTTTTAAAAAAAGATTTATTTATTTATTTTTAAGGAGAGTGGAAGAGAGGGAGAGTAACATAATTGTGTAGTTGCCTCTCATGTGCCCTCAACTGGGGGCATGGCCCACAACCCAGGCATGTGCCCTGACTGGGAGTCAAACTGGCAACCCTTTGATTTGCAGGTCAGTACTCAATCCACTGAGCCACACTAGTCAGGGCAAGGCTAAATAATCTTTTATTGAATGTATATACTGCATTTTGTTTACATGTTCAATCCATTTTGAGTTAATTATTGTTGTTATAGTGTGAAATAGAGTTCAACTTTATTCTTTTTCATGTGGAAATTTAGTTATATCAGCATCATTTGTGGCTCATATGTTCTTAACACAGGTAAGGAGTTAATTTTAAATAACTATTTTTCAAATTCTTAAAAGTCAGGGGAAACAATCCAAAATGTGTTTCAAAAGACATAGTGAGTACATAATCAGGATACTTTGTGTTGTGAGTCACCATATATATTTCAAGACAAGCATACAAAACAAAATGTAAAGATGCCATGTTATTGTTTCTTTCTTGTACTCTAGAATCTTTCTACCTTTTTGTTTTACTTTTGAAAAGTAGACTGTCACTGCATGTGCTGCTTTAAGGGAATTGTGAACTGAATGATACAAACCATAACTTAGAAAAATTCAATAACTATGGTTATCATCATATTTAAATGTAATAGTCATTATAAAGTATGCATATGTACATTTGAATTGAAAAGCAGAATCATCAAAGTCACCTCTACTTATTTAGTTGAAATATCGTCACCAAGAATCAATATACACTTAGTTACCAATAGGTGGTGCTAGACATTTAGGCAGGATTTCATTCATTTTTACCTTGGCCATAGTATACATAACTATAATGTCTCCCACTGGAAAAAAGAAACAATCTCTATAGAGAATTTAAAACCACTGAGAGAAAATGGGCTCGCTTCATCATAGTCATACTCAATTGACAATAAATGAAGACAGCTTTCAGTTAAATTGGTACCAAAGGGACATATTCACAGATTTTTGGTTGCCCCAACATACAAAAAATATACGCTTTTACTACTAGTATTCAGATGACCCTTGAGGTCAAGGATACAATCAGACCTTTTGGAATCTACTGAGAATTAGCCAGGAAAACTTTGGAAGTGTTTTTCTTTATTTCTTTAGTCTTGAAATAAAGAGAATACAATTACAGGTAGATAGTTATTGAACCAAACAAACAAATAATTGAGACAGAATTTTGGACAGGATTCAACAATTTGTGTGTTTTTCCTATATTTTTACAACAGCTGTCAATATGATCACTTGTAAATTAAATATTGCATATATATATATATATATATATATATATATATATGCAATCACACATATCCAGTCAATTGTTACATTAGAAATTGAAAAATAGAAATAACTTACAAACTGACTTTTACATTAAAAGCCTACATAGTACAGCAGTATATATTGAACAAAGTGTTTTGGATCGACTTCATTTTTTATTGGTAATGTCTTCTACCATTGAGGAATTGTACTCGTTGAAAACAAGTAAACCTCATGTTGTTATTTAATGTATCTTCACAAACAAAGGTCTAGTTTGGAAGACAAAGCCACAAAACAAAAACCATGTACTCTCTAACCCATCCCTAGAGTATGTTCAACACTTTTTATAGATTTTTTTGGCTGTAGATAACCTTGGGATAAGATGGAATTGTCCTGGAGTCCTGAACCAAATGCTGAAGCTTAGGATATTTGGTCCTAGAATCTCACCTTAGTCCTAATCAGTCCAGCTTTGCTGATGGCCTGTTAGAAGGTTAAACCTTTCTCAGTTTCTCTGAAACAGAGAGAATTTCTTCATCTATTTTCTAGCATACCTAGGAAGGGTAAAAACCCCTGCATTGTTTATTGTGTCTTTGAAGTGCAATTTACTACCAAGTTGCTATCTCCTTCCCACCCCCAAACACACACAGGCACACACAAACACCATCTGTCATAATATTGCACATAGCATTCTACAGTAGAAAGTATACACTATGTTTGCAATTGCCAAATGGAAAATGTAAGTATAGATAGGATAAGCAAAATATTTTTAATAATTCCAGATAATGCAATACAGGAAGTTCCTTCACAATTTTTTTCTTCCAGTGATAAAAGGTAGGCATTTTAAATTTCGACTGAATTTGATTTCAATCACATATGCTGATATTTTGTTCATTTGTTTAGAAGTATTATTGGTTTATTTTTTAATTTACTCCTCATCTTTAGCAATTTAGGTTTGGCCATTTATTTAGCCTTTGCAAGAAATTAATTGCCCTTCTTAGAAGGACTCCACTGGATGCCAAGAACATTTATATTTTTAATCACACCACAGGGAACTACTTGAAAGCAAGAAGGCTTTTGGTAGACTAAATAAATTCATATGCTTGTCTTATGTTTTTAAAACATAATTAGGCCTTAAAATCCCAGATGTTCTTGGGGATCTATGGATTCTATGTAATTTAATAATTTTTGTTTTTGATTGGTTTTAGTTTTTGTTAAGTATATATAAAGTATATGTATTTGTTCCAGGTCATGAGAATAAGCATCTTATAACCAATCACTGACACTCTGTTTCAGTCTCAGGGTTCAGGTGTGGCCTTGTGTTTCCGTAAAATAACCACAAGCACTACTTACTACTTACTAATCGTTAGGAGAAAAAAAAAACCCTGGAGAGTGGGGAGACTTCTCTGTAATGCTTTTTTGCTTGTTGAAATCACACTCCTGTAGGTTTTCGAATAAAATATAAATGATGTTTAGTTTTTCGTAAACATTATTTGAAGTTTTTCCTTTTAAAATATGGGCAGGTTTATAATCATAGTGTCTGTATGATCATTTCCATGCAGATTATGTTTCATATGCAGAGTAGGGGTGGTTAGCTAATGCATCTAGTATCCGAATCAGAAACTTTACTGTGGAAAGGCCAGCAGGCAGTGTATTACCAATATTAGAAGGGTGAAATGGGCCTTTTGCTCTTGCATAAACAAATTACAGGGTCTTAATCCATTCTTCAAGGTGGGAGGCCAAGTAGAAAGAGAATAGGATGCATATGGGCATATAGTAATTACCTATATTTTGCCTTGTATAATACACACCCATGTTCTTGTGCCCATCATACACAGGATTATTATATCCATAGTATGTAATTGTTATGCCCATGTATAATGTTCATCCTTATTTTTTTCCTCAAAAGTTTAGACAAAAAAGTGCTCATTGTACACAGCAAAATACAGTAATAGCTCAGAGGCCTGGACAGTACCCTATAAACTAACATATTAAAAATTTTGCACAAAAGAAATATTCACATTTAGTGGATGAATAAAATGATACGGTACCTTCAACATCAGATTTTTTCTGCCATAGAAGTTGAACAAAGCCCTGGCTGGTGTAGCTCAGTGGATTGAGTGCAGGCCTGCGAGCCAGACGATCGCGGTTCGATTCCCAGTCAGGGCACATGCCTGGGTTGCAGGCCAGTTCCCAGCAGGGGACTCATGAGAGGCAACCATACATTGATATTTCTCTCCTTCTCTCCTTCCCTTCCCCTCTAAAGATAAATAAATAAAATCTTTTTAAAAAGTCTACTTTAAAAAATCTACTATTAAAAAAAAGTTGCACAAATAATTTTAGTTTGCAGTGTTTTTCTTTTGTTTTCACTTTAGAATTTCAGATGAAAGATTGTAGACCAGAAAAATGATTCATCCATCCCAGCCAGTCTTCACATTTCACATTAGAATTAAGTTGCACCCAATGCAGAACAAACTGTCATGTCAGTGCTCACTGGAGTGACAGAGGACAAATAGGGAGAGTTTCCCTGGATATAAAAAAGGAGAAAGTATTATTTTTAAAATTTAGCTGTGTTTATGCATTTGGCTGGATTTGACCCAAGATTTGCAAGTTTGCATGAGAGAGACTATATTGTTCCCACAACCTCCAATGGCTGGAAGCTACTAATATTCATCAAAAGGGCACATCAAATGGTAACTACTATCTGGTGGTAGGTCAGTAGGATCATCACAAACAGGTGAACCTTCAGGCCCATTACAGCGGGGAGGAACATGAATTTTTTTTTGTTTTATCAACTTGCATTTCACATTAAATAACACAGACTGTAAGTAACCAGTTAATTCAGTTTTTGTCAGAAGTTCATAGAGCTGTGTAGATTTCAGAATTGTGGATAAAGAATGATGGGCTTGTTGTACAGGTTCCATTACTTATTAGTTACATGATTTTGACAGAGTTACTTCTTGATACCTCAGGATAGTCATTTATAAATTGGGGGATGGTTTATCATGAGTATTAAACCAGCTGATGTCACATACAATGACAAATTTTATAAGAATTCCAAAGATGCAGGTTCTGCTAGAGCAATCAAAGCTGGCTAATTCAAGCAGAAAGGCAGTAGACTGGAAGAATATGGGTGACCAAAAACACCTGAAGAATGAACTGAGCTATCAAGAAGGATTCTAAATGGAGGAGCAGAGGAAGCACAGTTAACACGGCAGAATTGTCTCCTGTAACTCCTTTTGTGTGTTATCAATTAAGATATGGGACCTAGGGGAGCGAAGCTTTCAGCCACTCACCCCACATGGAATGCCAGCACCTAGACTATAGGTGGAGATGTTGTTGGTGGGGGGTGTTCCAACCCTCTAGCCATAATTTCTGTACCAAGATTATGTCCTGTAAGAAGCAACTCAGTTTGTTTGCTTTCCAGTTTTAGTAAATAATGTATTATAAACATAGGAGGTCCCTGGCTGGATGGCTCAGTTGGAGCATTGCCCCATACACCAAAAGGCTAAGGGTTTGATTCCTGGTCAGGGCACATACCTAGGTTGAGGGTTTGATTCCCCTGTCAGACTGTAAACATTTCTCTTTCACAATGATATTTCTCCCTCTTTCTCTGTCTCTCTCTCCCTCTGTTTCTTCCCCTCTCCTTAAAATCAATATCCATATCCTCTGGTAAGGATTAAAAATAACTAAATAAACACAGGGGGAAGGGAGCCAGTGAGAAAGGAATAGTATTATTTATATAATATAATATTTAAAAGTCTAATCTCAAAAATTGGCCTTGCAGTTAGTGTGTCTGACATTAGGCAAATTATTCTCATCTTTACAAGAGGTAATAATGGTGGTTACTTCATATGGTTGCAGTGAAATTCAATGGGGTAGTAGACACAAGGCAGCAGTCCCCAATCTTTTTTGGTACCAGGAACAAGATTCCTGGAAGATAATTTTTCCAAAGCTCAGGGTTGCGTGGTGGGGGATGGTTTTAGGAGGATTCAAGAGCATAACATTCAAGATTACTTCCTGCTTTGTGGCCTCGTTCCTAACAGGCCACAGCCCAGCACTGGTCTGTGGCCCAGACCTTGGGGAACCCTGATGCAAAGCACTGGAAATAAAGCAAGGCCCCTGTAGATCTCACCGGGATTGGTATTCTTTATGCACTTACATTCACTCTTATGTTAATCTTGGCAGGTTTCAAACCAAACATCTAACCAAAGGTAAATCTTCAAGTCATTCTGTTGTATCCTTAGCTACCCATTTGGTTCACAAAAGTAAATACAGCAACCACTAGAATGAATAACTCCACATCAAAGCCACTTCCAGGGAGGCAGTCTGTAACAGGGGCTGGTTAAAATGTCACCAAGAGGCTCTCTGAAGGCACAGTTTGGTTTTATTCCTTCCTTCCTCCCTCCTCCCCTCCCTCTCTATCTCTGCCTCCCTCCCTTCCCTCTTCCATTCCACTTCTAAGGGCTAGGCCAGCTCACCCATGCTGGGGACATTTGGGGTTCATAAATATATTTTAGGTATGTTTTAAGATAACACTAATTGATTTCCTCCCTTTGAATATTACTTAGCAATTTCACAGAAGTAAAATAATACATATATTTAAATACCTGATCTTATGTATTAGAAAAGCAAACTACACTATAAGGCAACATGGAAAAGGCATGCCCCGAAAACCTGCAGGGATATCAGGAGAGCACTGACATATTTGAGCTGATAAGAATTATCAATAAGGAAATTCAGTCCAGCAGTTTCCCAGACTTTCCACTGTCTTTCCAAATTCCTCAAAAGTCAATGTTAGTCAAGAGTTGTAGACTATCAAGTATAGTAAGTTTGGTGGATAAAGGAGTTTGGAAGAAGAAAGGAAGAAAATGGGGTCACAAGATGCTGATTCTGCAAGAGCAGCAATTCCCATGGCCTTCTAGACTCAGACAATCTGATTGCTTTTTTTCCTTGCCTGACTCTGTCTGAACTTGTTGAGATCATAGGGTCTCTGCTCTTAGAGCAGAAGGTAGAATGGGGTGGGGAGTGGGGCGTCCTATGCTAGGAAGGGGCAGAAGTGACAGCATGGAATATGCCTACTGGGCCATGTTCATGCACTAAAAACGCAGAATGGAGATGTGTGGACACACGTGCTTGAAAATTACCACAGGTGGGGATTTGGATTACACTGAAGTAACACTAACAACCTTGTGGCAGTTATTATTTTCAATGGTAAAGGCTTTGGTTTTCATCCAAGAAGCCCTTAACTAGGGCAGTTGTGGAATCTGAGGACCTCAGTTCCCACCCCACAAGGATGGATTTCTCTACTACTGCGTGATCTACTTTCTCTAAAATGATATTCCCCAACCCAACCCAATTAAGTTGCATGATTCAGCTGGATGATAAGAGATGAGCTAAAACAGACCTTTTCTGAACAAAGTAATTCTGAAGAATGTTTAAACTTCCAAGAGGTATAAACTGCCAGACTTTGGCACTGGTAGTGACAGAGCAAGTCATTAAGAGACTAAGGGAGGTTGCTAAGACTAAGAGATGACAGGGCTCAAGACTCCATTTAAAGTGTGGAAGGTGCCAAGGCAAGGGAGAATGGGGGAAGGAGGGACATTGAGTGGAGGCCACAGTCCTGATGATCCTTGGGGAAAAGACCTCCATCAGAGGGGCTGGCCTGCTCCACTGTGGATAAAGTTGGGTGGGAGTGACAGCAGCTGAGCTGGGAGGGAAATCTGCAGAGCTGTGGATGGACTGCTTTGGCTTCACCAGGACAAGAAGGAGGTCAGTCACCAAGGGCAGCACTGAGGACAGGGGCCTGTTTTCTCTCTCTGTTGACTTGTTATAAATCAACTATCCCACATAGGGATAGTCCTGATCATAGCCCAAAATAAATAGGAAAGCTGGAAGTAGGGACTCCTCTTGCTGACACATATCCCAGGCTGCTGGAACTCTTTCTTTCTTTTTTTTTTAATTTAATTTATTTTTTTTAAAGATTTTATTTATTTATCTTAGAGAGGAAGGGAAGGAGAGAGAGAGGGAGAGAGAAATATCAATGTATGGTTGCCTCTCGTTCGTCCCCTGCCAGGAACCGGGAACCTGGAACTGGCCTGCAACCCAGGCATGTGCCCTAACTGGGAATCGAACCGCGATCGTGTGGTTCACAGGCCCGCGCTCAATCCACTGAGCTACACCAGCCAGGGCTGCTGGAACTCTTTCTTAAAGGGTAATCTAAAAACCTCAAAAACATGTTCCTTTCAAATTATTCTGTAGATTATGTCACCACTTATCTCCAATAAATGTCCCTTGATTTGATCTTGATTAAGTATGTTAGTGTCCTGACCCATCTATTTTTCATCATAATTCACATATGTATGTGGACTGGCTTCAGTTTGGCTCAAATACCTAAAGACAGGGGTCCAGTTCTCTTAGTTCTCACAGTAGAACTCTTAGCCAGAGCCTATGAAGTTAGCCTTTTAAATACATTCTAATTTTGATATTTATTAAAAACAAATTGTAAGACTTTGCTATTGTTTATGAAGTAAAACCAAACTTAACTGTCATTGAGCAGTTGATGAGAATAATTCCTGATGTGATAAAAGGATGTTTAGTGTTCTGCTTGCAAGTGGGATGGCCACTTAGAGTATGAGAAAAATGGTTAAATTCCTCAAATCAATTTGTGGAGAGACCATATTTTACTTTTAACAACATATCAAAAATTCTTTCTTGCTTTGGAAACATCTGTAATGACTTTGAGAAGGAAAATAATATAATCTACAATTTAAATTAAGACTTTAGGGCAATTAAGCTTCATGTAGTAAAAAATCCAAACATGTTTTTATGAATAAATTGGTAATTATGCACAAGAAATTATGTCAGTGATCATACACATCTTAATATAGTTAAATATTTAAATATTTTACTTATATATCTAGAATTTTTGCTTTCAACATGACAGGCGCATGGTAGAAATAAATAAATTCACTGACCTCTAAGATGGACCTTTCTAAAATGAACAATCTAAATATCAAGCTTTGGCTGGTCAAGATGGAGGTGAAAGTAAACCTGCCTTGCCTCCAAACACAGCTATAGCAAACAATACAACTGGACTACAAAACAAGTATAGCACAGAATTGCTAGAGAATAGAGCTGTGTGGAAGTCTGATGACCAGAAATTTAAAGAAACCATGTTCAATCTGATGGGTAGGAGGGGCAGAGACAGAGAGGTGGAGAGGACAGGAGAGGCACTGAGATGCAGAGTGGTGCAGGGAGGCACAGAGATGGGAATTGATGGTCCCACATCAACATGTGGTGGGTAAAAAATGTGAGGGATCCCTTGGGAGCAAAGGATACCACACCAGGCCAGACCACCCAGCCCAGTGTTCCAGCATCAGGAAGATAAGTCCCCATAACTTCTGGCTGTAAAAACCAGTGGGGATTGGGGTGATGGAAGAAACTGCAGGATTCTCAAAAAGACTCCCCTTAAAGGGCCTGCAACAGAGTTAGGACTCATGCGGGCCCACCGCCTCTGGGATTCAATACCAGGACAACAGCTGGAAGGGCATTAGTGGCATATGGGAAGAAAGTAAAGTGACTGGCAACAGGGCAGTGCTGAGAGACTGCTTCCTATTGGGCAAAACTCCAGAGACCAGGCAGCTGCCATAGTCCTCTTTCTAAACCCTCCCCTACACAGAACAACAGAATGGTGACATGGGTTGCCCTGCTCTGCCAATTACTTAAGGCTCCACCCTATACAACTTAAGAGGTAAACTTTTCTACACTAGGCTATGCTATTAAGACAGGGAGTCAAAGCAGCTCTACCTAATACACAAATAAACACAGGAAAGCTGCCAAAATGAGGAGACAAAGATATATGGCCCAAATGAAAGAACAGAAAAAAAGTCAAAAAAAAGAACTAAGCAAAATGGAGATAAGCAATCTATCAGATGCAGAGTTCAAAATACTGATCATTAGAATGTTCCAGGAACTCATTGAGTACTTCAGTAGCATAAAAAAGACCCAGGCAGGAATTAAGTTTACACTAAGTGAAATAAAAATCTATAGGGAACCAACAGTGGAGAGGATGAAGCTAAGAATCAAATCAACAATTTGGAACACAAGGAAGGAAAAAGCATTCAATCAGAACAGCAGGAAGAAAAAAGAATTTTAAAAAATGAGGATAAGCTTAGGAACCTCTGGGACAACTTTAAATGTACCAACATTCGAATCATAGGGGTGCCTGAAGGAGAAGAGGAAGAACAAGAAATTGAAAACATTTGAAAAAATAATGAAACAAACTTCTCTAATTTGGGGAAGGAAATAGACATACAAGTCTAGGAAGCACAGACAGTCCCAAACAAAATGAACCCAAAGAGGACCACACCAAGACAAATCATAATTAAAATGAAATATAATTTAAAATGCCAAAGGTTAAAGATAAAGAGAGAATCTTAAAAGCAGCAAGAGAAAAGTAGTCAGTTACTTACAGGGGAATTCTCATAAGACTGTGAGCTGATTTCTCAAAAGAAACTTTGCAGGTTTCTTTTGAGAAGGGACTGCCAAGAAGTATTCAAAGTGATAAAAAAAAGCAAGGACCTATAACTTAGATTACTCTATCCAGCAAGACTATCATGTAGAATAGAAGGGCAGATAAACTGTTTCTCAGATAAGGTAAAATTAAAGGAGTTAATCACCATCAAGCCATTATTATATGAAATGTTAAAGAAAACATTTTTTATTCGAGAAAAAGAAGAAGATCAACACTAAGAACATTAAAATGGCAACAAGTTAACAATGATCAACAACCGAATCTAAAAAACAAATTAGGCAAATAGCAGAACAGGAACAGAATCATAGATATGTAAATCATTTGGGTGGGTTATTAGTTGGGAGGGGAAATAAGGAGAATGGGGAGAAAAGTGCAAGGATTAAGAAGTACATATTGGTAGGTACAGAATAGACAGAGGGATAAGAAAGGTATAGAAAATGGAGTAGCCAAAGAACTTATATGCATGACCCATGGACATGAACTAAGGGTGGATTGCCAGAGGAAATAGAGGGGGGAAGGGGGCAAAGGGAGAAATTGGGACAACTTCTTTGCATAATGCCCCCTTTGCATAATCAATAAAGTATATTTAAAAATAAAAATTAATTTGGACATAAAAAACAAAAATAATAGGGTTAGTATTATGTATAGTTTTGATTTAAGGTTAGGGTGAATGTTTTGAGTTAGCATTAAAGGTAGGGTTAGGCTTAGGCTTAGGGTTAAGTTTTAGAATTAGTATTAGAGTTAAGTTTATAGTTAAAGTTACATTTAGATTAAGGGTTAAATTTGGGGTAGGTGTAGGGTTTGGGTTTAGGCTAGGGTTATGGTTAAATTTAGGAACAGGGTAAGGGTTAATTATCATTATGATTAGAAAGTTAGAGTTAGAAATATGTTAGGGCTGAGGTTAGGTGTAGGTTTTGCATTAGAGTTAGTATTAATGATTAGGTTAGGGTTTTGATCAGGATTAGGATCAGGCATAGGTTTAAGATTAAGGTTATAGTTATGATTAGGTTTAAAGTTACATTTGTAGGTTAGGATTAAGGTAAGAGTTAGGACTGAGGATAGGAATAAGATTAAGGTTAGTGTTAGTTTAGATTAGTAGTTGGGTTAAGGGTAGGGTTAGGATTAAGGTTAGGTTTAAGTATAGGGATAGGCTTATAATTTAACAATAAGGAGTAATTTCAGTGAATATGCTGTTCTTAATATAGTTAATTTTTAAAATTATTTTTTGATGGATCTAGGATTTTTGATATGATTTGCTCATGGTAGAAATAAAATGACGGGCCTCCAAGACAGATCTTTATAACGTGAACTATTTAAATGTTGTGCTTTGTACCATATGCTTAAATGTAACAATATATATTCAAACTTCAAATTCTCAGTGAACCTCCTGACCAAAAATTTAGTAAGAAACCAAGAAGGGCTACCATGTGCTACATCTATTTCTTTTTAAAAACAATTCCTAGTACTGCTAGATACCAAAGTTTAGAATCAAATGTTAGTCACTTCCCATGTGACACTGCCACAGTGTACATCATACAACACACACTACCCAGAGCACAAACCTATAAGTTTGGTGAATTGTCTAGACAAACTATGATGGAGAATTCCTTGGCAACAGGTTCTCTGGCATCTTCTAGCCATTGGTTCTAAGAAAGAGATAAGCCAGATCAGCCAAAAATGACTTTATCCAGCATTGGAATGCATCCAAAGGAAACACAAAAGACTCTGACATCAGAAAACATCTGTTGACTTTGGAGCATCCATATCAATAATGGCAAAACACACAACAGATGTGAGTCTGCTCTGTCAAAGTACAAGGGATGTCAAGTCTAAAAAAAATCAAGGGCAAATGGAGATAGGAACTTTGAAATTCTTTTACCTTTTTGTAAATATGAAATTAATTAGGTTACTTTTTTAATTGGCCTCAAAAACTATTCTAATATGGTATTTTCGGTTTTCCATGATCTTAAACAAAGATCTTGTTATAGAGATATAAAAAATCAGTGATTATTTGACCTCAACCCTCTAGTTTGGCCTAAAATGTTCACAGTAACCATCGCTAATGACTGATATGAGGAAGTAAAGTTAGTCTTTAAAATGTTTAGCAATATTTATCTTAATATTCTTAAGTGTTATTTGAAAAAGGAAGTAATGAGATGAAAGTTCTCATGAGCTCTTTATTTAAATTTACTAGAATCAGGAGAAATATATGAGCCAAAAGTAGGCTTACAGTTATTCACATGGAAAATAAGCAATAATTAATAAATAATAATACAAAAATAAACTTTGTGCTTCGCATACTCGCAACCATAAACTCACTTTTGCCCCATCCTGTACACGAAGACTTCTGGAGAAAACACCTTAAATTTCTAACCTTAGTTGTTAGAAGAAAATAAAATTAGTGTACTGTTTTCCAGAGTCGTTCTTCTCTGCTTGTTGGTGTTTCCTGAGGGTCTGGCACAGGCTTCTTCTCTTCTCACTGTGCACAACCTTCCTGCTCTATCTTATCTTCTCCAAAGAATTGCCCTCATAAGTGCTGAGAAATCCCAAACACATCTCAGACTATCCTGAACCTTGGACCTTTGTTTTCAATAGTGTGCTAAACACCCACAACTTAGTATTTTAAAAATAGATCTAAAATACTCAAAAAGTGATAGAACTAATAAATGATTTCATCAAGATTATGGGACACAGGTCAATTAAAAAACAACAACTCAATTTTATTTCTATTCAAGAACAGTGAATAATCCTGAAGAAAAATTAAGAAAACTATTAGCAATATCTCCAATAATAGTAAAATCCTTAGTAGAATTAAATTTAACAAAAGAAATGCAAGTAGACTGAAAGCCACAAAACATTATTTAAAAAATCAGTTAAATAAATGGGAAAATATTCCATGTTTATGTATTGAAAGAGTTAATATTATTAAGATGGCAATACTCTCCAAATTGATTTTCAGATTCAACATAATCCCTCTCAAAATCTAACTGATTTATTTGCATATATTGACAAGCTGATTCTAAAATCCATATGGAAATTTAAATAATCTAGGTAGATAAATCATTCTTAAAAAAGATGAACAAAGTTGGAAGACTCAATACCTCCCAATTTCAAAACTTTCTAAAAAGCTGCAGTAGATAAGACTGTGAGGCACAGTCGTGCAGATAGACATAGATGAATGAAATAAGGCTGAAAATCCATGAATAAACCTATATACCTTTGTTCATCTAATTTTGTACAAGGATGTCAAGGCAATTCAGTGAGGGAAAGAACAGGTTTTTTTTCAATAAATGGTGGTGAATATCTGCCTGCCAAAGAATGACATTGAACCCCTGTCCCCAATGCCATATATAAAAATTCACTAGAAATATATTTTTAAATCTAAATATAAGAGCTAAAATCTCTTAAACTCTTGGACAAAACATAGACTAGATAGTCATGATCTTGGACTAAGCGGTGGTTTCTTAAACGTAATATCAAAAGCACAAGCAA
This sequence comes from Sturnira hondurensis, assembly GCF_014824575.4. Classification (NCBI taxonomy): domain Eukaryota; kingdom Metazoa; phylum Chordata; class Mammalia; order Chiroptera; family Phyllostomidae; genus Sturnira; species Sturnira hondurensis. The sequence continues at coordinate 939,661 of NW_028094889.1, read as the reverse complement.
CAAATGAAAAATAGATAAATTGGATTTCATCAAAATTAAAAACCTTTGTGCCTAAAATGACACTATAAAGAAAGTAAAAAGGCAAGCAACAGAATGGGAGAAAGTATTTGCAAATCATGTATTTGTTAAGGGTCTTGTAACCAAAATATACAAAGACCTCTTACTACTCAATAACAAACACAAAATAACGTCATTTAAAATAGATATATAAAGGTTTGAATTTATTTGTATTCTTTGGGTATACTTACATTAAGTAAAAGTAATTCATATATATGTCTAAATGTTAGACAATATTCTACCTGATTTGAACATTTCCTTGAGTAATTCATAAAGTGAGTAATCTAAATACTGACAAATAAGAGTTGGCAGTATATGGGGGAACCCCATAAAACAATTTATTTATAAAATTTATGTATTTATTCTTACATGTTTAAACTTTAGTCATTTTCGAAGTGCTCTCCATTAAATCCAATACACCTATAAAGACTTTTTTCCTCAAGACAATTTTTGAACTCATTGAGTTTGATGAACAACAACAAAAATAGTTGCTTGGGGCAAGATTGGGTGAATAGGCAGGGTGGGGCATGGGGGTTGTGACATTTTTGGTTAAGAACTGCTGAGCAGTCAGTGAAGTGTGGGCAGGTGTGCTTGTTAATCACCCATCCTAAAATGGGCAAATGTGTTGAAAGAGTCTTCAAACAAAAAATTCACTGAAGCTAAATGCAGGCTCTCACAACAATGCCAGCTGGTACACTGATACAGATGGATTCCTAGAACATTCACTTAGCAGGGGAAGCCTTGGCTACAAGGAGCTCACCCTCCAGAAGATAATTCTGTTTGGGGGGGTGGGGGGGGTTTCCCTTCATATAACAGTAACAACTTTGCATGTTTTAGAAACAAATTTAAGCAAATTTATGTTAAATTTGCCCCTTTTATTAAAATTACCAGAACAGTTTTTGTTATTACTGAAATTTAATTTTAGAATAAAATTTTGTTTACTGTCTTAAAAAATAAAATGGCCATATGACCTGAATAGATATTTCTCCAAAGCAAATATACAAATAGCCAAAAAAATACCCTACATGAAAATACTCTTGTACTCAATACCATTACTCGTTAAGAAGATGCAAATCAAAACCACAATGAGATACCAGTTCACAAGTACTAGGATGGCAATAAACAAAACAACAATCAATAAAAAGTGTGGATGAGGATGTGGAGAAATTGGAAACTTCATACATTACTAGTTGAGATGCAAAATGATGCAGCACTTTGGAAAACAGTCCAGCAGCTACTCAAAAAAGTTAAACATAGAACTGCCATATAACCCTGCAATTTCAGTTCTAGGTATATACCCAAGAGGACAGAAAATACATCTACACAAAAATATACACCAATGTTCATAGCAGCACTATTTACAATAGCCAAAATACAGAAACAATTGTGCATATCAAATCAAGAATGGTTAAACAAACTGATATATCCATACAGTGGAATATTATTCAGCTACAACAGGCGTGAAGTATTGATATATGCCACAACATGGATGAATTCTAAAATACGCTCAGTGAAGTAAGTCAAAAACTTACTTTAGTCAGACACAAAAACATATATAAATCTATTAATTATTAGTATGAAATATCCAGAATGTCCAGAATGGAGTCCAAAAGTAGATGAGTCATTGCCAGAAGGATGATAGGGCAATGGAGAATGCTAATGAGATTTTTTGAAATCCTCACCCAAGAATATGTTTTATTGATTTGAGAGAGAGAGGAAGGGAGAGAAATTGAGTGAGAGAGAAACATTGATTGTTTGCCTTTCGTATGTGCCCCAATTGGGAATCAAACCCCAAACCTTTTGGTATAAAGGATGCTGCTGCGACCAACTGAGCGACCTGGTCAGATTCTTTTCTTTCATTTTGTTTTGTTTTTGAAAAAATCATGAAATGTTCCTCAATTAGATAATGGTTATGGTTGGAAAGCCTCATGAATATACTAAATGCCACTGGATTGTGTATTTTAAAAGGGTGAATATTATATTAGATGAATTATATATCAATTTTTAGAAATCCAAAAAAGAAAAGGAAAACTTTCCTAACTCCAAAACTCTTCCTTCTTGTCTATTTCCCTGCCTCAAGAAATCGTGAGTCAGTTTCTTTCTTTTTACCCCATTCCCTCCATTTTTGGCTTTTATAGCTTTTGAATATTTTTAATCTACCACTTCTTCTCCATTCCACTCACACTATAATGATTTGTAATGCCATCATTTCATGCCTAATGCCTGCAACTGGTCTCCACACTCTCAATGTTTCTCTTGTCCAGTTCATTCTCTATGATTTAGTCAAAAGGAATGAACATTCTGACATACATGATCACATTTAAATTAAACCAAGATAATATGCATAATTCCTCTTTTATCTCTCAGGCTTTAATTTTACTTTTATACATATAAGAGAATATATATGATTCTGGAGATACAGCAATGAAAAGACATGATTCTTGTTTTAGGGAGCTTGTAGCCTGGAGGATGTCAGCAAACAATATATATGCAATCAGGATGTAACATGGTAAGTACTGTCAGAGTGTCACGATATGGGGGCCTGGGGAGCCAGGAGAGGCCTGAAGAAGTTATAGAGTCTTAGCTGATTTTTGGAAAATGAATGGGAATTATGCAAACAGAGAAAAAGAAAGGAAGTCCCAGAAAAGGGAGTACTTTGTACACAAATCTGGAAGAGAAAGCAGAGTCCTTATGGATTCATCAAAAACCAAGGGAATGTTTACCCCCAAGGGTTTTTATGGCCATCCGTGGATTAGTAGGTACCTAAAGGTCCAAGTCAGAAGCCCAGGGAAAGATCCGGTATATGTGCCGTTCACATTGGAGCCCTGCTAAGCAAGGAGATAGAATAGTGAAGAAGACCTATTTCTGGTTTTCAAAGAGCTAGTGAATCATGGTGCAAGGGCTGTGTACACAAATGATAGGCTATAGACACACAAAGGAGTCCTCTTACCCTGCCCTTGAGTTACTTCAGGAACCAGGGAAAACTTTCTTCATGATAACACCTTGAGGATTAGTCAGAGGCAAATGCTTTCAGACAGATGAGATAGAGTAAATTAATTTGCTACACGATAATATTATCTAGAAATCTTTATTTTCCCAATTAAATTGGCCTATATATAAAAATAACTCTAATTGGTAGCTAGCCTCTGTCATAGGCAGCTGGAAATAAGGCTAGCCCCACAGGACTGTGTGTTTACCAGGACATGGAGTGAACTGTGGCTACTGAATGTAGTTTGTAGAAGGTATCTGAAAGTTTGGCTTCATAAATGCCATGTTCTTACCAATTCTAGATAAAGATCCAGAAAAGGCTCTGACATCTCTCTTCAAAAATAGGCCCCTGAGCATTACTGGATAAAAGCTCCTATGACCAGGATCTCTGAAATATGAGCTACTACCAAAACTCACTTAAAAAAAGTAAACAATTCTTTCTCTTTTCCAGTTTTCCTATAAAGATTAAGGGAAAGATATTAGAGGAAATCTGAAAGCTGATCCCTGAGTGTTAGTAGAGCGGAGAAGCTAAGTCTATGATAGGCCTCTGCAGAAAGCACATTGAGAAGAATGTCTTGGGAGCGTGTTATGAAAGCTGAAGCACACTGAGCATCACGTGGTTTAACCCCAGAGCTCCACACTCATCGTTGTTTTCAGTCTCCAAAGACAGTCCAGCCAAGGATTTATGAGGTACTCCTTAACACAACCTAAGGAGAAACAAAAAACAACTTTTGCTTCAGGACTGAAGACTGTCCGGAAACCTAAGAAGTCCTGAATGTCACTGTGAGGAAACCCAAAACAAGAGGCAACATGTTTGTGTTGGGCAGATGGGAAATGGCTTCTGTATTTTCATAGGTGATTTTAACATCATTAAGGAAATGTGAGAAAGCCATTAGCAATACATGAATTCCTGTTAGTCCATGTGTTTTTAAGTGTCACCCAAGTGGATTAAACCATAGTTGCATGTATGGTTTTTCAAAGTATACATAAATGAGTTTACTTTTGCTGATTCACTATTAATTTAAATAAGTGATTACTCTTAGATATTCTATTTCTAAATTACCTGTAAAATTAAGACTAAAATAATAAACAGATCTATTACTGACATTTCAGAAGAGAACTCCATAATTGCCAATATTGTAATCCTACAGATTTAATCCTTGTAATATTCAGTATGGTTTCTCAATATTTATTTGACTAGTCAACTGTATGGAGGATATATGTTGACTTATAAGCCTAAGATGCTGGAAAAACAAGGAAGCACAGCATTTCCTTTCTTTGGCAACATCTGTATAACTGCTATCTGTGGGGAACTCTGGCTGCTAGGGAAATCACTCTGTTCTATGTATAGCTTTGTTGATTTACATGGTGCTCCAAAAGGCACACACCCATGATTTTCTTTCACCTGAAATATGCTAACAGTCAAACTGTCTAAAACCATGAAATGCTGTCATAGAGGATGGAGAGAAAGGAGGGGAATTTAGATGATTTAGGTAGTTTTTCTTGTTGACCTACTTGGGGTCCTGTCTCAAATTGATTTGAAGGATGGAATCTCCTTATCAGGTCTAAATGTGTGGACTACTGATTGGAACAAGGTAACTCCTATCTCTAGCATTTTAGAGAGCAGTAATATCTTACCCTGCAGAGACTAAGTGGGTTAGCTAAGCTGGCTCTGTTATAGCCCTGAAGAGATTATGGGTTTTATTTCTAAATGGATCTCTTACAGTCACACTGAAAAACAACTTCTTAATTTTTTTAATTTTTATTTTACTTATTATTTTGAGTTTCAGGGCAATTTTTAGATAGAATTAATTGGAGTAACATTGGTTAATAAAATTATATAGTTTCAGGTGTACAGTTATATAATACACCATCTCTATATTGTATTGTGTGTTCACCACCACAAGTCAAGTTCTTTCCACTACCATTTATTCCCCTGTACCCTCTTCTATTTTCCCCACCTCCCATTCCCTTTGGTAATCACCATACTGTGGTTTGTGTCTATGAGTTTTTTCTGCTTAATCCCTTTATCTTTTTACCCAGCTCCCCAAACTCTCCTCCCACCCCCTTTGACAGCCATCAGTCTGTTCTCCGTATCTATGAGTCTTTTTCTGCCTTGTTAATTTATTTTGTTCATTAGATTCCACATGTAAGTGAAATCATATGATACTTGCCTTTCTCTGACTGGCTTATTTCACTTAGCATAATACTCTCCAGGCCCCTCTATACTGTTGGAAAAAGTAAGATTTCCTTCTTTTTTATAGCCAAGTAGCATTCCATTGTGTAAATGTACCACAGCTTTTTTTATTCACTCATGTACTGATGGGCACTTGGGCTGCTTCCAAATTTTGATAATTGTAAATAAAGCTTCAATGAACATAGAGGTGCATATATTCTTTTGAATTAGTGTTTCAGGTTTCCTGGGATATATTTCAAGAAGTGCAATCCTTGGGTCATTGGGCAGTTCAATTTTTTTTTTTATTTTTGGAGGTATCTCCATGTTGCTTTCCACAGTAGCTGCACCAGTATGCATTCCAACCAACAGTACATGAGGGTTCCCTTTCCTCTACATCCTCATGGACACTTGTTTATTGATTTGTTAATGATAGCCATTCTGACAGGTGTGAGGTGATATCTCATTGTAGCTTTAATTTGCATTTCTCTGATGATTAGTGACATTGAGCATCTTTTCATGTGCCTAGTCACCATCTGTATGTCCTCTTAGGAGACATTTCTATTCAGGTCCTTTGCCCATTTTTAAATAGTACTTCTTTTTCTTGGTGTTGAGTTTTGTAAGTTCTTTATAAATTTTGCATGTTAACCCCTTATCATATGAAAAACACATCTTATAAGCAACACATGAGTGACCTAGCTGGGATTTCAAATTTGAGCAGCTGCACAGAACCTCACTGGGGAAGAGTTGCTGAAAAGGACATGTGTCTTTGCAGATGAGTGACTATACATGACATGTTCAAATGCCTCCCAATTTTCCTGGGCTCCTTTATATAAAAATTAGCTCCATAAAGCACTTTCTTCAACAGCTAACACATATAGTGCTCACCATGGGCCTGGCTTGATTGTAAGTGCTTTAGCTCACTTAATCTGCATAGAAACTATAAGATAAAGGCAAAAGAGACCCGGAAACTGGTCCAGGTCACACATAAGTTAATAGGTGGCCAGTTGAAGGAGAAGCCCAGGCAATGGGAGGCAAGTCTTTCACCTTAACTGCTAAGCTGAACTGCATCTTGTTATACTACTGTACTGCATGTCCATCTACCCCCTTCCCCCTCTCTTATCTTTTATAAACATATACAAAGGATTGCTGAATAGTCTGCTCTAACATGGGGAGTCAACCAGAGTCCTATTAAAATGAATTGCCTCATGGATCTAAAGATATTTCTGAACTTTTGGAAATGCCAAAGATACAATCTTTTCAATGGGCAGAGAAGCACATGATGTGACAGAGAGTGTGCTTAAATTACAACATTGAAATTCCCACCTTGATTCTTCTCCAGACCAACTGAGTTTACTGTGGGGAAGTCACTGTTCCTGTCTGGCTTTCATTTTCTTGATGCATCAAATGAAGAACTGGCCCTGAAGATCTCTCCACTCCTTCAGGCTCAAACACTTTATAAGTCCATGGTACAAGATTTGAAGATTTGACAGTGTTAAAGAAAGCAGGTTGCAATTAAGGAAGAATCTTAACCTAGACATTAAATTTGACAGAAGTGTTGTTTCTGCCCTCATTTCCTGAGCAGAAATTCTTCTTTCCTCTGATGGACAATCATTTAGCAGAACAAATGACACCTTATTTGAGTAACAGAACTTGTGAACTACTTGTTTCTAGATGTTTAGTTGATAGTCTGGTATTTGAAGAGGATTAAAAAGAGAAATGGGGACTAATAATTCTGATGTGAAGATATACACATATAGATTTCCTTACAGTCAAAATAATAGGTTGCAGATCATTTTAAAATGAATGCTATTATAATAATGTGTTTGTAAAATCTTTAGTTTCTTGCATATTCTGCCAACCTTAAAATAATTAGAGGTGTGTTGTCTTTCAAAATCAGGCAAGTGTCACTAGTGGATTCAGTAAGAAAGCATTTTACTTTTAAAATGTTTTCACATTAACACTTTTCTCTCAACTTTTGGATCTATGTAGCTTATTACTAAACAAAGAAAAGTTCAAATTATGAAAAAAGCCTTCATTTAAAAATGAGGGGTTTGTAAGCACAACCCTTATGTTCTACTACAATTTTTAAGTTGTGATTAAATTTATAGCTCTATTGCTCTTTAACTGAAGCAATTACTGACTGTAGCCTTGATCTCTTAAATGTCTTTGGAATAAGAGTTACTTTTTATTTTTGAAACAAAGTATATTAAAATTTGTCATAGCTTCTTATTAAAATCCTATATAAGCACAACAAATGGAAGAAACTAAATATAACAATTTAGATTTTGAATTATTTCAACAAATGATTGGTTTGGCAGCTGGTTTTTTCCTACGATGGTATATATTTTCAGAAAAGACAGTTTCTCTGTTAATTTGGGGGCTCTGGCCTTTTGACCCAGAAGTACCATTGAGAGAAAACCTACATGGATCTGAGAGTCAGAGTGGACACGCACTTTAGAGACAATATAGAGAAGCTGGCATGAGCTCCAGCTCTGAAAAGAATTGTGAAGCTGCATCCTGCCAGAGTTTCCTCTCATTCCTGTATTTCTTATCCCTGCAGCTCCATATTGGCAGCAAATGGACTATTCTTTGGTACACTTGCTGTACATTCTTTCCCACAATGATTGCTCTTTTTTATTTTTCTATCTCCTTCATCCCCCTTTCAGTACCTTTTTTTCCATCTAACTCACCTGGTTTTCCTTTTCCCTCCCCATGCCTTTCTTCATCTGAACATCTCTTTTTCTCTGTAAATTCTTCTCCACCTAGCTAATTTATGGGAGAAAGCAAACAACAAAACTATGGGAACAATCATTGATCCCTGAGCTAAAGGGAAACGTCATTTCATCATTATCACCAGATTGATTTTGTACGTGTTTTCCTCCATGATGAAGCAGTATGATTTCAGAACTCAATTTAACTATGGAAATAAATTAATTTATCTGCTGTTGATTGGGGCAACAATGTCAGAGGCTTAAGGGCAGTCAAATAAGATAAAGAATACCAGACAAAGGAGCACTGTTCTGGTGACCCTCACACAACTAATTCAATTGTATACTTATTAGTGAGCTTGGACAGTTGCTAGGTGCAGAGGAGACAGCCCCACACTCACAGTCTAGTAGGGAAACAGTTGTAAACAAATATCTACAATATAGTGATAAGTGATAAGGGCTGATTTAAATGGATTTCTGAGTGTAAAACAAAGTAACCAAGTACACCTTCAGCTGAGAGAGGGAAGATCTCAGAGAACACCTTTCAGGAGAGACCTGGAAGAAACAGAAAGCAAAAATCACTCCGTGGGTCTATAGCAGAGAAGATGTAGACACTCCAGACAGAGAGACCACCTGAGCAGAGGTACTATTACACACAAGGCATGGCTAAGAAATAAGGTATTGTACAAATTGGTAAGGTACAAATTGGGAGTGGCAGGAGACACACCTGGAAAGGTCAGTAGGACAATGTCAGAGGCTAAAGGGTGGTCAAATAAGATAAGGAATGAAAAAATGAGTTGGATTTTTAAGTTAAGAATTCATAGATAATCTTACTGTAAAGAACTTCAGGAAAGTAGTAGAAGAAGAAAACAATATTATCAGAATGCTGAAAAATGTGTGGGACTTGAGGAAATCAAGATATAGTTGTTCTGCCCTCATCCATGGTTTTACTTTCCATGGTTTCAGTTACCTGCAGTCAGTCTTGATCTAAAGAATATTAAAGGGAGAATTCCAGAAATAAACAATAAGTTTTAAATTATGTTTCATTCTGAGTAGTGTGATGAAAGTTCATGATGTCTTGCACCATCAGCCCTAAACATGAATCATCCCTTTGTCCAGCATCCCTATGCTGTGTAAGTTCCCTACCCATTAGTCATTTAATATCTGTCTTGGTTATTAGGTCAACTCTCTTAGTATCACAGTGCTTATGTTCAAGTAACCCATATTTTACTTAGTAACGACCCCAATGTGCAAGAGCAGTGATGTTAGCAATTTAGATATGCCAAAAAGGAGCCCTAAAGTGCTCCAAGTGAAAATGTGAGAGTTTTCAACTTAATAAGGAAACCAAAAAAAAAAAAAAAATCACATGCTGAGGCTGCTAAGATCTATTTGTAAAAACAAATCTTTTATTAGTAAAATTTTGAAATAAAAAATTGTGCTCATTTTGCTGTCTCACCTTGACTTGCAAAAGTTATGGGCACAGTGTGTAATAACTACTTATTTAAGGTGGGAAGACATTAAATTTATGGGTACTAGACATCGACAGAAAATGTGTTTCAATTGATGGCAATGTGTTGCACCTTAAAGCATTGGGTCTATATGAAGACTTCAGCAAGGGACCCCCAGAAACAAGTGACCACAATTACATAACTTTCATTATAGTACAAGGGGGGACCAGAAAAAAAACCAGAATTATCTTCTGGAGAGTGGGCCCCTTGTAGTACAGACTTCCCCCACCAAGTGAGTATGCAAGGAACCCATCTGTGTCAGTGTGCCAGCTGGCATTCTTGTGAGAGGCTGCATTCAGCTCCAGTGAATTTTTATTTGAAGACTCTCAATGTATTTGCCCATTTTATGATGGGTAATTTTTGAGTACACCTGTCCACTCCTGTGCTGAGTGGTCAGCAGTTTTTGACCAAAACCAGCATGACCCTACTTTCCCTATTTCCCTGATTTTGTCCTGAGCAAAAATCGGGGAAATTGATTCTTTTTGTTTGCTTCCCAGGATGAAAAAAGTCCTTAAAGGGAAACATTTTGCTGATGTGGAAGAGGTGAAACAAAACGGCAAAAGCACTAAAAGGCATCAAAATTGATAAGTTCAAAAACTGTTTTGAGCAGTGGGAAAAACTTCTCAGTTTGTGTATTACATCAAATAAAGAGTACTTTGAAGGTGACTGAGGTTTAAATATGTAAGAATAAAGACACACTTTTTATAAATAAATTCTGGTTTTTGTTCCACCTTATATATTGTTATAATTGTTCTATTGTATTATTATTGTTGTTAATCTCATACTGTGCTTAATTTATATAAATTAAAATCGATCATAGTTATGCAGATGTACAAAAAATCATAATTATATGAGGTTTGGTGCTATATGCACTTTCAGACATGCATTAGGGTTACTGGAATGTACCCCCCATGGAAAAGAGGAGACTATTATTGTGGTGGGTATATAGGCCAGCATTTCTCAAACCCTGTAATACTGAGAACATTCTGCACTGTATAATTATTTAGAACCCCCAAAGCTTTTGTTTTTGTGGGTTATACCTATCAATAGTAGTCGTTTTAGAAATTAAAACTGCAAACTTTAAAAAGGTCATTAATGCAGCAAAAATAACAAATACATTATAGACAACATAAATAATAGATTGCATGAAAAGTAAAACATTTTTCAAAATATAAGAGTTTCTTTTGAGGTTAAGGAATTATTCCAAAGTTAATTGTGCTGATGAACACAAATCTGTGAATATACTAAAAATTATGTAATTACATATAGTAGATGTATAAATTGTATGGTGTATGAATTATATTTCAATAAAAAGGTTAAAAAATACTAACCATGGGTTCTTAATATATGCATTTATGTGAAGATTAAAGCATCAAGTTGTGAACACTAAATAATTAAAACTAATTACTTAATCTCACTTTCCTCTCAAACACAAACAGAAAAAATATAAATAGAAAATAATGAGGCTGACTTCCAGCCAAGATGGAGGCATAGGTAGATACCCTTTGCCTCTTTGAAAAACCAAAAGAGGACAACAATAAATTTAAAAACAAACCCAGAACTGCCAGAAAATCAAACTGTATGGAAGTCTGACAACCAAGGAGTTAAAGAAGAAATATTCATCCAGACCGGTAGGAGGGGTGGAGTCCTGCAGCTGGGGTGGAGAGGACTCCTGGCAAGGCAGCAACCAGAGGACAGAGGCAAGCAAGACTGTGGCTAGCAGACTAGGTGAGGTGGTGGCTTGCGGAATGGCAGTCCCATATTTTTGTGCAGATAAAACAAAAGGAACAAGTAGGAGCAAGACAGACCACCAGTGTGAGAAAATAAAGCCTCAAAACCTCTGACTGAAAAAACCTGAGGGGGTTGAGATGGCAGGAGAAACTGCCAGCCTCACAGGGGAGTTTGTTGGAGAGACCCACAGGGTTCTAGAACATACACAAACCCACCCACTGGGGAATCAGCACCAGAAGGGCCCAATTTGCTTGTGGGTAGCAGGGGAAGTGACTGAAATCCTGAAGAGAGTAGAGCAAGTGCCATTGTTCCCTCTCAGACCCCTTCCCCACACACAGCACCACATCGCAGAAACATAGGTTTCCCCATCCTGGGGAATATCTAGGCTTCTGCCCCTTACTAAGAAACAGGTACGATGAGACAAAAAAAAAAGTCCCAAATGAAAGAACATATCAAAACCCCAGGAAAATACAACTCAGTGGTGAAGAGATAGCCAACCTATCAGATGTAGAGTTCAAAACACTGGTAATCAGGATGCTCACAGAATTGGTTGAGTATGGTCAGAAACAGAGGAAAAAGTGAAGGCTATGAAAAGTAAAATAAAGGAAAATGTACAGAGAGCCAACAATGATGTGAAGGAAACTGGGACTAAAATCAATGGTTTGGAGAAGAAGGAAGAAATAAACATTTAACCAGAACAGAATGAAGGAACAAGAATTCAAAAAAGTGAGGAGAGGCTTAGGAACCTCTGGGACAAAATTAAATGTTCTACCATCAGAATCATAGGGGTTCCAGAAGGAAAAGAGGAAGAGCAAGAAATCCAAAACTTATTTGAACAAATAATGAAGGATAACTCCCCTAATCTAACAAAGGAAATAGGTTTCCAGGTAGTCTAGGAAGCTCAGAGAGTCCCAAGAAAGTTGGACCCAAGGAAACAAACATCAAGGAGCATCATAATTACATTACTCAAGATTAAAGATAAGGGGGAAATCTTAAAAGCAGCAAGAGGAAAGGAAACAGTTACCTACAAAGGAGTTTCCATAAGGCTATCAGCTGATTTCTCAAAAGAAAACTTGCAGGCAAGAAGGAGCAGGAAAGATGTATTTGAAGTCATGAAAGGCAAGGTCCCACATCCAAGATTACTCCATCCAGCAAAGCTATCATTTAGAATTGGAGGGCAGATAAAGGGCTTCCCAGAAAAAATAAATTAAAGGAGTTCATCATCACCAAGCTCTTATTATGTGAAATGTTAAAGGGAGTTATATAAGAAAAAGAAGATGATCAGAAATATAGACAGTACAATGACAACAAACTCACAACTATCGACAACTGAACCTTAAAAAAAAAACCAAACAACTAAGCAAAAAACTAGAACAGGAGAAGAATCACAGAAATGGAGATCACATGGGGAGTTATCAGTGGGGAAGGGAAGAGGGGAAAGGTACAAGGAATAAGTAGAATAAGTGGTATTAGAAAATAGGGGAAGGTTAAGAACAGTATAGGAAATGGAGAAGCCAAGAACTTATATGTATTACACATGGACATGAACTAAGGTGGAGGAATGAGGGTGGGAGAGGGTGAGCAGGATGGAGGGGAATAAAGAGGGAAATGGGAGAACTATAATACCATAATCAATAAAGTATATTTTTTAAAAAAGAGAAAAAGTCCTCAAAAACCCCAACTTAAAAATTGACAAAGAATTTGAAAAGACATTTCTCCAAAGAAGATGCACAAATGGCCAGTAAGCATATCACAAGAGGCTCAACATTACTAATCATTAAAGAAATGCAAATGAAAAATGCAGTGAGGTAACAATTTATAGTCATTAGAATGAATATTATCAAGAACAAACAAAACAAAACCAGGAAAAAACAAATATTGTTGAGGAAGTGGAGAAATTAGAACATTTGTCCATTGTTAACATAAAATGGCTCACCCACTGTAGAATAGTATGGTAATTCTGTAAAAAAATTAAACAAAAAATTACAATATGATCCAGCAACTCCACTCGGGAGAATACCCAAAAGAAGTAAAAGCAGAGACTTGAACAGATATTTGTACAACCATGTCCATTACAGCATTATTCACAATAGCTAAAAGGTGGAAGCAAACCAACTGTCCATCAACAGATGATCAAAAACCAAAATGTATATTCACACATCTGAGTGTTATTCAGCCTTAAAAAGAAAATTCTGACTCACTATGCTTCAACCTGGATGAACCTTGAAAATAGTATGTTAAGTGAAATAAACCAGTCATGAAAGGACAAATACCATAATGTATGATTACACTTATATGAGCTACCTACAAAAGTCAAATTCATAAAGATATTAAGTCAAATTGTAGTTTCCAGGGACAAGATGAAGGAGAAAATGCAGAGTTGTTGTTTAATGGGTATAGAGTTTCAGCTGGGGAAGTAGAAAAAGTTCTGGAGATGGATAGTGGTGATAGTTGAACAACACTTTAGATATACTTAATGGCACAGAATTGTACACCTAAAAATGGTTAATTTTAAAGCTATGTGTATTATACTATGGTAAAAGAATAAAATTTTAAAATAATAGAAAGCCAATTCAATTAAAATATGGGCTAAGATATACAAATAACCAAAAGTTCATTAAAAAGATTCTCAGTGTCATTAGTCGTCAGGGAAACACAAAACCCACAATAAAATACTTCTTCACAGCCATTAGGATGGCTATAATCAAGAAGATAGATAATAAGTGTTGACAAGGATGTGTAGAAATTGAAACCCTTATACACTACTGGTGGAAATGTAAAATGATGCAGACACTTTAGAAAACAGTTTGGCAGTTCCTCAAACAGGTAAAAAACATAGACTTACCATATGATACAGCAATCCCACTCCTAGGTGTATACCCAAGGAAAACATAAAAACACACATCTACAAAAAACTTGAACTTAAATGTTCATAGAAGCATCATAATAACAAAAACAATCCAAATGTTCACCAACTGATGAATGAATAACTAAAATGTGATATACAAAAAACAGAATATCATTCTGCTATAAAAAGCAATAATGTACTATCACATGCTAAAACATGGATGGACATTTGAAAACATCATCATAAGGAAAAGAAGCCAGTCACAGAGGACCACATATTGTATGATTCCATTCATACAAAATATCTAGAATAAGCAAATCTGTAGAGACAGATAATGTATTAATGGTTGCCTAGGGCTAGTGGTGTTGGTAAGAATAGATCACTATGGACTCTCTAGAATGGCTAGAATGAAACAGACTGACAATAACAAGTGTTAACAAAGATGTGGAGCAACTGGAAACTTTATGCATATATGGTGGAAATACAGAATGGTACAGCCACTTTGGAAAAGAGTTGATGGTCTCTTAGAAAGTTGAGCACACACATACCTATAACCCAACAATTCAACTCAAGAGAAATGAGAAGTATCCACCCAAACTTGTACACATATGTTCATAGCAATTTTATTCATAATAATAAAAAACTAGAAACACTGCAATATCATCTACTAATGAATCAAAAAATAAATGTGTATATATTTATGTAATAAAATATTACTCAACAGTGGAAATTGAGGAAATATTAATATATGAAACAACATGGATAAATCTCAAAAACATTACATGAGGGAACTCATGCTCAAGATATTATGTGTGATAATATATATATATATATATATATATATTAAATCATAATTACAGAGACAAAAAGCAGATATGCAGGTTTGGGGTAGGAGTAGGAATTGACTTCAAATGGGCACCAAAGAACATTTTGAGGAGATGAAAATGTTCTGAAACTGAAATGAGAATTTGGGACAACTGTATAAATTTACAGAAAATTACTGAGTTGCAGACAAGATGGATTTTATTGTGTGTAAGTCATACCTCAATGAACTTTTAGGAAAAAAAAGAAAAGGGGTAATAAAATCTTACATCATCATTTTATTTGCACAAGGGAAAGTAGAATACCTCTTCCTAATGGCCCACACTTAATTAACCTCAAGGAAAACAGCCTCGTTTTTAAAAACTATATATTTTATTGATTATACTATTATAGTAGTACCATTTTTCTCCCCTTTATACTCCTCCACCCTGTACCTCCTCTCCTACCATCATTCCCCTACCTTAGTTCATGTCCATAGTCATAAATATAAATTCTTTGGCTTCTCCATTTCCCATACTATTCTTAACCTCTGTCTGTTTTGTACCTGCCATTTATGCTTCTTATTCCTTGTATCTTTCCTCCATTTCCTCCCTCCTTCTCCCTGCTGACAACACTTCATGTGATCTCTATTCCTGTGAATCTGTTCCTGTTCTAGTTGTTTGCTTAGTTCATTTTTGTATTTGTTTTTGTTTTTTTAGGTCAATTGTTGATAGCTGTGAGTTTGTTTTCATTTTATTGTTCATATTTTTATCTTCTTTTTATTTAGATAAGTCTCTTTAACATTTCATATAATAAGGGCTGGGTGATGATGAACTCCTTTAATTTGACCTTATCTGGAAAGCACTTCATCTGCACTTCCATTCTAAATGATAGTTTTGCTGGGTGGAGTAATCTTGGATGCGAGTCCTTGTCTTTCATGAGTTCAAATACTTCTTTCCAGCTCCTTCTTGCATGTAAGGATTCTTTTGAGAAATTAGCTGATAGTTTTATGGGAACTCCTTTGTACATAACTCTCCTCTTTCCTCTTGCTGCTTTTAAGATTCTCTCCTTATCTTTCATCTTGGATAATGTAATTATAACGTGTTTTGGTGTGTTTCTCTTTGGGTCCAACTTCTTTGGGACTCTGGGCTTCCTGGGCTTCCTTTGCCAGATGGGAAAGTTCTCCTTCATTATTTGTTCAAGTAAGTTTTCAATTTCTTGCTATTCCTCTTCTCCTTCTGGCACCCCTATGATTCTGATGGTGGAATGTTTAAGTTTGTCCCAGAGTTTCCTAAGCTTCTTCTCATTTATTTGAATTCTTGTTTCCTCATTCTATTCTGGTTGAATGTTTATTTCTTTCTTCTTCTCCAAACCATTGATTTAAGTTACAGTTTCCTTCACTTTTGGTTCCCTTTTATTTTACTTTTCATAGCCTTCACTTTTTCCTCTGTTTCTGACCATACTCAACCAATTCTATGAGCATTCTGATTACCAGTGTTTTGAACTCTACATCTGATAGGGTGGCTATCTCTTCACCACTGTGTTGTATTTTTCTGGAGGTTTGATCTGTTCTTTCATTTGGAACATTTTTTTTTTGTCTCATGGTACCTGTTTCTTAGTAAGGGGCAGAAGCCTAGGTATTCCCCAGGATGGGGAAACCTATGTTTCTGTGATGTGGTGCTGTATGTAGCAGAGGGGTCTGAGAGTGAACAATGGCACTTGTTCAGCTCTCTGCTTGCTTTCAATCACTTCCTCTGCTACCCACAAGCAAATTGGGCCCTTCTGGTGCTGACTCCGCAGTGGGTGGGTTTGTGTATGTTCTAGAACCCTGTGGGTCTCTCCAACAAACTCCCCTGTGAGGCTGGCAGTTTCTCCTGCCATCTCAACCCCCTCAGGTTTTTTCAGTCAGAGGTTTTGAGGCTTTATTTCCTCACACTGGAACCCTGGGTTGTGTGGTTTGCCTCACTCCCCAGTTGTTTCTCCAGGTTTATCCACACACGAATGTGGGACCACCTGCTCCTCTAGCTGCTGCCTCACCCAGCCACCACTTAGCCACTGGTCCTCTCCACCCCAGCTGCAGGACTCCACCCCTCCTACTGGTGAGGATGAATATTTCTTCTTTAACGCCCTGGTTGTCAGACTTCCATACAGTTCAGTTTTCTGGCAGTTCTAGTTTTTTTGTTGTTTTTAAGTTTGTTGTTGTCCTTCTTTTGCTTATGTGAGAAGGCACAGTGTATCTACCTACACATCTATCTTGGCCAGAAGTTTGAGCAGGTTTTCTAAGTTGTCTTTTTGTTATCGCGTTGAGTTCTTTATTCTAGAGATAAGTCCCTTATCCAAGATATGATTTGCAAAATTTTTCTTTCATTCTTTGCATTGCCTTTTCCCCCCTAATAGTGTCCTTTGAAGTACATTTTTTTTATTTTGAAGTTAAATTTATTACTGTTTTCCATTGGTTGTTTGTCCTTTTTTCCCCACATATAGAACTATTGCATTATCCAAGCTCACAAAAATTTAAATATGTTGTTTCTTAAGTATTTATAGTTTTAGCTATTACATTTAGGTATTTAATTAATTTTGAATTATTTTTTTGTAAGATAAGGTAAGGGAGCACCTTTATTTTTGGTATGTGGGTATACATTTGTCCTAGCACCATTTCTTGAAAATACAATACTTTCCCCATTGACTTGTCCTGGAACACTTGTCAAAATTCAGTTGACTACAGTGTCAGGCCTTATTTCTGGACTCTTAATTCTATTCCATTGAACTATATGTTTAGCCTTTGCCAGTGATACACTGTCTTGCTGACAAGTATTCTGTCATAAATTTTGAACTAAGAAGTATAATTCCTCCAGCCTTGTTCTTCTTTTCTAAGATTATTTCAGCTGTTTTTGGTCCTTTGAATTTCCATATGAATTTTGGGATCAGCTTATAAATTTCTTCTAATAAGCCAGTTGGGAATTAATAAGAATTGAGCTGGTCTGTAAATCATTTGAGAAGTATTACTATCTCAGCAATGGTAAGCCTTCCATAAACATGGGCTATTATTTCATTTATTTAGAAGTTTTAAAATTTCTTTCAACAATGCGTTGTAGTTTTCAGAGTACAAATTTTGCACTGTTTTTGTTATTCCTGAACATTTTATTATTTTTGAGGCTATTCTAAGTGGAAAATTTTCTTAATTTCATTTTTAGTTCTATGTTTACTCATAACCACAACAAACCCAATATCTGGACTTCATTTCTTTTTTGACTTTATTTTATTGTATTGTATTTTTATTGAGCTTTTTGGGGTGACATTGGTTAATAAAAGTATATAGGTTTCAAGTATACAATCTCCTAATACATCGTGCGTATATTGTATTGTGTGTTCACCACCCAAAGTCAGGTCTCCTTCCAATACGGTTTATTCCTCCCTGTACCCTGTTCTACTGCCCACCCCTCTTTCTCTTGGTAATCACCATACTGTTGTCTGTGTCTATGAGTTTTTTTCCACTTAATTCCTTCACTTTTTTCACCCATCGTCCAACTTCCCTTTTCTCTGATAGTTGTCAGTCTGTTCTATCTACCAGTCTGTTTCTATTTTGTTTGCTAATTTATTTTGTTCACTAGATTCCACATATGAGTGAAAGCATATGGTACTTGCCTTTCTCTGACTGGCTTATTTCACTTAGCACAATACTCTCCAGGTCCATTCATGCTGTTGCAAAAGGTAAGATTTCCTCCTTTTTTAAAGGCCAAGGAGTATTTCATTGTGTGAATGTGCCACAGCTTTTTTACCCACTCACTCACTGATGGTCATTTAGGCTGCTTCCAAGTTTTGGTTATTGTAAATAATGCTGCAATAAACATAAGGTGCACATATTCTTTCTAATTATTGTTTCAGATTTCTTCGACAATATTCCCAGAAGTGGAGTTGCTGGGTTATAAGGAAATTCAATTTCTAATTTATTTTACTTTATTTTTTCTATTACCATTTAGCCCCCTTATATCCTTTGCCTCTGCAATCACTACTCTGTTCATATCTATGACTATTTTTTCCTTTGTGCTCAATTTCTCCAATCCCTAACCTCCTCCCCACAACTGTCATCCTTCTCTCTGAGTCTGTCTCTATTTTGCTCATTAGTTCAGTTCATTAGATTCCACATGTGAATGAAATCATATGGTATTTGTCTTTCTTTGAGTGGTTTGTTTCACTTAGCATAATGTTCTACAGGTCCATCCATACTGTCACAAATAGTAAAATTTTCCTTTTTTTTATAATGACCCAATAGTATGCCATTGTGTAAATGTGCATAGTTGTTTTATCCACTCATCTACTGATGGAAACAGGCTGCTTCCAAAGCTTGATTGTTATAACTGCAGTGAACATAGGGGTGCTTACGTTCTTCTGAATTAGCGTTTTGTGCTCTTTTGGATATATTCTCAGAAGTGGGATTGCTGGGTGAAAAGGCAGATCCATTTTTAATTTTTTGAGGTAGCTCTATACTGCTTTCCACAGTGGCTGGACCAGTCTGCATTCCCACCAACAGTGCACTAGGGTTTGTTTTCTTTCACATCCTCTCCAGCACTTGTTTTTTGTTGATATCTTTTTTCCTTTTTTCTTTTAATTTAATTGTTCAAGTACAGTTTTCTGTTTTTTACTCCCATCCCAGCCATCCCTTCACAGGAACCTAAACAACAAAACAAACAAACAAGCAAAATATAACCAAAGACACTGAAATAAAGAACAGGCTGACCAGAGGGGAGAGGGGGGAGAATGTCAGAGGAAAGGGGGAAGGGTTTATAGGAACGAGTATAAAGGACACATGTTGATGTCTTAATGGTAGCCATCCTGGAAAGGTGTGAGGTGATATCTCATTGTGGTTTTAGTTTGCATCTCTCCAATAATTAGTGATATTGTACATTTTTGTATGTCCATTGGTCACTTGTATGTCCTCTTTTGAGAAGTGCCCATTTGGTTTCTTTGTCCATTAATTAATTGGATTGTGTTTCCTGTTGGTTTTGAGTTGAATGTGTTCTTTACATATTTTGAAAATTAAACCCTTATTAGATATATATACATATCTAATATATGTATTATATTATATATACTATATATGCTTTTGCATATATATATGTGAATATGATCTCCTCTACCAGGAGTTCCCTTCCCATATTGTTGATTTTTTTTTTTTTGCTGTCAGTAGCTTTTTGGTTTGATGTAGTCCTATTTGTTTATTTTCTTTCATTTTCCTTGCCCAGGGAGATGTATCAGAAAAATATTGTTATGAGAAATATCCCAGATTTTACTGCCTATGTTTTTATTTACGATGTTTATGGTTTCAAGTCTACCATTAAGTTAATCCATTTTTAGTTTCTTCTTGTGTATAGTATAAGACAGTAGCCTAGTTTCATTTTTTACCCTGTACTTGTTCTATTTGTCCAACACCATTTATTGAAAAGACTGCCTTTACTCCATTGTATGCTCTTGCCTCCTTTGTCAAATATTAATCGACCATATAGGTGTGGGTTTGTTTCTATTCTCTCTGTTCTGTTCCAGTGATCCATATCTCTGTTTCTATGCCAGTACTATGATTTTTGGTTGATTTGTAGTATAGTTTGGTATCATGAAGCATGATTTCTCCTATTGTGTGCTTCTTTAACAAAATTTCTCTGGCGATTCTGGGTCTCCTGTGGTTCCATATAGATTTTTGGAATATTTGTTATAGCACTGTGAAATATGCCATTGGTATCTTGATAGGAATTGCTTTGAATCTATAGATTGCTTTGGACAGTATGGATATTTTAATGGTGTTAATTCTTTTTATCAATGTACTGGGTACTGAGTAATAATTTTTTGAGTACAGGTCTTTTCCATCCTTGGTTAAATTTATTCCTAGGTATTTTTGATGCAATTGTAAATGGGATTTTTAAAATTTTCCCTTTCTGATAGTTCACTGTAGATGTATATAAATGCATCTGGTTTCTGGCTATTAATTTTGTATCCTGCTACTTTACTGAATTCACTTTTCAGTTGTAGCAGTTTTTTGTGTGGAATCTTTGAGGTTCTCAATGTATAGTGTCACATCATCTACAAATAGACAGATTTGTTTCTTCCTTTTTAATTTTGATTCCTTTTACTTCTTTCTTAATTTTTGTTTGATTGCCATGGCTAGGACTTCCAGTGCTATTTGAATAAGAGTGGTGAAAGTGAACAGCCCTGTATTATTTCTGATATTAAGGGTAATGTTTGTAGTTTTTGCCGGTTGAGTATGATGTTGGCATTTGGTTTGTCGTATATGGCCTTTATTATGTTTAGGTATGTATCTTATATTCCCACTTTGCCAACAGTTTTTATCATAAATGGGTGCTGAATTTTATCCCATGCTTTTTATGCATCTAATGATATCATCTTTTAATTTTAGCATTCATTTTGTTTATGTGGTATATCATATTTATTGATTTGCAAATATTGTGCCAAGCTTGCATCCCTGGAATAAATCCCACTTGATCATTGTGTATGATTGCTTTAATGCACTGCTGGATCCAAGTTGCTAATATTTTGTTGAGAATTCTAGCATCTGTCTTCATCAGAGATAATGGCTTATAATTTTAAATCTATGTTATCCAGCATGTCATTTAAAGCAACTGCTTCTTTGTTTAATTTCTTTCTGGAAGATCTTTCCATTGATGTCAATAATGTTTTAAAATCCCCTACTATGACTGTATTACTAACAATCGCTTCTTTATGTCTATCAAGATTTGCTTTATATATATAGGTCATCCTATTTTGGATACATAAACATTTACACGAATTATAATATCTTGCTGGATTTATCATTATGATATCATTATGTTGGATTTTGCATTTATCATTATGTTGTGCCCTTCTTTGTCTCTTACCATAGCCTTTAAAAAAAATTTCTCACCTGAAGACATGCTTACTGATTTTAGAAAGGAGGGAAAGGAGAGAGTGAGGGAGAGAAACATTGGTGTGAGAGAGAACTATCAATCAGCTTCCTCTCATATGAACCCCAATAGAGGACCAATCCTATAACCTAGGCCCTGACTGCGATTTGAATCTGTGAACTTTCAGTTTGTGAGACAGTTCTCCTAACAACTGACCACACTGGCCAGGGCTAGCCTTTATTTTAAATTTCATTTTGTCATAAGTATTGCTACCCCACATTTTTCCCATTTCCATTTTTATGAAATATCTTTTTTCATCCCTTTACTTTTAGCCAGTGTATATCTTTCCTTTTGAGGTGGGTCTCTTGTAGACAGCACACATACTGGTCTTGTTTTCTTATCCATTCAGCTACCCTATGGTTTTGATTGATGCATTTAAGATACTTACATTTAAAGTGATTTTGATGGATATATATTTATTGCTATTTTATTCTCTTAACTATGTTCCTCTTTTTTTCTTTTTCTTAAACAAGATATGTTAACATTTCTTGTAATAATGGCTTCATGAGAACAAACTCCTACAGGTTTTTCTTGTCTGAGAAGCTCTTTATTTCTCCTTCAATTTTAAATGTAGCCTTGCTGAGTAAAGTAGTCTTGTAGGTCCTTGCATTTCATCACTTTGAATATTTCATGCCAATCTTTCCTGACCTGAAATGTTTCTATGGAGAAATCAGCTGACAGTCCTGTGGGAGCTTTCTTGTAGGTAACTGATTCTCTTCCTCTTATGGCTTTGAAGATTCTTTCTTTGCTTTAACCTTTGCTGTTTTAATTATGATATATTTTATTGTTGATCTCCTTGGAGTCTGGGACCTTTTGTACTACCTTGACACTTGTGTTTCTTTTTCTCCCCACAGTTAGGAAAGTTTTCAGTCATTATTTCTTCAAATAGGTTCTTGATACCTTGTTCTCTCCTTTCTCTTTCTGGTACCCCTATGATGTGGATATTGTTATGCTTCATGGTGTCGCAAATGTCCCTTGAACTATCCTCATTTTTAAAAATTCTTTTTTCTTTTTTGCTGTTCTGATTGAATGTTTTTTGCTACCTTGTCTTTCAAATGGCTGAAATGATCCTTTGCTTCAGCTAACCTATTGTTTATTGTTTCCAGTGTATTCTACATTTCATATATCGTATTCTTTATTTCTGACTGGCTCTTTTTTATGATTTCATGCTGCTGTAGTTCTCAATAAATTTTTTGAAGTTCTCATCAAGTTCCTTTGGCATTCTTATAACCATTTTTTTTTTTGAACTCTATGTCTGGTAAATTGCTTGCCTCCATTTCATTTACCTCTTTTTCTGGAGATTTATTCTGCTTGATTTTTTTAAATCGTTTTGGGCATGTGTCATTGTCTCCCCATTTTGATTGCCTCCTTTTGTTTGTTTCTAAGTATTAGGTAGATCTGCTATCACTTCCAGTCTTGGTAGAGTCGATCATATGTAGTAGATGTCCTCCAAGACCCAGTGACTCAGTCTTTTTGATCACCTGAGCTGGGTACTCAGGAATGTCCCTTGTATGGGTTATGTTGACCCTCTTGTTGCAATTGAGTCTAGATTGCTTTTAGCCTATCCATGTGTGTGTTTAACCTTCAGGTTGGCTGACTGTGAAGATCAACTATGGTCACAGTATACAAGCTGCTGCACAGGTGCTGACTACAAGAAGAAGAATTCACCTCAGCAGAGCCTGATGTCTGCCAAGATCTTTTGGATATGTTGCTTGTGAAGCTTATCAGATCTTGCTCTGAAGCTGGTCACTGAGTGAGTTATTTCTGGGGCCTCCTGGGTGGGGCTCTGCTGCAAGCTAATGTTGGATACTGCCTTTGACTGACCCTGGACAAACTGTTAGGAACTACAAAGTGATCCACAATTTGTGGCTGATCTGTAGGGACTGGGTGTGCTCAGAAAGGACAAAGCTGTGCACCAAGGCTGGCCTTTACTAGCATTGGGCCTGAGGGCAGGTCAGCAAAGTCCCAAGGCACTGGCTCCACCTTCTTCCACCTTTTGGCTTCCTATTAGCTTCAGTTACTGAAAGATCCTCTAGTAGTACTCAAGTTCCATGAAGTAGGTTCTCAGTGAATAAACAGGTAGAGGCAAGCATTGTTCACCAGAATTATACAGGTTCAAAGTTGGTACCAGTGCTGGGTTTGAGGCTACTTAGCAAATGTCCCAGGGTATACCAAATCTAGCTGCCATCTACTGGGTGCTCACACACCTTTGTGGGTAGGCAAGGCCATCAGAGTTTATCAGGCCCCAACTGACCAAGATTTGACTGTGTGAAGGGAGAGCTCTGCACCAATCAAGCATGTGAGAAAAACATTGGCCCCCAGCCTAGAGCCGCCCAATTCAGTGTATCCCAGATTCTGCCAGAAGGCAAATTTCAGTAGGATTAGACCACCAGGTATGGGAAGGATAGAGCTAGTGAATCTCCCATGAGGGGAAGGTGCCAGTCAGGCTTGGGGAAAAGTAGGAGTGGTCCTCACTCTATAGCCTTACAACTCAGTCTGTCCCAGATTCTGCTAGGTGCCATATTTCAGCAGGGCAGAGCTGCTGGGAGTCAAGAGGGTAGGGCTATTGGATCTCTTGTTGGGGGTGGTGTTGGTCAGGCTTGGGGCAAGGGGGTGTGGCCCCTACCCTAGAGCCATCACACAACTCAATCTGTCTCATATTATGCCTAGAATTCAGCAGGGTAAAGCCACCAGGAGCTGAAAGGGTGGGGCCTCTGGGAGTCCAAAGCATGTGGCTACTGGATCTCCTATGAGGAGAAGGCACCAGTCAGGTTCACGAGAATGTAGGGGGAATGGCCTCCCCTACCCCAAAGCAACACAACTCAGTTACTGAAAGCCCCCAAGTCAGCCTGGACCTCTACACCCCAGCCCAGGCCCTGAATTCTCAGCAGGGCACAAACTCCACAGGGTAGGGTGACAGGGAGTCCAGAGGGTGGGTTATTGCATTTTCTCAGGCTGATGACATAAGTAAGGGAGTGCTCTACCCAAGAAAGATGGTGTCTGTGGTATGGGAAGGGTCCTGCTGGCTGTCCCCTCAGCTTTCTCCCCAGAGCCACAAACCCCAGTCTCTCCTCATGTGACACTAATCCACTCTACCCTCCCTCTGCCAAAGCCCAAGATGAGTGGCTGTGAATGCAGTTTTGTACATTAGTCCTTTAAAAGGCACCTGTGTCTCTAGCAGAGTCTCATTTCTCTTTGGTAGACAGAAACTCCTCTGATTTTTACAGTCAGATGGTATGTGGGGACCTCTTCCTGGCTCTGGTCCTCTGGGTTGGGGATCCCAGCTTGAGACTGAGACTCCACCCTCCTCAGGGGAAACCTTTGCAACTGAGATATCCCTCCAGAACCACAGCCACTGCCCATGGGAGCAGGGCCACCTCTTTGTGCATCTCCGCCCTTCCTACTAGTCTTGATATGGCTTTGTCTATAAATCCTTCGTAATAAGACTTCTTTTCAGCTAGTCTTCAGTTGGTTATTCAGGTTGATAATTTTGTGTTTTAATTGTAACTCCAGTGTGGTTCTGGAAGGAGGTTAAGTGTAATGTCCACCTATTCCACTGCCATCCTGTTAATTTGGGCTTTGTTTCTTGATTAAGAAAGAAAGCTTCAGATGAACAAATTTCAATTCATTCTGAAATTCTTATGTATGACTCAAAGATAAAATTACAAAATTGATTCAATTGTTTTAAAGATCTCAGATGGTAAGACTAGAACACATTTGACATCTTGTTTGAGTACATGCATCTAATATTCAGATTAAGAAGAACCAGAAATATGAATACACTAGCAGGATGGTACAGCTTCCTGGAAGTGCAGTTAGAGAAAGGTCATGTGGTCACAGGGAGGACACAGAAGCCAATAGCCTGTCCCCAAGTGATACTCTGGTGATGTTGCATAAGGTTTTTACCTCTTTACACCTCAACTGCTCGTCTTAAAAAAAATAACAGTTTATATGGTATGTGCACAGTGGTCTCCAAACTGAGGTTCCCATATTTTATTAGATAAACTGCTATGATACAAAAAGAAATGATAAGAACTCCTATTTGTTTATTTATATCACTTTTATTTGCATTTTTGTAGTATTATTTTTGTTTGTAAGTAACCATAATATAATGTTTGGTGGTAATATTTGCAAACTTACATTAAATTATCAAACACAATTTGTCTGTTCATGCTCAGTTTTTTACTGATGGAGACTGTTGGCTTAATTCAGTGCTTAGCACATGGCAAGTGCTCAGTAAATGTTTGAGATTGTCAAATTAGTATTTATAATTGTCATCATATCATTACAAGTAAGTATAAAAAGATGAGTTATGCTCATTTGGTTTATTGTCTTGCCATCATTGGTGAGCTTGTGAAGCACACAAAAGTTAAAGATCATAATTGTCAGAATGAATGACACATCAACTCAACTATAATAGATAGTGCCTTTATTATTATTATTTGTAAGTATGGGAAAATATTATGGTCAATAAAGAAGGAAAAGAGACTTTAATTTTTATGTCCCTAATGTGTAAACACTAAGTACTCTGAAAAATATTTATTATTGGACTAGGCTTTGTTACTGGATCAATTTGGGTTTTGTTTTGTTTCTTTCCTCTGATTTTTAGATCTCTACTCTAAAGCAGAGATCCTATGTGAAGCATAGGATCCCAGAACTGTGGGAATTCAAGAAAGACATCTTTTGGTTCTTCAAGGCAGCCAGGTCCAGGGTTTGGGCGTCTAATCTGGGAACGTCCTTCTGCAGCCCAGCCAGTTTCCCTGCCATTCTTCACAAGGACTGTGTGTATGGCACCAGACTTACTTTCCCAGAAGTGCTTCTGGGACCTGTGTCTGCACAAAGGGGCTGTTAAATGTGTTTCCCTCCCTGCTGGCTCAGCTGACTCCTGGGCCTCAGCTCACATACAGCTCATAGTTCCTATCAAGTTTTCCCAAAGGACCCCTGGGCTCCTGCAGGAGCCAGCACTTCCCTGGAACAGGAAGTTCTATTTACACTGTCTTGGAGCCTGTTGCTCATCCATAAAAGGGAAAAGAGCCCTTTAGGAAAAGGGCAGGGTCCTTGGAAACTCTTTAAAAGTGAAAGCTTTGCAACCAGTTTCTGTTGTTGTACACTGTTGGTTGATACAGTTTTCCAGAATATAAAAACATATGCTCTTTGGACTAGTTGAAGAGTAAATCTGAAAGCTGAAATTACAATAAGTAAAAAATATGGGGGAAATGTCATGTGAACCCTCCAGAATGCATACCTAGAGTGATAATGTCTCTCTTTGACCTTCTAGAACAAAATTCCATGCAGACATACTGGTTTATACATGAATTATTCAATTGTACTTTAAATGAGGAAGAAAAGCTATTTAGACTTTGCAACACCATAATGTTTATGTCTATGGATGGTTGCTACTAATTGCCTAGGCTGGTTGCTAGCATGTTTTCAATCATAATTTAAATTATTAAAAATAATTGTTAATCAGAACTACTATAGATGATCATTATGAATAATAATGATCATTATGAATAATAACCAAGTGTTAGAAGCAACCTTAGTGCCCAACAGTAAATGAATGGATCAAAAAGCTATGGTACATTTACACAATGGAATTCTATGCTGCAGAAAGGAAGAAGGAGCTCCTACCCTTTGCAACATCATGGATGGAACTGGAAAGCATTATGCTGAGCGAAATAAGCCAGGCGGTGAAAGACAAATACCATATGATCTCACCTTTAACAGGAATCTAAACAACAAAACAAACAAGCAAGCAAAATATGACCAGTGACACTCAAATACGGAACAGGCTGACAGGGTCCAGAGGGGAGAGGGGAGAGAATCACAGGGGAAAAGGGGAAGGACTCACATGAATAAGTATAAAGGACACATGGACAATAATTAAGGTGGGGGGAGGAAATGGGAGGGAGGTGGGGAGCACGGGGGGGGGGGTGGGTAGGGCAGGGAATATAAAACAGAAAGCTATACTTGAATAAGAATTAAAAAAATAAAGCACATTCATCTCCATCTCAAAAAAAAATAAACATGGGTGTTATGCAAAAAAAAAAATTAACCCTCATGATAACAATGTGAATTAGATACTATCAAAATTTCCAAAGTACAGATGATACAAAGAGGCTTAGTAACTTGGCTGAAGTCATGGTAAGTGGTGAAATCAGAATGTAAACCCTGGAAATCTGGTCCCATATATTGGTGGTCTAGCCATTGTATTCCATTGTCTCTACTCTGCCTAACCATGTTTTAAGCAATTTATCATGTTTAATTTTTTTAAAGGATGATTTTTAAAAAAGACTTCATTTATTTAATTTTAGAGAGAGGGGAAGGGAGGGAAAGAAACATCAATGTGTGGTTGCCTCTCATATGTCCCCCCACTGGGGACCTAGCCTGCAACCCAGGCAACCCCTTGGTTCACAGGCTGCCACTCAATCCACAGAGCCACACCAGCCAAAGCTAGCATGTTTAACTTAAACAACACAAATAATGTGGCAAGTTTCATTAACTAAAATATCTCATCATTTTTCATCTATTCAGCACCTACTAACACCTAGGACCATAACTAAGCAGTGATTCTGATGTCGTTGGGACTGGAGGAATAGGCTAGAGGTCAGCATCTTTGGTATGAGCACCTGTGCGTTGCTTGGCAGAGATCACCATATGTCCAGCCATATCTGCCCTCCTCTCTCCATCATTACTTCTACCCCAAGCTTTGCAACCACACATGACACAAGGTGCCCTGCATGTTGCTGATGCAATAGGATCCCCATTGCCACCCAATTTCATTGTCTGGGACATGCTCCCCCACCTTTTAATTACTCAAGTTCACCTCACAAACTGCAGCTTAGGCATTACCTTTCCTGACCACTGCAGAGAAGGTTAATCTTTCTTTCTTTGTGCTCCCTGAGCACCATGGGCTTTATTCACTTACTGCTTGTAGCTTGGCCCATCACCATTTCTTTTTGATAGTGCCAGCCTGTACCCCCTTGAGAACAGAACTGTGTCTTATTTAACTATAAAGTCCCAATACTTAACTAGTGCCTCACGCAGAGTATGCAGTTGATTTGTCAAACTAATTGAATGATCTCCTTTGGAAGTTATTTTCCAAATTGGCAAGCCTCTGTCCTGAGGACTGTCCCAGGGAAACACCTCAGGAGACTGAGAGATGGTTTTGGGTTCCAGCAATGTGGAAGTCACTGATGACTCCAATAAAAGCCATATTAAAGTGAGATTTGAAGGATCTGGAAGGTGGAAAAGCAACAAGAAAGATATAGACAACCCACTGGAAAAAAACTGGTTATGAATGGAAGCAACTAATAGGCAAACAACTGAGGGATGCAAGATTGAAAGATGGGTTTTGTGTCTTGCTTGTCTTGCTGTCGCTGCTGTTGATAAGATGACAGAGACCTTTGTACACTGAAGGGCAGAAGAAATGTGTAGAGAGGAAGAAGGGAAAGATGAAAGCAATAACTGATAGCCTAATGTTTGAGAGAAAGCAGTAAGTAATCACCTTTTATAATCAGATTTCTCAAATTGTCTATAGCTCTCTTGTTGCTTTCTCCATCTTGTAGTTCCTTCTTAACTCACTTCAATATGGTGTTTGTTAGGGTCATAATGTCCTTCACATAGCTGCAACCATAAACCACTTCTCAGTGTCTTCAAGTTCAAAGCAGAATGGAAAATAAACTTTTTTAGAGAGCAAACAGCCACTCCACTGTGTCAAGAAGAGAGGAAAACTAGGGCAGATACAGATGGTGGTAGAGATTTGGTGGCAAGAAATCAAGGGGGGTCTTGTCCGGTATTTCTGTATTTTTCTGAACCATGAAGTGAAGTCATGAGGAAGAGATGGGACATATTTGAGGTTGAATGAGATAGAAAATGTGTGAAAAGTTTTTTTTCAGAGGGCAGGAAAATATGCAGATCAGAGAGGCATAGTGAGATTGCCAGCAAAAGGGAGCATCCCATGTGCTTGGTGATCAAGGGTGGGTAGTGATACCAACCTGCCTATGTGGGGGAACTTTTCTCCAGTAATGCCCAGCTGCCCAGTGCAAGGACAGATAGTGGGTAGAGTTCATTCAGATTCGAGTTTGCCAGACATGTGCAACAAAAAGAGTATATGTGAGCTTAGAGTGCTTAGAAGGAAGTGGTTGGCCTATTGGGCCCCAGAATCCAACTTAAACATTGAGCAACTTCAGAGGAGAGGAGCCCAGGAATAGGGATAAAGTGAGAAGGTGCAAAAGTCATCATGGTGGTTTCGGTGGGAATCTTTGCACAAGAAGCAGCAGTGACAGGATTCATGGCCAGCAAGGAGGATGTTTGAATTTGTGATTTTGGAGGTGGAGCAATTTCAAGAGATAATACATTTCAGACTTCACATTTCTGCATCGTGAGAACAGGAAGCAGTGGCCCAGCAGAGAATAAGGTCATTGGGTCAAGAAGTTAAGAGGCCACAAAGTCAGATGTGTCCAGAATGAAGGCAAATGTAAGAATGAAGATGAAGAATCAGGTTGAAGAGTTTGTAATGAATATCAGTGAGTGTCTAGTAAAGGGCTTAGTGAAGCCCTCTGTCATCCCAGCTTTTAAAGCTCAACTGTTTTAGTGAGTGAGAGGAGGTGCAAGTGATCTTGAAATGCCTTGGTCATCAATTTCCCATTTAGGGTACATATACCTTTAAAGTACCTACTAAATATTTATTATTTATTGATGCCATAAAAAGTCTTAGAAGGAATAGATTTTTAGAAAACATCAGAGAAGTTGGTAGCAGTTATGGTAAAACAAATTGTACCCACTTCACATTTTCACTGGATTTAGCTGTCTCAGACATCATAGACTGAACAGTCTACAGGAATTGGTACATTAGCATTTCCACTTATATTTTTCTTGCCCAGCTCTGAAGCAAATGTGGGTCCACAGGCCCACATGTCTCAGATTTCATGAAACTGCTCAAAAGAGAGTTTTTCTGGGTTTGCACAGCTAGCAGCCAGTGAGGCAACACTCTGATAAGCTCATCTTTGACAGGGTGGCCAAAATGGGTTCTTAAAGCCTTGAGGCAGCCTCTTATATTTAAAACAGAATTAGACCTTCTGTTCCTCCTCCTTTCTTTCTTCTCCAAGACTATCTTCCTGTGTTCTTAAGAATAACAATTGGTACACATTGAGCTCTAGGCATTGCTCAGGGTGTTTTATTTGTGTTATTTTATTTAATCCACACAATAAAGCAACTCTGAGCAGTTTTGTTATTATCATCCTCATTTCTGAGGAACACATAGTTAAGTAATTTTCCCAGGGCCTTGGGCTAGAATAAGATAGGTGCCATTTTCCTGCCTCCCCTGGTAAGTGGCACCACCATCCCCTCTGGGGAGAGCCAGGTCACATCCTCCACCACTCTCTCATCATTTCTCACCCCAACAACTGGTTACTGTCTTGCCCATCTCCCTCAGGCATTGCTCCCTGACTGCTCCTGTGACTAGTGCCCTGGGGCTCCAACCTCTCTTCCTCTGAGTCTCCAACCTGTCTTCTTCTTTCTAAAACACAAATCTCACGCCCTGCAGAAGAGGCTTTAAATTCCTTACCACACATACAAGGCTGACCCCCTCCCTTCCTCATTTACACATTCTTATTCTCACCTCTTTGTCGCTCCTCCACAATGCTCCAAGCTCTAACCTTCATACTGAACTGAATTATTTGATGCCACACCAAAGTCCTGTGCCACAGTCCTGTCTACAACTCCTTTCTTTTTCTGCCTTTGAAACTATACCACCCTCTGCAGTGTTTCAAACGTTTCTCTTTATCTTTCAGGACTCAATTTCCTAGAACCAGCTCAGAAGCATTCTTACATCTCCAAGATCCTCACAGTATTCAACCCACTGAAGTGTAATTTTTTGTTTAAGTGTCTGTCCCCTGGAGGACAAGACCACGTTTCATTCACCAGTGTTCCCAGTGCCTGGTCCAAGTCCCTGCACCAGGTGTTCAGCAATTGTTCTTCGAATAAGTAGTAATAATGAAAGCAATATTGTTACCGAACAAAGGGTCCGAGGGGGGGGGCAATACTTGGCCCACCGAGGGATGCCAAAAACTGCTGCAGAAAATAGGGACCCCTCCCAAGGACGATACACTAAAATCTTAAGGTCCTTCTGTCCGCCGCCAATTGGAAACACATCTCTCAATGCCAGAGATTTGTGAAAAGGAAACAAAATGTTTATTTAATGCTATTCAGGCCTAATGCCTTCCTTGAAATATTAAAGTCTTTAAGGGTATACACCTACACACACACACACAGCTGCCTTCTCCCACTGTCCCAACTCCGGGTACCGTAAATCAGGAAAAGAGCACACGTCCGTTTTTCTCCCAGGCCGCTGGCACGTGAGCTGCGTCGTCTGCCTGTCCAGGCAGGATCTCCAAGTAATCCAAAGTCATGCGGCACCTTCCACTGGCAAGAGTTCTTTGTACCAAGTTCCAGTCAAAGTCTCTCCTGCTTTCCAGGCCACTCGGCCAAAGGGAGCACGCCAAAGCTGTGTGGGCCTCTTCTACCAAAGCCGCGTCTTTCTTCTTCACCTGGCCGCAGGGATCTCCATTCTGGCAAAGTTGCGTGGTTTTCTCTTCCACCTGGCCAAGAGGGGGTCTGCACTCTGCTGAAACTGCATGGCTCTCCCTCCTAATGGCTACAGGGGTCTACATCTTTCTAAATAGCGTGGCTCTCCCCCTCATCTGGCCAAGAGGGGGTCCTCACTCTGCTAAAGCCACATGGCTCTCTCGCAGGCACTCTCTCCGAGAAGCAGCTCCCAATTCTAGCCTGGGTTTTTTCACCACCCACTTCTCCCTGGCCCAAAACTTGGCCACAGCTATTTAACATATCTATGAAACCAGTTAAAGGTTATAGATATGTTAAATGCCATTCCAGAGGTTAGCTACAAAACTGTTGCTATGCAAAACAGCTCTCAATGGCCCTGCTCCATTCGTCCCTTCCCCCAACTGACACCTGGGGGGGGGGGGGGGGGACATCCTAATATTTCCTCCAATATTTCTGTACACTTTGAGTTCTGGACACCATTCCAAATCTTTTCTGGCCCCCCCCTGGCTGCACCCTGTATCAGTCCCTCCTTTCAGATTTACACCCACTTTATAATCATATAAAGGAAAATGGACGAAGGTCTCATCTTCTTGTAACTGCTTCCGGCTGGACATGGACGTTGTCCTACCTAGCCCTGAGTCAGGGATGCCCTGAAAGGGAGGGTGGTGTAGCACAGAGGGAGTCCTTCCTCTGAGGGGAAGGACCTTACAGGATCCTGGTCAGGTGGCTGTCACCAGGAAGTTGCAGGATTGGTGTCCAAAGGCTGGCGTTACTGGACTGTTGGCCTTCTGGTCAGGTCATATTCTGGAGGGTACAGATTAGGCAAGAAATTGGAAGCACAATTAAATCATAACTATTAAATAACAAAGGCAGGGACTTTAGTAAAGAATGGCTTATCTACAGGAAGGTGTACAAGGCATGCTACACCTATCCAAGACTCTTGTGGCCCACTACACTTCACTTGGGCTGAGGGGAATACGTTAAGATTTCCCTCCTTTCAGATTTCTGGGCCCTTTCTGTCCAAGCCATCAAGACAGAAAAGGGAAAATCAGTTCTAAATTGAAGCCCACAGACTGCCCCAGCCCTTCACCAACCCAACTACTTAGTTTAGCCAAACCGTTGAGTCTTAGCGGGGGCGATGAGGAAGATGGGCTCCTTAAATGAGGCCTATATCGCAACCAATCACTCATAGGCATAGGCAGGTCATAGGCATACACCCTATGAAAACAGAAGAACACACAGGTTAATTCACACAACAATCCCCAAACCACTCTCTGCGCCTGTGAGACTGACTTTTGGGAAGACATTCCATTGCAAGGTCCTTCGAACCTGTAAATTGTACATCGTCAGTGACATTACAAACCTGGTTTCAACTCTTTAATTAAAAACTTTCAAGACATTTAGCTGTGCCATTCTGATGTCTAGTACTGAGCATTGTGATTTTCCTTGAACTATAATTTTTCTCCTTAAGATCACCCTCACTGTTATTACAGGGACTACTTTGGGTCCTGCTTTTGATTTTGCCTGTTCGTTTGCATAAACACACTAAGAGCAATCTGGATCACTTAGGATCCTTAAGTCCGCTTTGCTGGAACTCACACAGGGAACCCTTCGATTGACTTCTCAGTCCGCCCCTCAGGGCACAGAAGCAGAGCCACACATCTGCCATCTGGCTTCGCCTGTACTGGTCGTTTCACTCAAATCCTTGAGCCTCCATTGTGCCTACAGGTTCCTTTTAGCCATCTTTCAGGAAGACAACCTTCGTTTCTTCCCCGGAAAGACTGGCATGGACCGCACAACCAACCAAAGTACTAGGCTTTTCTTGTGGGCTTTCGCTAGCTTCGCAAGTCAATCCCAGTTCCTCAGGGCCTTCTGGTGACGACCAGAACCCATACATGCCTCCTACAGGCGTGACATTCCAGTCAAAGTCCTGGTTAACAAAACCACTGTTAATGACTGGTCTTACTGGTTTTATGCAAAGAAACATTACGTCATTATTCATTCCTTCAGAGTGCCAAATTCTGGAGGGATCAGGTAGGGAGAAAAATACAAAGCATAATGGAAAATCTTTTTCCTTATTCACTTCCTCACAGAGTATGAAGTTTCAACCTTTTCTGGAATCCTCAATTTCCTTTTCAGAGCAGATACAGAGCAAAATCTGGAACACAGAGTTTCGGAACAATACACAGGTAGAGGCATTCCCCTGCACCAATGCGTCCACTGGTGCCTCACAGAGACACACTCCTTCAGGCCCGCTCTCTTGGCAGAGACATGCTGCTTTGCCTCAGGCTGAAGCACCTATCAGTCCCAAATGACCCTTCCTGGGTCCCGGGTGGCAAAAGCATTCTCCCCAACTGGCTACAGGTGACCTTCACTAGGTCTTCAGGTGCGCAGGGTTTCTGATCAGAAGAAAAACCAATGGTAGAGACTTGCTCTCTTCCAATCCGGTCTCATGGCAGAGACATGCTGCTTTGCCTCAGGCTGAAGCACTTATCAGCCCCAAATGACCCTTCCTGGGTCCTGGCTGGCAAAGGCACTCTCCCCAACCGGCTACAGTGACCTTCACTAGGTCTTCAGGTATGGAGACACGCTCCCCCAGGCCGGGTCTCACTGCAGAGACATGCTGCTTTGCCTCAGGCTGAAGCACTTGTCAGCCCCAAATGACCCTCCCTGGGTCCCAGGTGGCAAAGGCACTCTCCCCAACCGGCTACAGGTGACCTTCACTAGGTCTTCAGGTACGGAGACACGCTCCTTCAGGCCCGGTCTCATGGCAGAGACATGCTGCTTTGCCTCAGGCTGAAGCACTTATCAGCCCCAAATGACCCTTCCTGGGTCCCGGGTGGCAAAAGCATTCTCCCCAACTGGCTACAGGTGACCTTCACTAGGTCTTCAGGTGCGCAGGGTTTCTGATCAGAAGAAAAACCAATGGTAGAGACTTGCTCTCTTCCAATCCGGTCTCATGGCAGAGACATGCTGCTTTGCCTCAGGCTGAAGCACTTATCAGCCCCAAATGACCCTTCCTGGGTCCTGGGTGGCAAAGGCACTCTCCCCAACCGGCTACAGTGACCTTCACTAGGTCTTCAGGTATGGAGACACGCTCCTTCGGGCCCGGTCTCATGGCAGAGACATGCTGCTTTGCCTCAGGCTGAAGCACTTATCAGCCCCAAATGACCCTTCCTGGGTCCCAGGTGGCAAAGGCACTCTCCCCAACCGGCTACAGGTGACCTTCACTAGGTCTTCAGGTACGGAGACACGCTCCTTCGGGCCCGGTCTCATGGCAGAGACATGCCGCTTTGCCTCAGGCTGAAGCACTTGTCAGCCCCAAATGACCCTCCCTGGGTCCCAGGTGGCAAAGGCACTCTCCCCAACCGGCTACAGGTGACCTTCACTAGGTCTTCAGGTACGGAGACACGCTCCTTCGGGCCCGGTCTCATGGCAGAGACATGCCCTTTGCCTCAGGCTGAAACACTTATCAGCCCCAAATGACCCTCCCTGGGTCCCAGGTGGCAAAGGCATTCTCCCCAACCGGATACAGGTGACCTTTCCTAGGCCTTACAATACAGGTTTCTGATCAGAAACAGAACACATGTGAGAAATTTG
Organism: Sturnira hondurensis; assembly: GCF_014824575.4. Taxonomy (NCBI): domain Eukaryota; kingdom Metazoa; phylum Chordata; class Mammalia; order Chiroptera; family Phyllostomidae; genus Sturnira; species Sturnira hondurensis. The sequence goes on along the minus strand of NW_028094889.1, from coordinate 903,728 downwards.
CTCTCTTCCCACCAAACCAGAAAACAAGTAGTTGAGGTTTCCTTTACTCCAGGTTTAGAACTTTCACATTCTTTATACATATTTCTACTCATCTAGATTTAACCATCATTCTCTTTTAATCTTGGTTCCTTCCCCACACGGGAAGAACTATACCTAAACTCAGTACTTAAACTCAGTATGTGGCAGCCAAAAGTCCCTAGCACTACAGGTACCTTCCACTAAAAGTCCCTAGATTCGCAGGGACATTTTTCACCTTTCTGAAACTTAGACCTTGCAAACACCCTATAAATCAGATGGTCACTCTCAGACCACAGTTCGTGACCTTCAAAACCAGAGCCATTACTATCAGAACCAGTTACACAGAAAACCTAACTGCTGCAGTGCCCACACAGCAACAGCATACAAGCCTATAATCTAAAGAGAAGCCTTAGCCAGTTCCAAGATGGCGGAGCCCATGCACGTGGGATCATCCAACATGGCGGCACCCACGCATGCGGGGTCGTCCAAGATGGCGACGCCCATGCATGCTCTGCCCTCCATGGTGGGGCACTCACGTGGCTCATCCATTTTACCCAAAATGGCAGCACCCGGACTCTGGTTCCACCCAACTGTGAAGGTCCTAGGACTCCGGCTTCAGGAGCCCCGAAAGCTCCCAAGGCCCCTTCCACCCATGGGTGTGGGGGCACCACAAAGCCGCCCTCCACCCATTGGGAGTGATGCACTGAAGCTGCCATCACCAATGCAGGTGGAAAGCAGGCTTCGCCCACCTGTGAAGGTGGGGGCTCTGCTGCTCCGTTTTCAGGAGCCAAGGCGGCCCCTGCCAACCCCTGGTGCGGTGGGTGTGCAGAGCCCACTTGCAGAGGCTGCGAATCCGTGGTGAAGACTTCTCCCACTTGCAGGGCAGGAGAAGCCGTAGTGGGCCTCACCTCCCCAGAAGGTAGCATCACCACAGGAGTTCCCACTCTCTGGGGTCCCTCATTTCCCAGGTTCAGAGCATTAATGAGGTTTCTTTCCTCATCATCTTTTTCCTCCTGTGATCTACTATCAGAGAGGGGTTCTGAGACCCCTTTCTCCTTCTGGACCACTACACACTCCTCTGTAGAACTACTCACACAATTCCAACAAAGCAAACAAAGATTCAGAGCAAAAAGAATACAGATGGCGTAAAGACCAGGTATTTCCCCTGCTATCGCCCACAATTCCAGCTCCATTATTGCAAAAGAGCAGTCAGAAACCAAGTTTTCAACCCAAACACTTTCACGTCTCTGCTCCCTGCCTGCTTTGTTTCCTTTTCACCTTTCCGGGTGTGATTAGGCGGCCGATGCCCTCAAGAGCGCAGAGAAATCCTCAGAGACTGGGAAAATTCTAAAGCCTCACTCTCTCGCACCTGAGGGGATTCGGTCTGCCACGGACAATTATCCTCCTGGCTGGCTCGCCAAAAACTGTTACCGAACAAAGGGTCCGAGGGGGGGCAATACTTGGCCCACTGAGGGATGCCAAAACCTGCTGCAGAAAATAGGGACCCCTCCCAAGGCCGATACACTAAAATCTTAAGGTCCTTCTGTCCGCCGCCAATTGGAAACACATCTCTCAATGCCAGAGATTTGCGAAAAGGAAACAAAATGTTTATTTAATGCTATTCAGGCCTAATGCCTTCCTTGAAATATTAAAGTCTTTAAGGGTATACACCTACACACACACACACAGCGCTCCCTTCTCCCACTGTCCCAACTCCGGGTACCGTAAATCAGGAAAAGAGCACACGTCCGTTTTCAGGCCGCTGGCACGTGAGCTGCGTCGTCTGCCTGTCCAGGCAGGATCTCCAATTAATCCAAAGTCATGCGGCACCTTCCACTGGCAAGAGTTCTTTGTACCAAGTTCTAGTCAAAGTCTCTCCTGCTTTCCAGGCTACTCAGCCAAAGGGAGCACGCCAAAGCCGTGTGGGCCTCTTCTACCAAAGCCGCGTCTTTCTTCTTCACCTGGCCGCAGGGATCTCCATTCTGGCAAAGTTGCGTGGTTTTCTCTTCCACCTGGCCAAGAGGGGGTCTGCACTCTGCTGAAACTGCATGGCTCTCCCTCCTAATGGCTACAGGGGTCTACATCTTTCTAAATAGCGTGGCTCTCCCCCTCATCTGGCCAAGAGGGGGTCCTCACTCTGCTAAAGCCACATGGCTCTCTCGCAGGCACTCTCTCCGAGAAGCAGCCCCAGTTCCAGCCTGGTTAGCCCCCACTCTGCTAAAGCCACATGGCTCTCAAGCAGGCCCTCTCTGAGAAGCAGCTCCCAATTCTCGCCTGGGTAGTCACTCACTTCTCCCTCACCCAAAACTTGGCCACAGCTCTTTAACATATCTATCAAACCAGTTAGAGGTTATAGATATGTTAAATACCATTCCAGAGGATAGCTGCAAAACTGTTGCTATGCAAAACAGCTCTCAATGGCCCTGCTCCATTCGTCCCTTCCCCCAACTGACACCTGGTGGGTGGGGGGGGGGGTGAGGACATCCTAATATTTCCTCCAATATTTCTGTACACTTTGCGTTCTGGACACCATTCCAAATCTTTTCTGGGCCCCCCCCTTGGCTGCACCCTGTATCAATATGAGACCAATGACTCCTCAAAGTGTTCTTTTGTGCTATGTTGGGAAGATAAAGAAGAGCTCATTGGCACACAAAATGGAAGTGCCCATCATGTCTATTGAGTGTCTACCTGTTGTAATACAAGTTGCAGACCCAATAACTTTAGTTACAGCTCCCACTAGAGCAGCGATTTTCAACCAGTGTGCCACAAGAATTTTTACATCATCCAGTACCTGACTATTTAGTCAGGAGCACTGACCTCTTTTTCCTTAGATTGTCAAGGGAAAAAATGACAACAGCCAACACAACAATAGCCATCTGGTATGAGTGAATAAAAATTATACCTATTTCTTTGTCAGATCAACAAAAATATATTTTTGGTGTGCTGCAGAATTATAGTAATTAGTTTATGTGTGCCGCGAGATGAAAAGGTTGAACATCTCTGCACCAGAGTGTTAGCAGAGTCTGTCTGTTTTGTTTGCAGCCATACTACCAGGTACGGAACTTGCCACGCATTAATGCTTGTTTCATAAAAGGTATAAATAAAGTATCTCTAGTCCTCACAACAACCCTACAAGGTTAATATTATCTCCAATATACCATCAAAGGACCTGAAGCTCAGAAAGGAGTAAGTAACATGTCCAAGCCTATAAGAGAATTGTAGCAAAACCAGGATTCATTGCTTGCCTTCCACATCTGGCTTTTTCTATTCTTCTTAACTGACTTTTGAAACCTTAGCTATGAGAGTTGGGCCCTCAAATTAGAGTAGAATAAAATTATAAGAAAATAATGCAGGTAGAGCAGAACTTTTTTTTAAATTTAGAAAATCCACTGCTTGCAAAACTAACTTTGGTAGGCAGTTATATAAAGTTCAAAGAAAAATTGTTAGTTGGATTTAGCACCTGAAAGAGAGTGAACTTTGGGCAGCTAGGGAGATGAGAGATCAAGTGGCTTGGCCCTGGGCTGATTAGCACACAAAAACAAACTGCTCTGTCCTGAGAACACCTGTCTGCTGGAGGCTGGCTTCAGCGTGCTGCTCAGAATAACTGTACTGTTTCTTAGCCAGCATCAAAGAGCACAAGAATTAAGCCAGCTTTTGTCTCATGATCTAATGGAGGAGGTTGAAGTAAGTTTTTCATTTTACATTATCACTTTAAGATCAGGAAACTCTCAAGCTTCCTCTATGAGGAAATAGTCCTTTTTCAAAGTTATAATTTCTTAGCAAAGATTACTCAGTGAGTCCTTACCATATTTCTGAAGACAATATATATTTTTAGTTTCATCTTAACAAGGAAACACACTCATTGATGGAAAATGATTTTACTAAAGCCATCCAGTGAGTCAGGCATAGGACTGAACTGGACATTAGGCATCTGGGCCCCAGTTATTAATCTTCAAGGTCTTGCTAATAATCTGACACAAAGAAAAGCAGTTTTAAGATATCTTCTGAAAATAATTTTAATACAAATATTGTGATATGGTGATATCTGTTAATCAGCCATGAGACTGCAACATTATTTCCAACAGAAAAGCTCTACTGAATACTTTTGTAAGGATGACATGGAGTAAGAGGCGTGAAAAACCCCACACCATACCTAGGGCATAGCAGGTGCTCAATAAATCTATCCTCCTCCTTCTGTACTGCCCATGAATCTCTCTCCTGTGTGAAATCTCACCAGAGAGACTGGACTCACCTGCATTACACTTTCTCCCAGTCTGTCTTCATTTTGACCTGACATTTTCTAAGCTCAGCTTTTATACAGAAATGAAATGTGATGTGCACCTGGTCTGGAGCTTGTCAGTCTGCTGTGCTGTAGTTCACATAGACACATCTGTGTTTCTCTTTTTCTTATTTCCATATGTAAGAATCTAGGTCTGCCGAAGGGTTTTAATTCGCTCAGGGAAAAAAACCCTACCTTTTCAACAGAGTGATCTGGAGAATCTAGTGAAATGAGGAGGCTGAGTTTCTCAAACTCTGCCCAAACCTCCAGCATCTCACACACTGCTAGAAATGTTGCCTTGGATTAAATATGTTGCTGATTGTCACTTTCAGTGTTCTAACCATTTTACTTATTTACTTTATTTTAATATTACACACATCTATGTGGGTCAGACTGTTGTAAAAATGGCAATATATGTAAAATAAAAATATTTTGCAGATCATTTATGATCTATTTCCTTAAAATTAGGGAGTCTTTAAAGGTTTTATTTATTTATTGTTAGAGGAGGGGGGAAAGGAGGGAGAGAAATATCGATGTGTGAGGAAAACATTAATCAGTAGCCTCTTGCATTCCCCTAACAGGGGACCTGCCCACAACCCAGGCATGTACCCTGGAATCAAACCAGCAGCCTTTGGGTCTGCAGGCTGGCCACACCAGCCAGGACAAAATGAGGTAGTTTTTTATTCCATGCTGTGTTGTTTTGAAATTAGATTGCATCTGTGCCTTATTTTTAAATTCAGTAATCTTGCTTAGAAAAAATATTATATAATGACTAAAAGAAGAAAATTTAGTTATTCATTTCAGAATCCCTGAATTTTAATATAACATTGTTATATTAAATGTTTTCTTGTTTCACTTGGTCAAAATAAGGCTGATTAGATTCTTACTTCTAAATAATATAGTAAAAAAGATCTATGGTATTTTAAAAGCAAATATTAAAAAACCCTCTAATGTTGAAAAATAGATTGTGAATTTTTTCTAAATAATTTTAATATAGTTTCATAAACTAGTAGAAAACATTATGATTATTTTTGAGCTGAATGGTATTAGAAGTTTGTATTACAGACCCGATGTTAGAAAATACTCTCCTAAAACTCTCCTAATGCTCTCCTCAGAATCTCTGAGTGATCACTTCTCTACCATTGTTCCTTGCTGCTCACAGTTCAGGCTTCTTAATTTTTATTTTCCTTCTCAGAGCCCCCTCAGGAGCTCCAGAAGCTATATCCTATGGCCAGATCCACCACAGACACATCAAACCCAACACACCCCAAATAAGACCCAATATTCTCCCCTCCAGACAAGCTTCTTTCCGGCTTGGGTGGTGGCACCTTGTCCGTTCTTTGGAAGACCAGCTTGGGAGAGCTCCCATCCCACACCCTTGCAGACTCCCCACAAGGTGCATACATCCATCTCTGCTGAAATGGCCATCACGATTGATTGCTTGAGGACAACCTGACTTCTGAATGGCTTCCCTTCTGCTAAGCACACCTCCTTCCATAGCTCACTCCTCATTATTGCAAGGCTGCTCTTTCTAAATGTCATCCTGATCACATTCTCTCTCTGCTTCACACGATCCAACTCCTGACCACAGTAGACAATATCCATGATCATCTTTCTCTTCCCCTCAGATGCTTCCACTTAGCTCATGCCTAGTTCTCACCTCCAGTAACACTGGGCAACTTGAATTCCCCAAACTTGCCTGCTCCTTCTCACCTCTAGAACTCTCAAATGTTGTTCCCTCTGCCCTGGAACACCTTTGTTCATTCAGGCTAAGCAATTCTTCTTTCAGCAAAAATTTCTCAAATCCCCATTTCCCAAGCACAAGCCTGTGTGAGGTGCCTTTCTGGAACCCACCACTCTGTGCTTACCTAGGTTATAACAAGAAATATACCACGTGTGATGTACTTGGTTGTCATTTTTCTCCATTAGAGTGTGGTGAAATCAGATTTTAATCCTCATCTGCTCTGTTCCTATTTTTCTTCCTTCTCTTGCACCTACCTTTCGCCAGAACATTTGATCATTTCCAGGAATCCAGGTGAATCTGTGTCATTGTCCATTTCCTTTATACCTGAGAATATAAGAGCTATGCCCGCTCATCCTCTGGTATCTGCAAAGGAAATAGCTAGTGCCAAAGAAATGCTATACAGTGGCTCACTACTTCTTTCCACTGGCTTGATTTTAGCTTCCTGAACATGAATGAAATGAAGTGTGTTCATTTGTTTATAGCATACTCTCAAATAGTGTGGTGTGTTTATAAAAATAGCATGTGTTTAGTATTTTTAGAAATCTGACAAATTCAAAAAGCAAAAATCACCCATAATTCTTTTTTCTTTATTTATATTGATGACACTATTGCAGATGGCCTAATTTTCCCTGCCTTTGCCCACATTCACCCAGCCACCACCCACTTCCCTCTAGACATCACCACAATGTTGTCTGTGTCTATGGGTTATGCCTATATGTTTTTTGGCTAATTCCTTCACCTTATTTCATTGAGTCCCCCTACCCACTCTGACAGCTGTCAGTCTGTTCCATGTCTCCATGCCTCTGTTTCTATTTTGTTCATCAGTTTATTTTGTTTATTAGATTCCACATGTAAGTGAGATCGTATGATACTTGTCTTTTCCTGACTGGCTTATTTCACTTAGCATAAAATTTCTAAGTTCATTCATGCTGTCACAAAAGGTGTGATTTTCTTCTTTTTTATGGCAAAGTAGTATTCCATTGCATAAATGCACCACAGCTTTTGTATCCACTCATCTATCCACCAATGGGCACTTCAGCTGTCCAAATTTTGGCTATTGTAAATAACACTGCTATGAAAGAAGGGTGCATATGTTCTTTCAAATTAGTGTCTCAGAGTTCTTAGGGTATAATCCCAGAAGTGGGATTACTCAGTTAAAAGGCACTTTCATTTTTAATATTTTGAGGAATCTTCATACTATTTTCCACACTGACTGCATTAATCTGAATTCCTACCAACAGTGCAATAGGGTTCCCTTTTCTCCACATCCTCACCAACACTTGTTATTTGTTGATTTATTGATGATGGCCATTCTGGTAGGTAGGAGGTGACATCTTATTGTGGCTTTAATTTGCATCTCTCTGATTAGTGACATTGCACATCTTTGCACATCTATTGGCCATCTGTATGCTTTCTTTGCAGAAGTGTCCACTCAGGCCCTTTACCCATTTTTAAATTGGACTTTTTGTCTTACTGGTGTTTAATATATAATTTCTTTACATATTTTGGAAATTAACTGCTTACCAAATGTATCATTGACAAGTATGTTTTCCCACCCAGTGGGTTCCCTTTTCATTTCGTCGATAGTTTCTTTTGCTGTGCAAAAGTTTTTTAGTTTGATGTAGTCCCATTTGTTTATTTTTTTCTTTTATTTCCCTTGCCTTAGGTGATGTATTGGCAAAAATTTTACTGTAAGAGATGTCTGAGATATTTCTGTCTGTATTTTTTCTAAGATTTGTATGTCTTCATGACTTAAATTTAAGTCCTTTGCCCATCTTTTTATTTAATTATTTTTCAAGCACAGTTTTCTGTCTTTTGCTCCCAGCCCAGCCCACCCCGCCATGCTCCCCACCTCCCTCCCATTTCCACTCCCCTTAGTTGTTCTCCATGTGTCCTTTATACTAGTTCCTCTAAATCCCTCTCCTTTTTTCCCTGAAATTTCCTCCCCTCTCCCCTCTGATCGCTGTCCCTCTGTTCCCTATTTCAGTGTCTTTGTTTTTATTTTGTTTGCTAGTTTGTTTTGTTGTTCAGCTTCCTGTTAAAAGTAAAATTATATGGTATTTGTCTTTCAACAGCTGGCTCATTTCCCTCAGCATAATGCTTTCCAGTTCCATCCATGCTGTTACAAAGGGTAAGAACTCCTTCTTTCTTTCTGCTGCATAGAATTCCATTGTGTATATGTACCATAATTTTTGATCCATTCATTTAATGAGGGGCACCTAGGTTGCTTCCAACTCTTGGCTATTGTAAATTGTGCTGCTATGAACATTGGGGTACATAGGTCCTTTTGGATTGGTGTTTTAGGGTTCTTAGGATATAATCCTAGCAGTGGAATTGCTGGGTCAAAAGGCAGGTCCATTTTTAGTTTCCTGAGAAAATTTCATACTGTTTTCCATAGTAGTTGTACCAGTCTGCAATCCCACCGACAGTGAACTAGGGTCCCTTTTTCCACACAACCCCTCCAATATTTGTTGTTCGTTGCTTTGTTTATGATGGCGATTCTGACTGGTAATAAAGTGGTATCTCATTGTGGTTTTAACTTGCATCTGTCTGATAGCTAGTGATATTGAGCATCTTTTCATGTGTCTCTGGATCCTCTGTATGTCCTCCTTGCAGAAGTGTCTGTTCAGGTCCTTTCCCCATTTTTTAATTGGGTTAGTTGTCTTCTTAGAGTGGGTACGTGTGAGTTCTTTGTATGTCTTGGTAATTAAACCTTTGTCTGAGGTATCATTGGAAAATATGTTTTTCCATAAAGTTGGTTCTCTTTTTATCTTAATACTGTTTTCTTTAGCCATGCAGAAGCTTTTTATTTTGATGAGATCCTATTTGTTTATTCTTTCCTTTATATTCCCTGCTCTAGGGGACATATTAGTAAAAATGTTGCTGCAAGAAATATCTGAGATTTTCCTGCCTATGTTCTCCTCTAGGACTTTAATGGTGTCTCGGCTTATATTTAAGTCTTTTATCCACCTTGAATTTATTTTGGTGTATGGTGTAAGTCGGTGCTCAACTTTCATTTTTTTGCATGTAGCTGTCCAGTTCTCCCAACACCATTTGTTGAAGAGGATATCTTTACTCCATTTTATGTTACTGTCCCCTTTGTAGAATATTAGTTGCCTATAGAGTCTTAGGTTTATTTCTGGGCTCTCTGTTCTGTTCCATGGGCCTGTTTTTATACCAGTACCAGGCTGTTTTGGGCCTGTTTTTATGCCAGTACCAGGCTGTTTTGATTACAGTGGCCTTGTAATACAGTTTGGTATCAGGTATTATGATCCCTCCTACTTTGTTCTTCTTTCTCAAAATTGCAGCTACTATTCAGAGTCATTATAGTTTCATATAAATTTTTGAAGTGTTTGTTCTATGTCTGTGAAATATGCCATTGGTACTTTAATAGGTATTGCACTGAATCTGTAAATTGCTTTGGGTAGTATGGACATTTTGATGATGTTAATTCTTCCAATCCATGAACGTGCTATATGTTTCCCTTTGCTTGTGTCTTCCTTGATTTCTTTCTTCAGTGTTGTGTAGTTTTCTGCATACAGGTCTTTTGCCTCCTTGGTTAGGTTTATTCCCAGATATTATATTTTTGTTTTTGCTATATCCAATGGAATTTTTTTCTTGATTGCTACTTCTGCTGATTCATTGTTAGGATACAAAAATGCCTTTGATTTCTGGATATTGACTTTGTAACCCACTGTTTTGCCAAATTCATTTATTAGTTTGAGCAGTTTTTGGGTAGAGTCTATAGGATTTTCCATGTACACTATCATGTCATCTGCAAACAATGACAGTTTTGTTTCCTCCTTTCCGATTTGGATACCTTTTATTTCCTTTTTTTGTCTGATTGGGGTGGCTAGAACTTCCAATACTATATTGAATAGAAGTGGTGAAAGTGGACAACCTTGTCTTGTTCCCGATCTTAGTGGAAAAGAGTTTAGTTTTTGTCCATTGAGTATGATGTTGGCTGTAGGTCTCTCATATATGGCCTTTATTTTTTTTTTATTAAGTTTATTTATTTATTTATTTATTTATTTACTTATTTTTAATATATATATATTTTTGATTATACCATTACAGTTGTTCTATTCCCCCCTTCATTCCCCTCCACCCGCACACTCCCTCCCCCACCATTCTCAGCCCCTTAGTTTATAACCACATGTCTCAAGTTCTTTAGATTCTATATTTCCCCCACTATTCTTGCCCTCCCCCCTACCTATTTTCTACCTACTGTCTATGCTATTTTCTGTACCTTCTCCCCCCTTCTCCTCCTCCCACTCCCCTGTTGCTAACCCTCCCTGTGTTCTTCATTTCTATGGTTCCACTCCTGGTCTAGCTGTCCTCTTGGTTTGTTTTTGTTTTAGGTGTGGTTGTTAGCAACTGTGAGTTTGCTGTCCTTTCACTGTTCATATTTTTCATCTTCTTTTTCTTATATAAGTCCCTTTAGCATTTCATATAATAAGGGCTTGGTGATGATGAACTCCTTGAACTTGACCTTATCTGAGAAGCACTTTATCTGTCCTTCCATTCTAAATGAAAGTTTTGCTGGATAAAGCAATCTTGGCTGTAGGTCTTTGGATTTCATGACTTGGAATACTTCTTTCCAGCCCCTTCTTGCCTGTAAGGTCTCTTTTGAGAAATCCGCTGACAGTCTGATGGGTACTCCTTTGTAGGTGACTGTCCCCTTATCCCTTGATGCTTCTAGGATTCTCTCCTTCATTTTGGTCTTGGCTAATGTAATTATGATGTGCCTTGGTGTGTTCCTTCTTGGGTCCAACTTCTTTGGGACTCTCTGAGCTTCCTGGATTTCCTGGAAGTCTATTTCCTTTGCCAGACTGGGGAAGTTCTCCTTTATTATTTGTTCAAATACGTTTTCCACTCGTGGCTGTTTCTTTCCACCTTCTGGTACCCCTATAATTCAGATGTTGGAATGTTTAAAGATGTCCTGGAGGCTCCTAAGCCTCTCCTCATTTTTTTGAATTCTCATTTCTTCATTCCTTTCTGGTCGGATGTTTTGTTTTTCCTTCTGGTCCATTCCATTTATTTGAGTCCCAGTTTCCTTTCCATCACTATTGGTTTCCTGTGCATCTCCCTTCATTTCAATTACTTTAGCCTTCATATGTTCCTCTAATTTGTGACTATGTTCCTCTAATTTGTGACTATAATCTACCAGTTCTGTGAGCATCCTGATAAATAGTGTCTTGAATTGTGCTTCTGAGAGGCTGGCAATTTCTCGGTCGCTTAGAGTTATTGGCTCTGGGACTTTGAGTTCTTCTTGCACCATCTTTTGGGCTGCTCGTGCCTGTTCCGTAGCAGGATCAGAGCCCTAAAGTGTTCACTAGAACAGGGCAACTAAGTCGCTGGGTTGTGAAGTTGTATGTGGGGGCGGGGTCAAAGAGGGACAAGGGCTTCCTGTCTGCCGTCTGCCGTCTGCCGCCTTGGCCCCGGTGCCGCAGCCACCACCATCACCAGGCCCACGCGTTTCGTTCCACTGCCCGCGAGTGTGTCACTGCCGTCAGTCCTCCACCACTGGGTTCGCCCCCTGGGGCCTGTGTGGTCTGTGTCACTGTGCGCAAATGTGCTACCTCGGTCAGTCTGCCCCACACCCCGACTGGTTCTGAGCTGCCTGTGCGCCTAGGTCGGGGGATCTGTCCTGCCCAACCCAGCTCTACTGCTGGCTCCGCCTCTCTTACCGTCCCGTTGAAGGGTTCGTAGTTGTCGGACTTCCGTATTATTTCGTTTTCTAGACTTTGGATGTGTCCTAGTTCTCCAAACCTTTGATGTGTTCAAACTTGGTTGTGGGAGAAGGCACAGTGTTTCCACCTATGCCTCCTTCTTGGCGGAAGTCTGATTTCAATTTTCTTGAATTTGTTGAGGCTCGTTTTGTGTTCTATTATGTGGTTTATCTTTGAAAATATTCAATGTGCATTTGAAAAGAATGTGTATTTAGCTTCTTTGGGACGAGGGGCTCTATATCTATCAGTTAAATCCATTTCATCTAGGGTGTTGTTTAGTGCACCTATATCTTTGTTGATATTCTGTTTGGAAGATCTGTCCATTTTTGACAGTGGGGTGTTAAAATCCCCTACTATAATTGTGTTGCTGTCAATATCTTTCTTGAAGTCCTCTAAGATTTTCTTTATATAGTTGGGTGCTCCTATGTTGGCTGCATATATATTTACGAAGTTAATGTCTTCTTGGTGGATTCTTCCCTTGAGTAATATGAAGTGACCTTCTGGGTCTCTCTTTATGGCCCTTCTTTTGAAGTCTATTTTGTCTGATATGAAAATTGCTACCCTGGCTTTTTTTTCTTGTTTGTTTGCTTGGAGAATTTATTTCCAGCCTTTCAGTTTTAGTCTGTGATGGTCTTTTGTCCTGATGTGGGTCTCTTATAGGCAGCATATGTGTGGGTCATGCTTTCTTATCCATTCAGCTTTCTATGTCTTTTGATTGGAGCATTTAATCCATTTATGATTAAGGTTATTATTGATAGGTACTTATTCATTGCAATTTTTGTACCTGTGTCCCTCTCTGTCTCTCTTTTCCTTCCTTTCCTTAAAGCAGCCCTTTTAGTATTTCTTGTAGAGCTGGTTTGGTGGAGGCATATTCTTTTAGACTTCTTTTGTCTTGGAAGCTCTTTATTTGGCCTTCTATCTTGATTGAGAGCCTTGCTGGGTAAAGTAGCCTTGGTTGTAGGCCTCTGTTTCTCATTACTTGGAATATTTCTTGCCATTCTCTTCTTGCTTGGAGTATTTTCATTGAGAAGTCAGCAGTTAACCCTTTTGGGGCTCTCTTGTATGGTACTTCCTTTTTCTCTTGCTGCATTTAAGATTCTCTCTTTGTCTTGGAATTTTGCCATTTTACTGATGATGTGTCTTGAAGTGGGCCTCTTTGGGTTCCTCTTGATTGGGACTCTCTGTGATTCCTGGATTTGTGTAACTTTTTCTCTCATCAATTTATGGAAATTTTCCACCATTACTCTTTCAAATAGGTTTTCTATCCCTTGTTCTTCTTCTTCTCCTTCTGGTATTCCTATTATTCAGAAATTATTACTTTTCATATTGTCTTGCATTTCTCTTAATCCTTCTTCATTCTTTTTGAGCCTCTTTTCCTTTTCTTGCTCTTTCTGGGAATTTTTATCTACTTTGTCCTCCAACTTGCTTATCCGATCTTCTGCTTAATTGATCCTGCTTTTGATTCCTTCTCCTGTGTTCTTCAGTTCAGAAATTGTATTCTTCATCTTCTCTTGGCCTTTGCTGATAGTTTCTATTTTCTTTTTCATGTTGGTATAGTTTGTGGTGAGTTTATTATAGTTTCCCTGTAATTTCTGGTAGCTCATTGTGAGCTCTTTGAATTTCCTGATAACCAGTCCTTGAATTCAATATCTGATAGTTGACTTGCCTCTATTTCATCTAACATTCTTACTGTGGCTTCCTTCTTTTCTTTCATTTGGGGATAGTTTCTTCATGTTCCCATTTTTCGTGATACTCTTCTTGTTAGCCTCAGCTTCTGAAATTGATCAGTTCTGACTCCCTGGGTTTATGGTGTGATCTTCTGTGGTAGAATACCTGTGAGATTTAGTGGTGAGTCTCCTTCAGGTATCTTGATGTTCTCTGCTTCCACCTACTCCTTTTGTGTGTGTGTGTGTGATCAGTTGGAGGGGGAGGGAAAATGGTTTTTGACAGCAGAAAATTATTTTATGATATTTGCAGTCAAGGCTGGTAGAGAAGAGATAGAAGATCTTTAGGCTATATATAGTGATAACCATAATCTTCAACCCAAGTTACCACTTTTAAGAAAGGATGGACAAAAGATAAGTCTCTTGTTGGGGAGGGAAGGCTTGTGAGGTGGATCTAGAAAGCAGTGAGGTTGTGGGCTGTCAGATTTTGAGGTAAGGTGAGAGTAAAGAATAGTGAATAGGTGTAATGTGTGAGCAAATAGAGTTAATCACTACAGTAATAGAATTCAGGAACTTGTAAAGTGAGCTAAGATCCGGAAGATGTGTTGTGAAATATTTACAGTTGTATAGAACAGCTATTATTTACAATAATATTAGAGCAACAATCATATGACAAACTCTATGTGATCTGTCTGAATAGGGGGTCTAGAGCTTTGGGTAGTGTGCTAAAGGAAAACAAGTGGCATGAAGTATAGAAAATTAGCAATACACTGTAGAGGAAAGAACAGGGGAAACCTGTCAAATAATAAAATATAACCAGCCAAGACTAAGAAGCCTATACAGAAGGAGGAGGAATACAAAAATACTATTAAACTATAGAAGAATTGAGAATAATGAAAAATAATAATAAAAAATATGCAGCAACTTGTGGCTTCCCTGCTATAGCAAAGTGAAATTTGTCTCTCTGTCTCTACTGTTGTGATGCCCACTCTTTGGGTCCCACTCTGATCTTTTCGCAGTTCCCAGTTGTTTGTGTCTCTTGTGGGTAAAAGAAAACAAATCAACAAACAAACAAACAAAAAAGGCAGGAGAAGGGAGGAAAAAGCGATCAATTTGGGAAGAAAGGAAGAAGGACTTTCTTCTTTTCAGTTGTATGTACAGGTATCATACATCATTTTTAAAAATTTATTCTTAAGTATTTTTTAAAAAACTGTAAATGGGATTGTTTTCTTAGTTTCCTTTTCTGATAGTTCATTACTGGTGTATAAAAATGCCCCTGACTTCAATATTTATTTTTTATTTTACTACTTTACTGAATTCATCTATCAGTTCTAGAAGTTTCCTTGTGGAATCTTTAGGGTTGCCTATATAAAGTATCATGTCATTTGCAAATAGTGACAATTTTACCCCTTCATTTTTAGTTTGGATGCCTTTTATTTCCTTTTCTTATATGATTGCTATGGCTAGGACTTTAGTACTGTGTTGAATAAGAGCAGTAAAAGTGGATGTCCCTGTGTTTATACCAATCTTAAGGGAAATGCTTATAGTTTTTGCCTGTTGAGTATGATGCTGGCAGTGGGTTTGTCATATATGGTCTTCATTATGTTTTGTTGTGGTTCTTCAATTCTCACTTTGCTGAGACTTTTTACTAGAAATATGTGCTGATTTTATCAAATGCTTCTTCTGTATCTATTAGTAAGATGATGTGGTTTTCATCCTTTTTTAAAATTTACGTGGTGTATCATGTTTATTGATTTGTGGATATTTCATGAACCTTGTATCCCCAGAATAAATCCCACTTGATCATGGAGTATGATCTTTTTAATGTATTGCTGGATCAGGTTTGCTAATATTTTGTTGAGGATTTGAACATCTATGTTCAGCTGAAGAGATATTGGCCTATAAATTTCTTTCTTTGTAGTACCTTTATCTGGTTTTGGAATTAGGATAATGCTGTCCTCAAATTATGTGCTTGAGTGTTTTGCTTCCTCTTAAAATATACTGAAATAGTTTAAGAAGGATATGTGTTATTTCTTCTTTCAATGTTTGGTAAAATTCACCTGTAAATCCATCCAGTCCAGGACTTCTATTTGTTGGGAATTTTTTAATTACTGCTTTGATTTCATTAGTTGTTATCTATCCATTCAAATTCTCTGACTCTTTTTGACTCAGATTTGAAAGAGTGTATGCTTTTAAAATTTTATCCATTCCTTCCAGATTGTCCCATTTGTTGGCATACAGTTATTTGTATTATTTTCTAACAATGCTTTGTGTTTCATTGGTGCAGGTATTACTTTTCTTTCATTTCTGATTTTATTCATTTGGGTCTTCTCTCTTTAATTCTTCATGAGTGTGGTTTAAGGATTTGTCTATTGTGGTTTTTTTTAAGATTTTTTTTATTTCTAGAGAAAGGGGAAGGAGAAAGAGAGGGAGAGAAACATCAATGTGTGAGTTGCCTCTCACATGCTCCCTACTGGGGACTTGGCCCCCAACCTAGGCCCTGACTGGGAATCGAACTGGCGACCCTTTGATTTGCAACCTGCACTCAATCCACTGAGCTACACCAACCAGGGTACCTTGTTTATCTTTAATAGACACAACTCTTGGTTTTATTGATCTTTTGCATTTTTTAGACTCTATTTTGTTTATTTCTCCTCTGATATTATTTCCTTCCTTTTACTCACTTTGGGTTTGTTGTTTTTTCCAGTTTCTTTAGGTGTATAGTTAGATTGTATATTTGAGATTTTTCTTATTTCATAAGCTAATCCTGGAGTACTACTATACATTTCCCACTTAGGACTGCTTTTCATTGTCCCATAGATTTGGGGTTGCTGTGTTTTCATTTCCATTTGTTTCAAGGCATCTTTTCATATATTCCTTGATCTCATTGTTAACTCATTCTTTGTTTAGTAGCATGCTATTTAGTCCCCATGAATTTGTATATTTTTAACTTTTTCCCCTGTGGTTGATTTTTAGTTTTATACCTTTATTGTCATAGAATATGCTTGTTATGATTTCAATCTTCTTAAATTTTTTGAGACTTGTTTTATGTCTTTTTTAAAGATTTTATTTATGTTTAGACAGGGAAAGGGAGGAAGTGAGTTAGAGAAACACCAATGTGTGGTTGTCTCCCACATAGCACCCACTGGGGACCTGTCCCTGCAACCTAGGCATGTGCCCTGACTAGGAATCAAACTGGCAACTCTTTGGTTCACAGCCCATGCTTAATCCACTGAGCCACACCAGCCAGGGCATGTTTTATATCTTAACATGTGGTGTATTCTTGTTCCATGTGCACTTGAAAAGAATGTATATTCTGCTTCTTAGAAGAAAAATCACCCCAAATTCTAATGAATTAAAAAACATTTGAGAAATTGAAGACAATACAAGTGGAAGCACATACCATGTTCATGGATAAGAAGAATTAACATCATTAAAATCCATACTTTCCACAGCAATCTATAGATTCAATGCAATTCCTATCAAGGTTCAAATGACATATTTCACTAAACTGGAACAATATTTCAAAATTTTATGTTGAACCAGAAAAGGCCACACATAGTAATAGGGGTCCTGAGAAAGAAGAACAAAGTTGGATGAATCATGCTACCTAATATGAAATTGTACTATAAGGGGCATAGTAACCCAAAACAGCCTGGTTCTGGCATAAAAACAGACACATAGATCAATAGGACAGAATAGAGACCCCAGAAATAAGCCCATACCTTTATAGTCAATCAATATTCAACAGAGAACACTAGCATATACAATGGGCTACAGATAGTTTATTCAATAAATGGTGTTGACAAAATTGAACAGATACTTACAGAAAAATGAAACTAGACCACCTTCTTACACCACACACAAAAATAAATCCAAAATGGATTAAAAACTTAAGTGTTAGTTTTAAAAACATAAATATCATAGAAGAAAAGATAGGCAGAAAAATCTTAGACATTGCTCATGGGAATATTTTATTGGATATATCTACCCAGGCAGGGGAAACAAAAGAAAAAATAAATAAATGGGACTCCATCAAACTTAAAAATTTTTGCACAGCAAGGAAAAACATCAATAAGATAAAAGGACAACCCACAAAATGGGAGAACATATTCACTGGTACATCTGATAAGGGCTTAATATCCAAAATTTATAAAGAACTTACAAAACTCACCCTGGCTGGCATAGCTCAGTGGATTGAGCACGGGCCTGCGAACCAGACCATCGCGGTTTGATTCCCAGTCAGGGCACATGCCTGGGTTGCAGGCCAGTTCTCAGCAGGGGCCAGTTCCCAGCAGGGGATGCAGGAGAAGCAACCATACATTGATGTTTCTCTTCCTCTCTCCTTTCCTTTCCCTCTAAAGATAAATAAATAAAATATTTAAAAAAAAAAGAACTTACAGAACTCAATGCCAAAACCCCCCAAACAACCCAATTAAAAAATGGGCAAAGAACCTGAATAGACAATTCTCCAAAGAGGACATACAGATGGCCAATAGACATATGAAGAGATGCTCAATGAGAGCAAGAGCTGGGTGGGGCAGGGGAGAGCAAAGAGCAACAGGAGAAAATTGGCACAACTGTGTTAGAACAACAATAAAAAAAAACCCACAATGAGATATTACCTCACACCTGCCAGAATGGCTATCACTGATAGATCAACAAAACTCAAATGCTGGCAAGAACATGGAGAAAGGAGAACCCTTTTTCACTGTTGGTGGGAGGGCAGATTGGTGTAGCCACTGTGGAAAGCAGTATGGAGATGATACCTCAAAAAATTAAAAATGAATCTGCCTTTCAAGCCAGCAATCCCAGTTCTGGAAATATATCCCAAGGAGCCCAAGACACTAATTTCAAAGAACATAAGCACCTCTATGTTCATTGCAGTGTTATTTATAATTGCCAAGATATGGAAGCAGCCTAAACATCCATCAGTATATGTGTGGATAAAACAACTGTTGTACATTTACACAATGGAATCTTCTTAGCTGCAAAAAAAAGAAGAAAATTTTACTCTTTGCAACAGTATGGATGAACCCAGAGAGCATTATGCTAAATAAAATAAGTCAGTCATAGAAAGACAAGTACTATATGATTTCACTCATATGTGGAATCTAATGAACAAACTGAACTAACAAAACAGAAACACACTCATAGACAGAGAGCAGATGACACCTAAGGGGCAGTAGAGAGTAGGGAGTGGAGGGGTTGAGCAATAAGGAAAAAGGACTCATGGACAAGGACAAGTGTGGTGATTGTGAGGGGAGAAGGTATTGGGTATATAAAGGGACTAAATAGTAATGGAAAAAATACAATAAAGACATTTTAAAATTAAAAATTAAAAAACTGAAAAAATATATAAAACCAATAACAAAAAACATTTTGTAATTTCATAGGTCCCAAATAGCTATCTGATTACAACATTCAAATTGTGAATTTCTTTCATTTTAATTGTGCCTGCAACTATAGTTATGAGTTGCCTGTTCAAGAATTTTGTCTCCTTTCTAAATTGATATCTTTTCCATTGAAATTCAACCCAAAGTTAAAGAAAAGGCAGATTTGGGGTCTTCTCTTGGCTGTGTGGATAACTGTTTACATAACTAATGGAAAAATGTCCATTATATTAGATTGGAAGACACCATCAGAGAACAACTTACTTCTATATATATGGGGAATTAGCAAAGGGCATCTTCTGAGTCAACTTACTGCAGCCTTTTATGTTTCAGTGTTTTCCTGCAACCTAGACTAAAAGAATGTACAATAAATACTCACAAATCAGAGAATGGCATCCAAATAAAAGTCAGATATATTAGGAATAAGAAAAAAATTTTTACCTATTATTACTCTTCAAAAAGAAAAATCTTGGCTTGTTTCTTTGCAAATCTTTATGTAATATTATATCCTTTTGTCTAATTAAACTACAAGAACTTTTGTCTAGATCAGAAAATGGTAGCAATTTTCTTTCATGTAAATAAGATAATAAAGTATGCACACTAACACTTATGATGACAGTGATGTTTCTGTTTAATCAAGAGTGGCTTAAGCATTTATTTATAGAAACTATTTTAGGCAGGTTAATACTGTGACACTTTTCTCATTTTTCAAGAGTCCCAAAGAGAAATCAAGTTATTTCTCTAAGGGTGAACAGCTCCAGAATTATAAAGTTCAACGTTTTAGAAAACTATTTTTATTATGGTAAAAAAATAACAGAAGTTATTACCTTAATCATTTTAAGTGTACATACAGTACAGTAATATTAACTATATTCATATTATTTTGCAACAGATGTCTAGAACTTTTTCATCTTGAAAAAACTGAAACTCTAGATCTATTATTAAATAACTCCCCGTTTCCCTACCCCACAGCCCCTGGCAACCACCATTCAATTTTTTTAATTCTATGAGTTTGACTACTTTTGATACTCCATATGAGTGGAATCATGGAGTATATGTTCTTCTGTGATTGGCTTATTTTGCTTAGCATAATGCCCTTGAGGTTTGTCTATGTTATAGTGTGTGACAGAATTTCTTTCTTATAGTTGCATAATATTGCATAAATATACCACATGTTAGCAGCACCAAGAGGTGCTGCCTAAACAGCCATAAGAATGAAAGTTACCAAAATAGGGCCAACTCAAGGCATTTATCCAGATACTCTGACAGTGTAATATGATCATTGATTAAGACAACCAATTTCCAAGCTTTTCCTTGGCAATTAAGCTAAAATCTTACATATAGAACAGAGCACATGTGTACCTTCTATTGGGAAAGGACAGAGGCAGAAACCTCAGTCTTCCATCTTCTTCCTCCCTCCTCTCATTGACTAAGGACATGGTAACCCTCATGGTCACTGAATGAAAGTGGGACACAAGGGGCTTCTTTGGTGTTGGCAATGTTGTGTTTCTTGATCAGAGCGCTGGTTACAGAAGCATGTTCACTTTGATAAAATTCATCAAGATACACGTTGAGGACATAATGCTAAGTGAAACTGGCCATGTGCAAAAGGACAACTATTATATGATTCCACTTATATGACATACCTAGGATAGTTGAATTCAGAGAAACATGCTCTCTGGGCCTATGAAGAATGGGATGGCAAGTTAGTATTTGATGGGTATGGGGTTTCATTTCTGGAAGATGAAAAACTTCTGGAGGTGGATGATAGCAAGTGTTGCAAAAACAATGTGAATATACTTAATGACACTAAATTGTACACCCCAAAATGGTAAATTTTGTGTTATGTATACTTTGTCACAATTTTACACAATGGAATACTATTCAGCAGTAAAAAAAAAAAAAGAAGAAAATTTCACCCTTTGTGATGTCATGGATAGACCTGGGGAACATTATGCTAAGTGAAATAAGCCTATCAGAGACAAATACCATATAAGTCCATTCATTGAGGGAGGAACCCCTCAAAAAAGAATTTATTTATAAAAATTGTATACTTATTCCTACACATTTAAACTTCAGTCACCCTCAAATACTCTCCATTTGATGCAATACACCTATCAAGATTTTTTCCCCACTGCTCAGAACAGTTTTTGAACTCATCAACTTTGATGCCTTTTAGTGCTTCTGCCATTTTTTGTTTCACCTCTTTCACGTTGGCAAAATGTTTCTCTTTGAGGACTATTTTCATCCAGAGAAACAAAAAAAAGTTGCTCAGGGCAAAATCAGATAAATAGGATGGATGGGGCATGGGGTCATGCTCTTTTTGGTCAAAAACTGCTGAATACAGGGCAGTGTGGGCAGGTGCACTTGTAAATTACCCATTATGAAACAAACAAACATGCTGAGAGAATCTTCAAAAAATTCACTGAAATAGAATGCAGTTTTTCACAACAATGCCAGCTGGTACACTGATACAGATAGGTTCCTAAAACACTCACCTAGCAGAGGGAACTGTACTACAGGGGCCCACCCTCCAGAAGATAATTCTGTTTTTTTTTATCTGGGTAGGTCCCCCTTTATGGAATCTAATGAACAAACTGAACAAGGAGAATAGAAACAGTGTCATAGATAGAGAGCTGATTGAAAGCTATGGTGGGGTGGTTAGCAGGTAGAGGGACTGAGCAAAAAGGAAAATAGACTCATGTACATGGACAACAGTGTGGTGATTGCCGGTAGTGGAAGGAAAGGGGTTTAGGAGGATAAATGGTAACAAATGGAAACAAATACAATAAAAAATAAAAGAGGAAACTTTATCAAGCAATATATTTGTAATTTGTACCTTTTTCTATATGTAAAGATTTTATTTTTTTTAACCCTAGCCAAATCATAATAGTTTCAGTCATTACTCTCTGGAAATTTTGAGGCATGGTATTTTCCCGTTAGTCAGACTAGCAAATGTTTCTAGTTCATGGAGGACTAAGGATAGTTCCTGCTTTTTCATCTCACCTCCCTAATGAAAAAAAGAAAAAAAAAAAACAAGATTTGACAACCTTGGAGACTCCCCCTGACTGTTATTTCCTGAAATTTGTCGGTGGCCATTTATGTTTCTATTTAAATATTCCTCTTCCAAAATGATTTGTTCTGGCAGGCATGCCCTCCAGTAATGAGGAGACTCAGTTCTCACCAGGGTTTCCTCCCAACAAGGGGGCCCCAGGGTTAAACCGTCATCTAGTGATGTCCAGAGCCAAGCTTTCAAAGATTCCGTGATTATCAGGAAACCTTCTTTAGCTGAATGGGTTTTTTCTAACTTTCCTGTCAGCAGAAATAATCCTCCTGAAATAAATTGTTCACACTGGACATGGAAATCAAGAGAAAATCTTAGAAGATATTTATTTCAGATGTTAGTGCTGATTTATCATTATAATTTACTTAAGAAAACATTCATGGGCCACTTCTTAAAAAGAAAAATCATTTACTGATGAACGATGTAAGTTTTGGTGAAGGTTCATAGTTACATAATACACACGAATTACAAAGAATTATTCAGATATCATTTAGATTTGCTACAGATATGATCTGAAATGACACTATTTAAACAGATTTAATTTGGGAGAATTGTATATGTGTCTGTTCTTTTTTTTTTTAAATTCTTGTTCAAGTACAGTTTTCTGTCTTATATTCCCAGCCCTGCCCTGTTCCAGTGCTCCCCACCTCCTTCCCATTTCCACACCCCACCTTAGTTATTGTCCATGTGTCCTTTATACTTATTCATATGAGTCCTTCCCCTTTTCCCCTGTGATTCTCTCCACTCTCTCCTCTGGTTCCTGTCAGCCTGTTCTGTATTTCAGTGTCTTTGGTCATATTTTGCTTGCTTGTTTGTTTTGTTGTTTAGATTCCTGTTAAAGGTGAGATCATATAGTATTTGTCTTTTACCACCTGGCTTATTTCACTCAGCATAATGCTTTCCAGTTACATCCCTGATGGTATGTTATTAATTCTGTTTTCTGATAATAAAAATTAGAGGAAAAATTAATTGTAAGTGTTTAAAACCCTATTTATTACACATTGACTTGTCCATTTCTTAGTTATGTGAGTCAAAAAATAGCCAGGAAGTTAGAAATTCAGACTGTTTACAGATGAACTTCTTTTGCAGTAAGTACTTAGTAAAATAATGATTTTGTGGCCTTTTATTTTAAACTTAATTTTATATTTAAAAATATTTGCTATGTTGACATAATAAAATATGTGCTGATTTTAAATGTTAAAATGAATTCACAGATGATATCTGTTTCTATATGTATGTACAAAACCAGAAAAACTAATCAGATTTTCAAGATCATCTGTTAAAGTTACATTTTTATATGGCATGTAAAGGTACTCTTCTTTATTTTTAAGTTCAATTTGACCATGGCATTGAGAAGACCTACACTGATTTCACATCTAATTTAATGGACCTAAATAATTTTTTAAAAGTTTAAAGGTTTAGCCAAGTAATTTTCTATGTACATCAATAATTAATTTAATTTCCCCCGAATTTACTATATGTATTATTAATCATAACATAATCACAGTCCTCTTTAATATTTATTGAGAATTTCTTATTTTCCAGACATTATTCCTGCACTTTACATTTATAATTTTTTATTCCTCACATTAGCCCTGTGGGAGCGTACAATGTTATTATTACCCTTAATTTACTGATGAGAACAACACAGAGAATTTAACACAGAGCTAAAGCGTGACAAAGCTAACATGCTAAATAGATCTAACTCAGGTGGCTGCTTAATTTCATAATAGCTATTTAAGAGGCAGATGACATCGATAGAAGTTGAACACCTACAGAGCCTATGAAGTAGGACATTTTCGTTTTTCTGGTCCCTCATGGTCTGAGAGTTCCACATCAAGTCAGCAGCACAGCTACAGTCATTTTGTTACAAAGTCTATAAAACCACTGAAGGTTCACTGGCTGGGGAACAGGGTCAGAACCTCTCTGCTTCATAACCTTCATCCCTCCATTTGTGCAGTTTCCACAGGCAACGTCCCATGAGCTATACAGAGAGCTGAGCTCTGCCCAGAGAGATGAAAGAGTCTGGCCAAGAAAATATGGTGCTCACTGGAGTCTACCCAATTTGCATTAAAAATAACTTTCAGGCTGAACTTTAGTCTTTCACCACTTTGGCGAAGTAGAATTTAGAACATCTTAGTATTTTTTTATTTCACTTTTTGCTCTGAAGGAGAATGCTCCGTGGTACAGCTGAATGGACCAGCTACCTTCAATTAAACTCTTGAAATTTCTTGGCTCTTGAAGACTTGCTGAAGGAAAATATCCAAAGCTGCTAAATTTTACTTTATTTTCAGAGCCTAAACTGATATCATCATCTAACTCTGCAGAAGATTCTGGCAAAGAGCTAAAGCCAGGATGAGCGCTAGGTAGTGCCTTCCTCCTAGGTTTTTGGTGAGAAGTAAAGGGTATAATGAATATATGTGAAAAGCTGAGCTTACCTTTAACCTTCCATAAGAAACCCCCTCTGTTGGAATATGCTTTAAAAAAGCACTTTGTGGAAATTAATGATTACTATGTTTATAAAGTTTTCCTCATTAGAATCCTAGCTTTATCATTAATTTTTGTTTGCTTGCTTTACTGTATTGGTTCTACCTATATGTGCTAAAAGAGGAGATCAACACCCATGCGAAAATTCAGTTGAAAAA
The DNA here is from genome assembly GCF_014824575.4 of Sturnira hondurensis. Taxonomy (NCBI): domain Eukaryota; kingdom Metazoa; phylum Chordata; class Mammalia; order Chiroptera; family Phyllostomidae; genus Sturnira; species Sturnira hondurensis. The sequence continues at coordinate 879,189 of NW_028094889.1, read as the reverse complement.
ATTATTTAAATTTTAGTGCTCTCACAATTCAAATAAAAAGTTATTAGTCTTCTTTCCAAACAAACCCCAGTAAAAACAAAAAAATTCTTTATTTGCCATTTTTCTTTGCATAAATATTATGTTATAGTTTATTGATTTAAATGTAACTTTAACAAGATATCTAGAATACCATAGTGGTCTCACTTATTTAATATTTGCCTTAAAAGTGGGGTTAATTTCAAAAGGTTTACCAGCAAGGTTACACATGTATGACATGTGTAGTACTTACATATGTATGACATGTGTAGTACAGAAGATACTAACTTTTAAAATGTCAACTCCTAAAAATTAAAGAGTTAAGTTGAATTACATGGGACAATGTTGAAGGAATCTGAATGATTAGCAACACAACTAAATGAAAACTAAGGACTAATAATGGGAAAGGAAAGGAATGTCTTCTTCTTTTACAGGACTTCCAGGTTCTAAAGAACTTGAAAAGAGCTTATACTAATCAATTCTACTAATCAATAGCATATTGATTAATAAAAAGTTTTATTGAATATTTAAAATATGCTGCACACTAAATAAAGTCGACGTAATTGTGATATAACACAGCCAACTATGACTATGTATAGGAACCATACAAATACTCTACACAGTTATTAATATTGTTCTGTTTTTATGAGGGACTCCATAGCAATCAATACACAAGAACATGTTATTGCCACAATTTCTTCACTTTGTGTTACAAGTAACAAAACAGGATCAGCAGCTTATCTGTTCCTCACAGGCTACCACAGTCAGGCCACATTTGAACACAATTTTGAGGTTGAATTTCACATCTATCCCAATACCTCCAATTTAAATGTCAAACAGTAGCAAGTATATTAGCAAAGAAGTCCCACACTGAGATTTCCCATACACTGCTGGTAAGAAAAAGAATAATTAATCATAGCTAATACCTAAAAAGATATTTTCAGGTGGGGATACCTGGGTAGCCACTCCTAGGAATTTACCCAATAAACACTTGAAAACCTGCCTCCCGAGACATGCACAAGAACGTGCATAGTGGAGTTGTTTGTCATAGCCAAATACTGGGAACAGCCCAAATTCCCATTGACAAGAGAATGGATCCATACATAATACACAATACACAATATACATACTGCTGAGTATTACTACAGAGGTTGAAATTGTTTAAAATTAATGTATTAGTATTCTATGTTTCTAATTGGATAATTTTGTTTTATCTAAGTTTATTAACTTAAAAAGTTTTGGAAGGCTACATACAGCAAAAACACCATCAAGAAAGTGAAAAGACAGCCAATGGAATGGGAGAAAATACTTGCAAATCATATCTTTCATAAAGGAGCTATCTAGAATATAGGAGTAGGCAAATGTAGGTTCACAGTTGTGATATTCTTTGAGTTAATAAAGCTATTTAATAACCATAACCTACATCTCTTTTTCCGCACTAACAATTGTAGACCTACTTTTTGCCCACCCCTGTATACAAAGAGTTCTTATGCCTCAGTAAAAAAGACAAGTAATTATTTTTTCAAAAATAGACAAATGATCAGAATGGACATTTCTTTAAAAAGATTTACAAATTAGTCAATGAGCACATGAAAAATGTTCAATGTCATTAGTCATTAGGAAAATACAAACCAAATCACTTTTTCATACCTACTAGGATGGCTGTAATAAAAAACTCAGACAATAAGAAGTGTTGACAAAGATATGGGGAAATTGGAACCCTCCTTCACTGCTGTTGGGAATGCGAAATGACGCAGCTTCTTTGAAAAACAGTCTAGCAACGCCTTAAAATGTTATACACAGATTTACTGTATGACCCATCAACTCCATTCTAGGAATATACCCCCTCCCAAATTGAAGTATGTTCACACAAAATCCTGTATAGAAATGTTTATAGGAGCATTATTTATAATAGGCAAAAGTAGAAAAACTGTAATATCTATCAACAGATGAATAAGTAAAATATATCAGTTATATAATCAAGTTTCAGACAATAAGAAGGAATGAAGTACCAATACCTATGAATGAACCATACAAATGCTGTGCCAAGTGAAAGAAATCAGACACAAAAGGTCACATATTGTATAATTTCATTTATATGAAATGATTAGAAAAGGTGAATCCATAGAGATAGAAAACAGATGAGTGACAGTCTAGGTCTGAGAGGTGGGGGATGGATGGGAGGAACTGGAATGACTGCTAATTGTTACAGGTGTTTCTTGGAGGAAGGCAATGAAAATATTCTAAAGTCAATTGTGATGATGGTTGTGCTATTCTGTGAAAATATTAAAAATGACTGAATTCTACACTTTAGGTGATTTGTATGGCATGTGAACTATATGTCAGTAAAAACTATCAAAAAGGTTATATGCATTATAACACCATATATTCAAGTTTTAAAACAAATAATATAGTATTACATATTTTTCATAGAAACTCATGTTTGGCAACAAACAGGCAAGGATGGTATTCCTACATTGAAAAACTCGTACTGAATCATCACAATACGTGCCAGCCTTTACAGAGCAGTGAGTGCTTAAAGAACATTCATCCTAGAGGCAGGGAAAGATAAATGCCAAAGTTCAGACAGCAATTGCCTCTGTGCAGGGAGAGGGGAATGATGGAGAGGGGACTCAGAAGTCCTCAACTGTTTCTTTAAAAGAAACTCTGTAGTAAATATCATAAAACCTTTGGATTTCATCAAAGTTGGTTGGTGAGTTAATGGACATTTGTTGTGTGACTCCCTATATTTTTTAAATATTCCATTGATTTATCTTTAAAGATTTTATTTATTTATCTTTTAGAGGGTAAGGGAAGGAGAGAGGAAGAGAAACATCAATGTGTGGTTGACTCTAGTGTAACCCTTGCTGGGAACTGGCCTGCAACCCAGGCACATGCACAGACTGGGAATCGAACCACTATCCTTTGGTTTGAAGGCCCGCGCTCAATCCACTGAGCTACACTAGCCAGGGCATCTTTATATTGCTTGTTTGCCTGAAATACTGCTTCATAGTTTAAAATATTCTACATGTCTAAGTCTATCTCCTTAAAGGTCATGACCAATGCCTTCCATTGGGGCCATTTCTTGCTGGTTGTTGAACATAGGTCAACATGCCACTTAGCTTAGGCTAAAAAAGCCTGCCTATTGCCACAAAAGCAAGGACCAGAGGAATCTTCATGCATAGGGATGAGGGAGAAGATCTGTCTAGGCACATTAAAGGTAAACCAAGAGCCCCACTATTTGGAGCAGTTGACATCCAGCTCTACTGAAAGATTTGCACTACAGTAGGAGGAATTGTCAGTGTGAGCACAAATCAGAGGATTCACACCCCTCCCATCCCTACCTCCAGCCAGCCTGGTCCAACGCACCTTAAGTACCATAGCTTGAAGCAAAGTTCAAGGCTGGCCAAAAATTTCCTGATCTGGAAGCAGAAGGTTTAAGAGCATTTCTGGGAACTGTTAGTTAGATTAAACCTTTCATTTCTCAGAGCATGTTGCTAAAAGTTAAGTTTCTGGCATAGGCACATGGTGGGAAAGACTGGATCAGATATTTAATTACCTAATCACAATATTCCAAAATCAAGAACACCAAACAATTAAAAAAGAAAATGAAGAACCTACTCTTTCTTGCATTTTTCAACACATTGCTAGACTAGGTAAGCTTTAATGGCTTTTAAAATTTCTAAAGTGTACTGCAAATGCTGTAATTGAGAGCACTGAAACAGTTTACCCCAAATGCAGTCAAAGTATATTGAAAATAATTCCTGTTCGTTGAAAATAAGCTCCCTCCTTCACATTTACCCAGATTTTCCTCTCCTGCCATAGTCTCCTTGCTTTTTCGTACAGAGTGCTGGGATTCAAAAGTGGAAACGAGAATGAAATGATGGGCCAACAGGAATAAACTGCGTAGAGTGCGGTGGGCAGATTACTTCAAAGACGTTTCTGTGTTCCCTGAGTAGAAGACACTCCAAGCATTTGCCTACATTACATAAGCTGTTTTGAGAGTTAATCCCTTTCCTCAAGTGACTCATGGTCTTGCAGGTCCTTCCAGAGGGGATAAAAATACAATGGATTACGGCATTGCAGTGTCTGCAATTCCCAAGGAAGAAGTGGCTTTAGACATTTATATTCCCAGCTTGGCGACCGAGTGCCAGTGAGTGTGTCCGAAAGCAGTTGGAAATCGGACAGTTTGTGCTGCAATGCAAGGACAGGAAACATTGCGAGGTTCTGCAGCCGTGGTTGGCTTGAGATAATACCATTGTATAACCAGGCGCAGCGACCGCTCCCACCGCTGAGAGCCCGGGGCCTGGCGTCTGGCTCCTTGGCTGCAGGCCAGGCTGAGGTCCTGCCGTCTGAAGGCAGGGTGTGTGTCCCCTCCCAGGCAGTCCACACACACAGTGCCGGCCACACCTCATCTTCCAGAGGAAATCTGGCCAGAAAGCCAGACTTCATGACTTCTCCGCTATGAGTCTTACCCACCCCCAGCCCTTGCCCGGGCTTTTGTTTTCCACTTGGGTGCAGTGGTGGTATGCATTCTGTGCTGGCTCGGGATTTAAAGTCCCAGATAGTAAATGAGCCGATGACAGGGTTATTGGAAAGATACTGTATCTTGTCATGCCTAGCAGTCTTCACCATTAGCACTGAACCCTTGCTTTTTAGAGAAGCCCTAGCTCTCATCACTTCTACCTACCGCCCTTCCCACAGGGTTGTTCCATCAGGCAACAGCACTTACCAAGGACTATTTTAGACGGATTTAGCAGCAATATTGTTTGATTTTAACTGGACATTGTTCTAAACACACAAAAGAGTTCAAGGATGTGGCTGTTGAGTTTTGTTCTTCTCCACCCTCTCCCCTCCCCAAGCTGTCAGGTTTCTCTGGGAAAATGGGATGAAAATATTTGGGGACATTTCCACAATAAAACACTCTAATTTTTTTTTAAGATTTCCTTTCTAGTCATGTCAAGATTGTAACTCAAATCTGCAGAAGTCAGGAAATTCCAAATTTATGTTGACACTTTCCCCTTAAAACCCTCAGCAGATGATAAACAGTACAGAACTTCTGTTTCAATTAAAAAGTTCCGAATATGACACAGTTTGCCAAATTCTTCTAGTGAAAAGGTGCTTCAGAGTGGGAAAGAATGGTCCTTTAGAAAGCATATACAATCTTTCAGGCCAATAATTTTTCTGAATAATTTCTTAGTACAGAAGATGAAATGCTCATTTCTGGTAGGCTGGCTGCTAGATTTAATTTTTGTAAGTGGAGAGTAATTATATTTAATATAATTAAACATATTATATTGTATAATATATTTGATGGAAGCAAATAAAAAAGTGGTGGAATTTATCTGTGAGGTCAGCGGTTCTCAAGGTGAAAATGAGCACATGGCACTAACCAGGGGACTTTTATAGATTGCCCTCCACCCCTGCCAAGATATCCAGTTAGCTCAAAGTTTCTACCCAGCCCTGTAGAACACTCAGGGTGACAGCCTGGCCTCACAGCAGGACAGGTACAGCTCCCACTGTGCCTAGCAGATCCCATTGTTATTGGCTCTGAGCTGAGAGCAAATTATTTGGCATATCTCACAGCCAGTTTCCTCATTTATGAATTGGAGTATGATTCTAGTATTTACCTCATGGGTTATATAAGATTAAATGAGATAATGTACACTAGCACAAGAAAGTTCTTCTAAAAATTTCTCCACAAACATTAGTGAAAATAGCAATCATCCAGATAATAGTATTTGTGGTGTTATAGAAAATAAGTATTATCAGCGTGAATATGTCAGAAGCAAATTAGAATACACTTTACATAAAAGCAGAAAGAACCTGACATTTAAACAGACATTTCTAGGGCTACAGAAATGACTAATTATACTGACAGAAAGACACTGTAAAATAAAAACATGCACCTTCTCTGTCCAGGGTGTGAAAGACCCATCAGGTTGCAGATAAAGAAAACAAAAAAGCACGTGGTTTGCACATCCTAATCAATAAACCAAAGCATGCACACACACAAATGGGCCTTCTAGAAGACAAAGAAATTGAAAGAGAAAAGATCTGTAAATTAAAGAAAACCTGTAAGGAAGACTAGGTAAAATGGCCATAGGATAAAGCAAGCCCCTATGCAGGAAAGCAGGGTCTTGCTTCTCTTTACCCACCTTTGTAAACCTGTGATCGCTTGGCTGAGGCCTGGGACTGGGGAAAACTCCAACAAAGCCGTGTCGACACCACATGTCTCCAATTGACAAAGTCAGATGACCCAGGAAAATTAAGTTATTTTTTAGACTATGGCGTGATAAGGAAATCTTGGAGGACTAAAAATGGCAAATGGTTGTCTTTCATGTTAAAACAGGAAAAAAAAAACCCCAGTTCTGGCCTTTAAATAGATAGATCAGCTTCATTTTCATATCTATAAGGATATTATATTTTAAAGTCATCTGTCAATATAGAATCAAGAAGACTGTGGGAAGAGGAAACCATTTCAGACCAATTTCGTTTCCGTCTATGATAGACAGTGAGACCATGTAATAAAGGCAGAACAATGGTTGTGAAATCTGAGGAAACGTGTGCCACCATCTGCTCACAGGATGGGGCTGTCTGCGTGGGAGCAGGGCTGCCAGCCTTACCCAGCCTTTCTCCTCGCCTTTCCTCGTCTCAGGTCCCTTCTCCCTAGCCACCTGCCAGCTGGGGTTGCCTCTCCCGGAGGTTTGCTTGCCTCTGGCTGTTTTTGCTTTTAGATTTGTCTCCAGCCGAGTTTGTTGTTTTCTAGATTTAAGTGGTAGTAAAGATCCTGTGGAGAAATGAGGGTAGGATTTGAAGTCAGAGCAATAATGGATACCTAGCATTGTCCTTTACTTCTTGTGTGAACTTAGGTGGGTCACTGACCTTTTCTGACTCAGATAGCCTCTCTTTTCCAATGGGGATCAAAATACCATCCTTTCACGATGACTATGAGGATTAAAAATCAAGGACATCTGTAATGCATGGCTCCATAAAGGTTTTATTTATTCCTAACTGCTGATCTTACATCTTTTGCAGCTCTGGGCTTTATCTGGGTCCTCTGATTTAAATAAATTGGAATCCCAAAGAGTACAGGAAGGAGAAGCCCAGCCCCATTGCCCCTTGGTGTCTGACCCCAAGCTGACTTGGCCGCATGTCACCATTTGCCTCCTTAAAGCTGATGCACCCGGATGTAGGCAGAGCTGGTAAATATTTACTTGTGCGGGAGGGAGGACACGGCAATTTCTGCACAGGGTAGGTGATGAGGCAGCTCATCTCTGTGTCAATAGTGTAACAAACAATGATGATGTGCAATGATGGCACACTATCTGTTAGGTTCCGAGAAGAGAGCTACTGATGGCCGTGACCTCCAGACTCCATCTCTATACCTTCCGGAGCAGCCAGATCAGAGCAGGCTGCTTTCGGCTTGGTTGTCAGCTCTTTATTTCATCATGCCATCTTCAGAGGTCACTGCAGGTACTTTTCAATTTTGCCCAAAGGGTTTAAGAATTAATTGAATGGGTCCACTGCTTTCTTGTTATTCTCAGTCTGTCTGTACCTTCTGGCAAACTCTCTGCTAAAAGAAAAGAAAGAAGATGGGGGAGAAGACATGCTCAAATGAAGAAGAAGCAAATGTGTCAAAGAATAAGAAGCAGTAAACTGCCCTCAAATGCCAAAATGGACAACGCAGAGTTGAAGAAACTGCCCCAAGGTGGTCTGTCTAAGACAGGGCAAAACTTTGCTGCTGAAGAAAAAGGGAACCAGTACGGTTTCCTTGATTAACTATTCAGATTTCTCTTCCACTATTCCTTTCAGTTTGGGTAAGTAGAGTCTCAGAAAAGTGAAATCAACAAACTGAATTTTTGGCACAACTGAGGGAATTACTCACCCCTTTCAGGCATATTAAGCTTTGCAGGATATCACAATATTAGTTTATATTAAATGACTTCTGATTAATTTGGATAAAGGGTAGACAAATGTTCTTTGTACTATACTTAGAAATTTTCTCTAAGTTCAATATTATTTTGTAATAAAAAGGTCCAAAACATAAAGCTAATACTTTAAAAAAAACACACCCCTAGTTATGACAGTTAGATAGCTAGCCTCAACATAGGTAAACAACCTATTTGATACTTTTCTTCTTCTTCGGACATTCATTCAACCAACAATTACTGAGCCCCAGTGAGAGCCAGGTGCTTCTCTGGTTGGGGTATATGGATATGAAGAAGAAAGGGAGAGACAAACACAAGTCTTCAAGGTCTGTAATGTGATCCATTCTGTGTTTGGATGGTGACATGTGTTATCCCAAATGAGCAGAGAGGAGGCAAGTGGACTCTCTGCAAGTGCTGGGCTGTTGGGAAGTTCTCTGGGAGGTGCTGCCATCAGAGTGAGTCTTGTTGGAGAAAAGAACCAGCTGTGTGAACACCCAGGGTGAGCACCCAGCCTGGGAAAACAGCACACACATGCAGTGCTATTAAACAGAAACCAGGTTGGGGGCTGGAGGGACAGTTAATCAATTAACATATTGATTAGTTAATGGAGAAAAACCTAAAGAATATAATTAGTTCAATCTCATTGTTAAATAAGAGAGTAAACCTGCCTACGGTGTCTACTTGTTTATATCACATAAATAGTTAATGAGAGAGTAGGACTAGCTCTAAATTCTTTTGGAAGGTGGATCTAACAGTGTTTTCTAAAACAAATTTTTCTCTTTATTTCTTTTTTCAGTCTTCCCAAGGACATCTTCTTTGCAAGGCTTCCAGTCCTTGGACACACAATCATAAGAACAGCCCAAATCTTATATGTAGTGAAGATCAAACAAGAATGAAATAAAAAATAATAAATCTATTGACCCAACCACAGCAGGTTAATTCTGAAGGGCACTTATTACTGGCTGATAACATGGAGTAATAGAGTGAGTTTAAATTCCATTATATACTCATCGGGCAAGCAATGTTCACATGTCCAAGTATTTGTTAATTAGTGATCTAGAATTGCTAGACAACAAGAAGGAGCTAATCTGCAGCAGAATTTTGGAGCAGCAGGGTAGGTACAAAGTGACCATATCTTGATTGACACCGTCTTCAAAGGTCTACTAATCCCAGTATCTATGTGAATTGTTTTATGACCCAAGTTGAGTTACCAACTGGGCTGGATGCTGATGGAAAATACTCTAAAATAAACAGCACTTAGATTTCTTACTTATCATGATAAGATTAGAATTTACAGATAGGCTTCTGAAAACCATTTGGTTTCTTTTATGATAGAGTTAAATTGACACTGGAAGAGTAGAGAGAAGGAAACATTGCCTCTGTGAGTCAGGTGTCTGTGGCTCCCATTGTTCCTATGTTAGGCTGGGTTTGATTTTCACAATCTAAAATATGGACAGAGTCAATCCAAAAAGTGAGTTACATTTTATTCATGATTGAATAGTTATGAAAGGTAGATGCACAGTTGAAAAATATTTTCAAAGAAATTTAGCAAATGTAAATTTACTTCCCAGGAGATCTGAGATTCTCATTCCCCACCAAGGCTGTGTGATGGTCACCTTTGTCCATAGGGTGGATCACTAAACTTTGACATAAACACTTAAAAAGTGCTTTGTATTTATAGTTAGTTGTAGTCAGTCAGTTGTGGAAATAATTTCTAAGTATATTTCTTGCACACAAGGTTCTAAGTGATGTGTAAAGTACCACAGTGAATATTTCCCCAGTAAACTGGTTGTAGGTATGGTTACACAGTCTCAAATACACCAGCTCTTTGGTTTCTGTGTGGGAATTTGAGAGGACTAGAAGATGAAGTTCCAAATGGGATCAAAAAATAGTTTGGGCAGATTTGGGAGATAGCTTTACAGGGTCTGGAAAGAGAAGGTGACTGAAAGCTATTGCTCTGAGACCAGAGAAAACTGCTTCTCTTTCTTCCCCGTCTCAGGAAAAAAAACATAGAAGGGGAGCAAGGAGAGGTAAATAGGGCTGTTTTCCACCCAAACCCCAAAGGCATTATGCCCACCTCCATACTGTACCCTAACAATTACATGAAGCAGGCAGAATCACTGTGATTATTAAACTAAACTCTGCATATGTCTTCCTTACTTGTAGTGATTGGACATATTGCATAGTGATATATGTATACAGCTCTAGAAACTAGAGACAATTTAGGAAATATGCATGAAAATAGCTTTCCTTATTTGAAAACTGAGAATATAAGTGACTAGAGCATGGCAAAGGGAAGGAGACTAAAGGAGAATATTGGCAAAATTCAAATGAGAAGTGTATGCTTGCTTTAAGGCAATAATCTAGGACTGGAAATGAGAGAATAGGTATAAAATATCAAAGAATTACCAGAATTTTATGACATGACCTTGTTTTTACAGATCAGTCATTGAGTTAACTGTAAAGGGGATGGATTAAGCCAAGGCCACTTTAGGAAACTTTTGTTCTTCGGGTGATGGTTCGGAGTTGCCCTCCTGGATTTTAACTGGTCATTCCATGAACATGGATAAGTAATGACTTCTCTTTTTTTTTTTTTGCATTCTTTCTCTCCACTTTGTGAAACTCCTTTGACTCTCTCTGCTCTGTTTGAACAATGAAGTCAATGGCATAACTGCAACTTGAGGAGAGAAAAAGGAGTCCCTCAGGGTCTGTGTGTTCCTCTTCTCGGAGGAAATTAATTTCCGTGTTCTTTAGTCAGTGCCTAAAAGCATTGAGATCCCTATAACTGATGAAGTCCTGGCAGCGTAGACATCAAATAAAAGGCCCAGGAAACATAAGCTTTTCACCTAAAGAGGCATACTGACTTCACAACAAACAATCCATCTCTCCCAATAAGAACTGGAAAAGATAAGGGTTCTGCTTCACCTACATCCATGCAGGGGCCTGGGAGTAAAAGTTTTCCATCTTAAACTCCAAGGACAGGTGTAAACAAAGGCTCAGAGCTTGCTTGGAGGCTGATTAAAAGAAGAACTAATCAGAAGCCTTTCATCTCTGACCCTTTACCTTTAGTTCTATTCTGGGGTGTGGAGGTGATAGGGCTTGTTTCTTTGTGCCCAAGGAAGCGACAGGCAGCCTGCTGATCAATATCCCCCTTTGGTAGTGTCTTCAGAACTTAGAAGAGGGGCCAGAAAATGAAGCAGAAATCAATAACTCAGGTCTAGTAAGAAGGAGGTGATTGTCAAATTAATTCCATTTCTAAAAGAGAAGAAAACAAAGCCAAACTTTTGTAATAATTAGGACACAAATGCACTTTCTAAAGAAGTGAGGAACTGAGAGTCTTGGTTTTGGTCAATTTAATGCCCAAGAAGAAATGTGACACATTTCTCAGATTTGATATTCTCCGTGCTGTTCACCGTGTTTGATTTTCCAGTCATCACTAGTTGGACAATAACTTGTAGCCCCACCTCCGAAAACAAGAAAGAATTTCTGACAAAAAACCTAAGGCTTTAGAAATAGTTACTTCAATAGATAAATGGGGAAGTTTGGGAGAAATCAACAAAGCAATTAAAGACTGGAGGGGTTGATTTATGGGAAAGATCATTCCTTTGATGTTTAGTTGGTCTAATCAATGATTCCTTTTTTCCTTTTTGACATGGATTTAGGAAACAGAAGATGAGTAAAGGATTAAGATTAATAACTTACAAATGCCTGAAATAATTTCACAGGAGATAATTGGCCAACATAATTGAATAGATCTAAGAAATTAATTCAAAAAATATTTATGTCACAACATTTTGTCCCTCAGTCAACTATCTTATGACTTCTTATATTAAATATACATTTACTGGATCTTGGTTCTTCTAAAATAGAAAAAATACAATTTAAATTCTCAATAGAAAGGTGTTTAAAATATGAAAACAATTGCCTTTAAGAAACAATAAAAACTTACCCCATGAAATATTTAAAATTACATCAACACATGTATCAGAAAAAGATGAAAGGACTGAATCTGTCTCTTCCATCTCTGCTGTGTAAAATCTCTTGTGGGAAATATGTTTTAAAGTTTTTAAATGTATTTTCTTTTTTTCTTAATTGCTTCCACTGCCACCCATATTATTTCCTTTTTGAATTTAAAAATTTAATAAATTCACTCTTCTAATTAACAGAAGATTAAGATTTTAAGGATCTGATTCAGACAAACAGTATCTACTCAATTATTTGATTTTTAAAAATTAAAAGCCATAAGCCAGAGGTAGGTGCTCAGTTAGTTACATTATTACAGTTAGTACCAGCAAAAACTCTGCTTGGTAGGTGTTTAGTGCACACCTTCTATGCCTGTTATGCAGTGGCAGCCCACCTGGTCTTCCTGCTTCTCATACACACTGGATCATGCCACTTGCCAACTTAATCCTGTCACTTGTCCTCTAAGTGGTTCGTCATTATATTTGGAATAAAAATACACACTTCTAACCACATTTTAAGACCTAACATGACCATGATCTCCTGCTTGTCCCTCTGATTTCACTTCCTCCCACACTTCTACTACCCTGCTCTGGCTCGCTTCAGCCAAACACACCAAGCCCAGACCTGATTCTGGAACTTGGCTGTCTCCTCTGCCTGGACTTCTCTTCCTGCAGGTCTACTCAGGACTGACACCTTTCCTTCCTTCAGGTCTTGCTCAGGTGACGTCCCTTCAGAGGGGATGTCCCTGACAGAACTACACCAAGCAGCATACACAATTCCTGGCATACTTCTTGATTTTCCCAGAGTATTTGTTGCTCTTTTGAATCATATTATTTATTCACTTACACATTTGCTATTTGTCTTCTTCATTAGTTAGTCCACTTAATGAAAGAGTGACTGTTCTGGCTGTTGCAGGGTCCCCAGCATTTGCAGGGTCCCCGAGCATGCAGTACAGGGTAGGCACATTTGTTGGAAGAAAGGCAGGAAAGAAGATGCACATTTGTTGGAAGAAAGGCAGGAAAGAAGAAAGCAAGGGAATAAAAAGAGAGAAGGGAAGGAGGAGGAGTAATGCAGGATGCCATCACCGCGGAGCTCTGGAATGGAGCAGGAATGTCATACTATGAGCTCCAGAAAAGCAGAGCCAATGCCTCTCTCTTACCAGTATACTCCTTGTGCCAAGCACATTCGAAGATATTTTAGAGATAATAGAAACTTAAAAACTAAGCTAAAATTTATAGTTAAGGATAATTACAAAAAGGTAAATGCAGTAATACATTAGTCCCCCCCTCACCCATGCAAGATATTTTCCAAGATCCAAAGTAGGTGTTTGAAACCTTGGATAGTACCAAACCCTATATTTTTCCTATACATATATACTTATGATAAAGTTTAATTTATAAATTAGGCACTGTAAGAGATTAGCAACAACAATACTGAAATAGAACAAATATAACAATATACTATAATAAGAGTTATGTGAATGTGAATTTATCCTAGAGTACAAGCTAGTGTGTAACAGAGATGAGGTCTGAGGACAGGCCATCACACTCCAGGATTTGAGCTTATAACCACATGTGATCTAGTAACCAATGGGATAGGACTCCCACTTGCACTGGGAGACACGGCTCACATAGTGGGGCATGAAGAACAGACCAGAAAACAGGTGGTGGGTGGCACAGTCATAATAAGGGTATAGGAGAGGCAGAGGTGAAGAGTTCTCAAACCATTCTTCAGCTCACGAGGGTGAACTTGTCCATTGGAGCCTTTCCTGACTTTCTGTTTTATTCTGTGCTCCAAGCGCAGAACTCATCCAACAAATGTTTCTTGATCTGATAAATAGAATGACTCTTTGGACCACTAATAAAGTAGTGAGATGAGGTAAAAATAGTTGGTTGGGTCTAGGTCATTGAGACATAAAAGGATAGAGCAATTATTAGAAATTTTAGGTAACTTGATAAGATGGTGCATGAGAAAGATGGGAAGGAAGACATTTAAGACAGAGACAAATTAGGAAATTAAGGAACGTCTGTGTCAGCTAGAATAATGGAGTAATGATAAAATAGTAATTAATAAGATTGACAAACTATTAGAAATGGTCATTGACAGATGAAATAATGAACAAACATGGTGTACATATACAATAAAATATTGTTCTGCCTTAAAAAGGAAGGAAATTCTGATATGCTACAGCATGGATAAATCTGGCAGACATTATCCTAAGAAATAAATAAGCCACACACAAAAAGACAATTACTGTACAATTCAGCTTATATGAGGCACCTAGAATATTCAATTTTATAAACACAGAAAATAGAATAGAGAGGCTAGATAAAGCGAGGAAGAATGAGGACTTATTGTTTAGTGGGTATTAAGTTACTTTTGGGATCATGAAAAAGTTCTGGGGATGTATACTAGCAATGGTTGCACAACAATGTGAATATACCTAATGCCACCAATTTGTACTTAAAAATGGTTAAATTGGTAAATTTTATGTTTTGTGCATTTTATCATAATAAAACAAATAAACAATTAGATATGGGAGAGAGAAAAGTGAAAGGTGGAAGATGGCTCTGCATTTTAGAATTAAATGAATGGAGGACGGCTGAACGGAGAGGTCAGGAGGCCAGCTGAGATGCAGGAGTGTGTTTCTGGAGTGGATTTGAATCTGCCTGTGGACATTTTCAGTTACCCAGCAAGCACTGGGTCTCCATCATATGGCACTCAGTTAAGAAGAATACATGAGAGGGAGGAATTCACAGGGGTCATGATGAACAAATCAGGCAACGGGCTTTTGACACAAGCTTGCTGAGGTGCTTAATTCATTTATTCACTACTTGCAAATTTCTAAGGGAAATAATAGACTTAAAATGTTGTCTGGTTTATAACCTTTGGGGTTATGTCTTTAAGGCTGCTTTGAAGTAATTCAACAGAGAAAATTTATTAGTTCCTTCTAAGTGCCGGGAACTGCCTTGGGTTTTTTTCTCTGTGGATAAAAGCTCCTTCCTGAGGCTGAATTCCTTCATCCCACAGTACAGAGCCTGGGAGTCAGAGTGGGCGGGTTCACCACAGAACACTCCAAACCTGCCTTCACATAGGCAACACAGGACCCAGCAGGACCATGCCCTTGGCACCACCCTAAGCAACCTTGATAAAATGAGTGACCATTTCTGTGGGCTCGTGGCGAGATTTCCAGATGCCTTATCTAGGCCCTGGAATCAGGCACTCAGGCCTGACTCACCCCCATGTTTGCCAGCAGATCCTGGAGGCCCACAATGTGAGGAAATCAGCAATACACAATTGGGGAGGTCTTTTGTATGGCAACCAAGCTTCACTTTTCCTGGCTTGAAATAGAACCTATGCTATGGCAACATGACGAGCAGGGGCACCTCTATTCAGATGTTCAGTGGCAACCTTCTACAGTTTTATGCTAAATTGACTGACAAGGGATGCTGCCTTTAATGTTATGGTTTCATCCACAAAATGATTAAAACACCCATTTACTGTGGAGTACAGCAGAGGAAATGTAGTCAATAATGCTGTAATAACTATGTATGGTGCCAGGTGGGACCTGGAAGTGTCAGGGGGAACACTTTATAAAGTACATGATTGTCTAACTACTATGCTGTACACCAGAGACTAATACAGAATGGTGTTGAATGTGAACTCTAATTGGAAAAAAAGAGAAGATAATACCGTAACATTAAAATTACACTGAAAATCTTTTGGATTTTTATAGGGAATGTAATTACTATCTTTAGTGTCAGATGGGTACTAGATTTATCAGGATAATTACTTCATAAGTCATATAAATGTCTAATTACTAAATCTAATATGGTATTGTATGTAAACTATAATTCTGAAATAATAAATATATTTTATTTTATTAATTTTTAGAAGTTTTTTAAAAGTTAAATTTATTGAGGTGACATTGGTTAGTAAAATTATGTAGGTTCTGGGCATACTATTATTCTTTAACACATCAACCATATATTATACTGTTTGCTCACCACCCCAAGTCTCCTTTGATCACTATTCACGCCCCCCATATCCCCATCTACCTCCCCTTACCTACTTTCCTCTCTGTTAATCATCATGCTGTTGTCTGTCAATGAGTTTTTTCTTAATCCCCTCACCTTTTTCACGCAGCCCCACTATTTTCCTCCCCTCTGACCGTCGTTAGTTCTCTATCTTTGAGTCTGTTTCCATTTGTTTGTTAGTTTATTTTGTTTATTAGATTCCACATATTAATGAAGTCATATGTTGTTTTCTTTCTAAAAATATATATATTTTTGAAAACCACCCATCTACTTTAAGAATTTTGAAAATCTACATCCCCCCTTTTATATGAATGCATTACCATCCAAAAATCTTACCTTAAGTTTAAATAGTTGCAAAGGAGGTGATTTCTAATGTATTAAAAATATTTAAATTTGTAAATAAAACTTTACCTCATTTTCAAATGCATTCAGTGTAATACCAGTAACACAGTTATTTAATAACTACCATTTTCTGTTTAAAATACTAGCACAAGATTTTCATAAACAGTCAAAAATTTGACATCAATTCATTTTATCTTCAAAGTTACATTTCCAGTCTACATCTCTTTCAGAATATTATCCTAATGTAATATATTTATATGCTTGAGAATTTATTTTACTAATTATTTGCAATTTGTTCCTAGAAAAAGTATACATAATTAAAACTTAATATTTAAGTAAAAGACCTGTACTCAGAAAATTACACAACACTGAAGAAATAAATTAAGGAAGACACAAACAAATGGAAGCATGTACTGTGCTCATGGATTAGAAGAGTTAAAATCAAAATGTCCATACTAGCCAAAGCAATTCACAGATTCAATGCAATACCTATTAAAGTACCAATGGCATCTTTCACAGATCTAGAACAACCATTTCAGGGATTTATATAGAATCATAGACAACACCGAATAGCTGCTGCAATTTTGGGAAAGAAGAGCAAGGTAGGAGGGATCACAATACCTGATACCAAACTGTATTACAAGACTACTGTAAGCGAAATAGCCTGATATTGGCATAAAAACAGGCACATGGACCAATGGAACAGAACAGAGAGCCCAGAAATAAACCCAAGTCTCTATAGTCAATTAGTATTTGACAAAGGGGGCAGTAACATAAAATGGAGTAAACATAGCCTCTTCAACAAATGGTGTTGGGGGAACTGGACAGCTATGTGCAAAAAAATGAAACTTGAGCATCAACTTACACCACACACACAAAATAAATTCAAGGTGGATAAAAGATTTAAATATATGCCATGACACCATTAAAGTCCTAGAGGAGAACATTGGCAGGAAAATCTCAGATATTTCATGCAGCAATATTTTTACCAATATGTCCCCTAAAGCAAAGGACATAAAGAAAAGAATAAACAAATGGGATCTCATCAAAATAAAAGACTTCTGCACAGCTAAAGAAAACAATATTAAAATAAAAAGACAACCAACTGTATGGGAAGAAATATTTGCCAATGATACCTCAGACAAGAGTTTAATCTCCAAAATATACAAAGAACTTACACAATTCTGCTCTAAGAAGACAAGCAACCCAATTAAAAAGTGGGCAAAGGACCTGAACACACACTTCTCCAAGAAGAACATGCAGAGGATCCAGAGACACATGAATAGATGCTCAGTATTGCTAGCTATCAGAGAGATGCAAATGAACACCACAATGAGATACCACTTTACACAGGTCAGAATGGCTATCATAAACAAAGAAACAAACAACAAATTTTGGAGAGGTTGTGGGGAAAACGGGACCCTAGTGCACTGTTGGTGGGATTGCAGACTGGTACAACCACTATGGAAAACAGTATGGAATTTTCTAAGAAAACTAAAAGTGAACATGCCTTTTGACCCAGCAATTCCACTGCTAGGATTATATCCTAAGAATCCTGAAACACCAATCTAAAAGAACCTATGCACCCCAATGTTCATAGCAGCACAATTTACAATAGCCAAGTGTTGGAAGCAACCTAGGTGCTCATCGGTAAATGAATGGATCAAAAAACTATGGTACATGTACACAATGAAATTCTATGCAGCAGAAAGAAAAAAGGAGCTCCTACCCTTTGCAACAACATGGATGGAACTGGAGAGCATTACACTGAGTGAAATAAGCTAGGCAGTGAAAGACAAATACCATATGATCTCACTTTTAATAGGAACCTAAATAACAAAACAAACAAGTAAGCAAAATATAACCAAGGACACTGAGATAGAGAACAGGCTGACAGGGACCAGATGGGAGAGGGAAGAGAATTTCAAAGGAAAAGGGGAAGGATTTACAGGAACAAGTATAAAGGACACATGGACAAAAACTAAGGGGGGGTGGAAAAGGGGGAGAGGTGGGGAGCACTGGTGGGGTGGGCTTGGATGGGAGTAAAAGACAGAAAACTCTACTTGAAGAACAATTAAAATAAGTTTTTAAAAAACGTGATAAACAATGGAATATTATTTAGGCATAGAAAGGCATAAAATCCTGACATGCAATGTCATGGATGAACTTTGAAGACATTATGCTAATTGAAATAAGACTGCCATTAAAGGACAAATATTATATAATTCCACTTATACAACGAATTAGAGTACAGCAAATTCATAAAGATAGAAAATCAAAACCAGTGGCTGGGGGAAGGATAATAGAGAGTTAGTTTTAAGGGGTACAGAATATTAAACATTTCTAGAGATTGGTCATACAAAAATATGTATTAGTGCTATTGAATTGTACACTTAAAAATAGTTAAGATAGTAAATTTGATGTTAAATGTATTCCATAACAGTTTTTATAAATTTCTATCATTAACTTTGTGTATATACTAAAATATCATGCATTGTACATTTTAACTAAGTCACTTGTGTGATGTGAATTATACCTCAATAAAACTGTTGAATATTTCTTTTTTAAAAATATTTTTTGTTTATTTATCTTTAGAGGGGAAGGGAAGGGGAGAAATATCAATGTATGGTTGCCTCTCGTGCGTCCCCCACTGGGAACTGGCCTGCAACCCAGGCATGTGCCCTGACTGGGAATCGAACTGCGATCATGTAGTTCGCAGGCCTGCGCTCAATCCACTGAGGTACACCAGCCAGGGCCTGAATATTTCTTAAATCCATAATTAAAATCATTATTACTTTCACAATTTATGCAGATTAGAATTTAAGAGAGGCTGGTTTTGGTTTAGAGTTTCTCCTAAAGTAATGGTCAAGGTATCAGTTAGTGCAGCAGCCACATCTGAAGGCCTGGCTGGGGCCAAAGGATCCACTAACAAGATAGTTCATTACATGGCCGGGGTTGGTTCTGGTTGCTGTTAGAAGGCCTCAGTGCTTCTCCACATGAGTCTCTCCCATGGGTTGCCCGAGTAGCCTTACGACATGATGTATGCCTTTCCCCTAAGCAAGAAACTCAAAAAGAGAAACTTCACCATTTTTTAATCAAATAACTAACAGACATTACAAGAATACATAGAGGCAAGTGTGGTATAGTCTAAACCAGGGGTACCCAAACTTTTGGCATCTCTGGGCCACACTGGAAGAAGAAGAGTCTTGGGCCACACATTAAATACACAAACACTAATGAAAACAACAACAACAAATAAATCTCATAACTTTTAAAGTAAATTTATGATTTTGTGTTGGGCTGCATTCATAGACATCCTGGGCCACATGGGGTCCATGGGCCATGGGTTGGACAACCCTGCAACCCTTTTCTATACTTTGTTGATAGCTTCCAAAATATTGGTAATTGGATTGTATAGTAAGGAGACAAAATTCTAAAGAATCTCTGGGAAGTCTCACGTGTTGTTAGAGTGTTTACAAATGCTTTAGAAAACCAGACCTCCCAGGAACATTTGGGACACATTTCAACTTTCACAATAGCCAAAAAGGAAGCTAATCTCCCAGTTTTAACTCCTGGAACTAATGGAACCAACAGGGAATCAAAACTATTTCAGCCTTGAGGAGTGACCAAAGTACACATCAAATGATCAGGAAATTACTTATATTATTGTGTTTATGCATACTAGAAGTATAATGGTATTTTTCCTAGGGATTATAGAATATTTTAGCAAAGAAATATGTCTAATTTTTCTATCTAGTACACTGAAACTGAGATTTAGCCTATTTTATTCTAATTTTTAGTGTTCTCCAGAGATGAACATAGCTGAAATTAATGAAGTTATGTTTTACAATCACCACTCATGTTGGCCCATTCCAACTCTAGAAAGGGCCTTGTGTTCAGTTGGTGTTATATTTTTAAAAATTTAAAATAAGATGTTTTACAATAGTCAGTTGAGATTCCCATATCTTTCCACTTAATGTTCTCCTCCATCACATTTCAGCAGATAGTATTGGTGTGGTCTTAAAAACATTTTACTTCTGGTAATGATGGTAGCTTATACAAAATACTGGTGTCAGTGAAAATGATGTACAATTCATAAGACAACACTACAAGAAAACCATCAAGGACAAACTGAATGTGTGTTGTCCATTCCAAAAGTGTTTACAAGTAGTTACTTCACAAAAATATTTTAAATGTCCTAAAATCTTACACTCATAAATAAAAGAAACGTGACAATAATTGCTAAGATTTACATGTTGTAAAACTGAAAAAAACGTGTAGGTAATATTATAATAACTGTGTATGGTGTCACCTGGGTACTGGAAATATCAGGGGAATTACCTTGTAAAGAATATAATAAAGTATGTAAAGTATATAACCTAAAAACCAAAACCAAATAATATTGAATGTCAACTGTAATTGAAAAATAAAATTTTAAAAACTTAAAAAATATCTGTCAACCATGTTAAAGGAAAGGCTGTATTATCTTTAAGGAAAATTCTGTTACAAAATCAGTGTTAGAGAAGCACTTAAAGAGTATTTCATCAAAAACATAGGCTAAGTGTTTTAGAGATATGTCAAATAGTTAGTGAATAAAATATATTGTTTTTATGGATTTGCTGATCTTTTTGTGATATGTCATTAACTATTTTAAACTTATAATTTGAAGTGCTTCTTTTCTCACTTAAAAGAAGAAACATTTATACATAACACATTCATATACAGAGTACTGAAATAATGAAAGTACAGATGTAATAATATTAGGTATTGATTTAAATATCAGTAGTGTTTTACTTTAATTATTGCACCTTTTAAAAATTCTGACAGAATAAGTACATTAAAGTATTTATTTTTGCTCATATTTTGGCTATCTCATTATTTTAAGAGATCTGATTTGTTAATTTACAGTTAAGATAGCATTTGTCTCATCTTTAATATATCACCTTTCTAACTAAAAATACTTACTTCTTGTAATATTTTAAATTAATGGCTATATGCTTATGTTACACCTAGCCAAAATATTTAAAATGCCTAACTAAAATTATATTAATCAAAATAAAAATATTCCTATTTATTATCAATGCCAAGGCTTCATAATAAACTCTGAGTTATAATTTCTATAATTTAGTTTATGTCACTTGCCTATGTGTTACTGGTGGGAAAAAAGTCATTTACTAAACACACAAATTAAAATGTCAGCCCTAGAGGAATACTATGTATTCAAACTATCTCAGAAAGATAACAAATTAACATTCTCTAAAAATCATTTATTAGTCAAGAATTTTCAGATTGCAAATGACAGAAAACCCAACTGAAACTGAAAAAAATCCAACTGAAACTGATGAAAAAAAGCTGCCTGGTCATAAGTAGGATATGTAGGGAGAGGGACCTGGCAGGGGATGCAAGCCTGGATTCCATCCATATTACAGCCTTGCTTACCTCTGGGTTGGCTCTGTTCTCAAATAGACACTCCCTTCCAACTCTGAGATTACAACTCACAACTCCAAACCTAGCAGAGAAAAGTTACTGTGCCTTTCTCTCAACAGGTATCCTTAGCTTTGATAAACCTACTTAGATACCCAGCACTGGAGTCAGAAAAGGGCACTATGCAAGTAGGCCAGGGCTGAGATGGAATGTGTTTTATTAAAGACAGGAAAAAAGACCATAGGCAGAAAATGAATTGCTCAGTATGATTATGAAGTGTAAAAGAATCTATCTGGTATAAAACTTTAAAAAGTGGTTTAATAGATGCTGCCTCTGAGACATCGTGTGTGTGTGTGTGTGTGTGTGTGTGTGTGGTTTATGTGGTAAGTGGCATGTGGTATGTAGTATGTGATGTGTGGTGCATATTGTCCATGGTATATGTTATGTATATGTGTTTGTGTGGTGGTGTGTGTGGTGTGTGTGGCATGTGGTATGTGTGATATGCATGGTATGTTTGATGTGTGTGCTTGTGTGCTTGTATGCTACGATGTGTGCAATGTGTGTTTGTCTGGTGTGTGTTGTACATGGTATATATCTTACATGTGGCGTGTGTGTGTGTGGTGTGGTGGGTGTAATATATGCATGTGGTATGTGCTATGTGCTATGTTGTACAGCATGTGTGGTAGATGTATGTGGTATGTGTGCTTGTGTGGTATGTGTTGCATGATAGGTACTGTGGTGTGTGGTATGTGTGGTATGCATGATGTGTGTATATGGTGTATATGTAGTTCTGCTGCCTACATGGAAAACAAAATGTTCCCAGTAAAACATTCATGGTGCTCAATGGCATTAGAGAGGCCTTCCAGGGCTGTCAGAAATAAAGTTCCAATAAGGTCATAGTTAAATGATAAAGCACTATAAATTAGATTAGAAAAAAGCCACCTGGGCAAAGCAAACAGTATGGGTGGGAGTTGGAAGAGGGAAACATAGTATACAGAGTCTAAAGTGGACATGTTGACATTTCATGCGGTTCACTAACTCTACTTTGTGGCCTCCATAAATTTCACTCAAAATTACAGTCAGTAAAATTAATGAAATCACAGGCTGTTCAACAAAAGAAGTATCAATCTATAGTTTTCCACTGGGTCAGTGAGACCTCAACTTATCATAGCTACTCTTCATATCATCAAGTGCTGGGCACTGAGTTTACTTAAAGTACCAGTAAGGGCTTTCATACAAATTCTTTGTACTGATCTTTCTCAACAAAGTTCAGGTAACTTTTGGAGCTGGAAACCCTGATTCAAAGACAATAAAATAACAGGTGTTTGTAAAAAATATTTGTTCTTTTATTGTTCCAAATAGAAGAAGAAAATGGAGAAAACAATGGCTCTTTAAAACACATCACTTCCAAAATTGGAGATAAAAGTAGATGTTATAGAGATGTGATTATATGTGTTTATTTCCTGAAGGCTATTGCATATGTATCCAAATGTATATGTGAATCTGAGTGTATCAGTAACAAAGTGAACGTGAAAACATTTTAAAGAAAGGTTCTATTAGTACACCTTATTCATTTCCCACAATAATACATAGGTTAGAAAGTAGAATTCTGTTTTGGTTATGTAAAAAAATTTATACGCAGTATATAAAATATAATAGGGATCAAGTCTCATATTAAAGAAAAACATTACATGCTTGTTCTAGATCAAAAAACAATAACAAAACTGAGACCAAATTTACACTGGAAATTGAAATTTTCATTTCATATGCAAGGTCTACGATTTACTGCTTAGAGATATAATTCAGGTTATTATGACCTCTATTTCTCTATGTGGAGATGCCTGTTCTCTATTATTCTAAGACAGTGATTCTCAACTGGTGTGCCATAAGAATTTTTAAAATACACGATACCTGACTATTTTGTCAGAGATACTGACTTCTTTTTCCTTAGAATGTCAAAGAAAAAAAGACAACAGAAGATGGAGGCATAGGTAGATACAGTTTGCCTCCTTGTACAACCAAAAGAAGAACAACTAATTTTTAAAAAATAACCAGAATTGCCAGAAACTTGAACTGTATGAAAGTCCAACAACCAAGGAGTTAAAGAAGAAACATTTATCCAGATGGGTAGGAGAGACGGAGATAGGCAGAAGGCATGGAAAGGACTCTCAGCAAGGTGGTGGCCGGAGGACCATGGCAGGAGAGGTGATGGGTAGCACAGCGGGTGAAGTGGTGGCTGATGGAGTGGGTAGTCCCACATTTGTGTGCAGATAAACTGGGAGGAACAACTGGGGAGCAAGGCAGACCACAAAACCTAGGGGTCCAGTGTGGGGAAATAAAGCCTCAAAACCTCTGACTGAAAAAACCTGTGGGGGTTGGTGTGGCAGAAGAAACTCCCAGCCTCACAAGAGAGTACATTGGTGAGACCCACAGGGTCCTAGAACTTATATAAAAACACATACCTAGGAATCAGCATCAAAGGGGCCCAATTCACTTGTGGGTAGTAGGGGAAGTGACTGAAAGCTGACTGAGAGCTGAACAAGTGGCATTGTTCCATCTCAGACCCCTCCCCCACATATAGCACAACAGCAAAGCAAAGTGGGTTGTCCTGCCTTGCCGAATACCTAAGGCAAGGCTCTGCCCCTTATACTTAACAGGTATGCCAAAACAAATAAATATGGTCCAAATGAAAGAACAGATCAAAGCTCCAGAAAAAATACAGCTAAGCAATAAAGATATAGCCAAACTATTAGATGCATAGTTCAAAACACTGGTAATGAGGATGCACATAGAAGTGGCTGAGTATGGTCATAAAATAGGAAAAAAAAAGTGAAGACTATGAAAATGAGATAAAGGAAAATGTACAGGGAATCGAGAGTGATGGGAAGGAAACTGGGACTAAAATCAATGGTGTGAACCAAAAGGAAGAAATAAACATTCAACCAGAAAAGAATGAAGAAACAAGAATTCAGAAAAATGAGGAAAGGCTCAGGAACCTCTGGGGCAACTTTAAACATTCCAACATCTAAATCATAGGGGTGCCAGAAGGAGTAGAGGAAGACCAAGAAATTGAAAACTTATTTGAAAACATAAGGAAATAGGTTTTCCAAAATCTGGTAAAGGAAATAGACTTCCAGGAAGTCCAGGAAGCTTGGAGAGTCCCAAAGAAGTTGGACCCAAGGAAGTACACTGAAAGGTATATTATAATTAAATTATCCAAGATTAAAGACAATGAGAGACTCTTAAAAGCAGCAAGAGAAAAGGAGAGAGTTACCTACAAAGCAGTTCCCATTAGACTATCAGCTGATTTCTCAAAAGAAGCTTGCAGGTAAAAAGGGGATAGAAAGAAGTAGCAAAGTCTTGAAAGGCAAGGCCCTACATCCAAGATTACTCTATCCAGCAAAGCTATCATTTAGAATGGAAGGGCAGATAGAGTGCTTCCCAGATAAGGGCAAGTTACAGGAGTTCATCATCATCAAGACCTTGCTATATGAAATGTTAAAGGGGCTTAGCTAAGAAGAAGGAGTTGAAAATATGAACAGTGAAAGGACAGCAAACTCACGGTTATTAATAAGCACACCTAAAAAACAAAAAACACAAATGAACTAAGAAAACAACTGGAACAGGAACAGATTCACAGGAATAAAGATCACATGGAGGATTATCAGCGGTGAGGGGGAGTAGGGAGAATTGGGGAAAAGGTACAGGAAATAAGAAGCATAATTGGTAGATACAAAATAGATAGGGGGAGGTTAAGAATAGTATAGGAAATGGAGAAACCAAAGAACTTATATGTATGACCCACAGACATGAACTAAGGTGGGGAATGATGGTGGGAGGGGGGTGCCGGGTGAAGGGGAATAAAGGGGAGAAAAATGGAACAACTGTAATAGCATAATCAATAAAATACATTAAAAAACAAAAAAGAAAAAATGGTAACATCCAACACAACAATAGCCATTCAGTG
The DNA here is from genome assembly GCF_014824575.4 of Sturnira hondurensis. NCBI lineage: Eukaryota > Metazoa > Chordata > Mammalia > Chiroptera > Phyllostomidae > Sturnira > Sturnira hondurensis. The sequence continues at coordinate 853,510 of NW_028094889.1, read as the reverse complement.
TGAATGCCCTGTCTTGAGCCATAAATATATAGTTCATATAATAGAGTCCATCTTATTGTTCATTTCACATAATAAGGTTGTGTATGATTGTTTAATTCTTGGTACTAGAAGTCCTTATATACAGGTAGAGGCACCTGACTTTTTTAAAGTCATTTTAAAGCAAAAAAGGTAGGTAATTGTTTGGGTTTTTTAAATACAATTTGTTAATTATGCTATTACAGTTGCCCCATTTTCTCCACTTCACTCCCCTCTGCCCTGCACACCCCTTCCCACCCACATTCCTCCTCTTTAGTCAATGGGTCATACATGTAAATTTTTCAGCTTCTGCATTACCCATACTATTCCTACCCACCCCTCCCCCCCGTCTATTTTCTACCTACTATTCATGCTACTTATTCTCCGTACCTTATTCCCCTCTCTCCTGCTTCCACTTCCCTATTGATAACCCTTCATGTGATCTCCATTTCTGTGGTTCTCTTCCTGTTGTAGTTGTTTGCTTAGTTCATTTTTGGTTTTGTTTTAGGTGTGGTTGTTAGTAACTGTGAGTTTGCTGTCCTTTCACTGTTCCTATTTTTATCTTCTTTTTCTTATATAAGTCCCTTTAGCATTTCATATAATAAGGGCTTGGTGATGATGAACTCCTTGAATTTGATCTTATCTGAGAAGCACTTATCTGCCCTTCCATTCTAAATGAAAGCTTTGCTGGATAGAACATCTTGGATGTAGGTCTTTGGATTTCATGACTTGGAATACTTCTTTCCAGCTCCTTCTTGCCTGTAAGGTCTCTTTTGAGAAATCCACTGACAGTCTGATGGGCACTCCTTTGTAGGTGACTGTCCCCTTATCTCTTGCTGCTTCTAGGATTCTCTCCTTCATTTTAGTCTTGGCTAATGTAATTGTGATGTGCCTTGGTGTGTTCCTTCTTGGGTCCAACTTCTTTGGCACTCTCTGAGCTTCCTGGATTTCCTGGAAGTCTATTTCCTTTGCCAGACTGGGGAAGTTGTCCTTTATTATTTGTTCAAATAAGTTTTCCAATTGTTGCTCTTCCTCTTCTACTTCTGGTACCCCTATAATTCAGATGTTGGAACATTTAAAGATGTCCTGAAGGTGCCTAAGCCTCTCCTCATTTTTTTGAATTCTTGTATCTTCACTCTTTCTGGCTGATGTTTCTTTATTCTTTCTGGTCCACAGTGTTGATTTGAGTCCCAATTTTCTTCCCATCACTATTGGTTCCCTGTGCATTTTCCTTTATTTCACTTATGGCAGCCTTCATTTTTTTCACCTAATTTGTGACAAAATTTGACCAATTCTGTGAGCATCCTGATTACCAGTGTTTTGAACTGTACATCCGATAGGTTGGCTATTTCTTCATCACTTAGTTGTATATTTTCTGGAGTTTTGATGTGTTCTTTCATTTGGGACATTTTTTTTGTCTCAACTCGCCTGTTATATAGTAAGGAGCAGAGCCTTATGTATTCACCAAGGTGGGTAACCCCTGTTCCTGCATTGTAACACTATATGTGGGGAAGGGGTTAGAGAGGGAACAGTGGTACTTACTCTGCTCTGAGGGATTTCAGTCACTTCCTGCGCTACCCATAAGCAAAGTGGGTTCTTCTGGTGATGATTCCCAGGTGGGTGGATTTGCGTACATTCTAGGACCCTGTGGGTCTCTCCAACAAACTCTCCTGTGAGGTTGGGAGTTTCTCCTGCTGCTGCCCCAACCCCCACAGGTGTTTTTAATCAGAGGTTTGAGGCTTTATTTCCCTGCACTGGAGCCCTGGGTTGCGTGGTCTGTTTCACTCCCCAATGGTTCCTCCCCGTCTAGATAGACGTGGGATTGCACGAAGGTGGGATTGCAGGCTCCACTAGCTGCCACCTCGCTGGGTTCACCAGCCATTGCCTTGCCAGGAGTACTCTCCGCCTTGCTCATCTCCACCCCTCCGACTGGTCTGGATAAATGGTTCTTCTTTATCTCCTTGGCTGTCGGACTTCAATACAGTTTGATTTTCTGTTAGTTCTGGTTGTTTTTTGTTTTTAAATTGTTGTTGTCCTTCTTTTGGTTGTGCAAAAAGAAGAAAATCATCTAATTTCGTCTAATTTCTCTTAATCTAAAGTTGGTTGTTTCCAACTTTAATCTTATATCAATTTACTTTGCAGATCAGATCACAATTAAATCTTTGATGTGTTCATATGTATATATACACTTGTAGAATAAAAAATATTTCCAAAATAGAAATAAAATATGTACTACTGAAACTAGTAAAAGATTTTGTTCTTAAATAATGATCTTTTCTAGAAAAAAGTCTTCTTATATGTGGAATATAGTTTTTACTTATATGTGAAGTCTAAAAAACAAAACAAATGAACAAACAAAAGGAAACAGAGAATGAACTAATGATTTGCCAGCAAGAGAGCAAAAAGTTAAGTAGATTAAAAGCTACAAATTTCTAGTTTTAAAATAAGTAAGTCACAGGGATTTAATGATTTAATGTACAGCAAAGGAAATAGAGTAAATAATATCATAATAACTTTGTACAATTACAGATGGTTGCTAGACTAATTGTGGAGGTCATATAATAAGATATATAAATGTTGAACAACTATGTTGTACTCCTGAAACTAATATAATATTATATGTCAGTTATACTTAAAAATAAGTAAAAATGGCAAAACAAAAAATAAATCAAAATGGTGTAACTGCTATGGAAAACAGTATGGTAATTCCTCAAAAACTTTAAGGTAAAACTACCATATGACCCAGCATTTCCATTCCTAGGTATGTACCCACAAGGACTGAAATCAGCTCTTGAAAAGATATTTTGTATAGCAGTGTTTGGAAGTAAACCAAGTGCCTATTGGCAGATGAGTGGATATATAGTGCATACATGGCAGGTACCACATGCCATAGAAAGAATGAAATTCTGATAAATGCTACAACTTAGATGAAACTTGAAGACATTATGCTAAATGAAATAAGGTGGATTCAAAAGGACAAATACTGTACGATTCTATGTATATGATGTACTTAGAATATTCCAGTTCATAGAGGCAGAAGTAGAATGGTGATTGCCAGGGGCTGGGGGTGGGATAATGGGGAATAGTGTCTAATGGGGACAGAGTTTCACTTTGGGAAAATGAAATTGTTCTAGAGATGGTTAGTGATGATGGCTGCACAGCATCAATGTATGAATGCCACTGACCTGTACATTTATAAATGGTTAAAATTGTAAACTTTATTTTACTACAATTAAAAAATTTTTTAAAGTCTTGCCAAAATCATACTACTTGTCATAGACTGTTCAGTCACCTTTCACTAAGTCTCACTTTAGGCTTTTCAGGGCTATTTCAGTATGAAAAACCTGAAAATCCTAGATTTTGTGTGCTAATCACCATAACTCTCATTTTTATTATAATGTAGTTTGTGAATCTCTGCACCAATTTATTTAATGAATCTCACTTTAAGAGCATATTTAAAATTAATATAATGTCCCTGCTCTCAAGTGGTTTAATAGCATATGAGTCGACAACCACACTCTAAGGCAGATAACAACAGCAAATATTAGGGAGCACTGGCCATTTGGCACAAACTCTTCTAAGTACTTTACATACATTAGTTCCTATAAGCCTCCAAATTATTTTAGGAGCTACCTTCTGCTATTATCTTCAAGTCATATTGAAGGCATATAGCAGAAAATTTAAATAAGTGGCCTAAGGTCGCAAAGCAAGTAATTGCTGAAGCTAAAAGAGAATCAAGAGCCAAAAGTAAGATATGATCAAGTTATGGGAATGCCTTCCAAAAAGGAGATGACTTTGGAAGCACTGGAGAAGGCATGTGGTTTGATAATGCTGCAAGTAAATGAAGAATATAAAAGAAGATACAATTTCACCTCAGAAATAATGAAGTAGGGTTTTAACTCCAATTTTAAAAATCTAGACTCTCTGACTCATGGACTTAGATCAGTTACATTTAAAAATATTTTTAAATAAATAGTATAAACACAGAGAAATACAGAGAAAATAAAATAAGCACTCTTGTACCCATTACCTGGTTTGTTCAATCTTTCATTTGCTTCATTTATAAATAAATACAAAATTCATATATGTGTGTATACACATATGTACATATATGATATATGTCCAGAAGTTATCCAGCCATGTAACGTGAAAAACAGAGGCATTTATTGAAGAACATACAAGATATAAGAAACACTGTACATAAGACAAGCATTCCTGAGTCCCCTTCAAAGTAGGCACCTTGGGACCTCACATAGTTCTCCCAATCACTATCAGCTGCCCAGTTGTATTTTCCTGAATCTCACTGATGGTCTGAAATCTCTTCCCTTTCAAAGGTGATTAAAGTTTTGGGAAAAGCCAGAGTCACAGGGCGCCAAATCTGGGCTGCAGCGGGGCTGAGTCTCCTGGGTGATTTGATGTCTGGTCAAAAAACTGCACAAGATGTCATGCGTGAGCAGGTATGTTGTTGCAATGAAGCTGCCAGTCACTGGTTGTCCATAGCTACATACTTGTCAATCATCCAAGTAGTTACTACAGAGGAATGTTCAAGCTTAACAGAAAATTTGATGCAGATTAGTTGCTCTACTTGCTCAGTGATTTTTGAATATGGAGGCTGCACAGTACGCATGCTCACTCAATAGTGTCTTCTACCCCCACTGACTAGTACAGTGAAGTCATCATTGTTCATACATGTGCATTCCAGTCCACTCTTCTTGGCTGTCAGGTTACATCAATGTTGTGCAAACCATTCTTGTTATATTAACAGTGGCTGGATATTTTCTGGACAGATCTCATATGTTCAACTGTACTTATATGTATGTATATAAACACATACATACATACATATATATATATAACAAAGTGAATATTATATGCCATATTTCTAAAAATAGAGAGATGCTAAATTGCTGACAGTCTTCCAATCAGCTACTATGCTTCCCATTCCTCTCGGAATTGTCTTATAAACTATATTCTATAATTAAGATTTAAATTAGGTGTTATCCACCTCAGACCAGATACAGTCCTCATTGACAAAAATATAATGCTGCAATTCAGTTGCATCAGACCTGGTAAATGACAAAAAATAGAAAAGAGGTGAATTTAGAATTCCAAAAATAAGATAAAGAGAATTTGAAGAAAAGATCTTACCACAAAGAAAAGAGGAATATGGAACAAAAATATGGGAAAACAATACATGAATTTTAAAAATATGATTAGTAAGAGATGCAAGGTTAATTTTCAAAGGCATAACCAGCGCTAGATGTGTAATACTCTGCAGAAACAGAATTTAATGTACACAAATTCCCTTAATAGGTCACTCTTTTAGAAGTATTGATTCACATTGTAGCTAGAGCTCCGTAACTAACTTTTGCAGAAGAAAATAAGATCATCTTGCAAAGATACTAGTTAATGGGAGTGGTTGCAAGGTGCTTGCTGGTACAGCAACACTTTGGTGTGCTAGTAACAGAGTTTGTTGTGACCCACTGAAATTTAACTTTACACTTTTTCTGAGAGTATTTGCTAAGGAAATTTTTTGAAGTAACCAAAGGAAAGGGTAAGCTTGTTTTAAAGTGGAGTCAATAAGCATGGAGCTTCTATATAGTTGTTATATACAAATATCACTATTAAACCACGCTGTTAATGTGACAATCACTGATGGTTTCTATCTTATTATTGAGAAATAATAATAAAATATTACTGTATATTGATGTCACCTATCTACATCTACATTTTTATTAAGTAAATAATCAAATATGTTTCTACCTTCCCTTTTATATTAGTAGAGATACTCTAGGAACATAAAAGTAATAAAATTTTATTTCTTCAAATATTCTACATGTCAGTTTTTTTACCTATATCTATGTAGTATGTATTTTGCTGAGTCTTTTCATAACAGTCTATATCAAAGAATTTAATCATATTATAGTTTCTGTGGATGGTTGATACATAATATACATACAAATTAATCATATGTAAATTGAATTCATTTAATATGTATATTAAATTGCTTTATGAATTGATTGCTACAGTCACTGGTTGATTAAAATTGTTCTGTTTCTTTATGGGGCAGATAGAATCTTAACTTTTTAGAAGAAGAAGGTGAGTGGAGTAATAAGAATGTTGTAGAAAGATAGTGGTGATGGTTATACAACATTTTAATTTACTAAGTGCCACTTTGAAATAGTTGAAATGATGAATTTTTATGTTGTATGTAGTTTACCACGATTTTTAAAAGTGTATTTTATTCTGTATTCCTCACAGAGGACACCCTGTTTAGCCCACCAGTAACTTATTTTAGTGTTTATCTTCTTTTTACCCCTATGGTAGTTGTATCTAGTTGGAGGTGGATAATGCCAAATTTAAATCTTAAATGTAAAACATAATTTAGAATATGATTCCAAGAGGAATGAGAAGCATGGTAATTTACAAGAAGACTGTCAGCAACTTAGCATCTCTGTTTGTGGAAATTCGGCTTATAATATTTACTTTGTTTTATAACATTGAGCGCCCATCAGGCCAACAAAATCAAAAAGGGAGACAAGACACACTGTGGCCTACAACCCAGACACACTTCCCCAGACAAGCTGGCCCTCCCCTCTGGGCAGAGGTTGACTTCCTAGACAACACATAAACAAGTGTCTTTGACAGAAAGGCTAAGTGGCTCCAGGTCCTGATGATAGCACACACTAACAAAGCAGGGAAGTCAAGACTCCCCGGTCTATTTACAAAGCCTACGTGCTAGAAAGACAGAGATAAAGCCTTTCCAAGCTAGCACAGTGATGCTCTCCTTTCTCCTGTTTCCTAGAGAATAACCAAAGTGAGAAGCAAACAGAAAAGCAGAGGTGAAACATTGCTTGGCCATGGCCACGGGGCAAGAAATTGTCCAATTCTAGCCCCCAAGGAAGGAGACTACACAAGTTTAGGGAGGGTCCAATCCCCTCTCCACAATGCAGTCCCAAATATCTCTTCAGTGTGCATATGTTAAAATATAATAATCTAGGGGTGTCAACACCTTAGACTTCATCAACTAGCCAAAGAATAGGATGCTGCTGTATCCAGGTTAACAATGGAGAACCATCTGGTAGCTTAAACCATCCTTCTGCCTTAAAACATCTCTACTCTTGTAATGGAATATTTATGCAGAAGTTTTACTGGAAAGGACTTGAAAGACTAGCCTGGAAAAACCGGAGGCCCCATAGCTTATCCTCCCGATCCAGTGTCCTGTGGTACAGCACATTCCCCCAAGGCTTGATCTCCTGTATACACATGTCTGATGAATATCCCCAGTTCTACATGGTCCAGAACTTCTCTAGAAGTCCTGTAGCAGTAGACTTATCTCCACTCACACCCCTGACCCCACACACACACTTGCTATTCAGTGAGTACTAATGCTTTTTGCCTATTCTTGTGGTAGGTACTGGAATAAAGCCATGAATAGAACAAGGCCCCTACTTTTGTGGTTCAGAATTTAGTAAGGGAGGGGAGAAGCAAAGAGATATTTTTTTCTTCGTATTTATTTATTTATTAAATTTATTTAATTCTTATTCAAGTACAGTTTTCTGTTTTATATTCCCGGCCCTGGAGATATTTAAATGATATTGTGATTTGGTGTGCTACAATCTGGAAGTACCCAGAGCCTCGCAGAGCCCAGGAGAATCATCCTACCTCCCTCAAAGCTCAGCCTGTGGAAAGAGGCTTGTGGGAACGCTGGTTCCAGCTCTTGTGTGATGGAAGCCTGGGTGGACTGAGGCAGGTGAACAGGAAAGGTCTGTAGGATCAGGCAAGGGCCCCACCCAAGATTCAGTATGAGCAGACAGTGTAGCACTCCCCATGTGTACTTACACTTGAATCCTCTTGGTCACTTGAGCATCACTTCTCAAACAATGAGAACCAATGATCTGAAACTAATGGAAATACAGAAATTAGAAGTTAGAGGAATTGAGGCAAAGGACAGTTTAATAGTGATTTAAATATTGAAATTTAAATATCAATTTGTACAGTAAGCTAAATTCTAGACCCACAAGTAAAAGTCCAGAAATGGCTTATTCATCTCATTTTATTTACAAGAGAGAAAGAATTTGCTTCCCTGACTGCAGAATCTAGCTAGGAAAAGAAGAAAAAGATGAAGGGGGAGAGGAAGGAAAAGGGAAAGAAAAATGGAAAGGGAATAAGAGGGAGAGTGGAAAGCAGTGAGGATGAAACAGAGGAAGAGCAAGGGAGGGGAAAGGAGAAAAAAGCTCCCTAGCCACCCACTGACAACATCTCTCCCCGTTAGTCAAAATTCTTCCCCTCAAAGGGAACTAACATATACTAACCCAACTATCTCTTGGGCCATGACTGGATTACTCATATAACTTATAAAATTGAATTCCCCATTCTATAGGAATAGATATTATTCAGATTTTATCAGTGAGAGAATAAAGACTCAGGAAGTGAATGATTTGCTGAAGATGACAGAGCTAATAAGTGACAGAAGCAATGTGGTATTAGCTTGTTGCAATGTGACACCGCAGAAAACAAGCTAAGTTCAATTATTTTAAAATAGAATCAGACATTTTGGAAATGGTTTCCATGTCTTTACTAAGTTTAAATTACACAATTAAGCCAAAATATGTACAGTCATTATTACTGGGTTTAATAACTCTTGGTGTCAGCCTTTAATTCCTTCCTCTCTTGACCCCACAGCCTATTACCAAATCTTAACACTCATGGCTGAACTCTGAGTGCATGTCTCCATCCCCATATCCTCCTTCCACTTTGGGACCCATCTCTGGGTACTGTGTCCAAGGCCTTCTCAAGTTGCTCTGACTCTGTAGCGCATTGTTCACGCTGCTTCCAGAGCAGCTACCAGAGTGGCTATGTGGCCAGGCTGCAAGAACAACGGTCATGTCACTCCTCTATAAAACCTCTGCTGGGTCCTTACTACCTACAGGAAATAAATATGCACTTGAACAGACAGTACTAGATCATTTTTGGAAACAGCAATGGTCAAAGGATATAAACTTTCAGTTATAAGATGAATGAGTTCTGGAGATCTAATGATGGCAATAGTTAATAATACCATGTTGTATAGTTAAAATTTGTTAAGAGAGTAGGTCTTAAGTGTTTTTAACATACACTGTAATGGTAACTATGTGAGGTAATGAATGTGTTGATTGTAGTGATCATTTCACAATGCACGTGTGATTAAATCATCCTATTCTACAGTTTAAAAATCACATTGTACAATCTTGATATGTCAATCATACCTCAATAAAGCTGGAAAAAACTTACCTCTCTTAAAATATTAGCTACTTACTTATTCACAGTTATTTTGAGAATTAAAGAAAATACTAGGCGAGGTAATATATATAAAGTTATCTTTAAACCTTGACAGGAAGTTTCCCCCCCCCTCTGCTTTCCTCTTTTTTTCTCTCTCCTTTTTTTAGTCATCCAGAGTACTTGCACTGTAACATGAAACAGTGATACTAACAGTCCTTGCTTATGTAAATAAACGTGTTTTGAGCCGACTCTCTGATAGGCTGCATTATAAGTACTTTACAGATATTAACTCATTTAAGCGTGCAAAGGAAGCCCCTAAGAACCTTTTGAAGTATGGCTGTTCTTATCCCCATTTTTATAGAAGCAGTAGTCACCCTTATCCACGATTTGGTCTGTGGGGTTTCAGTTACTTGTGATCAACTGTGTTCTGAAAATATTAAATAGAAAATTCCAGAAATAAACAATTCATAAGTGTAAAATTGCAAACTGTTCTGAGTAGAGTGATGAAATATCATGTTGTCCCAACTCCACCCCACCCAGGACATGAATCATCCATCCGTCCAGCATATTCATGCTGTAGATGCTGCCTGTGTGTTAGTCACTGAGTAGCCATCTGGGTCAGTAGATCAACTGTTGCGGTTCACAGTATTTGTGTTCAACTGTCTTTTATTTTATGTAATAATGACCCCAAAGCCATTCACATAACTTCTATTTCAATATATTATTATAATTCTTCTATGTTATTATTGCTGTTATTCTTACTGTGCTTAATTCATAAGTTAAGCTTTATCATAGGTATTTATGTATAGAAAAAACCCACAGCATACATAGGACTTGGTACTATTCCCTGGGGCTCCTAAAACATATCCCCCATGGGTCACGGGGGACAATTGTGTGTCAAAATTGAGGTGACAGGTTTAGTAACCTGCCCAAAGATCTTAAAGCTGTGTTTATGTCAGCAGGCTGGCTACTTAGCTTGGGATTTCAGTTCCAACACTGAACTTTTCCTGTTTGGTAATTTGGGGGTAAAAGAATTAACTCCATTGATGCCAACCCTCCCATCTAATTAAAACTAGGCATTTTGGTTTGCCCATTCCCAAAATACTGCCAGAAATGCTCCATACCTCTGCCCTGAGAAAGTGTGGCTACACATTTTAATTGAACGTTTCTTCCTTATCTCTAAGAGCTTTAGTTATAATCCTCAGACTAAAGCTATGAATGACTATGGATGGGCTTATTTCCTGGGGGCTGAATCTGAAGGCTCAAGTGAACTGGAAGCCAGTCGATCATCTATCAGTAGGAAACCTGTCAGACCTAGGTCAGCACAGGTACATAGAGACAAACTATGTCAATAAACACTGTTGTTATTTCTTCTCTTTTATGAATTGAGCAACTTTTGTTCCACCCCCACTGGGTGGGAGAGGTGAGCCATTGAAGCTATACAGAGTGAGGACTATGAAGTGGACTTGCTGGGTCCTGGCAGAGGATGTCTGTCCTTCCTACCCCACCTCTAGCCCCAGCCCTAGCCCTATAGTGAGAAGAAGTGTCCACTTCAGTTAGAGAGCCACTAGAAGTTATGGTTGATGTCCACATGATGAAGACATCCAACCTCAGAACTCTCCCTTCTCAACAAAAGAGGGGCTTAGCAGTGGGTTCATTCTCACAGGCTCTCCTTCCAAAGTCCTGGCTGGAGGATTAACTCACCGGACAATGAACAGTGGTTCCTTTTTAGCACATAGAATTGTAATAACTCAACACTCAAAGGCAAGGGAAGATCTATACACACCATGTGTTATGACTGTCAGGGTAGTTTGGAATTTGAGGTTGTAGTCAGTCTAAACTGAAGAATCATTTTGTAATTGGTTTATCTGGCTTTAAGATTCCCATGGTTACTAAGGTCTTCTTACAAGTAAACCTCCTTGTGACTTTAGTGACAAGAAAAGAATGATCTGTAATTGGGATCCTCAGGTCTCATAAGCATGTGCCTGGGCAAAAGCAGTTGAATTGCTTAAGAAGAGTCAACATTTTTATCTTACGATGCTTGGCAAATAAATTGTTTGTCAAATCCTCTCTCCTAGACTGGTAGGTTGTATACAGATAATTTTGCATAGCTTCCTACAAATTATCACAGACTCCAAAAGAAGAAGGCTTTTATGAGCAAATTTGTATTATACTTCTAATGGTCTGCTCCTGGCCATGGCCATGATATAAAATGAGTCATGATTTGACTCTTCGGTTAGCTTCTTCCTTTAGATCTAAGAACAGTAGTTGAAAACTTTGAACTTCTCTTGCACAGTACCACAGGTGATGTTAAACAGATATTTGTTGATCATGAAGAAAATGCAAATGAAGAGGAGGAAGAGGAAAAGAACAGGAGAAAGAAAAAAGGGAGTGATCATTGTATTTTCCAAAATATAAATTGAAAGTAGTAACATTATTCACCAGTATTTTGAGCAAGCCAGATTTCTAAATGTGCCTTAAATATCAAAGACCCTTCAGGATTGAAAGGAATCCTAGAAGTATCTTTAAATCCAAGGATTCTAAATATGAATGCTAAATATGCATTTTATGATTAACACATATAATTAAATGATGAACATAGTTATTAGATAAGAGCATTAGAATGAGGCTTTATAATTATTGAATAGAAATATAATATGACATTAGAACTCTGGAATGTTAAAAACCTATAAAATAATTCCTTTGATGATGTTCACCAAAATTATAACCTTAGGAATCTAAAGGAAAATAAGTTCTAGGCTGATAGTTATTTCATTTTCACTTTGGAAAACTCTTAACATAAATATAAATGTTTATTTTCAAAAATCTTATAAAGAACAGACAAAAACACTAGCAAGTCTTACAAAACCAGAATACATTTCTGATGACTTTTATTTTTTTAGAGGCATGCTGCCCCAGATATCTGGGAGATTACATACCCACTAATGTATTTCCCCTTCATGTTTATTTTGGAAAGATGGCAGGTTATTTTGAAAGAAAGGAAGAAAAAACAGACTGCAGAGGAAGCAGAGTTGCCTTGTGCCTCACAGGGCAACGGATTACTAAAATTACCAGACTTCAGGGAAGAGAACGCAGGTTCATTTCATTTGCACATTTTCTTAAGTTTTACCGAGATAATATACTCATAGCATTTAGGAGAAGTGCCCAAGGCCAAAAAAATAATAAAGAAAAACTCTAATTTTAGAATTTTCCTTGGAGCACAAAACCATTAGTAATGAGGGTGGCATTGTTTCTTACCTTTAGCTATCAGACAAAACTTTCTTCCAGTACTTTTCAGACTAATTCAGTTTTATAGCTGATTATAACAATGATAAATTGGAGATTAGATATCAATACAAAGACTATAGGCACACTATTATAAGTCAAAGTTTAAATGCTTGTTAATATTCCTGGCTAGTAACTGGATTTGTTTCAAGAATTCATCCAGTCTTTCAACCGAAACAAGGCATTTGCTGTACACCACAAAACCGCACCAGGGATACAAAAGTAAATAAAACAGAATTCTTGCCCCACAGTGCTCACAGTCTGCCCATGTAGCAGAGAAAGTAAAGTCACCACAGGCAGCATTTGGGAACTGATGCATGTAATAAAGCATCAACTCTTCTATAATTCATTGAGTGAACTTCTAAAACTGTTTGCTTTTATCTTCTTAAACAGAAGATAGATTTTACATTGATTTACCTCTGAAAAAAGTGTCCTTCCTCCAACAATGAAAAATTTCTACTGTACAACATTATTTTAATTGTGTCTCTGCAGGAAGGAACATGTCCAGAATGATCAAGACACTGGTTGTAATCAATGACCTCTTTCAAGATACCTTGAACTTTCTTTTGTTGATCAGACTTTCTAAAAGTGTGCTGGGAGTCAAACTCTTCTGGCTTACACCCATTTTAAACATCACTTAATCGCATGATGCGACAATTCGTTATCAGATGACCCTGTGCTCATACACAAACACAGCCGCTATCAGACACAGACAGGCCATAATCTGGCAAAACCTTGATGAAACAGAAATAAACACAATGTGTAGTGAATATTAATAAACTCAGGCACTTTGGCACACACAAACATTACAAACACCCTCAAAAGGAAAAGTGCTGTGAGGCTAGGTTTCCTTATATGAACCTTACCATCTATACAAACAGGAAAGATAAAAGAGAAAGAGGTGAATCTTTTGAAATAGTATATCTCTTTTTTAATTTTGGAAATAACAACTCCCCTCTTAAGAACTAATAGTTTCTGTAATGTGTCATTTTCTCAAAGGGAGGGGACCAAGGTACAGCAAGATTCTCGCCCTCCTGCCTGGAAGCTTACTCATTTAAAGGTAATTGGAAAGTACTTCAGGGTCAATTCTTATTAGTATGTAGGAAATCTAAGACTCACCGGATGCAGCAAAATTAAGATGCATACTGTAAATTCAGTAATAAATCTTAAATTTTATTTTAAAATAAAAACTAAAATGTTTCAAAATAGTAAATACAAAAAAATTTTTCAAAAATTGGTTGAAAATGGTTGGAGGGTACTTTAGTTTGAGTGTGTCAGGTCAAGTCGAAACATAAGGAGAAAATCGAATGTTGTTTCTTAAACACTTCAGTAGTTTTGAAGCCTTTTTCATAAAAGCACTATTGTGTCTATGTCTGTAATTTATTAAAAATCTTTATTTATATAATCTGTTCAAAACAGTGCCTGAAATGTGTGGCAATTTCCAAAAAATAATTTGATCAAATTTAATTTGCTGTAGATCCTTCTCAAAAGATTATTCTATTGGTGGTAGCCATTCTGGCAGGAGTTTCCTCAAAAAACTCAAAATGAAACTGCCTTTTGACCCAGCAAATTCCACTTCTGGAAATATATTATAGGAACCCTAAAAAGCTCATCAGAAATAATATATGCACCCCTATTTTCACTGCAGCATTATTTGTAACAGCTCAGGTCCGGAAACAGCCAATGTGCCCATCATTAAATGAATGGATAAAAAAGATGTGGTACATTTACACAATAGAATACTACATGGCTATTAAAAGGAAGGAAATCTTACCCCTTTGCAACAGCATGGATATACCTGAAGATTATTATGCTAAGTAAAATAAGCCAATCAGAGAAAAACAAATACCATATGATCTTACAGATATGTGGAATCTGATAAATAAAATAAGCTGATGAGTAAAATAAAACTAGAGGCCTGAATACATGGAACAGACTAACAGATCTCAGAGGGGCACAAGGTGGGGGTAATTGGAAGAGATTAGCCAAAAGACATATTTATTTGCATATATGCATACCCCACAGACACAGACAACAATGTGGTGAAGACCAGGGTGAGGGGCAGGAGCTGGGTAGAGAGGTAAAGGCAGGGGGAAAGGAAAACATCTATAAGTGTCAACAATACAAAATAAACAAATCAATAATAGATAAATAGAAAATAAAAAATCATTTCTATGCTAAATGTTTTCTTCACCTGCCAAGCTCTCACCTGCCAAGCTTCTCCCTCACTCTCTAAAACAGGTACTTCTATAGTCACCAGTTAGTGGGAGCTGTGAAGTACTATGACCTGCCTTCCATTCCTAACCTTCTGGTGCCTCCAGTGCTGTCATCTGGGTATGGTAATCCTGTGCTCTGTTTTATGTTCTGAGATGGTAGATTTCTGTTTTCCACTAGATTGCTATTGTTGGATCCTTTTTCTTCTCCTACTCCACAATGTAGTTGGTCTTAAATTCTGACTCCACAGCATTTTCTGCCCACATTCTGCCTCCCCATGGTGACCAAACCACCCTCTGTCTACCTTCCACTTTCATGCAAAAGATCACCAGGGTGTATCTCAATTCTGGAACCTTCCACAAGCCCCAGTCCCTTCTTCTAACCACCTGATGCTTGCTTAGTGACTTCAAACTTGTCACTTATTTCTCAGATCAGTTTCTACTCCCTCAGCCTCTGCCCCTGCAAGGTGGTGGTGTCCTTTCCCTCCGAAACCACACCAATCACTTCCCATCACCACTCTATCAGTACCCAAACTATGCCAGTTCCTGCTTTATGTTTTTCTGCCCTTTGATTTAAAAAGTTGGCCACTGCACTGGGTCCTAGGAAAGAGAGAGTCAGGAAAGGTCAAGCCTCTATAGTTGAGGAAAAGAACATGCATGTGTTTCACCAGGAGGTCTTGGTACAGTGTGGAGTGATCTCTGTTAGCAGCAGTGGAAACCTTGTCATTGTGAGAGTCATTCAAAAGCAAACCAGTTAACAAGCTGAGTGGAGCCAAGAAATCAACCAGAAAAGTGCAGGTAAGAAACAAGAATTCCTCACTCATTTCCATCTGTAACTTCTATCAAGAAGGGTTATAGATGGTCAAAGAGTTATTTTAGGACGTGGACTCAAATAGGAAGAATGACATCCCTGATTTAGCAAAGATTCATGGAAACTTTGATGGCCTGTGTTCCATAGTGGGTTTTTTTCTGTATCCTTCACCTGGGAGAAAAACATAATGTAGATTACAAGAGGAAAAGAGAAAAAGAAATAAAGGCAGCTATCAATAATAGCTACCATTTATAGATAGCCTAAGCTGAACCCAGCTATAACTAACCACTTTATGTGCCTCACAAAACCAAATTATTGTCCCCATTTTACAAGTGAAGACAAAGGCACAAAGAGGTTAGATAATTTTGCCAGGATCACACAGCTAAAAAGCAGAATGAGAATTCAAGCCAAGGTCTACCCAGGACCAAATCCAGTGCCATTTTGCCTGCATTTCTCCAACCTCCAGAAGGAGGGTTCCAGAAAACACACCATTTGTCCCAACAAGGCATGCTATGCTTTTAAGACTGTAAAATTATTAGCTAATGCTTCAGAAGTCATTAATTATGTGGGCAATATATGTAGAAAAATATTTAGGGTGTTTTACAAATTTCCTTTCTTGGCTCTCTTTAGCTTTTTAACTGATTTGCGTTTGAAAGACTATCACAGTGACAAGGTTTCCCACTACTCCTCACAGAGGTCACTCCATATTGACTCCTTTTTATTACTACAAATTTTTTCCAAGTAGATAATTGTAGTCATTGGTTCAAATTCCTGAGGATTGAGCTGGTTGGACTGGTTGACACAGAATTGGTAAGACCAGGCTTCACAGCCACACAACCTTGGGTTTGCTTCTTAATTCTGCCACCTGCATTCTGTGTGGTGTGACCTTAAGTTACTGACTTAGTTTTACTGACTTTTCTGAATCGGTTCTCCCAGTTTCCATGTTAGTGGATCCAATTTTCTGTCTCTTGATGCTTCCATTGAATATTTTAGGAGCATTTGATTTCCAATCTTGATACCCCCGCCACACTCACTCTTTCTCATCTCTGAAAATAGCAGCAACACCCACCAAGTTGTTTATTTCAGAAACTTTAGTGTCTTATTGATTTCTCTCTCTCTCTCTCAGCCACTCTTACATCCCATCCATCTTCAAGATGAATACATTTTACTTCTAAAGTATAGCTTGCATCTGTATTATCTCTCTTTAAAATTACTATCCTAGTTCCTACCTTTATCATCATTTTCCTGAACACTGAAATATTCTTATAATTAACCTGCTCAGTTACTCTCTCCTCTCTCTTCAATTCATTCTCCATCAAGCAGCCAGAGTGACTGTTTTGAAGAAGAAAGAGGATCATGTTACTACTTATAAAATTATCCAATGGATTCTACCTTACAGATGCCAAACTGTTCTTCACATCTATTAAGACTACCATTATTTGTTGTTTTTTTTAAAGCAGAAAATAACAAGTACTGGTGAGGATGTGAAGCAACTGTAACCCCTTTGCATTGCTGGCGGGAATGTAAAAAGCTATAGCTGCTGTGGAAAACAGAATTAAAAAGAAAATTACCATGTAATCAGCAATTCCACTTCCAGGAACATATCCCAAAGAGTCTCAAAACTGATATTTGTACATTGTTATAGAGTAGGTTACAGCACTACTCACAATAGCCATCCTTAAAGACAATGTGATATATACATACAATCAAGTATTATTTGTCCTTAAAAAAAAGTAAATGCTGCCATATGCAAGAACATATATAAACTTGCTAAATGAAATAAACCAGAAACATACTGTATGATTCTGTTTATATAACCTCTACATTCCTAGAGACAGAGGTACGAGAGTGGTTGCCAGGGGCTATTATGAGCGGGGAAGGAAAATTTTTTAATGGATTTAGAGTTTCAGTTTCAAAAGTTGAAAACAATTATGAAGAAGGAAGGTGGTAATGGTTATAAAACAACATGGGTGTAGCTAATGCCACTGAACTGCACACTTAAGAATGGTTAAAATGGTAAATTATATGTTATGTATATTACAACTCTTAAAAATCTAAAACTTTTACCATGACCTAGGAGGCCTTGCATCATCCAGCCCTTGCCTACCACCCCAGCTTCCCTCCCTCCTCATTACTCCTACCCTGGATGCCCTCCAAGGGCGCTGTGAACACACAGGCCTTTGAACACAGTGGACTGCTTCTCTTCCATCTGGCAGCAGCTTAAACACAATCTCCACAGAGAAGCTTTCCCTCATACTCCAGCCCTCAGTCAGTCCTCTACCCTTCATATATGAGGGGTATCATATGTATATGATATGATAGAAGGTATCATATCTTCTGGATACAGAAGGTATCCAGCTATGTACCATGAAAAACAGAGGCATTTATTGAAGAATATACAAGATATAAGAAACTTTGTACACAAGACAAGCATTCCTGAGTCTCCTTCAAAGTAGGTACTTTGGGACCTCACATAGTTCTCCCAATCACCATCAGCTGCCCTATCATATTTTTCTGAACCTAACTGATGGCCCGAAATCTCTTTCCTTTCAAAGGTGATTTTAGTTTTCAGAAAAGCTAGAAGTCACAGGGCTCCTAATTTGGGCTGTATGATATCTGAGTCTCCTGGGTGATTGGATGTTTTGCTAAACTGCACAAGGTATGATGCAACTCTGGTGCAAACTCTGCACAAGGTATGAGTGGGCTCATTGTCAGGACCAAGCTGCCAGTCCCAGTTGTCTATAGATGCAGCTTTTTGAATCATCCAAATAGTTGCCATGGAGGAATGTTCTAGCTTAATGCAAAACTTGATGCAGATTCCTTGCTCTACTCGCTCAGTCATTTGAATGTGACAGCCCCACAGTACACATGTTCACGCTACAGTGTCTATCACCCCCACTAAAATAGGGTGAAATCATCATTGTTCACGCATACCCATTCCAGTTCACTTCCCTTAGCTGCCAGGTTACATAGATGTCACACAAATCATTCTTGTCCTAGTAAAAATGGCTGTACTTTTTACTGGCAGACCTCAAATTTAGTATATTTCAGCTTCATCACATGTCACAGGGGAGTTTATATTCATGTGGAGAAGCTTTGTTAACGCTGCCTTATTCTTTAGGAATCAATGAAAAACCTAGGCTCCCCTCACCCATGGGGTCCATCAGGCTTCCTGAAATGATTGAAGCCATGTGCTTTATAAACAATAACTCAGGATGATTGTGAATTTCAACGAGTATTTTTGAGTACTTTTCACTTGTTTAATTTTCCCATCCTATGAAAGAGACTTCAAATTGTTCCCTCCGACTTTTACTTAAGTAGTTTACAAAGAGGTGAGGGGAGACTTTTTAACTTCCAAATTAAAATAATAAATACATTTCAAAAGGCTTCCTCTGTCCCCTGCCTTCTATCGTGGGAGTTGTTCTTCAAGGGGGAATTCCTGTGAAATAAAATTGGGAAAGGCTCCAAGAGAGTTCATGCTTCCAATACCAAGGATTTTGACTCTGAGGACATGGCCCAGCCCACTCTTTAATCACATCTGAGGAAATTCCCCCAGCCTGGGTAAAAGATCATAATATCTTAAGAAGTTGATGAGCTCATGACAAGCAATTAAATTTAGAAAGCCAAGACACTCCCAGGAACCTCCTCTAAACTACTTTTCTTCTCCATTAACCCCCTGAAATTTCCAGATTAGCACCTTTCCAAATTTTAAATTATTTACAAAGTAGCTTTTTAAAATGCATTGAAAGCAGAGAGCGGTTTGTGTTCTTTGCCTCTGAAACTTAACCTTTAAAAGTTTTGTAAGCCCCATTTACCTTTGATTGATTTGGCATTCCAAATTTTAATTTTCAATGTGGAGATTATCTCATATGTACCTTGAAATTTTATGGGAGAAAGAAAGAAGTATATCAGGATATCTCGGATGATGGGAAACAAAAGGCCTTTCATAATTACCTAAACACTTAAAATTTGTAAGAGAAGCCAAAGATGTCAGTGCTAGAAGATTATTTTTTATATTACAATATTCATAATCAAACTGCCCACCATTGTCATTTAAGGTAGAAGTGTAATAAAATGACAATGAAAATATATAATTGTATAATTCACATTACGTGGATAGCCATTTCCCCCATAAATACTGGAACTTCCCATCACCTCTCTCTTGCTAATGTATACATATATGTCATACTTACTAATAATTTCTTTGGTTCATAAAACAAAATATTGAAATTTCAGTTGAAAACGAGGGATAGAGATGGAAAGTGCTTTTTTTCTTGCTCTTTTGGAACTGTATTAATCCTACCCTACTAGAGTAAAGAAGTCTGGCAAAAAAAAAAAAGAAAGTGTTTAGTAGACGGCAGTTGTTTGTAAATGTAGAAAGCAAGAGATTTCCATGTATGGACTTTAAGTGCATTCCAGCACAGTGTCAAGTTTTGTGCGCGATAAGGCCAGAGCAGGAAGCCACTCGAGGTCAGGAAGGAAGTGCTGTCAAGCTTCGGACCGGGCAGAGTCATGCAGGGAGCTGGGCAGGCTCAGAGCTTCAGCTGTGTAACCACTGCCCTATTTTTAAAAGATAAACAGCATGAATAGCACAAAATCCACACAGGGGCAATTTCAAATTCATCCACATCACACACGTAGCTCACTCTTCACATTTGTCAGGCTTTGCATACCTCCCCAAAACATGGAATAACTGTTTCTTCTAGGTTACAGGACAGAGATGCTTCTGCAGATTTGATTATGGCCTTTTATCCAGTATCTACAGCTGACTTTGAGGGCTGCTGGTTATCCCAGCAAATCTCCAAATATCCCTTTTTTCTCCATCTATTCTCAACCCACTACCAGCAATCTCTTTGTTGAAAAAGAAGTCCTAGTAGTAATTAATGAGAGTTAAGAGAAAATTCTCACTTTAATAATGAGCCTACAGAAATGTCTAAAATTACCCTTGCCTGTGTGGTTCAGTTGGTTGGAGCATCGTTCCACAATCCAAAAGGTTGGGGGTTTGATTCCCAGTCAAAGCACATACCTAGGTTGAGGGTTCAATTCCTGGTCAGGGCGTAGATGGGAGGCAACCAATCAGTGTCTCTCTCTCACATCTATAATTCTTCTTTCTTTCTTCATTCCTCTCTAAAACCAATAACCACATTTTTAAAAATTAAAAAAATAAGAAATTTTGAAAATGTATTCTGGCCTTGCCCATGTGACTCAGTTGGTTGGGCATCATACTGCAAAATGAAAGGTTGTCAATTTAATTCCCTATTGGCAATAGGGAATTTTAAGGCCCCATCCCTAAATTGTGTGTTCATCCTCAGTCCAGGCACATATGTTACCCACTGATGTTTCTCTCCCTCTCTTTCTTCCTCCCTTCCTCTCTCTCTAAAAATAAATAAATTAATATTTAGAAAAATAATTTATGAGTAAAATAAAATGCAGTCAGTCAGCAGTACTCATTAGGTTGATGACCTTGATGTTTTCAGAGTTAATTTCTGGATCAATAAGCAATCATTGGGTGCCCATTACATGCTAAGCATTGTGCTGGGCACTGGGCTTTCAAGGATTAATCAGCTGCCCTGGTCATTGTGGAGTATATGGTATAAAGCAATGATTTTTAACCAGTGTGCTGCAAGAGTTTTTGCATCATTTAATACCTAACTATTGAGTCAAAGGCACTGACCTCTTTTCAAATAAAAAAATGATAACAGCCAATGCAACAGTAGCTGTCCAGTGTGACTGAATCAGAATTATACCTGTTTTTGTAAGATTCGCAAAAATCATAGTATGTATTGTTGGTATGTTGCAGAATTTTAGTAGTTAATTTGTGTGTGATGAAAAAGGTTAAAAATCATTGGTATAGAAGGTTAATACAGTCACTTCTTTTTAAAGATACAAATACTTTGTATGCATTGTGTCAGGGAAGTGAGAATGGTATACAACGGGCCCAATAGGAAGCCTGATGAGGGGGTCGTAATCCAAGCTCAGGGTGGGGTGGGACTAAGGAAGACTCCAAAGTGGATGGGCATTTTCCAAAGGAGGTAGAAGAAAGACAAGAACAGAAGGGAGGTGTGTTCCCAGGCGGAAGGCAGTGTCCACCATGGCACAGAGGCCACAGACAGCATGCAGCATAGCTAATCACACAACAGCTCAGAAAGTAGGAATGATCCAGTTGGCATTTTCCCTGGAAAAATGAGGAAGAATCAAAGAGTGTAGGCTCAGGGGCCCAGGCCCATGTGGGAAGCTCAGGGTCTGACATCTCAAACACGTACCACCCACTGGACAGAGATGGGATTACAAAAAGGAAATAAAAAGCACAGCTTCATGTAGAAAAGATTGATAAATCAAACTACACAATTTTAATTTTGTTAATCAAAAGGTACCATTAGGAAAGGAAACACTCATAAAGAATCATTAAGAAAATAAGGACAAGTGACACAAAAATAGACAAAAAAACTTGACCAGGATCTTCACAAAAGGGAAAATTCAAATACCCAAGAATATATATGAAAAGATACCCATATGTTTAGTAATTAAGGAAATATAAATTAAAACCAACATAAGGGCAAAATTCTTTAAGTATGACCCTGACCTCCTCAGAGGGGCAGAAAGTCCACCCCAAACACCTTATTTAAAGGAGTACCCCACTCTCAGTCTCTGCTTCCATACTATGTGTTATTGTCCCACTTTTTACCACTCAAAAGAAGATTATTTATTACATGTCACCATCCACTAGAATGTAAATGAAATGAGTTCAGGAATTTTGTCTGTTTTGTTCATTGATTTTTCCCTTAAGATCTAAATTACGCAGTAGGTGATCAAAGGAGATTGATAATTTGTTGGGAGTATAAGCTTCTTTGGGAAAAAATTTGGTATTATCCTGCAAGGTAGGAGATAGGCATACACAACGATCCATCAACGACACTCCTATGGATACAGTTGGAAGAAGCTCTTATACACACATGCACGGGGCCATGTATATGTTCATTATGACCTTGTTTACAATAATCGAAAATTGGAAACAAGACAAATACCATCAGATCTAGAGCAGATGAACAAATTGTGATCTGTTCTATAATAGAATATTACATAGCAATGAAAATGAATAACCACTCTCAACATGGATGAATCCTAACATAGAATGGGTAAAGGATACAAAGACATAAGTGAATACATACATAATAATTCCATTTACTTAAATTTCAAAAAAAACTAAACTTTAATATTTAGGCTATAACCAGAAGTAGTAAAAATTATAAAGAAAACCAAGGACTGTATATTTCAGTTCTTCGCATTAGGATATTGGGAACCCAACAAAGTCCTATATCTCAGTTTGGGTGATATTTTTTAGTGTTGTATAATGACTTGTTAAACTACATCCAGATGTTTTATTCACTTTTAATATTTGTTTTATTGTATAATTGAAGTGCTTTAAAGAATAGAGTACTAGGTTTTTTAAAATTGTGGGATTCAAAATGAAAAAGCAATCACTTTAGAAGTCAAAAACCAAAAACGATGTCACTGGAATCTGTCCACATCCAGACATCAATATGTCATCCCCAAAGAAGCAAGAGAGCCAGACAGTTAGGCCCAGTGATGTCTTCATTTAAAGTTGCTCTTCTTATTGTTTGAGGTCAAAGTCTCTGCATTCGGAAACATCCTGTTGACCTGCCCCAGGAAATGCAAAATGCTGTCAAAGAGATGTCCTCATTTCTTTGTGTATGCTTTTCTTATAACTGTGTAACAGACATTTGAGAGGAACGGAAGCTCAACAGCGAGCCAGTGCAGGGATGAAAATATCTCCATCTACCATGTTTTCAGGGAGAAAAAGGAAAGATGGCTAAATTTGAGCAGTAATAGAAAATTTCACTTGCTCAGTAGTATGGGCTCTGTGTTCATTATTTTGCAGTTGGTCAGAATATTGTGAAGAGACCCCCTGGTTCACTGGGTTTGGATACAAATGCAGGCTTTGCCAAAGGGGGTTACAGAAGTCACAGGTGGTATTTCTTGTGGGTCACCATCAGCTGGTCCAGGCTGCTGCCTTTCTATGTTGGGTGGTTGCCTGTCTGCTTAGGCTGAAAGTACCTGCCCAGGAAAAGGCTGAGCCATTGAGAACTGCTGGAAACCCTGATTCCAGAAATCATTCTCTGATGGGGACTGGGCTATAGCGTGCTCCATCCTATGTTAGGGCTTCCCATCTCTGACCCACAGCTTCCTGTCTCTAATCTTCACTTTTTTACACCATGCTGTCCCTGTTAGGGGATACTCTGTTTAGGGGATACTCCTTTTTGCACAGTCTGGGAGGACAGCCCTGTCTCTCTTGCCCTTACTCCAACATTTTCCCCTTTCAATAAAAGCATTGATTTTTCTCTCCGATAAGGGCTAACCTCATTTTTGCAGGAAGCTGCCCTCACATCCACCAATCCACTTAGACATTATAGTTCTCTGCTTACCCTCCCTTCAGCACATTATTCTAATTGCCTTGGAAGTTGAATATTCATTGGAGTTATTGCCACTAGACTGAAATTTCTGTAAGGATATTTACCAAATCTATCTCGTCCACCATAATTCCTCAGCTCTTAGTGTAGCAACTAGTGTTTGCTGAATGACAAATAAATAAACATGTCTTGTTCATGTGATCTTTTTCTTCTCTTTTTATTGTTGTTCAGTTACAGATATTCCCATTTTCCCCCGATACTCTCCCCTGCCTTATCCACGCCCACCTCCCACAGTCAATCCTCACCCATCGTTGTTTTTGTCCATGGGTCCTTTATACATATTCCTTGACTATAAGACCCTTGGGAACACACATACATAGACACTTTACCCTCTGGGTCCAGGCATGTAGATACAGGTTAGTCTCATGGACGGGAGGAACTGAAGATGAGGAAATAGTGATAGGAACAACAAAGTTTCTGAGAGTCAAATTGCCACAGAGGAGGAAAGGCTGGGCACTCCAAGACAAATTTAACACCAGGGAACAAATATTCTTATTAATTTGGGTGGAAGGCAGAGCTACAAGCAGAAGGTACCCCCCTCTCTTCAGAGGCTATGCAGAAGAGTGGAGGCATGTGGAACAGAGCTGCAGGCACCACTCCAGGGACCCACACGTGCTGAGATACCACTTCTGAGAATCTAGCCCGGATCAGTCTCAACCCAGTTGATCAGGGTGGCCAAGGACAGCAGGGCAGAGCTAACTGTAGAGATGCAGTCCACTGCTCAGCTTACGTGTGAAGCAGGGTTCCTAGGAACTGTAGGGCAAGACAGCTGGTGATCTTTTCACTTGATAGATGGGAGGCTACAATACTAGAGATTCAGTGGCAAACCTAAGGTTACATTTGGGCTTTAGATTCCTTAACCCTCTCAACAATATTTAATGTAGTAATCCCCTTTTACAAATGAGGAAACTAAGGTTAAGGAAATTAATAAACACTTGGTTGGCACTAGCTCAAAGTCAATTCTACACAGTAAAGACAGAAGCAACAGCAGAGCCAGTATTCAAACCCAGTCTGACTTCCAAGCCCACTGTTGGTAAGAATCCATCAGGCCACAGGCCACAGCACCCTATACTCAGCTAATGCTCTAAGGCCCTAGCATGCCATACTTTGTCCAATAACCTGGATTTTACTAACTTTTTTTATGATCACTTAAGAGAATGTATAAATAATAAAATATCAGATTTGAATGAAATTGACACACCTGCCGGAAAGAGACAGACAGAGGGTGAGAGGGAGAGGGAGAGACAGAGGGAGGCTGACAGGGAGAGGGGGGAAAGAGAGAGAGAGAAAGAGAGAGAGAAATGTGTTCTAAACTGGTATCAGTAGATAAGAGGTCCTGAAGCCAAAGGAAGCATAAGAAGAGAAAGCAGGAGAAAAAAGGAAGAGATTGCTTTGACATTTAAAATCAGACACATGCCTTCTGTTTCCACAGATATACTGTTACTGGATATCAGATTTCTAAACCCTGCTTAATGTACCACACTGTAGATTAGAAATGCAAGAGATTTTCCAGAAATTGTGTTTTGAAAAACCCTCTGCCCACAGAGATTTACAATTTAGGGCTCTCTCTCTCTCTGCACACACTTCATGGTCCTACTGCCTATGTTTTTAAAGCATAATTCTGGCAGTTCCCATGCACACACATTTTGTTTCAAAAAATCAAAGTGGATCTCAGGTTTCAAAGACCCGAGGCAATAGAGGTCACTATTGAAACAGATCAGTATTTATTGTTGGACCAACACCATTTAAGCTGTCAAATTAAGCTTTGATTTTAATATTTCTCTGTGAGGAAAGTCCATATTTTCAGTAGTGTTCTTTCTTTCAGTGTGTTTTTAGTGCTTTAGCCAAACAATTTAATCACAGTCCAACAGCACACATTTTAGAAACAAAGGGAGTAAAATACATGGAGTCAGTAGGCTGTCTTCATTTTCCAACCTAAATTGTTAGTCACATATTTGCAAGTTGGTGTGGATTAATAGCATGTTCATAAGGATTTATGTAGTACTTATATTGGAGTTTTCATGAAAAAATAATTTCAGGTACTTCAAACATTTATGTTATTTTCTTCAAAACATTCCTGAAAAAATAAAACCATAAAAATGAGGTGAAAAGAAGCCTAAAAATCAAATTAGATGGCAGGTCAGAAGTTGCACTGCTCTACAATTTACTATAGAAAAGAGTTACTCCACATTTATCTTTCTAATGGAAATGTCACCATTTACTTTCCCCTTCAAGATTTATTGAGGTATTATTTACCTGAAATAAAATTTCTCCTTCTTTAGTATAAAGTTTGATGAATTTTTGCAATACACTTATACAACTACTGACAGACTGCTCTGCCATCTGACACAGTAGTTTTTTTCTATTTCTAGGATTTCATATAAATTAAACCACACATTATATTTTCCAAAGTGCCCATTCAACTTTGCATTCCCATGATGATGTATGAGAGTTCCAGTTCCTATATATTTTACCCAGCGTATGACGTTGTCAGTCCTCCTAACAATAGCCATTCTAGAGGATGGGCAGTGGTATCACTGTATTTTAATTTTCATTTCCCTGGTGATTAGGGTTGATGAGGATCTTTGTATGTGCTTTGTGGTCATTCATATATCTCCATTTTTGAAGTGTTTGTTTACATTTTAAACATTATTTTTAACTGTATAAGTTATATAAAATTGTATACATTGCAAGTATTTTCTTCCAATCTGTGGCTTGCCTTAGATTTTTCTTAACTTTTTTCTTCAGAAGAATAAATATTTTTAATTTGATAAAGCCCATTTTATTTATTATTTTATGCCAATTTACTTTTAAGGATACCAGGAGTAAAACTACCTGGAATAAAATGGTATTCTCAATCTCTATCCATTGCTGTTATTTGTCCTCTTGATCTTTTTGGGCATCTTGATTGCTAAATTAAAATTTGTGAACATCATATACTCCTAGGTACCATGGAAATTTTTAAAGATATAGTAGCAAGATGCAACAAACCAAAATAAGAAAAGAAAATACACAGTATAAACTCTTTATTAAGCAAACTAACTTTTAAAGTCAAAAGCAAGAAAATCAAAGATCCAAGGATTTGAAACTGAAGAATAAGAAGATATGACAGCAGTGGTTATATGATTGTGAGAAACTACTAGAAAAACATTTACGTGCCGGTGTTAAGAATATTGCTTCCAGCCATGATGATGTAACAGGGACCGGATCTATCCTCCAAATGGAAACAACTAAAAATTGCACAAAATATATGAAACAATAGTTTTCAAGACATTGGCCATCAGGCAATGAAGGCCTATCCACCAAAGAAGATAAGTGTGCATGAAGATGTTTGAATTTGTTATCATTAGGGATATGCAAAATTGAAACCACAATAAAATACCATTTCACTACTATAGAATGTCTGACTATATCAAGTATTGGCAGGGACATTGAAAAACTTGAACTCTAAAATGCTACTAGTGGGAACTTTCAACCACTTTAGAAACTGGCAGTTTTTTAGAAAAGTTAAGCGTACATCTATATGACATAACCTTTCCACTCCTATATTTATCCAAGAGGAATGGAAGCATATGTTTAATACAAAGACTTATACTCGAATGCTCATTGGGGCACAATTTGCTGCCCAGTGGTTCTCAATTAGAGGTGATTTTGCCCCCAGGTGATATTTGGAAATGTCTAGAGACATTTTTGGTCATCACAACTGGGGTGGGGTCTACTGACATGTGCACAGGACAGTCCCTCACAACAAAGAATTATCCAGCCTAGTATGTCAATAGTACCAAGTTGAGAAGCTATGTCTATCACCAGGTAAAGGGACAAATTGTGGTATATCCACACTATGGAATACTACTCATCAATCAAGTGGAATAAACTGTTGATTCAAGCAACTGCATGTATGAATTTCAAAAAAATTATGCTGAGTGAAAAAGAGAAACTAAAACAAGTACCTACTGTATGATTCCATTTAGATAGAATTTTAGAAAATGCAAACTAACCTACAGTGACAGAAAACAAATCAGTGTTGCCAAATTGGATGAGGGGGACAAGAAGGTACCAGAAAGGGATGGGAGGCAGGTACTACAAAAGGGTTCAAGAAAACATGTAATGGATTCTTTCATTTTATTGCTTTGTGGTGATGATTCATAAATGCACACATATGTCAAAATGTGTCAAGTTGTATATTTTTAAGTCAATTAATTATCCCTTAATAAAGCTTTAAAAAAGATCTATTTTGGAAGGAAACTGAAAATGATCACAAAAATAATTATACTAATTTACCATAGTGACTAATAAAAAAGAGGATTAAATTTAATAATAAAACCAAAATATATATTTGTTCATCATTGATTAAGTAAAGTTGTAACTAGAAGTTCATAGGCTTGAGTTATGGCCCTAATTATAGTATATTGGTTATAAATAACTTTACTTGTGGAGTTTGATAGCTGGAGTTAGTGCCTTCAACTTTTATATCTTTGAGGATCCCTTTTTTTCCTGTCCTATAGAATATGTTTATAGATTTTGGCACTTTTTAGAGTAATTGGATTACTCTACTGTTATAACACAGAAGTCACATAATGGCAGCCAACCACAAAGAAAACTGTGTAGGTTGCTCTTGACTGTGGTTGATGGACTTCCTCTTCTCAGTCTTGCCAACTGAGGCCAAGGGCACTTAAAAATAACCAAATTTAGATAAGCTGTTCTAGATTCTCTTTATACTGCCAGTGGGTCTGGTAGGACAAATACTCTAGTAAAAGCTAAGACCAGGTGATCTTAGATGGAAATGGCCTCTCACCTAGAAAAATGACTAAAATTTTATTGGAAAGAACAGAGGAGTCTGAGTAGAGAAACTGGGATCACAGAGAAAACTCAAAGAAAACGTGGGGTTCATTGTCCCACTGTGAAGATACTGGATTAATCAGTCCACTGAGAGCAGAGTGGAGAGGAAATACAACCAGCCAAGAGAACTAAAATGCGCTTCTGGAGAATTAACATGAGTACAAGACATAGAGGAAGAAAGAAAGAGAAAGAAATAGAACAGAAAAAGAATAAACAATTTAGAACAGGGCTTTTCAACGTATGTGCTGCTAGAATTTTTAAAACATGCAATACCTGACTATTTAATCAGAGACACTGACCTCTTTTCCTTAGATTGTTAAATAAATAAAAAGGTAACAACAGCCAACACAACAATAGCCATCAGTGTAAATGAATAAAAATTATATCTATTTTTGTTAGATCAGCAAAGTATTTTTTTGGTGTGCCACAGAATTTTAGTAATTAGTTTATGCATGCCATGAACAGAAAAAGGCTGAAAATTGCTGATTTAGAGTGTCTCCCCATGAACAAAACCTGTGGGTCACTGGTAATGTCAAGATGCTGTGAATTAGTGAACTCAGTGTATCATCATTCCTCAGCTACGGCTTCTCTCTTTTACAAGTCTCAGGTGTGAAAAATCAAGAAAGAAGTTGGGGAAAACTGACACTTGGCTGAAATTCTGCCAAAATTTCTGAAGTTAAATTTCTAGAATTTGACATCATGTTAGACAATAGAAAAACTCCGACTGATGCAAATCTCTCCTCTGAGAATGGCTATTCTAAGTTAACTTTTTCATCTGATAGTTACGAACTTTGGTTTGGTGAGAAAAATTAGGGGAATTACTTTTCAAGGAAGAGTCCTAGATAAAATTAACATGGATACATTTGTCCTTATTTTGAATAGAGCTTTGTTTGTACTGAAAAATAAGCAGAAGCTAGCCAAGCATTGGGTATCATTGCTCCATTTTATTGGCAGGAAAAGCTTACTTGGATATGGAGAGTTCAATAGAATTTTCTCTACTCAGCCATCAATTATTGTTAGTCTTTAAGTTGTCAATCAAATGCTTCTATTTATATTTCCTTTATTTTTACATTTTACCTTCTCAATTAGATTTACTTTCCTTGAAGATAGTTTTATGTGTATATTATACCCACACATGCATGCATGTGCATCAATTCTCATTATTCACAGTAGTTGTGTTCTAAAAACTCACTATGAACACTGATTTAGTGGATACTGTAATTACTCCTTGGGGACATACAGTAGCAAGTCTTTGGTCACAACATTTTCATCAAGTGACCAATATACAACCTTATTTATGTGTGTTTCTGTTTAAATACTCCTTATTTAAAATACTATATTGGTGATTCATTAACCTGAACTCATGGACAACGGCACAGTAACTCATGCCTGAACAAACCTCCTCTAACACACATTATTTTCTACTTAAGGCACATCACAGCCTTCTTGTGCTTGAGAACATTAGGCAGCACTTCAAAATGCTTAGGAGCCATTTTAAACCGTGAAATCACTGACAAAAATGTGGCACTAAATCGAGCAAGAAAAGGCCTCTTGTTTACTTACAATCTGGAGACTGAAACAGAAGGCAGAACATTGCCTTGTTCCTCCTCAGCTGGGAACAGGCTAGTCAAGCAACTCAAATTTCCCCTGCTCTATGCATGTCCACAAATGACTGGGAAAGTACAGCAAATATTCATCTTGAGGTTATAAAGGAATTTTAGCAGGTAGCAAATTTGCAAATACAGAGTCTGTGAATACAGTAAGTCCTCACTTAACGTTGTTGACAGGTTCTTGGACCCGTGTCAAAATGACTATAAGGAAAGAAAGAATTTAGTTCCTATAGCAACTCATCAACGTTAGAACCAAAGGGCTTTATTTAAATTAAAATTTCACATGCATATGTATACATAGAGGGAGAGGAAGAACAATAAAGATAAGAAGAAAATCTGGAGCAGGAAAGCCTTACCCAGTGAAGGGCCTAGAGGTGACAAGGCTGAGTTGAGCAAGAGTGGTTGCTGTCTTGGTTTACCCAGCCTGCATGAGAGAACACATGCATAGGATGTCCACCACCCACTGGAGCACAAGGAGACTGTTGCTGCAGATAGTGGTGTAGGCGATGCTGACTGCCTCACCCATGTCAGATTCCCTTTGTGATCCCAACCAACAGAAAAAGTTCCCAAACCTTTTCTGTTCTCTGTTCCAGAGCCCAAGTCCAAGTAAAACATCTGCTTGCTTTTCAAGATTCACACATTGGAGTAAAAAGATCTGGGCCTGATAAACCTCATTTTACCCAAGAGAGAAGGTGAGGCTAGGCAGGTCCTGTCTCTATGCTGACAGCAGACCCGGGCCAGAAACTTCCAAGACAAGGGCACTTCCAATGTCACCCTACACATGTGAGCTAGACTACCTACACTCATGACTTCATTTAATCCAAATATTCTTTTTCCTTTTTATAAAAGAAAATGTTTGAAAAGTATCTCAAAAAGTGTGTCTTCTATAACCCCCTGCCACCATATGGGAAGTAGCTTCCTGAATTAGCTCCCATTCATATTGCCATTGCATAAATGATGGAACTGAGTCCCGTGAGGAACAAAAGCTGCTAAGTGGCAGAGCCCAAGGTGGAACCAAGGCTGCTATAAGCCGGCTGCAGGGTACACTCGATCAGGACAGTACCCTGAAGGTGGGGTGACCATCAAAACTGGTGATTTATATAAGTCAGAAATTTTAGCTATTTTGAAACATTTTACTCATAATTTTGTTGTGTTTTTTTTTCAGATATTAAAACATAGAGAACCCCACCAATGGGCAACATTTGGCTG
The DNA here is from genome assembly GCF_014824575.4 of Sturnira hondurensis. NCBI lineage: Eukaryota > Metazoa > Chordata > Mammalia > Chiroptera > Phyllostomidae > Sturnira > Sturnira hondurensis. The sequence goes on along the minus strand of NW_028094889.1, from coordinate 821,778 downwards.
AATATAAATAGCTCTGAGAGGCAGACATCTTAGGGTCATATTATTATTTCAATTTTTTCCATGTTACCCTTATCACCACCCTAAGGTTTTAATGCTTCCAGAGTTCAGAAAAAAGACTTTTTAATCATTAAAAAATTGTTCTGTCACTTTATAAGCTCATCAGCATTTGTTAATATTCTAAAGGAGTTGGCTTGCTTCTTATCAGATCCTCTTTTTTACTGTATTATCTCTGTTAATTCTCAAAGAGCAAAGAATATATAAAGGAAATTTGCTTGTAGGGCTTTTACTTTGAAGGGAAAGGGCTCAAATCAATTCAACTCTGTTTGCAAAGAAAAACTTCAAAGACTTTAAGAAAGTACCTCCCTTTAATTCAGTTTGTTAGACTTGTTCCCCTATTTAAAGGTAAAAAGATGAAAGAAAGTTAATCCTCCATAAATTCTCCCTCCTGTTATACCCAGAGGTTCAATACAATACCTTTTTGCTTAGTAATCCTAACAGAAACAGATAGGCTAGAGCCAATAATTAGCAGAGCTGGAAACTGCCATTGTTTGAAGTGGGTCTCCAGACATACCTTCCTTAATCTCAGGATCCATATCAAGTCCAAATATACGCTCCTCTCAATCCCATGCTGTCTCATTCCTGGGTTATTCTGACTTTTCATGAGCACTCAGGAGTTACTATGTAAACGTCTTAAAATCGTAATATAATCTTTCATCTCTGGGAAATCATTTCAAAGCAAAGACTAAATTTTTCTTTTCAGTTTTCTTAAAATTGCTACCATTTAGGTAAACTACACCTCATCGATATTTAGGATTATACATGACACCAGCAAAAAAACAAACAGAACCCCTCTGTGTCTTATTTCTAGTTTAGGATAAGCTTCTAAAACCCTAGACATGTTGGTCTTTGTTTATTTCATATCACTAGATTGATTGAGAAGTTCTTGAGTATTACAAAAGGATGCTCTTCTGAGTCTACAAAACCCTATGGGCTATCTAGTTTACGTCATTGTGGGCCTAATATTATTTTCTCAAAACTCCATTCCTTGCCATAATAATATAACTATTCACCCAGGTTCCCAGTAATTGACCTAATGTAGTGTTAGAACTTTTAGAGTTAATTAACATTCTATTGCTGCAAGAAATGGCAATAAAACAAAAAATTCCTTCCAAAGCCATGCAATAATTTTCTGAAATAATTGAGGAGGGAATGAGGTTACTGCTTTATGGGCACAGGCTTTCTGATTGGGATGATGAAAAAAAGTTCTGGAAATGGACAGTGGTAATGGTTGTATAACATTATTAATGTACTTAATGCCCCTGGCTTGTACATTTTATATCATACATGCTTTAGCATAATATAAAAATTAATAAATAAATGAACAAAAGCTTTATACTAAATTGTTAAATAATTCAGGGCTGAGAAATAAGCACACAAATGACACAATGTTTCTGATAGATAAATTATCACTATTAGATATAAAAAACCAAATAACATGAAAATTTTGACACAGCAATTCCACTTTCACCAATTTATTCTAAGGACATAATTTAAAATGTGTACAAAATATTTGTGTAGAAGAGCATTTGTGATAACATTATAATAACAAATTGGTAAAAAAATGTTGGAAGGACCTAAATGTCCAACAATATTAGTTTAATAAATTCTGTTTAATAAATAAGGCACACTTATTTGTTAAACAAATTTATAAGTAATAAATATTTTATTATTAATAAATTCTTTTAAAAAATAAGGCAGACTTATTTATTAAACAGATTAAAAAATCATGCCTATTTTTTATTTACAATGAAAAATGTTGGGAAGACCTAAATGTCCAACAATATTAGTTTAATAAATTCTGTTAATAAATAAGACAGACTCATAGATAGAAAGCAGGCTGACAGCTCTGGGGGTGAAGGCTGGGACTGAGCAAAAAAGAAAAAAAAAGGAAAAGCTCATGGATACAGAAAACAGTGTGGGGATTGTATGGTCAAGGGGATTAGGTGGAGGTGGAAAAGGGTATGGGGAAATAAATGGTGATCAAAGTAAGTAGATAAATAAATAAAAGTTTTTAAAAAGTTACCTTTACCTCTTGGCCACACCTCTCTGAGTATTTTCTGCTTCTAACTTTACATTAAATCTCAGCACTCCTCTGCTTCTTTCTAAGTCTGTCTTTCAATTTAGCAATGACTCATGCAACAATTTCTTACTGATAACTTCCTGGGTCACGACCATGGGAGGTGCTGGGGTTAAAGCTTTCAACAACTCAGACAAAATCCTTTCTGTCATGAAGTTTATAAACTTTGGGGAGAAAACAAAGAAGAAAATCAGCAATTACCACATGACAAGTGCTGGGATATGGGATGGTCTGGGAGTGTGTTGGTCAGGCCCCTAAACCAGATCTGGGTGCATCTGGGATAACTTCCTGGTAGAAGTCATGTCATCACTATGAGCAGAAATTAAGCAGGGGAAGAACATAAAGGGAAAAGAATAATGTTCCAGGCACAGACAATAGCATGTATAAGGACACAGAAATAAAAGAGAATTAAGTATATTTAAGAAACGAATTCTTTCAGAATAGCAGAAGCACAGAGATGCCAGCAAAAAAACAGCAAGAAATACATCTTTGACCATGCAGCTTCAAATCATACTTAACCTCAAAACCAAATACCTAGTTGACTCACCTACTGGTGTCTCCACAGAATATGCTATAAGCATCCCAATCTCACAGCCCCCCCCCTTCCAACTTCTGCTAAGCTCATCATCTACATCGCTCTCCCCAACCCTGGTTATTCTGTTTGAGTTCTCAGTGAGAATGAATAATGCCACCAGAAACCCAGAAGCCACACATAGTTCCTTCCCATGCTCTTAGGGTGGACTTCTGTGAGGAGGAGAAAGTTGGGGTAGGACTAGGCACAGGCAGAACCTGAGCTGTGGTGATGTAGGCCCAATAATGGCCTCATGGAACCCTCAAGGGATGTGGGAGCTGAATGGTCTGTGAACATTGTTCCAGGTTCAGTTGATTTTTGTGGCTCCACCTCAGTCAGTCACTGAATATGAGCTGCCCAATAGAGAGGGAACTTGGGACGTAGTTAGGACAGGAGGGCCTGGCTGACAGCCCTCCCTGCAGTGGGACAATTCCTTTGTTAGGGGGTTGTGCAGGCCTATCTTCTCGCCAATTACAAACAAAATGAAAGTTGTTTCCTATCTATTTTGTAAGTATTTCTTGAGTCAACCTTGTTTCTCTCTATGTCTACTTTCCAAACTTTGAATAGGCCTCTTCCTTTGTAACATTGTCACAGTCTGGGGCCCTGCCAAGCCTCTCTCCACACTTAAGTTCTAGCTCTAGTAATTTTCCTAAAACTCAAATTTGACTGTCATTCTCCTGCTCAAAACCTTTCACAGCTTCTCAGTGTGCTTAGGGTACACTCTGAACACCCACTTATATATTACAGCGCTCATCTCATATTTGACCTGGACTCAGCAGTGTGGTTACCCTTCTCCCTAACTCACTTGTCCATGCTCATACTGTCCTCCACTCGATTTCCTGAACCCCCAGTGCTTGCTTCCTCACAGAGCCTTTAAGCCAATTTTACCCCTCTGCTCTTCTGTCTGGTTAATTCTGACTTACCTTTCAAGTCTCAGCTTAAGTACCTCCTTCCACAAATCTATGGTTCTATCATATACCTGTTCTTCTCCATCACTGTGGTGTATTACAGTTTCCTATTTCTCACTGATGAAGCTGATAAACTATCTTGAAATTTCTCAACTATCAGCTTCATCATGGCAGGGACTCTGTCCATCTTGTTAATGTTAACAAACCAACCTAGAAACACTGTGCTTGGCTTAGAATGCAGCCCCTAGTACTGTACTGCACTGGCAATGCACTACTGACCTGGAAACTTTCTCAAGATGCATGTTGTACAATGAAAATGCATGTCCCCACATAAAATTTATAGCATTTTCTCATATGGTAGAGGAAAATGTACTCAGGAAAAAAATCTCAAAGTACAAATACCAACATGATAACTGAAATAGTCAACCTGCTTACTGAAAGCATGAGGTCATCAGGTGAGGTCATTGATCTTTTTGTTTTGGTTTTTGTTTATCTGTGCTTTCTGAAGTTATGGGAGACATGAGCAATTTTTTTTGCTTTGATAATAATAATGAAAAACAAAGCACACTTTTATAGAAAAGTAATTTAGAAATTTCAAGATTCTGAGCTGCAAAATCTGTTTCTTCAGAAGCTTTGCCAGGAACAGACTTCTGAGTTAATTTGTTAAATCTACAAAAAAAGAGAGAATTTATTCAACTCCTGACTCTTGAGTTCAAGAATTGGAATTCTCAATGTTCATTGTTACATTCCCCTTCTATTAAAAATGAAAATATTGCTGTTTCCCTAGAAACAGGTTTTGTTTTTTTTAATTTTGGTGTTATCTACACTAAATTTTTCCTCTTTTCATTAAATCTGTATATTTTGGAAGAATGCTACAAGAGCTATCAGAAAGCACTTCACCTTCAAGTTATTTTTCTTCCACTGATTAACTAGGTCTTACAATATTTCTAACTGCAACAAGACAAGACCAAGCATACCACAGCACTTCTCACTATGTGGATCTATTGTTAGGGCCATTGGGATGTTAATCAGGATGGAAAAATCATATATTTAGTCTACGTTTGTGTTTGTTCAATGCCAACATCTTAATTTCAAGAACAGCATGATTTATCAGTTGTGTGTGAAAAGCACTTCACAGCACATGATATTTTGCTCTTTCTCCAGATCCTCTCAGAAATCTCAGCTTCCTGGTTTCTCACCTTCCCCCACCCTCTGATGGAAAACAGCAGGTTATTAGGCAGCAACTACTTTGGGGGAGTGTGTGAAGGGGGTCCTGTAGCTACTGACTACAGATGATTGGGAAGGCTAACCGAATACCCACTAGCACCATTAACATATTAACCCTCTGGCAAGTTTATCTTGGCACATAGATGAGAATAGTGTTTGCAAAACTGGAACAGAAACCCAGCTAAGTTTTGAAAAGCTGGAAGAAAAGGAGATATAGGCATTCAGCTAAGAAAAGGGGTCTATGAAAGATGACTTACACTCTCAAGAGCAGCAAAGTGCAAGACTTGGAAAGGAAATAGCTAAGGCAGGTGGAGAATATTCCCCTTGTAATTTTACCAAGCTTCTTATAGAAGCTTTCAATCAGATGGTTTGGAATGGTCTATGGGCCCTACTGTATCACTCAGGCTAGGAGTGGGGAGTTGAGAAGTGGGTGCTAAGGTAAGTAATGTGCATGCATGAATTACCTCATTAGTCCTAACAATTTAGGGAGGTGGGTACAGCTATTCTCATCTTACAGAGACAGATTCAGAGGTTCAGAGAGGTTCAGCAATGTGCCCAGGACCCAATAGTTAGACTGCCCAGGCTAGGTCCTTACTGCACTCTTTCTATATCGTTGGAGTAAGCAAAGGGCCTCACAGACCTTAGGCCTCATCTTTTCTGCAGCTACCCTCACTCCCTCCCCCACCACCCCCATCTCAGGCTTTAAATACAATCTGAGTGCAAACATCTGAACTCATTCTTCTATCTTTAATTGCCCACCTACGCTCTACTGAAATGTTTAGTATGCTTACTAATGTCACATACCCCAAATTAAGCCCTCCTTAGTATTAACTTTCTCTGGAACAGCAACTCAATTCTTCTAGTTAGCAGGCTAGGAATCTTACAGTCAGCTCTAATTTCTCTTTCTCACCTCCCACCTCTCATATAAGGAAGACAACCTGTTTCTTCTACCTTCAGAACAGATCCAGTATCTGGCCACTTTTCCCATCTCCCTGCCTGCACTAGTCTAGCACCCCCTGGCTTTTACAGCTTTTTGCCTCCCTCCCTGCTACCTGTCTATTTTCTGCACAGCAGTCTCCAGCTGCTCCTCAGTGGCTCCCATCTGGCTCAGGTAAAAGCCAAGATCTTTTCATTGACTCCAGAAACTTCCCCACACTGACCTTGGGACCATTTCTAAACCCACCCCATGACTCTAGTCTCACTGGCCTCCCTGCTATTCCTCAAATGCATGACAGGTGTTGGGAACTTTGCACTCAGGTATCTCCTTACTTCCCTGAGTATTTGCTAAAATAACCCTTAGTGAGGTCTTCCCATCTGCTTTCTTTAAAACTGCTTCACCAGTGACACACACTTTCTATAATCTTTCCAGCATCCATATCCCACACAGCACTGGATGCATCTGCTGCACTAGATAGTTTACTCTCCTTAACCTCACAAGGTAGAATGGAGCCACTCAGAAGACAGGGAGTCCTTATTGTTTAGTTCTCTGGTTCACTGCTACCCTGGAAGAGCTCCTGAGCATGAAGCATTCAATAAACATTTGTTAAACAAAAGGATGAATGTATTTTCATAACTCTTAACCTGCTTTTTAAATGGAATTTGGCATTGAATAGCTTCTAAAGGACTTCTAGTCAAGATGACTGGTAGGAACACTGTGCTCTCCTCTTTTTATGGCCACATCAAAATTAAACTACAGAACAACTATCAGAACAGCTATCTACTAAACTACATAACAGCTATCATTGAGAACCACCTGAAGTCTAGCTGAACAGAAGTCCTATAATTAAGGATCTACAGAAGAATCCACATCAAGACTGATAGGAAGGGCAAAGACATACAGTGGGCAAGCCCCACACGCATGATGTGGTGGTTAAGAAATGGGAGGAATATTTCAGCTAGAGAAGTCTCCCTCTGAGGAGCAAGATAACCAACCCCATGCCAGGTCCCGAAGCCCAGGGTTCCCCAAACTTCTCTCTATGAAAAACAGTAGGGACACTGGCTGAGTAAGTAGAGGGATTCTGGAGTCCCAGGTATTCTTCCTGAAGGGCCCATGCACAGATTTACTCGTTCAAAACTCACTTACTCTGAGCTCCAATACTAAGACAGCAGCTGAATAAGAGCAAGGGACATAGGAGGAGGAACTTAATTGCCTGTCTTTAGGGTAAGCACTTGGAAGGGCACCATTCCCCCAGATAGAAGTGCTGGCAGGGACTTTTTGGATCATTTAGATGCTAAGTGTAAGGTAGAAGATTAGGACCTGCTGTAAGCAGTGTAGACACTTGAGGCCTATTGGCCAAATTCCTTCCTGCAAACCCACACAGCAAGCTCTGCAGGGGTTTAGTCCAGTTGCCTGGTAAGGGTTTGGGTTCTGGACAGAACTCTGTGTGTTCTCTGCCACTGATGTGTTTTAGCCAGGCCCTGGGGGCTGCTGCTATATCCAAAGCAACCTTGAGTATAGCAACTGCATATATTCAAGGTTGCCCAGGACACCTTGGGAGCCCAGGACTGCCCCTTACCCATACTTGGGGCTGGTCCTGGAAAAGCTACTTGAGGCAGCCTTGCCTGAAGATATGAGAATAGTTCCTAATCCTTATGGTTTTCCATGGAAATTGCTGATATGTGCAGCTATTGTTGGATTTTATGTTTTCTTGTCTTTGTGAAGTTTTTGATCAATTAGAAGCTGGCTTTATGTGAAAAGAGAGAACAAGTTTGCTGTAGAACTTTTTATACTAATTACATAAAAATGTAAACTACTTGAAAAATTTAGCCTCTTACAAAAAGCGTATGAGGGCTTAGAGTCATTGAAGAATTACAGTTTTGAGATGGAGTCAACAGAAACTCAAAGCTGGGAGGCAATCAGTGAAAAACTGATTGAAAACTGAACTTTGAAAAGTTCCAAACCTGAATTTGAAGATAAAATAATGTTTCTAGAAAAAGATTAAAGGAAGAGCAACCTAAACATTCTAAACAAGAATTGATGGCAGATATTTCAAAAAGGATACAGACCTTAGCATATGAATCAAAATCATTCAAATCACAAGTATCTGAAGCCAAAACAACTTTCAAAATATTTTTAATGAATGAAGTGACTTAAGATAACTATAAAAGATGTTTTGAGTGAAAATTCCCAACTCCAGGAAAGCCAGAAACAGCTTTTACAAGATACTGAAGAATTGAAAGAACAAGTGAGTGAAGTCAATAAACGGAAAACAATATTTGAAGACTCCAAAATATATGCAAAACAAGTTCTATATGAAAAAGAATATCAGATCAAGTCTGACTGAATGCTTTCTAAAGATGAAAGATTGGACTACTGTTCTTGGAGAAGACTTAACTGATGATAACTTGAAATTGGAAATGAAGAGTGATTCAGAAAATGGTGCACTCTTAGATAATCAACCAAAAGAAGCTTTGAAGAAGCTCAATTATGCTGCTAGGTTAAAGGCTTTTTTTCTCCTAGAAGGAGAAACTCAATTTACACTTATTAACTGTAGTTCATAAAACAAAGGAATCACTTATAGAGTGTATTAAAAATCTCCAGACTGAACAAGCATCTTTGCAGTCAGAAAATGAATATCTTGAAAATGGAAGTCGAAAGCCTCAGCACAAACTTAATGAATATACTATATCAAGAAAATGAAATTACTCTTCACAGAAATTAACAGTAGAATAGCATTACTGGTTAGAGAAAGGAAAAACTTTCTAAAGCAGATAAATAGATAGATCAGCCATGCAGCTGAAGAACTGGAGACCTATAGAAAGTGAAAGAAAAAGTCTAAAGAAGAATTGGAAAGAACCATTCATTCTTATCAAAGGCAGATTATTTCCCGTGAGAAAAAAACACACATTATAATAGGTTGGCAGCTCAGGCTGCTAAAAGAAACCTCAAAGATTTAAAGAAAAAAATTATTACATCAGATAAAAATGAACTAAAACAGAGATTAAATTTAAACTTTTAGAAAGATTCTTATGTAGTTGGTGTTCCAAATATGGCATTTGATAAAAAGCATTTCCCATATTGTTTCTCACTATTGGGTCAACCATCTGAATCAATAACTTTTCTCTCCTGTATAACTTTTTTATTTTAATTGGAAGAATTTCTTTATTTCATTTTTAAAATATATTTTATTGATTATGCCATTACAGTTGTCCCATTTACACCCTTCATTTCCCTCCATCCTGCACACCCCTCCCCCACCATTCCCCCCTTTAGTTCATGTCCATGTTTCACAAGTTTTTTCGATTCTATATTTCCCATACTATTCTTGCCCTCTCCCCAACTATTTTATACCTACCAGCTATGCTACTTATTCTCTGTACCTTCTCCCCACTTCTCTTCCTCCCACTCCCCTGTTGCTAAGCCTCCATGTGATCTCCACTTCTATGTTTCTGCTCCTGATCTAGCTGCCCTCTTAGTTTGCTTTTGTTTTAGGTGTGGTTGTTAATAACTGTGAGTTTGCTGTTCTTTCACTGTTCATATTTTTATCTTCTTTTTCTTAGATAAGTCCCTTTAACATTTCATATAATAAGGGCTTAGTGATGATGAATTCCTTGAACTTGACCTTATCTGCCCTTCCATTCTAAATGAAAGCTTTGCTGGATAGAGCAATCCTGGATGTAGGTCTTTGGATTTCATGACTTGGAATACTTCTTTCCAGTCCGTTTTTGCCTGTAACGTCTCTTTTGAGAAATCAGCTGACAGTCTGATGGGAACTCCTTTGTTGGAGGGTCCACTCAGACTCTAACCTTTGCTTCCAGGGAGATGAGCAAGAGTTTCAAGAGGCTCAGGAAATCCTCTGGACCATTGGATTACTAATGAAAGAGGAGAATCAATCTAGGATAAGTTATCTGATCCTCAAAGGGCAGCTCTGACTCTCATTCCCTTTCACCTCCATGGGAATAGGATCATAAAATGATAATTACTCCATCGGGCCAAACCTATTATAATCTAGCTCGTCCTCCACAAAGGGAAAACAGATTTTATTGTAATACTGTTAGACTATCTGGACCAGAAGAACTCAGAAGTTTTACTGTGCCATCAGTGTATAAAGCAAATGGGCCAATGTCTTTGGAAATGGAATCCAATAGAAATGTTAACAAAGACAATCTTGTAAATTTAAATGTGTTTGCTGAATCTCTCCCCACCAAAATGATGTGACCAGGGCTGGCTTTGTTCTTCCAATCAGAATTTCATTATCTCCAATGGATGCAAGGGACCTACATATGAGAAGAGGTCTTTCTTTTCCTTCACCTCCAGGAAGGATGTGTAGAGCTTCTCATGATTATTTTCCCTCAAGAGACTTTCATGGTCCACCATTTCCTCCATTTTCAGTAAGAAATATTTATTCACTGAGAGTTTTTCTTCATTATCTTCCTCCAAGGGCCAGATTTTCCCTTACCCCCATACCTTGAAAGCAGATGTGTATTGGGCATCTACCCATGTTGATTAACCCATCAGGGTCGATTTCACCTAGAAATAACCTACTATAAAAGGAACGTCCAAAACCACAAGAAACTTGACATTCTTTTTTCTGTCTTCAAATGTAATTTTTACTTCTCTAATTTTTAGTTTTCATGATGGTTGTTACTTAAGCAATTATACTTATGCTCAAATTGAAGCTTAATGGAGTCACAGTCTCAAGATAGTATTTTATAAATAAAGATGATTTAACTATTAATCTTATTAGTAAATAGTTTCTATCTTATTTTATTCTACATAGTATAATTATTGTAGTTTAATTAGTGAATCAGGGAACCAATAATGATGGGAAGGAAATTGGGACTCAAATTAACACTGTGGACCAGAAGGAAGAAAGAAAACAACCAAACAAAAAAGAATGAAGAAATAAGAATTTAAAAAAATGAGGAGAGGCTTAAGAACCTCCAGGACATCTTTAAAGGTTCCAACATCTGAATTATAGGGGTACCAGAAGGGGAAGAGGAAGAGCAACAATTGGAAAACTTATTTGAACAAATAATAAAGAAGAACTTCTCCAATCTGGCAAAGGAACTACACTTCCAGGAGGTCCAGGAAGCTCAGAGAGTCCCAAAGAAGGTGGACTCAAGGAGAAACAGGCCAAGGCACATCATAATTACATTAGCCACGATTAAAATGAAGGAGAGAATTCTAGAAGCAGCAAGAGATAAGGGGACAGTCACCTACAAAGGAGTTCCCATCAGACTGTCAGCTGATTTCTCAAAAGAGACGTTACAGGCAAGAAGGGGCTGGAAAGAAGTATTCCAAGTCATGAAAGGCAAGGACCTACATCCAAGATGTTCTATCCAGCAAAGTTTTCATTTAGAATGGAAGGGCAGATAAAGTGCCTTTCAGATAAGGTCAAATTCAAGGAGTTCATCATCACCAAGCCCTTATTATATGAAATGTTAAAGGGACTTACCTAAGAGAAAGAAGATAAAAAATATGAACAGTGAAAGGACAGCAAACTTACAGTTATTAACAACCACACCTAAAACAAAAGCAAACTAAGAGGGCAGCTAGATCGGGAGCAGAAACATAGAAGTGGAGATCACATGGAGGCTTAGCAACAGGGGAGTGGAAGGAGAGAGGGGGGAAAAGTACAGCGAATAAGTAGCATAGATGGTAGGGAGAAAATAGACAGAGGGAGGGCAAGCATAGTATGGGAAATGTAGAAGCTAAAGAACTTATGACACATGGATATGAGCTAAAGTGGGGAAATGTGAGTGGGAGGGGGTGTGCAGGGTGGAAGGGAATTAAGGGGGGAAATAAGACAACTGTAATAGCATAATTAATGAAATACATTAAAAATGCTATTCAGACATAAAAAAAGAATATGCTCTGGAATAAGGCATGTTCTATTGGAGCAAAGGCAAAAGAAATATAGACAAAACAGAAATAGGCCAACTTGGTAGGATCAAGTGAACCCACTAATAAATCAATTGCTTGTTAGCATAAAAGTCAATATCATTTGAAGAAAGATGACATAATTTAATACCCCTGAACATCAGCATACCATGAAAAATTACTGAGTTTTCAAAGAAATAGGAAAATATGACCTATAATCTAGATACTATATATTCTTCATATGTATATCTTTCTTTTTTAATTTAAATGTGTTTATTTTAATTGTTGGTCAACTAGTTTTCTGTCTTTCATTTCCATCCCAGCCCACCCCCCGTGCAGTGCTCCCCACCTCCCTCCCATTTCCACCCGCCTTAGTTGTTGTCCATGTGTCCTTTATACTTGTTCCTGTAAAACCTTACCCCTTTCCCCTGGAATTCCTTCCCCTCTCCCCTTTGGTCACTGTCAGTCTGTTCTCCATTTCAGTGTCTTTGGATATATTTTGCTTTCTTGTTTGTTTTGTTGTTTAGCTTCCTGTTAAAAGTGAGATCATATGGTATTTGTTTTTCACCGCCTGGCTTGTTTCACTCAGCATAATGCTCTCCAGTTCCATCCATGCTTTTGCAAAGGGTAGGAGCTCCTTCTTTCGTTCTGCAGCACAGAATTCCATTGTGTAAATGTACCATAGTTTTTGGATCCATTCATTTACTGATGGACACGTAGGTTGCTTCCAGCACTTGGCTATTGTAAATTGTGCTACTATGAATATTGGGGTGCATAGGTTCTTTTGGATTGGTGTTTCAGGGTTCTTAGGATATAATTCTAGCAGTGGAATTGCTGATTCCAGATCCATTTTTAGTTTTCTGAGAAAATTCCATACTGTTATCCATAGTGGTTGTACCAGTCTGCAATCCCACCTGTATATTTTTCAAGTAAAGAGACTGAAGAGATGTCTGAGACAGTAAAATAACCACAGTGACTGCTGATATAAATAATTTTCAAAAACCTATTAAATACATATATAATCTATAAGATGCATATATGATGTTATATTATTAACCCATTAATTACAACCATCAGGAATTTTTAATGAGATGATAAAAGATCTAACCCTACAATTATTTATGGTAAGATCTAGCTGTATGTTATTCAGGGAGGAGTAACTTTAACAGAAATGTAGGGGTTTTTTTCTGTTTGTTTTTGTTTTAAATTCTTAACTTTGTATTTAAAAATTTGAAAACAATTTAAAAATTTAAAAATAAAAATAAATAAATAAATAAAAATTTGATTAGTCAACTTAGCATTTTCCACCCACATGAGGAGAAGAAAATTTCACAGCCTTCATAATCTTTTGCTTAGGTGCTACCTTTGTGGGAGCCTTAGCAGCAGCCATTGCTGTCTTTCTAGATGCTTGCTTAGCCTTTCTTGCTTCCTTGGCAGTGCCAGGAGCTTGTTCTCTTGAGCTTTCCTAACTTCAGGTTTCTGGTTCCTCTTGGCCATTGTATCAACAAGAGACACACCAGTAATGGCCCTCTGAATTTGCACGATGGGTTCTCTTCTTTTGGATTTCTTCTGACTGTCTCTTTTTGTGCTTTCTTCAATAGATGACAGTCCAGTTTATCTGTCAAGGATTCCTGTTGGAAAGGAATGCCTACTTGGGTTTTGCATTAAGAAATTGGAAAACCTTCTTGTTGGTCCTGGTGTAGCGCCTCCTTTGTTCAGGGTAGATCTTGTACTCACTGAAACTACACAGCTTGACCCTGTAACAAAAGCGAAAGCTCATTAGGAAGGGTGTCTATGGCAAGGAGAAGCCATGTGTGGGACACCAGAGAAGCAGTCTGCCTGCAGATCGAGCAAAATGTAGAAGAGTGAAATGTAGGTTTTTAATGTCCTACATTTTTTTCTATGGACAAATTATTTGCTAAGAATTCTCAATGAAGTGTGATCATAAAACTTACCTTTAATGAACCTGCATTTATATATTTTTTGTGATAAAATGGGTTCTGATATCTGGATGGTTGTTTGATTTGAAGAGGCCACTTCAGGATGGGGTGCTAAAAGCATGAAACCAAGAATCTGAACTTAGGAGAAGGTTCCAGGATTGAGGATGCCATCTTGGCAAACAAGATGATGCCAACAGAGCTGAGACCTTCTGCTTTCTTTAAAGCATGCCTTTATACTGCACCTCTCTGCTTCCCTCCCAACCTGGGAGAGCTACCTGCTCCACTCGCTGCCTCTGTCACCATTACCCTGGAGCACAAATTACCTTTCAGTCCAAAGAATGAAAAGGGAAACTTGCTAAAATAATGGTTTGAAGGATACTTTACTCCACTGTCACCACCACAGACCATTCTTTCCATAAGTATTATCTATTTTCTACCTTGGTATTAAGGTTCTCATTTTCACAATCATCTTTTTACAGAAGAGAAATAAACTAATTAATTGTAAAAGAAAGATCATGATTTTAGCCAGGAGAGGAAGTAAACTGATTTTTAATAAACTAATGGAAATTAATTAATGAAGATAAAGAAAATTTCTATTTTAAACAAATTAAATGGCATTTCTGGACTTGGGACAATTATAGAAGAATGGGATAATCTAGTACAATCAGAAACTAGTGAGAGTTTAAGCTCATCTTAAAAAGTCAGTATTACCTTGATACCAAAGCCAGATAAAGAAACCATAACAAAGAAAACTACAGACCAAGATCCCTGATGATCACAGATGCAAAATTCCCAATAAAATAGCAAAGCAAATTTAACAGCACATTAAATGAATTATATACTATGGCCAGATGAGATTTCCTCTGGCATGTAAAGATGGTGCAACACATGCAAGTCAAGCAATGTAATACAGAATGACACATTAATAGACTAAAAGAAAAAAACACATGATTATGTCAATTAACACAGAAAAAGCATTTGTCTAAGTTCGACACCCATTCTTCATTAAAAACTCTTAACCAAATAGGTATAGAAGAAACTTACCTCAATAATACATTAAAGGCCATTTGTGAAGCCCACTGTTAACATCATAACCAATGCAGAAAAACTGGAAGTTCTCTCTGCCAGGATCTGGTACAAGGCAAGGATGCCCATTCTCAACACTTGTAATTCAACACACTACTGGAAGTCCTAGTCAGGACAATTGGACAAGAAAAATAAGTAAAATGCATTCAAATTTGAAAGAAAGAAGCAAAATTACCTCTGTCTACAGATGACAGGAGTATATATGCAAAAAATTCTAAATATGCAACAAAATAAGTATTAGAGCTAATAAATAAATTGAGTAAAGTTGTGGGATAAAAGATCAGAACACAAAAATTGCTTACATTTTCATACATAAACAATAAACTACCCCCCCAAATTAATAAAACAATTTCATTCTTAGTAGCAAAAAATAAAGTAATTAAGAATAAACTTAATAAAAAAGTGAAATGTTTGTGCATTAAAAAATTATAAAATATTGCCCTGGCTGGTGTAGCTCAGTGGATTGAGCGTGGGCCTGCGAACCACACGATCGCGGTTTGATTCCCAGTCAGGGCACATGCCTTGGTTGCAGGCCAGTTCCCGGCAGGGGACTCACAAGAGGCAACCATACATTGATGTTTCTCTCCTTCTCTCCTCCCCTTCCCCTCTAAAGATAAATAAATAAAATCCTTAAAAAAATGATAAAATATTGATGAAGAAAATTAAAGAAGACACATATAAATGAAAAGATGTCCTGTATTGATGGATTATAAGAATTTACATTAAAAGGTACCCAAAGTGATCTAGAAATTTAGTGAAATCCCCATGAAAATTACAATGATATTCTTTACAGAAATATAAAAATCAATTGTAAAATTAATATGGAACCAAAAAAGATTTTGAATGGCCAATGCAATCTGGAGAAAGAAGATCAAAACTGGAAGCATCACATGTTCTGATTTCAAAATATATCATGAGGCATGATTCTAATGATCAACTGATCTTTAGCAAGGAAGCCAAAGCCACACAATGGGAAAAGGAATGTCTCTTTAATAATGTTGGAATAATTGCATATCCATGTGCAAAAAATAAAATTGGGATAGCAACATATAAGTAAATGTGATTCTTGCTTCCTCATACAATCACACCAAAATTATAACTAAACCATGAATAACCATCATACAGAACCAAATCTACACATGGACCCACCTACTCAGACTCACTTCCTCTGAGCTTTAGCACCAGGGTGCCCTTCAGCTTGAAGGGCACCAGTGGCATGCAGGAGAAACTGAAGTGTCTGACATTAAGGTGACCAGAGACCACTATCCCTTTTGTGAACTCTCCCCCAACAGAGCCAGTAGGCTGCTGCCATATCTGAGGCTCCATTGATCTAGCTAACACTGTAGGCCTGACACTGGCACAGCCAGCCTAGATTCATAGCTTGGCTTCACCTGGGAATCTTCAAGCCCAGCACAAGCAGCAGCCATTTCAGATTGCATTATAGCTCAGGCAGGGTATCCCAGGCCAAAATACAGATGGGGGCTGACCTTGCCCTGCACCACCCAGGAAACTCCAGGGCCAGCACAATAGTAGAGAGCTACAGACCACATCAGAGCACCACCACACAGCTGATCCTCCACAGAGGGTAGATACTGGTGGTAAGCAATCACAGCCAATTCTTGCATCTGACTGGCCTGGGTAAATTCCTCCCACTAATCTGCCAACAGCAACCAAGGCTCAACTACAAGAGGAGGGTGTAATCAGCACATACCAAGGGTGCATCTCAAATATCCAGCTTGGGTGATAGAGAAGAATGTGCCACTGGACCATACAGGACACTTATGACATTAGGCCACACTGCCAAGACATGGAGTCAAAGAAGCTCTAACTAATACACAGAAACAAACACGGGGAGGCTGCTGAAATAAGGAGACAAAGAAACATGGCCCAAATGAAAGAACAGATAAAAACTCCAGAAAAAGAACTAAGCAAAATGGAGATAAGCAATCTATCAGATACAGAGTTCAAAACACTGGCTATGAGGATGCTCATGGAACTTAGTGAGGAATTCAACAGCATAAAAAAGACCCAGTCAGAAATGAAGGATACACTAATCAGAATGAAGAACAATTTACAGGGAAACAACAGTAGAGAGAATGAAGCTGAGAATCAAATAAATTATTGGAACATAAGGAAACAAAAAGCAATCCATCAGAACAACAAGAAGAAACGTATCCAAAAATATGAAGATAGTATACAAAATCTTTGGGACAAGTTCAAGATGGTGCATCATAGGGTTGTCAAAAGAAGAAGAGAAAGAGGAAGAAATTAGAAATCTATTTGAAAAAAATGAAAAAAAAACTTCCCTAATTTGGTGAAGGAAGTAGACATGCAAATCCAGGAAGCACAGAGAGTCCAAAATAAGATGGATGCAAAGAGTCCCACTCCAAGACACATCATAATTAAAATGACAAAGGCTAGAGATAAAGACAGAATCTTAAAAGCAGCAAGAGAAAAGCCATTAGTTACCTACAAGGAAGTTCTCATAAGACTTTCAGCTGATTTCCCAAAAGAAACTTTGCAAGCTAAAAGGAATTGGCAAGAAATATGGCAATTTGTGAAAAGCAGGGACCTACAGCCAAGATTGCTCTACCCATCAAAGCTATCATTTAGAATCAAAAGGCAGGCAAAAACAAGAAAAAACTAAAGGAGTTCATCACCACCAAACCATTATTATATGAACTATTAAAGTGTCTTATTTAAGAAAAAAAAGATAAAAACTATGAAATTAAAATGGCAAAAATATACATTTATTAACAATTGAATCTAAAAAACAAACTAATCAAACAAGAACAGAGACAGAATCATAGATACAGAGAGCATTCTGATGGTTGCCATTAGGGAGGGGGGTGTGGGGAATGGGTGAAGAAGTCACAGGATTAAGAAGCACAAATAGGTAGTTAGAGAATAGCCATGAGGATGTAAAGTACTGTATAGAAAAGGGAGTAGCCAAAGAACTTATATGCATGACTCATGGACATGAACAATGGTGAAGGTATTGCCTGAGAATATTGGGGTGTGCTGGGTGAAGAGGGCTAAAAAGAGAAAATCAGGACAACTGTAATAGCATAATGAATAAAATATAATTTAAGAAAAAAATACCTTGTATTCTAATGTAAAGTGACCAGGACAGAGAAATGGAGAATTAAAAGGCAAGAAGGAGCAATGTAATTGGTATATTTAGAAAAGCACAATACTTATAAAATGGTCAAGAATACAATTTTCACAAGATCTTACTTATAAACTAAAATTGTATGAATGAAAAATGTTATTGCACACCATTTGCACTAAACATTTGAAACTAATTGAACTAAGATTTAGCATTACTTTATCTGATGTTTTGATTGCATGTTGTAGTAACAAAACACTCCAAAAGTTAGTAGCTTAAAATAAGCTACTTAATTAAGTTAAATTAGCAGTTTAAAATAACAACCATTTATTTGTTCATGATTCTACAACCTAGGCAAGGCTGAGTTATTCTTCTGTTGGTCTTTCCTGTGGCCATGCTCTGTGGGTTTATTTGCCTAGCAGGTTAGCTGGGGTCTGGGTTCAGCTAGGGCTTGGAACAGCTAGACTTCTCTTTATATACAGTTTCAGGGCTTCTCCCTCTCCATATGGCTTCTTTACAGGGTCTTCCCAGTAGCCAAACTGCTTACCTGCTGGACTTTCATCAGGATGTCCAACAGTAGAGAGACAGAAACTGTTAGTTCTTCTTCATGCCTGGGTTTGCAGTTTCAGAACAAGACTTCCACTGCTTTATATTGGTCAAAGCAGTCACAGGGCCAGCCCAGATTCAACGTGATGGGAATGAGATATCCTCTCTTGATGAGGAGTGACAAGGTCACATTGCACAGTGCCTATGGGATGGTGGACATTGTTGTAGCTATCTTTGGACATGTGATATACCACATCTGACATATTATTTGTGAAAGGATTGATAAGCAAGTGAAGCATTTTAGAGGATAGCATGGATTATGTATAATGTATCTGAAAAAGAAACTTCAACACCACAAAAGTCTTACATTAAAGATATATTTTACCTGGAAGAAATGGAAAACAAGGTTTCTGCTTTTTTGTAGTTGAAACATAAAATAGGTAGAAAACAAACAATTATAAAGCTATTTGTTTAACAAATTATTTTTAATGTTTAATGTGTTAATCTTATATCACTAGGTAAAGTATATTCTTCAAAGAAAACATCCAAGCTACAACTCCTACTTCTTTTTTAATTATGAATGCCATACCTTTTCAAAAAGAAGGGATGAACACATAGGAATCACAAAACAATTGTCATTTGTGGGGAGATTAAGAAGCGTGTGTAATTACGGTCTCTCTGAATCCTTTCAAACCCTGCAAAGTAAGGCACACTATTAGCCATTTTAGCAACAAAACTGATGCTTTGAGGATCTAAATGCTCTCAAAGTAACACTGACTCCATAAAATATCCATTAATGAACAGAATGAGGAGGCCTTAGCTATTGAGAACATAAGATCATATTTTGCAAATGTTATTGTTTATATTATTTTTGATTTGCAGTTTTACCCAGTCAAGTTTCCCTGGACTTGTGAGCGCTCCTTCACCAACATGTAAGGCTATGATTTGCTCTTCAAAAGTTCCAAGACCTTTAGGACTGGACAGCATTCATCAAGCATCCACACACATTTCAAGAGCATACCATCCCACAAAGCACCCTAACATTTAAAGTCAGTGAATACTTGTATATGGTGACTCCCAACACCACTAAAGTCTTAGTGGAAAAACACCAAGTTTTTCTCAAATAACCACATGATTGTCTTGGGTCCAACATGGAAAGTACTCTTTCTCCCTCTTCCTGCTTCTGCCTCCCACAAGGCTGCTGCATGGATCTCTGCTGACCCAGACTTTCCTCTCCTTAGGGTGGGATGCTTCCTCACACATTCAGTAAGAGGAAGAGGTGGATAGAAAGTGGAGGCGGCCACTGAACAGCAAGGCGAGAAATTGTGTGAGCTGAAGCCAGAAGTCCCTTGAGGGAGGCGTGAGCAAGGGGAAAGAATGGAGGGGCCTGCAAGGCCTGCACAGATAAGAATCTCACATTCTCCCTCCTTTTCCTTGTTCCTCAGTGCTGGCCACAGGGGCTCACCCACCATGGGCCTTTTAACTGTCAAGGAGCCAATGCCAAGTGCTGGGCCAAGTCATCATTGATGACATGTAAGTTGTGTGTGTTCCAAATCAGCCTTCCTGTCTTTCTGCAAGAAAAACAAACTTGAGCTGGACCCCAACAAACATGACAGGAAAAATAACAACTCTTGTCGAGGGCTGATACTGAAAACAACTGGTCTCTCCACCCCAAGCCAGCCCCTGAGTGAACAGGAATAGGTCCCCATCTCTGGCTCCAAGACAGGGGCCAGGAATTCTGAAATTCAGGAGCCTCCATGGCACAGTTTGGGGGTTATCAGGTTGTTCCTTTAAGGTCACCTGTGAAGGGCACTGTCAGAGGCCTTTTTCAGATGCCATGAAGACACTACAAGGCATAAATACTATAGCATCAAGCCCCTTTCAGAGAGAGATCAGTAAACAGCTTTGAGTAACACAGGGATTAAGCAATAGAGCTACATTGATTCTCAAAAGTGTCTACTCCATACTTCCTACTTTTGTTTATGGCTATATTAGAAAAAATAAGAATTCAGAATACATGCTATTGTTGGACTCATTTCCCTAGATAATATGCTACAAGTCATTAATGAAAACCAGTGGCACATATAATAAAAAAGAAGATGAAATATTATTATTATTATTATTTTGAGTAACACTTCTTCAACAAACTTGTAAACTGTGTCCAAACCAGAATCTGCCCTATTTTTCATTAGTGTTTTCTGTATGACTTGACATGGTACACAAACAAAGAAATCTGATTAAATAGTGGGTTGAACTAAACTGAAACTAACTTTTTCTAGACCCAAGAGACAATATTTATATATACCCAAAATAACTGAAAGCAGGGACTCAAACAGATATTTGTACATCTATATTCACAGGCAAAAGGTGGAAGCAATTTAAGTATTCATGGATGGATGAATGAATAAGTAAAAAGTGGTATATGCATACAATGCAATATTATTCAGTTTTAAAAGGGAAAGAAATTCTGACACATGCTGTGACATGAATAAACCTTTATGGACATTATGCTAAGTAAAACAGGTCAATAAGAAAGAATAAATACTGTGTGAATTCATTTAAATGAGCTACCTAGAGTATCAAATTCATAGAGAGAGCAAGGAGAAGCATGGTTATCCTGGGGCTGGGGGAGGGAGAATGGAGAGTTAGTGTTTAGTGAGTCCAGAGGTTTAGTTTATGAAGACAAAAAAGTTTTGGTGATGAATGGTGATTATTGTTGCACAACAAAGTGAATATAATTAATTCCACTGAACTGTACATTTAAGAATGGTTAAGATGGCCCTGGCAGGATCACTTGGTTAGTTGAAGTGTTGTTCCATACCACAGGTTCAATTCCTAATCAGAGCACATACCTAGGTTTCATGTTCTGGGCACAAATAAGTGGCAAAATCAATCAATCAATCTCTCTCTCTCTCCCTCTCTACCATCCCCACCCCTTCCTCTATCTAAAATCATTTAAAAAAAACATATTCTCAAGTAAGAATACAGAAAAAAGAATTGTTAAGAATATACATTTACTGTGTATTTTATCAATTTTTAAAAGATTTTATTTATTTATCTTTAGAGGGGAAGGGAAGGAGAGAGGGAGAGAAATATCAATGTATGGTTGCCTCTTGTGTGTCCCTTGCCGGGAATTGGGAACTGGCCTGCAACCCAGGCATGTGCCCTGACCGGGAATCGAACCATGATCATGTGGTTTGCAGGCTCACGCTCAATCCACTGAGCCACACCAGCCAGGGTTATTTTATCAAATTTTAAAAGGGTAAATACTGAGGCATCTAATAGATCTGTATTGAGTTCTGGCCAAGGGAGAGAAAATACAAAATTATGCTGAAGTTAATCCCAAAGAACATATGCACCCCAATGTTTATAGCAGCACAATTTACAATAGCCAAGTGTTGGAAGCAACCTAGGTGCCCATCAGTAAATGAATGGATCAAAAAACAATGGTACATATACACAATGGAATTCTATGCAACAGAGAGAAAGAAGGAACTCCTACCTTTTGCAACAGCATGGATGGAACTGGAAAGCATTATGCTGAGTGAAATAAGCCAGGTGTTGAAGGACAAATACCATATGATCTCACCTTTAACAGGAAGCTAAACAACAAAACAAACAAGCAAGCAAAATATAACCAAAGACACTGAAATAGAGAACAGGGAGACAGGGACCAGGAGGGAGGGGATACATGGACAACAACTAAGAAGGGTGGAAATGGGAGGGAGTGGGGAGTACAGGGTGGGTGGGATGGGATGGGAGTAATAGACAGAAAACTCTACTTGAAAAATAATTAAACAAATTTAAAAAAATTATGCTGAAGTTTTTCCTAGTGTGTGTATGCTAGGTTTAACTAACAATAATGACTATTATCATTAGACCTTAGTTTTAAAGTAAGGTCTCAAACATTTGTATTACTGAACTTGGGTCCAGCTGCCTGCCTCTATGAAAGTCAATATTTGAGAGGCAAGTGCTGATGTAAAGGAAAGGGGTTTATTTGAAGATCATCTGGAAGATGGTAAACTCATATCACAAAGCACAAGTCCTCCATCTTCACCTCTCAGTGGAGATAGAAGGCTTTTTTAAATATAGATGGAGAGGGGAACATAACAAAGAGATCAAGGGAGAGGGTTGCAAAATTCTCTACATGTAGATGAGCACACTCTGTTCCAATAAGGCAAATGATGATCTGGTATGTATCATCTGGTTTGGTCATCTCGGCTTCATGTCATCCTGGCTCTATGGTTGCATGTCAACAAATCTCCTGGAGATGGGATGTCTAAAGGTCAAAGTCTGTATGTTTTGAAGCTAGTTCCTAGGATTCTTATGCAAACATGCTGCTCATCTACAAGCTACACATTAGTCAGAGTCAGCACTTACAGAAACAATGTCAAAAGAATGGTGGGATGGGTTATAATTTCCCAATGTTAAAATTTTCCACTGTTATACTAAGAATTCTGCAGATCTGTTTTTTTTCTGAAGATTTTAGAGCATTCCTAAGAGGCTATTCAAAGGATGACACAGTCAGCCACTAACTCTTAAGGTTTGATGTAAAAAAGAAAGAACAACAAAAACTTGTATTTCCTATCTATATTATACCTAACATTTAGGAAGAAAATGAAAAATAAGTTGTGTTCTTTTATATTTTGAAAGATTCTTCTAAACATAAACATTTCATTCCCCTAACTCTTTTTAGAAATCTGGTATAACTTCAACTCAAAAAATGACAAGGACATTATAAAAAAATTATAGGGCTGTATCACCTATAACTTTCTAAACCAAATATTAATACACTCATTCTAGCAATACAGAAAAGATAATACTTCACATTTAATTAAGTATATTAATTTGTGTTCCATAAACACAGATCAATTTAATATTTTGAAATCAATTAGCCAACATCTGGCAAAGGTGCAGGCTTAGGTAGATACACTTTGCAAATTGCACAACCAAAAGAATGACAATAACAAATTTAAAAACAAAAAAATAACCAAAACTGCCCCCAAAATCAAACTGTATAGAAGTACAACAACCAAGGAGTTAAAGAAGAAACATTCATCCAGACCGGTAGGAGGGGCAGAGATGGGCAGCCAGGGTGGAGAGGACTTGCAGTAATGTGGCAACTGGAGGACCAGGAAGCAAAGCAGCAAAGCAGCAGCTGTCAGAGCAGGCAGTCCCACATTTGAGTGTGGATAAACTGGGAGGAACAGCTAGGGAGTGAGACAGATCACACAACCCAGGGTTTCAGCATGGGGAAATAAAGCATCAAAAGCTCTGACTGAAAAATACCTGTGGGTGTTGTGGCAGTGGGAAAAACTCCCAACCTCACGGGAGAGTTTGTTGGAGAGACCCAGAGGATTCTGGAACATGCACAAAACTACCCACCCAGGAATCAGCACCAGAAGGGCCCAATTTGCTTGTGGGTAGCAGAGGAAGTGACCAAAAGCCAGGCGAGAGCTGAGCAAGTGGCATTGTTCTCCCTCACACCTCTTCCCCACATACAGTGCCACAGGGAGCAACATGGGCTTCCCTGCCCTGGAGAATGCCTAAGGTTCCACCCCTTGCTACGTAGCTCATGTGCCAAGACAAAAAGATATGGTCCAAATGAAAGAACAGATTAAAGCTCCCCCCCCCCCACACACACAAACTAGGCGACAAAGAGTTAGCCAACCTATCTGATGCACAGATCAAAACACTGGTAACCAGGCTTCTCACAGAACTGGTCAAATTTTGTTGCAAATTACATGAAAAAATGAAGGCTATGATAAGTTAAATAAGGGAAAATGTACAGGGAACCAATAGTGATGGGAAGGAAATTGGGACTCAAATCAATGGTGCAGACCAGAAGGAAGAAAGAAACATCCAGCCAGAAAAGTATGAAGAAACAAGAATTCAAAAAAATTAGGAGAGGCTTAGGAACCTCCAGAACATTTTTAAACATTCCAACATCCAAATTATAGGGGTACCGGAAGGGGAAGAGGAAGAGCAACAAGTGGAAAACTTATCTGAACAAATGTTAAAGGAGAACTTCCCCAGTCTGGCAAAGGAAATAGACTTCTAGGAAGTCCAGGAAGCTCAGAGAGTTCCAAAGAAGTTGGACCCAAGGAGGAACACACCAAGGCACATCATCATTATATTACCCAAGACTAAAATGAAGGAGAGAATTCTAGAAGCAGCAAGAGATAAGGAAGCAGTTACCTACAGAGGAGTTCCCATCAGACAGTCAGCTGATTTCTCAAAAGAGACCTTGCAGGCAAGAAGGGGCTGGAAAGAAATACTCCAAGTCACAAAAGGCAAGGACCTATATCCAAGATTGCTCTATCCAGCAAAGCTTTCATTTAGAATGGAAGGGCAGATAAAGTGCTTCTCAGATAAGGTCAGGTTAAAGGAGTTTATTATCACCAAGCCCTTATTATATGAAATGTTAAAGGAATTTATCTAAGAAAAAGAAGATTAAAAAACATGAACATTAAAAAGACAGCAAACTCAGTTATTAACAATCACACCTAAAACAAAAACAAAAACCAAACAAACAACTAGAACAGAAACAGAATCAGAGAAATAAAGATCACATAAAGGGTTATCAACAGGGGAGTGGGAGGAGATGGGGGGAAAGGTTCAGAGAATAAGTAGCATAGATGGTAGGTAGAAAATAGACAGGGGGAGGGTAAAAATAATATGGGAAAAGTAGAAGCCAAAGAATTTATATGTCTGACACATGGGCATGAACTAAAGGTGGGGAATGTGGGTGGGTGGGGTGTACAGGGTGGAGGGGAGTGAAGGGGTGAAAATGGGACAACTGTAATAGCATAATCAATAAAATATATTTTTAAAAAGAAATGTAATATTGAGAGAAAAAAGTTGTTCATGTGATCCCATGTACATAAAATTATGAAAACAGGCAAAATTAACCTACAAGGCAATGCAAGGGTGAATTTCAAACTTCAAAATCACCTGTAGAATATACAGGTAAATTCTTTGGCCCTTGAGATTATTATAGATTTTTTAAGATGCAAATGAGCTGACTATATGAGAAAATATTAATATATTTAACTATATTAAAATTTAGAACTTTGTCTTCAAAAAATTTTTAACCTTTATTGTCTATTTTTTCCATTACCATTTAGTCCCCTTGTATGCCCTTCTTCCCAGCAATCACCACACTGTAGTCCATATCCATGAGTAGTTGTTCAATTTTGCTTAATCCATCTGCCCCCTAACCTCCTTACCCAAGCTGTTATCCTGCTCTCCATCTGTAAGTCTGTCCCCCTTTTCCTTGTTAGTTCAGTTTGTTTGTTAGACTCCACAGATGAGTGAAATCATACGGTATTTGTCTTTCTCTGCAAGCTAATTTCATTTACCACAATATTCTCCAGGTCCATTTATATTGTTGCAAAGGGTAAAAATTTCTTTTTTGTTGCCAAGTAGTATTCCATTGTGTAAATGTGCCACATTTATTTTATCCACTCATCTACCAATGGTCACTTAGCTGCTGCCATATCTTGGTGATTGTAAATAATTCTGCAATGAACATAAGGGTGCTTATGTTCTTTTAAATTGGTGTTTTGGGTTCCTTCAAATATATTCCCAGAAGTGAGATAGCTGGCTTGAAATGTACATCCCTTCTTAATTTTTTGAGGTATCTGCATACTGCTTTCCACAGGGGCTGCACCAATTTACATTTCCAACAGTGCAAAAGGATTTCCCTTTCTCCACATTCTGGCCAGTACCTATTTTTTGTCGATTTATTGGTGGGAGCCATTCTGACAGGTGTGAGATGGTATGGTATCTCATTGTGGTCTTATTTTACACTTTTCTGATGATTAGTGATGTTAGGCATCTTTTTATATGTCTATTGGACATCTGTATGTCCTCTTTGGACAAGTGTCTATTCAGGTCTTTTGCCCATTTTTTAATTGAGTCATTTTTTTTGGTGTTGAGTTTTGTAAGTTCTTTATAAATTTTGTATATCAACCTCTTATCAGATGTATCAGTAAATATATTCTCCCATTCTGTGGTTTGTCTTTTTATTTTATGATGATTTCCTTTGCTGTGCAAAAGCTTTTTAGTCTGATGAGGTCCCATTTGTTCTGTTGTTGTTGTTGTCCTTATTGTTGTTGTTGATTCCCTTGCCTGGGGAAATATATCTATAAAATATTGCTATGAAAAATGTCCAAGAATTTGCTGCCTGTGTTTTCTTCTAGGAATTTTATGGTTTGGGGTCTAAAATTTAAGTCTTTAATTCTTTTTAAAAATTTACCCTTCTGTGTAGTGTAAGAAGTTGGTTCAGTTCATTTTTCTGCCTGTATCTGTCCAATTTTCCCAACACCATTTATTGAATGAACTATCTTCAGCCTGTTGTATGTGCTTGGTTCCTCCATTGAATATTAATTGACTATAAAGTTATGGGTTTATTTCTGGGTATTTTGTTCTATTGATTTATGTGTTTGTTTTTATGCAAGTACCATGCTGTTTTGATTACTATGGCCTTATGCTATAGTTTGATATTAGATAGCGGTGATTCCTCAACTCTGTTCTTCTTTTTCAGGATCGCTGTTGCTATGTGGAACCTTGTTATTCCATACAAATATTTGAAATATTTGTTCTAGTTCTGTGAAATGTCTCTAGAATCTTGACAGGAATTGTGTTAAATCTATAAATTGCTTTGAGTAGCATGGATATTTAACAATGTTAATCCTTCCTATCCATGAACACAGTATGTGCTTCCACCTATTTGTATCTTCCTCAATTTCTTTCTTCAGTGTCTTATAATTTTCCAAGTACAGGACCTTTACATCCTTGGTTAGATTTATTCCTAGGTATTTTTATTTTTTTGGTAGCAATTGTGAATGAAATGCTTTTCTTAATTTTATTTCTGTTAGTTTGTTATTGGCATATAAAAATGCAACTGATTTCTGAATATTAATTTTTTATCCTGATACTTTACTGAACTCATATATTAGTTCTAGCAGTTTCTTGGTAAAATCTTTGGGGTTCACTATGTACAGTATTATTTTATCTGCAAATAATGACAGTTTTACTTCTTCTTTTCCAATCTGGATGCCTTTTATTTCTTCTCCCCTTTTCTCTTTTTAAGTATATTTTATTGATTATGCTGTTACAATTGCCCCAGTTTTTTCCTCCTTTTTATTTCCCATCTGCTCTGCACCCCGCCCCCCCCGCCCTCCAACATTTCCCATGCTTTTACTTCATGTCCATGGGCTGTATATATAGGTTCTTTGGCTTCTCTATTTCCTGTACTGTTCTTAACTTTCCCCTATTTGATGCCTACCAGTTATGCTTCTTTTCCCTGTACCTTTCACCCTCCCCCTCTCCCCTCCATCCCCATTGGTAATTCTCCATATGATCTCCATTTCTGTGGTTCTGTTCCTTTTCTAGTTGTTTGTTTGGTTTTTGTTTTTTCAGGTTCAATTGTTCATAGTTGTGAGTTTGTTTTCATTTTAGTGTTCATAGTTTTGGTCTTCTATTTCCTAGATAACTCCTTTTAACATCTCATATAATAAGGGCTTGGTGATGATGAACTCCTTTAACTTAACCTTACCTGAGAAGCACTTTATCTGCCCTTCCGTTCTAAATGATAGCTTTGCTGGATAGAGTAGTCTTGGATGTAAGTCCTTGCCTTTCATGACTTCAAATACTTCTTTCAGTCCCTTCTTGCCTGCAAGGTTTCTTTTGAAAAATCAGCTGACAGTCTGATGGGAACCCCTTTGTAGGTAACTCTCTCCTTTCCTTTTGCTGCTTTTAAAATTCTCTCCTTATCTTTAATTTTGGGTAACCTAATGGTAGTGTGCTTTGGTGTGTTCCTCCTTGGGTCCAACTTCTTTGGGACTGTCTGGGCTTCCTGGACTTTCTGGAAGTGTATTTCCTTTGCTAGATTGGGGAAGTTTTCCTTCATTATTTACTCAAATAAGTTTTCAATTTCTTGCTCTCCCTCTTCTCTTTCTCCAGGATATTTTTTAACAAATTACTTTATTGTTGTTCAATAACAGTTGTCTACATTTTCTCCCCACCACTGCCCCCACCCCAGCCAAACCCACCTCCTTCCCTTGCTTCCACCCTCCCCCTTGGTTTTGTCCATGTGTCCTTTATAGTAGTTCCTGAAAACCCTTCTCCTTACTGTCCCCGCCCTCCCCTCTGGCTATTGTTAGATTGTCCTTAATTTCAACATCTCTGGTTATGTTTTGCTTGCTTTTTTCTTTTGTTGATTATATTCCAGTTAAAGGTGAGATCACATTGTATTTGTCCCTCACTGCCTGGCTTATTTCACTTAGCATAATGCTCTCCAGTTCCATCCATGCTTTTGCAAAGGGTAGAAGCTCCTTCTTTCTCTCTGCTGCATAGAATTTCACCATGCAAATGTACCATAGTTTTATGACCCACTCATTTGCTGATGGGCACTTAGGTTGCTTCTAGCACTTGGCTATTGTAAATTGCAGCACTTCTATGATTTTGCTTTTGGAGTGCATAATGCTGTCCAGAGGTTCCTAAGCTTCTCCTCATTATTTTTTGAATTCTTATTTCTTCATTCTGTTCTGGTTTGATATTTATTTCTTCCATTTGGTCCAAACTGTTGATTTATGTCCAGTTTCCTTCCCTTTACTGTTGGTTCCCTGTTTGCTTTCCTTTATTTCACTCTCTACAGCCTTTGTTTCATGACTGAACTCAATCGTTTCTGTGAGCATCTGAATGCTCAGAAATGGGAGGGAGGTGGGGAACACTGGGGGGGGGGTGGGCTTGGATGGGAGTAAAAGACAGAAAACTGTACTTGAACAATAATTAAATAAAAAAGATTTTAAAAGATGATCAAAAAGAAATATAATATTAATGGACATGAGAATCAATACAACCAATTACTGAAAACCATAGAGGTGAAATAATAAAATTTTGGGGAAAAAACATACATGCAACCAAAAAGGATTAATATCAACAGTACATAAATAATTTCTACTAATCAATGAGAAAAAAGATTCAATTTGATAAATGGGCAACAGACATAAATAGGTATTTCACTGCAGAAAAAATATATTTTGCCAAAAAGCATTATGAAGAGATGCTCAGTGTCATAGAGACAAAGGAAATACAAATGAAGACCCTAATCTTTAGAAATTTGGGTGTTTAGGAAAAATGAAAACGGTATGTCAATAATAAGTGTTAGAGACAGTAAATCCACAGGATCTCTTATAAATTGTTTGAGAGAATGAAGTTTGGAGTAGCCATGTTGTAAAACAGTTTAATGTTGTCTTTAGAAGTTGAACATTCATACATGTGGCTATATGTTAAGAGAAAGTTTTACACAGGTACATCAGAGCAGGAAAGTTCAGAGTAGCATTTTTCACAACAGCAAAACCTTGAAGTAACCTAAATGCCTATCAAAGAGAAAATGCATGAAAAATAATGTAGTACATTTATACAAAGGAATATTATACAGGAACTGAAACAAACTACAGAAGGAGAGATCAATATGGAAGAAACTTAGCAATATAATAAGTGAATAAAGTAACTTCCCAGCAATTATATAAAGCTTGATACTTTTTTAAAAAGTTAACAAACATATAAAATTAAAAATATATCATTATATGTGGATACTATTTAAAAAAGGAAGAGAATGATGAATACAGGATTTAAACTAATGACTTCCTATGGTGAAAGGAAGAGAAGCATAGGATGGCAGAACACATTGTCAGATGTTGGTTGTTTTCAACATCCTAGCTTTTGTGTTTTGTTGTGGGTTCACAGAGTCTTAATATATTATAAATATAAGTAAATAAATAAATATGTGATGCTTGGGTAAAATTTGACACTTTTCAAGAAACAAGAATTATGATTAATCCAAATGTGTGCCCCTGAATTCAGTTTCCCATTAAAAATATAATAAGCATAAGAAATGTAAAAGTTTATTTTTTTTAAATTGATTGGATGAAAAGTAAAATATATTCAAATATAAACAAATTGAATTTGGAAGACTGTATTGGGGAACTCTCTGGGGGTGGGGGATGTGGGAGAAAAAAAGAATGGAGAATGAGAAAATATTTTAAGAATTAAGAGTTACCATTGATAGATATAAAAGCACCAAAACCCAGATAATATGAACCACCAAAATAAAAATATATAAATGGGGAGAAAAAACAATATCACCAAATATTCCATAATTAAAAAATTATTAAGAGCCCAAAGAGGAAATGTAAATGGAAAAATAGCACACATCTAGAAACGATAAAGAAAAAATAGCACATATCTAAGAACAATAAAGAAAAAGAAAATTCTAAAATTTGTATTAAAAATTATCAAACACTAAGAGCCAAAAACAGTTTCCAAATACAGTGGTAAGGGTATATTTAGCCTACCAGATGTTAAAGCACATCATAAAGCTGCCCTGCTTGAAACACTGGGGTATCTGTGTGTAAACAGAAAACGGCACAGACTAGAAATTATAAACATCAATTCATAAACATAAAAGAAGTTAACATATTGCAAAAGTGACTTTATGGATCAGTGCTCATAATTGTTATTGGTATTGGGAGAATTGGATAACCAAGTGGAAAGGCTTCATTTGTGTCCTGTAGTATTATTTTCCTAGGATTGTCATCATAAAGTACCACACATTGAATAGCCTAGACAACAGAAATTTATTTTCTCATATATAGATGCTGGAAGTCCAAAATCAAGGTGTTGGTAGGGCCATGCTCCTTCTGAAGGCTCTATGGAAGGATCTATTCCAGCCCACTCTCCTAGCTTCTAGTAGTTCCTTGGCTTGTGGTACCAAAACTCCAGTCTTCACATGATGTTCTCAGTGCACCCATGCATGTGTGCATGTGTGTCTACATTTCCTTTTGTTGTAAAGATACCAGTCATATCAGACTAGGGGCCCTTCCTACTCCAGCATGATATCATCTTAACTAACTACATCTGCAACAACCCTGTTTCCAAATAAGTTCAGATTCTGAAGTACAGGGATTAGGATTGCAACATATGAGTTTTAGGAACACACAATTCTACCCATTTTTTCTGCTTTAGTTTGTATACAAAAATTAAAATTCTGAAAAAAGAAAAAGTACAAGAAGAGCAATGAGATAATTGCTCTGAAAATCCCAGAATGAGGAAGATTATGTTAAATATGACAATTCAATTAAATTATCACAAAAGCCAGAGCCATAAATGTAAGCAAAAATCTATTAAAACAATCATGTTATTTTTTAAAAATTCTAAGTGTCAGAAAACCTTGTAAATAAAATATAAATGATAAACACAGTAAAATAGTCTTACAATTTATATTATATAAAAAATATCTCTTCCAACTAAAAAAAGAATAGCAGTAAAATGGAAAAACAAGCAAAGATACAAAGAATGACCAAACTGTCAAAAGCACAGAGATTTACTTTTCTGTCATAAACTGGCTCTGAAGACAAATCCCAAATATTAACTCACAGACAGAACAATGTCCCAAGCAGATCAAACCAAAGAAGACAATGGTCTTACTGAGATATAAACACTAAAAATATAAAGCTCAAAAAACCCTCTGTTTAGTGCATAGAAATACTGTTATATCTTTCACCTCTAGAAAATTACTTAATGTCTCAAAATGAGTTAAGATGTCAGTGTATGAAATGCAGATAACACTGCCTATTTTAGTGAATCTTTGTGATTATTAAATGTGATTATACAAAGATTCAGAATAATAAATAGCACACAGTAACTTTAAAATAAATGTTTATTATGTAAAGCCCTTAGAACAGTTCCTGATACTATAGTTAATACATGCAAAAAATTAGCCATTAGCATCATAATCATTACTGTTATTAATATTATCTCTACCAAAAATGTTTTATTTTATAGCTTTGCTATTTAAAATACAAAATGTTCCTGGTGTAATAAAAAGTCATCTCAATAGAGATGGCTCTCTGGCACTTTTACTTTCTCAAGGGAAACTCAATTGCCCTTTTGGAGGGTTACCTCCGAGGTCTGTCAGAACCCCTCAGACCTTGAAGTAGAGTCCTAAACTAGAGAAAGTTATACATAAACTCATCTCCCCCAATCTGAAGCCATGCCAAATATTTCTTGGGATTATTTTTAATAACTTACTTTAAAAGATAACAGAAAATGGACTTCCGCCAAGATGAAAGCATAGGTGGAAACACTGTACCTTCTCCCACAACCAAGTTTGAATACAACAAAGGTTTGGAGAACAAAGACACAGCCAAAAAACAGAAAATTGAACTATACGGAAGTCCGATGACAATGAACTATTCAACTGGACCAGTAAGAGGGGCGGAGCCAGATGACAATGAACTGTTCAACTGGACCAGTAAGAGGGGCGGAGCCAGCATCGGAGCAGGGACAGGCAAGAAAGATCCCACGACCCCAGGCACCCAGGCACCTCCGAGTAGGGCGGACCCAGTGAGGGCTCGGGGCAGTGGGCTGCCTGCGGTCACACATTCCTGCACAGATAAACCAGCAAAGGACTGAGCAGTGAGACAGACCATGCAGGCCCCAGCGGGTGAACCCAGCAGCGGGCTGACTGTGGTCGCACATTCGTACACAGTGGGACAGACCACGCAGCCTGCGGTGACAGCAGGGAGGCAGCAGAGGGAGCCCGCCATTGCTTTCCTTTGGCCCCACCCTCACATACAGCATCACAACCCAATGACTGAGTGGCCCGGCCCTAGTGAACACCTAGGGCTCTGCTCCTCATACGTAACAGGCACGAACAGTCCAAAATATGGCTCAAGAAGAACTCAAAGCCCCAGAGCTGATAACTCTAAGCGACCAGGAAATAGTGAACCTCTCATATGCACAATTCAAGACACTGGTGATCAGGATGCTCACAGAACTGGTTGATTATAGTCACAAGTTAGAGGAACATATGAAGGCTAAACTGATTGAAATGAAGGGAAATGCACAAGAAACCAACAATGATGGAAAGGAAACTGGGACTCAAATCAATGGAGTGGAACAGAAGGAAGAACAAAACATCCAACGAGAAAAGAATGAAGAAACAGGAATTCAAAAAATTTAGGAGAGGCTTAGGAACCTCCAGGACATCTTTAAACATTCCAACATCTGAATTATAGGGGTACCAGAAGGGGGAAAGAAACAGCCACGAGTGGAAAACTTATTTGAACAAATAATAAAGGAGAACTTCCCCAGTCTGGCAAAGGAAATAGACTTCCAGGAAATCCAGGAAGCTCAGAGAGTGCCAAAGAAGTTGGACCCAAGAAGGAACACACCAAGGCACATCACAATTACATTAGCCAAGATTAAAATGAAGGAGAGAATCCTAGAAGCAGCAAGAGATAAGGGGACAGTTACCTACAAAGGAGTTCTCATCAGACTGTCAGTGAATTTCTCAAAAGAGACCTTACAGGCAAGAAGGGGCTGGAAGGAAGTATTCCAAGTCATGAAATGCAAAGACCTACATCCAAGACTGCTCTATCCAGCAAAGCTTTCATTTAGAATGGAAGGGCAGATAAAGTGCTTCTCAGGTAAGGTTAAGTTAAAGGAGTTCATCATCACCAAGCCCTTATTATATGAAATGTTAAAGGGACTTATCTAAGAAAAAGAAGATAAGCGATATGAACAGTGAAAGGACAGCAAAGTCACAGTTACTAACAACCACACCTAAAACAAAAGCAAACCAAGAGGGCAGCTAGATCAGGAGTGGAACCATAGAAATGAAGAACACATGGAGGGTTAGCAACAGGGGAGTGGGAGGAGGAGAAGGGGGGAGAAGATACAGAAAATAAGTAGCATAGATGGTAGGTAAAAAATAGATAGGGGAGGGCAAGAATATTAGGGGAAATATAGAATCTAAAGAACTTGAGACACATGGTCATAAACTAAAGGGGGGGAAGGTGGGGGAGGGGTGTGCAGGGTGGAGGGGAATGAAGGGGGGAATAGAATAACTAATGGTATAATCAACAAAATATATTTTTAAAAAGATAACAGAAAATGCAACTTAAAATAAATTATTTTCAGTCTTTAAAGCATTTATTCAGTATCCACAGATAATGCTTTTAAGCAGTTCTATCTTTTAATCCTAGGAATAATTCTTTCATAAGAATGTCATCTCCATTTTATGGTGAAATAACTAAACCTCAAAACAGGTAAACACTTTGTCCACTAGCTCGAAAGGAATTGAGAGAAGGAAATTCTTCCAAGGTTCATATTGTACTTCGTGATCTGAATGATCTCTGTTATTCTGGATGCACATTTGATGCCCATATAGTGATTAGAGAGCACAAATCCATCATCTGCCCAGGTCATAATGTGGTGCTGCATATTATTACCTGTACTGAGGAAGTCAAAATAGCCTTAATTAGCTTGGTAGACAAAAAAATCAGGAGAAAAAGATAAGATTCAACCTCATTTTTTGAAACAAGATCAAGTATGCATTGCTTGTTTGAGGCAGCAATAACCATCTGCCTTGAGACCTTCAAAAACTCATCTCAGATGGGTTGATTTGCCTTAAGAGATGAAATAAGATCATGGCAATTGGAAACGTTCTGAAACTGGTGCCAGAGAAAGACTAAGTATTTTCTTGATAACTCTGTATAAACTGTGAAGAAAATTAACTGCAAAAGCCTACTTCACACTGCCTTCTCTTACTTTCTGCCCACTGACGGATCTCACCCCGTATTTTGCAAAGACAAAATTCACAGCAAAAGTCTACATTAGGGCAGCTTCCTCATATTGAGAGCTCTGCTGTACCACTGTTAAATTTCTCTTAAGATTTTTTTCTTCCCCTCTCAAACTGCTTCCTCCCACAGAGCTGGCAATAGCTATGCAAGTGATGAGGACATAATTGCCTACAATAAGAAAAAACCTGCAGAAATTTTTAGGTTTTTTATTTTCCCCTTAAGCATACTTAGTATCCACCTTCCCTGGCAGATCATTCTGAGTGTGCAAGTGAGTGTGCACATGTTACAAAGACAACTACTATTTTATTTATTTATTTTTTAATATTTTATTTATTTATCTTTAGAGGGGGAGGGAAGGAAAGAGGAAGAGAAACATTAATGTATGGTTGCTTCTTGTGCATCCCCTGCTGGGAACTGGCCCCTGCTGGGAACTGGCCAGCAACCCAGACATGTGCCCTGACTGGGAATCGAACCGCGATCGTCTGGTTCGCAGGCCTGCGCTCAGTGCACTGAGCTACACCAGCCAGGGCCCAAAGACAACTACTATTTTAATAAAATATTCAATTTACCCTCAACAATAAAACAACAACAAAAAACCACCTTATCCAGTGGGATACAGCATGTCACATGAAGAAATAACACTCAATCCCTCAGTTTCATGGATCCACTATTTGCAAAATGTACTTCAGAAATTAAAAATAAATATAATGTTTATCTCAAAGCTATAAGGAAATAGAGATATTGATTAAGCAATCTAAAATGAAGTGCTTATAAAATAAAATTTGAGACCCTGGACTTTAATGTGTTCAGAAAATTATAAATCAAATGTGACCCAGTCTGAGAAGCCTTGTGAATTCTACTCATTGTCATGGATGAGTCAAAAATTCAGCTTTTTGTCTAGGAAATCTGGGCAAACCTGCAGAGAAAATAAACAAACTTCGGAGGAACTGTTCCTAATATAACACTATGGAAGCACAGAAGAAAACAGATTTAGAATCCTCAAATTAAAAATGCAATAAAATGGACCATTGCGAACACACAGCTTTCTGGAAGAAACCAACAGGTAAGCCAGCACCAGGTGATCCCTGGAATAGAGAAGCCAGGCACATGGCCCAAGCCATCTTTTTCAAGTCAGGTCTCCATATAGCCCAACTTAATGTACCTTTGCAGTGATCAATTCATCACGCCTAATAATTTCAATACTGCCATTGAAAACCCACTAATTAACCTCTTAAATATTGTAAGTTTCAAAAACTAAGCAAAGACCAGCAGAGATTTTTTTTAAAAGACAATAAAAAATCAAGTTATCATTTCCTAGCCAGGCAAGGAAACACACCAATAAAGAAATTTACTGAGTAGTTCAAAAAGTCAGCAGGAAAAAGGTGAAGGTGTGGTAGTTACGGGAATGGAAACTAGCACTCTGAATAGGGCAGAGTCCACAGGAAAAGACTGGTTAAAACAAGCCCCATTGTCCCTTGGTCAAGAAAAGTTCTTTGGTTAGGCCCAATTAGTATGAGTTGGTTAAAATCAGTTCTGTTGAAACACAGTATCTAGTTCTTTGATATTTCCTAGGCAAATGTTAAAAGAAATGGAAAATGTTCTTTATACATAGGTTATAACAACCACATGTGATATAGCACATAGGAAAATATCCTGAAGAATATACACAGTCACAGTAGTGAGTTTAAATAGAAGGGAATGTGACAGGTTTTAGTTTTTGTTTTTACTCCTTTCCAATTTTTTACATTGATCACATTCTGCTCTGTTGCAATAAAAAGTTATTGTGATTGATGTAGCATAAATGAGCTCATTTTTCTCTCCCCTGAGAATCAAAAGTTGAAATGTGCTCTGAGATTTTATTGGCTTCCAAACAGACAAAAATGACAGCTTGACTTCTAATATCTTACAGATTTTTGCCTCAAATCCATAGTGCTAGCCTCACTGTATGACAGCCTCTGGAGGTGATACAGAATACTAAGACCCTTTTGGGAACAATTCCAGTTCCTCACACTGTCCACATGAATACCTGAAAGCTCAGTGTTACTGTGGTGATCCTCTGGTCCAAAGCGGGCCTGCTGCTCATTCCAAACAGAGCAGAGATGACAGTTCACACAAGGAATTAAAGACCAAGTACAAAGCGGTGACTGTCAGGCCTCCTAACTATCAGGGCCAAAAACTAAATTTCATGACAGAGAGACACAACTCCCACTGATTTATCTTTTCTTTATCCTGTAAGTGACGATTTCAAGTCTATTCCGTGATTATATCTGCGATTGTTGGGTGGAGGGTTTCTTTGTTGTTGTTTTATTTTTTTACATGCAGAGGAATGTCTTTTCTAAACCAAATCAGACCTGTAATTTGCTAATCCCAAGAGACCAAGCAGGATGGCAAGGGCAGACCCCAGGTTTATCAAGAATAAAGAGGGGGCAAAGTTCAAGGATTCAGGAAAATCAAAACAGGCAACTACTGAATGGTATTAACTGAAATAAACCAAATGTAGAGTTAAATAGGCCTGCTGGTATTAAGGGTTACATCATTACTCAACTTCAGCCTTTCAAAACAATGAAAAAATATGAGTAAAATTACCTACCAGCATAAATCATTCTTACCCAACCCAAATCTCAGGGAGGACTAAGGAATTACCTACTTGTACAATCAAAGATGGATGCGTTTCTGGGCTCTTTTCAGGAGCAGCAAAAGATTAACCTGGTTTTACCGTAGAAATTCAGGCAATGATAAGGAACAGAGAAGGCAGGAGTCCAGAACAGTCTAAAACATCCCACTGAAAGGAAGCTTTTGTTGAGTTAAAATTCTGATATTTTAATAATATAAAGTGGAATATAAAAATTGATAGCCTTTCATGCCAACCATGTTTTTTTTAAAGTTAATACATGGTCAAATAAGTTTTTCTATAATTTCTAGCAAAAATGTATCTTCTCTATCAACTTCACCTAAGATCACTTTTTCAAGTTTTTTTTCAATTTCTTACAATAAAAGTGATATATGTAACTATTACATTATATACTTGGATGACAAGAGTATGAATATTACTTTTTCTATACATGTCTATAAAAATTGCCCAATAAATGGTAAATTAATATCTTTTGGTTGCACCTTTAATAATGTATTCTTTAGAATTTTCAGATCATAAAGAGGCCATACACCAACTAAATAAACTTATAAAGATTTCATCTGCCAAACTATATACTCTTATATAATAGGTAAATTTTATTTTAGAATACTTTCAATACAACTTGTCAAAAATTCTAACATGAAAGAAACCATATGACAATTTTATTTTTTATTTCTTTTTTTAAAGATTTTATTTATTTATTTATCTTTAGAGGGGAAGGAGAGAAACATCAATGTATGGTTGCCTTTTGTGTGTCCCCTGCTGGGAGTTGGCCTGCAGGGAACCAGCCTGCAACCCAGGCATGTGCCCTAACTGGGAATCGAACCGTGATTCTCTGGTTCGCAGGCCCGCGCTCAATCCACTGAGCTACACCAGCCAGGGCCCATATGACAATTTTAGACTCATAGTGTAATTTAGCTGTTCAATCGAGGGGAAGTTAAAAGTAAAAGATCCACAGCAATGAGATGTCACCCTTACTTATGAGAATGACTAGAATCCCCCAAACTTATGACACCAATTACTAGCCAGGGTGTAAAGCAATAGGACCTCTCCTTCATTGCTGGTGGGAATGCACAATACTAAAGCAATTGGAAGACAGGCAGTTTCTTACAAAGTTAAACATTGCCTTATCATATGATTCTGTAGTCATGTTCTTAGGTATTTTCCCCAACTTATTTGAAAGCCATGTTCACATAAACACCTGCCTGTAAATGTTTATAGCACCTTTATTCAACTGCCATATACTGGAAGCATCCAAAAATATGCTTCAATAGGTGAATGAATAAATAACTGTGGTACATCCATACAATGGAATATATCATTCAGAGGTAAAAAGAAATGATCTATCAAGCCCCTCACAAAATTCATTGATGTCAAAAAATACATCTATGAATTTTAATGCATATTACTAAGTGAAAAAATCCAGTCTAAAAATGCCACCTACTCTATGCTTCCAATTACCTGACATCTGAAAAAGACAAAACTAGAATGACAATGAGAAAGTAAAGCA
This sequence comes from Sturnira hondurensis, assembly GCF_014824575.4. Classification (NCBI taxonomy): domain Eukaryota; kingdom Metazoa; phylum Chordata; class Mammalia; order Chiroptera; family Phyllostomidae; genus Sturnira; species Sturnira hondurensis. Next base: position 782,634 of record NW_028094889.1, on the reverse strand, counting down.
CTTACAGGGAGTGATCTTTGAATAGGTGATGCACTGGGAATGGTTTTTTAGAGTGCTTAATCTATTCCATATGATAACAAAACTGTGCATGCATAACATTATGCATTTGTCAAAACCTACAGAACTTTACAGCAGAAAATGATCCCTATTATATGCAAATTTTTAAAAAATCACTTATGAGGTAGGGTATCCCAGAATGGAGTACACAGACAAAGACAAGAGACTCTAACTGTATTACATATGTATAAAACCACCTTATTGAAGGGTGGCTACTAATTAGATTAGGTACTAATATAACTAAATTTGGAAATGAGAGGAGTTTGTAAACTAAAGGCAAATAAAATTGTATATTAGTACTGTACTCTAATTGATAGCTTTTGATGTGTGTGCAAGTTAAAATTCTGATACCACTATACATGTATACTGGAATTGGACAATTGAGTAAATGGATGGCATATGATGGGAGTCATATTTCATGCTGCTGAAGTGGAAGTTTACAGAGAAGCAAGAACACGACTCTGGAGTAATCAATGCAGAAATGTATTGAGTTGGAAACTTTGGTATGAACTTATATTTAGCTTAATTATAGATTCAGATGGCCACACAGAAATATTTATAGTTACATGTACATACACAGGTTATTACACACATATTTTTTGGCTTTGCCAGTTACAAGGGCCTAGAAGCAATGACACCCCAGTAGCAATGAGCAAACTCAGATCTTGGTTTCTAATACCATTCACCAATAAAATGAGCCAAGAGTCTTGTGGAGAGGTGGCTAATTCTAGCACTGAAGCATGCAATATACGAGGTGAGCTGGGCATTTTTATAGTGCCAGGAAATATGGAAATGCTAAAAAAATACACTACACAAACAAAACTCCACATTTATGGGAACATTCAAACGGTCCTAATGAAAGATCTCCTACCAGGAAATGCTGGAACAATTTAAACTACAAAATGAATAAATTAGTATTACATTATTATAATAGTAGGTACAAAATAAATATTCATGAGTCCACACCAATATAAATAAGTGATTGAATAAATAAACAAATGGGGGAGAAGAGACCAATCTCCCATGGTGAAGCATTTCAAATAATTTATAGGGTTACCTCAATCATAAGCAGGTGAAGCATAACTCACAACTCCCGAAGTGTTCACTGAACATAGTTATTTAATGCCAGAGAGTACAGCATGGGAAATGGGGAAAAGCGATTTTTCAGTGGAGAATCTAACAAACACTACTTCAGTCAGGTGATCAAAGTCAACTTTAACAGTGACATCATGTCGATAGTATGTACTTTGTGTATAATGTAATGGAAAAAACACTTTACTTTTGTGGGCTTCCTACATACCCATAACTTTGTGCTAAACTAATTATGACAGAAATATCAAGGGAAAAAAGCCAATTGAGGAATATTATACAAAATACCTGACTAGAACTCCTTAAAACTGCTGAGGACATCAAAGACAAAGAAGGTCAGAGAAAGTGCCATACCAAGAGGAACCTAAGGAAACATGACAAATAAATGTAATGGGGTGTCCTTGATGAGATGCTGGAACTGAAAAAGAACATTAGGTTAAAACCAAAAAAACTGACATAAAGTGTGGACTTTAGTTAATAATAATGTGTTAGTTCAGTAATTGTAACACATGAGTCATAAGATGGCAATAATAGGGGAAACTGAATGCAGGGTATGTGAGAACTCTCTGTACTGTTTTTATAATTTTTCTGTAAATCTAAAACTGTCCCTAAAATATATGAATTCTGTCCAGAAGTTATTCAGCCATGTAATATGAAAAGTAGAGACATTTATTGAAGAACATACAAAATACAAAAAACATTGTACACAGGACAATGATGCCTCAGTCCCCTCCAGAGTAGACACCTTGGGACCTCACACAGTTCTCCCAAGTACCATCAGTTGCTCCATCATATTTTCCTGAATTTCATCATTAGTCTGAAATCTCTTCCCTTTCAAAGGTGATTTTAGTTTTGAGAAAAGCCAGAAGTTGCAGGGCACCAAATCCAGGCTGTAGCAGGGCTGAGTCACCTGGGTGATCTGATGTTTCATCAAAAAACTCAGCATGAGACACGCTGCATGAGTGGGCGTGTAGCTGTGATAAGGCTGCCAATCACCAGTTACCCACAGCTGCGGCCTTCTGAATCATCTGAATAGTTTCCATGGAGGAATGTTTAAGCTTAATGCAAAATTTGAAGCACGTTCTTTGCTCTAATCACTCAGTCATTTTGAATGTGATGGCCACACAGCACACAATGGCATCTACTGCCCCCACTGACTAGCGCAATGAAGTCATCAGTGTTCATGCATGCATATTCCAGTTCACTCTCCTTGGCTTCCAGGTTACATCGATGCTGTGCAAACCATTCTTGTTATATTAACAACGGCTGGACTTTTTCCAAACAGACCTCATGTGTATTTGATTACTGTTTCTAGTTTCATAGTTTGTGGCTTCTGACTCCCTGTGCAACCAGTCTGTGACAGGTACACAACTTACACATGCATCAAGACAGGCCAAGACTCAGATAACACACACCTGGAATCAAATCTGAATCTTGTGAATCAGCACAGAATGTCAATTCTCCCCCAATTCTATATTCCAAAATGTGTGTGGATTCTATATGGTTTACTTACAAAGTCTTATATTTTGCCTTACCTTTTAATTCTTTTATTAAAAAAAAACCCTTGGAGACCTCAAATTCTTTTTTGCTTTTCCATCTTGGTGATGGTAAATGGGAAATCAGAGATTGGTTTGGAAAATACAGAACAAAATTTTAACAAAGTAAATAAGGGGGGAATGTGCTAATAAAGTTTTCTTAATAGTTGAAATTTTTTTTTCAGAGGAAATTAGTTGCATAACTTTTTATTTGATTTTTAAAATAAAGTTCCAATCACATGTTTTATTTTGTTTTACTGTTTACCTTGAAAAGTTGGCTCCCACTTTAAGTAGACCCACACGTAAGGGCCTTCTCCCAGGGCCAGCACTTCCTTGTGCCATTTTCTCATTCCTTACCTGCTCAATGGGACACTGGTTTAAGGTGTCAACTTTAAGGCATCACACCATCCCAGATTCCTAATTTTATTTTTATATCATATTCTTAAAATAATTGTATGACTTACATATTTTAGGCAATCAATTTACCGTAAGTCTCATTTCTGTGTCTTTTCAATCCAGGGTTTAAAAATAGAATTTATTGGTCATATCCATGGTGATTTTGTGGTCAAAAGAGATTTTTCAAATGTCTACTATTTCTTGCCATGTTACTGTTATAATTTAACATTTTCTCCTTTTACTCCTTGTTTCCTGTTATTTATGTTTAATCCTGTTTTTCTCCTTAAAGTTATACAACTCCAATTTTTTTAAATTTAATTCTTATTCAAGTACAGTTTTGTTTTATATTCCCTGCCCTGCCCCCCAGTGCTCCCCACCTCCCTCCCATTTCAACCCCCCACCTTAGTTATTGTCCATGTGTCCTTTATACTTATTCATGTGAGTCCTTCCCCTTTCCCCTGTGATTCTCTCCCCTCTCCTCTCTGGACCCTGTCAGCCTGTTCCGTATTTGAGTGTCATTGGTCATATTTTGCTTGCTTGTTTGTTTTGTTGTTTAGATTCCTGTTAAAGGTGAGATCATATGGTATTTGTCTTTCACCGCCTGGCTTATTTCGCTCAACAGTTGAAATTTAAACAGAGCATTGAATTTTGTGGGGGAGGGGTGGAGGTGATTCATTCCAGACAAAATTCTGGGAACTTTCAGATTCCTATGGTGTTTCTTTTTAGGTAAAAAAATTAACACTCGAAGGCCAGTAGAATCCAGTTTGAAAATATATAATTAAACTAGAACACAGGAGACTCAAGTTCTAGTTCTGACTTCATCACTAACTTGGTATCTTAGGCAAGTATTGTACTGTTTTGTGTCTCAATTTTTTTATCTATCAAATGAAGATAAAATACATATGGCAAAGTAATTCTGAGAATTAAAAAATTGTTTTAAAAATTAAAGGTTACATAACCATAACATATATATTATTCTACTCTCTACTAATAAAATAAATTTAATTATGCTTTAAAGCTATTTGTATAGAAAAATAATTGTTTTTATAAAAATTCAAGTAAAAGATAACTTTTAAAGTAGAACATTGCTGTCCTACCTTCCCCTCTCTACTAGCAATAACTTTTAATAGTACTCCAACACCCTGAAATCTCTTTTTAAAAATACATATCAAATCTACCACCTAGCTTATAAAGTTAAAGATTCAAGATACCATACAATCATTTCAGCACATTTCTATCTATTGTTCTCCTGCCAGAACAAAGAAAAGATCAGGATACCCATGTAACATTTCTTCAGAAACCTTACATTATTAGAGAATGAAAACATTTTCCTAAGAACACAAGGTACGATGGTTGATATTCTAGCATAATTTCTAGGCAGTAACTTGAAGGGAAGATAGCAGCTCTCGTGTGAGCCACACTGCCCTCAAGGTCCTCAGGGGCACCTGGCATGCTCACTTCACATTAACAATAGCAGGTCACGGTCACTGATGCTGTCTCAAGAACTTGCCCTCTCTTTCCCCAGCCTGCTTCCCAGCCCTTATTGGAAATTGGCTGACTCCCTCTAAGTGACAGCTATGAATGTCCTGAACTCATTAGCTCTCTTGCAATGCAACAAAGCTATCATTCATTGTAATGACACTGACACAGCATGTGAACTGGACTCAGTTTTTGAATGTCAGACTGGTTCAAGAGGAAGAGAATTTTCCTGTAAATGGGATCTGGGAAGTTATTTCCACTGTGTACTTTGCTGAGCACTGAGAGTCTTGGTTGGGTGGAAATTTTTATTGTGAGCTTATTCTTTGGTGGGAGCTATTCATTCTGTTGAGGGAAGCAACATAAAATGAGCATTGGTTTGAAGTTAGACTGAATTATATTTGAGTCTAAACTTGTCATACACACATACACATATGCAAACAACAAAAATCAAGTATTTTATAGTGTTTATATAACATAAATTTTAAAAGAAGAAACAGAACGTCATGAATTCATTTGAAAACTTGCCATTCTCTCATTCATCCACCTTCGTCCCATTCCCTTTCCTCTCTTTCCAGAGGTAACTACTAACCTGAATTTGGCAGTTGTGCATCTTCTCTATTCATATTTTTATATTTTAACTGTTGTTTATATCCACAAATAATATAAAGCATGATTTAGAGTATTTTTAAAATACATGTATCACCAAATGTTGTATTAATGCATTTTTCTTAATCCAAAACTACTCCTTCCACAAAACATTATATGTAAAAAGAAAAACAAAATCTTATATATGTACTTGATTACAAGAGTATTAAAATGTGCTTTTGAAAAGGACTAAAAGAAAGCCAAACAAAGTGATAAAAGGATTATAGATATCTGGATGTTTTCTTATAATGTTTTATAACCTTTGGAGCAAGGAATGTATAGGAAGGATATATTTTTATCTTTTCTTTCCCTGACATAACAAAAAAATTATTAAATGGGATAACATCTTTTACTTATTAATAAAGGTTACAAAACAATTTTTAAATGTTAATTTTTATTTTTTTTAATATTTTATTTATTTATCTTTAGAGGGGAAGGGAAGGAGAGAGGAAGAGAAACATCAATGTATGGCTGCCTCTCGTGCATCCCCTGCAGAGAACTGGCCCCTGCTGGAAACTGGCCTGCAACCCAAGCATGTGCCCTGACTGGGAATTGAACCGCGATAGACTGGTTCGCAGGCCCGCGCTCAATCCACTGGGCTACACCAACCAGGGCTTAAATGTTAATTTTTAAATTCCTATTGACAAATGCCCTCAACAATACTGACAATGTGTTTTGTGTAAATTTTATTTTAATTTAAAAAATTATGTCAAATATATGTGTGTACAAATATATATGTGCATGTAAATTATATGTACATATATTTTTTATATATACTGTTGGGTTTTAGTTGCATTTCTTTGCTTGCTGGTGAGTAGACATATGTATAGTATGCTTCTGTGTGAATTTTATCTTTGTATGTGTATCTTCTCTATTCATGCCTTTATCAATTTTGCTTTTTTTCGAACAGTAAAATGTTTATATAGTTGATCCAGTAAATTTATGTTAAGGAACTTATTCTAAGGGTATGCTATTACTTTTAAAATAAGAAAAAATACATACCAAAAGTAAATTTATGAAGTTCTACAATGCAACCTACATATTCAAGAGGTAAGTAACAGGAAATATGGCCATAATTTAACCATTGTGTCTGCCCTTGAGAAGAGTGCAGTCTTTTGAAAAGGGAAAAGCAGAAAACACCACAGACAATTCAAAATATTCTGACACCATAGAATCAAAAGTTAAACTGTTGGCTGATCATATGTATTAATATAGTTACGATGTGTAGAAATGAATGTGAGCCATTGCAGTTAGAAAAAAACTCTTTTGGAAGAAGGCTCTCTTCAGCCAGAACTTTAAGGGCTGGAACCAGTTTAGACACAAGGAGAATTCTTACTAGGACTGCAGTAGTTTATGCTGGGGGGGGGAGGCGGTGCAGGGATTATATTGCATGAGACGGGGACAGTGCAAATATCCTAACTGAAGTACAGAGCCTGGTCAGGGGAGAGAGAATACTCTAGGGGAGTCTTTAAAGTCAGCCAATGACTGTTCTATGTCCTGTGTTGGGAAATGGCAAAGAAGAGGAAAGCATTGATCTATAAAGGTTGACCTGACAGTAATAATTGGCCTGAATCTTAGAAACTTGAAGATAAAATTCTAAAATCTAGTTTCCTTATCTGTACAAACTCAAAAGTTTCTAATGGGAATAGTTTTCCTGTTTGAATTTACAATCATACAACCGGGTTTCATTTTTAAAAATAATCTCTTTCCTCTGGTACCCTTTCTCTTAATTTGTAAGTAAAGCCTTTAATAAAGTTTTCTGTTCAAAAATTTTTAACCTACATTAACCTGTGAGGCCACCTGAAAGCCTATGTTAACAGCTTAGTATGTATTCCTCTATATTTCTCTCCTTGCTTATATAACCCTTGCTTATATAGGCAAGTCTGCATATGTACACACCTATAGTTATTACTGTTTTACACAAATGGGGACACATTGTATGCATATCCACTTTCTTTTTTCTAGTGTCTGCCATGATGAAGTAACCACTTGAGCTAAAGCCAACCCTTTTTTCTTTTAATAGTACTTCACGGGAATAAATCCCTTCTACTCTATCAGGATGTCTCTAAGTAATTTTTATTAGTGCTGTGTGATATTCTGTTCTATGGTACTGTAATTTATTCAACCATTATTAATGTTTTTAACCAAAAACAATGCTACAGTAATAGTCACTTACATATGTGTTTCTCAAGTACTGGCCAGGTTTGCAATTGACTGAATCACGCATTTGTTATTTTAATAGGTATTACCAGATTGTTTTCCCAAAAGGCTATAGTCCTCTATGTGTGGAACCACCCCTTTCCCTTCATCCTCATCACTAACAAGTATTTTGCTCATTCTAACATGTCAGTCTAGTTCATGTAAAGTGGTGTTTCACTGGTATTTAATTTCTATTTTCCTGGTCACCCATGAGTTTGAGTGTGCTTTCAAATGTTTTGGGCCATCTGGATTTGCTTTCCTATGAAATGTCCATTTATATCCTTTGTTTTTTTTCTTTTAGGAGATTCCCATTTTGTTATCCATTCTATTGAGTTTTTAAATATTTGTAAATCTATTTTGTTGCTAATCATAACACAAATATCTAAAATAGAAATATATAACTTAACCATTTTATAAAACAAAAGCCCTGTAACAGCCCTAACAACCATCCAGGCCAGGGAAAAGAACATCGTACTCACCACCTGTTCCTCGCAGAATCTCTTTGTTTGTCTTCCTCTTCCCAGGCACAACTCCCTCCTTCCCCCACAAAAGAATCAGTATTTTGACTTTAATGGTAGTTACTTTCCAACTTTTCTTCATAGTTTTATCAGCAAAGTATTTGACCTAAACATTATAGTTTAGTTCTAATTTGAATTTATATATAAATGAAAACCTATAGTACATATTTTCAGTCTCTGATTTATTTCAGAATATTTGTGAGATTCCGTCAGGTTATACCACATTGCCCTATTTGTTTTTATTGCTTAATGTATTTCCTTTTCATGAATATACTACAATTTATTCATCCATTTTAGTGTTGAAGGACATTTGAGTTGCTTCTGGTTTAAGGGTATTGTAAAAGCAATCTTTCAATGAAAACATATACATCAACTGGGAAAATGTGCACTCAGTTCTTTTGATTACCTATCTAACAGTAGAATGTCTGGGCCATAAGGAAGGTGCATTCTTAAGCATAATCATTCCTATTGAAGAGTCTGCCAAAGTAGTTTTTGCCAGAAACCATTCTCAGACTTTGTTCATTCTCCTCACCAAAACTTGGATCTTCTCTCTTGTTAAATATCTTCACAACTGCCGTTGCTTGCTTTTACACTAGTTTCTCTCAGAATCCAAAAGAAAAACAATAAAAATTCATAAATTTGATTTCATAAAAACTCAAAAACTTTATTGTTATAGCAATGACAATAACAAAAATTTTCTGTAGTAACAATGACAATAACGTAAGAAAAAACAAAAGACAAATAGCAACCTGAGAGAGCGTATTTGCAACTTATATCACAGATAAAGTGCTCGTGTCACAGATTTGCAAAACACCTTAAATACTGAGAAGGAAGAATTAATAAAAGCTTTATTAAAACAAAGGTATGGATAGCAGTTCACCGAAAAAAATGATATCACATTTAAATATAGTAAAGAATGCTCAACTTAATTCATAGTAAAATGCACCCTGAGATTTCACATCTAATATATCAAATGTTTAAATTCAAAGGCTTGATAACACACTCTCTCGGTGAGCCTATGGGATGCTGTTAAGTTGAAGGTAGAAGTATAAAATGGTATAAAGCATATGAAGGGAAGTTTTGCAGCATCTAACAAAACTGTATATTCTTTGACCAGCAAATCTACTTCTATAAATTCACCCTGAAAAGTAACATCTCAAATATAAAACAAAAAATGCCCATGATTACTCATTGTGATATTACTTTAATGCACAATATTAGGGAAAATAAATGGCCATCTTAGGAGAGTGGTTGAACAAATTATTCTGCTGTCACATAATGAAATACTATGCAGCCTTTAAAAATGTGAAAATTTATATTAACAAACTTGAAGGAATTTCAGGACATAAGTTTAAATGAAAAGGGCAAGCTGTGGAAAAGTTCATATAATAGGATCATTATTTAAAGACAGAAAGGAAAATAAAACTACACATAAATATATTCTTATTTTTTTCAAAACCACAGGAAAGATAAAGCAGAAATAAATAAGAATAGTTTTCCATAGTAAGCAGATAAGAGAACAATGAGGTGACAAGGAGAGAAGTAAGATTTCTCTGAAAAAATCTTTTTATATTTAAACAAAATTTAAATTACAAAAATAGATTAAAATGACCATAAAAATGACTACAAATAGAAACACATAAACATAGCTGTTTATCAAATTGATCACATAACCATGCAAATTAAAAATTAATTCAAGTAACTTATAATTTACAGTATTCTGGTTATATGCTCTTAATGATATGTGTGTTTTTAAGAGAAAAAGTTACAAATAAAAGTATTGAATTTAACCTAGTAAGTTTTATTGTTGGTAGTGGAATAAGTATATTGATTCTGAAAGCATTTTCTTCATGTTGAAGGATAGAGCAAATGACAAACTGTGCTATTATCGAGACCCAGTGTTTTCACCATGAAAGAGGGGAGATACAATATTTAATTAAAGAAAATGGAGAAGAACCCTATGGTACTGGAGGGTTGGAGTGTGTGTATTTGTGTGTAACACACATATATATTTCTTACCCCTGTCCACTGAAGCAGCCTGGAAATAATAACACCACTTTAGCAACCCAGCACTCAGTTCTTTGTTTGTAAATACAACTCCTCTCTAAAAGAAACCAGATTTCCTGAAGATTCCAGGTCAGGGGCAGAAATATAAGGTGAGCCTAGAGCATCTGGCTGTGTCAGAAGGCAAAGAAGTGCTCAGAGATGAAGGGGGTGTTTCAATAAACAGAAGATCAGCTGTAAGAGGCTCTCACTGCACATATTTGAGTATAACATATGGTGATCATGATGTATCATAATGCATTGCATGTAAGGGGAAAACAATATATGGATCACAATGTACTCCAAAAGAAAGTAAAGGGGGAGGAAAAGCTCTCCTTTACAGGAGAATTCCACCTAATAAATGTAGAAGAAATGAGAAATGATAAAATCACAAAATTACCAATGCTACCTCCCATTGTAATCACTGATTCAGGCAAGAATCACTAATGGGCACAAAAACCACTGGGTAAATCACTACAAAGAAATAGGTTATGAACTTCCGCCAAGATGGAGGCATAGGTGGAAACACTGTGCCTTCTCCCACAACCAAGTTTGGATACAACAAAAGTTTTGGAGAACTAACACACACCCAGAGGTCAGAAAACAGAATTATACGGAAGTCCAACAGCTACGAACCGTTCAACGAGGACGGTAAGAGGTGGAGCTAGCAGCGGAGCTGGGTCAGGCAGGGCAGACCTAGGAGCGCAGGCAGCCTAGAACTAGTCGGGGTGCGGAGCAGACTGACCAAGGTCGCACATTCGCGCGCAGTGAGACAAACCACACAGGCCCCAGGGAGCGAACCCAGTGGTGGAGGGCTGACAGCGGTGGCACACTCGCATGCCGAGGAGCGGGGCGCGTGGCCCTGGTGACGGTGGTGGCTGCGGTGCCGGTGGGGGTCCTGGCGGCGGCGGCGGCGGCGGCGGCGGCTGGAGGGAAGCCATTGTCCCTCTTTGACCCCGCCCCCACATACAGCGTCACAACCCACTGACTGAGTCGCCCCGCCCTGGTGAACACCTAGGGCTCCGATCCTGCTACTTAACAGGCACGAACAGCCCAAAGGATGGCTCAAAAAGAACTCAAAGTCCCAGAGCCAATAACTCTAAGCAACCAACAGATTGCCAGGCTCTCAGAAGCCCAATTTAAAACACTATTTATCAGAGTGCTCACAGAATTGGTAGAGTACAGTCACAAATTGGAGGAACATATGAAGGCTAAACTAATTGAAATGAAGGGAGATGTCCAGGAAACCAATAGCGATGGAAAGGAAAATGGGACTCAAATCAATGGTGCAGACCAGAAGGAAGAACGAAACATCCCACCAGAAAGGAATGAAGAAATGAGAATTCAAAACAATGAGGAGAGGCTTAGGAACCTCCAGGACATCTTTAAACATTCCAACATCTGGATTATAGGGGTACCAGAAGGGGGAAGGAAACAGCCACGGGTGGAAAACGTATTTGAACAAATAATAAAGGAGAACTTCCCCAGTCTGGCAAAGGAAATAGACTTCCAGGAAATCCAGGAAGCTCAGAGAGTCCCAAAGAAGTTGGACCCAAGAAGGAACACACCAAGGCACATCATAATTACATTAGCCAAGACTAAAATGAAGGAGAGAATCCTAGAAGCAGCAAGGGATAAGGGGACAGTCACCTACAAAGGAGTACCCATCAGACTGTCAGCGGATTTCTCAAAAGAGACCTTACAGGCAAGAAGGGGCTGGAAAGAAGTATTCCAAGTCATGAAATCCAAAGACCTACAGCCAAGATTGCTTTATCCAGCAAAACTTTCATTTAGAATGGAAGGACAGATAAAGTGCTTCTCAGATAAGGTCAAGTTCAAGGAGTTCATCATCACCAAGCCCTTATTATATGAAATGCTAAAGGGACTTATATAAGAAAGAGATGATGAAAAATATGAACAGTGAAAGGACAGCAAACACACAGTTATTAACAACCACACCTAAAACAAAAGCAAACCAAGAGGACAGCTAGATCAGGAGTGGAACCATAGAAATGAAGAACACATGGAGGGTTAGAAACAGGGGGGTGGGAGGAGGAGAAGGGGAGAGAAGGCACAGAAAATAGCATAGATGGTAGGTAGAAAATAGATAGGGGGGAGGGTGAGAATAGTGGGGGAAATATAGAACCTAAAGAACTTGAGACACGTGGCTATAAACTAAGGGGGGGAGAAGGGTGGGGGAGGGAGTGTGCAGGTGGAGGGGAATGAAGGGGGGGAATAGAACAACTGTAATGGTATAATCAATAAAATATATTTTAAAAAAAGAAATAGGTTATGTATAAGGTCTTAATGTAGCATCCTACAGATTATCTTTCTGATAAAGTGGGTGGCAGTGACAACTTTGACTAAGGGAACAAACTGAGTCTTAGTAGGAGACCTTGACATTATGTGCATCTTGGTGTGATTCACCAATGAAAAATTATTGCCAGAAATGTTTGACCCCAAATTAAGATATGAAAAAGCCATTAACCAAACCAAAAAATGCAGAATATGGCATATTCTACAGGAAGACTGGTCTAAAGTCTTCCAAAAAACCTCAGTGAAATAAAAAACCAGAGGAGTTCTGGCCAAAACAAAGGTGTAGGTACAAATGCTTCACTCTCTCACACAGCCAAAAGAAAGATAACGACCCATTTAAAAATTATAAACAACCACTACTGTCAGAATAGCAAACTGCATGGAACTCCAATAACCAAGGAGGTAAAGAAACATCCATCCAGACTGTTGCTCTGAGACAAAGAAATATGGCCCAAAAGAAAGAACAGGTCAAAACTCCAGAAAAAGAGCTAAGCAATGAGGAGATAGACAACCTATCTGATGCAGAGTTCAAAACACTGGTAATCAGGATGCTCACACAACTGATTGAGCTCAGGTGCAAAGTAAAGGAAGAAATGTAGGTCGCACAAAGTGAAATAAAGGAAAATATACAGGGAATTAACAGTGAAAAGAAGGAAACTGATACTCAAATCAATGATTTGGACCAGAAGAAAGAAATAAACATTCAGCTGGAACAGAATGGAGAAACAAGAATTCAAAAAAATGAGGAGAGGTTTAGGAACCTCCAGGACAACTTTAAACATTCCAACATCCAAATCATAGGGGTACCAGAAGGAGAAAAGGAAGAGAAAGAAATTGAAAATTTATTTGAACAAATAATGAAGGAAACCTTTCCCATCTGGTGAAGAAAATAGAATTCCAGGAAGTCCAGGAAGCCTAGGGAGTTCCAAAGAAATCGGACTCAAGGAGGAACACACCAAGACACATCATAATTAAATTATCCAAGATGAAAGATAAGGAGAGAATCTTAAAAGCAGCAAGACAAAAATCAAACAGTTACCCACAAAGGAGTTCCCATAAGATTATCAGCTGACTTATCAAAAGAAACCTTGTAGGCAAGAAGGGGCTGGAAAGAAGTATTTGAAGTCATGAAAGGCAAGGACCTACATTCAAGATTGTTCTATTCAGCAAAGCTACCATTTAGAATGGAAGGGCAGATAAAGAGCTTCTCAGATAAGGTCAAGTTAAAGGAGTTCATCATCACCAAGACCTTATTATATGAAATGTTAAACATCTAAATGTTTCTTAGATGACTTATCTAAGAAATAGAAGAAGATGAAAAACAACAAACACAACTATCAACAACTGAACCTAAAACAAAAACAAAAACTAAGCAAACAACTAGAACAGGAACAGAATCACAAAAATGGAGATCACATAGAGAGTTATCGGTGGGGAAGGGAGGGGGAAATTGTTGGGGGAGGTTCAAGGAATAAGAAGCATAACTGGTTAGGCATAAAATAGACAGGGGTAGGTTAAGAATAGTATAGAAAATAAAGAAACCAAAGAACTTATATGTACAACCCATTGACATGAACTAAGGTGGGGAGAATTCTGTAGAGTGGTGGGGTGCAGGGCAGAGTGGAGATTAAAAGAAGAAAAAAATTGGGACAACTGTAATAGCATAATCAATAAGACATACTTTAAAAAATAAACCCAGAGACAAAGAAACTGGTCTGATTAAAAGATACCTGTCATGTGTATATCTCGTATTATTTGAGATACAGATTCAGTGCAATCCTTGTTAAAATACTAATGGCATTCTTTTCAGAATTAGAACAACTAAGTCTAAAATTTAAATGTAACCACAAAAGATCCCAAATAGCCAAAGAAATTTTGAGAAAGAACAAAGTGTGAGATATCACACTCCCTGATTCAAACTATACTGTAAAGCTGCAAAATCAAAAACAGAATGGTACTGGCATAAAAGCAGATTTTATATATATGTAGAATGTACATATCTATTCTACAGAATATATATATATAATGATACCTCAGACAAAGGTTTAATCTCCAAAATATACAAAGAACTCACACGACTTCACTCTAAGAAGACAACTAACCCAATTAAAAAATGGGGAAAGGACTTGAACAGACACTTCTCCAAGGAGGACATACAGAGGATCCAGAGACACATGAAGAGATGCTCAATATCGCTTGCTATCAGAGAGATGCAAATTAAAACCACAATGAGATACCACTTTACACAGGTGAGAATGGCTATCATTAACAAAGCTATAAACAACAAATGTTGAAGAGGGTGTGGGGAAAAGGGGACTCTCGTCCACTGTTGGTGGGATTGTAGACTGGTACAACCATTATGGAAAACAGTATGGAATTTTCTCAGAAAACTAAAATTGGACTTGCCTTTTGACCCAGCAATTCCACTGCTGGGATTGTATCCTAAGAACCCTAAAACACCAATCCCAAAGAACCTATGCACCCCAATGTTCATAGCAGCACAATTTACAATAGCCAAGAGTTGGAAGCAACCTAGGTGCCCGTCAGTAAATGAATGGATCAAAAAACTATGGTACATATACACAATGGAATTTTATGCTGCAGAAAGAAAGAAGGAGCTCCTACCTTTTGCAACAACATGGATGGAACTGGAAAGCATTATGCTGAGTGAAATAAGCCAGGTGTTGAAGGACAAATACCATATGATCTCACCTCTAACAGGAAGCTAAACAACAAAGCAAACAAGCAAGCAAAATATAACCAAAGACACTGAAATAGAGAACAGGCTGACAGTGACCAGAGGGGAGAGGGGAGGGAATTTCAGGGGAAATAGGAGAGGGATTTAGAGGAACATATATAAAGGGATTCTCAACAACTGAGAAGGGTGGAAATGGGAGTAACGGGGGGAGCACAGGGGTGGGATGGGATGGGAGTAATAGAAAACTGTACTTGAAAAATAATTAAATAAAAAAATTGGAAAAAAAGAACATATATATATAGGTGTAGTATATATATATATTGATAATAACGTAAGAAAAAACAAAAGACAAATAGCAACCTGAGAGAGCATATTTGCAACTTATATCACAGATAAAGTGCTCATGTCACGGATTTGCCAAATATCTTAAATACTGAGAAGGAAGAATTAACAAAGTTAAATATACTACATATGTCACCTATATGTAGTATAGGTGTACACACATATATATATATATGTATATATATATACATATATATATATATTCTTTTTTCAATTTTTTATTTAATTATTTTTCAAGTACAGTTGAAAAATTGATATACATATATATATCAATTGATATATATATATCAATGGAATAGAACATAGAGTCCAGAAATAAATTCTTGCTTATAGCGTTAGTCTATAACAAAGGAGCCAAAGATATATAATAAAGACCGCCTGTTTAATGAGTGGTATTGGGGAAACTGGACAGATATATGCAAAAAAATTAAAATGGACCATTTTCTTATACAATATACAAAAATAAACTCAAAGTGGATTAAAGACTTAACTGTAAGACCGGAAACCACAAAACTCCTAGAAAAAAAAACATAGACTGTAAGCTCTTCAACATCACTCTTGGCAACATCTTTTTGTTTTCCTTGGGAAGAAAAACATAAAAAAAGAAAAAATAAACAAATTGGACTATATCAAACTAAAAATTTCTGCATAGCAAAGGAAACCATCAACAAAACAAAAAGGTAGCCTACTTAATGGGAGAAAATATTCACCAGTGATACATCTGCTAAGGGATTAATATCCAAAATACATAAGAAACTCAACACCAAAACCCACCAAACAATCTCATTAAAATATGGGCAGAAGACCTGAATAGACATTTCTCCAAAGAGGACATACAGATGGCCAATAGACATATGAAAAGATGCTCAATATCACTAATCATCAGGGAAATGCAAATCAAAACCACAATGAGATATCACTTCACACCTGTCAGAATGGCTATCATCAAAAAATCAACAGTAAGTGTTGGTGAGGATGTGGAGGAAAGGGAACCCTTGTGCATTGCTGGTGGGATTGTAAATTGGTACAGCTAAGAAGGAAACAAGTATGTAGGTTCCTAACAACTATAAAGGGCACGTGGACAAAACCAAGGTGAGGTGGAATCAGGGGAGGGAGGTGAGGATGGCTGGGGCAAGGGCAGGGGGTGAGGTGAGGGAGAAAATGCAGACAACTATTCTTGAAAAACAATACATTTTTAAAAGAGTTTAAAAAATTAAAAACAGAACTACCATGTGCTTCAGCAATTCCATTTCTTGGTATTTATCCAAAGAAAACAAAAACAGTAATTCAAAAAGATATATTCGTATGTATCCCTATGTCCATAGCAGCATTACCAAGATATGGAAACACACAAATCTTCCTTTTGCTGTTCTCCTTCCTAGTCAACATGAGTTAGTATTATGTATCAGGTGCTGGGAGCCCACAGTCTATCAAGATACCCAGTGTTTACAGGGCTGATAGGAATGAAGCATGCTAAAAGAATATGTAAAAAATGTCCTGTATTCAGAAGACTGTTAATCGGTGCTGGTCATCACTGGCCCCATTCATGTCTTACTAAGTGTTGAATAACCCTCATACCTAGAATTACCTTTTATTGCCTAAATCATGTGTATATGGTGGATGTTACATTATATACCATGGAGGTCTGTTTTACTTGAACTGAATAAACACACAAATACTTTACTTAGTGGGCATATATTAGATTATTATCCAAAAGGGGAAAATGTCTCTTTTCAAGTCATAGGTGGTTGGAAAGAGCCTCAGAAAAAATTGGCAAGGAAGCTGAGATTTGAAGGTTAGTTAGGTAGCACCCAACTCTCAGACACAGAAGGAAAGGACGGGAGGAAGAGCGTTCCAAGGTGACGAATTTGCTGCTGCAAGGTCTGGACTGAGAGATGGGCTGGACTGCAGGAGGAACAAGTATTTCAGCACTGCCTGACACATTGTTTAAGGGAAAGATGAGCTAGCAACTGGCTGCAGAAGAGAAAGGACAAAACCCCAGGTTATATTTCATCTCTCCCACAGTTTTATTGATCAGTTCAGTTTAGTTATTTCTTCTTCCAATGAATTCTATAGTATCAATTAACTTTATTGCTCATAATATGTTATCTTGATTTAGTAATTTTTGCAAATGTCTCATTTAAATGGAAAGTCCCTAGGGGAAAATAATGGTCATTGATTTTTCTTTGTCACAGTTTTTCATATAGCTGGTGCTCCATAAATATTACTTGGATGAATAACTAAGACAATTAGACAGGCAAGGAATTTTACAATTTAAACCAGGCCATGTTTATAATATTCATCTCTTGCTCTGTGGATTCTAAACCAGATTAAGTTGGTTTTGCCTTCTCTTCTTTAAAATATCCCTGACTTCTTTCAAATGCTTAGCACAGACTAAACATATGTTGATTGATTTTCTCTAAACCATTCTTTTGTGTTTTTAACATTGTTTTAAGCACCTCTTTCAAGTGTGTGGTTATTTTCTACTCCTGCAGTTGGTCTCTTGAGGAATCTTGTGCAGATTCCTACTCTTTCAGGTCTCAATGCTACCTAAGTTGCAAATTCTAGCCAGGGTATAATGCAGCATGATGAGAGTACCTAGCAAGCCCAGAGACAACATGCTCCCAGTACCCACTCTTCCCTCCCCTGCAGGCTCATCCCAGCCTCTCTCCTACTTGCCTGCTCCGAAAGGAGGCGACAGAATTTTTCCATCACCTTCCTCTTTCTGCTTCCCTCAATCTTTGATGCTCCACACTGTGACCCCAGACAATCCCTGTCCTTGAGTCAGCCAAGTTCCAGCTCCTGGGAGAACCAGCTTCCAATGGAATTGTATAAAGGAATCTCAGAACAATATACCATAATCCTATTACTCACATCAGTTTTATTAACAGAATATTTTGAAAGTAAACGTGTTGCACTATCATTTGCAGGTAACGCTAGCTACCACAGGCTGTTTTAAGGACTTTATAATAGTAACTAATTTAATCTTCCTAGAAATTCTTTAAAGATGCTATATTCTTATAGTTCTGTTTACAGGGTAGGAAACAAAGTCACAGAGCTGGATCCAGGCTCTGAAACAACAGGCTATATACTACCTCTTGTTTTTGCTTATGAAAAAAATCCCTCCCCTTTTTTTGTTTGTAAAAATGGCATTCATCTCTTCTTTTTTCTAAAATGCTGTCAAAGAACAGTGAAAGAATAAAAAGGGCATTCATTCAAAATTACGGAAAGAAGGGGAGAGCAGGTGAGAGCAGGCAAGAAATCTCAGCAAGTTGTGCCAAGAGAAAGTAAAAGGAGGTTTTGTGACTGACTTAGCTGAGAGGCAGGCCAGTTCCTTTCAGAAAACTTTTAATTGAAGGCAAGATGGAAGAGCCATTCAAAACAAGAAACTATATAAAATTCTAGACACAGAAGACCTAGAACCCAGCAGGTAGACTCTTCCCAGAGCAGGTAGCTCCTTCCCACCCTCTCTCTCTAAAACCAATAAACATATATAATCTCAAGCAAGGATTAAAAAATCTCAAGGGAATTCTCTACTCAGTCACATTTTTAATCAAGTGTTAGAAGAGAATAAAGACATTTTCAGATATGCAAAGAACCAAAAAACAGACCTCTCAAAAAATCTAAATAGCTTTGTATACAGTGATGACTTCTTAGAAAAAACACCAAAGGCACAATCCAGGAAAGAAATAATGGATAGGCTGGACTTCATTAAAATTACAAACATCTGTGTGAAAGGCAGTATCAAGAAAATGAAGAGACAGACTGGGAGAAAATATCTGCAAAAGATACATCTGACAGAAGACTGTTATATAAAATATACAAAAAACACTTTAAACTCAACAGTAAGATAAAACACAATTTTTTTAAAAGTGGGCCGAAGAATGTAACAGATGGCTCACTAAAGAAAATGGCAAATAAGCATATGAAAAATGCTCACTTCATATGTTATCAGAGAAATGCAAATTAAAACAGTAGTGTGGTACCACTACACATCTATTAGAATGACTAAAATCCAGAACACTGCCAATACTCAGTGCTGGCAAGGTTGTGGAGCAATGGGAACTCCCATTCATTATTGTTGAGAATGCAAAATGATACAGCCACTTTGTAAAGAGTGTGGCAGTTTCTTACAAAACTAAACATACTCTTAGAATATGGTCTGGCAATCACATTCTCTACTTTTTACTCGAATGAGTTTCAATTTATGTCCACACACAAACCTGAACATGGATATTTATAGCAGCTTCATTCAAAATTGCCAAAACTTGGAAGCAACCTAGATGTCCTTCAGCTGGTGATGTACTGCAGTACATTCAGAACATGAAATATCATTCAGCACTAAGAGAAATGAGCTGTGAAGCCATGAAAAAACATGGAAGAATCTTAAATGTGTATTACTATGTGAAAGAAACCAATCTGAAAAGGCTACATATCGTATAATGACAACTATATGACATTCTGGATAAGGCAAAACTATGGAGACAGTAAAAAGGTCACTGGGTCACTGGGGGCATATCAGGAGAGATGAATAGGTGGCACAAAGAGGATATTTACGGCAGGGAAAATACTCTGTATACCATAATAATGGATACATGTCACTAAACATTGTCCAAACCCATAGAATGTACAATGCCAAGAGTGAACCCTAATGTAAACTATGACCTTTGGGTGATTATGATGTATCAATGTAGGTTCATCAATGATAAAAAATGTACCAGCTGGTGGGAGATATGGATAATGGGAAGGCTGTGCATAGATGGGAATGAGATGTCAGAAAATCTCAGTACTTTCCCTGTAGTTTTAGTGTACATCTAAATCTTCTATAAAAAATAGCCTTTAAGAATTGAGTTCTCAAACAACCTATCCCAACGCCTCCAAGAACTCGAGGAACAACAACAGAGACAGCCCAGAGCAAGTAGAAGGAAGGAAATAACCAAGATCAGAGCAGAATTAAATGACATAGATACTAAAAGCACAATTCTAAGGATCAATGAATCCAAGAGTTGGGTTTTTGAAAAGATAAACAAAATAGATAAACCTTTAAGTAGGCTCATCAAGAAAAAAGAGAGAGGACCCAAATAAACACAATCAGAAATGAAAGAGGAGAGATTACAACTGACACCACAGAAACAGAAGGTATTGTAAGGAATTACTATGCAGAGCTGTATGCCAAGAAATTTGAAAACCTAGATGAAATGGACAAATTTCTAGAAAAATATAATCTTCCAAAACTCAATGAAAAAGAAACAGAAGACCTGAACAGGTCAATAACAGTAGATGAAATTGAAGAAGTAATCAAAAAACTCCCATCGCACAAAAGCCCTGGACCAGATGGTTTCACAGGAGAATTCTACAAAGCTTTTAAGGAAGAGCTAACCCCTATTCTTCACAGACTATTCCAAAAAATCCAAAAGGAGGGAAAACTCCCCAACTCTTTTTATGAAGCCAGCATCATCCTAATTCCAAAGCCAGATAGAGACACAACAAAGAAAGAAAACTTCAGGCCAATATCGCTGATGAACATAGACACTAAAATCCTCGATAAAATATTCGCAAATCGCATCCAAAAATACATCAAAAAGATCATACACCACGACCAAGTGGGATTCATCCCAGGGATGCAAGGATGGTTCAATATTCATAAATCAGTAAATGTAATACATCACATAAACAAAAGCAAAGACAGAAACCACATGATCATATCAATAGACGGGGAAAAAGCTTTTGATAAGGTACAACACCCATTTATGATAAAGGCACTCAGAAAAATGGGAATAGAGGGGGCATTCCTCAATATAATAAAGGCCATGTATGAAAGACCTACAGCCAACATCATACTCAATGGACAAAAACTAAACTCTTTTCCACTAAGATCGGGAACAAGACAAGGTTGTCCACTTTCACCACTTCTATTCAATATAGTATTGGAAGTTCTAGCCACCCCAATCAGACAAAAAAAGGAAATAAAAGGTATCCAAATTGGAAAGGAGGAAACAAAACTGTCATTGTTTGCAGATGACATGATAGTGTACATGGAAAATCCTATAGACTCTACCAAAAAACTGCTGGAACTAATAAATGAATTTAGCAAAACAGTGGGTTACAAAGTCAATATCCAGAAATCAAAGGCAATTTTGTATACCAACAATGAAACAGCAGAGGCAGAAATCAAGAAAAAAATCCCATTTGATACAGCAAAAAGAAAAATAAAATATCTGGGAATAAACCTAACCAAGGAGGTAAAAGACCTATATGCAGAAAACTACACAACACTGAAGAAAGAAATCAAGGAAGACACAAATGGAAACATATACCGTGTTCATGGATTGGAAGAATTAACATCATCAAAATGTCCATACTACCTAAAGCAATTTACAGATTCAATGCAATACCTATTAAAGTGCCAATGGCATATTTCACAGACATAGAACAGACAATTCAAAATTTTATATGGAACCACAAAAGACCATGAATAGCAGCTGCAATTTTGAGAAAGAAGAACAAAGTTGGAGGGATTACAATACCTGATATCAAACTGTATTACAAGGCCACTGTAATCAAAACAGCCTGGTACTGGCATAAAAACAGGCACATAGACCAATGGAATAGAACAGAGAGCCCAGAAATAAACCCAACTCTCTACAGTCAATTAATATTCGACAAAGGGGGCAATAACATAAAATGGAGTAAAGACAGCCTTTTCAACAAATGGTGTTGGGAGAACTGGACAGCTACATGCAAAAAAATGAAACTTGAGCACCAACTTACACCATACACCAAAATAAATTCAAGGTGGATAAAAGACTTAAATATAAGCCGTGAAACCATTAAAGCCCTAGAGGAGAGCATTGGCAAGAAAATCTCAGATATTCCACGCAGCAATATTTTTACTGATACGTCCCCTAGAGCAAGGGATATAAAGGAAAGAATAAACAAATGGGATCTCATCAAAATTAAAAGCTTCTGCATGGCTAAGGAAAACAGTATCAAGATACAAAGAGAAGCAACTGTTTGGGAAAACATATTTGCCAATGATACCTCAGACAAAGGTTTAATCTCCAAAATATACAAAGAACTCACTCGACTCCACTCAAAGAAGACAAGCAACCCGATTAAAAAATGGGCAGAGGACTTGAACAGACATTTCTCCAAGGAGGACATACAGAGGATCCAGAGACACATGAAAAGATGCTCGATATCGCTAGCTATCAGAGAGATGCAAATTAAAACCACAATGAGATACCACTTAACACCAGTCAGAATGGCTATCATAAACAAAGAAACAAACAACAAGTGCTGGAGAGGTTGTGGGGAAAAGGGGACCCTAGTTCACTGTTGGTGGGATTGCAGACTGGTACAACCACTATGGAAAGCAGTATGGAATTTTCTAAGAAAACTAAAAATGGACGTGCCTTTTGACCCAGCAATTCCACTGCTAGGAGTATATCCTAAGAACCCTGAAACACCAATCCAAAAGAACCTATGCACCCCGATGTTCATAGCAGCACAATTTACAATAGCCAAGAGTTGGAAGCAACCTAAATGCCCATCGGTCGATGACTGGATCAAAAAACTATGGTACATTTACACAATGGAATTCTATGCTGCAGAAAGGAAGAAGGAGCTCCTACCCTTTGCAACATCATGGATGGAACTGGAAAGCATTATGCTGAGCAAAATAAGCCAGGCAGTGAAAGACAAATACCATATGATATCACCTTTAACAGGAATCTAAACAACAAAACAAACAAGCAAGCAAAATGTAACCAAAGACACTGAAATACAGAACATGCTGACAGGGTCTAGAGGGGAGAGGGGAGAGAATCACAGGGGAAAAGGGGAAGTACTCACATGAACAAGTATAAAGGACACATGGACAATAACTAAGGTGGGGGGCAGAGATGGGAGGGAGGTGGGGAGCACTGGGGGGGCAGGGCTGGGAATACAAGAAAGAAAACTGTACTTGAACAAGAGTTAAATAAAAAAAAAAGAATTGAGTTCTCAATCTAACCCTTCTTAGAGCACTACTAGAGAGTGTGCTTCAGTTAAACAAGAGAATGAGCCAAGAAGCAAAAAAATGTAGGATCCTACTATACTGGAAACATGTGTATAAAACTGATATTCCATAAAAAAATAACAGCATAGAAGCATGTTATTTAGAAATTTGAAGTTTTTCAGAGTGAAAAAAATAGCTGGAAGAGTTGAAAGAGCTTGTCCCTGTGGAGTGGAACTGGGGTGGAGAAAGGTAGGAGACCACTGTTTTTCGATATAACTTTTTGAGCATGATTTTTTAAATTTAATTTTATTTTAATTGTTCAAGTACAGTTTTCTGTCTTTTACTCCCATCCCAGCCCTCCCCACCTCCCTCTCATTTCCAATGCCCCCCCCATGTGTCCTTTATACCTGATTCTGTAAAACCTTCCCCTTTTCCCCTGAAATTCCCTTCCCTCTCCCCTCTGGTCATTGTCAGCCTATACTCAGTTTCAGTGTCTTTGGTTACATTTTGCTTGTTTGTTTGTTTGTTATTTAGGTTCCACTTATAGATGAGATCATATGGTATTTGTGAACAAATACCATATTTGTGGACATGTGGAAATAAGCCATGCTGGCTTATTTTGTTTAGCATAATATTTTCCAGTTCCATCCATGCTGTCACAAAGGATAGAAGCTCCTTCTTTCTTTCTGCTGCATTGAATTTCATTGTGGAAACGTACCATAGTTTTCAGATCCATTCATTTACTGATCGGCACCTAGGTTGCTTCCAGAACTTGGCTATTGTAAATTATGTGGCTATGAACATTGGGGTGCACAGGTTCTTTTGGACTGGTGTTTCAGGGTTCTTAAGGTATAATCCTAGCAGTGGAATTGCTGGGTCAAAAGGCAGATCCATTTTTGGTTTTCTGAGAAAATTCCACACTATTTTCCATAGTGGTTATACAAGTCTGCCATCCCACTAACAGTGCACTAGGGTTCCCTTTTCTCCACAACCTCTCCAACACTTGTTGTTTGTTGCTTTGTTTATCATGGCCATTCTGACTGGTTTTATAACCATATGAATCATTACCTTCAAAATAATTTGAAGCAGTAAATGACCTTCTATTACCTTGCCTCATGTCTTCCTTATTATCCCACTCAAAAAGCCTCAGGAATCCCTTCCATTCCTCCCAATAGGTTAACATTCATTCTTTGATTCACTAAAACTAGTTCTGAATATTTTCTATCATATGCTGCATTTAGGCAAAATAATAATATATAAGTATATTACAAAATTCCCACTATAAAGAATTTTCATATCATTGGGTGAGAAATGAATGATTAAATTATAATAAAGACACATAAGAAGTTAGATAGTACAGATTATAACTGTTGCAAGAGAAGAGATTTGAAGGCAATCTCTGTGAACCATTGTAATTAAGAAAAGCTTCAGGATAAACTAGGATCTGCAGTGGGGATTAGTGTATAGCTAGGACTTGGGAAAGAAAAGGAGAATTCAAAGCTAGGACAATCAGAAATGACAAAAAATGTGAGCAGATCATGATTCCTCAAAGGAATAAAAAGTGAGTTTAGAAAGAAAAGCTGGAACCAGATTGAGGGAAGTCAGTGAACAGAGGACTTGTCTCAGTGGGTGACAAGGAACTTCTAAAGAATGTTGATCCTGGTAAAATAACAGTAATGTTCTGGGCAGATTAATCCAGCAACAAAGCTGTCAGTGGTCAAAGTGAGCAGAGCAACTTGAGTCAGGCTCCCTGAAATCACTGAAACATAAAGTTCTAAGGGTTTGGACCAGTTACCACAAAAGAAATTACCTTTAATGTATTCATTCATTTTCACAACAACCTATTCATTGTGCTCAGCATGTGTGAGACTCTGCACCAGCTGTTAGGGAAGCCATGGTGTTCTGCCAGGCAACCCACAGTTGACTGGGTGAAAGACAACAAAACAACCACAGGGGACATGGGAGGATTTTTTTCCAACAGAGTCCACTTGCTGAATCCCTGATCTTAGAGAAGAAAGCTAGCACATGTTAGGCCTCTGTGGATGTTTGTTCATGAAGTTCAAAATAACATAAATAGGATAACAGGACTAATACAATAAGACTAAACAGTATGCACTCAGAAGGGTACCCCACTCAATACTGGGGATGCAAGACAACTCCCCAAAATAGGTAGCTTAAACTGGCTTGAATGAATGAATACTGCATTTTTTCAATTATAACATGCTAATAGAAGCAGATGTTATAGGTCGTGAACATGTAAGTCTAGAACACTGAGTTTTTATTTGTTCTCAGTGCTAGAACAAACAATCAAATATATGTTTAACCTCTGCCTGTAAATAACTGACTTAAATGTGAAGTCTATAATACCTTGACATTTTTACATTAGATTTTTCCTTGGAGTATTTGGAACATAAAGAATATGGGAGGTAAAAGTATAATAGCAACTCTGAGCAAATGTTGAGGGAATTGTCTGAATATACTCCTTCAATTTCTCTTATATTTTTATATGTATGGACATTTATTGCTTGTAAATATTAATAGTTTTTAAGAATTAATTGTAAATTGCCTCTGAAAAATTGTAATATGCTAATGTTTCTAATTCTTGATGTTCTTGAGATGGGATGCATCCCACAATCCAGTCACAGTTTGATTGGTAACATTTTTTTCATTGTCAGTGGCATATAGAATCATGGGACATCTTGCAATCTATTACATCTTAGACTTGTTGAAAGGTGGTACCCAAGCCAGAGTCTTCCTTCTCCAGAAATCTGCACAGCCATGGTGGTCATCAAATCTTACCGATTCTCCCACTGTAAGGACACTTGTATATACCCAGTCCTTATCATCTTTACTGCCACTATCTCCTAATGTAGACTATTTCAACAACCTCATTTTGTTCCCTCTGTTCCAAAGGTTGTCCTCTCCCATCTAGTATCCACCCCTCAACCAGGAAGATCTTTCAGAACCCCCAATTTGCTTATGTTACTTCCTTCAAGATAGAATCTAAACTCAATACAATGGCACGCAGGCCTTTTGAGGTCAAGTCTCCACCAGCTGCTTAGCCCTGTTTCCCTGCCTCCTTCACTCTTTCACTTGGCTAACTTCGAGCATGTTTTATAAATCAAAGACACTATCAGTAATAAGTCACACCTTTATTTTATGGAACATTAAGAAAGAAAAAAAAGACTCACAATCAAATGGTGACGCGCTGGTTTAGGCCAGGTTCTCCAGAAAAAAAGCCTCTGAGATCTAAGTGCAGAAAGCTGACTAGGAAGCACTTCCAGAAAAACATCTAAAAGTGAATGAGAGTGGCAGGATAGAGGAGACAGAGGAGCTGAGCTTCAAAGGAACACTGAATGTGGGGTGCAGCCTTGGGTGAGGCAGCTCGCTCTAGCAGCAGGCAAATCCCAGAAAGGAACACCCAGCTAAGAGCTGTCCCCTGTGAACACTCTAAGAAATTGACTTGAAGAGGGGATCTGAGAAACATTTGCCTCATGATCCACTACAAATGCCACCAATTGCGATATTGGTTCTGATATCAGACATGTCAGGTTATGAGAAAGTGTACATCTTCAAATCAGTTAAATATGGCATATGTGTAATCAATTTCTTTTCTGCTTAAATAATTTAGAGTTAGTTCTGGTGACTTGCAACAATCCTCATGGTACTGAGGAGAAAAGAGTCCCAGGAAAAAGGATCACCCATTTTTTTAGCATCTCCATCATTTTCTAGTGTACCATTTAATATAGTGTTAAGTATATTTTTCTTATTGTATAACCATAGCCACCATCTGTTGCCATAAGTTTCTCATCTTGCAAAACTAATTCTGTACTCATTAAACAATAACTCCCCATTTACCCCTCCTCAACCTCCTGGATACCAGCATTCCACTTTCTTTCTCTATGAATTTGACTACTTGAAGAACCTTAGAGAACTGTAATCATAATGTATTTCTCTTTTTTCAAATGACTCATTTCACTTAACATAATGTCCTCATGTTCATCCATTGTGTAGCATGTCACAAAATTTCTTTCCTCTTTAAGAATGAATAATATTCTACTGTATATATATACTGCATTTCATGTATTCATTCATCTGTCAGTGGATATCTGGGTTGCTTGTACTTCTTGACTAGGATAAATAATGTTGCTGTAAACATGGGTGTGCACATATCTCTTCTAGACACTGCTTTCTGTTCTTTTGGACACAAACCCAGAAATAAGACTGCCAGATCATATGTTAGTTCTATTTTAATATTTTGAGGAATGGCCAAACTGTTTTTCACAGTGGTTGCACCATTTTACACCCCCATCTAACAAGGTACAGGAGTCAAAATTCTCCACGTCTTCACCAACACTTGTTATTTTCTGCTTTTGATAATAGCTATCCTAATTGGTGTAAGGTGATGTCTCACTGAGGCTTTTATTTTCATTTCTATGAGGATTAGTGATGTTGATCATCTTTTATATGTTCATCAGCCATTTGTCTATCTTCCCAAGAGAAATATTTATTTAAGCACTTTGTCCATATTTTAATTGGGTGATTTGAACTTTTGTTGTTGCTGTAAAAGTTCATTATATTCCTTGGATATTAACCCCTTATCAAATATAGATTTATAAATTGTATCATGGATTTTTAAGTTTTGTACTTTCCACCTACCTGAGCAATTCCACAAACAGCTGTGAACAGTCTTCCCAGGCAATCAAGTAATCATTGTGGGAAGGCTGGTCCCTCCTGCAAGTTCCCCTTCTTGCCCTCTCCTGACTGTAACCTAATGGCTTTCAAACACACCGATTAAATGCCCTTGTTCCTTTTCCTTGTGTACTCCACCTTGGCCCTCAATACAGGCACTTGTGTCTCTCAGCCCACCATATGCTAGTTAAGGTGGCTCCCTTGGCACTCCTCACGACACCCCCATCTTCTTCTGCATGGCATGGAGTGACCACATCTCTAGGAAGTGTAAGTATAGTAAACTTTGTCTTCCTGTACCTCTCCTGTGTTCCCTTTTGTGATTGAACCTGGCTGGTCATCTCATGAAAAAATACAAAGCACATATACTTTCTCCCATTGCAGAAGCAACCTTTTGATTTTGTTGATAGTGTCCTTTGACACACAAAAGGTTTTAAGTTTAACATAGTCATATCTGTGTATTTTTGCTTTTGTTTTCTGTACTTTTGTTGTCATATCCAAAAAATCATTTTCATATGCAATGTGATAGAGATGTTTCTTTAGGTTTTTTCCAGGAGTTTTATAATTAACTTTAGATTTTTACCTATTTTGAGCTCCTCTTTTTGTAAGAAAAGTTCCAATTAGGTTCTTTTGCATATGGATATCCAGTTTTCCCACCACCATTTGTTGAAGACACCATCTTTCCCTCATTGAGTCATCTTGGTGTCCTTGTGGAAAATCATTTGACCATATATGCAAAGGTTCATTTCTGGGCTCTCTATTCTGTTCCATAGGTGTATTTATGTAAGTGCCACACTGATTTAGTTACTGTGGCTTTGTAATAAGTTTTGAAAGCTAGAAGTATGAGTACTCTTTGTTCTTTTTCAAAAAATGTTTGGATATTTATGATCCCCTTTGATTCCATATGAGTCTTAGAATTTATCTTCTATTTCTGCAAAAAATGCCTTTGGGATTTTGATAAGTACACCTACTTTTATGCATGTTGCATTATGATTCCTATGGGATATCCAAGTTTAGCAAGCAACTGGTTTATGACTCAGAAGGCACTGAGGATGTAATAGGTCATCTTGCATAGCATTCCTGCTTCCCAAGATGCTTCAGATAATTGCTTTCCAAAATAGCAGGGATAAAAATAAAGCTTGATGTAAAAGGAGCTTCTGTGTGGTTGACATTTTTCTTGCTTCTCTATTCGTCCATAGAATTTATACCCAGTATTTAAAAAACAAAAATTATTTGGCTTGATTCTCTTCAAAGAGAAAAGATAAGACTTTTCTAAATTTGAGGGAAATCACACTCTATGAGGCAACATTCACACTACTCCTTCCCTCTGCCCAGCAGCTCCCACTTACAGCTTGGCAAGGTAGCTCAGGCCCAGGCAGCCAATTTGTCCAGGTCTTTCCCCAGTCCCACCAGCACCATAGCGCCACTACCATGTGCTCCCACTCTGCCATATTCAGGTGGGATAACAAAGATACAGAGCTACCTAATGAAGCACTCCAGATCAGGTACATTCAACTGGGATGCAAAATCCGAGGGCACACATAACAGATTTGTTCCTAACAAATTTCAGGAAGGGATTTTTTTCTACTGGACATATTTCCAAATATTTCTAGACAGTATATGAAGCACTATGAAGAAGTCATATGCCAGGGGATTTTGCCTTTCTTTTGAAACTTTATGCTTTTCTACAATGATAGAAGTTGTAATAAAAATTGTCCAGGAGGTTCTTTTTCTAGGTAAATCTGTTCATAAAACTAAATTGCCATTGACTGCCTTATTTGTACTTGATTTTCTGTCGGCATCCAGAAGGGGGTTAAGTGTGGCTAAGGAATCTTTATCTTCACAGCCACCTGCACTATTGCCAAGTGTGCTTATTTAAAATTCATGTTTCTGAGATCTACACACCTACTGAGGTCTGAGGATACAGCCCAAGAATCTGCATTATAAACAAGCTCCCAGGACATTCTTATGCATATGAGCAGTTTGAGAAACACTGAACTAAAGCAAATACAAGTTTTACTTAAAGAAATTCAACTAATAAAGTGATGATCATAATCATAGAATAATACTCATTCTTGCATACTTTCCAGGATACAATAGATATTCATTCACATGTAGGGAATTTTACAAGTTTAGCGTTTGTTGATTCTCCATTAGACTCTTATACCCTTCTTCCTGTTAAAATCTTTTAAGTGTGCAGCTTATTTTTTAAGAAATACAAATGCAAAGTATGTGTTCATTTGTGTCACTACTTTCTCTTTAAGACTGAATAAAATTCCCAATGCTATTGTATATCATGATTCTCATACTTGGGAAATCCTTTACACTAACTGTTAAAACCATTAAGCTGTTGTCTTCGATTTAATCTTTAAGGTTGACCAGTCAGCATTGAGTCACTGTAATCTTCTAGGTCAGACAGGAAAAGAATTGACGTCGTTACAAAATACCACTGCGTAAGTGTCTTAGAGAAAATGGCAGCCAAGTGTACACAGTTGGGTAATGTGATGGGCATCAGTCCCTGAGCAGGTGAGCTGGAGGCCCTGGCACCTGGCATTGCTCCCCTCACGATGCTCTTGTGTGAGCTGTTGAAAATTAGTGGCACACTTTCTCTGACATAACATATCTGAAAGAGATATCAAGATGTTTCCTCTCTCAAGCAAATCAACCAGCCTAATAGGAATGATAATTTGGCACATACTATGCTCAAGGGACAAGTGTAATAAGGGATGTTTCATACAAAGGGGCTTCCACCGTGAGCCAGCAATGTTGATCTGCTGCTAAAAACAGAGATGCTTAAAAATAAACCTTCAACTTCTCACCCTGAACAAAGATGTTTTCCAGAAAGCTACAAAGAATCTCAACAGCCTGAGAGATAGCCAGCCCCTTTCTCCAGCTTTTACTTTTTAAAAAAGAAATAATGAAAATGGGATCAGCTGACCTAGTTGCTTGATCTCACTAATCTGTAACTCTAACTGCCCCAAAGAGATTTATAATACAAACATACACAAACTCTCTTTTTGGCTTGTCTCTAGTTTTCAGAAACAAAGCTATTATTAGCCATTAATCTAATAGCCTTAATTAATATAAATACTTCCATATCAGAAGTTAACATTAGTGTTCGAGTCATTTTTATAGAGATATGCCAAGATACCTTGGTTCCAATCACACATTTATTCTTTCTCCCTCCCTTTTGCTGCCTTTCCCAGCCCTCCTCAAATTAAGTCAAAAGGAGGAAAAACTTGAGATGATTATCTGAGGATAAAGGGGTAGATGGCCATATCAGTCTATATTGCCCATGGCTTGCGACAGTGTGTACCAGCAAATCGAGGAACCAAATGTATCACAGAAGGATCAAACATTGAAGACAAGGCAAATTCTCAAGTTCATTCACATGAAATTTAATTTTGAAAAAAATCATGGAGCATCCAGGAACGTTGTATCTATTGCCTGCTTCATGCTGGTCCCAGAGTCCTGATCAGTAAGATAGGAAGGTGTGAGCCCATGCCTGTGGCAGTGAGTCTAACTCTGCTCTACAGCAGCCTTTTGCCCTAGTGAATTATTGCACAAGGAAGACTGTGGTTAAAGACAAAGAGAGTGCACTGCCCCAGAGCCCACAAGATCCCATCCAGAAGGAAGGGTGGGGGAGGTCAGGCACTGAACACACAGAGCAATGGAACCCACTTGCTGATTCATGTTCATATAGGATATCACTATAATCTTCCTATCACTGTTACCAGACCAAGTCCATTCTCATAAATTACGTCCTTCTCCAAAATTCAGTGGTCTCCATTTCCCTCATCTGTGAAATTAAAGCAGTGCAAAGTATGATTACCAAAGGTCCTTACAATCTCTGGTACTTGGTCCTTCTGCTGTCATTTATGATGGGGAATAAAGTCCAATCCAGTTCCTGATGTGAGCCAGACAAGGTGTGACACACCCAGGAAGCAAGGAAAGTTCTATGTGGAAGTTGCCCCTAAATGGCTTAGCTACCTCCAGCAGGCCTGGGAAAATTGCTGGAATTGTAAGTCCCTCCTAATTCAGTCTTTCTTGGTTTCTGTGGTACAGAGGGTGTTCCAGCCTCACCCTGTGTTCTAGGATTCTTTCAGTGCTTTCTCGTCCACAAATAGTTGTTAGCTCTTCTTGTGAGGAGGAGTAAGTGAAGTCAGGAACAACCTGTGTCACCATCTTCATGATGAATTTTTTTTTAACAAAAGCCAATCTAGGTAAATGTACTGAATATTCTAGTCACAAGACTGTAGTAACAAGGTTTGCTCAGGCTCTGTCCTGGTAAGTGTGTGACTGGGTCTCTGGCACACCTCTGCATGCCACTTAGCTCCCTCTGGCCTGGGTCTCTTCCACTCATTCCCTGGGGTAGAAAGCAAGATGTTCCTTTCTCTCTCCTCCAGCCCTAAATTCATACCCTCATACTCACGCACTGTATTAAAATACTCATCCAATTTCTCACACTCTCCCCTCCTTCTCTGTGGGCCTCTGACCAGATTTGAGGGGATGAGTGGAAGGGAGAGAGCAACCATTGAGCCCCATCTTAAATTTCAACAGAATGCAAATACTGGCAACTGGTTGGTGTTATATTTGTGCTAGAGAACAAGGGTAGTCCCCCAGATTTTTAATCTGGATGGAACTCCATACTCCACCAGTCAGCTCTAGTGGAAATCTGAGCACTGTCTGAGGTGGGGTGGGAAGGAGGAACAGGTTGGAACTCTACATAAGAATCTAGGAAAGAAGGAGTTTGTGATACTCCAAGGAAATGTCCAATTCAAAAGCAAAGGTTCTTATCAGTATCAGGAGAACTATTCAATCATGTTCCAGAAAGAAAGAACCACGAATTGAAAGTGTCAGATTTCTAAGAACGTGACTATTGAAAGCCAAAGTCTTAAAAGTCTAAATGATAATTTCTTCACTCTTGCATTTAGAATAAGTTTGTTCATGCTTTCCTTTGTTCTCTCCCCAGTAAATATTGACTGAACACCTACTAAGCATCCATGACCATGCTTTGTGCTGGTTGTAGTGGTGTCCCTGATTGACTTTAATTACTTCAGTCTAACCAGTGTGCAAGTGTGAGTGTGCCAGCTAGTTTCAGCTTTAATTTACCCATGTGCCATCAGCAATAAACATCCAGGGGTGGTTGGCTCACTATACTTCCTGGACCCAGCACAGAGGTAGCTTCATCAGCCTTCTGCCACACAGATTCCAATAGGCACCAAAAAATTTGCTCTTTAGTAGGCCATCAAAAATGGATGCTTATTGCCACCACCAGTGACTTACTAATTAGCATGAGGAATGTCAGAAGTGGGCTCTTACTGGTGACCATATTCAAGAGAGGAGAAATGGTGTAAAAGGTTTAGACCTTCAGTTTGCAGGGATGAAAAAGTTCTGGAGACAGATAGTGGTTAACACAACAGTGTGAATATATTTAATGCTACTAAACCACACATTTAAAGGCTGTTAAAATGGTAAATTTTACATTATGCATATTTTATCACACAAAAAATATTCTTAAGGTCTAGACATTTTCCATCTTTGCATGAATTGGTACTAGCCACAGTGAGGCTTATCACCAAAATCCTTAGATTGGTCCCCAAGGCTTAGTCCCTACAGGGACCAATACTGATTGCTCAGTGCCAACTAGAGGGTTCCAAATTAGGCCTGCATGGCAGAGGTCAGCTAACTTTTGCAGTAAATGCAGACAGTAAATATTTTAGGCTTTGTTGGGCATACAGTATCTGTTATAACTACTCAACTCTGCTGTTGTATCAGGAAAGCACTCATAGAAAATGCCTAAACAAATGAGCATTACTGTGTGCCAATAAAAGTTTATTTACAAAAAAAAAATTGGCTCGCACAGAGTTTGCTTTCTCCTTCTCTAGATCACTGGAATGTTGCATTCTGTGATTTTGCCCAACACAATCTGTAACCTACACTCTATTGGGGTATTCAGGCTTTTCTCCTTTTCAAGGTTCCTATTCCCCTGAGTGGTGTCATTCATAATGCAATAACTAATATTTCTCCACTGCAATTCTTGGTGCCTGATACTTGGCTCTGCTAGTGACAGGTGGATGAATTCTTTCTGTTCTGCAGTATTACCTCAACCTTGCACTTTCAGACAGGCTGTGTCCTATTATACTATTAAGCTATTGCTTACATGGAATTACAGTATTGTGCTTAGAAATTTACTAATCAGATATTTCTCTGGTTTTATTTTTGTGTGCTCCCCTTCTCTGTTTTTACTAGTAGAATTGGCTAACCACATAGAAATAGTTTAAATGCACATTTTTCTATGTGCTAAAATATTTATATAATATAGGGATTTTCTGCTTTTTTGCAGATTAAGTAGATTCTACCTATAAACTATGCAGTCTCTACCATTCAGAGGGCTGATCTTTGGATATTTCAAGTTTTTTTACCTTTATTATAAGGCAATTTTAGTCATTTATGTTTCTCAGGTGGTCACACATTTCAACTACGTTTCCAAATTTATTGACAAATTTACACAGTGTATTAATCTGCCAGAGCTGTCATAACAAAATACCACAATTAGGTGGTTTAAACAATAGAAATTTAATTCTCTCACTGTTCTGGAGACTAGAAGCCCAAAATCAAGGTGTCTCCTAGAGGCTCAGCATGCCTCTCTCTAGGCCCTAGTATTTGCAGGCAATCCTTCAAATTCCTTGGCTTGTAAGCACCTCACTCCCATTTCTGTGTCCATGTCTACCTGAAGTCCCATGTGTGTGTGCATGTGTCTGAATTTCTTTCTCTTTTAAAGACAGCTCTCTCTGAGAGCTACTTTGGCTGGATTTTAATACATAAAGCACTTGTTCATTTGTAAATTTTTTTAATTTCAATTTTGATTTTGTTCCTAACCCAGGAGTATTTTAGGAGTATACTGTCAAATTTTCTAGTGTCCTAACCCTTTCATAGTCTTAATTATTTTCTGTCTGGCTAATATTCCTATCATGAAATATGTGGATCCCTGGTTGGGTGGCTCAGTTGGTTGGAGTATTGTCCCATGCTCCAAAAAATTGTAGGTTCAATCCCTGGTCAGAGCACATACCTAATTTGTGGGTTAATTCTTCAATCAGGGCTCATATGGGAGGCTACCAATCAATGTTTTTCTCTCATCTCTCTGTCTCTCTCTCTCTCTCCCTCTCTCTCAAAATCAAAAACATATCCTTGGGTGAGGACTTAAAAAAAAAAAGGAATGTAGTGATCTCTCACAATAGTTATGGTATTGACTATTTCTTCATATTCCTGGCCATTTTAGCTTTTCATTCCCCAAATTTAATGTTATGGGTACATAAAGAGCCATGACATTAGACAGAAGACTCGTGACTTCTGGCCAACATGGAGGCATAGGTAGATATGCTTTGCTTCCTCACACAACCAAAAGAAGGACAACAACCAAATTAAAGACAAAAATAAACAGAACTGCCGGAAAAATCAAACCGTATGGAAGTTCAACAACCAAAGAAGAAACACTCATCTAGACTGGTAGGAAGGGTGGAGATGGGCAGTTGGGGTGGAGAGGACCCATGGCAAGGCAGTGGACCAGGCTATCCCACATTTGTGTGTGGATAAGCTGGGAGAAACAACTGGAGAGTGAGTCAGACCACACAACCAGGGTTCCAGTTTGGGAAACTAAAGCCTCAAAATCTCTGGCTATAAAAACCCATGGGGATTGTGGAATGGGGGAGGAACTTCCAGCCTCACAGGAGAGTTTATTGGAAAGACCCACATGGTTCTAGAAAGTACACAGCCCACCCACCTGGGAATCAGCACCATAAGGGCCCAATTTGCTTGGGGATAACAGGGGAAATTAATGAAAGTGGGGTAAGAGCCAAGCATTA
Source organism: Sturnira hondurensis (assembly GCF_014824575.4). NCBI lineage: Eukaryota > Metazoa > Chordata > Mammalia > Chiroptera > Phyllostomidae > Sturnira > Sturnira hondurensis. Next base: position 746,764 of record NW_028094889.1, on the reverse strand, counting down.
AACCCTGTCTGACCCCTCCCCCACATATGTCACAAGCCAGCAATGTGGGTTGCTCTACCCTGGCAAATACCAAAGGCTCCATCTATTACTACATAACAGGCACTCCAAGAAAAAGAAATATGGCCCAAATGAAAGAACAGATCAAAACTCAAAAAAAGAACAGTGAGAGGAGATGGCCAACCTATCACATGCAGAGTTCAAAACACTGGTAATCAAGATGCTCAAAGAAATGACTGAGTATGGATGCAAAATAGAAGACGTAAAGGCTATGCAAAGTGAAATAAAGGAAAATATACAGGGAACCAACAGTAAAGAGAAGGAAATCAAGACTCAAATCAATGATCTGGAACAAAAGGAAGAAATAAATATTCAGCTGAAACAGAATGAAAAAACAAGAATTCAAAAATTGAGGACAGGCTGAGTAATCTTTGGGACAACTTTAAACAGTCCAACATCCAAATCATAGGGGTACCAGAAGGAGAAGAGGAAGAGAAAGAAATTGAAAACTTATTTGAACAAATAATGAAGGAAAATTTTCCCCATCTGGTAAAAAAAAATAGAATTTTATAAAGTTCAGAAAGACCACGGAATCCCAAAAAAATTGGATCCAAGGAGGAACACACCAAGACACAGCATAATTAAATTATCCAAGATGAAAGATAAGAAGAGAATCTTAAAAGCAGCAAGACAAAAATCAAACAGTTACCCACAAAGATGTTCCCATAAGATTATCAGCTGACTTATCAAAAGAAACCTTGTAGGCAAGAAGGGGCTGGAAAGAAGTATTTGAAGTCATGAAAGGCAAAGACCTACATTCAAGAATACTCTCTCCAACAAAGCTATCATTTAGAATGGAAGGGCAGATAAAGTGCTTCCCAGATAAGCTGAAGTTAAAGGAGTTCATAATTACCAAGCCATTATTATAAGACATGTTAAAGAGACTTGCATAAGAAAAAGAAGGTGAAAACTATGAACAGTAAAATGACTATAAACTCACAACTATCAAAAACTGAACCTAAAAAACAAAAACAAAAGCAAATTAAGCAAACTAAAACAGGAACAGAATCACAGAAATGGAGATCACATGGGGAGTTATTAGCAGAGAGGGTGTGAAGGGAGAATGGGGGAAAGGTACGGGGAACAAAAAGCATAATTTGTAGGTACAAAATAAACAAGAGGAGGTTAAGAATGCTATAGGGAATGGAGAAGCCAAAGAACTTCTCCATGGATAAAACATGACCTACATATGTGCTGTCTACAAGATACCTACCTCAGAACAAAACATCTATGCAAGTTGAAAGTGAAGGGACAGAAAAAGAAAATTTCAAGCAAACAGACATAAAAAGAAAGCCAGGGTAACAATACTTATAGCAGACAAAATAGACTTCAAAACAAAAGCCATAAGGAGGAACAAAGAAGGTCACTTCATAATACTTGAGGGAGTAATCCAACAGGACAATATAACCCTTATAAGCATATACACAGCCAACGTAGGAGTACATAAATATACAACAAAAATCTCAGAGGCCTTCAAGAAAGATATCCACAAAAACACAGTCATTATAGGGGTTTTTAACGCCCCACTGTGAAAAATGGATCTTCCAAAAAAGAATCAACAAGAATACTGTAACACTGAACCATGCTCTAGATCAACTGGAAACTGATCTAGATCACCTCAAAGAAACAAAATATACATTCTTTACAAATTCACATGGAATATTTTAAAAAATAGACCACATAGTAGGACGCAAGACAAGCCTCAACAAATTCAAGAAAATTGAAATGATATCAAACATCTTCTCAGATCCCAATGGCCTGAAACTAGAAAAAAAACTAAAACACATTCAAATTCATGGAGACTCAATAACACTAAATAGTGAATAGGTCTACAATGAGATCAAGGAAGAAATCAAAATGTACGTGAGAACAAATGAAAATAAACATATAACACCCAAAACCTATGGGCCACAGGGAAGGCAGTACTGATGGGGAAGTTCATAGGATTCAGGCTTGCCTAAAGAATACAGAAAAATCTCAAATAAACAACATAATCCTACATTTATAAGAATTAGAAAACAACAACAAACAAAGCCCAGAGCAGGAAGAGAAAAGGAAATTAACAAGAGCAGAGCAGAATTAAATGCTATACAGACAAAAAGAACAATTCAAAGGATCAATAAACCCAAGAGCTGATTCTTTGAAAATATAAATGAAATTGACAAATCTTTAACCAGACTCATCAAGAAAAAAAAGAGGACCCAAAAATATATAAATGAAAAATAAATGTATAATTGATATCACAGAAATACAAACAATTGTAAGAAATTACTATGAAAACCTATATGACAAGAAAGGGGACAACCTGGATGAAGTGGAAAAGTTTCTAGAAACATACAGTTTCCAAAACTGAATCAAGAAGAAGCAGAAATCCTGAACAGACTGATAAAAACTAGTGGAATTGATGCAGTAATCAAAAAACTCCAGGCACACAAAAACCCTGGACCAGATGGCTTCAGAGGTAAATTTTACCAAACATCTAAGAAAGAACCAATGCATATGCTTCTCAAAACATTTCAAAAAATTCAAGAAGAAGAAAGAATCCTAAACTCTTTTTATAAGGCCAGCAACATCCTAATTCTAAAACTAGGTAAAGACAAACCAAAGAAAAAAAACTACAGGCTAATATGTTTGATAAACATAGATGCAAAATATTGGCAATCCAGATGCAGCAATAAATTAAAAAGATCATACAGTATGATCAAGTGCGATTCATCCCAGGAATGCAAGGATGGTACAATATTTTCATATCAATAAATATAATATACCACATAAACAAAATGAAGGACAAAAACACTCAACCGTATCAATAGATGCTGGAAAAGCATTTGACAAAATTCAGCACCAATTTTTGATAAAAACACTCAGCAAAGTGGGAATAGAGGTAGCACACCTCAACAGAATAAAAGCTATATACAAGAAACCTACAGCCAACATTATACTCAACAGGCAAAAACTAAAAACTTTCCCCTTAAGATCAGGAACAAAACAAGGGTGTCCACTTTAACCACTCTTATTTAACATACTACTCAAATTTTTAGCCACAGTGATCAGACACAAAAAAGAAATAAAAGGCATCCAAATTGGAAAGAAGAAAGTAAAACTGTCATAATTCACAGGTGACAGGATAGTGTACATAAAAAACCCTATAGCTGCCACAAAAAAAACCCTACTCAAGGTAATAAGTAAATTTGGCAAGATAGAGGAATACAAAGCCAAAATTCAGAAATCGAGAGCATTTTTGTATACAAACAATGAAATCTCAGAAAGCAAAATTAGTAAGAAAATCCCATTTACTATAGCAACAAGAAAAATAAAGTACCTAGAAATAAATTTAACCAAGGAGGTAAAAGATCTGTACTTAGAAAACTGTGGAATACTGAAGAAAGAAATTAAGGAAAAGACAAATAAATGGAGGCACATTTTTGTTCATGGATTAAAGGAATTAACATCATTAAAATGTCCATACTATAAAATGTCCACCATAAAAATGTCCAAAGCAATCTATAAATTCAACACAATTCCTCTTAAAAAGCCAATGGCATATTTCACAGATCTAGAACAAATATTTCAAAAATGTATATGAAACTAAAAAAGATCCCAAATAGCCTCAGCAATATTGAGAAAGAAGCATGAAGTAGAAGGGATCACAATACCTGATATTAAACTATACTACAAGTTCACTGTAATCAAAACTGTCTTGTACCATCCTAAGAACAGACACATAGATCAATGGAACAGAATAGAGAACCCAGAAATAAAGCCATGTCTCTATGGTCAATTAATATTTGACAAAGGGGGCAGGAACATAATGGAGCAAAAATAGCCTTTGTAATAAATAGTGTTGGGAGAACTGGACTGGTATATGCAAAAAAATAAAACTAGACCACCAACTTACACTGTACACCACAATAAACTCAAAATGGATAAAAGGCTTCAATATAAGTTGGTTCCTATATTTATATTTATACTTATATAAATATAAATAAATACTTATTTATACTTATATAAATATAAATAAATTTAATATAAATTTAACTATATTTAATGATAAATATAGGGCAAGGGAAATAAAGGAAAAAATAGACAAATAGGACTACATCAACTAAAAAGCTTCTCCACAGCTAACGAAACCATCACCAAAATTAAAAGGGAATGGTCTGGCCAAGATGGAGGCATAGGTGGAAACACTGTGCCCCCTCCCACAACTAAATTTAAAGACAGCTAAGTTTTAGAAACAAAAATGCAGCCTAAACAGTGAAAATTGAACTGTACGGAAGTCCAACAACAACAAACCATTCGGCCAGACCAGTAAGAGGGGTGGAGTCGACGGCAGAGTGGGGTCAGGCTGGAAAGATCATTTGGTCTGATCAACCCAGGAGCGGAGGCAGAGGCGGTTGGTGGATCCCAGGCGTGGGGTGGCGACGGGCGGACCCAGAGAGGGCACAGGGCAGCTGGCTGACTGTGGTCACACATTCTCATGCAGATAAACCAAGCGAAGGAGCGAACAGTGGGACAGACCGCTTAGGCTAGGGCCCCAGCGATGGGAATTAGAACCTCAAAGCACCAACTGAAAAGACTTCCTCGGGGTCCAGGGGCCAGGAGAGGCTCCTGGGCTCACAGAGAGTTCGTTGGAGAGAACCAAAGGGTCCTGGAGAGTACATGGGCCCACATACCCGAGAACCAGCACCAGAGGGGCCTAATTTGCTATGGGAAGCAGCAGAGGGGACAGAAATCTGAGACAGCGGAGCAGAGTGGAGCAAAGCACCATTTTTTCCCTCTCTGGCCCCACCCCCACATACAGCGTCACAACCCACTGACTGAGTCGCCCCGCCCTGGTGAACACCTAAGGCTCCGCCCCTCATACATAACAGGTGTGAACAGACCAAACATTATGACTCAAGAACAGCTCAAAGCCCCAGAGCCTATAATTCTAAGTGACCTTTCAGACACACAGTTCAAAATACTGGTGATCAGGATGCTGACAGAATTGGTTGATTTTAGCCACAAATTAGAGGGACATATGAAGGCTAAACTGATTGAAATGAAGGGAAATACACAGGAAACCAATAGTGATGGAAAGGAAACTGGGACTCAAATCAAGGGAGTGGACCAGAAGAAAGAAAGAAACAACCAAACAGAAAAGAAGGAAGAAATGAGAATTCAAAAAAATGAGGAGAGGCTTAGGAACCTCCAGGACATCTTTAAACATTCCAACATTCGAATTATAGGGGTACCAGAAGGAGATGACGAACAGCCATGAGTGGAAAACTTATTTGAACTAATAATAAAGGAAAACTTCCCCAGTCTGGCAAAGGAAATAGACTTCCAGGAAATCCAGGAAGCTCAGAGAGTCCCAAAGAAGTTGGACCCAAGAAGGAACACACCAAGGCACATCATAATTACATTAGAAAAGACTAAAATGAAGGAGAGAATCCTAGAAGCAGCAAGAGATAAGGGGACAGTCACCTACAAAGGAGTTCCCATCAGACTGTCAGAGAATTTCTCAAAAGAGACCCTATAGGCAAGAAGGGACTGGAAAGAAGTATTCCAAGTCATGAAATGCAAAGACCTACATCCAAGATTGCTTAATCCAGCAAAGTTTTCATTTAGAATGGAAGGGCAGATAAAGTGCTTCTCAGATAAGGTCAAATTTAAGGAGTTCATCATCACCAAGCCCTTATTATATGAAATGTTAAAGGGACTTATCTAAGAAAAAGAAGATAAACAATATGAACAGTGAAAGGACAGCAAACACACAGTTATTAACAACCACACCTAAAACAAAAGCTAGATCAGGAGCGGAACCATAGAAATGGAGATCACTTGGAGGGTTAGCAACAGGGGAGTGGGAGGAGGAGAAGGGGGGAGAAGGTACAGAGAATAAGTAGCATAGACGAGAGGTAGAAAATAGACAGGGGGGAGGGCAGGAATACTATGGGAAATACAGAATTTAAAGATCTTGTGACACATGGACATAAACAAAAGGGGGAGAATGGTGGGGGAGGAGTGTGCAGAGTGGAGGGGAGTGAAGGGGGGAAATGGGACAATTGTAATGGCATAATCAATAAAATATATTTAAAAAATTAAAAGGGAATGTATAGAAAACCATATTTTCCAATGATACATCAGACAAAAATTTGATCTTCAAATTAAATAAAGAACTTGTTCTACTCAACAACAGAAAGACAAATAATTCAATTAAAAAATAGGCAAAGGACCTGAATAGACAATTCTCCAAGGAGGACATACAGAGGGGCAAAAGACATATGAAATGGTACTCAACATCACTAGCCATCAGAGAGATGCAAATTAAAACCACAATGAGGTATCACCTCACATCGGTCAGAATGACCATCATTAATAAACCAACACATAGCAAGTGCTGGTGAGGATGTGGAAAAAAGGGAACCCCAGTGCACTGTTGGTAGAAATGCAGACTGATGTAACCACTGTGGAAAACAGTATTGCCGCAGCCCGCTGCAGCAAGGGTGGTCGCGAGGTGAGGCGAGGGACTGAAAGAATGGAGAGGACCATAAGCTCTGCTGGCAAATGGCAACTTTATTCAAGGAACAGCTGTCTTATATACAAACTGTTAATGCCTAAAGCAAGACTGTAGGGAACTAGAAACAATGTTGTTTCTCAAAGTTCGTGCACTCCCTTAAGCTATCAAAAGGGCAAGAAGTTCTCATAACCATCTGGGAACATGACACCTGCGCCAGGGTTTTGTTGTGTCCTTCAAGGCTGGGAACTAGAAGGTTAGGAAAGTGTCAAGGTACCCGCTGGCTCCAGGGACCAGAAACCAAGTTCATCCACCATTCTCACAGTGGAGAACTCTGTCCTTGGTCCCCTTGTGGCCTGGCGGGCCCCCACACAGTATTACTCAAAAAAGTAAAAATGGAGCTGCCTTTTGACCCAGCAATTTCATCCACTTCTGGGAATACTCCTAATAATCCCAAATAACCAATTCAAAAGAACTTATGCAAGCCTATGTTCATAGCAGTGCTATTTACAATAGCTATGTTCTGAAAACAGCCAAATTGCCCATCAGTAAATGAGGAGATCAAGAAACTGTGGTACATCTACACAATGGAATACTACACAGTAGAAACTAAGAACTACTTTTTATGACAGCACAGATGGAGCTGGAGAATACTATGCTGAGTGAAATAAGTCAGTCAGTGAGAGACAAATACCACGTGATCTCACCTATAAGAGGAACGAACAAAATAAACTAGCAAACAAAATGCCTGTTTCTACAGGCATGGAAACATGGAATAGACTGACAGTGACCAGAGGGGAAAGGGGATGAAGATAATGGTGGAGAGAAAAGGAAGGGACTAGTCAAAGAACATGTATGAATGACCCACAGACATGGACAACACTGTTGGAATTGACTGCAGGAGCAGAGGTGGCAAGGGCAGAGGAGAAAAAAGGGTGAAAAATTGGGACAACTGTAATAGAATAACAATAAAAATTATTTTAAAAGTTTTAGTGGGGAGGAGGGAAAAGGGTGATGAAGTAGGAACAAGCGGATTCCATTTCCCCATACACATGGGAGAGAGTCATGGGTGATCTATGGAGGAAGAGCACAAACAGCCAACAGTTCCCCAGCACATATGAAAATAAGAGACCAGAAATTGTAATGGACACGTGAAAAACGGACAGTAAGGAGACAGCTGCAGGTCAGTAGGGTCTTAGGGACTGGAGCACAAACAAGAGCAGCAGTGGCCTCAGCCAGCGCCCAGTGGCCTCAGCCGGTGACCAGCGACAAGCACCTGGTGTGTCTGCCAGTGACTCTTCGGGAGCCCTGGCGCCCAGCAGGTCTATGGCAGACTCTTTGGGAGCCTTAGGCCTGCTGCAGGGTCCTTGGAAGAGAGCAGGGTCATCAGCTACCTCCCCCCCCNCCCCCCCCCCCCCCCCCCCCCCGTCTAAGCAAGGCTGGAACACACCAGGGAGAGACCTTTTGCTTGAGTTTACACAGAGGGTAATAAGGACAAAGGGCCATGTTCAACCACAAACTCTGTGGTCGCCAGCCTGGGAGAATTGAACGGCGCATTGTTAGGCTCTGACTCCAGTAGTCACCAGTCTGGCTGGGGGAGTAGGATGTGCTGAGAGGAAGGCTTTCTTGAGATATTTTTTGAAAAGTAAAATGAAGGATTCTTCTGCGACAGCCACTTGTCCTGCTCCCCACCCAGCCTGGCAGTGATCCAGAGGATGGACGGAAGCCCTGGAGTTCCCCCACAGAACTGGGAAGAAGCCTGCCAGATCCCGTGGGACCTGAACAGCCTAGCTGGTGTGTGCCCGCCCACACCCTGGCCCACAGCAAGGATCCCTGGGGAAAGTGCTCTGAAAAGAACCTAGACCCCCTTTGTGGGATGCTGGGGAGACGCACCAGGGTAGCTCTTGGGAGAGCGCTCACAGAAAGACCACAGGAATTGCCCCTTAGCACTGCTGCAGCCAGTAAAACTGGTTTAGGCAGTTTGAAACCAACAAGATATGTGGTTTTTCTTTGTTTGTCTGTTTGTTTGTTTAAGGATTCTTGTATCTTTTAAATTTTATTATTGCTTTATCTTTCAATAAAACTTTTTTCCTCTCAATACTTTTTTCCTCTCAATACTTTTTTCCTCTCATTTCTTCTTTCCTGGTTCATTCCTTCTTCCTTTCTTTCCAAACTTATCGCTTTTTCCTCCCTTCTCCTGCCTTTTTTGTTGTTGTTGTTTTGTTTTGTTTTTTCTTTTACCCATAAGTGATGCAAACAATTTAGAACTGCGAAAAGACCAGAGTTGGACCCCAAGAGGGGGCATCCCAAGAGTACAGACAGAGAGACAAATTTCACTTTGCATAGCAGAGAAGCCACAAGTTGCTGCATATTTGTATTAGTATTATTTTTAAATTATTTTCACTTCCTTTATATTTAAATAGTATCTTTGTATTACTCCTCTTTCTGTATAGGCTTCTTTGCTTTGGCTGGTAATATTTATCATTTGACAGGTTTCCCCTGTTCTCTCCTCCACAGTGTATTGCTAATTTTCTATACTTCACACCACTTGTTTTTGTTTAGCACACTACCCAAAGCTCTATACCCCCATTCATGCTATCCTGATCACATAGAGTCTGTCATATGATTCTTGCTCTAATAGTATTGTAAATAATAGCTGTTCTATACAACTATAAATACTTCAAAACATATCTCTTGGATCTTAGTGCCCTTTACAGGTTCCTGAATTCTACTACCGAAGTGATTAACTCTATTTGCTCGCACACTACACCTATTGACTATCCTTTACCTTCACCTTACCTCAGAATCTGACAGCCCACAACCTCACTGCTTTCTAGATCCAACTCACAAGCCTTCTCTCCCCAACAAGAGACTTATCTTTTGTCCATCCTCTCTTAAAAGTGACAAGTTGGGTTGAAGATTATGGTTAACACTATATACAGCCTAAAGATCTTCTATATATCTTCTCTACTGGCTGTGACAGTAAATATCATAAAATACTCTCCCACTGTCATAAACCATTTTGCCTCCCCCTCCAAATAATCACACACACACAAAGAAAGGAGTAGGTGGAAGCGGAGAACACCAGGATACCTGAAGAAGACAGCACCACTGAATCTCACAGGGATTCTACCACAGAAGTTCACACCATAAATCCAGGGAGTCAGAACAGATCAATTTAAGAAGTTGAGGCTAACAAGAAGAGTCTCACAAACAATGGGAAGACAAAGAAACAATCCCCATATGAAAGAAAAGGAGGAAGCCTCAGAAAGAACATTAGATGAAATAGAGGCAAGTCAACTATCACATATTGAATTCAAAGTAATGGTTATCAGGAAGTTAAAAGACCTCACAATGAGCTACCAGAAACTACAGGGGAGCTACCATGAACTCTCTGCAAACAATATCAAAATGAAAAGGAAATAGAAACTATCAGCAAGGGCCAAGAGGAAATGAAGAATACAATTTCGGAGGTGAAGAATACAATTTCAGAACTGAAGAACACAGTGGAAGGAATCAAAAACAGAATTGATGAAGCAGAAGATCGGATCAGCGAGCTGGAGGACAAAGTAGAAGAAAACTCCCAGAAAGAGCAAGAAAAAGAAAAGAGGCTCAGGAAGAATGAAGAGGGATTAAGAGAAATGAAGACAATATGAAAAGTAATAATATCAGAATAATAGGGATGACAGAAGGAGAAGAAGAACAAGGGATAGAAAACCCATTTGAAAAATTAGGAAACCTTCCCTAATTTGATGAGAGAAAAAGTCACACAAATCCAGGAATCACAGAGTCCCAATCAAGAGGAACACAAAGAGGCCCACTACAAGACACATCATCATTAAAATGGCAAAATTCCAAGACAAAGAGAGAATCTTAAAGGTAGCAAGGGGGGAAAAGGAAGTAACATACAAGGGAGCCCCAATAAGGTTAGCTGCGGACTTCCGAATGGAAACACTCCAAGCAAGAAGAGAATGGCAAGAAATATCCCAGGTAATGAGAACCAGAAGCCTGCAACCAAGGCTACTTTACCCAGCAAGGCACTCAATCAAGATAGAAGGCCAAATAAAGAGCTTACAAGACAAAAGAAGTCTAAAAGAATATGCCTCCACCAAACCAGATCTGCAAGAGATGCTAAAAATTAAGTATTTTAAGGAAAGGAAGGAAAAGAGAGAGAGATGGAGAGGAACACACGTACAAAAATGGCAATGAATAAATACCTATCTATAATAACATTAAATGCAAATGGATTAAATGCTCCAATCAAAAAACATAGATAGCAGAATGGATAAGAAAGCATGAGCCACATATAGGCTGCCTAGAAGAGACACACCTCAGGACAAAAGACATACACAGACTAAAAGTGAAGGGCTGAAAACAAATTTTCCAAGCAAACGAACAAGAAAAAAAAAAAGCTGGGGTAGCAATACTCATATCAGACAAAATAGACTTCAAAAAAAGAGCCATAAAGAGAGACCCAAAGGTCATTTCATAATACTCAAGGGAAGAATTTACCAAGAAAACATTAACATTGTAAATATATATGCACCCAAAATAGGAGCACCCAAATATATAAAGAAAATCTTAGATGACTTAAAGAAAGATATTGACAGCAACACAATTATAGTTGGAGATTTTAACACCCCACTGTCAAAAATGGACAGATCTTCCAAACAAAATATCAACAAAGATATTGTGGCATTGAACAACATCATAGATGAAATGAACTTAACTGATATATATATAGAGCCCTTCATCTCAAGGAAGGTAAATACACATTCTTTTCAAATGTACATGGAACATTTTCAAAGATAAACCACATGATAAGACACAAAACGAGCCTCAACAAATTTAAGAAAATTGAAATCATACCAAGCATTTTCTCAGACCACAAGGGACTGAAACTGGAAACCAAACCCAAAGGAAAACACTTGAAACACTCAAAATCATGGAGATTGAATGCCATGCTATTAAACAATGAATGGGTCAAGAATGAAATTAGGGCAGAAATCAGAAAGTTTCTGGAAACAAATGAAAATGAACTCATAACAACCCCAAACTTATGGGACACAGCGAAGACAGTCCTGAGAGGGAAGTTCATAGCAATACACACCTACCTAAAAAATATAGAAACATTTCAAACAAACAACCTAATCCTACAGCTACAAGAACTCAGGGAACAACAACAAAGACAGCCCAGAAAAAGTAGAAGGAAGGAAATAACCAAGATCAAAGCAGAATTAAATGACATAGAGACTAAAAGCACAATCCTAAACATCAATGAATCCAGGAGCTGATTTTTGAAAAGATAAACAAAATCAACAAGCCATTAAGTAGGCTCATCAAGAAAAGAAGAGAGTGGACCCAAATAAACACAATCAGAAAGGAAGAGGAGAGATTACAACTGACACCACAGAAATACAAAGGACTGTAAGAAATTACTATGAAGAACTGTATGCCAAGAAATTTGAAAACCTGGATGAAATGGACAAATTTCTAGAAAAATATAATCTTCCAAAACTCAATGAAGAAGAAGCAGAAAGCCTGAACAGACCAATAACAGCAGATGAAATTGAAGCAGTAATCAAAAAACTCCTGTCACACAAAAGCCCTGGACCAGATGGTTTCACAGGAGAATTCTACAAAGCATTTAAGGAAGAGCTAACTCCTATTTTTCACAGGCTATTCCAAAAAATCCAAAATGATGGAAGACTCCCAAACTCTTTTTATGAAGCCGGCATCATCCTAATTCCAAAACCAGATAAAGACCCAGCAAAGAAAGAAAATTTCAGGCCAATGTTGCTGATGAACATAGACGCTGAAATCCTCAACAATATATTGGCAAATCGCATCCAACAATACATTAAAAAGACCATACACCATGACCAAGTGGGATTCATCCCAGGGATGCAAGGATAGTTCAATATTTGGAAATCAGTAAATGTAATACATCACATAAACAAAAGCAAAGACAAAAATCACATGATCATATCAATAAATAGGAAAAAAGTATTTAGTAAAGTACAGCACCCATTTATGATAAAGATACTCAGCAACGTGGGAATAGAGAGAGCATTCCTCAACATAATTAATATATGAGAGACCTACAGCCAACATCATATTCAATGGGCAAAAACTAAAAGCTCTTCCACTAAGATCAGGAACAAGACAAGGTTGTCCACTTTCACCGCTTCTGCTCAATATAGTATTTGAAGTTTTAGCTACAGTGGTCAGACATGAAAGGGAAATAAGAGGCATCCAAATTGGAAAGGAGGAAACAAAATTGTCATTGTTTGCAGATGACATGATAGTGTACATGGAAAATCCTATAGACTCTACCCCAAAACTGCTTGACCTAATAAATGAATTTGGCAAAACAGAGGGATACAAAGTCAATATCCAGAAATCAAAGGCATTTTTGTATACCAACAATGAAACAGCAGAAGCAGAAATCAAGAAAAAAAATTCCATTTGATATAGCAAAAAAAAATAATAATAAAACAAAATATATGGGAATAAACCTAACCAAGGAGGTAAAAGACCTGTATGCAGAAAACTACACAACACTGAAGAAAGAAATCAAGGAAGACACAAACAAATGGAAAAATATCCCATTTTCATGGATTGGAAGAATTAATATCATCAAAATGTCCATACTACCCAAAGCAATTTACAGATTCAATGCAATACCTATTAAAGTACCAATGACATACTTCATAGACATGGAACAAATGCTTCAAAAATTTATATGGAACCATAAACGACCCCAAATAGCAGTTGCAATTTTGAGAAAGAAGAACAAAGTTGGAGGGATCACAATACCTGATACCAAACTGTATTACAAGGCCACTGTAATCAAAACAGCCTGGTACTGGCATAAAAACAGGCACATAGACCAATGGAATAGAACAAAGAGCCCAGAAATAAACCCAAATCTCTACAGTCAATTAATATTCGACAAAGGGGGCAGTAACATAAAATGGAGTAAAGATAGCCTCTTCAACAAATGGTGTTGGGAGAACTGGACAGCCACATGCAAAAAAATGAAACTCAAGCACCAACTTACACCATACACCAAAATAAATTCAAGGTGGATAAATGACTTAAGTATAAGCTGTGACACCATTAAAGTCCTGGAGGAGAACATTGGCAAGAAAATCTCAGATATTCCACACAGCATTATTTTTACTGATACGTCCCCTAGAACAAGGGACATAACGGAAAGAATAAACAAATGGGATCTCATCAAAATTAAAAGCTTCTGCATGGCTAAAAAAAGAGAACCAACTGTTTGGTAAAACATATTTTGCAATGATACCTCAGACAAAGGTTTAATTTCCAAGACATACAAAGAACTCACGCGCCCCCACTCTAAGAAGACAAGCAACCAACCCAATTAAAAAGTGGGCAAAGGACCTGAACAGACACTTCTGCAAGGAGGACATACAGAGGATGCAGAGACACGTGAAAAGATGCTCAATATCGCTAGTATCAAAGAGATGCAAATTAAAACCACAGTGAGATACCACTTTACACTGGTCAGAATTGCCATCATAAACAAAGCAACAAACAACAAATGTTGGAGAGGTTGTGGGGAAAGGGGACCCGAGTTCAGTGTTGGTGAGATTGCAGACTGGTACAACCATTATGGAAAACAGTATGGAATTTTCTTAGAAAAAGAAAAATGAATATGCCTTTTGACCCAGCAATTCCACTGTTAGGAGTATATGGTAATAACCCTGAAACACCAATCCAAAAGAACCTATGTACCCCAATGTTCATAGCAGCACAATTTACAATAGCCAAGAGTTGGAAGCAACCTAGGTGCTCATCAGTAAATGAATGGATCCAAAAACTATGGTACATTTACACAATGGATTTCTATGCAGCAGAAAGAAAGAAGGAGTTCCTACCCTTTGCAACAGCATGGATGGAACTGGAGAGCATTATGCTGAGTTAAATAAGCCAGGCAGTGAAAGACAAATACCATATGATCTCACTGTTAACAGGAAGCTAAACAACAAAACAAACAAACAAGCAAAATATAACCAAAGACACTGAAATACAGAACAGTCTGACAGGGACCAGAGGGGAGAGGGGATAGAATTTCAGGGTAAAAGGGGAAGGATTCACAGGAACAATTATAAAGGACACATGGACAAAAACTAAGGGGGGTGGCAATGAGAAAGAGGTGGGGACCACTAGGGGGTGGGTGGGCTGGGATGGGAGTAAAAGGCAGAAAACTGTACTTGAACAATAATTAAATAAAAATAAATAAAAATAATAAAAAAGTTTTAGTGGGATAGTCAGTGATATTTCTTTACACACTGCCTATGTGTGCTTTTGCATTAACTAAAGTGGCAGAGTTAAGCATGTGCAAGACAGACTACATGACCCACACAGCCTAAAATACTTAATGTTCAATCCTTTATAGAAAAAGTTTGTTAACATATGCTTCAAGCCATTCGTCTACTCAACATACCTTCCAGATTTTATGACCATATTATTTTTTCTGCTTATAAGTAAATAAGTATAAACTTTTTAGCCTTGTATAAATAGTCCTTTATGATCTAGTTCCAGTCTACTACTTTGCCTTCTTTTCCTCTTTTCAATTCTAATAGTCACATGATAGAACATAGAAAAATTCTCACCATGACCAAAAAGTATCAAACACATTTATCAATACTCATTCAACAGTTCCTTCTGCCTAGAATTCTCTTTCTTTCTTCTTAATCTGAAAACATGTAGTCATTGTCAAAAACCCAATTTACTTTCATTGAGGTAAATTTTACACACAATAAAATTAACAGATTTTAACAGTACAATTTAATTAAGTTTTACAAATATACACACTGTTACCAACATCCAAATAAAAAATAGAATATTTCACATCAGTGCAGAAAGTCCCTTCTTGCCCCATTCACCAAACTCTCCCACAGGCAACCACTGTTCTCATCACTTTTCTTTGCTGTCTAGTATTTCGGTGTATAACTTAACTGCTATATGTGTAATCACTCTCTTGTTGATAGCCATTTGCATTATTTCTAGTTGGGAGCTATTATGAGTGAACATTCATATGTTCATAATAGTATGAACATTCTTTGAATGTCTTTTTGGGGATATAGGTTTTTCTCTCAGTTCTTAGGAATTTCTGACTCATCACCTATGTGTGTTTAACTTTATAAAGAACTGCCAAGTGGTTTTCCACAGTAGCTATATCATTTTACACCATGACCAGCAGTGTATGATTCAGTTGCTCTTCATCCTTGCCAAATATCAAATATATTTGATATTTTCAGTCTCAATGGGAATGAATTGTATCTCATTGTGATTTTAATTTCCATTTCTCTAATGACTAGTGAACTTTAGCACTTTTTCTTGAGTTTACTGGCTATTTGTATGTATTCTTTTGTGTTTAGTCTGTTCATGTTTTTTCCCCACTTTTTTAGTTGGTTGTTCTTCATATTGTTGATCTAAAAGATTCTTTCTATATTCTAGATCAAGTCCTGAAAACATTTTTCCTGAAAACATATGTCCTGCAAACATTTTTCTCAGATTGTGGCTTCCCTTTTCATTTTCTTCACAGTGTCATCTTATGAGCAAACATTTTTAAAAGTTTTTATTTTTCCATTGATCTATTTGTCTCTACTTGCACCAATACCATACTGTTTTAATTACTGTAGCTTTATACTTTTTGTTCTTTTTTAAGACTGTTTTGCCTATTCTAGGTCCCTTGCTTTTTTATAAACATATTAGAATCATGTTATCAATTTCTAAAAAAAAAAACAATAAAAAGCCTGGTAGATTTTTACTGGTATTACATTGGATCTATAAATCAATTTGAGGATAATTAACACATTAGTAAAATTGAAACTTCCAATCTAAAAATATGGTATATTTCTGTATTCAGTTACATCTTCATTAGTGTCTCTATAATGCTACTTTCATTCTAATTATGGAGTATAAATTATAATTCAATGCATTTTATATTTTTGTTGTTACTAGCATATAGAAATACATTGTTATATTGACCTTATATCATACGACGGCTAAATTTATTAGTTCTAACAGTTATTTTGTAGATTCTTTAGGATTTCCTAAACAATTATGTCAGACTTAGTTTTAAAGTCATCTTTTAAACCTTTCTTAACTCTCTCAGACAGAATTTGTTACCCACCTGTGAAATCCCACAGGTTTTGCTCTCCTATCAGTGCCTCCCTTAGAGCCCTCATTATCTATGTTGTAATCACCTGTTTACCTGCTGCGCTCTCAGGGAGAAAATGTCATTTTTTTCATTTTGTGTTTCCACTTCCTGGGGCATAAAGCATATTTGTGTGAGGAATAAATGAATGAATGAACATATATTCTGAGATTTCTGGGATTACTCATTTCAAATAAATATTCCAAATACTTTGTTTCCTGCCCTATAGTACACATGCTATGTATCTCACTTTAAAAATGAACAGTGGACCACAGAGCTGGGTGCTCTGCCCAATAAAAGCACAGAAGTAAAGGTGACTAGAAGGTAGAAAGTCGGAATGCTTCACATTCTGTATATTGTTAAGATGACTTAATGCTGTTACATGTATGGGTCTCCTACCCAAATATCACACCTCTTCTTCCTTCCATCCTCAGAAATAGCTAGAACAACAACCATATATTCTAAACAGAAGGTAGGACCCCCTTAAGGGGATAAAGTGCCAAATCAGGAGAGGCAGCATAGGTAAAGTAAAAGAACCCTCGGCTTTACCAATACAGGACTGAATTTCTCATATCTAACACCTGGGTTTGGGACAAGGCACTCTTAAGGACTGAAGTTCTCCTTATGCTTGTGGCTTGGGCAGAAAAATCTTACATGTTGCTAAGTCTTACATCTTGTTTATTATTCAGTACTATTTATCCTCCCATCATTGCATGGTCAACAAATTAACTCATTATTTATTAAATGTTCTATGTAGTCCTACAATTAAGACACTTTTTCTTAGTAAGCATGTACTCGCTACCGACAAGGCAAATCAGTGACAATTTGTGCCCTTTTAGGACATAAAAGCACTAGTTGGTATAATAAATTCTTTCTATTTCCATCCACCTTCCCTCCTTGCAGCAGGCCAAAAGAGGTGAGTGTGAAGTTAATAACAAGTCTGGACATGAGTTTTCACATGTTCTTCTCATTTCTTCATTTTCCTAAACACAAGATTTATACCTTCTGAGAGTTTTACCAGGATCCTTGTGCCCTATATTTAGCAAGCTGTTATTCATTAAGTATTTGATGGGAAGAGAAAAGAAAAATGCCAATACTCTGTATCTGGGGAAGATCCTCAGCCAACCTTTTAAAGTTGTCAAGCCTGCTTACAAAGACTGAAGTTCTGGTCCAACATCTCCAGGTTTAATCCATTTATAGCAACTGGATAGCCAATTCTAGAGTCACATATTTGAAGGCCCAGTTCTAAAACTCTTCCTGAGAACCTGAAGTTAGGGTTCCTAACTAGAGTTTTCCAATCTGTCATCCCATAACCAATTTAGAAAGTAGTAATTAGTATTCTTTCAATTAAAAAATGGAGCAGATAAAGATAAATTATATTTCGTGAAGCTTTTGTTGTATTCTGTGGGTGTGCCTGCGTTTCTATACTGGGTCATATATAAAATGTATACAACTGTGGGTCACAGGCAAAAGGCTCACAAGCCTCTGCCATAGCCCTCAGTTTATTTTTATTTAAAAGTAAAACAGCATTCTCCACTTAAGGGTCAGGAACATGAAAATTAAGATAAAGGAATTAATTTTTTACAAAGGAATAGACTGGGGAGGTTAACTTTGCATTTTTCATTGTTACTAGGAGAGCTAGAGATAGGTAAACTGAAATCACAGAGAAAGCCACAATTAGCTTATCTCCCTGATAAGTTTCAGAAACCTCCCTCAACAAATCCACCTTTTCATACCTTCTTTGGTGAACCAGACTAAAAAACGAATTATCTTTTTATTTCCTGATTATGTCTTTCTCCTCTGAATTGCATTAGATCCAAGCAATGCAGAAAATATATTTTAGGGGTATATTTTTAGCACCTATGGTATTCAGGGGTCGGACATTCAAATATTGGCTCTGTCACTTACAAACTGTATAACCCAGCACAAGATACTAACTTCTCTATGCCTGTTTCCACTGTAAAATAGGGGTAGCTGTGTTGTGAAGATTAAATGAGAATAAACATGAAAAGTGCCTGCAGCAGTAAGCACACTTACCCAGGCTGGCACTGCCCTGCTGGCCAGGAGACACAGCGTCTGATGGAGTTGCATTCCGTTTGGGAAATAGGAAGATGTTCTCCTACTAAACATAGATTGGGCTGCATGATGGTATCATGGGAGAAATACAGCCTTCAGAGTCTAGACTTGGGCTCAAACGCTTGTCAAATCTATTTACTCACTGAGTTATCTTGAGTGATTTAATTAACATCTGAACCCATTTCCCCTTCTTTAAAATAAATAGCTAATACTTGGAACGGAGATAAAGATAACGCTTATAAAGCATTATCTGGAATGGACTGACTCCTGTAAATTTTTCCCTTTCCCCTTATAACAACTTCACGGGGGTGGGGGTGGGCGGGGGGAACGGTGATCCTAGTTCCAGGGTCCCTTACTGTGCATTTTGGAAGTCCTCAGTGATTACTTCAAAGTCAGGGTATTCCCCTCTGGCCACCACTAAGAATACACCACAGGCAAATGTTGCTTGCAACAGCAAAGTATCCCTGTGCAATCAACTATAACACAGATCTGTAGAACAAATTGTCATTCCCACAAGAATTGTATTATTATCACTGGAATAATTTTTCTTTATAAAATCATTTAAAATATTAGAAATAATTTTAGAAAGCCATAATTCACCTTATTAAGACTATTTTTTGTTCTTTGCTATTACTTTGTAGTCTATTCACATGCAGAAATTGCATCTCATAGTTTTTCTCAAGGACTAAACTATTTATTCTTTTTAAGATTTTATTTATTTATATTTAGAGAGAGGGGAAGGGAAGGAGAATAAAAAGGAGAGGAAAATCAACGTGTGGTTGCCTCTCAAGTGCCCCTACTGGGGACCTGGTCAGCAACCCAGGCATGTGCCCTGACTGACAATGAAACCAGCAAGCCTTTGGTTCACAGACTGCCACTCAATCCACTGAGCCACACCAGCTAGGGCAAGTACTAAACCATTTATATTCTACTTTTTAAAGTGACATTATCCTATAAAACAGCTTCCAAATGTATCACCTTGTAAAAGTTTTATGATATTGAGTACAAGTATTATCTTCAGATTTATGCTACAAAAGGGCTCTTAATGAAAAATATTTTTTCACTTTTCTCTTTACTAGATTATATTCTTTGGAAAAATTACAATGGCTTTGATGTTTTGTATTCCTCGTATATACGCCAATAAAATGAAAGTGGACCTTTGTTAACAAAGAGTAGATTCCTCATCTCCTGCAGCCAGGAATTTGATCTGGAGGCTGATTTCAGACTTGGAGAAATTTGGGCACAAATACACCCAACTAGATCTGCCCTTAGAATCCAGTCCGGCAAAACACTTGCCTCATTTTAAAGTGGGCAGGAAAAGCAATATGCATATTTCAGCAGTGGAATCCCATGACACATCACACGGTTGTTCAAGAGGTAAAAACCACCCTGGACTTGCTGGAAGTCTGGAGCAGAACTGAGGGAATGGGGGAGGGAACACAGGAAGAGAATAGGACAAGTAATCTGTTACACATACATTGTGTGCAGCAAGAGCAAACGGAAAGGGAGCTCAGTGTGCTTGAAGAGGTAGGATGTAAATCTGTCCCTCTAAATGGGTATTATGTCCTATCAAAGTCTATTGTTTCATGGAGCACAAGCCTAACAATATCCCATTGTGGCAAATGCAAAGGCCAGTTGGTTAAATCCCAGTTTTCCAGGTCACCTCCCTCATTTTCAGTCTCCAGGACTATACCCCTGAGGATGGTTCTGCTCTCCCTACCTGGCTGCCCTGATGGCTGAGTAAGTAAAGATGGTCTAGTTTGAGGACACTAAAAATCTTCCAACGTTGGTCTGATTTTTATTAAGTGTAACGACTGTAGCATGTCTTTCCAGAGAGATGCTATGGGAAAAGCTATCTCTGAAATTGCCAACCCCAAGCCTACTGCAAATCTGCAAAGGCACCTTTGCAACTATAAGGATGTTTCACACAGAAGGAAGATGCTCCTAAGGGTTTTATATAAATCAGTGGATGGTTTGATATTTTCATTTTAAAGGGAACTTAAAGGCCAGCTTTAATCGCAAGAGATGGTTTGCTTGAAATAAACCAGGAGTGAGTATGAATACTAAGTAGATTTTTAAATTCCTTGGCTATACCAAAAATATGGCTACCAAATGTCCTTCCTGCATGCAGATTTCTCAGACACGTAGCATCTTTGTTTTGCCATAAGAACTGAATAACCAGCCAACTGGGAGTGGTTGACAAAGAGGCATTGGGATGATGGAAAACTACCTGGAAGTCATCTACTTCATATTCAATGTCTCCTAGATGAAGAGGGTGATAATTTCTAATGAAGAGGCTTTACATTACCTTTTTATGGTTTCTATGGGGCAGCATACAAATGAAAACCCAAATGTTTCAAAGAAGGGAAAATGTTGTTGTTGCCAGTGTGTTCTGTGGTCATGTTCTTTGCCTTTTCCTTCCTGTCTGGGTCAGAGGATTTTGGTACAGATTGACCTTGGTACAAGACTCCAAGATAAGCATGCCTGCTGAGCATGGGAGCACACACACAGAAGAAGAGGCTGGGTCTTGGGTCTCTTAATCTGATTCCTTTGAAAATGGATGAGTTGCAGAGTTTAAAATGTATTCCTGCATCTGATCTGGCCAAGGAGCCTTTGAAATGTAGTTGGAAGAAAAGCATCCCAGCTCTGATGCTGCCCTTCCCTCGGTGACTGTGGGCTAACTGCTCAACTTCTCTGTTGGGTCCCTTCCGCTATCTATAATATGGGGTGACGACAGTTCTTTCTTCCTCCTTAGGATGCTACTGAGGAACCAAGAGCTCCAGTGTTGGTGACAGTGCTACATAAAAGTAAGTTATTTGTATTAGCAAACATTTAGGGAATAATGGTACTTGAGCTTGCACTCATGGCATACTTCTTTCAGGAGCCCACAGTAACAGGTGAACCTCTTCTTAGCACATTCTTTCCTTTTTACACTGACTAGTTGAAAACTGCTTTTCCTACTTACAAAGGTTGTATTTCATTTTGTCCTCCACAGGATTTGGGGTGTTGGGGTACCCACTGATAACTTTCAGGCCCAGCAGGAAGTCCATTAGGTCTAAGCTCTGTGGAAAAGGTGGAAATAGGCTAAGGGCAATAGGGGACTTATTGGAAAACAAACCAGAATATACATTTCTTTGGATAAACAAGACAGGTAACATTTTCTAAATCATCTTGTGATTTTAACGTAAAGTGTCTGCTTTTTCTGTGTTATGTATTCTTAAAATTCCATGTTATGTATTCTTTCTATGTTATGCATTCGTAAAATTCTTTGGGTCCAAGTTTTTTAGATCTATACTCAATCCCTGATTTACTAAAGCTTTATCCTTTCTTCTATCTGATTGTAGAAGAATACAGTGCTCTCTAGGTAAGCACTGTATTCTCTTCACCAGCCTCAGTGAATACTTAGGAGGTATGGGTGACTGAATGTCACATGGAAACTTTGTCATAATATAATAATAAAATAGTAAGTTATTCCAATCCTTTTGTGTGACTTATTCATGCTCTGTTTCTCTATCTGTGAAATGGGGCATTTGGATAAAAATGACACAATCTGGTTCAAAAATGGAGTAAACAGTGTTCTTTTACTAAAGGGATTTTCTCTTCTGCTCCTGCCCCCACCCACCTTTTCTTCCTCCTCCAGAACTTAAGTAAATAATCAACCCATTTTCAGGGGCTGAATTTGGTGGGGGTTGAGGGGAGGAGGCTTATGGATTCCTCTGGTTCACTCCACCCTCACCCACCTTTCCCAATGGGAAATCTCAAGAATTTTCTGAGCAGTTCAGCAACCATGTGGGGAATGACTCATAAAACAAAATCTGTACCAGGCTCAGGGAAGACAAAATAAGTGAGTGCCTGTCTTTTAAGGGTCTTTCCATCTTAGTGGAGGAGAGGGTCTGAAAACAGAACTGTAATATAATGAGGTCAATACTCTGCAAAGCACATGCTCAGGAGAAGCATAGACAGGGCACTAGAGAATGAACCTGTAGCCAGTCAATTGGGTGCTGCATCAGTACACAGCTCTCCCATCAGATTTGTGGGCTCCATGGCTAGGTTACACCAAATGGAGTAAACCGTAAAGTGTTGGAACTCTAAGGGCTATTGAGCTACTTTCTAAACATTCTAATATAATTAGATTTCATTCTGTTTGAGGTGAGAGACCAGTGGCCAGAGATCCAGGTCTCCATTAACCTTCACACAATGGGGCTGATAAAGCCTTCTTTAAACAATGTCTTGGTGATCACTTTATCAGATGTAATTACATTTTGTAATCTTACAGTGACTTTCTTACAGGTACCAAGGGACTCAGGTTAAGGATCTTCCTAAAGGTTATCTGTTTAGATTTTGCCCAGTTTAAGGTGACAGGTCTAAGCTTTATTAAGCATTGTCCTAGCTCTACGGGTGGTGTCACAGCAAAGCAATGCCCTAAACCTGAACAGACCGACCCCCAGTGTTGTGGCCATCTAATCAACCCCTATCTCTGAACAATGTCATCAGTACACCACCCATGCCCCTCCCTTCTGCTTGTCGAGTCTGAGGCTGATTCAACCTCAAAGGCATTTGGTGAAATTCCAACTGAGTAGGTGCCTGGTTTGTTCAGTGAGATCACCTGAGCTATAATCACCTCACAGGTGAGGTTTGTATTACACATGAAGCTCATGGTTTCTAGACCCAAAGATTTCGCATAATAGGAAGCTGCATTAAAACCTACCCTGATTTGAGATTGTGTTAAAACCTCAGGTAGATGTGTCACCCAGTTGAGTTATATGCTTGTCCTCATCCAGCACTTCTTGTTTGTGAATTAAAGAGAGAGAGAAAAAAAAAAAAACATGGGGTGGGTGAGTGGAGGAGGGAATATATGCATGTATGGCGGGGGGAGGTGAGTGGAGGAGGGAATATATATGTTTGTGTGGGGGGGTGAGTGGAGGAGGGAATATGTGTGTGTGTGTATTCATCATTAACTTTAAATATCTTAAAGTTATCCAATACTTTCTTTTGGCAAATTGCTTTCTTCTTGTGGAAATAGCTTCCTATCCATCTCTGATCATGCTCCTTGCTTAGTCCTGGTTTAATGATAAACCCCTTTACCCTCTCAGTAAACAGACATCACTGTCCACCACACCTAAGGCTATAAGGTAAAAATGAAAACAAAACAAAACAAAAAACCCTCAACATTTCTCTTTTTAAGTAAGAACCTTGAATATCTGCTTAAATTAAAAAAAGAAAAACCTTTCAGGTCCATTCTTTGGAAAGAGCTGCACAGTACTTTCATTTCTAATGCATTGGTTCCTATCCTTTCACTGTCAGGGCTCATCTGTAACCTTTGCCTGTTACACACAAGTTCTTCAGGGGGTAGATGTTAAACTGTGGTAAGGCAAAGTTGTCCTTGTGAAAAATTTCTCCTACATTTTTGTTTACAACCTGTCCATTTAGAAGTGATAAATGTTTCTGATATCCAGTTAATTTAGGCACTGTAAGACAGAACTGGTGAGAAGGAATAAATTAGCACCTGGTCTGGTGTGATCACAGAAGTCATGCCCAATGCAGTTTGGACACCTGGTGTCCTGGGGGAACATAGTTAGTTACCCAAAAAGATCATCACAGCTCTGCCACTGAACCAGCTCTGTGACCAAGAGTCACTGAGCTTCTATGCAGTTTGCAATTTACATTTTCATGAGGGAATGGGACCTATGAAGTCACTGCTAGGCCTAAAATGCACAGCCTAAGAACTATGTTGGTCAAGCACAGATAGTCCATTGTAACAGCAGGACTTAAACTGGACAAGCAGACTTTCTCTCTTCTACCATCTTTAACTTATGGGAACTATTAACATAATTTATTTTTTAAATGGTGCTATTAATACCAAGATGACAACTCTGCCAGAAAGGAAAAAATCCTAACCACTTTTTAAAAATTACTTTTATTAAGTTAATATTTATTATCAAGTGCCAGGTATGCTCTTTAAAAGGAGTCACTGGGTTAAATCTCACTCCAACCTTTGGGGTTGGTGGCATTATCTTCACCATTGTTGAGAGGAGGAAACTGAGGTACAAAGAGGTGAGGAATATTCTCAGGGTCATACACTAGTAAATAGTGAAGCTAGGATTAAAATGAATCCAGACTACATGTTCCTTACTATTACTCATGCTATCTAAAATTTACAGTGATTTGAATTGCAATTCATCTGAGAACACCAGGGTTTGCACAGAATAATCAGTGTGTTTTACGGGACTGGGACTGACCTAAAATCCTTTACTTTCATGAACTTGAGTTATTGTTAAAATATCCCTTATAATCCTCTAAGGTAAAATCTGTAAGTTCTTGCATGAATCAGAAGAAGAAATGTCCAAGATACTTGTGGGAGAAGGAAGAGTATGAAATATAATTAGGTAGTTGAAGAAAATGATCAGTTTCAAGCGGTTTTGATCAACTGAATTATTCTCTATTTATTCTACAAACAGAATGGGGTGATCAAAGACAATTTGTGTTCCTATCTTAGGGGAGTGGTCATTGTGATTAGTAGTTTCTGAAGATATTTTAACAACCCCACCCTGCCTCTATTCCTCTCACCACCAGTTAAGTAATCAGTCCTAGAGGCCTGAGGACCCCGCCTCTCTGTGATATGTTGAGGTGGGAGAAAGGTGCATGTAAGCAAGCAAACTATGCAAAGAATTTGTAGAGGACACTGAAGTTCATGAATGGAATGGCCTCCAAGGTCTCCCAAATATCTCATTTCCAATCTTCTTTTGTATTAAAGAACATGGTCTGAAACCACAGCCAGCCAGAATTAAAAGACAAAGCCCATTTTCCACAAGGGAGGGCCCTTCTCCATGGAACGCCCTTCCTCTCATATTCTTACAAAATCATGATTGGCTGACCCTCTAAATGTGGAATCTCCTGTTGACCACCCTGCCCATCAGCTAACACTGAACTCCCCCATAGCCTCCTCTTGTAAGTAAGCTGTGGACAGGTAGCCAAAGAAAGTGGGTGGGACAGGGCATTCAGGCCAAGGCAGCAGCCTGTGTAAAGGCCAGGAGAGGAGAAAACACTTATTCAGCTCACAAACACTGAGCAAAGGTTCTTCAACATGGCTGGTTACTGGAATCACCTGGAGAGCTTAGGAAAGTCTTCAAGTTCATGTTGCACCCCAAATTAATGAACAGGTTCTCTGGGGCCAAGATACAGAGATCTGTGATCTCAATGCAGCCATGTTTGAGGCCTCATGGCCTGGATTGCAGAGAATGAGCCCAAAGAAAAGCCAGGGTTGAGTATGAGAGCTGGCATTGAAAAGTATATGGAGGAGATAATGGGGCCTTCAACAAATTTTCTGTTTTTTTTTTTTA
Organism: Sturnira hondurensis; assembly: GCF_014824575.4. Taxonomy (NCBI): domain Eukaryota; kingdom Metazoa; phylum Chordata; class Mammalia; order Chiroptera; family Phyllostomidae; genus Sturnira; species Sturnira hondurensis. The sequence continues at coordinate 720,591 of NW_028094889.1, read as the reverse complement.
ATTGAATTTTTGGATGGTACTGGTTATCAAAATTATACTGGTTTTAGGTACACAATTTCGCAACACATTATCTGTACACTGAACTATATGTTTAGCACCCCAAGTCCTCCTATATCCCCCCCCAATGCTTCAGACCCCTCCCCACGACCCCTACCCCCAGAATTCACCACACTGTTGTCTGTGTCCATGGGTGGGGTGGGGGTGAATGAATTGAGAGAAAAAAAAAAGAGAGAACACTCATGGAATTCTCTCTCTTGTTTTTTTATTATGAGAAGATCATGACCAGACGCTGCAGGTGAATAAGAAATGGGAAGGCAAGAGTGAAGCAGGAAAGGCAGCGAAGAGGGTGCTGTGAAAGCAAGATAGGGGATGGTAGTGACTGGCCAGGGCTAATTCCAGATACAGTCAGCATCCAGCACTCATAGAAGGTGGGGTTGAGATAGTAGAGAAAGTGATATGGGAAAAGTCAGGGAATGGGGACAGCCACACGACCAAAGGAGATGAAGAATGAAGAGTGGGTGATGACTATCCAGAGCAGCCTCATAGGCCTGTCCTGTTGCTTTTCAAAATGTGCTAGCAGGAACAAGCCAATGAGACCAGTAGTTTTTGGGATTCTGGTCTGTGCTGTCACTCTAGCTACAGGGGTCATTTACTCCTTACGGTGGGAAGACAGAACCAGAAGAGTGGGAGTTATCAGTCTAGCAGAGAACACACCCTATGTCTTAGGACCCAGACCACCTTCTATCAGCATCCTGGAAGTATCTATAAATTGCCTGTATTCTTGAAACAAAAAACTGGAACATATGAGTTGACCATGAATTTTTATAACTCTTGAAGTATAATCCGAGACATCATTTGGATACCAAAATATTAAAATTTCTAGTTCCTTTTTTACTTTTTATGTGCACGCAATAATAGGATATTTAAAATAGGACTATGCCAGAAAATCCTGGAAGTATAATCTCAAAAATCACATATTGTATGTATTGTACATTTGGTAAAAAGTGGTTTTGAAAATGTTCAACAAAAATGAGGACATTAGCACAGAAAGAGACAAACTTTCATGAGCATCAATCTTCTAAAATCATTCTCTCATCTATGCAAAGTTGTTACGAGGGAGAAAGGAGAAACCAAGCAATAAAGCAGTTTCCAGAAATAACAAAATAAATAAAAATAAAATATTTTGGTTATGCCTACAGAAAAAAAGTACCATACTTTGAATTATGAAATAAAACTATGAGGAAGAAACCCAGCTCCATGATTGCAAATTTAGGTATTTAGCATACAACTCATCCTTAGATTAATTTCAGTTAAGGATACCAATAACTTACCATGTTGAACCAAGACTGCTGAACAAAGCACAGGGACCTAGCCTAGAGGTGCCCTCACACTTTCTGTGGGACCCCAGCAGCCCGTCCTTGCTGGCCCTTGGGTACCATGTCTGTCTAATGAGTCATTGAAATAAATGTTTCTCCATCCTGCTGCCCATTTGAAGCACCTAGAAAGTCTGAAAGACATATCAGTGTCCCTAGAAATTTCCAGAACTATTAAATTGGACTTTGGTAGTGGGTTTTTGGCATCAATATTTTTAAAAAACACCCCAAGTGATTCTTCTGCATTGCCACAGTTGAGAGTTACCGAATGAGCTAGATGATTTCTATGTTCTCTTTAAAAAATTAGGTTTCTATTTCATGGGACACTTCTTTCTCAGATTCACACCCCACAGAAGAAAATGCAGAATGGCATGAGCTTCCTTTTGTTTTCAGCTGTTGTACATACACATGCAAAGACACCACACGTGGGGGTCAAGACCAACATTTTAAAAGGGGAAATGCTTTCAGACTTTTAGTGTGATCTTTAATATCATAATGGTTTGGTTTGTTTTAAGGAGAACTTCAAAGTTGCTTCTAAAAGGTGTATGGTGCTTTCAGGTGCTGAAAGGTCCTCAGGTGAGCACAAAGATGATAGAAATGGGCCAGAGTGCTTTGTCCAGTGAGTGCAGTGCCGTGAAGCCAGGACTCACGTGGGAAACTGGCTCGAGGTGGTAGCGTTCCTGCCACTAACCTTTATGCCAGTGGAGTGGGCAGTTTTTCTAAATACAATGGAACCTCTGCCACTTTGAAGATAAGCTTGCACAGGCCACTTAAAACAATAATTCTGTACTTTCTTTCCTGTTTCTAGATTTATTTTAAGTATTAGTATAAAATGTCAGAGCAGCTGATAGCAGCCAGATCAGTTTGTATAAAACTCAACTGCCTGTTTGTAGTATATTACAGCTATATTTGACACAGGAAAGCACTTAATCATGCATGCTATCAGCACACCACACCCACCTTTGTGAGGACCCTTGGAGGCTGTGAGATTTATCACTGTGAACTTGAACTGGATGGACAGGCCCTAATGGATAATGCAGGCTGCTTCTGAGAAGTTAGGGCTAAAAGTGTACCATCCACAACCCAACTGCCAAGAGAAAGGTCAAGAATGCAAGCCACCTCCCAGAAACGGCTCAGGGGTATCCCACCTATGCCTTAACTTTTATCTCAAGATGTTGAAATTTTATGAGTTTAAATCTGATGACTTTGTAAGAATCTTTCTATGCCCATTTTACCTCCAAAAAGGCCTTTCCTGAAGTCCCCCTAACTACATTTTTTTTCTTATGCCAACTGATAAATGATACTGTTTAAAAAGAAAAGGCTATATGGCATTTTTGCAGTTAACCAACTTCTTTTTTCTTGTATCATTTCATTGGTACCTGGGAGTGGGGGGAGGGGTCATTCTCTTCATTTTACATATTGGACATCAGAAGTCCTTGTAGATAAGTGAGCTAACCAAAGGGAAGCTGTCCACAGGAGACCCCGATCCAGAATTCCCATCCCTAAATTTTTCCTCTTAAATGGGAAGCACAAGGGCCATATGACTGGCATTTGCAGTTGGGCCTAAGTCGGAAGTCTGGATTGCACTCTCGGTTGCAGCATTCTGTAGTGAATAGGTGGCCTTACACAAATCATCTCTTTAACTACTGCTTCCACAGCTAAAATGGGGTGATTGTATCCATGTACCCAATGGGATGTATCCAGATAGGGATGCATATCTCACAGGACTGGTATGGAATGGAGAGAAAATTATGATCACTCTGTCATTAAATATTAAGACTTTTAACTGCCTTAGAATTACATTCTGGAGCCAGACTGACTGGTCATGGCCTACCTCCTCCAAGGTACTTACTGAAGTTCTCCTAGCCCCAGTTTCATCATTTATAAAGTAGCCATAGTAAAATATTTAAAAATTTTTCATTATGAACACTTTCAGACATACTTTTAAAGGCAGAGAGAATAGTAAAGTGAAGCACCATGATGCATCACCTAGTGCCAAACATTTTCTTCTGAATTCCTTTAAACCAAATCTCAGGCATCATGCCATCTAACCTACCTCTGCCTAATTACGTTATGCATTTTCTAACCACCATGCCATTGTCACATCTAGCAAAATTAACAGTAATTCTTCAACATCATCTAATATCTAGTCCGTATCCAGTTTCCCTGATTGTCTCAAAAATGTATTTTTACAGTGGGTATATTCATTCGGAATGTGAATAGGGTCCAAATCTTAAGCCACTTCCATTCAAGAACGGTTCTCTATCTCTATCTCTACCTCTATCATCTCTATCTCTACCTCTACCTCTATCATCTCTACTTCTATTTCCTCTCCCCCTCCTTCCCTCCCTCTCCCCACAACTTTTTTTGTTGTTGTTGGAGAAGCCATACCATTTATCTTGTGAAATATTTCACATTCTGGATAAAGATGATCTCTTCCTTCTAGTGGTATTTAACATTTCCCCCCATCCATTTCCCGTATCTCATCAGTTTGATGGTAAGAATAATATGAGTTAGTATCTGTAAAGCACCTAGCATGTATACTAGTTTGCTAGGGCTGCTGTAACAACGTATCACAAACCTGGTGGCTTAAACAACAGAAATTTATTATATCACAGTCTGGAGCCAGAAGTCCATACTCAAGGTCTTGGCAGGGTTGGTTCCTCCTGGGGGCTATGAAGGAATGATTCGTTCTAGGCCTCTCTCCTTGGCTTTTAGATGGCCATCTTGTCCCTGTGTCTGTTCACATCATGTTCCCTCTAATTTGTGTCAGTCTCTGTGTCCAAATTTTCCCTTTCAGTAAGGATACCAGTTATATTGGATTAGAACCTACCCTAATGACCCATCTTAACTAGTCACATCTGCGATGGCCCTGTTTCCAAAAAAAGTCACATTCTGAGTTGCTAAGGGTTTGGACTCAATATATGAATTTTGTATGAACACGATTCAACTCGTAACAGCACAATACCTGTTGTACTGTAAAATTTCTATAAATATTAGCTAAATTGTCAATAATTTCATCATTAACATGTTATATTGTTACTTATTTAAGAATTAAATGAGTTAATACATGTAAAACATTAAGCATAGTATCTAGCACGTGGTAAAATTTCTACAAAAATTAGCTATGAAGTTTAAACATATTACAATGTTACTTACTTAGTAATTTTTAATACTAATTTAAATTCATAAAACTCAAAAAAAAACCCCAAAAACGAGCCAGAGAGACACAGAAGGACAGGAACAGGTCTGCCAAATGGGAACCCGTTAGGAAAGAGGGAGTCTCAGTGGGCACCAGACTAGCACAGAGCCCAGCTCAGGGAAGGCCAAGTCCTGCTTTTCTGTTTCACCAGCTACACAACTCTGAGCAAGACACTTCTTCAGACTGAGGTTCCCTTTTCTCTAAAATAATTTAACATTACATATTCTCCAAGCCCCTTTTACTTTTATAATTCTAGGTTCTATTTGACTGGGAAATTAAATTAAATTAAATAATTAAATTATAGCTTCTATAAGGAAAAGGATTATGAAAGGTATAACAAGCAACTGACATTCATAACAGCAAGAAAGCTCTTTCACTATATTTGTAATATCCAATATGTTACCAGTTATTAGGTGATAAATCATTCTTAAAATGCACTACAAAAATTACTTAAGTAAAAGTAGTCAAGTTGATATATGTTAATCTTCTTTTATACCACTATCATCCTCACTTTGGTTTATCCTTAATATTTTTTTCGTAGCTCATGGATCCTTTTTGCTTTCTTTTTATGTGTGAACATTTTTTTGATCTGTGTTGTTTGTGGTTGTTTCTTTCGTGTGTCTTAAGCCTCTAACTAATTGTTTTTCTTTGTCTTTCTTTTCCATTTTCTCATCACTAAGCACTCTTTCTTCACTTCTTTTCTCATTTATTTCCATCCTTGGTACATTTTTTCCTCTTATTCATTTATTTCTCCTCGAATGTAGATGAAAGAGGCAAAATTCCTGGGTACAATGATAGAATCACTTACAGCATCCCAATGAGATTTCATCCTGAAACATCTCTGCTTACCTTTTCAGATAAGAGCAGAAACACAGAAAGTTAACTGGCTGGGAATGAGGAAAGAAGAACACAGCATAAAACCATAGCTCTGCCGATCTTTCCACATGCACAAATTCCCTGCCTCATATCCAACAGACAGTCATTCAGCCTCTGCTGGAATGTTTCTGTCCAGAGAACTCTACTAGGGAGCTTAGTTAATTCCCCAGGGAGAATGGTGGAGATCCTGATGTTCAGGCCAGAAGAGAGCCCAGCTTTTTATGACCTTGAGCATTTTCAGAAAAGTGATAATACACTTTCAGGTCATCCGAAATGATTGCTAATGGAAAAGAAAGCCTAGAGTCTACCAAGGGTTCTTAACATCCTCACATTACTATTGCCATAGTGAGAGGGGCTGAGGGCAGCTGTCCTGGGGACAGGGGCAGAAGGAGAGGTACTGTGTCTTCAGCTTTGGTGTTGGGGGGACGGGTGCTGCCTAGACCAGATGAGACAGCATCTAAGGAACTAAGGATACTGGGCCATTGCTATGGCACCTCTGTTTTCTGTTCCCAACCATCCACCAAGTAACCTTTTGATCTTGGTTTAACTTCCCTAGTAGACTTTGCTCCTGAAAAGATTGTTCCCATTAGAAAAAAGTACATGGCCTTTCTGTCTCAGAACAATTTTAGTAGCTTGGACAGTATAAGCCAGTTTTCCCCTAGAACCTGATTACTCCGGATAAGCTGAAGAACCAAAGTAATATAACTAGAGCTTGGCAACTCTTTGGGTATAGGCAGTGAACAATGAGGAAAGCATTAAAGACAAAATCAAGTTTCTAAGTCAGAGTTTCTGGAAGGGTGACAGATCACATATAGAATAGGAAAATGTAGAGTCTCTCATGTATTAGTAATCTTCAGGCCTTCCCTCACCACCAACGCTCTCTTTTAATATCTCGTGGTGGAGGGTCTGTTGAAAGTAGTCTGTAATTTCAGGGGCCATGTTTCACGTCCATGTTCATTTAACACTATGTATTAAATGTTTACTACATGCAGAGCACAGAGATGTACAAAACTCAAGACCCAGCATACCATACCCAACTCCACATAGAGTTGAGAATATAAGACACACATATAAGTAACTAAAAAGGCAAAGGTATGGGTTATTTGTATTATATATGATCAGCATGCTGTCAGATGGAAATAACAGAAAATTCCAAATTTTAATTTGATTTAAAGAATAAAATAAGTGTAATATATCACTTACCAAGTAGTCTAGAAACAGGGTGATTCTGAGATTGGTTACTGTAACAGCCTGAGGAGATCATCAGAAACTCACGTTCTTTCCAACCTTCCCCTCTACCATCAGGGTATGACGGCCTTGGTCCCTGAGCTTATCTCTTCACAGACACAGGAGGGCAATAGGTCTTGTCATTACCCATGGCACAACAACATTGGGTGAAAGAACAGGGTCCAATGTTTCCATTTGTTTTTCTTTCATGTTTATGATCAAAAACTTTGCCTTGGATCAGCCCCTCTCCACTCCCTCTGTTTCTCAATTATCAGAATTATGTCACATGACCTTGCTTATGTCAGTCACCAGTAAGACAAATAATATAATACTAACCTGATAGTTTGGGCCAATTAAGATTCAACACTCTGGACATAGAGCAGAAGCCCTAGACACCAGACACCAAAACAAAATCAAGATTTGGTTATCAGGGGAAAAAAGGGGGTGGGGGAGATGGCTGTTAGGTAGACAATCAACAGGATTTACTGAAACACACACATTGTCATTGACACATTTATGTAAAATTGTTTTTTTAAATATTTATATTTATTTATATTTAGAGGGAGGGAAGGAGAGAGGGAGAGAAATATCAGTGTATGGTTGCCTCTCATATGTCCCCTGCTGGGAACTGGCCTGCAACCCAGGCATGTGCCCTGACTGGGAATTGAACCGAGATCGTGTGGTTCGCAGGCCCATGCTCAATCCACTGAGCTACACAAGCCAGAGCATTAAAATTGTTTAGCTTCAGCCCACAGATCTTTAGACAGATCTAAACCTGGACAATAAAGTAGCTAAGGGTCTTCTATTGCTTTTCAAAATAAAAAAAATACCATTTTCCTCCAGAACTGAGGATGGCTCTGGGGTAAATACAACTACTATTCACAGTAGCACCCATTATGTACTAAATACCATGTGCTAAACATTCCAGGCTCATAATTTCTTTTAGTTCTTAACAAAATTGTGCAAAGTAAATGCCTTAGACCCATTTATACAAATTAAATAAAACAAAAACAAAAACAAAAACTCTGCTTCAAGGAAGTAACTTGCCAAAGTCATGTAGCTAAGGAGTGACAAAGGTGAGAGCCAGCCTAGTCCTATTTCAGGTCAAAGCCCCTTCTCTTCCAGTACATACAACTCATACATTTCTGCTACATAAATCCTGAGATGAGCATGCAGGAAGCAGGGGCTTCTAGGGTCAGCGTATGACTTGGGATGAAGAAGGAGAGTTTTATGCCTTCTCACAGGTGCTATACTGCTACAGAATATGAAGTTCAGGGTTAGGGTGAAAAGAAGCCCTACAGAGCTTGTCCAAAGGGAGATGCTGGCATCTGAGAATCAGGAGTTAAAGTACACAGGGACTTCCTTCTCTTTTTGCCTAGGAAAAGTGAATTCTCAGCACTACTGATTATAATGGAGAAATTGGGCTTACTTGTAAAACTATCAGACAGATATGCTGAAAGAGGCAGATTATTTCATGAAAGTTTTCTTTATTAAACCTGGAATCTACTCTGTATCCATCCAACTTATAAGTCAAGGTTAATGACACAGTTTGTGTTGTACTTGACAATGTACAAAATGTGTCCATATTCACAATTTCATCCAACATCTGAGGTGTGGTTACTTTCCACTCAGGTGATGAAACTGAGTCTGTGAAGCAGTGCTGTCTCAGAGAACTTTCCATGATGATGGAAATGTTCTGTATCTTCCTGCCCAGTAGTATTGATAGCCATATGTAGCTATTCAGCACATGAAAGATTAATAGTATAACTGAGGAAATGAATTTTTAGTTTATATTGATTTTAGTTTAATTTAAAGAGCCACATGTGGCTACTGGCTCCTGTAGTGAATGGCACAGTTGTAGATACCGAGTAACTTATTCAAGTGTATTGCTTTAGTAAGTCTGGACCCTCTATTTTTTGGTAACAGATTGCAACAGGAATTCTTCCTGAGTTCCTTGAGTAAATCAACAACTTGATTTAAATGCTGAGAATTAAATTCCATTGTGAAAACTAAAGCATGAATTCAATAAAGGGAAGGGACCAAAAAAGTTGAAATAAACTTTCTCTTATGTCAATTAGGTCTGAAATTATTGGCCATTGGTGACAAAACATATATTCCATCACCTGAGTGACCTTTCCCACTCAGGTGTGGGTGCAAGAATGAGCCTCTGAAACCAGTAATGCAGACAATTGCATAAGATGGCCTAGTCACTGAAGGGCATGGCCATAACTATCCTTCATCTTCTGTGAGAAAAAAAAGCATGGAAGTCTCTCATGTGATTCACTCCAATAACCACAAATTCTGGAAGGTTCTAGGCAACAAACAAAAATTATCATCTGACATTATCCCTTCTTGTCAACACTGGTTGGCCTCCTGAAGGGACTCAGGGAGAGCAGGAGAAAGAGTACAAAACGGGGACAAGGGTTAAAGAATTATATGTCCCCAGGGAAAACATTTTATCCATTTTGAGGGTGAAAGTACAGTCCTCTTCATTCAAACAAATACTTCATCCTGCAATAGATAAGGACGTCATCCCACTCTTTGTAAGGCCTTAGGTACTCTTTCTTTATCTGCATTCTTTGCCTACTAAGGGATTCTGGAAATGATTGGGAAAATCTGCCAGTGACAACATCCACAGCTCCCACCCAAGTGTGACCTTTGGGAGGCTTGGGTTGCCCTATTGCGTGAAGCAGAGGGATTCTCAGCATGTACATTCCTATCTTCACAGCCGGCCTTCAGATAGGTCCCTTCCTTCCTGCATAGATAGAAGTATAGGTTAGCCCAGCAGGTGACCCTCACCTCCGGAGGGTTTAGTCAGAAACTTCATTTCATCATCATTATTAATAGCTGGGTGTGCTAATGTTTCCTGAATGACATGATAAGAACCACAGGATCAGAAGGAAGCAAATCCATGACTCAGCATTTTTCTCTCCAGTCCAACAGTTGTGGAAGGCTCCTGTTTGACCTAAGGATTTCTGTGAGGACTGGGACTCTTGCCCAATGTCTGATTGAAGATCTCATATTGTGTAAGACAATCGTATGCAATCACTAAAATTTAGAAAACTAGGAGACAGTCTCTGTGTAATGCTACTCTCTAGTTCTCCAGCTACCTGAAGCTGATGAGAAAAATTGCCTCCTTAACTTCAGTCCAAAGCTAGTTTCTGTTTCCTAATTTCCAATTAGTTTGCCAAAGGAAGGGAGCCTAATGTCTACTGAGAATTGTGTTCAAGGTGTTTATATTTATCTCAGATTAGCCTTTTCAGCTCCATATGTGATACTATTAACCTATTTTAGAAATGGGGAAGCTAAGGTTCAGAGACAGTGAATAATTACCAAAGATCACAAAGCTCATTAGCGGAAGAACCAAAATCCACACCCTGATTCTCAGTCTTCTAGTGCCAAGCTGTCACTTCAGGCAGCATAATCTGAATGGAAACAGGGTACCCATTGTTGTAGACTAAACTGTGTCCCCCAAGATTCATGGGTTGAGACCCTAACCTTCATGTGACTATATTTAGAGATAGGGCTTTTAGAGAGGTAATTAAGGCTGAAATGAGGTCACAAGGACAGGGCCCTAATCCTATAGAACTGATATTCTTATGTGAAGAGGAAGAGATACCAGAGATCTCTCTCTTTCCATCCACATGGAGAAGAAGCCATATGAAAGTAGAAATCAGTCATCTGTAAGCCAGGAAGAGAGCCTCACAAGAATCCAACACTGTGGGGGGCACCTTGATCTCAGATTTTTGGCTTCCAGAACTGGGAGAAAATAAATGTCATAGTTTAAGCCACCCCATCTGTGGAACTGTTCTTTGTTATGGCAGCCCCAAATAACTAATATATCCAGCTTGGGGCCTTAAAGACTTTCTCTTCAAAACTACTAATGTAACACTCAAAAAAATGTCATGCCCCATGCCTGCCTCCTACATTGCACCTACCTGCCTCTGCAGCAGGACCAGAGCTAGGGTGAGGTAGGTGAGGCAATTTCCCAGCACACAGAAAACACAGTAATTCCTCAAGGAAACCAAAAAACTCAGTAATTAAGATAAATAACATTATAATGAAACATTTTTAAAAATCAAGGCAAAAAAATTCCATGAGGTTTTGGCTCCTTTGCAATTTTGCCCACAGCTAGCCATGGTTGACAGCTATTTCTCCCTGGCTTTTAAATGTAAGAGTGAACCCCAACTTCATACTTTAGATAAAGGAATGCCTGTATTTTTCCCCAGAACAGATTATTATCAAGCTGTTAATAATAATGAACAGCTTTGTTCTGAATGCCAGCTATGTTTCAGACTTTGTCCCGAGTGCAGAGTATTCAATATGGAACAAGGGAGACTTCCGCCAAGATGGAGGCATAGGTGGAAACACTGTGCCTTCTCCCACAACCAAGTCTGAATACAACAAAAGTTTTGGAAAACTAGGACACACCCAAAGACCAGAAAATGGAATTATACGGAAGTCCGACAGCTACGAACCATTCAACAGGACGGTAAGAGAGGCAGAGCCAGCAGCGGAGCTGGGTCGGGCAGGACAGACCTAGGCACGCAGGCAGGCCGGAACTAGTCGGGGTGCGGAGCAGACTGACCAAGGTCGCACATTCGCGCACAGTGAGACGGACCACGCAGGCCCCAGGGGGAGAACCCAGTGGTGGAGGGCTGACAGCGGTGGCACACTCACGTGCAGTGGAACGAAACTGGTGGGCCTGGTGACAGTGGTGGCTGCGGTGCCGGTGGGGATTGCTGCAGCAGGGGGCAGAGGGAAGCCATTGTCCCTCTTTGACCCCGCCCCCACCTACAACATCACAACCCAGCGACTGAGTTGCCCTGCTCTGGTAAAAACCTTGGGCTCCGATCCTGCTACTTAACAGGCACGAACAGCCCAAAGGATGGTGCAAGAAGAACTCAAAGTCCCAGAGCCAATAACTCTAAGCAACCAACAGATTGCCAGCCTCCCAGAAGCCCAATTTAAGACACTATTTATCAGGATGCTCACGGAATTGGTAGATTACAGCCACAAATTAGAGGAACATATGAAGGCTAAACTAATTGAAATGAAGGGAGATGTCCAGGAAACCAATAGCGATGGAAAGGAAACTGGGACTCAAATCAATGGAATGGACCAGAAGGAAGAACGAAACATCCAACCAGAAAGGAATGAAGAAATGAGAATTCAAAACAATGAGGAGAGGCTTAGGAACCTCCAGGACATCTTTAAACATTCCAACATCCGGATTATAGGGGTACCAGAAGGGGGAAAGAAACAGCCACGAGTGGAAAACTTATTTGAACAAATAATAAAGGAGAACTTCCCCAGTCTGGCAAAGGAAATAGACTTCCAGGAAATCCAGGAAGCTCAGAGAGTCCCAAAGAAGTTGGACCCAAGAAGGAACACACCAAGGCACATCATAATTACATTAGCCAAGACTAAAATGAAGGAGAGAATCCTAGAAGCAGCAAGGGATAAGGGGACAGTCACCTACAAAGGAGTACCCATCAGACTGTCAGCGGATTTCTCAAAAGAGACCTTACAGGCAAGAAGGGGCTGGAAAGAAGTATTCCAAGTCATGAAATCCAAAGACCTACAGCCAAGATTGCTTTATCCAGCAAAACTTTCATTTAGAATGGAAGGACAGATAAAGTGCTTCTCAGATAAGGTCAAGTTCAAGGAGTTCATCATCACCAAGCCCTTATTATATGAAATGCTAAAGGGACTTATATAAGAAAGAGATGATGAAAAATATGAACAGTGAAAGGACAGCAAACACACAGTTATTAACAACCACACCTAAAACAAAAGCAAACCAAGAGGACAGCTAGATCAGGAGTGGAACCATAGAAATGAAGAACACATGGAGGGTTAGAAACAGGGGGGTGGGAGGAGGAGAAGGGGGGAGAAGGCACAGAAAATAGCATAGATGGTAGGTAGAAAATAGATAGGGGGAGGGGGAGAATAGTGGGGGAAATATAGAATCTAAAGAAATTGAGACACGTGGTTATAAACTAAGGGGGGGAGAATAGTGGGGGAGGTAGTGTGCGGGTGTAGGGGAATGAAAGGGGGGAATAAAACAACTGCAATGATATAATCAATAAAATATATTTAAAAAAAACAAAAAAAAATATGGAACAAGGGAGATGAAGCCAAGGGAGAGGGCAGTCTGCAGAGGGACGCAGACAACTAAGGAGCAATACCAGTCTACAGTGCTCAGGTTACATACAGTAGGTGTGTGCAAAGGAGAGTGAGTGAAGGAGGCATATAGAGATATCTAAGCCTAACCAAGAGCATCAGGAAAGGATTCCCAGGGAAAGTAGCATCTCAGTTTACTGAATGGCAGGGTCAAGAAAACATTGCTCCAGGCAGAAGACAAATGTGTATAAATCCTATTTTCTGTTTACTGAGTGCTTACTATTGACAAATCACAAGTGACAAGGCATTAAAAGTTTATGACACCTATAAGGAAGGGGTGCTTCTGTCTTGCACACTTTTATCTATTCCATCAACAAAGCTGGTTGATTTCACCTTCAAAACAGAGTCCAACTGCCTCTTGACAAGTCCATTTTTATCTCCTAGTCTTCTAATTTGTCTCCTGGTTTCTGCCTTTGCCTCTTCAGTCATTTCTCAATGCTGATGCCAGAATTAACCAGTTAAATCATAAATCTGATCATGCCACTTCTGTGGCCCAAACTTTACAATTGCTTCTCATTATTCAGAGTAAAGTCAAATAATCAGTCCTGTAAAATCCCCTTCCCATTAGCTCTCTCACCTCCGCTCTTCTTCACAACTATATTTACTCATCTTGTTTGTTTTTATCACCAATTGGCTGCCCAAACAACCACGAAAAAACACCTATCAAGCAAGGAAAGCTAACTTTATTAGATTTACTGCAGTAAGGAAGAAAACTCTCTTGATGGATTCTTAGTAGAATATAAAAATGAGAAGTTAGAGCAGAGTATTTAAAAAGGTTTAGGGCTTGGAATAGGTGATGTTAAGGATAATTTTACAAGGGGGGAAACTGGCTAGAATTGGATAATTTATAACATACCAATTTAGAATTGGCAGGGAAACTGAGATGAAGGTGTTGTAACACTTGGTGAATAAACTATTAGTCCTAACAAATAGGCACATCAATTGAGAATTATTTCTGCTTCAGTTCTCACACAAGTAGATGTAAACTCCACGAGGGTGTAAACTTATTTTTCTGTTCTGTTCACTTATATCCCATGTTATAGAAGAATGCCTACAAGTTCAGAGTAGGTGTAAATAAATGTTTGTTGTACAAAAGAATGAATGTTACTCTTCTGATTTTTTAAATATGGAAACTAAAACTCAAATAACTTCCCTAGGTACATGACTAGAGAGCAAGACATGAAATTTGAACCCATAGCTGCTTTATTCTAAAGTCAAACTCTTTCTCCTGTGCCATCTGGATTATGGTAATTAATATTTATTGAGGCTCTGCATTAAGTGCTTTTAATACATTTTATTTAACTCAATAATGCTGCAATGCCATTGCCATTATTATTCTCCTTTTCAGAATGAGGAATCTAAAGCTTACAGAAATTAAGTTACCTAAGTTCAAAAAGCTTACAGATACAAAGATAATTCTCAAAGTTAGGTTACTGTGATTCCAAACACTAAGCTATACCCCAAATGTGGAAAGCAATCCAAATCTGCATCAATGAATGAATGAATGAGCAAAACATGGTATATACATACATGGAATATTATTCAGCCCTAAAATCAAATGAAATTCTGACACATGCTACACCATGGATGAACCTTGAAAATATATGCTTTGTGAAATAAATCTGACAGAATAGAACAAATAGTGTGATTCCATTTATACAAGGTACCTGGAATAGGCACATTTATAGAAAGGTAAAGTAGAATGGTGTTTATCAGGAACTGGAGGAAAAGAGAATGGGAGTTATTGGTTAATGAATACAGAGTTTCTTTTTGGGGTGATTAAAAAGTTCTGGAAATGGATAGTGGTGATGGTTTCACATCATGAATGTACCTAATGCCCCTGAATTGTACACTCAAAAGTGGTCGAAATGGTAAATTTTATATTATGTATATATTACCATAATAAAATAACATTAAAAAGCCCCTCTGGGTGAATAGAGTGAAGGGATTAAGAAGTAAAAATTGGTAGTTACAAAATAGTTCTGGGGATATAAAGTACAGCATGGGAATATAGTCATAATATTGTAATAACTATGTATGGTGCCTGGTGGGTACTAGACTTATCAGGAAGATTACTTTGTAAATTGTAGAAACATCTAACAACTATGCTGTATACCCTAAACTAATACAGAATAATGTTAAATGTCAACTGTAATGGAGAAAAAGAAATAAGGGGAAAAAAAGACCCTAACAGAAAATTCTTCAGTCTTCAGCATAGATCCCTTCCACATTTCTTCTGAGTCAGCTATAGATCACTGCCTTAGTCTTTTAGTAATGCTATTCTAACCTCAAAATAAAACCTTCCTGCAATCATCAGTCACCACTGAGCTTGTTCATGCAATGAAAAATAAAGGAGATGAAAAAGGAAAAACAGAAAAATGAAGAGCTGAAGGTAAACACATTGTGTTGACTAAAGAAAGACCTGCTACTTTGGAAAAGTTAAGGACAGTATGTTAATAACCCAATAAGTGTCAGGAGTTTTAATTTTTTAATTATGTGAAAAAAATTAATTCATTTCTTCTCTCTCTCCAATCCTTGATTTATGGATTAATGGTGATTTACTACTCACATGAAAACTGTGAAGAGTCTAAAATATTACACTCAGACTCCTGAGTCAGGGACAAAAAAAATTTATACTGTATAGCAAACAGCACGAGCCTTGGCATATTGGCTTCAGTTCTTGTCCTCAGTTCCCAGGGGGTGAATGCAGGTGAGCCCAGATGGGTACCTACAGAGTGAGTTGCATTAGAATATAGAAAAGGAAGTTTTGGCTTAGGAAACCCAAATCTTTTATAATGAGCAATAAGCATGCTTGCCCTTTGTTCCAAAGGAAGACACTATCTATTGCCCAAAGATATTTGTTATATCAAAGCCTTCAAAAAGATAGTCTGGAATGAACAGTAGTCAGTGTTTCTGCAGCAAGATTTTCAGTAACTCAAAAGACCTGTGGAGAATTATTTGTCCACAATATTCACCCCTCACTTCTACACTATCGTGGTTTCTAGTCAGTTTTCCCATATGTATCAACTCTGTAATCCACTCCAGTTTATCTGACCAACAGAGGCAGGAGCCAACCCCATTTAATTTGTCTCATATTTAGTTAAGTCTACTACCTACAGGACTCCAAGGAGCAGAATGAGGCCACCCTGCAGTATTGACTTCAACCATGCACTTCAGGGTCTTGAATCCAACAAGCTGAATAATCATCAGTGTTTACCTTAGAAATCTAGGTAATTTTTCTCTTAACTTTCTGTATTGTTCTTTTAACTTGACCCAAGACATTAATTCAGGTACAGAAGAAGAAAAACTAGGTCAGTTACGTTAACCGTAACAACCCTCCCTGACCAATGAGTTTATCCTTATCTAAATGGTTTTCAGGTGTGAAATCATAGCATCATTCACTTCAGCTAAAATCAAAGGCAGATTCCATACCAACTTTCCTAATCAGATGTTTCTTGTCATAGGAAAACTGCTCATAAGGTACACATAAATAACAAGCCATTTATCCCTCCAGGATGATACCTTAAAAACCAAAATTTTTAAGAGCTCTCCAGTCATCTGAGGGCTATATGATCTGCTAGTGGTATTCCTTCAATGCTTGAAGTTCTCCTTTGATCTTCCCTAGGGGTCAAGACCCCATGTTTTCATGATTAAGTAAATTAACACCTGGCTTTCAGACCAGAAGTGCAATGCAGAGAGCGGAAAAAAAGTTTACAATTATTGGAACCATCCAAATTATATCTACATCATTGGTGTGTATGTGAAAAGATTGATATGCCAATGACATGGCCTCCTGGCCAACAGGTAAACATATGGGTCCCAGGTTCAATTTGAATAATTGAGCCCAGTCCTGGTTTTTAGAATGACTGCCTAAAGGACAGTTAACCCAACCTGTCCTGTTTGCATATGCCACCTGCCAGCAGAGCAGTACTCATTCACCCCACAAAATAATGGCACAATGGTTATGGAAATAGGGATGGGAAAAACACCCAGTAGTGTCACAGATGTTTTACACGGGATGGACCTACTCTGCTGTTCTTGATAGATTTCTCAGTAAGATGAAGATAAATGATAACTAAGTTACGTTGAGCCACCTGGAGGGCGGAAGATCCAGCAGTCTTAAATTTAAATCACTTGTATCAGTGTAAAGGAACTGCACAAAGGTATTTTCCTTTTTCTAGAAAGGCTCCAAAGAAAGATCATTAATGTCACTTGCTATACATCTATACATCTCCTATACATCTCCTAAGGTCTAAGGTATTTCTCCCAGGTGCCAGGGTTGTTGTTCACCCTCTACTACCACAAAATCTGTGTGGCCCATTCTAGTACCTATAACTTCAACTTTTTTCCAAATATTCCTCTACACACACCAAGACCTTTCTCTGGAAGGATCAAGTACAAAAAGGACAAGGGCACATTTTAAAAATGTATGGAGACTACTTGTATTAGTCTGCTGGGACTGCCATAACAAAATATTATGAGCAAAGTGGTTTCTACAACAAACATCTATTTTCTCCAAGTTCTGGATACTAGGAAATCTAAGATCAAAGTGCCAAGGTCGTTTTTGATTAGACCTCTCTTCCTAGCTTACAGACAGCCACCTTCTTAACACGTCTTTACAGTGCATTTCTTCTGTGTTTGTGGAGAGAGGGATCTGGTGTTTCTCTTCTTATAAGGATATGAGTCCTACTGAATTAAGTCCCACCCATATAACCTTAATTATCTCCCTAAAGACTCTATTTTCCAATACAATCACATTAGGGGTTAGGGAGTCAATTTATCAAAATACTTATTCCCTCACTTTGGCCTGTGTGAGTCCCTGTTGGTAAGCAATTTACTCAGCCATGTGATCATTATGTCTATGACCATGTTCACTCAACAAGAAAGTCCAGGTAGCTGAGCAACAATTAATTTGAATCCTCTTTTGGCTGGGGTGTCTCCAGAGAGTTTACCACAGGTCAGCTTAGAACTGCTGTGAGGTGAAAGAAAGGAGTATCATGCCCATTTGTCATAAGAAAGGAACCCCAAATTTTCAAAATAGATCTATACAACTATTGGGACACAATTTTCTAGGGTGTCTCTCTACACACCTTGGTTGTGGATCAGACTAGAACAACAACATGAAAAAGTATCAATAGCAGTGAGGCACCACCAATAACCCTGAGAGGTCAAGGGTCCAGTGTAGTCCACCTGCCACAAGCAGTCAAGGGCAATGTCCCATGTCATACTGTTCCCCAGTTGGTAAGGAAAGAAAGGTTGGACAATCGAAGGCTGAGGGACTGCAATGTAGTTCTAGAAAAGCTTCATTAAGGCTGACAGGGAGTCCTAGAGCCAAATAAATCTGTCACGGGCATCCCAGGAACAGGCATCGGAATCTCCAGTGTGCTCAGTCATTGGCTGGGAAACCCTATGAGCAGTATGTCCTCTGTGTGAATGGAAAAATAGATATCAGAGCTCAGCAAACATAGTTGTATCCAGCTACACTCTTTGCAAGTAGAAAACCTACGAAGTACGTTTTCATGTTTATCATAACCAGCTATGGTTAACAAAACAATGTATAATAAATCATATCAAAAGGGACTAAGACTCTGGAATAGACAAATGGAATAGCAAAAAGTTAATACATAGTCAATATATATATATATGTACATATACTATAAATATATAAAAGGGAAAGAATCAGACTGTGTTGTACACTGTCAGTTTGTAGTATATATATAAATATTTATACTTTTAAAAGATTCTATGAGAAACTAGCACCATCTTTAACGCTTTGGAGAGAAAGTTATGCTGATATACACATAAATTTTTCAGTGTGATAAATCATATTTTTCTCCTCTCAGTAACCAAAAACAGCCTGAGGGATTTCTTTTTGTCTTTTGTCTCTCTGAGACTCAGCCAAGTAGAAGGAAGGAATAGAGAAACACAGCTACTTTCCTTCTCACAGCCCAGCTGGAAAAGGCCTCCCTTGGGCTACCTGAGGTAACAATCTGGTGGAGGGAGGGAAGGGGATCATGGGGTGTAGCAGGCCTTGAGAGAGCAGTTATATCATGTCTTATCACCTATATACCTACATATCAATTAATTTAAGAAGTCACTGAAATATAATTCACAGCCCTGGCCAAATGGCTCAGTTGGTTGAAGCACAGTCCAGAACACTGAAAGGTTAGGAGTTCAATTCCGAGTTAGGGCCTATGCCTAGGCTGTGGGTTCAATCAATCCCTAGCCAGGGCATGTATGAGAGGAAACCAATCAATGTTTCTCTCTCACGTTGATGATTCCCTCTCTCTCTTTCCCCCTTCCTTTTCCCCCTTCTCTAAAATCAATAAACACATCCTGAGGGTTAAAAAATAAAGAAAGAAATATAATTCACATATCATAAAATTCACCTGCATATAGTACACAACTCAATGGTTTTAGTATATACACAGTGATGTACAACCATCTCTATGATCTGAGTTCAGGATAGTCACATCATGCCCAATAAAAAATTTATTAGCAGTCCTTCACCAGTTCCCTCTTCCCCACCCGAAGTCCTAAAAAACCATTATATACTTTCCATCTCTATAGAGTCGCCCATTCTGGACATTCCATATAAATGGAATCACATAATAAATAGTCTTTTGTACCTGGCATTTTTCATTTAGCACAGTGTTTTCAAGGTTCATCCATGGTGCACATGCATCAGTATGTTAGTCCATTTTATAGCTGAATAATATTGTATAGATATATTATACTTTGTTTATCCATTCATTAATTAATGGATACTTGGGCTGTTTTCATGTTTTGGGGCTATTATGAATAATGCTGTTATGAACATTTATGTACAAGTTTATGTGTGGGGCATATGTTTTCAATTTTCTTGGGCATATAGCTAGGAGTGGAATTGTTGGCTCATAGGTAACTCTAGGTTTAATCCTTTGAGGAACTGCAAAACTGCTTTTCACATCAGCTGCACCAATTTACATTCCCAGCAACAATATATGAGGGTTCCGATGTCTCCATATTCTGGCCAACACTTATTACTGTTGTCTTTTTTATGATAGTTATCCTAGTGGGCTTGAAGTTGTATTTGATTGTGATTTCAATTTGCATTTCTCTACTGGCTAATGATGCTGACATCTTTACACATGTTTATTTGGCCATCTTCTTTGGGAAAATGTCTATTCAGATTCTCTGCCCATTTTTTAAATTGGGTTACTTGTCTTTTTGTTTTTGACTTGTCAGAGTTCTTCATATATTCTAGATACCAAGTGCTTATCAGATATGTGATTTCTAAAAACTTTCACCCATTCTATGGGTTATCCTTTTACTTCCTTGATATATCATTTATAGCACAAAAGGCTTAAGTTTTGATATAGTAAAATTTATCAATTTTTTGTTTGGTCGCTTATGCTTTGGTGTCATATCTAAACAACCATTGACTAACTAAAGGTCACAGATTTACTCTCATGTTTTTTTCTTAAAATTTAAAAGTTTCAACTTACATGTATGATCTATTTCGAGTTAATTTTGGCTATAAGAAAGGGGTTCTGTTTCATTCTTTTGCATGTGGCTGTCCACTTTATCCAGGACCATTGGAATATTTTTCTTACCTCATTGAACAAGCACGTCACTTTTAAGCAAAAGTGATCATTTTTCTATGACTACAGTCTGAGAGGACAATCCGATTCATTAATTCTGTCTTCTCATATTCCAGAATTTCTAGTACTTGGTATTTTGTGAGAAAAAGATCCTCTAAACATATTTGTTAACTGAACAAATACAAGAACCTATTTAACCTTGCTGAACTACCTAAAAATTTGAAGCACTTCTGTTTGCTACAAACACTCAGTGCTGTGAAGGAGAGGGCTGGTTTCTATTGAAACTAGATCCCAGAGTATTTATCTGGGAAGCTGGGGGACTGATTTTCCTGTTTTATCCATGACCTCTCCCAATAAATGCATTTATTAATTTCCATGAATTGTTGTGGCTAATGGGAGGTGTGTAGCAGCCGCCAGTTGTGTGGCTAGAAAATGCAGCCTGCCAACAGAAGGCCACAAAGACTATTGAATCAGCCTTTCCCGACTTTATCCCTGCCTTGGCCACTATGAAATTATGCCACTCTTTGGCCTTCCATCTTACTGCAGAGAATAATGCAGATATTTAAGTGTTCTCCAGGCCAATTTTATTGCAACAATTCGAAAACACCACATGAGATTTTTGCCACTAAAGGGGATCAACTCAAGCAAACCAGTTGGTGTGCTGAAGTCACTCAAAACAAATTGGCAGAGAATATTAAGGATTTAATGCCGAGCTTCCATTGCTCCATGGGACTTCAGGGAAAAAAATAGCTATTGAAGTGGTCTTCAAAGAGCCCAGACACAATCTCAAACAAAGGTTCTTAATTATCTTAGAGAAGTTAATCCCTAATTCACCTGAACTTTTATTTTAGGCTGGTATTGCTCATTCTAATTCTTACACCACAGTCAGGGCCAGAAATACTCCAGGAAAAGGAAACCTGCACTGTACCATTCACGAGTCCTGGCATGCCCCAGAGAAACATGGTTCAGGCTCCTCACCCTTTCAGAGCAGCTGAAGGTGCCTGCTCTGTCACCTGGACAGGGACGTGAAAAAGCTTAGGAATCCTAGGGCCTTAAATTTGGAAGAGCCCTTAGAAATGCATGACACTCCCAGGTTTGTGGCTGAGACAACCAAGGCCCAGAGAATTAAGTGATTTGGCCTTTGTGACACAGTGAATTGAGGTTGAAGAAGAAATATCTGTTACGTATTTGAAGCATGTTAATATTCTGAGGCAAAATCACTGATGTAAGCAGTTTTTTCTTCAAAATCTGCTGCTTCAAACATGCCACGGTCTTACCTAAATGTTAAAGCTGAGGTTTTGACAGTCAACACCAAGTGTTGGGTAAAAGTGGGGTGGTAAGGCAGTTACTGCAGCTTCAAAGAAGCCAAATCTAAATATAATTCCCCACTGCCTTGTTGGGATACAAAAGACATCCTCTAGTACCTTTTTCTCAGCATTAAATGCATTACAATGAGAGGTCAATTGACCTTTGTTCCTTGGATTATTCTGACATTGTTCAAAGAGTCTCCCAGTTTGCATTTCACTAAACCCAGGTGCGGAGCCACCCTTGAAGGCGAGTCCGCAGACCTTACTGTCAAATTCAGCAGTTATTTTCTCTCTCTCTGCAGCTGCACTCAGAAGACTGCTTTTGTGGACCACCCGGAATTTCCTGTGATAGAATATCAGAAAGCTACTGGTGACTCGGAGGAGGTGACTTCACAGGGCAAAAGTTCCCTTTCTATAATAAACATTCTCAGTGTGGCCATGTAGGAGACTTCCTACACAGACCCCACACCTATGAGCCACTTGTCATCTTGACACCAAATAGCCGGAGAAAGAAATAGACCCATTTGTAAGAGATCTTTTTTAAAGTGAACTTGGGTCTGGGTCTGGATATGTTTACATCATCATCAAAACCAGTGAAGCAAAAGCTTACCTAAAAAGGATTTTAAGAGAACATACAAGTTTTCTGAAGCATTTCTCAGCTCCTAAGTGAGGGGTAGAGTCTGTCAAAGGACTCTAAGGCCCTTGAGCATGTGATGCCTTCACTTCCTGGCACACTGCCCAGCATTGTACCTCATGGGAGGCCTGGGAGCATCAGATTGTCATGTTTCAGGAGGCTTTAACTCTCCAACAGCAATTCCAAACGCCACAGCTCAGAAGAGTTACTAAAGAAAGAAGCCAGAACTGCTAGGTCATCAGCAGTGGGAGCTGGCATATGCTTAAGACACATCTGATGCTCTAAGCCTGAGGGGCAGCCAGCACAGCCGGCCTGGGCTTCTGCAGTGTGTTAGACAGCTGCTAGCAGCAGGAGCAGGCACCACAAATACTACACTGGACTCCCTACCTAGCCTTTGTGTCTCAATAATGTGATGGATTATCACTCCCCAAATCTCATTCTTAAAAGCTGCTTGTAATATTTGTAAATAAGAAAAACCATGATGAATTAATTAGCTTTCTACCATGATAGAGGACGAATCCATTGAAAGCTGAAGGTACGCTTCCACCCTTTTGAAGATGTTCATAATAATCCATTCTTTGCCATGACTCTTACTCACACACCTTCCACCTAGTTTACAGCTTTGATCTCCCAACTTTCACTTGTTTCCTTCCATTGGTTAATATTTCTTGTTAGTATGCTTACTCTCCTTAGGTAGCTAATAAACTCCTCTCTCCTTTTTGTAAAATAGGACCTAATTGTTTGATTAGAATCACATCTTCCTAGGCTCTCATGACTCAGGAACAAGCTATTCCCCGCCTTCTCTCTCTCTCTCTCTCTCTCTCTCTCTCTCACACACACACACACACACACACGCACGCGCGCAGGACACTGTAGGAGGCCTAGGGTACTTGCGAGGCTTTCTGTGAAAAGGTGTCAGCAGCTGAGTTGAACTGCAGGTGGAGCAGGCAACTGACCTCAAACACCCCCAGGCCCCAGCTACCTTAGGGTCACGTAGAAGACCAGTAGGACAAGCAGCAGAGTTATAAGCATCTTCAGTATAATCCCCTTATCTCCACGGAGCTGGATTAATCATAGTTCTCTTAAAGGGCTCCAAGTGTAAGAGAAACACTTCAACCATCTCTGTATTTCTTTTATTCCTGTTTCTATATAAATTGGGATTATAGGTAGACCTTTGTAACATTCTGGCACCTCTTACACATTTTCTGAGGCAAAATACAGTTGGCTTTGGGTGTCACTTCTACTGTCTCCATCTGAGGATTTGACAGTGACTCCTTTCTAGACATTGATGCAGGTAGCCCAGGCTCCCTCCACCTCCTCCATTCCAGAATACTCCAGTCAAACCTCTCATCATTTTCAGTGGGACACATCACCTAAGGGTGGTGATCCCAGCGGCATGGTCTAGGAAAGAGAACTAATAGGTACCACACACGACAGGATTACAGATTCCATTCTTATCCAAACAGCAGTTTAAATCTTGAGATGTCTTTGTGCCTGAGCCCTAGGCATTCAGCAACCCGCCCTAACACTCTCCCAGCCCAGGCAGAACCCAGCCTCTGGTGAAGAAACAAAGCACTTATTACAAAGTTTGGGGAAGAAGGCAAAGAGGCAGGCCAGTCTCCCCACTTTTCACAAGTTTACTCCTCCCATTCTGGGATGGCAGCTCCACTCCTGAGCTGTGGCTCTGTTTTGTTATTACCCACTATGTCTCTTTGCCCAGGATGCTGGGTTCAAACTGGACTTTCATCCATTGTTTAGCTTCCTCCTAGTCAACCCCCTAACCCATGACTGAACCATTACAAATTAACATTTACAAACACATTTGTTTGGGTATAATAAACTGGCACTGACTTCTCCTCTATAGAGTACTCAGGAAGGATATATACAATGAGACCTAAACATAAATCAAGGCCTGGAGGACAGAACTAGAACCTAAGAGTGAAGTAATCTGGGTCTCAGAGCCAACCACCCCTCCCCTGCTGTGACAAAGAACAAGGGACAGCATCTCACCAGACCTTGGCCTACTAACACTATATAAAAATTTAAGGGTATTAAGATGACCTGTGAGCACTTACGTAGTACCAGACATAAAATGGCCCAGATCCCTGCCCAATGAACATAGCATAATGGGGAAGGCAGATACCAAACAAATAATTAAAAACAATGAATTTAGGAGTGTCTAAATTACTACAGAGGAAAATGCAAAGTGCTCTAAAGAGAAGTAATTCAGTCCAGATATCGTGATGGCCTAAACTTTTGCAGCAACCCAGTAGCACTCTCTTGATTAAAGAAATGCATCAATGTACATCAGAAATACAGAAAAGGCAGGACTTTAGTTTCAGTGGAAAACATGGCAGCCCCAACAATATAAGATTGCAGATATTGAGAAAAAGAAAACCAAAATGAAGAGGCCCATTCTGGCCCCTCAAATCTTACTGCCCATGCTCACAGAGCTCATTCACTCAAAACAAACTGAAGACCCCTCTTGGGTACAGTCACTTCCTGGTGAAATCTACAGCAGCAATCATTTGATGGTGTATTAATCAGCAAATTAACAGAAAATTTTGAATAGCAAATTTCTCAGGCTATCTGGGAAGGCTGAAGAACTGGATTCAGAAACTGGAGAGGAACAAAGGCAAAGGCAGGCAGGAGGACAGTCAAAATCACAGCACAGAAGCAGACCAAGGTGAATAATGAGCAAACACCTCTGGAACTCAGAGTACAGGTCCTCAGGGGAGCCTGTTTTGCTGACATCCTATCACCAACTAGCTGTGTAACATAGACCAAGTTGTTTAACCTCTCTATGCTTCAATTCATCTTCTGTAAAATCAAGCTTTAAAAATGCCATATTCAACAAGTCCAAAATGTTGTCAATTGCAAGGTGTACTGATATTTTGTGAGCCACTAGGAAAGAAAAGCAATACTGCCAATTAAACTATGACACAGAGCTGACTCATCAGTTTTCATTTTATATTTCTCCTTATTAGATCTATTTAGATACAAGTTTTATATCATTCTTATACATAAAAATAAGTTAGTGAGGATACTTCTAAATCTTTCTCAATTTAGAAGCCAACCCTCCCTACTGGCTTGTCAGCCAGGTCATCATTGTCCACATGTCAGCACACTATGGCTGCTGTTCTCTGGGCAGTATTTCTTCAAAGTTGGCTCCATTCTTTACCCTGGGACTGTCAGTACACTGTCAAGAGTGTGCTGACCTAAAGTCTGGTGCTGCTGCTTTCTTGATATTACCAGAAGTATCAAGAAGCTTTCAGATCACAGCCATAGTCTTTTCCAAATGATCCTCAAAGGGTTTGTTGCCTAAAACAGGAAAGCATGTAGGTATCCTCTGATAGAATCAGGAAGACCACTGAATGTGTGTGTGCAGCAAGACAGGGATGATGACTCTGCAGGCTTGAGCTTAACACTCCCCAGATTGGTGATGCACCCAAGGCAGAGCAGTGCCTCAGAACTCATGAAAATTGTTGCTATCAGCCCCCAAGACTGGTGTGAGGCTTGAGTTGATTGATACTATAAAGAACTTGTACCTAGACCTGTACACTGTCAGCAGTCAGCAACTGTCAATTACTTGTTTTTAAGAAATACTTTTGGGAAAGTATACGTATTTCATAAAGTTGTGCCCTTTTATATGTTTTGTAGATTGAGCAGGGTACCTGGAAAACAAGGTAAAATGAGCTAAATACTCTACCATTTGCAGGCTTTCAAATGTGTAATTTAGGTGGCTATCCAGGACAGAAAAGTGAAATGGCTTTTCTTTAGTTCTGCCATTTAACATACATAACCATGTAGCTGGGATTCAGACTGGCTCAAATGAGTCACAGGAAGTGGGGAACATTCTTTATAGTTCAATAATGCAAGTGTCAAAAAAACTTTTCCCGTTTTTTCATCTTTAATGATTTCAACTTATTTTATAGTGTGTTATAAGACTTGGAACACTGAATTGTTTCTGCCCGTGACCCCTAATACACCTTGCTCTCCGTATGAGACTCCATGGGAGATGGCAAGGGTGCTGGCTGTGAAGGAGTGTCAAAATAGGGGGTGGAACAAGGGCCAGGACAACCTCTTCCAGGCCCCTGCGGGGTGGGAGGCGGTATAGGTGAGCCGCCCACAGGGTTACTCTGCCTAACTGGAAAAACCTTTATTTCACAATCCTTTTGAACAAATATAAGACATTTTACCCTTTAAATGCCAACAGTTCCTTTCCCTTACATTTGCTTTTGGTACAATTTGATATTTCTAAGGAAGATATATGAAGAATGTTTTGAAATCTTGACTTGACAACTCATTGCCTACATGAACCAAAGTTCTGTTTTCT
Source organism: Sturnira hondurensis (assembly GCF_014824575.4). Lineage (NCBI taxonomy): Eukaryota > Metazoa > Chordata > Mammalia > Chiroptera > Phyllostomidae > Sturnira > Sturnira hondurensis. Next base: position 693,867 of record NW_028094889.1, on the reverse strand, counting down.
TTGGTTTGATCTACAGAATGAGAATAAATAGCATAGACCCAAGTGGCAGGCACATGGGAAAACAACATGGCTACTGGCTTTCTCTCTGCATTTGCAAGCTGGTTTGTCAGGCTTTAGTGTTAAAAACACCATTTCTAGCTTAGAATATGACTTCAAGCCAGAGTATGAGTAGTTTTTATTTTGGCAAATACTGTCAAGCTGCACTCTAAAAGGCTGTTGCCAAAATAGTCTCAACAATGATGTTCAAGGGAACCCAGTTCTACATATTCTCACCAACAATAAATTCTGATTATTTCATCATTAGTAAGGTACAGATTCTGTACACTATGAACTACTTCCCTGAGTTTCTAATTTCCCGATGGGATTGTCTCATCCATCTATAGTCATGTGTGTATTACAGTTGTAACTTAAGTGATAAATATCTATGCTAGCTGAAGGATATTCTACCTGGTCCCATAGAAAAGATTCCTTTAATTTTTCAAGTGCATTTAGGCCTGACACACAATGAGAACCTCTCTCCAAGAAGCCTGCTCCTAAAACCTGGAGGTGGAGAAGACAAAAGTGCTTCAAGGAGCTACTACAGGGTTTCACCCTACATAAAGACTGAGCAGACTATCTGTGTGGAGATTTGAGAAGCCAGGGAAATGTGGCCCAAGGCAGTGTGCTGTGTGGTTGCAAGTTCTCTCTCTCCAGACAATGTTTATTGATTTTAGAGAAAGGCGGGTGAGGAGAGGGGAAAAGAGAGAGAAAGGAAGGGGAGGGCAGGAGAAGGAAGACAGGTTGCCCTCTGTATGCACCTCAACTAAGGATGGAACCCAGAACCTAGCTAGGTATGTGCCCTGACCAGGAATCGAACTTGCAACCTTTTGGTATACAGGATGATGCTCTAAACAAATGAGTCACCTGGCCAGGGTAAGTTCTTTCTCTTGTTACTTAGCCAACCCTCAGATTTCCATGTAGTTGGTAAGCCTCAAGTCTGTTTATATATTTCTTTTTTTATTCTAAAGGAAAGAAGCAGGCAGTTAATTCTTACCAGGGACCTTGACTAGATGTCTTTGCTGATGACTTTTGGTTCATCATGATTTATATCATTATGAAATGCCACCATCCTTTTTAAAAATATTGTAGTGAGTGTACCTCTTGAAATAAAGTTCATAATCACCCATAAAATAGACATTTTTCAATTTATTTTTTACTTTTTATGGTAGCTCCATCTCAATCTATACTACAAACGTAGTCTCATTTTCAAATATTTACCTGGGATTTTAAAACAATAGTTGCTTTAGTCTTTCCAAAATGTTTCAAACTTTAAGAGAAATTGAAAAACATTTATTTTCCACAATCATTTAACTAAAACTTGTATAACACACACATTTTCGTATTTCTTTGTTTTCTCTTTATTCAAAGAGCAAAATGTTATTCCAATGAAAAAAAATTTAATTTAAAAAACAAGTTAACGGCAGTAGTTTTCAATTCACCCCTAAAAAGTACTATAGAAAATTTGAGGAAATGGCTCCTCTTAGTGTTCCAAGTGTGGTACTGCAGTATGCAAGCTCCATAACTTGTTTCAGGGTGCCTCAAACTTTAATGGGTACATAAATTATGTGTGGATCTTGTTACAGTGCAGGTTCTTATTCAGAAGCTGAGGAATGAGAACCGAGATTCTTCATTACCAACAAGCTCCCAGAGGACCCCAAATCCATGGGCTCATGAAATTTCAGTGAGCTTACCTGTAAGCCCAGTTGTACAAACAGAATTAGGAAGTTGTAGTTGTATGTAAAAATCTTTTTAGATATTAAAAATTTCTAAGTCAAACTTGTTTCCTGTTTTCTGTAAGTAGCAATATTTTAGTTGAAATAAAGAGATGATGTTAAATAAGCAATTACAGAAAAACTAATTACCCTTAAATTAATTTCCCTTCCTTTTGAAACTACAATATACAGGAATATGCCCACTTACTTTTTTGCCCACTGCTTTGCTGTTAAGGCAATTCTAAGGGCAACACTCCTATGTTCTCTTTTGTCTCTTTAGTGGTTAGCATAGGCTAAATTATAGTAAGTGCTCATAGCAGGTTCTTGGGAGACGAATCTTCCAGGTAAGAGAAAGCAGGTGGTACAAATACCTCTGACAATAACAGTGGCAGGGAAACAAACCCAAATAGTGTTTGCTCTGAGATCCTGATGCATAAGGAAACAAGTGTGTGTCATAGAGACTGTCTTTCCTGAAGTGGTCCATATGTAATTTCCTCATAAGAATGAGTGTTCTTGCTTATTAAACCTTCACTCTGTCCAGAACTTGCTGAATGAATTGAATTATATACCTTCTCTCTCATACTCAGCATCACTTGCCAAGAAAGAAGTCATTAGGGCTCTTGCCATTGTGCAGAGGAAGCTGCTGAGTCTTAGAGCTTTAACAGTTCCCCCTGGCATGCAGCTGACCCAGGACATACATCCAGGAGCATCTCATTCAAGAATTCTTTCTTTAAGCAAAATATAACCAGAGACATTGAAAATAAGAACAACCTGACAGTAACCAAAGGAGAGGTGGGAGGGGATAATAGGGGGAGAGGGGAAGGGTTTTCAGGAACAACTATAAAGGACACATGGACAATACCAAGGTGGGGTGGAATCAGGGGAGGGAGGTGGGGATGGCCGGGGTGGGGGAGAGTGGTGAGGGGTAAATGCAGACAACTGTACTTGAAAAACAATAATCTAATTTAAAAAAATAAAAGAAATACCAATAAAAAATGAGAATGTAAAAAGAAAAAGTAATTCTTACTTTAGACCACCTTGCTACCACATTTAACACTAGCTTGTAAGTGCATGCCCTCTGGGGTTTCTCTTTCTTAAACAGTTTGCAGCTGACTTTCAAATATATATGTATAATATATAGTTTCAAAAAGTAAGAGTTTGTTTACATATTCTTTATCCTTAACAGGCAAAGAGATCCTATCGATGTAAGTTTAGGAAACTTGGTAAAGTTCACATCTAAGCAACTTCACAGTGTTTCTTAAAAAGTTAAGGGAAATAAATGTAAAAGTCATTGTTGCTACTTTGGATTTGTTTTCCTTTCTTCTTTCTCCTCCTTCTCCTTCTTTCTTTTCTTGCTCCTCCTCCTCCCCCCTCCCTGTCATCATCATCATCACCATCACCAACTACAATCAACGAAGGACTTGAGTTTGCCATGCCCAACTCGAGTTCCGATTCCTTTGAAATTAAAAGTGACTCAGAGAGCATTGGGAGTAGGTTACATGTAGCATTTACCACAAGGTAATTTAATGATTCCTTTACTTAGTTTTCTTCTGCTCCTGTGTACCAGGTGTGTGCTGATAGGGCAGAATTCTGCCTTTCTGCTTTTAGTATCTCCATTGCCTAGCATTGCGCATGAAGCATAAGCACTTCATGTTTGTTGAATGTATAAATCCTGAATAATTAATGACCCTAACACAAAGTGGGACGGAGATCAAAATTCCCTGAGAAATGTTCACATTTGGTCACTAGGTGGCAATCTAGCCTAATTTCAGATGGTTATGGTCCTCCCCCCCCCCCCCGCCCCCCCCACTTCTTCACTTTAAAAAAGTAGATCAAATGGTATTTGTCTTTCACCACCGGGCTTATAAATACAAATGATCTCACCTACAAGTAGAACCTAATCAACAAAACAAACAAATGAGCAAAATGAAACCAGAGACTTAGAAATAAAGAACTGACAGTGACAAGAGCTGCGGGGGATAAAAGATGGAGGTTGGCAGGGGACAGGGAGAGGTTGAAGAAAGGGAAGGGGCAAGCAAAGGAACACAAATAGAGGACTCTTGGGCACAGACAATGGGGGAATTGATTCTGGGACCTGGGGCAGGGAGAGCAATGGAGAAAAGGCAGGACAACTGTAACTGAACAACAATAAAAAATAAAAAAGAAGAATCTTGAGAAGCTCTTCAGAGTTGCAAAGAGTCTGAGAGGCCATTGCCTACCACTTCTGTGGATCCCTTGGTCTAGTTTGTCAAAGCAGAAAACCAACATTTCACTTTCAATAGCTACTATATTCAGGCACCCAAGAGATTACTAGTTAAATGAAGAAAAGGGCCCTTTCAACAGAACATGTGAGAACTGACCCTCAGGGCCTACCTAGGTTAGGAGCTATGAGAAACACAGGGCAAGACCAAGGATCTGCTCAGTATTGCTCAGTCTATGGTGACATGCCCCAGGCCATCATATAACATATAACATTCTCTGGAATCCTTCCTTTTCATACGCCAGTTGATGAAATTACAGAAATGCTACAAATGATATTCACAAATGAAAAATAATGAGTGTACATTAGAATGACTCCATTTCTTATACTAGGGGTTTAATTTTTTTTTAGTCAGGTATGATTGCAGACAGAAACCAGTCTCAGTACCAGCATCACTGTCAGACAGCTGCTGGGCTGGGTGGTAACGGGGCTCAGCTGAGGCCTAATTCTTGTCTGCCATGACTCCTGGTGCAAGGCAGAGCGAATTCCTATCTCTCCCTTCAGCAATTTCTCTGTCCACAGAACAGGAATGATAATCCTGACCTAGCAGCTCCTACCTGTGGAGTTGTTCATACCTACCCAGCAGAGAAGCAGTAAAAAGAGACCTACCTCCCCAAGAACTTCCTTGGACCAGTTCATTCCTCATGTTTAAGATAAACAATAATTTGCAACAACTGCTACATTATAAATCTTTGGCCCCAGAGGCCTGTGGCCATCTGTTATAAAATCATCTGTGAGTGATGACTTTATGTTTACATAATACTGGAGGCAGAGATAGGAAAGAACTATAAATCTCTGACTGATTTAAGAAGGCATTGCTATGAAAAATGTTTAAGACTTGCAGAAAGTGCATAAAAAGATGCATAGAATCCTTACACTAACAAACTGGCCACAACTTTATGGCACTGCATGGAGTATGTCTACTATTCCAATTTTATTTAAATGTAGCCAACATTGAAAATATCTTGGCTTTAAAATATTATTAATACAATAGAAAAGGAAATTTTTGCCACATGCAGAGCAAATTACTAAATCGGGAATAAATAAGGGACAGCAGTGTCAACCTCACAGAAATAAAGATAAATATGAAAACACTTTTGAACAGTTATATGCCAACATATTAGATAATCTAGACAAAAAGGATAAACTGCTAGAAAGATACAAACTACCAAAATGGACTCAAGAAAAGTAGGAAATTTGAAAAGATGTCTAACAAGAAGAAAGGTGGAATTAATAATCAAAAAACGTCCCGCAAAAAATATTATGCCTAGGATCAGATGACTTCAGTGGTGAATTCTACCAGAAATTTAAAGAATTAACATCAACTCTTCACAAACTCTTTAAAAAACATACACAAAGAGGGAACAATTTCAAATAATTCTATTTGCCCAGTATTACATTGATACAAACCAGAACAAGATATTATAAGAAAACACCAGACAGATGTATTTATAATTATTTGTGCAAAAATCAACAAAATGCTAACAAACCAAATCTATCAACATATGAAAAGGATTCTTCTATACCATGTACCAAGTGAGATTTATCCCAAATATGGAAGATTGTTTAATCAATCTGAAAATCAATCAGTATAATATCCCACATTATTAGAATAAAAGATCAAAACAATACAATCATCTCAAAGACCAAGAAAAAGCATTTGACAAAATCCTACACCCATTCACGATAAAAACACTCAACAGAATAGGAAGAGAGAGATTTTCTGAATGTGATAAAAGGCATCTATGAAAAACCCACAGTTAACATCATTCTCAATGGTAACAGTCTAAAAGTTTTACTCTTCAGATCAGAAATGAAAATGACTAAACTCACCACTGCTGTTGTTCAACATTATAGTAGAAGTTGTAACAAGGACAATTAGGTAAGAAAGATAAATAAAGGGCATCCAGATTATAAAGAAAAGGCAAACTATTATAAATGACAGGATCCTGTAAGTAGAAAACCTGAAAAAATCATCACCATCACCACCAACAAAAAAAAACAAAACAAAATCAGAGCTAATAAATAAATTAAATATGTTTGCAAGACCAATACACAAAGATCAAGGGTATTTCTATACAATAGAAATCAACTGATTTTTGCCAGAGATGCAAAGTGATTGGCTTGTCAATAAATGATACTGGAACAATTGGAAATACATGTGCCAAAAAAAATTTTTTTAAGAACTCTGACCCATACCTCACGCCTGAAACCAAAATTAACTTGAAAAGCATCACAGACCTGAAATTAAGAAAATTTTGGGAAAAAGTTATAATAGCTGAACTTTAAAAGATGGCCCACCAAAAGGACTTGAACAGACACTTCTCCAAGGAGGACATACAGAGGATCCAGAGACACATGAAAAGATGCTCAATATCACTAGCTATCAGACAGATGCAAATTAAAACCACAATGAGATACCACTTTACACTGGTCAGAATGGCCATCATAAACAAAGCAACAGACAATGAGTGTTGGAGAGGTTGTGGGGAAAAGGGAAACCTAGTGCACTGTTGGTAGGATTGCAGACTGGTACAACCACTATGGAAAACAGTATGGAATTTTCTAAGAAAACTAAAAATGAGTATGCCTTTTGATCCAGCAATTCCACTGTTAGGAGTATATCCTAAGAACCGTGCAACACCAATCCAAAAGAACCTATGCACACCAATGTTCATAGCAGCACAATTTACAATAGCCAAGTGTTGGAAGCAACCTAGGTGCCCATCAGTAAATGAATGGATCCAAAAATTATGGTACATTTATACAATGGAATTCTATGCAGCAGAAAGAAAGCAGCTCCTATCCTTTGTGACAACATGGATGGAACTGGAAAGCATTATGCTGAGTGAAATGAGCCAGGTGTTGAAAGACAAATACCATATGATCTCACCTTTAAGAGGAAGCTAAACAACAAAACAAACAAGCATGCAAAATAAAAACAAAGATACTGAAATAGAGAACAGGGGGACAGCGACCAAAGGGGAGAGGGGAGAGGGGAGGGAATTTCAGGGGGAAAATGGGAGGGATTTAGAGGAACTAGTATAAAGAACACATGGACAACAACTAAGGGGGGTGAAAATGGGAGAGAGGTGGGGAGCACGGGGGTGGAGGGGCTGGGATGGGAGTAATGTACTTGAAAAGTAATTAAATAAAAACATTTTCAATAAACTCAGTAACTCAATAAACAGGAAATTCCTCGTAATTACTTCTCAGGTGTTAAGGAATCTTTTAAAATGCGTATCAACTCAAGCTTTTCTGGTCTTGGACACAAACAGACCATGTAAACTGAAAAGAGGCTAAAGCCACACACCAGGTAAAGAGTAAGATCTAGATTACAGGTTTCTTCATTTTATACCTAGATTTTGAAGTGAAATGAATTCAGCAAGATAAACTACTGTCTGGCCCTGCATTTGCTCCCTCCTTATCCTTGTAAAGAACCAGCAGTACAGCAGCACCTTAGGGCCAGTGTTGTTATATAATTAAACTTGAATCTCCCTGCGATATGGCAATTTAAAGACTACCTTTATAAAACAGAATGGATGGACTTAGTGGAACGTGCCTGTTTTGGCTGAGAACTGCCTGCACAATTATAATATTAAGACCAGGATACAGCTGTTTGTGACTAAGCCCATGTTCAGTGAGTAAGTGCTATTGAGCATTCCACATTACCAGACATCTGTTTCCTGTTTTTATTCTTCCTTTTATCATTCCATCCAGATTTCCTTACACCTGAAGGCCACCTAAACAACCACAATTAAACAACTCTGATGTTTGCCTTTTCCATCTTTAACTGTTGCTCAGTGTAGTTTAGTCATTCTGCTTGGAGGGGTGGGGGAAGGGAACCTAAGTTCCCTCAAGAGTACATTCTAAGAGATTTCAAGAGGGCTGCAAAGTAGGTGGGAGCTACACTCACTTGTTCCTGGCTTCAACCCAGATTAACAGCTAAATTATAGAGAAATCAACCTGAATAACCGACCAAAGGCTACCTATACTGGTATCATAACCAAGCATTTACAGAAGCCACAAAGACTGGCAAGAAGGGTGGAGACACAGAAATGGATATCCCTCACACCCAGGTGTCACTGATGCAGGGACCACCAAGCAAACAGCAAGAGTCGGGAAGAGGAGCCCACATAACATCTAGTAGTAAAAAATCAGTGGGCTCCAATCCACCTGGGAGACCAAGATGCCACCTTCCCAGGGACCAGCACTCCTATTTTTGAAAACACCACACTGGGGAGTGCACAGCCCAGTCCCCGAATACTGGCAAGACCACTCTACTATACTTGGGTCCTGCAGAGGGGTCTGCTGACTGCACCCAGCAGTGACTTTTAAGGTTCTATTTTTCTGGGGAGCCTGTTGGCAGAGACTCAGTGACTAAACTGCACGGCTTTAGAAAGATGGCCGCCTCAAGCCAAGAGCCAGCACCCCTTGTCCCAGCAGCTGAATCACTTGGCTGGCTCAGTCCTGTTGAGTTTGACTATTCCAGGAGACCAGAGTGCCACACAGAACTGGAACTTTCAGACTGTGTCACAGGGGAAAGGTTTTGTCCAGAACTAGACAGGTAGGTGCTGTGATGTGTGGCTACATCCTGGTGCAGGTTGGGGGCACTCCTATCTCCACTGGAAGCTCAGACCATGGACCCACCAGCCCAGTCCTCCTGACCCTGGTTGCCCCACCTTACCAAACTCAAAACTTGTGGAAGGGTCTGTGGGCTGCAGACAGCCTGGGTCCACTACAATCTTTCTTTGGAAGGCTCTGGAGAAAGACCAGGCAATCTCAGAGGAAGGCAGAGTAGCGAACAGGTGAAGGTGGACTTCAGGGAGCCTCCATCCTTTATTATAGATCTTTTCCCTGCTCTAAGCTGGAGGAAGCTGCCCCTTATATACAGATTGACCACTCCCATGCACTGACGTCCAGTAGATGCAACCACAAACAGCAAAAAGTGCATTGGCGCTCCAGAGAGGTAGCTCAAGGCTGGTTACACACAATGTCTGACAGTGACCTGTACCTGAATCCTGCCCCAGTAGACCCAGAATTAAGACAGTGGTGAGCTCCAGACCACAACAGGGCTTGTCCCAGCACAGCGTCTCATTCATGGTGATCAAGGTTTACCCTTACAATCAAAAGCCTAAAGGGCTAACTCCACCCACAAAAGGACCAACAGCATTGCAGTTTCAACTACAATAGGAGGGTGCACATAAACCACAAGAAACATTCCTGGAGCAGGGAGCTCATGTGATCCGGAAAATTGTTCCGCTGAGCTCAAAAAGACACCTTAATCATAAAGCCATAATAACAAGTTCATGAGTTATAGTGGATCTAAAATACAGAGACAAAATGGGGGGACAAAGAAATATGCTTCAAATGAAAAAAAACAAGAGAAATCCCTAGGAAAATATTAAATGAAACAGAAGCAATCAAAATACCAGAAGCAATTTAAAATAATGGTTATAAGGATGCTAAAGGACCTTGGGAGAAGAACGGATGATCTCAATGAGAACTTAAACAAAGAGAACAAGTATTAAAAAGAAAACAGAAACCCCCAAAAGAATCCATCAGAAATGAAGAATACAGTATTTGAAATAAAGAATACATCAGAAGGAATGAACAGCAGGTTAGATTATGCAGAGGATCAAATCAGTGATTTAGTGGACAAGGCAACAGGAAGCAAACAAGCAGAGCATCAAAAAAAATTTTTTTTTAAATGAGGAAAGTCAAAGGGACTTCTGGGACAACATCAAGTGTAACAACATCTACATCATAGGGGTACCAGGAGGAGAAGAGAGTGAGCAAGGGATACAGAACCTGTTGGAAAAAATAATGGATAAAAACTTACCTAACTCGGTGAAAGAAAAGTCATACAAGTTCAGAAAACAGAGTCCCAATCAAGAAACCCACAACAAGACAGATCATAACTAAAATGGCAAAGGTTAAAGACAAAGAGAAAATCATAGAGGCAGCAAGAGAGACAGTAAGTAACTTACAAGGGAGTTTCCATAAGGCTGTCATCCAATTTCTTAACAGAAACAACCAGTCCAGAAGGGACTGAAATGAAATATTCAAAGTGAAGCCCTGGCTGGTGTAGCTCAGTGGATTGAGCACGGGCCTGCGAACCACACGATCGAGGTTTGATTCCCAGTCAGGGCACATGCCTGGGTTGCAGGCCAGTTCCCAGTGGGGGACACATGAGAGGCAACCACACATTGATATTCTCTCCCTCTCTCCTTCCCTTCCCCTCTCTCTGAAAATAAATAAAATATTTAAAAAAAAGAAATAATCAAAGTGATGAAAAGCAAGGAACTGTAACCAAGACTACTCTATCCAGCAAGGCTATCATTTAAAATTGAAGGTAATTGCAGACTGGTCCAACCACTATGGAAAACAGTATGGAATTTTTAAAGAAAACGAAAAATGAACGTGCCTTTTGACCCAGCAATTCCACTGTTAGGAGTATATCCTAAGAACCCCGAAGCACCAATCCAAAAAAACCTATGCACCCCGATGTTCATAGCAGCACAATTTATGAGAACCAAGAACTGGAAGCAACCTAGATGCCCATCGGTAAATGACTGGATCAAAAAACTATGGTACATTTACACAATGGAATTCTATGCTGCAGAAAGGAAGAAGGAGCTTCTACCTTTTGCAACATCATGGATGGAACTGGAAAGCATTATGCTGAGTGAAATAAGCCAGGCAGTGAAAGACAAATACCATATGATATCACTGTTAACAGGAATCTAAACAACAAAACAAACAAGCAAGCAAAATATGACCAAAGACACTGAAATACGGAACAGGCTGACAGGGACCAGAGGGGAGAGGGGAGAGAATCACAGGGGAAAATGGGAAGGACTCACATGAACAAGTATAAAGGACACATGGACAATAAATAAGGTGGGGGGTGGAAACGGGAGGGGAGCACTGGGCGGGGGTCGGGCAGGGCTGGGAATATAAGACAGAAAACTGTACTCGAACAAGAATTAAATAAAAATAAATAAATAAAATAAAATTTCCAACATAAATAAATAAATAAATTAATTAATTGAAGGTGAAATAAAGAACTTCCGGGGGGGGGGGGGGGGCGACGACAAACAAAGCCTAATGGAGTTCATTACCACCAAATCAGTATTGTAAGAAATGTTAAAAGGCCTACTTTTAGAAGAATAAATACAGAGACAGAGGAATATAGGTATGAAAAAAAATGGCAATAAATAAGTACCTATCAATAGTAACCTTCAACATAAATGGATTAAATGCTCCAATCAAAAGACATAGTATAACTGAGTACATAAGAATACATGACCAATATATGTATGCTGCCTACAGGAGACCCACCTTAGAACAAAGACAGACACAGACTGACAGTGAAGGGAAAAAAAGTATCCCGTGCAATAGAAATGAAAAAAAAAATCTGCGGTAGCAATACTTATATTTGACAAAATAGACTCCAAAACAAAGGCCATAAGACACAAAGGTCACTACCTAACACTAAAGGGATTGAGCCACCAAGAGGATAACCCTTGTAAACAACACTCACTCAACATAGAAGCATCTACATATTGGGTTAGCCAAAAAGTCTGCTTAGTTTTTTCTGTAAAATAAAAGACACGTTTCACCAATAACTTCACTGATTTGGATATTTTGTCAGCTCTCCCCCATGTGGTATAACATTGATTGTTCTCAATTGATGTCTCGATTTGATTACTATCAATTTCAACTGATCTACCTGACCCTGGAGCATCATCCAGTGAGAAATCTCTAGTGCAAAACTTCACAAACCACTTTTGACACATTTGATCAGTCACAGCCCCTTCTCCATACCCTACACAAATCTTTTTCTTCGAGACTTCTGCCAAGATAGAGGCATAGGTGGAAACACTGTGCCTTCTCCCACAACCAAGTTTGAATACAACAAAGATTTGGAGAACAAAGAACAGCCACAAAACAGAAAATTGAATTATATGAAGTCCGACAACCACTAACCATTCAACCGGGACGGTAAGAGGGGCGGAGCCAGCAGCGGAGCAGGGTCGGGCAGGAAAGATCCTCAGACCTAGGCGTGCAAGTGGCCTGACCCAGTCAGGGTGTGGGGCAGACTGACCAGTCGCACATTGGCACACAGTGAGACGGACCACGCAGGCCCCAGGGGGCGAGGGCTGACGGCGGTGGGCTGACGGCTGACTCGAGTACAGCGGGACGAAACATGTGGACCCAGTGACGGTGGAAGCTGCGCACTTGTGGGGGCCTAGGCTGGAGACGGCAGACGGGACGCCATAGTTCCTCTTTGACCCCGCCCCAACATACAACGTCACAACCCAGCAACTTAGTTGCCCTGCTCTAGTGAAGACCTAGGGCTACGATCCTGCTACGTACCAGGCACGAACAGCCCAAAAATGGCGCAAGAAGAACTCAAAGTCCCGGAGCCGATAACTCTCAGCGACCGAGAAATTGCCAGCCTCTCAGAAGCACAGTTCAAGACACTGTTTATCAGGATGCTCACAGAACTGGTTGATTATAGTCACAAATTAGAGGAACATATGAAGGCTAAACTAATTGAAATGAAGGGAGATGTCCAGGAAACCAATAGCGATGGAAAGGACACTGGGACTCAAATCAAATCTTTTTCTGCTTCAGTTGCATTTTTACCTTTCTTGAAATGAAGCATAATACACCAAAAATGTTGCATATTTTCTTACATCTTCAATTAAAATGGTTGCACAAAAATTCACCAATTCTGATGTTCTTTCTAAATGCATGCTAATATGACAGCTGTCACAATGCAATCTGACAAAATTGTTTCAAATGAAATTAAAGACAATTAACTAGCCATCTTATGAAAAACAATGAACTATTTGACCAAAACTATATGCAATGAAAATCTTGGTGGGCATTAAGGGAAATACTGACAGCAGTACAGTCATAGTCAGGAGTTTTAACACCCTGTCATCATCAATGGATTGATCTTCCAGGCGAAAAAAAAAAAAATCAACAGGGCAACAGTGACCTTAAATGATACACTGGATCAGATAAATTTAATTGATATTTACAGGACATTTCATCCCAAAGCAGCAGAATATAAATTCTTCTCAAATCCACATGGAACATTCTCACAGAGAGACCCCATGTTAGGACACAAAATATATCTTAACAAATTCAAGATTAAAATCTTATCAAGCATCTTCTCAAATCAAAATGGTATGAAACTATAAATGAACTACAACAAAAAAACCCTCAACAACATTCAAACAAATGAAGGCTAAATAATGTTATTAAACAATTAATAACAAGGAAGAAAACAAAAATTACCTGAAACAAATGAAAATGAACACAAAACAACCTAAAATCTATAAGACAAAGCAAAAGAGCAAAAGCAGTTCTGAGAGAGACATTCACAGCATTACAGACCTACACCATGAAGTAAGAAAAATCTCAAACAATCTGACCTAACACCTAAAAATACTAAAAAAGAAAGACCAATGAAACCCAGAGCTGGTTCTTTGAAAAAATAAACAAGCTAGACAAACCTTTAACTAGATTCTTCAAGGAAAAAAAAAGAGAGAGAAGACACAAATAAATAAAAGTGAAATGAAGGAGAAGTAAAACTAACATCACAGAAATACAAAGGATTGTAAGAAAATACTATGAACAACTATATGCCAACAAATCGGACAACTTGGGAAAATGGATAAATTCCATTTTTAGAAAGTCTTCCAAACTGAATCAGTAAGAATAAAAAACCTGAATAGACCAATCATAGATAATGAAATTGAAGCAGTAATCATCCTGGCAAACAAAAGTCCTGTACCAAATGGCTTCATAGGCAAATCTCACGAAATATTCAAAGAAGAACAAACACCAATCCTCAAACTCTAACAAAAAATTCATGAAGAGGGAAGACTTCCAGGCTCTTTTTACAAGACCAACATTATCCTAATTCCTAAACAGATAAAGACACTACAAAGAAAGAAAATTATAGACCAGTATTCCCAATAAACATAGATGTAAAAATCTCCAACAAAGTATTAGCACACCAAATCCAGCAATACATTAAAAAGATCATACAGTCCTGGCTCCTGTGGCTCAGTGGATTTAGCACTGGCCTAAGAACCAAAAGGTTGCAGGTTTGATTCCAGTCAGGACACATGCCTGGGTCGTGGGCTAGGCCCCCAGTTGGGGGAGTGCAAGAGGCAACCAATCAATGTTTCTCTCACATATTGACATTTCTCTCCTTCTTTCTTCCTCCCTCTCTGAAAATAAATAAATAAAATCTCTTTAAAAAATCATACACCAGGATCGAGTGGAATTAATTCTGGGAATGAATGATTTGTACAATATTTATAAATCAACAGTACAATAATTGTATTACATCAAATTATGTGATGTAACACATCACATAAACAAAACGAAGGATAAAAACCACATGATCATATCAATAGATGCGGAGAGAGCATTTGATAAAATCCAGCACTAATTTATGATAAAAACTCTCAGAAAAGTGGAAAGAGAAGAATCATACCTCAACACAATAAAGGACACATATGACAAACCAACAGCCAACGTCAAACTCAATGGGCAAAAACCAAAAACCAAAAGGAAAAAGCATTTCCCTTTATATTAGGAACAAGGCAGGATTGTCTGCTTTCACCACTGTTATTCAACAAAGTACTGGAAGTTCTAACTACTACAATCAGACAACAATAAAAAGCATTCAAATTGGAAAGGAAGAAGTAAAATTGTCATTATTCAAAGATGACATATTGTACATAGAAAACTTTAACGACTGCCAGAAATCTATTCATCTTATAACTTCAGCAAAGTAGCAGTATACAAAATAAATATGTAAAAATCAGTTGCATTTCTGTACACCAATAATGAACTATAAGAAACAGATATTAAGAAAACAATCCCATAAAAATACAATAAAATAAAAGGTATCTAGGAATAAATTAAAGGAAGAAATTGAGGAAGATACAAATTAAATGGAAGTATATACCATGTTCATGGATTGGAAGAATTAACATCATAAAAATGTTCATACTACCCCAAACAGCCTATAGATTCAACATAATTTTTATTAAAATACTAACAGTCTATTTCCTAAATCTAAGACAAATACTTGAAAAACTTATATGGAATCAAAAGAAAGAAATAAAGAAATCCCCAAATAGGCTCAGCAATCTTGAGAATGAACAAAGTTGGCGGGTTTGCATTACCTGATATCAAACTATACCACAAGGCCACTGTAATCAAAACAGCCTGGTACTGGCATAAAAACAGGCATACAGATCAGTGGAACAGAACAGAGAGCCCAGAAACAAACCCACATCTTTATGGTAAATTAACATTTAACAAATGAGGCAAGAGCATACAAGACAGTCTCTTCAATAAATGGTGTTGGAAAAACTGGACAGGTACATGCAAATAAATGAAACTAGAGCACCAACTTACACAAGAATAAATTCAAAATAGAGAAAAGACTCAAATGTAAGTCATGAACCATAAAAATCCTAGGGGAAGCATAGGCAGTAGTATCTCAGACATCTCTCACAGCAATGTTTGCTGATATGTCTCCTAGGGCAAGGGAATCAAATAAACAAATAAATGGGAGACTACATCAAACTAAAAAGCTTTTGCACAGCAAAAGAAATTAAAAAATTAAAAGACATTCCACTGTATGGGAGTACATATTTGTCAATGATACATCTGGTAAGAGGTTAATTTCCAAAATATGTAAAGAATTTATACAACTCAACACCAGGAAGACGAACAATCCAATTAAAAAATGGGCAATGAACCTGAGTACACAGGTTCTCCTAAAAGGAGAACAGATGGACAATAGATATATGAAACAATGCTCAATGTCACTAACCATCAGGGAGATGCAAATTAAAGCCACAATGAGGTATCACTTCACACCTGCCAGAATGGCTATACATCAATAAATTAATAAACAGGTGATGGAGAAAAGGGAACCTTAGTGCACTGCTGGTGGGAATGCAGATTGGTACAGCCACTGTGGAAAACAGTATGGTTTCCTCAAAAAATTAAATATGGAAAAATTAAATATGACAGGAAGTACCTATCACACCTCTTCTGAGAATATATCCTGAGAATCCCAAAACAGTAATTCAAGAAAATATATGCATCCCTATGTATATTGCACTCTTTATAATAGCCAAGATCTGAAAACAGCCCAAGTGCCCATCAGTAGATGAGTGGATAAAAATGTTGTGGTAGATTCACACAATGGAATACTATGTGGCTAAAAAATAGATCTTACCTTTTGCAACAGCATGAACAGACATGAAGATTATTATGCTAAGTGAAATAAGACAGAGAAAGGCAAAAACCCTGTGATCTCAATTATGTGTGGAATCTAATGAACAAAATAAACTGATGAAATAGAGGCATGGATACATAGAACAGACTAATAGCTGTCAGAGGGAGGGGGGGTTGAAAGTTTGGATGAAAGGTGAAGGGATTAACCAAAAAACATATACTACATATAACACATAGATACAGACAACAGTATGGTGACAGCCGGAGGGAAAGTGGAGTGGGAACTGAGTGGAGGTGGGCAAAGCTGAGGAAAATGGGGACAATGGGTGCACGATACAGTGTGTGCAGATGATGTTTTATTGAGTTGTACATTTGAGATCTGTACGGTTTTGCAAACCAATGTCACCTCAATAAATTCAATGAAAAAAACTGCAAAAGAATTCTGAGACTGGAGGGCTATTGTCTATATAATCTACCCTTATCTAACTAATTTCCTCCCTTATTTCCAATCAAGAACTTTGCTGTTGAGGCAGTACCTGCCTATCTAAGAAAACAATTGTGATTTGAAGCACAAAAGTAAAACCTCAAGCAGCATAAGTAAGTTGAGGCAGTAATTTACCTAGAGTGATGGCCCATTTCATGCCCAAACACAGGACAAGATGTGTTTAAATTTAAGGAAGTCCATTTCTATGCAGATAGATTGATGTTAAACTTTTCCTCAGTTCAAGGCAGCATCTTTATCCTCATTGCATATTAGAATTTAGAAACTTTAGGTCACCTTACACAACTCTTGGATCATACAAAAATTTGGTGTCACTGCATTTTACAGTAAAGAAAAGTTAAGTGACTTATCTAATGGCTCCTATTTCAGACAGCTTAAGAATAGGGTGCAAAGTTTAAATACCCTAATGAAAAATACTCAGAAAAAGTGTCTTTGAAATACATTAGATATAATGAGCAAATTCAGAATGTGCAAGTCTATTCCTTTTTGATTGAGAAAAAAGAAAGTACAGGTAGAAACACTGTGCCTCCTCACACAACCGAAATTAAGGGCAACAAAGATTTAGAAAAAAAAGCACAACCAGAACAGACAGAAAACTGAACTGTACGGAACTCTGACAACCATTCATCCAGACTAGTAAGAGGGGTGGAGTCCGAGGCCTGCAGAGAGGTGTGCCAGCAGGAAAAGGCGGTGGCTGGGAGACTTGAAAGTGCAGGTGGCATGGGGCTGACCCTGGTCCCACATTCACACACAGAAAAACCAGGCAGAAACGGGCAAGACAGACTGTACAACCCAGGGCCCCCACAATGAGAAATAAAGCCTAAAAGCACCGATTGAAAACACTTGCGAGAGCTGAGGTGCTGGGAGAGACTCCCAGCCTCACAGGAGAGTTCATTGGAGAGACCCACAGGGTCTTAGAACGTACACAAGCCCACCCACCTGCAAAACCAGCATCAGAAGGGCCCAGTTTGCTTGTGGGATGCTGCAGAAAGGACGGAAATCTGAGAGAGCAGAGCAAGTGCCATTGTTCCCTCTCTGACTCTGCCCCACATACATTATCACAACCAAGTGCCGTGGTTGCCCTGCCCTGGTGAACACCTAAGGCTCCACCCCTCACACATAACAGGTCCAACCTGACCAAAAAAATTATGGTTCAAACAGACGAACAAATCAAAGCCCCAGAGCCAATACTTCTAAGCGACCAAGAGATAGCCAACCTATCAGTTCAAAACACTGATCAGGATGCTCACAGAACTGGTTGATCTTGGTCACAAATTAGATGGAAAAATGAAGGCTGCATTTTTCAAGTGAAGTGAAGGAAAATGCACAGGGAACCAATAGTGATGGGAAGAAAATTGGAACTCAAATCAAGGGAGTGGACCAGAAGGAAGAAAGAAACAACCAAACAGAAAAGAAGGAAGAAACAAGAATTCAAAAAAACGAGTAGAGGCTTAGGAACCTCCAGGACATCTTTAAACATTCCAACATCCAAATTATAGGGGTACCAGAAGGGGAAGAGGAACGTCAACAAGTGGAAAACTTATTTGAACAAATAATAAAGAGCTTCCCCTATCTGGCAAAGGAAATAGACTTCCAGGAAGTCGGGGAAGCTCAGAGAATCCCAAAGGTGGACCCAAGGAGAAACACACCAAGGCACATCGTAATTACATTAGCCAAGATTAAAATGAAGGAGAGAATTCTAGAAACAGCAAAAGATAAGGGGACAGTCACTTAGGAGTTCCCATCAGACTGTTAGCTGATTTCTCGAAAGAGACTTTACAAGCAAGGTGCTGGAAAGAAGTATTCCAAGTCATGAAATTCAAAGACCTACATCCAAAATCGCTCTGCCCAGCAAAGCTTTCATTTAGATTGGAAGGGCAGATAAAGTGCTTCTCAGATAAGGTCAAGTTCAAGGAGTTCATTATCACCAAGCCCTTATTATATGAAATGTTAAAGGAACTTATCTAAGAAAAAGAAGATAAAAAATATGAACAGTGAAAGGACAGCAAACTTACAGTTATTAACAACCATACCTAAAACAAAAGCAAAGTAAGCAGACATCTAAAACAGGAGCAGAGCCACAGAAATGGAGATCACATGGAGGGTTAGCAACAGGGAGGGTGGGAAGAGGGGTGAGGAAGGTACAGAGAATAACAGACAGTGGGGAGAAAATAGACAGGGGGAGGGCAAGAGTAAGTGTGGGAAATAAAGAAGCTAAAGAACTTAAGATACATGGACATGAACTAAAGGAGGGGAATGTGGGGGGAGGGGGTGTGCAGTGTGCAGGATAAAGGGGAATGAAGGGGGGAATGGGACAACTATAATGGCATAATCAATAAAATATATTATGAAAAAATTTTTTTCTTTGTACTTTAGCATTTTTCTTTGCAACCTATCATCTCTCTTCCTCAAAACACTATATTCAAATGTTAACTTTTCAGATACCTAATATAGGAATATATATTGTTCTGGTATTGTCCTAAATTCTGGTATTAAGGAATATAGGGGGAATAAGATAGCTTTCAAAATGTTTAGAAAAAGCAAGCACATAAAGAAATTATTTTTCTCAAATGTTTTCTGGTGCTATGCCATCACTCTTCTTCAAAACCATTTTGCCCACCAAAATTGATGAATTAACCAACTTACCGACTTTTGTAACTTACTGAACTCAACCTTCCAGAATGGTGGATATAGTAAACATAAAATTTATTAGAGTTCTCTATTTTTTTCTGGTTTTTCTACTATAAGTCATTTAACCTAGAGGTTGAAGTTTGGTTGATACCAAAATAGTTGTCAATTCCCCTGTTCTCCAATATATCTTCTTATTCACCCATTGTAACAGAATTTTTAAGCTAAAAATGTAAGTTACTAAAGTAAAGACTTCAGGCTGTTTTGGAGAAGAGGGCTGTATCCAAGCTCTGGCCAGTGGGATTTCAGCATAGGTTTTGTGTCAAGCTTTTCTGAATCTTCCTTAGGAAAAGCTGACTACTTATTGATCTCAATTTGGATTATGAAGATGCCCATCTCACTCTAGAGATGAGAGCTAGACAGGGAGAAGCCATGGGCTCTCTGATGTTGTAGAGCAGAGGCAGCAATGAGCCCTGCACTGACCCTTGCACTCCCTCTGAGAAAAAGATAAACTTCACCTCATTCAAGCAACTGTGATTTGGGGTTCCTATCAATGGAGCCAAAACCATTCCTAATACCGCAACTCTTGTTACTTGGGGTATCTGAAAAATAAAAACACGTTTTTATGTTTTTGCCTGTCCTCTGAAATTCCTGAGTGGCTATCAGAGAAGATGATCCTAATAGATTTTCCTAAGTTCTGGTATTTTAAGGAATGGTTTAATAATAAGCCAAATTATATAGTCCTGAGTAAAAATCAAAATAAACTTCTGGTATATAAATCACAAACTGAATTTCAGGCCAGCAGTCTATGAGGTAAGTAAGTTAACAAAACAAAATACTGTACCATTTAGGTTTTTTAATTTTTTATTTTAAGAAAATACATAGCCAAGAATCATTTTATCTATGCTGTTGTAGATATAACTTTGAAAATCTAAATAAGCTTACTGACTTCTGAATCTTTTACATTAACTTGTATTTAATTTTCACATTACTGTTCTTATGGCTTATATACTCACTGAACAATTTTTCAACATCATTTAAAATGACTGAAAGACAAAGGTCTGCATCTATGAAATAAGTAAATGTGTATTAGCAAGAATTAAAACATTTTTGTCAAGAAAAAATAGTGGCTTGTTTGTGAACTGTCTGTGTATCAGAGTTGAGAAAATTCACTTAAATTTTTGTTTCAATTTGCTAGCAAATACTGTACTACTTAGAAATCATTCACCAGTCTTAAAGCTTAAACTCACATTCCACATCTTAACCTCCTCAAGTTGGAGGCTTACCGTCTTAACACGGGGTAGCAGGGCTTCCTTGAGGCTACTGATTAAGAGGGGGCACCTACCTGCTTGCTCACTAGCAACTGTTCTAACCTTGACTGAGCAGGCCTGCAAATAAATCCCATACCACTTACTCATTCATTCTGATTTGCAAAAATGACAAGACCTGGATGAAAAGATAAAAAAAATTAGTGAGAAAAATTCTTTTTTTTAAAGTTAGTCTTTTTCTTGCTTCTTGGCTAGAAATGTCATATTTCTAAATGTTATAATCTTCCTCTGGCAGACCGCCAGGGAGTTTGTACCTTTGATAGAATCCACACAATTTGAGTTCCTCTATGCAGTCCCTGCTTACTGCATTTTTAATTTCAGAAAGTGAAAAAAGATATGATTACACCAAATACATTTTTTTAAAGGCATTTGGAGAATTACAAAGAAAATGCAATGAGAAATATGTATGTTTCATTCTCTTCTCCAGTATTCTCTTACAACTCTGCTTTCTTGGAAGAGAATTCATGAACTGTAATACTTGAGCAGATTCTCATCTGTAGGCTTTAGGATTTTCTTATCTGCCATGTTCACCACCCATCCAGGTGCAAGACCAAAAAAAATCTGCCTTGGATCCTTTCGAGTACTAAGCATCTTGAAGAGTTCATCTTTAGTGATATCAGGTAAAATATAACCGTACTTCTTGGCAAGTTCAAGTCTTGCTTCAGGAAATTTGGCAGGATCCGCCAGGTAACCCCGATTCTTTGCATCAGTATAATATGGGACCAAGGCTTCAGGTGGAAGCATTCTTTTTGGAATGGGTTGTCCCCTCAGGAAGAATGGAACAGGTTTGCACAGAATTTCTAAAAAACATTTTCAAATAAAAAAAACAAATATTGGCTATATATAAAAAGATGTTCTTTAATAATTGTCTTTTAATTATTTTTTAAATATTACCAAGATCAGAACTTAATTCTAATAACTTGTTTTAATTAAATAGGCTTGTCTTAAGTAAGAAAATGAAATGCTTCATTTTTGAAAGTTTATATCTTAAAAGTCAAAGTTACTCCTCAGTTACCAATAAATAATGAATTTTCTATGCATAGGTAACAAAATATTTAAGCCTCATGTTTAAAATTGAAAACTAAATCCCTTTATGTCATACTAAAGTACATTAAAAAAAGATGGAGTCCCACCAGCCAAACCACTAATAAGAAATCCTAAAACAGAAAATCAAAGTGCCTGAACTGCAAGTCAAGGAACAATAAGGACTTTTAAAATCCTCATGGCAGCTAGGATGACACAAAGAAGAAAAGAAAATGACCACAGAACAAGCTTACCCAGGCTTCTTGGATCATAGAAAGCTGTAGTAACGACACCGCCATTTTTTTCAATTGCAGCAATGGCTAGTTCTGAAGCCAACTGTACTTCAATGTTAACTTTTGCCTTAAAGGTATCAGCGCCCTGTAATATGTTAAAACAAAGTCTGCTAGTAGACAGCTTGAATAAGAGTAAATT
This sequence comes from Sturnira hondurensis, assembly GCF_014824575.4. Lineage (NCBI taxonomy): Eukaryota > Metazoa > Chordata > Mammalia > Chiroptera > Phyllostomidae > Sturnira > Sturnira hondurensis. The sequence continues at coordinate 671,655 of NW_028094889.1, read as the reverse complement.
ATGGCAACCTTCCTTTTTACAGTGTTTTATCCTCCAAAATACCTACAATGTAACAGTCATTCCTATTTTTTCCTAATTTTTATTTTTTTAGTCATTCCTACTTTTAACACCTCTGCTCTGACATCCTATCAAATAATATCAATTTTTTTACATTTTTTAGATCTCTTGTTTTACCAATTTTCATTCTCTGTAATCAGGGATGACTATCTTTTCATTTGATGTCTTTAGTAGACCTCAATATAACTAACTGCCCACTCCCAGTACTTCATTAATTGTAGACTGTATAATTCTCCTACAACTCTGACAGAATTACTGTTAAACCAATGTCACTGATGGGGACACTGAAGTAAGAGGTTAAGGAAACTGCCCCAGACCACGAAGCTAGGTTTCTAATCCAGGGAGTTTAGTCACAAGCATCTATATCCTTAACTACACTATGCTGTATGATATAGACAAAAACTTAACTTTCTCATCACTAAATAAGCAAGAGGCCAAGAGATGATTAAAGAGGGGGATGAGCTGGTTAGAACCAGGGAAAGAACAAAAGATCCGGCAACCATATCTGAGCGTTAGAGGTGTCAGCTCCCTCTAGAGAAAAAGTAGAATAGAAATTTATTTTGAATTCACTATTGATTTTATTATAGCCTCTAAAGTGGTAATAATAAACATAATGATGATGATGTCTATCTTTCCTGAGAACAGTCAACACTAAAACAACGCAATACTAAACTTTAAAGTTCTGTTTTTGGTCACCTTAGTTAGGATGTGCGTGCTATATTTTACTTTACTTTTATTATTTTTAAAATTCTCATCTGAGGGTATGTTAATTTCAAAGAGAGAGAGAGAGAAACTGGGGAGGAGTGGGGGAGAAACAGAGAAACATTGATTTGACCGAAAAACATCAATTCATTGCCTCTCATACACATCCCAATTGGGAATCAAATCTGTAACCTAGGTATATGCCCTGACTGGGAATCAAACCCACAGACTTGTGGGTTATATAGGACAATGCTCCAAACTGAGCCACCCAGCCAGGACCATTTTACTTTAATCTCAAAACATTGTAACAAAAATTAAAAGATGGTGGCCAACAGCACTCCTTTAGTGGTTACAAAAATATTTGCTAATTTGGTATGGCTGAAATAAGCTGGTTCCTAATCAACTTCCTTTTCTTAATTATAAAATTCTAATGTATCTCAAAAGGTTCCATCAATTTCAAGGAGCATTTTCTCACAGTTTTTTCCATTTATAATTCCAGCCTGCATTTGTATAATCAATGGCATCTCTGACTCAACAAAATAACATTTTATCATATTATCTGTGATTTTTAATTATTATGCCATAGTTGCTTAATTATTTTTCTATCCTTGGGCATTGGAGTTAGTTCCATTATTTTTAATATTATGAAAAGGATTCTTGGGAATATCTTTGTACCAGTTAGGTTTCTTTTGTTTTTCCTTTAGTACATACATTCCCAAATTGGTATTTTTGTGCTGAAGGATAAATATAATCTTAATAGTCACTTTTTATTGCAAATCTGAAATCCAGAAAAGGTCAACTTATTTACAAAGCTATAAATTATATGTTACAGTACTTATGAAGCCACTGTGCTGATGTTTTTCACTATTATTTCAGCTAGGGTAGAAACACACTTAAAAGTTGTTGAGATGTGCACCTTAATGGCTGATGAGGTCATGGATTTTTCCACAGCTTAATTACATACATGTCTCCTTAAATACCCAGAGAAAATACTGAGGCTTAATTGTGTATTTAGTATTCTTTTTTCAAATCATTTTATTTGGAATGCTTTTATCCATAAGGTTTATTTTTTTGAAAGGAAGCTTAAAACATTTTTCCATAAACACGTTTCCCTGTAGTGCACACAGCTATATTATTGACATACATGAAACAGGAACAGTTGGTTAACAATGTACAAGTTTATTTGTTTTTGAAACTCCAGGCCAAGTGATAAAAAACAGAAAACTTCTTTACTACAATTGAAATTGGATTTGATTTTTTCCTTTCTTCCATAAATATTAGCTGAGTGATTACCATGAGCCAATAAAGGAAATACAGCAATGAATCAAGGTACCTGAACTCAAAAAACTTACATAATAGTGATGAAGACAATAAAAACTAAATACATTGCATGGTAATAAATGTCAGTTCATATAAAAGCTTACCCAGTTCAAAGAAAAATACTTTGGACAAGGTAAGGCAGACAAAGTATGACTGTAGGGGTGGGGATAAGGTGGGATGTATGAGTGCTCGCTCTGTCATAAAAAACATCAAAAGGTTACATGTGATCAGAGAACCAAAGAAAGTGATGGAGCCGGGTGAATGGATACACAGAAGAGCATTCCAGGACCATGGATGAGAAGCCCCGTAATGAAAGAATGCTGACTTTCTAAAACATAATTTAGAGTACACAATTGAGTGTAACTCACTACTCAATCACTACTACGTAATGATTGTGACAACTTAAAAGGGATAAAAATGAAAGAAGGCAAAGTGATGATTATATTGAAATCAGAAATATCCTTCTATATAACTCCAAAAAAAATCTAGAGACTTACCTCTTCTACTAACTGGACACCATAATCCCTTTTAAGTGGCTGAACGGTCACACCTCTTCCATTGACGAGCTGGGTTAAGTCAATAGGTTGACTGGGGTCAACTCGACCCAAATCAATAAGATACTGCAGTCTGTTGAGACTCAAAGGCTGATACTGGCGTCTGAAGCTACAAGTAACAGTTGAAAAACTCAGTCAGAAAGATAAGAAACTTAGCTTTCTGTAAGTTCTCCAAATCAACTCAAAGCTTTGCTCTGTAATTTTTTTCCTCCATCAATTTAGATGTTTCAACAAAATAAAGCCCTCCAGAACGGAATAAAAACATGTAATATTGCTTGTTTTTTGGTAAAATAATTTACCTCTCTAAGCATTTATTTCACTCATTTACACATATAAATTTGTGAAAAATTACTGGGTGACACAAAGGGCCAGATTTTTACATATGTTTTGCTAAGCCTTTGAAGAACTACGAGAACAGGCATTATTATCTCCATTGTGCAGGTTTGAGTGCAATGTCTGGGGTTTTCTTCCTATTAATTCAGGGTAAATTTCATTACCGAAAATAATTCAGAGAAACAATAACAAAAGTTTCAAAGTAAATTTAAATTTGTACCAAGCTATTTTTTTAGGTTTTTCTCAATGAAATTTGGGACTTTAAAAAGCAAAAGCAACCTTACCTATGTCCTTCATTAAAGCCATATTTGGGGATTCGGATGTAAAATGGGGTCTGGCCTCCCTCAAAGCCAAGTCGGGGCCGTGTTCCCCTCTGCCTTTCTCCTTTATGGCCTCTGCCACATTTTCTACCTCTTCTTCGACCTCTTCGTCGTCTTTCCTACAAAGAAAGTTTTGTGATCTACTGATGTATTTTTTAAAACTGTATTTTACCTTTTCACTATATATATTTTATGCCATTTATTCATCCAACCAACCCATACTAGCTAAAACTACTATGCGCCCTGCACAATTCTAGGTGCTCTACACACTGAATCAGTATCTCTCTCTGCCTCTGAAGATGTAGCCGATTCTTGCAAAGTCCAAGTTGTGTTTCAAAGGCAACGAATAAGGATTTTACGACAGGCTTGCACTGAAAAATGCTAGAATTAAACATCCACAACAAACAATGATACAGAATATTCGAGAAAATTTATTTTACAATTAATTGTAAATACGTATGTGTTACGTATGTTACTTTGATTTAAAAATGAACTTAAGGAAACATTTTCATTTCCTGTGACCTCACAAAAGATATTTTTCAAAATTACAGTATGCCAACTTTTCAGAGCTGTATTGATTTTTCAAGATATCTAACGTAGCAAATCAACTCAAATCTTTCCCATAAAGACAAAGATACATTAGAAAAGCACTTCATTTTAAATCCAACTTTGAATGAGGCGATTTTGTAGTTTTTGCGACTTCGAAGCTCCGCTCTAATAAACAACTATACTTTTAAATGGAAACCTTATTAAGAATCGGAACCACACGGGCAGCTTTTCCTCTCCGCAATGAAGGATTGTAACCCCACGTTCAACCGAACACCCTTCGGGAAAGGAGTCCTCCAACACGACCTTAAGCGCCGCTCTCGTGGCCTCCGTCCCCCAGCGCTTCCCGCACCGCCATCAGAGATTTACCAGTTTCCTCGAACCTGGATTCGGCTTTAGGTTGGCCAGACTCACACGGGGCAGAGCCCGGATTAAGTCCAGAGCCTTGGCCCCACCACCTTGGAAGGGACCAGCCATGACCAGCACGGCCAGAAACCTCCACCTGCACCCTTTCCACCTCCAGGCCCCCTCTCTCTCGGGACGTTGCTTTACGGACTCGGCCCCGCCTCTGTCGTACTACAGCTTCTGAACGTTGCTTTACGGACTCGGCCCCGCCTCTGTCGTATTGCAGCTTCCGTTGCGTCCGCTACACCTTCTGGTAGCGGCTCGCCGTGAGCTCGGAGTCTGGTCATTCTTTTTGACTACGCGATCCTTTCTAAGAGTTCGTTTCTTGATGTGGGGCTTACGTACAAGGTTTTCTTACCCCGAACATTGAGAATGCAGCTCCTTAGGGAATTTTTGAGTCTGTGTGTGGCATGGTAGTCCTTTTGAGGCAATGTCTTCTCTAATCTCAACGTGGAGCCTGGAAGAGAATAATGCGCTAAATTAAAATATTAGCTTTGAGCTTGGGTAATCACGTGGTAAAATAAGAAAATAATACCAATGTGTACAAGTAAGTATGGACACCAATTGTATTTTTCAAATAAATATTTTAACAAATTTTTTCAAAGAAGTAATGCTCAAGGGTCCAGGTATTAAAATTCCTCCTTAGTAATAACCTGTGAATAAGATTAACGTATGCATTTTCATCCGTGTGCATGTGTATTGCCTTGGTCGAGTCATTGGGATACTAACTTCACTTACTATTAATAATGATAGGAATTGTACCAAGGCTTGTTAAGTGTCCAACGCTGTGTTAAGTCAGTCTTCCTTGATTTATCTAACTAAACAACCATTGGTAGAGGTAGATACTACCTTTTTATAGATGAAGACAGTAAGCTTAGAAAAGTCAGTCAGGTAGCTTGACCGGGGTCTCACAACAATCAGCAAAGCCAGGATTCAAACTTACACTGCGTCCTACTGTAAAACTAGTTATTTTTTATAATATAAAACTGAGTATATGCAGCACAAAATACCCTACACTAAAAATGTCAGCTCCTTAATTTTTGCCTCAGTTGAGGGTAATATAGAAGACCTTCCTTTTTTCTTTTTATTGTTCTTTTTATATTTTACCATCTTTCTGGGAATTTTTTCCTGCTGATTTCTATTAGCGATCACAAATAGTGAGAAATTTTTGGAGGGCAGTTTGATAGAAGAAACATCCAAACCTGTAGAGAATTTTTATGAGTTTGAGCCCAACTAACAGCAATTGCTGGGAATCAAAATCTCAACAGATTGAGAAAATGCTCCAGAGAATGGCAGTTTTACAGCTTATTTTGTATATATTAAAATCAAAGGGAAAGACAGAAGGAGGGTTACATGAAGTTCATTGGTGGTAGTTAGGGAGGTAGGAGAAAATAAGGTGGGAAGAGGGAATCTCTGAGACTGAATAAAGAGTAAAATGCAGTGACACTTCTTTTATATTGGTAGGTTAACAACATTTACAGCACAGAGAGATGGTACTCTAGGAATAAGATAACAGGTTCTGTAGTCTTGGGCTCTGGTGCATGGGTAGTCAGTAGTCTTAAGATTCTCTGACATTCCAAGGGTATGTTATCTTAGATGCAAAAAGACAATAGACTGGCTTATCTAAGGTAAAGACTGGCCTTTGTCAAGGAAGTTGGCACAGTACCCAATGACCAGCCATGACTCACTTTTAATTTAGTTTGGACAGGAAAATTCCTTTGCATTTACTTTCAGTCTCTGAGTTTATAAGGCCCACATGCAGCCTCCCCTGAGTTTCCCAGGTTTGGTAGGTGGCCCCTTTTTTTTGTCCACAGCAGCTACTTCTATGCTAACTAAAGCTTTCTGAAGTTATTTTAAGTCAAGTATAAAAAAACTAGAGAAAGTAAAGGTTGCTTTCATTTCTACAGTTAAGCAATATTTATGAGCAAGACACTGAACTTGTTACTGAAAACTACACTGTTAACTCAAGTCGAATAGGATCTTTCTCCCAGTTTGTTTGAAATCTAGTATGGGAGACTTTCCAAAATTGAATATTCTTTTAAAGTTAAAAAATAATGTATATTTCTTGTAGACCTACTTGTACACATACAAAAAATCTCCAAAAAACAAATATGAGTTCTATAAAACTGAAGATAAGGTCTAGACCAGGAGTGACAAGCTCCTTTTCACTGGGAGCCACATCAGCTGACGTGGACCCCCATTTGTGGGGTCTGCTACATTGTAGATGAGGCACAAGAAATTCACATGGACTACCGAGTCCCGTGGAGGAAAAGGGATGGCATAGCCACTCTCTCAAGAGGAAAACACCCCAACCCTTGCTCTGACAAACTTTTATTGGGTTCATTTTGCACAGGGATATAGGTAAAGTTCATTAATCATTGTCAGGCAGTAAGGATCAAACAATAGATAGCATACAAAGATCTACTAGGGCTTATTATGAGTCAGGGTCTGTTAGCTAAAGGGGTACAAAACTTTGGGAAACAAACTCATTTCCTGCTCAGCCCCTTATTTAATTGAGAGCATTCTTAGCAAAGCAAGTTTCATAGGAATTTACGTATTCTTTCTTAGGCCTGATCACCTAGGATGCCTGCCCTTTCCAGCACAGGGCTGCACAGCCCTCTGTCATTGTTTCAGGTTTAAGTCAGGCAGGGGAAGTAAGGCAGCCAAGAGATTAGGAGACTTCTCGCAGACAGAATGAGGACTCAGGCTATGTCAAAGTCTAGGGGGGAGGGTCCATCACCCCTTTTTGCTGTAGCCCCCCAAGTCTTCCTGGGCCCTCCATGTGATCGTGCTTGTCTTAGGTCATTCTTCCCCCACCCCCATCCCACCCCCTGGTGGGAACTCGTACCCATCGTTGGCTAACCGATCAAGCATTGGGGGCCAGTTATGGATGAAGTAAAAGAAGGAGAAGTGGTGCTCCTGCTAGGGAGGTAAGCTTTGTCTCCTTAGTGGCTTATGGTCTGAAGGTCCATACGCTCACTCAGCCTTAGCCAATGGGGGGGGGGGGGGCCGTTACAGCTTCTGAAACCAGGCAGGGCAGTTCCCAACAATCAGCCTTGTGGTTGCCTTCAAAGGACCAAAATAATTTAGGACTGTATAAATGTAACTACTCCTTAACTATTTATGTTGAAATTACATTCGGCCCTTTGAAGGCAACCACGAGGCTGATGTGGCCCCTGGTGAAAATGAGTTTAACACCCCTTTCTAGACTCTATTTAGAAGTCCAGTACAAAAAATCTAGGAGAAAAAAGGAAACTAGTTTCTGCCTTTAAGGTTTCTCAATTCAATATATTTTATCATCTTGTCAGAAATTTCGTACTTCTGGGAAGAAAATTTCAAAATATATTGCAAAATATGACCTAATCTACAGAAAAATACACATTTTCCCCTCCACCTAGAAAATTATTTCTTGCATTAAGTAATTAACTTCTGGGTGAGTGTTAGTACCAATAATGTTTTTTATCATGACAAAAATTTTATTGAATAAATGAGATACAAGAAGTATAAAACAATATGCTACTCTTCTTGGACGTGGATGCTCTATGTTGTGTAGGTTATGTAATGTTATTGGTGTACATCTCTTAATAATAGTGGAAATAATTGTTGTTTGTTGTTAAATTGTAGGTTCCATGTTTGTTTGTCCTATATTCAACATGTTGATTAAGCATATAAAACTGATAAAATAATTCAATGAGTTTCTTTTTAAAAAATGTTATGAATTTATTTGAGCTAAATTGATGACATATGCTGGGAAACAAGATCTCAAATGCTCTGAGGAGTTTCATGTGTGTTGTAAGAATGTGAATTAAGCCTATAGAAGTTTTATATCATTATTGTCATTGCACATTAATATTTATTAATATTTATAAGCACCCACATGTTTGGGATGTTGTGGTAAACCCAGTTAAAATCAAGTTAAGGAGACCATGTAGTAAGAAAACATCTCAACTACTTAAGGTCTAGTTAAGGTCCATCCTGTTTCCAGCCCCAGTTAATAGTGACTACTGAATCATATAAAAAGAATTAAATGAACCCTGTAAAATGGTAAAATTTGAAGTCCCTTGAGAAGGTCTCTCCTGCCACACTCCCAAGCAATCTTCCCCTACCTTTTCTAGTGCCTGACATTCTGTCAACATAGATTAATTCTTTTGAGCTCATTACTTAAAAAAGAAAATCCCCAAAGTGGATAGTGAATGAGAGTGGAGGTGAAGATCAAAAGGGATAAATTCATCAAAGAAGGTGCTCTGTATGAACCACAATGATAATACACTATGATGACTCTAAACAACTTAACCCTCTGTTTCTGAGAATAAAAAAACAAGACAAAACAAAAACAGACATATTAAACTTGCCCACTTAATGTCCCTAAATGAGATCATACATTTGGCAGGGATAACATCAGGTGGAGAAAAGGAATTTCATTTATTATATTATTATTGAATTTTACTATGAACCAAGAACAAGACATATTAAGAAGAGGACTAAAACAGACTAATATTGTGATGATCAAAATTGAGGAGTGGAAAACAGGAGAAATGATTTTCCTTAGTGAAAGTGAGAGGATGCCAGGAACAGGAGAGCAGTGAACCCTTTGATATTGGGTAAAGAAAAATACAGAGAACTATAAAGAGGGCATGGAAAGGGGCTGGAAATAAATGTTATCCATCTCCTCACTCGCGTTATCAATCTCTCCCCGTGCTGGTTAGTCTCATTAGCATATAAAATGCTCTAACAGGACTCATCTTAAAAAACAAAACACCTAATCTGATAAGAAATGCAATCAAAGTATAATGAGCTATCACCCCACACATGATAGAATGACTTATGAAAAAAAAGAAAATTATTGGTGAGGATGTGTGGAAATTGGGAAATTGGAACCTTTGTACATACAAAATTGGGAAACAGGAACCTTTGAACATGGTACAGCCACTATGGAAAACAGTATGGAGGTTCCTCAAAAAATTTAAGAAATAACAATCATATGATCCAGCAATTCCACTCCTGGGTATATATCCAAAAGAATTAAAATTGTGATTTTGTAGCAATACTGGCACTCCAATATTTATTGCAGTGTTACTCACAATAACCAAGATAGGGAAACAATCCGAATGTCTATCAAGAGACAAGTAGATAAAGAAAATGTGGGATATAAATACAATTAAATATTATTCAGACTTAAAGATTAAGAAAACCCTACCATTTGTGACAACATGCTTGGACCTGAAAGATATTATGCTAAGTGAATTAAGCCAGTCTCAGAAGGACAAATATTACATGATTTCTTCCATATAAGTTACCTAAAATAGTCAGATTTATATAAGCAGAAAATCAATTGGTGGTTGCCTTGGGTGGGGGAAATGGAGAGTTGTTATTGAATAGGTATAAAGCTTCCATTACACAAGATCAGTAAGATCTAGAGATCTACAACATAACAACATTCTGCCTATAGCCAGCAATATAGTGTTGTGCACTTAAGTTTTTGTTAAGACAGTAAATCTCAGATTAAGTGTCTTTACAACAATAAAAAAAGCAAGAGAACACAAATTTACAGAGGCTAATCAAGGTAATATGTTTATTACCTTGATTGCAATGATGGCATTGGGTTGGTCAAAAAAGTTCCTAAATGGCTTTGGTAGCTCTTGGTTGTCTTTAACTTCATTCAAAACAGTATTGTTAAGAGTGTATTGTGACAGTTGTCATATTAGCATGCATTTTTTAAAAGCTTACCAAAATTGCTGAATTGTTGTACAGCCATTTTAATATTGAGAGTGGAAGAAAATATGCAACATTTTCAGCATAGTATACTTTATCATTTCAAGAAAGGTAAAAATGTAATTGAAATGCAAAAAAAAGATTTGTGCAGTGTATGGAGAAGGTGCTGGGACTAATGAAATATGTCAAAAATGTTTTGTGAGGTTTTGTGCTTGAAATTTCTCACTGGACATGCTCCTCAGTCAGGTAGACCAGTTGAATTTGATAGCAATCAAATAAAAACATTAATTGAGAACAATCAATGTTATACCACATAGGAGACAGCAGGCATAGTCAAAATATCCAAAGCAATAAAGTTATTGGTAAAAATGAAAAATGTGCCTTTTATTTTGTGGGGAAAAAGCCATACAGGCTTTTTGGCCAACCCAATATCATGGATATATGCATATAACCAACCATCAAAATGTATGCATTAATATGTACAAAAGTTTGCATATTAATTATACCTCAATAAAGCTGGATAAAATAAACATTCTCCATTCTTTTAAATGAGTTCTTAGCTGCATTCAAGGTGGTTGACCTCTCCCTTGAAGTAATTCTCTGGCTTGGTTGCTGGATAGCCACATTTCTGGGCTTCTTTTTCCACCCCTGGTTGATCTCTCTCAGTTACTTTGGCTCATATATAGCTGACCTTTAAATGTTGAACTTTATTTTTTCTATGCAGGTGTTCTCCCAAAGTGATCTTAAATGGTGTATAAATTCTCAGATTCATATTTGCATCTAAAGCTGAATTCAGTTTACATATATCCAGCTGCTTACTTGAGATCTTGACTGGGATATCTCCTCAATGTAGTCCAAAGAAATTCTAAATTTCCAACTTTGCCACAATCCCCCCAAAACTACTCTTCCTTTATATTCTTCATCTTAATAAATGACTCTTCCACTTACCTAGTTATTAAAGCCAGAAAACTGAGAATCATTCTAGATGCCTCTCTTTTCCTTTTACTCACTTCAACAAAACCATGCTGGTTCAGCCCACTATCATCCTACCTAGAAAAATGCTGCAGTCTACTAACTGATTTATTTTGACTTTCACTGTTGCCCCTTCCAGTCTATTCTCCAAAAATAGAGTCACAATACCCTTCAGTGACTTCGAATTGTCCTTAGAATAAAATGCAAGCTTCTTACCATGGCCTATAAGAATTGGGCTGATCTGATTCCTGCCTTTCTATCCTCAAAGTGATGGAGATACGGCAGTGAATGATAGGTAGGCAGGTCTTCTGTTCTAATAAAAAAAATGTTTAGCTATATTTTTGGGGGGTGAGGGTAGGAGGTAGATAGTATACAATAAACAAATACAAGTTAAAAAATAAAATAATTTCTGAGACTAAGGAGTACCATAAAGGCAAACAATATTTTAGACAGTAACTGATATTTGTACTAGTCTTTAGACTGAGTAGTGAAGGATTGCATCTCTGAAAGTACATTTGAACTGAATCCTACAAAGGGATTTTTTAGCACTTTCTAAGTAAAGGTTCACTTCTTGATTACATCATAATCCCACCGAGGATCAGCTGGAAACTCTGCCACCTATCTTCTAGGGTGCAGGCTGAGAGAGTAATCACCATCTTGATTCTTGCAGGTTGCTGGGGCAAATGGAAACCAGCAATTAAAAGTGCTAGTCAAGGAAATAACACATCTCTTCCACCTACAATTCATTGACCAGAACTATTCACATGACACCACTCAAACCAAAAATCTAGGGAGTACAATCCCACCACATCCCAGAAGGGAGAGAATCAGATATATTTGCAAAGTAGTATTAAGAACAAACATAGTCATTCATATTTACAAGGGAATATAAAAAAGGAGGGAGGGTATAGATACATCTCCAGTAGCGGCAAGAGTTCTTCAACAACTGTGCAAAGCCATCAGTATTGTTAGGTCTGGTCCCTCTGGTAGGCATACAATAGAAACAGAAAATGGCTTGGTGAGTTTTGCCAAGTCTTGCTGCTATTATACCCCTCCAAGAATAAGGAAGTGGTTTTCTACTGTTTCACACAGCTAGAAGAATGAGCTCATAGAATGTGACCTTATTCACCCTACTCAAGATTTAAGTTTGCTCAGGTTCAGTCAAGCTGCCTTAGCTTTTCTAAAAGTCAAGAACAGTCTAGACATATGTATATTCTCTGTCTCAATGTCTCAGAGCTAATATTAAAAAAAGCACAAGATTGGCTCAAAGATTTCTGTGAATTATTGATGATTTTAATTTCGAGATTATTTCTTACATATTACATATTTATTTGCAAGAGTCATAAAAGGCTCAGTCAGGGTTATAGTGGTGTATTAAGACATACTTGTTTTCATGGTTTGCTTTTCTTTTTAAAAAAACAATTTTTCTTTTTGAGATCCTTCTATTATAAAAAGGATATTTCAGGCCTTAATTAAATGTAACTAATAGTAAGTTGAATACCTGTGTGCTGACTACCCAGCTTATGAAATAAAATATTGCATATATAGTTGTAAGCCCAGAACTCACACAGAGCTCGGAATACTTTATGTTCCTACCAACTAAATAAAAAATAATCTAACACAGGGATATTCTTAAAAGAGTATTGCATCAGTATTGAGACCAAGTTACTTCTGTACTAAAAGGCTGTAGAAAACCAACGTAACAAAGAAGAAAAGCAAGCCTCAAAAGGATCAAATTGGTCACATGTGACATAAGTGCATCACTCCCCCCCCCAAAAAAATCCCTAGAAACTTCAGCAACTAACAAAATAAAATTTATAATATTCAGCACCTGATTTAAAAATTACCAGACATGCAATGAAGCATGAAAATATGATCTAGAATAAAAAGAAAAGTAATCAAGACAAAAGACTCAGAAATGACAGAGACAATATAAATAGTTGGCAAGAATGTTTTAATAGTATAAATGTAGTTCAACAAAGAAAAGAATGAGTATTTTAAGGAGATATGCAGTATTTTTTAAAAAGTATTTTACAACAATGTGAAGATATTTAACACTGATAAATGGTTAAAATGGTAAATTTTATGTTATGTGTTTTTAACAAAATCAAAGGCAGCAAACAAAAATAAAATCACAACTAAAGTCTAGAAGTGAGTCCTGGCCAGGTGGCTCAGTTGTTTGGAGCATCATTCCATAGACCAAAAGGTTGTAGGTTCAATCCCTGGTCAGGGAATGCACGGGAGGCAAAACCAATTGATGTTTCCCTCATTAACATTTTTTTCTCTCTCTTATTCTCTAAAAAATAATTTTAAAATATCCTGGGGTAAGGATTAAAAATAATGATAATAACCCTTGGCAGGTGTGATTCAGTGGATTGAACCCTGCTCTACAAACCAAAAGGTCACAGGTCGATTCTGTCAGGGCACATGCCTGGGTTGGGGCCCAGATTCCACAATTAGGGGAGTGCAAGAGGCAACTAATCAATATATCTCTCACACATTGATATGTCTCTCTTTCTCTTTCTCCTTCTCTCCCCCATCTCTAAAAAGTAAGTAAATCTTTAAGAAAATGAATAAAATAAAATTTGGAGGTAAAAATTATAATGTCTGAGTAAAAATGGTATGGATAGCATTATCAGCAGATCAGTCACTAGAAATAAAGATTAATAGAGTTAATAAAATTCATCTAAAATGAGACAAAGGAGCCCTGGCTGGTGTAGCTCAGTGGATTGAGCGCGGACCTGCGAACTAGACGATCGCGGTTCGATTCCCAGTCAGGGCACATGCCTGGGTTGCAGGCCAGTTCCCTGCAGGCCAACTCCCAGCAGGGGACGCACGAAAGGCAACCATACATTGATGTTTCTCTCCCTCTCTCCTTCCCTTCCCCTCAAAAGATAAATAAATAAAATATTTAAAAAAATAATAAATAAAATGAGACAAAGGAAAAGTGGAAAAAATAAATATCAGTGAGTTGTAGTCAAGTGTACCAATACAGGCATAACTAAATTCCAAGGAAGGAGGAAAGGGGATGGGATAAAAAATTTTGAATACAAATGGATACAAATTTTTCAAATTTAATAAAAACCATAAAATCACATTTCTGAGAGACTCAATGAACCCTAAGCAGAACAAAAAAACTTACACCAATCCATATCATAATCATATTTCTTAAAATTAGTGATAAAGAAAAAACTAAAAAACAGTCAGAAAATAAGATATAAGCACAGAAGAACAAAGATAAGAATGATAGCAAACTTCTCATTGAAAGGAATGAAAGCGCCCTGGCTGGTATAGCTCAGTGGATTGAGCACAGGCCTGTGAACCACACGTTCGCGGTTTGGTTTCCAGTCAGGGCACATGCCTGGGTTGCAGGCCAGTGTCCGGTTCCCAGCAGGGAACGCATGAGAGGCAACCATACATCGATATTTCTCTCTCTCTCTCTCTCCTTCCCTTCCCCGCTAAGATAAATAAATAAAATCTTAAAAAAAAAAAAGAAAGGAATGAAAGCCAGAAGACTATTTAAAAGCAGCACTTTCAAAGTGCTGAAAGAAAAACAATGGTCACCTAGATTTCTGTGTGCAGTAGTATCCATTTCAGAAATGAAACTAAAATAAAGACCATTTTAGACATATCAAAGCTATAAAAATTCACCACGAGAATCATAATAAATATTAAAATTCTCCAGACATAAGGAAAATAATATTAACTATAAATCTAAAATACAAAAAAATAAAGAGTACTAGAAATGGAAATTTTGTAATGAAATATAAAATACATTTCCTTAATTTTTAAATGTCTTTAAAACATAACTAACTTTAATCCAAAAATAACAGTGTATCTAGACTTATTAATATATGTAGAAGTAAAATTTAAAACAACATTACCACAAAATCCAGGAAAGATAAAATGAAAGTAAACTATTATAATAAGCTTATATTACACAGGAAGAATAGTATTATCAGAAGGTAGATTGTAATAAGTTAAAGATGTCTGATATTACCCTAAAGCAACTTATAAAATAAAGAAAACAAAGAGGTATGGCTAATATTATGGGAATAAAAATTTATTCCTAATAAGTGAATAAAGGAGATTAAATAAAATAATAAGCTACGTTAAATTATCCTAAAAAGGCAGAAAAAGAACTAATAAAACACAAAAAAGATAAAGTAATAAACAGCAAAATGGTATATTTAAAACAAACCACACCATTAATCACATTAAATGTAAATGCTTTAAACACAGCAAAAGGTAGAGATTTTTGAAACATAAAAAAGTAAAGAGTGTAATAAAAAGGTAGAGATTGTCAGATTGTATAGAAAAAAAGAACAGTACTAAATATATATGTACCTAATAACAGAGTTTCAAAATACATAAAGAAGAAAATAATAAAATTAAAAGAGAAAAAAGACCAATCCAGAATTATAACTACTAGTACACATGCAATATCCCTCTCTCAATAAATGATCAAAGAATTACACAGAAAATAAAGATACAGAAGACTTGAATAACTCTATTAACCAACATTCTATCTAACATTTTGTATCATTGGTCAAGATAAGTTATAACATGGCCCATAAAACAAGTCTCAAGAAATGTAAAATAATTCTAATAATACAGACTATGTCTTACCACAATGGAATTAAATTTTAAAAGAATAACATATCTGAAAAACACTCATGTACATGGGGTTTAAACATATTTCTAAATAATCCATGGGCCAAAGAAAAAAATTTAAAATATTTTGAACAGAATAAAAATGAAAGCAGGACATATTAAAATTTGTGGGGTATAGCTAAGTAGTTCTTAGAGGTAAATGTATAGCCTTAAACACTCACATTGAAAAAAAGAAAAGTCTCAATTCAATGGTTAAAGCTTAAGAAGCCAGATAAAAGATCAAAATAAGTAGGAAATGGAAATACCATATTTTTTGGACTATAAGACACACTTTCCCCCCCAAATTTGGGAGGAAAAGGGGGATGCATCTTACAGTACAAATGTAGCTTACCTGGCTCGCTGTGGGGGGGGGTGGCATATGTTATTTATGTTATTAAATATTTTACCACATTTTTTGCTTCAAGATTTTTTCTATTTCCTTCCTCTAAAACCTAGGTGTGTCTTATGGTCTGGTGTGTCTTACAGTCCTAAAAATATGGTAAATGGCAAATCAATAAAAATAACAAAAAAGAGAAAATCAATTAAACCCAAAATGGTTTGTTTGAAATCAATGAAACTTATCAACCTCAAGCAAGGCCAACAAAGATAAAAACAAAAAAGAACCAACTGCTAATATTAGGAAAGAGAAAGGAGCCATCACTACAGATCCTTCATGCACTTAAAGAGATATAGGAATATAGTGGACACATTTATGCCAATAAAATCAGCAACTTAGATAAAATAGTCAAAATCCACAAACTATCCAAGCTGATTCAAGAAGCAATGGAGACAGGTTTTCTGTATGGTGATATAAGGATTTGGCAGAACATTTCACTAATGAAACAATTATTTAACTAGTGAAAATTATTTTTTAGTATATAAATTCTTTGCAAGCTGTTCTAATGACATAGAGCAAGTAAAGAAACATTTATTTCAGAAAATGTAACAAATCTTGGAAGAACAGCAGAAGTCTGTGCCACTTGAGCCATGTCCAACTCCTATCACCACCTCCCCCTTTCACCACTTGGAGAGACATCAACTCTAGGCAGCTATGGACAAGAAGATGTGATTTTTCTCTCTTCTCTTAGCAACCAGATTAGGGGGACAATTTCTCTCTGAAAGAGAAGGCTGCTGGCATCTCTGATACTCTCAGCTCCTTGTTGCAGAAACTCTATTTCAGTCAAATACAGGCAAAAGGAACAAGGCCCATTTACCCCAATTAGCCCTTATCACTAAGGTGGAAGCTATATCACAGTTGGTGACAGGTTGAAAACATTGGGCCCTGAGAGTCCGCACCCCAACTTGCTCATAGAATGAAGGTTCCATACAAAGAAGGATGTTATGCACTGAATTGTGTTTCTCCAGAATTCATATGTTGAAGTATGAACTCCCAGTACCTCATAATGTGATTGTATTTACAGAAAGTGTTTTTGTATGATTATTAAGTTAAAGCAAGGGCATTAGGGTGAGCCATAATCTACAATGGCTTGTGTCCTCATAAGAAAATGAAATTTGAACAAACACCTGTGCAGAGGAAAAGATATTGTAAAAACATAGGAAGAAAATAGTAATCCACAAACCAAGACAAGAAGCCTCAGAAGAAACCAGCTCTGTCTATACCTTTTCTCAGTCTTCTCACCATCAGAATTAAAAAAAAATTTAATTTCTGCTGTTTAAGCCACGCAGTCTGTGATACTTTGTTATGGCAGCCCTAGAAAACTAATACAGAATTTGGTACCAAGAAGTAGGGCATTGCTGTAACAATTTTTTTAAATTGTAAAAGTAGCTTTAGAACTGGGTAATGGATTATAAAAATGAACCAAAACTGAAGATTTGGAAAATTCTCAGCATATCTACACTGCAAAAGTGAGAAACCATGTTCTAGAAAGAACATCAAGGGTGTGGCTGGATAATCGTTCACAAGAGGAGCCCAACAGTAAGTTTGAACTGAAAAGTGGAAGAATCAGAAAACATAAATGTAGATTGATAGAGATTTTGAAATACAGGGAAGAGAGAGAAAAATGAATAAATAAATAAAGAGCCTTAGAGAGCCGTAGGGCACTATAAGGTACACCAACATATATGTAATAGAAGTAAAAGAAAGAGAAGAGGAAGGGATGGAGGGAGAGGAAGGAGAAGGGGTGGAGAAAGAAAGAAGAGAGAGGGAGAAGGAGAGAGAGAAGAAAGAGGAAGAAAGAAAGGAAAGAAGAAAAATACTGACTATATACTGGCTGAAAACTTGTGAAATATGATGAAACAATTACATATCCAAGAAGTAGGATAAATGAAAGGAGGTCTACACCCAGACACATCATAGTCAATTACTGAAACCTAAAGGTATGTATCAAAAAGAATTAAAAGCACAGACCCAATAGCTGTATACCAATATTCACTGAAGCAACATTCACAAAAACAAAAAAATTTAATAACCCAAATGTCCCTCAATGGATGAATAAACAAAATGTAGTGTCTAATACAAAAACATATTATTCAATCATAAAAAGGAATGAAGATCTGATACATGCTACAACATGAATTAATTTTGAAAACATGCTAAATGAAATGTTAGATAAAAAAGGACAAATTATACTGTAATTGTAATCCACACACATGAACTATCTAGCATAAGTAAATACATAAAGACAGAAAATAGATGAGTCATTATTATTGTTTATGCAGAGTTTAATACTTGCAGAGTTTCTGTTTGGAGTGATGAAAAATTTTTAGAAATAGTGCAATAACGTGAATGCAAGTAATGCTATTAAATTACACACTTAAAAATAGTTAAAATGCCAAATTTTTGTTAAATGTTTACCACAATTTTTAAAAATCAATAATATACCAGAAACCACTAAATTGCACACTTTTAATGGGTGCATTTTATGATATGTAAATTATATCTCAAGAAAGCTGTCAAAAGAAAGAAAGATAAATTCAAAGTAAAAGAAGGGAAAAAGATGCACAAACAGCTGCAATAACAGAGCTGAAAGAGCTAGACAAAACCAGACAATGTCAGACAAAATAGACTATAAGAGAAAAATTATTACTACTAAAAACAGAGAGATAGAGAGACATTTTATAATGAAAAAAAGGGTGAATCTATTGGATCCTAGCCACTAGACCACCAGGGAGTCCAGGGTGAATCTATTGGAATAATAAAAACAATTATCAACCTATACACACATAACAGCAAAGTACCGATGTACATGGAGCAAAACTGACAGAACTGAAAGAAAATAATAGACAGTTTTAACAATAGTTGGGAACTTCAATTTCCCACATTCAATAACTGATGGAATAAATAGGCAGTAGATTGACAATGTTATAGAAGATTTACAACACTAGCAAATATTTTCAGAAACTAGCTGGACCTAAGAGACATCTGTCAAACACTATACTTAACCACAGCAAAATACATATTCTTCCTATATGCACATGGAACATTCTCCAAAAAAGATCATATGCTAGGACATAAGATGAGCCTCAATAGATTTCAATGATTAAAATCATATGAAGTATATTTTCAGGCTACAATGGAATTTGTGAAAAAAATTTGTGAAATTCACAAATACATGGTAATTAAATAACACAATTTTAAATAACCACTGAGCCAAAAAAGAAAGTTAGAAAATACTTTGAGATGAATGAAAATAAAAATGAAAACACAATATACTAAACCTTTATCACCAGAGCCAACTGGCCTGAAGCAATGCAGGTAAAGCAGTGATAAGAGGAAAATATATAGCTGTAATTTCCTATATTGTTTATGGATATAGCTACCTATGTTAAAAAGAAAAGTGGTCTCAAGTCAATAATATAACTTGCTACTTTAGAAAACTAGAGAAAACTAATAAACTAAAAGAGAAAACTATCAAAGATTATAATTGAAAAAATGAAATAAACTAGAAAAACAATAAAGAAAATAAAAGAATCCAACAGGTGCTATTTGAAAAGATGAAAATATAGACAAAACTTTAGCTACAATGACCAAGAATAGAGTAGAAACAACCCAAATATTAATCAGTTCATGACTGGATAAACAAAAGAGTGTGTCCATATTGTGGAATATATTTGACAATAAGAAGAAATGAAGTATTACTACATTCTACTGTATGGATAAATGTTGAGAAGATTGTGCTAGGTGAAAGGAGATACTGTATGATTCCACTTATAATAAATATCTAGATCAGGCAAATCTATAGAGACAGAAGATAGTAGATTAGTTTTTTCCTTGGGCTAGTGTTGGGGAAAATGATGAGTGACTCCTAATGGATACAGTTTTTTGGGGAGGGAAACAGAGAAATACTATATAATTAGTGGTGCATAACTTTTAGAGTTACTGTCTAAATGAGTGAAATATATGGTATAAGAATTATATCTAAAAAAAACTCTTTAAAAAGATTCTTTTAAAAAAGACATAAATAATGTAACTAGATTTATGCCTATTAAAGAAACATTTCCACTTCAGGCCTAGATGGCTTTACTGATAAATTTTTCTCACCATTTTTTCCAACTTTACGGAGGCATAGTTGACAAATAAGAATTGTATATACTTCAGGGGTGCAACATGGTGATTCGACACATGTACACATTGTGAAATGATTATCACAACCAAGTTAATATATCCATCACTTCGCATAGCATCTTCTGTGTTTGTGTTGAGAACACTTAAAATTTATTCAGCAATTTTCAAGCATACAATACAGTATTATTAAGTATACACCATGCTGTACATTAGAACCCCTCCCCCAGAGCTTATTCATTTTAAAACTGAAAGTGTGTACCCATCTCCTCATTTTCCGTACTCCGTTCCAAACTTCCGAGAAGGAAGTAGTACCTACCAGTTATATGGAAACTTTTTCACACAACAGAAGAAAATGGAGCACTTTCTAACTCATTCTATGAAGGCAGTATTATCCTCACATGAAAACTGCATAAAGACATTACAAACTGTAAGCCAATATCCCTTATGAAAATTAATGAAAATGTTCTTAACTTTCAACAAATTGAATCCAACTAAATTATATAAAGGAAAATATATTATGACTAACTGGGATGTATCCCAGGAATGCAAGTTTGACTTAATATTAAAAATCAATCAATATAATTTACTATATTAAAATACTACAGAAAACATCATCTTAATAAATATCATTTTTGCCCTGGCTGGTGTAGTTCAGTGGATTGAGCATGGGCCTGCGAACCATACGATCATGGTTCGATTCACTGTCAGGGCACAGTGCCTGGGTTGCAGGCCAGTTCCCAGCAGGGGATTCACGAGAGGCAACCATACATTGATATTTCTCTCCTTCTCTCCTTCCCTTTCCCTCTAAAGATAAATAAATGAAATCTTTAAAAAAATAAATAAATATAACTTTTGACATGATCATAGATTCAATCAGTACAACTCTGAGCAAATAAGGAAAAAAGTGAAGTCTTTCAACTTGATAGAAACTATTTACAGAAACCCTACATCTAACATTAAACTTCAGGAAAAATACTGAATGATTTACCCTAAAATCTGGAATGAAGCAACAGTGTTTACTTTCCACTTCTTTTTTTTTTTCCAATGCTACATACAGGACTGAGTTCAACTCAAGTAACGTTCATCCATCCCTTTCTTTTTTTAAAAAATATATTTTATTGATTATACCATTACAGTTGTTCTATTCCCCCCTTCATTCCCCTCCACCCTGCACACCCCCTCCCCCCTTTAGTTTATGACCACGTGTCTCAAGTTCTTTAGATTCAATATTTCCCCTACTATTCTTGCCCTCCCCCTATCTATTTTTTACCTACCGTCTATGCTACTTATTTTCTGTACCTTCTCTCCCCTTCTCCTCCTCCCACTCCCCTGTTGCTAACCCTCCATGTGTTCTTCATTTCTGTGGTTCCTCTCCTGATCTAGCTGTCATCTTGGTTTGCTTTTGTTTTAGGTGTGGTTGTTAGTAACTGTGAGTTTGCTGTCCTTTCACTGTTCATATTTTTCATCTTCTTTTTCTTAGATAAATCCCTTTAACATTTCATATAATAAGGGCTTGGTGATGAACTCCTTGAATTTGATCTTATCTGAGAAGCACTTTATCTGCCCTTCCATTCTAAATGAAAGCTTTGCTGGATAGAGCAGTCTTGGATGTAGGTCTTTGGATTTTATGACTTGGAATACTTCTTTCCAGCTCCTTCTTGCCTGTAAGGTCTCTTTTGAGAAATCCGCTGACAGTCTGATGGGAACTCCTTTGTAGGTGACTGTCTCCTTATCTCTTGCTGCTTCTAGGATTCTCTCCTTCATTTTAATCTTGGCTAATGTAAATGATGATGTGCCTTGGTGTGTTCCTTCTTGGGTCCAACTTCTTTGGGACTCTCCGAGCTTCCTGGATTTCCTGAAAGTCTATTTCCTTTGCCAGACTGGGGAAGTTCTCCTTTATTATTTTTTCAAATAAGTTTTCACCTCATGGCTGTTCGTCTTTCCCTTCTGGTACCCCTTTGGATGTTGGAATGTTTAAAGATGTCCTGGAGGTTCCTAAGCCTCTCCTCATTTTTTTTGAATTCTTGTTTTTTCATTCTTTTCTGGTTGGATGTTGTCATTCTTCCTTCTGGTCCACTCCTTTGAGTCCCAGTTTCCTTTCCATCACTATTGGTTTCCTGTGCATTTCCCTTCATTTCAATCAGTTTAGCCTTCATATGTTCCTCTAATTTGTGGCTAAAATCAACCAGTTCTGTGAGCATCCTGATCACCAGTGTCTTGAATTGTGCATCTGAGAGATTCGCTACTTCTTTTTCGCTTAGAGTTATCAGCTCTGGGGCTTTGAGTTCTTCTTGAGCCATATTTTGGACTATTCGTGCCTGTTAGGTATGAGGAGTAGAGCCCTGGGTGTTCACCAGGGTGGAGCCACTTAGTCGCTGGGTTGTGATGCTGTATGTGGGGGCAGGGCCAAAGGAAAGCAATGGCAGTCCCCCTCTACTGCTTCCTGCTGCCACTGCGGGCCGCTGGGTTCATTCGGTGGGGCCTGCATGGTCCGTCTCACTGCTCACTCCTTTGCTGGTTTATCTGCACTCGAATGTGTGACCAAAGTCAGCCCGCTGCCCCAAGCCCTTACTGGGTCAGCCCGACGCGGAGCTGCCTGGGCGCCTGGGGTCGGGGGATCTTTCTTGCCTGTCCCCGCTCCGCTGCTGGCTCTGCTCCTCCTAAGGTCCGGTTGAACGGTTCATTGTCATTGGACTTCCGTATAGTTCAATTTTCTGTTCTTTGGCTGCGTCTTTGTTCTCCAAACCTTTGTTGTATTCAAACGTGGTTGTAGGAGAAGGCACAGTGTTTCCACCTACGCCTCCATCTTGGCGGAAGTCTCCTACTTTCCACTTCTTTCGGAGGTCCTAGACAGCACAGTAAGGAAAAAGAAAAAGTCAGACATACAGATTGGAAAAGAATTAAAAGTGTCTTTATTTTAAGTACAAATTGTCTAGGAAAATCTTAAGGAATCTACAGAAAAATTTACTAAAACTTTTAAGTCAGTAGCAAGATGATAGTACAAGGCCTATTAGTTATACATATTTAAATATTGAGCAATAAATACTCTAATCGAAATTTAATATACCATTAAAATAATACAAAATTTGGAGTTTCTAGGGATAAATTTGACAAAAGATATGCAGCCTTATACACTGAAAAGTATAAAACATGGCTGACCGAAGTCCAAATTACCTAAATAAATGGAGAGATACATTGATTTATGGGTCAGAAGACTCAATCTTCAGTTTTCTTCAAGTTGGTTTATAGATTAAAGAGAATGTCAATGAAAACCCCAGTGGACTTTTTGGAAGAAATAAACAAGTTAATTCTAAAATGAACATGGAAATATAAGGCACATAGAATAGGCAAACAATTTAGGAATAAATAGGAGAGCAAGGTAAAAGGATTAATGCTACTTGATTTCAAGCTTATTGTAAGACTACAGTAACCCAAACATTGTGATATTGGAATAGGCACAGATCAATGGAACATCATAAAGAATTCAGAAGTAGACTCACAAATTTATGGATAATTGATTTTTAAAATAGCAGCTTTATGAAGATATAATTTACATACTATACAGTTAACACACTTTAAGTGTACAATGAAATGCTTTGTAGTATATTCAGAAAGTAGTGCGACCATGATCACTTACCAATTTTTGAAAATTTAGGTGACCCACAAAGGGAACCCTGTCTCCATTAGTAGTCACTCCCTGTGTCTTTCTAAATCTCTTCACCCCCAGGTCCTAAGCAACCATCAACCTACTTTGTGACTCTGTGGATTTGCCTATTCTGGATATGTTATATAAGTGTAGTCATACAATTTGTGGTCTTTTGTGACTGGTTTCATCACTTAGCACAATGTTTTCAATGTCACGGAATCTATCATTTCTTTTCATTTCTCAGTAATATTTCATTGTATGGGTATACCACATTTTGTTTATTCATTCACTACTAGCTAATGACCATTTGTTTCCACTTTGGGGCTTTTATAAATTATTCGGTTATAGGCATTTGTGGATAAGTTTTTATGAGCACATTTGTTTTCAGTTATTTGGGGTATATATGTGGGAGTGAAATTGCTCCAATTGTGGTCAAATGGTAACTTCATGTTTAAATTTTTGAGGAACTGAGCAATAATTTTCCAAAGCAGCTGTACCATTGAACATTTCCCTCAAGCAGTGTATGTGTGTCTCAATTTTTCTATACCCTGGCCAACATTTGTTATCTTTTTTATTATAGACATCCTAGTTAATGTTAAGTGGCATCTCATTTTGTTTTATTTGCATTTTTCTGGTTTAATATGGTGAGCATTTTTTCATGTGTTATTGTTTCATTTGTATATCTTCTTCAGAGAAATGTTCATTAAAATCTGAGAAACCAATGCCTATTTCAAGGTCACAAAGTGTTTTGTTTTTTTAAGATTTTATTTATTTATTTATCTTAGAGGGGAAGGAGAGAGGGAGAGAAACGTCAATGTATGGTTGCCTTTCGTGCATCCCCTGCTGGGAGTTGGCCTGCAGGGAACTGGCCTGCAACCCAGGCATGTGCCCTGACTGGGAATCGAACCACTATCCTCTGGTTCGCAGGCCTGTGCTCAATCCACTGAGCTACACCAGCCAGGGTCTCAAGGTCACAAAGTTTTAAACCTATGTATTATTCTTGGAAGAGTTTATAGTTTTAGCCCTTACAGTTGGGTCTTTGATTCATTTGAGTAAATTTTGTAAGTAGCATGAGAAATGTGTCCAATTCTATTCTTTTGTGTGTGAATATCTAGTGGACAATTGATTTTGACAAATATACCATGGGAATTCAAAAGGAAATGATAATCTTTTCAATAAATGGTGATAGAAAATCTGATATCCACATGCAAAAAACATTGGATATCTCAATTATTATCTTATACCACCATATAGAAATACTAGTTCAAAATGCAATAAATATCTTAAATATAAAAGCTACCAACCTTTGAAACAAAAATGTAAGTGGTTTAGCCAGGAAAATTGAGTTTATTTGGGAATAGCAGAGGAATTGCAATTTAAGACATACCAACTATGGCAAGTCCAGAGAACAAAGGAGATGAACATGATTTTATACAGGGAGGAAATTGAAAGAGGAGTTTTGAAAAAAAAGTTGATTGGGGAATAGCAGGAATTCTGGCTTGTGGCAGCTTCTCATTGGCTGAGTTGTTGCTGGGCAAGGAGAAAAATCATTCTTCCACTTACTGTGGTATGTAAAGTAAGCTTCTTCCTGCTGGGGTGTTGTTAAGTATAAGCTGAGAGGAATGGAATGTTCATGATAGCTCTCCTTTCATCATTTAATGATTCCATTTTGAATCAAGTTTTCCTTTATTCTTTTCACACAACAGAAATTACACATTTTTTCAGAAGAAAACCTTAGTTACAAAGTGGGACCACCCCCAGAAAACAGAATTATCGCCAGGAGGGAAGACCGCTTGTTGTACAGGCTTTCCTTACTGAGTGTACTTGAAACCCATCTGTATCAGTGTACCAGCTGTCATTGTTGTGAGAGGCTGAATTTGGCTTCAGTGAATTTCTTTTGAAGACTCCTTCAACACATTTGCCTATTTCATGATGAATGATTTACAAGCACACCTGCCCAAGCTTCACTGAGTGTTCAGCAGTTTTTTAATGAAAACAGCATGACCCTCCATGCCCCACCCTCCTTATTCACCTGTTTTTTTTGTTTCCCTATATGGAAAAAGTCCTCAAAGGGAAATGTTTTGCTGATGTGGTAGGGGTGAAACCAAAAACGGCAGAAGCACTAAAAGGCATCAAAATTGATGCAGTCCGAAACTGTTTTGAGCAGTGAAAAGAATGTCTCAATAGGTATATTGTATCAAGTGGAGAGTACTTTGAAGGTGTAAATAAATATACAAATTTTATTTAAAAATTCCAACTTTTGGGGGTTCCCCCCTCAGTATGTTGGGATAAACAAATATATTTTAAATAAAGCACAAAGCATAATAAAAGGTATAAAAGAAGGACCAATAAATTTGACTTTATAAAAATTAAAAGCTTTTGCTCTTTAAAATACACTTAAGATAACGAAAAGTCCAGCCACAGATTGGGAGAAAGTACTTTCAAAACATGTATCTGACAAAGCACTCATATCTAAAATAAATATAAAAATTTTATAACTCAATAATAATGACAACCCAGTTAAAACAAAGACAAAAGATCTGATCAGATATACTGGTTTTGTCTATAATAGTTTTTTTCATAATTGCCCCAAATTGGAAGTAGAAAGTTCATGAGCAGGTAAACAAGTAGACATCATCATATATATCTATATAATGGAATGTTACTTAGGAATAATAAATAACGCTCATACAATATGGATCAATCTCTAAACAGTGATGCTGAAAAAGAAGTGCTAGAAAACACAAATGAATCTATTATGACAAAATAATCAGAGGTTTCCTGAGGATGTGTCTCTTCCCCACAAAGGAAAGAAGCAGGGATAGATGACAAAGGAGCCCAAGAAAACTTTTGTGTGTGATGGATATCTTCACTATTTTGATTGTGGTGATAGTTTTAGGAGTACATAGTAAAACAAAACTCATCAAAGTGTATACTTTAAATATGCACAGTTGTCTGTTATATATCTTAAAAGTGCTGAAAGAGACAAAATAATGTATTTTAATGTTTTTAAACTTCTTGTAAGGGAGATTTTGTAATATAATTTAAAAAATTCAAAATATTGGAAATTTGCTCATGTTGATGTATTTACCTATCATTCATACATATTCACCTCTGCATAATATCATATGACTATAACAGAGTTATTCATTTTTCTCTTGATGAATGTTTAGGTTATGCTTGTTTTTTTACTTTACAAAGAGTACTGCTATGCACATATATGTTTCTCTGTGCACATACGTGTTTTTCTGCATACATATATGTGAGGGTTTCCAAAGTATACACCCAGAGTAGAACTGTTGAGTCTTAGCTGCACAGACCTGCAACTTTACTAGATCTTCCCAAATTGTTCTTTCAGGGTCATTCATTTTATGCTCCCTTTAGCAGAGTATAAAATTTAACCTTGTTTTGTCCTTTCTGAAATCATGGGCCTAAAGTAGTTAATCGTTTTAATTTGATTTTTTTAATTATTAGAAAATTTAAGTACTTCCTCTTAAGTATTAGTCATTAGGATCTCTTTTTCTGGATATTACATAAAATTTGGTGGGAGAAATAATAAAGGAATCATCTGATTTTTTCTCCCAAACTTAGCCAGTTATTCTAATATCAGTTGCTGAAACAATTATCATTTTCCCACTGATTTAAAATGGCACCTCTAAGGTGTACCTATGTATCCCATTTTTTCTTGGAGTTTTAGTTCTGGTTAGAAATAAATCCAAGTAACTAAGGGTATTCAGTAAATTATCTGGTCTGCTTGTCCTTTCCTGAGTGGGCAACTTATTCTTTTAACTTTTGTAATTCTAGATGATGTTGATGAGAAAGAAAAATTTTTCCTCTTCTCACTTAGGTTCAGTAAGTGGGGGCTCTGCAAATTAAACTGACAAAAAACAGATTAACAGGAGAAAAAAATTATTTCATATGTGTATGAAATACACATATTTGGCCTCACAAAATGACATGAAAAACCATGAAAGTCTAATATCTAGGAGTACATACCATTTTAACAAAGGGAAATACATTCATAGAGAAATGACAAGATAAAAGGAAAGTGTTTTGAGCTTCTAATTCTCCAATTTTTGTGAAGTTTAGAATTATTTCACAAATTAAAAAATCTTACTAGAGTAGTCATAATTTTTAATAGATTTTAAGAGAGAGAAAGGGAGAGGGAGACAGAGAAACAGTGATTTGTTGTTCCATGTACTTATGTAGTAATTGATTGATTCTTGTACGTGCACTGATTAGGGATTAAACCTGAAACATTGGTGTATTGGTATGATGATATAAACCAATTGAACTACCCAACTAAAGGGAACATAATTTTTATTAAAATGTAAGTTATGGGTAATTTAATTGGGAGTACATTGTATTGGTCAATTTATTCTGAGGAAATTGATAACCATATAACATTGCATCTCTCTATTCGCTTATTTGTCTTTTCTGTATCTTGATATCTTCGTACTTTTTCTGATATAGGTACATTCTTAAGTGTTGTCAAAATATATATTTAAAAATTCCTATTGTGAATATTTTTCTTCTATTAGATATTCTAACCAGCCATTGTTTGTAGCTAGAAAAATACATTCATTTTTGTATATTGACTTTGTAATTGGCTATATTTCTGAATTTTCTTGTAATTTTTAAATAGATTTTATCATACTTTTCCATGGTACAATCATCTGAAAATAATGATAATCTGGTATTTTTTCAATTATTATACTTACTTCATTTTCCTACCTGAATAAGAGAGATATCAATCACAGTTTACCCTTGAACAACACAGAAGTTAGGGATACCCACCCACTGCAGCTGAAAATCCACATACAGAAATTGCAAAGTAGGTGGAAGCTATATTCAACTGTTCCTGGCCCCAAACTGGGTTTACAACTAAATTACAAAACCATCCATCTAAATAACCAACTGAAAGTTGAACTGAAATATTATAACCATGGATTTAAGGAAGAAGCCACATAATGACTGGTAAGAAGGGAAGAGATGCAGAAAGCCTAGGTGTCACCCCAGGTTCAGAGGCTGAGAACCCAAAGGAATATTGCAGCTACAAATGCCCCACCACCAGGAGCATGGGGTCTCAATGATATGAAGAAACCTCCAAGAGAAACTGAGACAGGAAGAGCAGCCTGCTTTTCCTGGTAGTATCTGTAGTTAAAATCAGTGGGAATGCAGTCCACCTGGGAGAGAAAGGCATGTCCTAAAGTTTTAGACTTCAGCTTCCCAGAGGCAAGCACTTCTATCGTTACAACACCAGTGTAGGGAGTGCATTGCTCTGTCTGGACTGCTGGCCAGGCCACTCTTCCATGATTGGTTCTGAGGGATGGCCTTCAGGCTGCACCCAGCAGTGGCTTTTGGTCCCTCTTTTCCTGAGGAGGCTCTTTGTAGAGACTCAGTGACTAAATTGTGTGGCTTTAGAAAGGAGACCAGTATTCCATACTTAGAGCGCACAGTTGGTGCCCCTTCCTGACCCTCCCACCCCAAGCCCCTTCTGTTGAATAACTTAACTGGCCCAGTTCTGCTGAGTCCAGCAGAGCAGGTAGATCAGAGTGCCACACAGAGCTAAGATTTTTGAAATCTCTCCTTCCAGGAAGTTTTTTTCTGGGAACCAGACGTGCAAGGTCTGGGTTATGTGGCTCTATTCTGGGGGTGGGGCCACTCCTATCTCCCCCGTGAGCCCAGCCTGACCTAGCCCAGGGAGGAGAAGTGCCACCATCCTCCTATGGGCTTGCAGGTACCACCTCCAACATGAAACTGGATCTACCCTTCCCAGTCTCTGAAACTCCCCCTGACCATCCCTGCACCTCAGTTCCCAGGGAGGGTGGGGAGAGATGCTAAGAGCTGGGACATTCAGATGGTGAGCCCATTGGAGACCAGTCTGGTTCCTGGATGGAGTGCTTAGCCCCCTCCTGCAGGGTAGGACTGTATCAATTTTGATGAGAGTCTCTGGATATGTCCTCCTAAACCCAGGACTGCTCCCCAAGAGGGGACCACTGGACAAACCTGTTGCCTGCCCCTCCTGGGGGAACTAGAGTAGGAGACTGGCAGAGAAGAAGTGATTTGGTTCTGGAGTAAGGACCACTTTCTTCCCACTATGTGCCTGACTATCTGACCCTCAAGTAGGGGACCAACTAACACCATCCTCCTGATTTTGGTTGTCCCATCCTATGTAGCTTGGAAACTGTGGAGGGCCCATGGGTTGCTGCCAGCCTGAGCCCACTCTACAGTCTTTCTTCAGAAAGCTCTTATGCATCTCAGCACCAAAAACCAAACCACCCAATTAAAAAATGGGCAAAGGACTTGAATAAACACCTCTCCTAAGAGAACATACAGATGGCCAATAGACACATGAAAAAATGTTCAACATCACTAATCATCAGAGAGATGCAAATGAAAACCACAATGAGATATGACCTCACCCCTGTCAGAATGGCTATCATCAATAAAATAACAAATAAATGCTGGTGAGGATGTGGGGAAAAGGGAACACTTGTATATTGTTTGTGCAAATGCAGACTGGTTCAGTCACTGTAGAAAACAGTATGGAGTTCCCTCAAAAAATTAAAAATGGAAATGTCTTTTGATCCAGCAATCCCAGTACTGGGAATATATTCTAAGAAAGCTGAAACACTGATTTGAAAGAGTATATGCACCTCTATGTTCATTGCAGTGTTATTTGCAATAGCCAAGATCTGGAAATAGCCCAAGTGCCCATCAATAGATGAGTGGATAAAAAAGCTGTGGTACATTTACACAATGTAATACTATGCAGCTATAAAAAGAAGACACTCTTACCTTTTGCAACAGCATGGATAGCCCTGGAGATTATTATGCTAAGTGACATAAGCCAGTCAGAGAATGACAACTACAATATGATCTCACTTACATATATGTAGAATCCAGTGAACAAAGTAAACTGACAAAATAGAAACAGAGGCATGGATACATGGCACAGACTAATAGCTGTCAGAGGGGAAGGGGGAGGGGAAGGAGAAAGAGAAGGGGAAGACTGGTTGAAGGAAGGTGAAGGGATTAACCAAAAACGTACACATATAACACACAGACCAGACAACAGTGTGGTGATAGCCAGAGGGGAAGAGGGGTGGGCTGGGTGAATGTGGAAAATAGGAAGAAAAATTGGGACAGAAAGAGGCTATGCCTAAAGGGAGGGATGGATGCACAATGCAGAGTGAAGATGGTATTTTATTGAGTTGTACACTTGAAACTCGTATGGTTTTGTGAACCAATGTCACTCCAATGAATTCAGTTAAAAAAAAGAAAATCCACATACAACTATTGACTCTCCCAACATTTACTGAAAGTCCCTCATCCCTCAGTATCCAATGAGGATTGGTTCCAGGACTTAGGAGGATACTGAAATCCCAGGATCTTCAAGCTCCTTATATAAAGTGATAGAACAATGCATAAGGTCAGACCTCCTCATCTCTAGATTCCTGAACAGTATTTCCCATCCCTGGCTGGTTGGATTCCCAGATGCTGAACCTGAAAATATAGAGAGCCAATACTATATTCATTGAAAAAAATCTGTGTATAAGTGAACCCACCCAGTTTGAACCTGAATTGTTCAACAGTCAACTGTAATTAGAACACTAAGGTTGCTTGGAGAATGTAGAACTTAGATGAACCTCGCAAGAATAGTAGCATTTGGACTGGGAAAGAGGGAAAGATGACCGAAATACAGGGTCTGGCACAAATAGCCCCCCTTTTTATTACAAAATCTTTTATTACAAAATCATAAGCTCATAATTCTGTAACATAATAATATCACACTCCGGCATACCATATGACATTTTCAGTGAAATGTTCAAGTTAAAACTGTAAATTATTGCACCCATATTATTACCCTACAAACCACACTCAAGCAGGTGTTACTTCTGCCAGACCCTGAACATCAAACTGTGCTGTCCTACTTTCCACTAATGGAAGTTAATTGATAGAACCGGTTCGTGGCTCCTTGTATTACATCATAGAAAAATTCACATACTAATGATTTGGAACATGCTCATAGTAAGGTCTGAAGGTAGAGACTTGATAATTAGGACAACTTTGTCAGAGCACCATAACATAGTGTGGGAAGTGAAGACAAATCTGATTCTTAATGCAATATAAAAATTCCTACTGATAATGGACAAGAAAGGTTGAATGACTCATTGGAGTTCCTGCAATGTAATAAAAATTTGCCATCTTCACCTGGATATAACTCCTGGGACGAGCACATGGAGCTAATGATCTTCCTGAACTTCAGGGTGTTCAAAGCTAGAAAAGAGTTAGCATAAAAATGAGGTGGATTGGCTAACAGAATCAGCAAGTATCAGCACCAGTCCACAAAGTCTACTTGTGCATACCTTACTCATTTTACAACAGATTATCTCCTGTAGACATCATAACTACTAGCAAAAGTTAACATTCCTATGCACACCCTCCACCAGTGTCCCCTTCTTCTAAGAGTGAGCCAGTTTTCCCTCAGCACTAGAAGGAGGAAACGCCAATCATACAAGATAGGGCAAACAGTGAGTCAGAACCAGGCACTTTCCCCATGTCCTCCCTCCTATATGATAATGATTTGGGATGGTGCAATTCCTGGCCTTTAGCTGCCTGGCACTATTTTTTTGAAAGGCATATGATTGTGCTTTCACAAGGGAAGCAATAAGAAATGGCAACATGTTTAGGATTTTGATAGAGCTGAAGGCTGTAATAATGAGAAAGATCTCCAAATGGGGACTCATAAGGCTATGGTTCTGATGCTCTAAAGGGGCTATGACATGAAGAAAGTGTATCATTTGGTGAGTCTACACTAAAGTTGACTTTTGATCCTAATACAGTAGAAGAAGATGTTTTATTAGCTGTAACGTATAAACTGGACCATTCATCTTGTGTTAAAAATAAAGGTTGATCATCATTTTATCCAAGCTTGATTGTGGTACAGCATGGCATTCTGTGTTGTAAAATTCCTATTGGTGATATATGTCTACCTCCTGGACACTCCAATGCCATTAATTTTGATGATTCAGGTGTTCCTGGTACATTTAAAAACTACGATTTTACATGTATGGATTCATCTGCAGTCTATATGCTAAGTAGTATGGCTCATCAGCATGATGCATCTCTGCCACGTGGAAGACCTGGAGGTCAGGACTTTGCAAGATCTGGATCCAGTAAAAACTATGGCTTGCCTGGATCATCACAGCCCTCTACCAATTCTTTGTATGCTAAAGCTGTCAAAAATCATAGTTCAGGACTGTGCATGCCACTTCTCCTAACAAGTCCAAAAGACCAATGAATGCCTTCAAGTTTTTGCCAAAAAAACAGAGTATACTCAGATGTATCTAGGAAAAGATAACAGCTGTTAGTGTAATCCTTGGTGACAGGAGGAAGAAAATGAAGAATGAAGAGAGAAGTATGTACACACTGGAAGCCAAGTCTTTGGCTGAAGAACAAAAATGTTTAAATCCTGACTGTTGGAAAAGGAAAAGAACCGATTCAGGCTCACAACAACAGTAAACCAGGATGCTCACGTTAAGTCTGCATTTGCATGAACGTAGACTGTGGGTGGAATGACTTAAGATCATGGTCTCACCATTTGTACTGAATTTGTGTGACCATAGGATTGATAGCATTGATTGTTGAAATGATTTAATAATAAGAATGATGATTTGCTTTCTCCATTAGAACTCAAGTAAACTAAAACTATCAACATTGTTAACCAAACTGCCTTATTTTTCTCCCAAAGTTCACATATGTATGTAAAGTAATGTAGGTTTGAAAATTGATATCCTGTGGTGCTAAAGTACAGTAGAAAAAGAGGGGAAGTGTATACATGTTGTATTATTATTTTTAATTGTTTACTTTTAAAAGTACTTTTTATTGATTATGCTATGAGTTTTCCCAAGTTTTACCCCTTTATCCCTCCTCCACCCTGCCCCCCCAACCCTCCTACATTCCCCCACCTAGTTCATGTCCATGGGTTGTACATACAAATTCTTTGAGTCCGCTCTTTCCTATATCATTTTTCTCTCTCCCTGTTTTATGCCTACTAATTATGCTTCTTCTTCCCTGTACCTTTTCCTCCCATCCCTCCCTTTGCCCTGCCCACTGAAGTCCCTCCGTGTGATTTCCATTTCTCTGATTATGTTCCTGTTCTGGTTATTTGCTTAGTTTTTGTTTTCATTATTTTTCTTTTCTTTTAAATTCATTTGTTGACAACTGTAACTTTGTTGTCATTTTACTGTTCATATTTTTTATCTTCTTTTTCTTAGATAAGTCCCTTTGACATTTCATGTAATAGGGCTGGATGATGATGAACTCTTTTAACTTGACCTTATCTGGGAAGTGCTCTATCTGCCCTTCCATTCTAAATGAAAGCTTTGCTGGATAGAATATTCTTGGATGTAGGTCCTTGCCTTTCATGACTTCAAATACTTCTTCACAGACCATTCTTGCCTGCAAAGTTTCTTTTGAGAAATTAGCTGATATCCTAATGGGCACCCCTTTGTAGGTAACTCTCTCCTTTCCCCTTGCTTCTTTTAGGATTTTCTCTTCGTCTTTAATCTTGGGTAACCTAATGATGATGTGCCTTGGTGTGTTCCTCTTTGGGTCCAACTTCTTTGGGACTGTCTGGGATTCCTGGAAGTCTATTTCTTTCACCAGATTGGGGATGTTTTCTTTCATTATTTGTTCAAATAAGTTTTCAATTTCTTGCTGTTTTTCTTCTCCTTCTGGCACCCCTATAATTCAGATATTAGAATGTTTCAGGTTGTCTCAGAGATTTCTCAGCCCCTCTTCATTTTTTTTGGATTCTTGTTTCTTTGTTCTGATCCAGTTGGATGTTTATTTTTTCCTTCTGGTGCAAATCATTGATTTGAGTCCTGGTTTCCTTCCTGTCACTGTTGGTTCCATGAATATTTTGTTTTAGTTCATTTTGGGTATCTTTCATTTTTTGACCAAGCTCAATCAGTTCTGCAATCATTTTGATTACCAGAGCTTTAAATTCTCCATCAGATAGTTTGGCAATCTCATCATTGCTTAGTTCTGAGGTTTTGCTCTGTTCTTTCATGCGGGCCATATTTCTTTGTCATGGCACAACTGCTAGGTTGTAAGGGGGTGGGGCCTTAGGTATTCACCAGGGCAGGGCAACCTCTTTGCTGTGCTACAGCACTGCCTGTGGTAGAGTGGCCAGAGCGGGAACAGTGCAGCTCACTTGCTCCTATGTAGCACACTTTTCAACGTACTCTCTCCTGTGAAACTGGGAGAGACTCCCACCATGGCAACCCCAGCCATGGCCCACGGTCAGCTCTTAGTCTCATTTTCCCCTTTAAGACAGCCCCTGCAGCACAGCCCGCTGAGCTCAGCAGCCAATCTCACCCCCAAGGTCCACAGTGTTGCAGCAGTTTTTCTGAGTTGGTCATCATGGTCTGCTACCTTACTGGTCTGGTTGTTCTGGTTGATTTTTTCTTTAATTTCTTGGTTGTCAGAGTTCCATGGGGTTTGATTTTCTGGCGCTTTTGGTTGTTTATTGATTTTAGATTGGTTGTTATCCTCCTGTTGGTTGTGCAAGGAAGCAAAGGGTTTCTACCTATGCCTCCATCTTGGCCAGACCATGTTTTATTTTAAATTGCACAAAAGGGGAATTAAAAAATATGTAACTGCTCTTTATATATTGTCTATTTACTGCTTATTAATCTGTAGCATACATATAATGGAATGAGACAGAAGCTGAGAGTTGACCTTTCTTGGAGTTGACCACATGGCTCAGCTCTGCGCCAAACACAGAAGCTCCCAGTCTGGCCAGTGCCAAGAGGCTACCAGAACATCTGTCTGGTGTCAGCATCCCAGCATAAGAGCCACCTGGTATAGTTACCTAAGCATGCTGAGTTTATGCACCAGGTGGCAGCACCCACCCATTATTTCCAATGGAGAACTAGCACAGGCAAGGTCAAGTTAAAAGCACTGGGATACAGTGACTGTACTGGTGCTACTAACAGTTGATACCTTTGTATTTTAAAACTTTACGTTCTATATTACCTCAGCACATATCTTAAGTCACATATCTTATTTTGTCATCATATTTTTATGGTGGGGGCGAACTTTGCACTTCTTTTTTTTTTTAGAGAGCTTTCATAAGTGTATTTTTTTAAAATTTATTTAACTTTTGTTCAAGTACAGTTTTCTTTCTTGTATTCCCAGCTCTGCACCCCCCCAGTGCTCCCCACCCCCTCCCATCTCCGCCCCCCGTCTTAGTTATTGTCCATGTGTCTTTCTTGCAGTACAATACTTGCACTTTACTTTTCCTCCAGCTGTCTAAAATTAGAGCAAATACATTAATAATACAGCTGCTTTTGTTCTGAGTTACATTCATGGCCTTCATTTACTTACCAAGTGGTGTTTCTGGTGA
Organism: Sturnira hondurensis; assembly: GCF_014824575.4. Classification (NCBI taxonomy): domain Eukaryota; kingdom Metazoa; phylum Chordata; class Mammalia; order Chiroptera; family Phyllostomidae; genus Sturnira; species Sturnira hondurensis. The sequence continues at coordinate 635,492 of NW_028094889.1, read as the reverse complement.
GGAATCACAGCATTACATTGATTTCAGTTCATTACATTTCATGATGTCTCTAAATTTTGCACACTATATTATTTCAAATAAAAATTTTAAAATGTCTTAACAAACAGCTAAAGATAGTATTATTTTCTCCTTTAACATCACAACTGTCATCTGAAGACCATCATGGCCAATTCAAAGCCAATAGGAGTCTCCACCTTGGGATATGGTGAGGGTAGAGACAGTTTATTCACTGCAAACAGCTCAATGGTAAAACAGAGTAACTGGGGAACAACCTGTATATGGAAAGTCTCTGCTAAAGGACAACTCAACTGTGATGTAGCTCAATTATGAAACATCACAGCTGTGACAGTCACAGGCAACTCTGGTATTACAGCTCTGGTATTAAAACTCTGGTGAGAGCCCTGGCTGGTGTAGCTCAGTGGACTGAGCACAGGCCTGCGAACCAAACAACCATAGTTCAATTCCCAGTCAGGGCACATGCCTGGGTTGCAGGCCAGTTCCCAGCAGGGGACGCACAAGAGGCAACCATACATTCATATTTCTCTTCCTTTCTCCTTCCCTTCTCCTCCAAAGATAGATAAATAAAATCTAAAAAAAAAAAAAAAACACCAAAACAACTCTGGTGAGACAGTGCAATCAACATGGGATTTCTGGACAGAAAAACACAGTCTTTGAGGGAGACTGAAACTGCACTCCACCAAGAGATAGGTGAAGTTGGCTTACATAGAAAAAATTCCTGCCTCTGGTCCCTGATTGGTCTGTTCTGATTGGTCTGTTCTTAGGCAAGGACTGCTAATCCTCACAGTTAGATTGGTCCAAAGAGCACTCTCCTGACTGGTCAAAATGGAGCCACCAATTGGTCAGTGAAGATGTAAATGAGGACTAGTTGCACAGCTCCAGTTGGATGGAAAAGTCTCAGACCTATTGGTTTAAATATGATTCCAGAAACGAAACTCCTTTATAAGGAAGGGTTGGCTCAGATGGAAGGAACACAATGCAGGCACCCAGTTCAATGGAGGGGACAGGCAAATTAATGCAAGAGAAATATGGCTTACGTGAGAGACCTGTTTATCAGTGACTGCTAAGCTCTGTTTATAAATTTGAGCCTCATTACCCATGAGAAGCCCCTCTCAACAGGTATGTGCATTCTCAGGGTTAACACAACCAAATATTTAAAAGCCTAACATTATGGTGCATTCAGATGTGAAATACGAGTCACATTATCATTTTAAATAGATTTGTATAAATTTAATATTTCTGAGAGCCCACACAATTTTCAGTGTTCAAATCCAAGACAAGAATGATAAGACATGAATGACCTCTACCCCTACCCCCACCCCCGCGCTGCCACAATCCTTCAGCATTCTGGTTATAATATGAATTAAAGGAGACTTTTTAAAAAAGTCTTTATGTTCACCAACTTCCTTCCTTTCTTACATTATACTCTCTAGTGATTGTATATATCCTTTAAGTTTTTCCGGGGAATTATCAACTTCTGAAGGTCACAGCCTTTGGCTTTAGGTGTTTCTATACTACCACATATTTGTTATGCATTGAGTGACCCATGCAGAAAAGGGACATCTAGTCTCATGCTTATATCAGCACTATGTCACTATCCACCAAGCACTGCATAGTGAATTTTCAGTTACAACTGGTTTCCTTTCCACTTCAAGTATTCAAATAAGGCCAGTCAACTTCCAAACCACACCCTGGTGTAGCCCTTCCAGTCCAGTCCTTCCTGACTTTCATAAATGAGTACATCCTGGCTTTAGGAAAGAAAGTAGTATCTGCGGATGGGTTTGGGGCTCATTCTTTAAACTACAGTGCCGCACCAAGAGCAGAAGACAGAGCCAGGTTCCAGAGACCTCGCTCCCGCGTCGGGCCGGAGAACGTCTTTCCCCGGGTGGCCTGAACGCCTGGTGGGAAGAACCCCCGTGGAGCCGCCCGCACCAAGCTGACTGACACGGGGAAGTGGGGAGGGAGAAAGAGGTCAACTCCGGCCCAGCCGTCACAGCCAATCTGGCGGACAAAGAAGCAGGACATAGTGACGCGCGCAGTGAAGAGAGCAGCGGGAGAGAGAAGAGACAATTAGCCCCTCAACTGGGGCGCGCGGAGCGGGAAGAGGGGGGCGCGGTGGGGCGCGGCGTGTGCGCGCACGCGCTGAGCGCGCGCCCGGTGGGGCGGGCCGGGACTCACCGCTCTCACGCCCTTGGGACGGGCCCAGCGCCCGTTTTCCTTTCCGCTTCCGACCAGCACGGTGTCGGTGGAGACGGTGAGAGTGCGGCGATATCATGTCTGCCCCGCTTCCCGCCATCGTGCCAGCCGCCCGGAAGGCTACCGCTGCGGTGAGTGGCGGCGGCCGGAGCTCGGAGGGGCCCGCTCGGCTCACTGCGGGTCACTGTCTCTCCTGCGGGGTAGACTTCTCAGGCGGGTCGGCGACTGGCTGATGAGGACACTGCGCCCTTACAGAGTAGGGTGGAATGGTGGACGTGTCCGGGGCGCCAGCTGTGTGAGGAAAGCGCTGGGTTGGCGGTCGGGGCGGGAGGTCAGCTCCCCCCCACCCCCCGCGCCCCCTTCCCACACACACACCCTCCCCAGCCCGGAGCCGTAGTCCTCCGCAATGCGGAGAGAGTGTGGCCAGCGGGACTCCGGGTTTCCCGACTGCCTAGCTCCAGCTTGGAGTGACCGGCGTTAGTGAAGAGGCGCTCTAACTCGAGGTGGCTCTATAGCATGTTTATGTCTTGTTTGTGGATGTGGGAAGTCTTAAGTCCGGAAAAAAATGCATACATATATAATTTATTTAGCTTGCTGTCTCCTCATAAATTAAAGAAGTTTAATTTGGCGGTTTAGTGTAAGGTCAGAGGTGTTGTTTTTTTAGGAAACTCAGGATCTCAAACTTATTACCTCCGGAAGTTCTTTTTTTGTGATGGAAAAATTCTACAGTATAAATGAAACCTTTTATTGTTTGACTTGAAAGAGACTTTTTCTTAGAATGCGATAATTTGCACTTACGAATGCCTACGTGGGACCTCTTTCTGTGCTGAAACCCCACATTAAATATTTCCGGAACTACAAGAAGTTAAATATTTTTGCCATTTAAGAGATGTCGTTAGAGATTAACTTGCTGATGGTAGGGTTCTGTGATTCTGGCATCTACCTTAATTAAAGCTACAGTACGTAACAATTCCATGTAGGTTTATTTAGGCACTGCTTATTAATTTTTCCTTTTGTTCTCTAGGTGATTTTCCTTCATGGATTGGGAGATACAGGGTACGTAACATTACAGCAACAGTAATAAAATGGGGTCATACAACTCTCTCTACCTAAGGTGTAGTCTAAGCGATCAAAGGTTTCATATTTAAGAACTGTAGGATTGTATATTTAAAAAATTGCTAGTAGTATTCTTGCAGTCCAATGGTAAGATACAATCTCTTCATTTTTTGAAACCCCCCAGAATTTTTCCCTTGTCATCTTGAATTTGTCATTTTTCAACTCCTGTTTCTGGAACATTAAAATTGCAAATTCCTCCTTGAGTTGCTGTGCTGTATAGCAGAGATGGATGGAATGTTTGAGCTTTCCAGAGGACTTAAAATTTCAGTGCAGATTTAGAAGAACTGGTTGATTTTGCACATAACAATGTGCACTCACCATGCAGCATTCTGAGTGAGAACTTAGATGTTCCCTGAAAAAGAAAAAATCAGTTGAAGAGCAAGGGAGGCAACTCAAAGATTTCTGGAGGGTTACCAAACAAATTTAGTTGTGCTAACTTTAGATAAGTGATTTATCTTTCAGTCAAGCTTTTTCTATATTGAGAGGTTTTGTTTTTAATTTAAATCGGTGATTATCTTTTTGAAACTGGTAAAGTTGTCAAAAGTTTTTACAAAATTGTAGACTAGGCAGAAAACTGAAGATAGATAAATTTTGATAAAGTAGCCAAAAAACTGTTAAATCTGTATAGGGAGGTGGGTTAGAATATTTTTTCTTTCTTTTTAGATTAATTTTTAAAGGTGATTCCTGATATTGTTTTATGCTTACTAAGTAGAGGCAACATGACAGTGATACATAACTGTGTGGCATTACAGTCAGGTAGTCCTATGAGAATTACATGTTTGTTTTACTAAACAGATGTAGAAAAGTTCTGTTTTATAACTAAACCCTTCTGGATGCTGAGAACTAGGGAGGAAACTTGGTACCTTGTAACTTTCTTACTAAAGAGAGCTCCTAGGCCTGAGGAATCAGTTCAGGAGAGAAAATAACAACAAAAAAATGAAAACTATCAGAAGTTTCTCTGTGGACCCCAGTTTAGCCAGATTTCATAGACTGAGGTTAACAATGAAAATGAACAACATGAAATTAAAAATAACCAAGGGCATCCACGACATAATTGACTAAGAATTAAATTTATATTAAACTATAAAGGTTTCTGTCTCCCAAAAGTACTTTGTAGATAACACTAAAGAAAAACTGACTCTAGTTTGATTCCATCAACACATGGTGAAATTCAGAACAAAGCAATCTGACAAGTGGCAATTTAATATTTTGATGCTTTTGGAAAACTAAAGTACATTTGTTAGGTTAACTTGGAGGATGTTGTAATTAAGCAATTTTTGTCCCAGGCTGGGGCAAAGTTATAATGGCCACCATAACGAGAAGGTATTTTTAAGACCCATAAATGAACCAGGCCACTCCATAGATTATAACAATTTATTATAGGGTAATTTACTTACTAGAAGATTGGGTCAGAATGGAGAAGAAGACCCAGCAGTCTGCCCAGATTATGCTCTGCTAACAGATCCCTGTTACAGTACTTTTTTAATAGTATAACCTGGGTACTGGTGACTGACAGGAAAAAGGGACAAAGAATGTGTTAGTGGTAAGGGGCCATACCTCCTGGTGAGGTTGCGATTTACTCAGTACTAACAGCAGTTTGATACTTGTCTCAGTTGTCATGCTATTCTGGCTATTACTAACAAATATCTGTGGCCACATTTTAAGGAACACATAATCATGAGCTAGAAAGCTTCCTATGCTTGCTGGGAACAGAAGGTGGTCAGAGGTCACAGCATGAAATCTGGGACACAGATGAAGTTGGTTTAGTTTACATCTACACAAGTTTGTTGCTGTAAAAAATGGGCAGCTTTTGTCTTTTTTGTTGAGGTTCTTTTTTGCAGAATCAGCCACTGTTTGCAGTCTGGAAACAGGTCTTGCAGTCTTTGTCCTTTAGATTTCTCATAAAAAACGTGGCTGAGTAAATAGGGAGACCTTATAATTACATATTTTCTCACTTTTAATATGTCATTTTCCCCACATTTTTATGTTTCTGAGATTGACACTCACAACATGTGGTAGTAATTGTTTTTTTCATAAAAACTTTTTTTCAGTGGTGCCTCTTATAATTTTTAGTTCTGGGAAATATGTCATTCTCCTCTTGAAGATTTACAGCCAATACACTAGCATGTTCAGAGCTCTGACAAGATCTGCAATAAAGAAACACATCTAACCATCAAGTGTTCCTATTGATAACATAAATAATAAATTGTGAAACTAGAATTCAAAGAAATGTTTTAGGTCGTACTGTATTGCTTGAGATCACAGTTTTCCTTGGAAAACAAAAATAGCTTTTGTTATGATTAAGAAAGTTATATTTGTATTATAAAAATTCAAAATGCAAGTATGCTTGAGAAGATAATGTAGGAAAATTGCAAGAATAATACAGACTTCTCAATAACCTTTACCTAGATTCACCAATCTCTACCAAATGTTACTGTTTGTTGAATACTTTGAGAGTAAATTGCAGATATAATTCTTTATTGCCAAACACTAGCATGTATCTCCTGAGAACAGGGAGAGCCTCTTATATAACCACAGAATAGTTAACCAGTTCAGGAAATTAGTACTTATTTAATATTTAATGTTAGTATTGATTATGCTACATATACAAACTTTGTCAGTTGTCCCATTAAAATCCTTTGTAGTAATCCACACCCCCCCCAACACAATTCACCCCATCCCCGCCCACCTCACCAACCAATAATCCAATTCTTAGTCACATGTTACATTTAGCTCTTCAGTTTCTTAATCTGGTACCATTCCTCAGGTCTTTGTCTTTCATGACACTGACATTGTTGCAGAGATCAGGCTAGTCCCTCATTTTAGGTTTGTTGGACATTTTCCTAGTGATTAGGTTCAGTTTGTGCATTTTTGGTATGAATACCATATGTGATAAGACCTGTTCAGTGCATCACATTAGGAAACAAGTGATGTTCTTTGTCCCATTAGGGATGCTAACTTGGAAGACTTCATAAAGGTGATTATCTTCCAGGTTTCTCTACTGCATTTATTTTCCTGTGGTAAGTAAAAAGCAAGTTGTGGGGAGATTCTATAGTATGCAAATTGTACATCTCAGTAAAGCTATTATATAGAAAAATGAAGTGTTTAGTTTCCACAGTTTTATGAATTTTACAGTTTTCTGTATTGATTTCTAACGTTATCCTGTGTGGTCTGAGAAGTCACTTTGTATGGTATCTATCTATTAAAATCTATTGGGACTTAATTTGTGACCTAACTTATGGTCTATTCTGGAAAATGTCCCATTGTACTTGAGGAGAATATGTACACTGCTGTTGTTGGGTAGAGTGCTCTGTATATGTTTGTTAGACTTAGGTGGGTTATTACCTTAACTCCTCTATTTCCTTACTTATCTTGTATCTGGTTGTTCTGTTCATTAATTGAGAACAGGGTACTGAAGGATTTGGCTATTAATTGTAGAGCTTTAGGCTTCTTTCTTCAGTTGTTTCAGGTTTTTGCCTCATATATTTTGATGGTCTGAGTTATGAGCATGAATTTTTATAATTGATATATCTTACTATATTGAACCTTTTATTAATATATATTGTCCTCCTTTATCTCTTAATGTTTTTTCTGATTTAAAGATTAGTTTGTCTGATGTTAGTATAAGCACCATTTTTAAGCAAAAAAGAAACACATGGGAAATCTTTTTTCCATCCACTCACTTTTAACTTGTTTGTGCCTTTGGAACTCAAGTGAGTGTCTTGTTCATAGTACATAGTTGAATCAAGTATTTTTATCTATTTTGCCAACTAAAATGTCCAACAAAAGAATATTTGGTAAATTAGAATTCCAGCCATACACATGCAAAAAAGTATATTCTAAAAATGTAGATACAGTAAATTCCCATAAATATAGAAACATATTCACTGAAATGTTGATTTATTTATCTTGGTTGTACCATTAAATATGCTCCTCAATTTCTTTTGTTTTACTTTTCTGCCTAATTGTAATAATGGAACAAAACCCAGTTCAGTGTGTGGTTATGTGTCTGTGTGTGATGGGGAAAACATCTTACAGCTGCTTCTCTATAGGTCCTTTCTTAATCTCCGTAGCTGAAAGTAACTTCATCCTATTCCATATTGTGATATTTTTCTTAATTTTTTGTAGTGCTTAAATTTCCATTTGTACAGTTTATTTATATCTTATTTCTCCTACTAGATTATAGGTTCATGGAGGGTATAGTCCATATCTTAATCTTTCATGCATGTAGAACAGTAAATGAATAGTTACGATTATTTTTTAAAATTCTACTCCTAGTTTTTTTTAAATATGTGTTTTCTTAAACAAAAGGCATTTTTCTCAGCTGTTACATTGGTCTAAGGTATTGGCCAAAGACTGTGTCTAATTGAGGGAAAATAGTGGTTTATGTTGTTAAAATATAAATTAAAGTAGCTGAAAGTACAATATATCTTAGGAAAACACAAAATAGAGATGATTAATTCATATTAATAATGGTGAGATTCCATTTTGAGCACAAATTGTGGGCAAAATCACAAATACTTAAGATTTAATGTGATATTGCTTCACTATATATTTGAATTGCCTCAACAGCATCACCTCATAGAGGGCCACAAACTAGTGAGTAAGCCAGGTGACCTTTGAACTGTATTTTCCTAAAGCTCTTGTACTTTACCACACTGGACTCTAGCTTTTATATTCTTAGCCAAATGTATGTGTATATATACATGAGAGCTACAAAAGGGCAAAAAGTTAGGTATAAGAACCTTTTGTGGAGAAAATAGCTCAGGTTTAACTGTTGTAAGAACAATTCTAAAATTAACATACAAAATTTAAAATTTTATTCTTTTCCTGTAGTCACAATTATTTGTCATTACTTCCTAATAAACTTTTAAAGTGGCTTAACTTTATAAAATATAAGGGTGTGAGTTTCACATCCACATTAGCCAGCCACGTTGTCAGGCTTTTATTATATGTAGTAATGCTTTGGGAAACATAATTGAAGCTATTCCAGTTTAGACTCTTAATAGAGAGAAAATTGTATTTTACAAGTGTTATTTTTAGTGACTACATGTTCCCAAAGCTGTAATTAGCAGAAATAATAAAATGAAGTTTAGGGTTTATTTAGTTACCCCCAGGTTGTTAGCACAAATCCTGAAATAGAAGATACAGTGATGATACACTCAAGAAACTGGAAAAAAAAGTGGAGAAAAACTGAAATGGCGTACATAAAATCAGTATTGTCAGTGACCATGGATAATACATTTTATGACATGACTATACTGTTAACTTCTTCAGGGGTAGTAGATAGTTTTTATATTTTAAATGCTGCTTGGAGTACCATATTGAAAAGATCTCTAAGTGTGGCATAGAGTGTGGTAAATGTCTGCTCCGGGCCCAGGAGCTGGGACTAGCAGCCCATATGCCAGGTATTTATTATTGCTGCATAATATTGCTTATTATACACTTGAAAACAAAAGTGTACTATTTTCAAAGCTAACTATCTGCATATTTTGGAACATTACTTCTAATTCTAACAAATAAATATATTAAATAATATCACCATAGAGTCAATAGTGCATAACAAATTGAAGTATAAAAGAGAAAAAGCTTTGAAAAACTGATTAGAGTGGTTGTTTTGACACAGGTCTGTAATACATACTTGAGTCAATTAATATAACACTTGAGTCAATTAATATAACACATTAATATACCTGTCCTGCATATTAAGTATAAATAGAATCATACAATTTGTGGCTTTCTGTAATTGGCTTCTTTTAATTGACATATGTATCTCTGAAGTCTCATCATGTCCTTTACTCACGTATAAGTTAGGTGGTCTTTGTGTTTGTGAATTTTAAGAGTTCTTTATATATTATGGATTCTAGACCCTTATTAGATATGATTTGCAGAAATCTCCCTTTCTGTATGTTGTCTTTTCACTTTCTTCATAGTGTCCTTTGAAACACAAAAGTTTTAATTTTGAAGATTAAATATTTTTCTTTGTTATTTGTGCTTGTGGTCACATATCGAAGAAACCATTGCCAAGTATAAGTTCACAAAGTTTTTGTATATTTTCTTCTAGGATTTTTATAATTTTGTCTCTTACAAAATGTCTTTAAGACATTTTGAGTTAAGATTTTTTAAAGATTTTATTTATTTTTAGACAGAGGGGAAGGGAGGGAGAAAGAGAGGGAGAGAAACATCAATGTGTGGTTGCCTCTCATGTGCCCCCTACTGGGGACCTGGCCTGCAACCCAGGCATGTGCCCTGACTGGGAAACCCTTTGGTTTGCAGGCTGGTGCTTAATCCACTGAGCCACACCAGCCAGGACCTGAGTTAATTTTTATATATAGTATAAGGTAGTCCAGCTTCATTCTGCTACATGTGGATATCTACTTGTCTCAGCTACTTTTATTGAAGTGACTCTTCTTTCTCTATTTATTTGTTTGGACATTCTTTTCAAAAATAGGTTGAACATTAATGTGTTTATTTTTATATTCTCAAATCTATTCCATTGATTTATAGGTCTTATATCAATACCACACTATTTTTATTACTGTTGCTTTGTAGTAACTTTTGAATTTGGAAATTGCGAGTCTTTCAACCTTATTATTAACATTGTTTTGGCTATTTTGAGTCTGTTGTGTGTCCAAATGAATTTTACAATTGGCTTGTCTGCAAAGTCAGTTGAGATTCTGTTAAGAGATTGCATTGACTCTCAATTTGGGGAGTACTGCCACCTGAAGAAAATATTAAGTCTTCTAGTCCATGAACAGGATTGTTCATTTATATAGATTTTTATTTTGTTTCTATGTGTTTTGTAGTTTTCACAGTAAAGTCTTATATATACAAGCAATACACACACATGAACTCATATATATACAAGCACATATATATACATATGTGCACACATTTACAACTCCTAGAATGATGCCTAGCTCATAGTTTTGTATAATTGTTAATATTGTTACTAATTTTTCAATATGTCTGAACTACTTTGGGGGAAGGTGCATTAAAAATAGAGAAATGTTAACAGAAAAGCATTTCACATTTATTTTCAGACTATTTTACACACAGAAAGCTTAAGTTACTTTTACTTTATCCTTTAATACAGGTAACATATAAAAAGTATCAGGTATAATGTCAGGTATAAACAAGCAAAAAACTATGTGTGTATAGTAAAAATCTGTATTTATTTCTTAAGTGATATGCATAGAAAAAATTAGAATATATAAAAAAATTAAGTGTTTATTTCTGCCTGGAAGGATTATGATGATTTATAGTTTTTCTCATTCTATTTTGAACATATATACATGATATGCATAAAAGAATGTTCAGTAAATTTATTTATTTTATTTAAGATTTTATTTTGGAGAGGAGGGAGGGAAACATTGATGTGCAAGAGATATATTGGTCAGTTGCCTCTCCCACACCCCCATCTGGGGACTTGGCCTGCAACCCAGGCATGTGCCCTAACTGGGAATTGAACCGGTGACCTTTCAGTTCACAGGCTGGCACTCTACCCACTGAGCCACACCAGCCAGGGCTCACTAAATTTATTTTTAATAGTGTAGTAACCATGCAGAGATACCAGACAATGGATTTACTTTACTCTCTGAAGCTTTTTTCTTTATATAAATTACAAATTATATTACTGGTCTTGCTTAAATTGTTAGGCGCACTGTTGTGAAGTTATAAGGAAATAAAAATATATATTTTGTAAAGCCCTGTGGAAATAAGTGAAGGAAAGTACACTTCTCTTCAGGAATCATGAGAAATCTTTATCTATAGGTAAAGCTTAAACAATAGTCTTTGGGTTGTTTCCAGATTGATGCTGGTATTTTAATAGCATTGATGGTCCATACTTTTAAGACATTTTACGGAGTTAACATTTATTACCACAAACTTTTTAAAAATACTGTTCTATAACTAATGTATCAGGGATTAAAATAATATCTAATGGAATTGTTCAAATAATTTCTCTACCAGGCATGGATGGGCAGAAGCCTTTGCAGGTATCAGAAGTTCACATATCAAATACATCTGCCCGCATGCGTAAGTATTTTTAATCTTTATGCTTGTGATTCAGAATCTGGAGAGGAATATTTGTAGTAGCTTTACTTTTGTAGGAAAGCATTTGAATTAATTTTTAATTTTTGAATACTCAGTTAAAAATAAAGATTAGAGTACACCTGAAACTAATGCAGAATAATATTTAATGTAAACCATAATTGAAAAATAAAATTTTTAAAAGTCAAAAAAATAAAGATTGGTAAATTGTTTACAACTAAAGTAGTATCTTGGTTTTATCGAATTTTTTCCTTTCTGTTGAGAAATTTAAAATAAGGCTCTCTTGGAGATCAGTTGAACTCATAGCCAGAAAAACTTTTTTAAATATACAAATACTTTTTTAAGTTTTAAGAATATGCATGAACTATCTCTAAAAGGGATTTACCTGCTAGATTTGTAAGAAATCGTTACTATGTTAAAGACACTCCTAATTTTATTGATTAGAGACAATGTGTGATGTACTGTGGAAAAAACACAGACTTTGGAGTTTGATAGATTTAGTTTAGAATTCTGAAAATGTTTGTGTATATCAAAGAAACTAGGACATTTTGAGCAAGCTCAGAAAATCAGTAAGTTAGGCAAGTGTTAAGGTCAAAGGCTACTGAGAAGCAATAGCCATGGAGAAGACAAGTGGGATTTAGGTGCATGCTAGTAAGTTAGTAATTCATCCTCAGAAGTAGGAGTAGCAGTAGAGGTGATAAATATGAAAATGGAAATGGAAAGAGGAAGTATACCTGAGATTAGGTAAGGAAACAGTCCTTCTCTTTTTATCCTAAAATAGAAGGTTTATCATCTTACCACTGCAGGCTACAACAGTATACAATAGTTAGGGTCGTTGTGTCATCTGTTACTCTGACTCATTCAAGAAACTGAATTCTGGATGATACTGGAATTTATCTTATATTATTACTGGCCCCAGAATTGAATTTGGCTTAAGGCTATTTCCCAAACTAGGAAAGTTTTATTTCTCAAAGAAATTTTGATAAGATTTTGTGTCCTCTAAGGTATCCTTATTTCGTGAATCAGGAAAATAGTGATGAGATGTAGTTACAGTGTATTTATTTTTCTTTCCTTTTGTACCTGGTTACATTCAGGTTAACCAGCACATTTTTCATCACAAACTTGAATTGGGTGTAATGAGCATTAAGGCAAAACTTACCTTTCTCTTATTTAACAGTCTCTTAAACAAGCAGATAAGTAGCTAACCACTAGAAAATAAGCAGAAATGTAATCTGAGCCTACAGGAATTGATGCTACAATATCTGCAATAAATTGCTTAGATTCTTAGCCTTACAAGGTCTCATATTTTATACTTTCCAACTGTCTTGGTTACTGGTTTTCCTTCTCATGTTTACTTTGAAAGTGTTAAGTTAGGGTGTTGAGAAAGGAAAATGTTTTTTGTCAAACTTAGTTCTTTCCAGCTGCTACTCTGTTTTCAGAACACACTTGAAGGGTGTGGATGCCGTGAACACCTCATATGTTAAAATCATAGCATAATTTTGCATAAGCCTCAAATAATTATCTTTAATTTGATGGAATTTTATCAGGTCTTATGGTTTGTTAGATTATTCTTATTTTGCTGTTTTTCCCCCCATGTAGACCAGTTATGCCTGTAACATTAAATATGAACATGGCTATGCCTTCTTGGTAAGTAAAAATTTACTTATCAGTAAGAACTTTACTTATACTTAGCTCTCAACCGGAAATGCTTTTGTGTATAGCAAATTTTAATTAGCTATTTTTAAGTTGCAAAGTTATATAATTTATTTTAAATTTAACCTTTATTTAATTATGTAAGTTTTTATATTTTAAATTCAGAGTAAATGTAAGGAGCTGCACCAACAAGTAGAGAAAACAGGAGAGAATGGGTAAATAGAAACTGCAGGAAATATCTCCTACTGGTTGATGAACCTTTGTTGATTTTAGTAACCAAACATTTGAAGACACCATGTGGCAATCACTCTGATTAAGCCACAGCTTCTTTACTCTTCAGCTCTTTCCCTTTCTGGAAAGCTGGTGAGTTTTTAAGGAAACCATTTCCTCTGAGGCCCCCTTAAGGTATTTTTGTACTTCCCATTTGCTCTATAGTCAGGAAGTAGTCAGTTCTTTATTCTTCTGAGCCACTTCTAGACTATGGTTGTTTTTTTTTTCCTTGTTGCTCTCTGGAACTCCTGCCACAGGTTTTTAAACATTGATGACTTTGACTCCTGATTAGTATTTTACTTTCCATTCTATTTCATGCTACCATTTTATCTTTTGAGTGACTACATGATCAATGCAATGTGTGTTCACAACCTTCACTGGCTTATTACTTCCTTGGCTTTGGTCATTCACAGTCATTCCTTGTCATCTGAGACTATGCTGTCTCTGAAGTCACTTAATTCAAACCTGATATGTAGAATAAGTAGTCATCCGTAGAGTTTGCTTCACTGTTTCCACACTGTTTTTCTACTTATTCCCAACCATCTACCCATCCCTGTACTTCCTGCTTTTTTATCTCTTTTAGATTCCTTGGCAACTTTTATAAGTTCCTGCCTACCTTGGCCTTTGGTTTTTTCATCTTCCCTTGGTGGCAAAATTCCTGTCCAGAACCAAAATTTCTACCTAATATATCTTGAGACCGTAATGAAAGCATACTACAATCTGATAGAGAAGTAGAAAAGCCAAAGGAAAGCCTCTCTTGGTTTCTGGTTTCAGATATCTACAATATGTGATGAAAAAGTTTTGCAGAGTATATGGATAGAGATCAGTATAAACACCTTGTTCAATAGGTATGGGGTAGCACATGTAAGAATGACATAATAAAGTGCCTCTATTCCATTGGGTTGACTTAAGATGCAATAGAAGAGGAAGCAAATAGCTGGAATTTATTTCAAACTTCTTAGGAGTGTGGGTTGAGATTCCTACTTGGGTGCAAGATTGGACTAGATAATCTCTTAGGTATTCTTATCCTAAAATTATGTGGCAATGTGACTTTTTAACATTAGAAGCCATATCTAGTTGGAATGAAAGGAACTTCTAGAATGCCCAATTCACACATTCTATTTCACCTCTGAAGACTTTTTGAGTTTCATGTTCTGGAGGATGTAAGGTCGGCCCTTTTTATCCCAACTACTATGAGTTTGGTAAAACATACTTTCCAAGAGTAGATATTCTGAGAATCAATTGTTTAAGATTGTGCCTTATTTTCCAGGTTTGATATTATTGGGCTTTCACCAGATTCCCAGGAGGATGAACCTGGAATTAAACAGGCAGCAGAAAATGGTAAGTACAGAAAAGTTTTATAAACAAAAGCATTTAAAATATTTTAGTAAATTGGATAGTTCTATTGATGTTGATGAAATATTACACAATTATGTAAACTGAGGAGGTGGTGCTGTTTCCTTCCTTTTTGTTCACTCTCTAACTTGTTTGCCATAATGGTCATGTGAATCACTTGTCTGTGCTCAGTGAAGGTGAGATAGATAGGGAGGAATGGCAATTATTAACCTTTAACCGTTGGATACATTATTTTGCTTTGGTTTATATATCAGATGGAAGAAATAACAATGTTTAATAGTTGTGACCTGTTATCTTTATTAAGGAGACTTTAAATAAGGATGACAATAATGATATAATGACATAATATATAATGAAAATTATATTAATGGTTAGTTTTAGTGTGGTAATATTAAACAAGCTAGGATCAGGGTGTCAAACTCATTTTCATCAGGGGCCACATCAGCCTTATGGTTGCCTTCAATAGGCCAGATGTAATTTCAATTCCTTAACAGTTAAGGAGTAGTTACATTTATACAGTTCTAAAATTATTTTGGCCCTTGGAAGGCAACCATGAAGCTGATGTGGCCTCTGGTAAAAATGAATTTGACACCCCTGAGCTAGGTAATTCTTATAAATCATCTCATTTGTTACTCCTATGAAATAAGTATTAGTGCTCCTTTATGGAATCTCCATAATCTATTCTCTGGTTAGTATTCCATGCTCCCTTATGAGCATGATAATTTTGTTTATTTTGTTGTGTATGAAGGCATAAAGAACATGGACTTAATTGGGAGAAATCTTGGTTTAGAAAATGCACAGAAACCTCTTTTATTTTACACATATGTACTGAAATATTTACTAAATGGACAATGTTATGATTGGAATTAACTTCAGAATAATCTGGGTGGTAACACAGCAGGCATTGATGAAACAAGCCTGGCCATTAATTGATCATTTCAGAAGTGAGGTAATGTATACCCAGGGAGTCATTGCACACTTTTCCTATTTTTGTGTTTGTTTGAAATTTTCCAGAATAGCTTTAAAATGCAAAACCAGTAGGATCATTTAAAACAAGTAAAAAAAAAATTTACAATAACTTACTAACTTCAAAACGAGAAAGTAAGTACATTAAAAATACATTAGATATTTAGGAATGTCAAACTAAGGACACTGACTTTTAGGATCAAAAAAGGGATCAAAACTAGAATCCTGTGCCTAAGTATTTGTCAGAAAAATAATAGGTAACAAAAACATGTGTTGGGTATGGAAATGAGTTGTGAGACCCTGTGGAAGATGGGAGCTGGGCTTTATGGACAAGACAGGTGGGCCTGGTGAGTTCCAGAATAAAAAGAGTTCTCTCCTAATGATAGAATTAGCCTGTGACATACTTGCAGTTTCTTACCTGCCTGAGGTGATATATTATTGGAGAGCATTAGACTCAGACTCAGTGCTAGGAAAGAAAGGAGTCTGTATTTGAGGGCTGAGAGACTGTGCTGCTGAGTAAAGAAAACAGTGCTTAGGGTTAGGTCCTGGAACACAGCAGTGTCCTTGCCCATAATACAGAAGGGACGGAAATTAGAACCCATTTCTCCACAACTGACTGCTGCTGTTGTAGTTTGTTTACTTTATCTTGGCAGTTGGTGTAACCATGGGGTATAAAACTTTATGAAACTGAGGGAAAATACTCCCAACAGCACCTGACTGGCTAGCAGCTAACATTCACCAAGCCCCAACCACAGCCTTCCTTCCTCACAGGTGGACTGTTTTGTGCCACTTTTGCATCTTTCTGAGGATTTGTGTCTCCCTTAAATAAATTCTTCATACTTCTCAACAGTTCTTTTATTTTGTAAGTATTCTTTATTGTTCTCTAGTCCATTCTCCCATGCCATAGCCAAGGTACCTCTAGCTTTTCATACTAATTCTAACTAAAAACTAAACTGTGTACAAAAGCAAAACAATTTTTAATTTGAGCATCTGGATCTTTTTACAATGTTCTAATAAAAACATTTCTGAATTTTAATAAAGAGGAAATGTAAATGGGATTTTAGATTTAAAAAATGAAAATCTTGCATGTATGTCAAAAATGAAAGAAGATAAATTTGTTAAAGGTACAGTTATTTCTAAAACTCAGGATTGATTATAAAAGAAAAGGAAATTTGAGGAGGTATCAAGTCTTATATTTAATGATGTGTGCCAGTTTCAATGTTTTTTTTAAAGATTTTTATTTATTTATTTTTAGAGAGAGGGAAAGGGAGGGAGAGAGGGAAACATCAATGTGTGATTACTTCTCGTGCGCCTCCTACTGGGAACCTGGCCAAAAACCCAGGCATGTGCCCTGACTGGGAATTGAATCAGCAACCCTTGGCTCTCAATCTACTGAGCCATGCCAGCCAGGGCATATTTTGCAAAAGGAAAAGAACTCATTTGTTTTTTCCCCCCATGTCATTTATTGGTTACAGGAAAATATAATACTGTGGTGTTATTTTTAAATAATAGAATGAACTGCTTAAACATCTATAAATCACAAAGCATTTAATCTACTTAATTAAAATTTTAAATTACAGCTTTTAGGCACAAATGCCTGTGGTTCCTTGAAGTGAAATATAAAATGTATATGAGCAGAACTGACCATAGATAAAGAATATTCATATATTAATGAGAGGAATAACTTGTTTATAAACTGTGTAACAAGAAATAATTGAACAGTGTAAGCATTACCTGCAAAATCTGAGTTTTATAATGAAAATGCATTCTGATTTTGTATTTTAATAGAATGCTTCAAGTTTTTACTTATTTTGATCTTTAATATATGTTGTGTTTTTCTGTCATTATTTTTTTCTGTCTAAATTCTTTCAATGGCCTCAACTTTGAAATTATTGGTAATTTAACTTTCATGTTGTTTTTAGTAAAAGCCTTGATAGAGCAGGAGGTGAAGAATGGCATTCCTTCAAATAGAATTATTTTGGGAGGATTTTCTCAGGTAAGATAAAATTTGGGTGGTATGGCAATACTGTTTGTACATTTATCTAGAAGTCTGTTTTCAGTCCTTTTCTGTGGAGGAGTCCTTTTTTTGGAAGATGTTACAGAAACTGATATACTACTTATCTTTTTTTAAAAAGCAGTATAGAGATATTAAGATTATTGTAGTATCTTTTCTTTACGATTTTTATGTATTTATATTTAGAGAGTGAGGAAGGGGAGAGAAAGAGTGAGAATATCATCAATTCACTGCCTCTCATATGTGCCCTGAACAGGAACTAAACCAGTGACCTTTTGGTTTGTGGAACAATGCCCAACACACTGAGACGCACCAGTCAGGACAATATACTACTTACCTTTAATGCTGAATTAAGTTCAAATGGACTAGAAATAATTACTAATTGAGAGATACTTCATACTTTGTTATTTTTCTAGTTTTCTCTCTTCAGTAGTAGCTTTACCTTATAGATCATGTCTTAAAATCAATTTATTGAGTAAATTGTTTGGAAACTGGAATGTTAAAACTATATAGCCCTTTAAATAAAACTCAAAGTACAGGTATAAGTCCCATCTAGGAGGAGACTGCTGATAGGAACAGTGAGGTAAAACACAAGAGAGTTTCTTCCCTGTTTTTGTCACAGATTCTTGATGGTTGAGCTCCACAGATTCTCCTGCAGTTCCTGTGGGGTGAGATCAGAGTAGGGACTCCCACAAAGTGACCCACAGTGCTGGGGGGCACTGATTGTCTCACCTGGGTTCTCTTTTCCCACCAGAGGAGTTGGAGGCTCAAGGAAGATCTCTCTCTCTGGTGCTGGGCTAGCCTCGGGTGAGGCAATGTGGTCAACATGTAGCTGCTTCTCTTACCCTCCTAATGCAGTCTGTCTTGTTTGTTCTCTGTGGTGCAGGGGGTGCTTCAGCCTTACTCCTGTGTTTAAGGATTCTCTCAGTGGTGTCTTGTTCTTGAGTTGTTAGTTGTTGTTCTTGTGAAGGATAGTAACGTTAGGAACAACCTATGTTGCCTCTTGGTGATGTCACTCTATCTTCTTCCCTGTTTTTTTGTCATTAAAATAGGTTTTAGATATAAATATGTGATGGTTATTTTTGGCATCATTTCTTTCTCTACTTTTTCTTCTACCTTCTATACTTTTTCTACAGGCACAGTTACCTTATGTTTACCTTACATTTTAATTTCAGCTTATCACTTGTTTGCTATGTCACCCACCCCCAAATTACTATAGCCTCTAATCTGCGAATTTTCTAAATCAACAATATAGTGTTAGACAACCTGAATTAGGGCAATGTCAGAATCAGGGAATTATTTAGGAGTTAGAATTCAATAGGAAGCTAGGTTGTTAATACAATATAGTAAAAAGATAAGCTAATAATTTGTTATTTATTGAAATTCACAGATAATATACATTGCAATACACATTGTGACATAAATAGAGGTAGAAAAACGAATGCTTGTTTCAAATAGGAAGTGAACATAAAAGTCTGTACATTTGAGACTTACAAAAACCAACTCCTGATACCTTAAGCAACAGAAAGTTATGAGTCTGTAGGATCACATCAAGGAAACCAAAGATGAGAATGAAGGAAAACCTCAGGAAGTAGCTAGGACTTGGAAAACCATTATGACTTTCTGTGTCCGTCATCATCTTAATTTTTCTGTTCACCTGTTTCATTTGCTTCTCCATCTATAGTTGGCTGTCTCACTTTTTGTAGCCTATAGCATTTCCAGTTCTTGAGTTTACATGTTACAGTTCCAGCCACACAAAGACATACACTGACAATCACTGCATCCCCATTCAAAATCCTGGGAGAAAGAATATGACTATATCACATGAGAAAGGATTTATGTGGCCCAGTGACCCATGGGCATGGTTAGAGTGACATGGCATCGAGGTGACCAATGGGAATGCCGTTCCTAGAATGCATGGTGTTGTGAACTGGGTAGGCAGATACTTTAAAGGTGTCTGCTACATAGTCCTCATTATTTTGAATTACTGGTTTGGAAAATAATACCAGTTTAAGATAAGAGTTGATTTTATACTAATACATTTCAAAAGTAGAAAGGTGTATATACTACTCTTTCAGAGTAGAAAATAGTAACTCTAAATTCAAATGTTCCTAAGGCAGTTGTAAATGCAGCAGTTAACTCTATTAACAGTGTTTTGATTGGGTAGTTGCTATGTTCTCATAGTGGTCTTCAGTGTCGAGAATCATGTTCTCGACATGACTTGTTTGCCTGATTTAATTTGACATCAGCCACCCAATTTGATTTTTATGGACATTTTTAAAATTATTTTTTAAAATATATTTTATTGATTATACCATTACACTTGTTCTGTTCCCCCCCTTCATTCTCCTCCACCCTGCATACCCCTCCCCCACCATTCCCCTCCTTTAGTTTATGACCACGTGTCTCAAGTTCATTAGATTCTATATTTCCCCTACTATTCTTGCCCTCCCCCCTATTTTCTACCTACTGTCTATGCTATTTTCTGTACCTTCTCCCCCCTTCTCCTCCTCCCACTCCCCTGTTGCTAACCCTCCATGTGTTCTTCATTTCTGTGGTTCTGCTCCTGATCTAGCTGTCCTCTTGGTTTGCTTTTGTTTTAGGTGTGGTTGTTGATAACTGTGAGTTTGCTGTCCTTTCACTGTTCCTATTTTTCATCTTCTTTTTCTTAGATAAGTCCCTTTAACATTTCATATAATAAGGGCTGGGTAATGATGAACTCCTTGAATTTGATCTTACCTGAGAAGCACTTTATCTGCCCTTCCATTCTAAATGAAAACTTTGCTGGATTAAGCAATCTTGGATGTAGATGTTTGGATTTCATGACTTGGAATACTTCTTTCCAGCCCCTTCTTGCCTGGAAGGTCTCTTTTGAGAAATCTGCTGACAGTCTGATGGGAACTCCTTTGTAGGTGACTGTCCCCTTATCTCTTACTGCTTCTAGGATTCTCTCCTTCATTTTCATCTTGGCTAATGTAATTATGATGTGCCTTGGTGTGTTCCTTCTTGGGTCCAGCTTCTTTAGGACTCTCTGAGCTTCCTGGATTTCCTGGAAGTCTATTTCCTTTGCCACACTGGGGAAGTTCTCCTTTATTATTTGTTCAAATAAGTTTTCCACTCGTGGCTGTTTCTTTTCCCCTTCTGGTACCCCTATAATTTGGATGTTGGAATGTTTAAAGATGTCCTGGAGGTTCCTAAGCCTCTCCTCATTTTTTTAAATTCTTGTTTCTTTATTCTTTTCTGGTTGGATGTTTCATTCTTCCTTGTGATCCACTCCCTTGATTTGAGTCCCAGTTTCCTTTCCATCACTATTGGTTTCCTGTGCATTTCCCTTCATTTCAATTAGTTTAGCCTTCATATGTTCCTCTAATTTGTGACTATAATCAACCAGTTCTGTGAGCATCCTGATCACCAGTGTTTTGAACTGTGCATCTGAGAGGTTTGCTATTTCTCGGTCGCTTAGAGTTATTGGCTCTGGGACTTTGAGTTCTTCTTGAGCCATAATGTTTTGGTCTGTGTGCGCCTGTTACAGTATGAGGAGCAGAGCCCTAGATGTTCACCAGGGCGGGGCCACTCAGTCACTGGGTTGTGACGCTGTATGTGGGGGTGGGGTCAATGGAAATCAATGGCAGCCCCGTCTGCCTCCTGCAGAAGCCGGGCCATGCGGTCTGTCTCACTGGTCACTCTTTTGCTGGTTTATCTGTGCTTGAGAATGTGTGACCTCGCTCAGCCTGCCCCGCACCCTCACTGGGTCCGCGATGCGCGCCTGGGTGGCCTGGGTTGGGGATCCTTCCTGCCCAACCCTGCTCTGCTGCTGGCTCCACTGCTGGCTCCGCCCCTCTTACCCATCTGGTTGTAGGGTTCTGTTTTTGTCAGACTTCTGTATTGTTCAGTTTTCTGTTCTTTGGCTGCGTCTTTGTTTACTAAACCTTTGTTGTATTCAAACTTGGTTGTGGGAGAAGGCAGTGTTTCCACCTACACCTCCATCTTGGTGGAAGTCCTCCTCAAGAGTTTATGGACATTATTAACAGCAAGAAATCTTTTAAGTTGCTATTAGCAAAGGATGTGTTCCATTGATTTTCTCTGCTTGTCTTTCCAGGGAGGAGCCTTATCGTTATACACTGCTCTTACCATACAGCATAAACTGGCAGGTGTCACTGCACTCAGTTGCTGGCTTCCACTGCGGACTTCATTTCCACAGGTAGTCTGATTGATACATACAATATTAGATAGCTGAGCTAAGAGATAGGAAATAATGTTGGAGAGAGGATCTTTTAGAGCAATTTTAGGTTTATAGCAGAATTGAGTAGAGAATACAGAAAGTTCCCATATACCCACACTCTCCATACATATGCACAGCCACTGTGCAATTTTTTAGAGCAATTTTAGGTTTATAGCAGAATTGAGTAGAGAGTACAGAAACTTCCCATATACCCACACTTTCCATACATGCACAGCCACTGTTGATCTGCAGTACAGTGGCACATTCATTATAATCAATGAACCTACATTGACATATCATCATCCAAAACCCATAGTTCACATCAGTTGTCCTTTTTTAAAAAAATTTTTTTAGATTTTTGTGATCTATTACTAGTCTTTATGGGTACACTACATTGTCTTCATTGTGGAATGTATAGAATGGAATAAGAAATAAGTCTTAGTGTCAGAAATCTTATATTTGAGGTATTTGATACATTTTAAGATATATATACATATACATGTGCATTTATATACACATACGTACATACATTATGGGTTTTTTTACAACTAGAAACAGTATTTTTGGATGTTCGATATGCTCATTGCATGGTAGCAGATTTTGCTATATAAAATATAATTTCTAAAAAATCAACAGTATAGAGCAGAATATAATATACATGGGGGATGTAGACTTTATTTTTAAATTCATTTTTAAGTGTAGGGTTTTCTCTTGTCACTATATAGTTACTTTTTAGTGTCTTACATATAGTAAGTGCTGTTTCTTAACTATCTTATTTAAATCAATCAACAGCTGAGAAAAACATTGTTCAGCTAAAATCATACCAGACATAAAAAATAGAATCTGTTTCAAAGAACCAATTAATTAGGAAAACATATATGACAGGGTAATCATATATCATATAACTGTTTATATAACTTTAAATAAAGAGATGTGCAGAATATAGGGATGGTAGGAATTTTATTTCTGTGGCCAAATAGAACCTATAATGTAAGTAATAACATGTTACATGCACATATCTATCTGTAGTTTAAATGCCTAGCATAATGCTGTACTGGCTTTGTTTTGTTTTTTTGCAGGGTCCTATCAGTGGTGTCAATAGAGATATTTCTATTCTTCAGTGCCATGGGGATTGTGACCCTTTAGTTCCCTTGATGTTTGGTTCTCTTACTGTCGAAAAGCTGAAAACATTGGTAAATCCAGCAAATGTAACCTTCAAAACCTATGAAGGCATGGTGCACAGTTCATGTCAACAGGTAAATTTTTAGAAATAGTGATTATAGAGACATAGTTTGCCTCTTTTTCCATGTGATATTTTAAGGTAAATGACATTTGACTGTTTGGGGCTTTATAGGAGTTAGTTAATGAATTCACAGAGAGTCATAGTAACCTATGACTCAGAACCTAGGTTAAAATAATCAACAGTATAGATCCTAGATCAAAGTTTATTTAATTCAGCAAACATTTACTGATTTACTATTATATATGCAAGCATTGTACTTAATTCTAAGACAAAAAATTCCCTTTTATTAAAGTTTAGAAACGATTAAAATTAAAAATTTAATAGGTGAGAGGCTGTATATCCAAGTAATTATATAGAAAGCATAATGCAATATGAGTTATATTAAGAGTTTTTTTAAAGTTCTTTGAAAAACTGAGGAGAGTGAGATTAATTTTATCTTAGGAGGTACCAAAATCATGATGAAAGAACTAGATTTTGACCACTGAATGGGATTTGGATAGCAAATGTGCTGAGAAAGGACTGTAAGACAGGACGTGCACACTATTAGGTTGGGCAATAGGCTTATGAAAAGCAAGATGTCATAGAACAGAGACAGAGAGAAGAGACATTTTTGAAGAGACCTTTTATTTTGTGTTTGAGGATGGACTTGTTCTCTACGCAGCAGAAAATGATTGACTTTTTTTAAAAATCAAAGCAATGTGTAATCTACACTCTGGAAATGAATGAAGTAGAATCCATTAGGATTAGCGACTAATTCTATGGAATAGGAAAGGAAGTATTGGTGAAGGCTTAGATTTCTAGCTCAGATGACTATGAGGATGCCATTCATAAAGTAGGTACAAGGAAGAGTTTTAGGATAATAGGAAGGAGATACTCATATACTGAATTTAGTGAATATACTAAGATTGATATGCCCCTATATCATCAGGGATATTGGATATTTCCAGTAGCTCATCCTAAAGCTCAAGCCTGTAGTAGAGATTTAGAATAATTTACCCATATTGATCAGAGGAGAATTACCATGGGAGAATATAATGAGAAAAAATCCAAGAGATAGAACTTCTGTAGGGGAGTTAAAAAAATGTAGGTGTTGAATGAGAGTACAGTAGGAGAAAATTTCTGAGGGGATGGGAATATTAACCCATGACTCAGAGAATGATTAAGGAGAAATGGGCCAGAAAGAAACTATCCAATAGTAAGGCATTTGTGATCTCAGATGTTTAGGGAGATAGAGCCAAACTGCAGTGGGTAGTGTGAAGTAGAGAGAGAATGAGGAAGTAGAGACAATAAGTATAAGCCTTTTTAAAAAAAGGTTTTGGTAAAGGGGGAAGAAACTAAGGAGGTTCTTTTTTAGTAGGATGGGAGAAGATAATTGATAGGGTGAAGTCTTAGCAGGATCATATAATTAAATCCTGAAATGGGGAGTGATTGCCTTAAAAGAGAAAAACACTTGAATCAAGATAGAAGAGGATGGATGAATGAGTGGATTGTTGAGTTATAGAAGAGAGTAGTTGAGAGCCCACATCAGATCCTCTTAATGTTTTCAGTAGAGTTGTGGTCACTTAAGGATGAAGGAGGACTGAGTAGAATTAGAGGCTTAAAAAGACATAGAATTTTTAAGAAAAAGCATTGAGGCAGTTTATTTTAACATTGTTTTGCAACTAACTGCTCAACCTGGCTAGGGTGTTATTGAGAATATGTTTAAACTGTCATAGTGGTTGTTTGCTTTTGTTCTTGTTGGTCTACAAACTTTGTAATTGGAGTTACTGAACAGAGCTGGCATAGCCACAACTTTCTAGAAGTCCTTTTAAAATTATCTTTTGTTTTTTTATTGAAGCTATAAAATAAAGGGAGGGAGGGAGGGAGGAAGGAAGAGGCAAAGGGAAGGAAAGGGAAGGAAAAGGGAAGGAGGGAAAGGAACTGTCATGAAATATCAAATCCAGAAAGGGAGGTGGCACTCTGAGCATCTAGGAGGGACTGAAGGTCTAGAGCAGAGGTTTTCCACTCTGAGATCACAAATGCCTCTGGGGTCCTTTGTATCAAAAGGACCCCAGAGCTTAATAAACATACAGACCCCAAAACTTCAAGCTCTGATTCTGATTCAGTACATTGGGAGTTTTGGGTTAACTTAGGCATCTTTGTTTGTGTAGACATGTTTTAAAAATAAAAGCTCATTTTCGATTGCATTGGAGGACACTTGAGTGAATGATTAGGAGCAGAAGGTGAGAAGAGGTAGAATGGTAGGAGGTGGTATTACAGGAAATTTATAGGACTTCAGAGGGCTGTAAAATAGGCTACTTTCATGCTGTGGCTTTTTTCCCCCTGAATGACTAAATTACAAGGTTAAAGATTCTCTGTAGTGTTTATTCGTGGGTCTGTGAGACCAAGCCTTGAAATAATAGATAAGATAGGAGGAAATGAAATGTGTTTGGATAAGTGACACCTTTGAGCCAGATGTAGGGGTCTTCTAGGAAAGTTTTTTCTGTAACAAATGTTTGGTATATTAATTTTCATATCTTTCCAGTCCTATCTTAGGTACATGCTCTCTTTCAGACAGTTGGTTACATTAAAATCCTTAATGCAGGGCACAAAATATTTTATGCTGTGGATTTAGCATCTTAATTCTCATGAGAATGTTAAAAGCTAGGCTTTTCCATGTATACGTAAATTCACAGTCATTGTATACTTCATGAGACTTCTCAGTATAGATACTGTCACTTTTAAACACCTTTCATCTCTCCTCACCCCACGTGTTATTTGTTCAAGTATAGCAAAAATTCAGACCATTTTAATGGCAGTAGATATTAGATGTGAGCCATCATTCAATATACAGTAATAGTAAGAAATGATCTGAAAGTTCTGTTGGAGTTCCTTTCTATATTATAAGTTTTTATTTCATTGTAGTAGTAAAAATGTGGTTTTACTTTATTGTACACACACCGCAGATTTAGTTAGTGGCATTTTAGTGGGGATTTAATTTCTCATTTGTGTAACTGCTTATTAAATCACTTTATTCCAAACAGGAAATGATGGATATCAAGCATTTCATCGATAAACTCCTACCTCCAGTTGATTGACACCTCTAAGGGGCCTTGTGTAGAAGTACACACCAGCATTATTGTAGTAGAGTATAAACCTTCCCCAGTGCCCGATCTTGAAACTTACAAATGTTTGCAGTGTTAAAATGTTTTGCAAATACACACCAGTGACACAGATTAGTATCTCCTCATGGGAAATTTATAATCTATGAAATTTCAATACATGTATTTGTATAATATGATCTAGAATATACTAGCATTAAAATAGGTGAAGCAGCTAGCTCTTTTTCCCAAATGTCATTTGGCAAAATAATAAAATACTGCAACCAGGTTTTCTATTACATCATTTGAAAATTATTAGTATGCTAATGAAAACTTATTCAGGTATAAATGAGTGGTTAAAATATAAACTACTTATGAATGCTATACTTAGCCTATGAACTTATTCCCAAAATACCTAGTCACCATACAGTATCTGTATTTTTTATATATGTATTTAGATTAACTCAATGATTATAATACATAAAAGAATGAAACATAATTACATTATTCCTAATAATAGGGATATTATATTACTACTAAGTGTCAATACAGAGTAGTATTGCTCTCTTCAATTAATGGCCCTTTTATTTTGGGGACCAGGCTTTTCTTTCCCTGTTACAATTTCTTAAAATTCAATTTTCCTCTCTGGAAAAGAAATGTATTTTCTTTTTATCCTTCAAAGTAGACCAAATATTATGCATTTGCCATAGACATCTGCTATCAATACATGCTGTATTGATAATTGGACATTCTGACTCACAGACATGGTGGTATTTAAAATGTATTTATACTTATATAAAGAAACCAAACATTACTTCAAATTTCCTACATTACTTATTTTTTGAACTGTACTTTGGTCCAAAGTTAGATCTATATAGTTATTAGAATCTTCAAGTAGGAATAATTATGTAGTTGTATTTTTCTGTAATTCAAAGAATTATTAGGTTATATTCTAGTATGTTCTGGAATATTTAAGACTCATCTTAAAAACTAATTTCTAAAATGATTTGCTCTAAGGTGATTCTCCTGGTAGCATAGAGTTTTAGTTTACATATTTTGTACATATGTTTGAAATCAGCTACTGTAGGAAATGAACAATGTATTAGAAAAATTTGTTTTACTTTTGTCTGCAATAGACTTATTTGAAATTTTCATTTTAGCAGATGATTTTTTAAAAATTAGTTTTTGTGCAAAGATAAAAGTAGTGATTATTTGATTTTGAATAGTTGAATTTTTTAGATTATTGGTAAAAACTATTTGAAAACGAATTTATCAGCTTAAAGGTTATCAGCTTAAAGGTTACTAGAAGTCAGTACATATGGGACAGTTACCGCACGGTTTAATTAACATGTAGCAAAAATGTAGACTTCATATTTCTGAACTGTTAATTTTTATTCCATATCCCAACTGATTAAAACAGTGTTAGGAATGCATCTTTATAAATGGGTGCTAATTGATAATGGAAATAATTTAGCAATGGATTATATAGAATGTTAATAATGAAGCCATATGTTTATGTCCAGACTTAAAATTTTTGAACAATCATTCAGTAAGTCATTTTGATTTACCTCCATGAGTGTAAACTTGTTTCAGTTATATAAATCAGCAAGATATGATTTATGGCAAGAGATATTCCATTGAAGTGTGCTGTAATGTGGGAAAATGTAAGTCTTTTCCACAGTTTCTATCAATGTGAAATAAAATTTAATTCTGACTTCTGTGACTGTTTTTAATTATTTTTTTTAACATTTGGGTTTGCTTTGGAATGACTGTCTATAATAAAAAAAGGAAAATGACAATGTGATCACAGGAATATACATTCAGAGAGAGAAATGGAATGGATCTAGGCATGAGAAAAGCTTCCTTTCTATGCAATTTTATTAAGCTAAAAAAATTCTTAATTGATTTTTTAGTGTGCCTAACCTATTCAAGAAGTTTTACTTGGTGTTTCCCTTTGTCTCTTCCTTTTGTATAGTATTCATGGGCTTTTAAAATTAGTGTCATAAATCAGTTATGTAAGGTTTTTCTCCTTTAAAAAACATTTTCAGTTACAGTGGACATTCAGTATTATATTAGCTTCAGTAAATTAATATACTGATTAGACATTGATATAACTTATGAAATGATGCTCCCAATAACTCTTGCACCCACCTGACACCAAACATAGTTATTACAATATTATTGACTATATTCCCTAAACTGTACTTTACATTGCTGTGACTATTTTTTTTCTTCAAGTTTGTATTGCTTAATCCCTTCACTTTTTTTACACAGCCACACAGTCCGCCTCCCATCTGGAAACCCATGTTGTTCTCTATATCTATGAGTTTGTTTGTTTTATTTTTTAGATTCCACATACTGATGAAAGTACTTTTTTTTCTCATATATTTCACTTACCATAATACTGTCTAGGTCCATTCATGCAAATAGTATGATTTTATTCTTTTTAAAATTTATTTTATTTTTTTTAAAGATTTTATTTATTTTTAGAGGCGAAGGAAGGGAGAAAGAGGGAAACATCAATTTCTGGTTGCCTCTCTTGGTCCCCCAATACTGGGCATCTGGCCTGCAACACAGGCATGTGTCCTTACTAGGAATCAGACTGGAGACCCTTAGTTCTCAGGTCAGTGTTCAGTCCATGGAGCCACACCAGCCAGGGATTTTATTCTTTTTTATGGCAGAATAATATTCCATTATACATTTGTACTACATGTTTTTTATGCATTGAACTTTAAAAAATTATAAAATGTATTCGGCTGATAATGGTTAATCAAATTATATAGACTTCAAGGATACAATTCATATGCTTGGGGCTTGACTACCTATCCATCATGACCTGCCTAGTTAGGATTTATGATCCGTATCACCCTGTGAGGTTATTTTCCGTAGAATCCCTTGTCCACAATTAAGTCGTGCATTTTGACTAATGGTGGTTAATTTTTTTTTTAAGATTTTATATATTTATCTTTTAGAGGAGAAGGAGAGAGGGAGACATCAATGTACGGTTGCCTTTCGTGTGCCCCCTGCTGGGAACTGGCCTGCAGGGAACCGGCCTGCAACCCAGGCATGTGCCCTGACTGGGAATGAAACCACCATCCTCTGGTTCACAGGCCTGTGCTCAATCCACTGAGTTACACCAGCCAGGGCTAATGGTGGTTAAATTTAATCTCTAAATATGTCTGCAAATAGCAGGAGGTGGTAGTGTTACGGGAAGAACTCAGGCCAAACACTGGAGGAAGAGAAGTGGTTCCTTTATTTACGCGTGCAGACCCAGAGGAGGCAGTCTCCAAATCCTAAGCCCCGAGCTTTTGGGGGGCAGTCGCTTTTATAGGGTTAGCCGCCGAGCGTTACTTCTGGCGCGAAAGCGGCAAGCAGCTTGCAGAAGCAGGAAGCAAGGAAGCCAAGTTATTTCCTGGGTGCTGTGCTGTGTATCTTTTCCTTAAAGTGGCTGCCAATTTTCTCTAACAGTAGTAAAAGCTACAATTAGGACATCGAAAGAGCTCTCCGGTATTAATATATTTCAGTTTTGTGCCTTAGCTTTGTTTTGTTAGTCATAATTCTTAAGGATGTCAATTCCCTCACTGACTTTCAGAAACAGGAGAGATGCCTTATTTCTCTGGTGAAAAAGTGCTAATTATCAATCAGCTATACTCAGAGTATTATATCCGACATCCTGAGTCAGGAAACAAAATTGGGTCTCAGTCTTTTAAGGAACTTAAAAGCAATTTGAATTTAAAAAAATAAAAACTTAAAACGATCAAATACATATTATGATAGGCTATTTAGGGTAGTGGGTGGGGGTCTGTTTTTCAAGGTAGCAGGTTACCACAGAAAAAATTTTGGGGTTCCACTGACTTGGAAAGCTGCCAACATCTCATTCTCTGAACCCACCTCAGTTCAGAGTTCCGTGGGTTCCAAACCTCGGAGTTGTCCCGGGAGACCCAGCGCAGGGTGACGCTCCACTCCTTGTGGAGGCGGGGCCGGAAGCGAACGCGCGCCAAAAGTCAGCCTTGCATTCTGCAAGCTTTTACAACTGCCTGGCGGGAAACAGCAGCGGGACTCACTTGTCGCCTGACAACTCCCTCGCTGGCGCCTAAGATCGCCACTTCCCGACGATCCGCTGTCGATTGGTAGCGCCTGCGCGGAGCTTGATTGGCACCGCCTGCGGGGCGGAGCTGCAGACGCCGACGCCGCCACCGCTCTGTTCCTGAGGAAGGGCCTAGGTCAGGGCTCTCGTCCCGCTGTGGTTTCTGCCGGAGTTTCGCCCACTTCCCGCCCAAGAGGGCTGGGCGCGGGGAATACCTACCGGAACCATGGAGGACGAGGTGGTCCGCATTGCCAAAAAAATGGACAAGATGGTGCAGAAGAAGAACGCGGTGAGCGCGGCGGGCGGCGCGGGCCGGGAGGGAGGCCGCGGGCTGGGACGCGGTGGGCCTCCTGGCCTGGCCGGACCGGGCTCCCGGCCCGCCCAAGACAGCCCTACTTACTTTGGAAGCCGGCGTAGACGGCGCCCGTGTCTTGGGGAAGCCGTCCTGAGGGTGGTACTGTGGGCGCGGAGCCACAGGCGTTTGGACCGGTTCTTGGTACTTGGAAGTCTCTCGTTCTTAGTACCACATAATAAACCTAATCGAGTCATTCTCTTTTTTTTTATTTTAAATTTTCATGGTAGTAAATCCTCGCTAATTTAGCCTAAGAATTGAGGAGTATATAAAGCTCTCACTTTTTAAATAGAATTCATTCTCTTTTCAGTGATCGTTCGCTAGCAACTACAAATAACATTAGAGTTTCGTGATCTGTTTAGACATCAAGCTGGTAAATAAGTGTACAATTTCTGGACCTTATTTTTGAAAAAGGCTAAACATTCACTTATCTCAACTACGTACGTTTGTTTAACGATTAAAAAGGGCAAACATGCCAGTGAACTTGGCGGGTTGCTAAATGTCTTTTAAAAGGTGGATCTTGTTAGGTGATCGTACATGTAAACGAGCTATGACTAAAACACATATATTAACTGCGGTATGCTGGTAGATTAATTTGGACAAATGTCATCCCTGGGCATGGTCTGAGTGTTTTACAGTTAATACCAGTGGCAGTATCTTGTTATTTGTTGTAGATAATGTGTTTATGTGAATACGTTCTTTTGTGGTTAGTTTGAGATATGTCTTCCAGTTTCTGCATTTTGGTTTACCTGTGTGTGTCACTTTAAATCCCTTGCTTCCGAATCATCTGGTTTCAGCTAAACTTACACAGTTGTCTTTACTTGATTTGTTCCTCCATGGTCAGCACATTTTCCATATTAATGTACCTGAAGTAATCTATTCCTGTCAATGGAATAAATTCCTTGTCAAACTAAGGTGAAAGAGAATAGTAATGTTCTGATTTGTACAGCACTTTAGAGTTACGAAGCTGGTGTGCAAGTTTCTTTTGCTGAAACACAGCTGTGGTGAATCCGTTTTACAGAAAAAGAAACCGAGTCAGAGATACTGTGTAGTTTGGATTAAGCCAGAATCCTGGCTTTCTGCTCGACAGCATGCTAGAGCAGAAGTAGTGTTTAACACTGAATTCTTAAGACTTCATACTCTGTTCCTCTTTTTCTTTAACAGGTGCATCGTCCAGTGTTTAATTTTGTACTCTGTTAATGTATATTTGCAATTTGGCCTTTTAAAGTATTTCCTGTTACCGTTCCAAACATTACTTCTGCCATTTATTTTTTCCTGTTGATTTCCCTGTCATTCCTCACTGCAAATGGTGAGTTCTAGTTATCTGATAGGCTGAACATTTATTTCTGTTGTTGTTTAAACTGGAAATATTTTTTCTTTTCCCGGAGATCCCCAGACTCCCACAGTGGAAGGTCCCAAGGAAAAAGTCTGTTTGGGGGGTAATTTTTTCTCTATCTCAGGCTATAATGTGTATCCTTTAATCATCTAACTCATCGTATTTTTTGTTTTGTTTTGTTTGTGTTCCTTGTAATTGGAGTCTCCTAAAAATGACTAATTCCTTAGGGGGCAAGTATGAAGATCAGTTTGTATTTATTTGCAGTTTTCAAGTTATAAATATATTTTCAGATCTATGGTAAATAGTCTTGGGGAGAAGAAGTATAAACCCTACAGATAATCCTTATCTCATTTTTAATAGTTCAAAACTTTACCAATTTGAAAACTTGCCTCCCCCAAAAGAATGGTAAAATTGGCTCTTTTACATTTTTTCTTTTTCCCTTTTCTATTTTACAGAAATTCAAATAGGCAAATGAAATAAAGAGAAAGGGAAATGGTCTGAATGACTGTCCCCCCCACCCCCCAAAAAGAAAAAATAATTTAACAAATTCTTCTTGGGGCTGTTGAATTATGGTTGTTTGTTTCTCTTTTCTTGTGGTTTCCAGCTTTTCTTGGTGAGCTATTTTTATACTATGAAAAAATAAATTTTGCTTGAAAAGTAACTTGCCCTTCCAACTGACCGGTTTAAATACTATTACTGGATATTGTTTGAATAAAACCGTAGTCGTCACACTTAAGTAAAAACAACGATCATTTATTGAGCTATTACTCTGAGCTAGGCATTCTGCTAAGTACTTATCTTATGGTATCTGCAAGATAAGTATTAACCCTGTTTTTAAAATGAGGAAATTAAATATTCAGAAAACTGAGTAAATTGTCCTAAGCCAAATGTCTAAATAGTGACCAAGTGAAGGTGTGAATTTAAATCTGCTTTGCTCAAAAAAGAGTACTACTACTCTGCTAAGCTTAAGTGTCTCGCTAGAAGACCCTTGCCAGGTACCTGTTTTTGAATCTTGCATGATGTCAATGAAAGGTTGTTGCCACCAGTCCAGTGCCAACAGGAGTTTACAGTTTGGGGTGTTGCTAAGGGAGAAACGATTCTAGTGACACAGGTCAGTTGACATAGTTTGCAAACCTTGGAAATGCAGTCTTCAGTAGAAACTGAAAATGGGCTCCTGGAAGACAGGGGGAAGGCTGTCTTATATAGAGAAAAGCACCTTCGGGGTGCCCCCCCCCATTCCTGATTGATCTACCCTCATGTAAATAAAGACTCAAAATTCTCCCTGTTCTGATTGGATGGGGAAAGTCTCAGTCTCCTTGGTAAAACACAATACCAAGAGCTTCTTTCTTTTTTTAAAGATTTGTTTATTTGTTTGTCTATCTATTTATTTGCTTACTTATTTATAGAGAAGGAGAGGTAGGGAGAGAAAGAGAAACATTGGTGTGAGAGAGAGTGAGAGAAACATCCATTGGTTGCCTCTTGCCAGCATCCCCAACCTGGGACCAGACCCGAAACGTGGGCATGTGCCCTGACCAGAAATTGAATCGGCCACCTTTTGCTTTGTGGGATGCTGAGCCAACACTGGCCAGGGCATCAGGGACTTCATTTATAAGGGTCTGCTCAGATGGCAGGAACACAATGCAGAGAGGCTTGAACACAATGCAGAGAGGCTTGGCAGGTCCGTCTATGGCTTTTCCCTGAGATGTAGTGAGCATGGGAGGCCTCTGTAAAGAGTGGCTGCTAGACTTTGGTTATGGATTTGGGCCCAATTAACCAAGAGTCCTTTGCAGCAGGTATATTTTTTCTCCAAGAGTTGACAGTAGGTACACTTAAGTGAATATAAGACTAGAAAGTAAGAGTATTTACTGTTCTGGGACAGACAGATTTTCCTAAATACTCGATATCCTCACCTCTTATTTCTTATTACCCAGAATGTTGCCCCACTGGTATACTTGATCTTAAGCAGTTGCCTAAGTTGCTTGCTTCTGAGACCATGATGAACCACACAAATTATTCAAATGTTCACATATTAGCTGTTTTTTACTTAGCTTTTTTTTTCTTGTCATGACTTAATGCCATTAAGCAAGTCTAACTCCTATTATGGGTACAAATTCCGTCTCTTTTGGATTTTAGCCATGTGATCTCAGACAGGTTCCTTAATGTCTCTAAAATGTTTTCTTTGGTTGCAAATTGGAGACAATTTAGTACAGATTAGATGGAAATAAAATTCTTTTCAGTGCCTAAGATATGGTAATGGCTAAAAACATGGCTTGTCTTTGAGTGGGATTTATCACACTGGGCTGCAAAAGGAGGAATGAGGTAAGAATTTTCAATTTCAAGTTCATGGAGAGATTTTGTGAGTTGTGTTGAGGTTGATTTTTTTTTTTAATTTAAGGCTCAGAGCTGAGTGGAATTAAATTGCTGGGAGATGAATTGAAATTAAATGTTAGAATTAGCTGAAGTGTGTAGATTTCTAAGTTTTATCATACCCAATTTGAAAAATAAAGCTTTGGTTTCCATAGCAGGGTTAAAGTGATTAAATGTAGAATGACTATACAGTTTTTTATAAGTTTTATTAAGATATCCAATAAAATTCACCCTTTTCAAGTGTACAGTGAAACGGGTTTTAGTATAGTCATAGATTTGTGCAACTATCACGACTAATTTTAGAACATTTTCATCACTCCAGAAGAAAATGTACAAATAAACTAACCCATTAAGAAGTCACCATATCTACCCCATCCTCCCAAGTACTGATCTACTTTCTATCTCTATAGATACCTATTCTGGACATTTCATATAAATGGAATTATACAGTATGTGGTCTTCTGTGACTGGCTTCCAATTTGCCTGGTGTTTTCAAGTTTCATTCATATGAATAGCATATATTGGTACTTTATTTCTTTACATTGCTGAATAATGACTCCACTGTATTGGTGGGTTTACCATATTTTGGGCTCTTTGCATTTTGGGTATTATGAATAATGCTGCTAAGAATATTGTAGTACATTTTTCTGTGGACATAAGCTTTCCAGAAAGTTTCATATATAACCTAGGAGTAGAATTGTTAGGTCGTATGATAACTATGTTTAACCTTTTGAGAAACTGCTAGACAATTTTCCATAGTTGCTGCACCATTTTATGTTCTCACCAACAGTCTATTAAGGATTCTACTTCTACCACATCTTCTGATTATAACCATTGTAGTGGCTGTAAAGTGGTATGTCACTGTAGTTGTGATTTGAATTTCTCTGATCACCAATGATGATCAACATTTTTCATTGTGTGTTGGCCATTTGTATATCTTTGGAGAAATGTTTTTTCAGATCCTTTGCCCATTTTTTAATTGAGTATTTGTACTACTGATTTGTAAGAATTCTTTATATTCTTAATACTAGACCCTTATCAGAGATGGGTTTTGTATGTATTGTTTCCCATTCTGTGGATTGTCTTTTCACTCTCTTGATAGTATCTTTTGAAGCAGAGGAACTTTTAAATTTGAAGGCAGATTTGTATACTCGGTCCAGCAGAAGTAATGGCATTAAGTATGGTTGGTAGGGTACATGAATGTCTCACTCTAGATGCATAGCAATTTGAACATTTCACCTAAAATGTCATATGATGTGCTTGAGCGTGATATTGTTATGGTACAGAATTACATGATTATGATTTTATAATAAAATATTTCTGTGTAATAAAAAGGGGCATTATTTGTGCCAGACACTGTAGTTTTCTTTTGTCATTTGTGCTTTTGATATGAAATAATTACAAATTTGTGATCACATAGTAAGATTATGATTTCTAACTTATAATGATGATGTTAAATTATATCTCATATATTTAAATTTAGTGTTTACTTTTTTAAAAAATAAAGAACATCTTAATTTTAACATTTGTGAATGTCAATATTTCTTACTAAAAAGTATTTGAAATTGATTGAGCTTAAATAATGCTCACTTAAAATGCTGGCTTATGGTTCTTTGAGAACCACTGTTATGGTAGAAATAGATAATTCTTTTTATGTCTTTGTACCCTTATCATCCATTTCCTGTGTGTCAGGCACTCTTTTTTGAGTGCCTGGCACACAGGCATTTGAGTGCCATAACATACTTCATATGTTATGTTACCTCATTTGACTAGTTTAATTACTCAGGTCAGTGTATTGTGCTCACCTACATAAAAAGAAGCTGAAGTATGAAAAGGACAAATAACATTCCCAAGATCTTGTAATTAAGAGATGTCAGTGTATGGATTTGAATGAATATATGTTTATGTGTGTGTGTATGTATATGCATGTGTGTGTATATACATATGTATAATCTCCCTCATGTTCTTAGCTGTATATTCTGTTTTATTCATTCCTTCTTACATCTCCCTCAGAAGGATATTTGTATCCCTTATAGTCTTATATACTGGGTGCTCAGTGCGATTTTGAATACCATATTTTGTAAAAGTCCTTATTTACCAGTGGTTTAATGAGGTAGCATACGAGCTGTTGTTTATATTTCAGCCAGTACTGTGAACTTAAGGTAGAATCTTTCTTTCTCTTGCATCATTATCTCTAGGAGATGCTGCAATCTAATAGACTTGACCTTTAGAGGCAGGTAATGATTGAGAAAAGCTAGACTATAGTTTCTAGTTTAGTAACACTATTCATCCGAGTTTACAGGGCAGAACTACCACCAGTGTACCTATGGACGGGAAAGAGCAGTGGTATAAAGGTCAGGAGACAATTCTTGTCCTTTTGTAGTACCCATTGGTATGACCTTGGATAAACCACTTTCTTTTTCTGAGTTAAATTTCTTTCTTTATATAATGAGGGTTTTAAGATGTGCAAAGATGTTTGTTTTCGAATTTTCTGAAGTCAGGAGTTTCTGTCTTGCTCACTGTTGTATCCTCAGCACAGAAGAGAGTTTGGTACAGTGTTACTGAGTATTTCTTGAAAGACAGTAGAGTGCAATTTGACAGAACTGGAGAGATCTTACCTTTTCTAGGTAGTAATCATGTGACTTTGTGCAAATTTCTTAATTTATCTGGATTTCAATTTCCATCTGTAAAATGGGGATAATAAAATTACCTGCTTCTGTAGGGTTTATTGTGAAGAAGAAATAATATATGTAAAATATTTAATACAATACTTGGTGCATAGTAACACTCAAAGAAGTTTTTATCCCTGAATTAATATGTGATAATCTCTTTTGCCTTTTTCTTTCATTTTGGTTATAGTTATTTATTTCTTCTTCTTCTTTTAAATATTTTATTTATTTTCAGAGAGAGGGGATGGGAAACAGAAAAAGTGGGAGAGAAACATCAATGTGTGGTTGCTGCACATGTGTCCCCTACTGGGACTTGGCCTGCAACCCAGGCGTTTTCCCTGACTGGGAATTGAACCAGCGACCCTTTGCTTCACAGGCCCATGGTCAATCCACTGAGCTACACCAGCCAGGGATATAGTTATTTATTTCTTAAAAAAGCTTAATTGAAATGTTTATCTTATTTTGTTAGAACACAGTGTGATTATGATAAAGGTCATGGTTTTATCCCATGAGTATTGCTTAGCTTTTTCTTCCTTCAATAGCCTGTATCTCTAACCCCATCATCACCAAGAGATCTGACTAAAAA
Source organism: Sturnira hondurensis (assembly GCF_014824575.4). NCBI lineage: Eukaryota > Metazoa > Chordata > Mammalia > Chiroptera > Phyllostomidae > Sturnira > Sturnira hondurensis. The sequence goes on along the minus strand of NW_028094889.1, from coordinate 597,909 downwards.
GGTAGTGTGATGAAATGAATGCATTATCAATTGCTTCTACTTATAAAACAATGTAAACCTTATGCCACATTGTTAATGTATTGGAAGAATCAACTTTATATATGACAGACAGCATTATGGAAGCCTAAGGAGTGAGATTCTGCTTTTTTAAGGGATTTCTATAAGTGATGTTTAAATCTTCCTAACTGATCCTAGATCAGAAATGGATCAGAAGGTCCATGGGGACATGGGTAGAAGAAAGGTGTCCATGGTAAATATAGGATACAGGTCCACAATCTCTTAAAACCTTTAGAGTTTTGAGTTTTAGAGTTTTATTTATATATTTGAGAATTCAAATTTTTCAGATTTTATAAAGCTAATTTGGTACATGCATCATATTATTACATAATATCTTCATTGAAATCTGGCAGGTTCCAGTAATCAGACATTAGCATTTCTATAATGAAAGTCAATTTAAGTGGAGTAAATGGAACATAAATAGCTTTATGTCTGTTGACATTTACATGTTGCTGACAAATGAGTTGATCGAAAACCTATGAGAAATATTTTGGTTTTCAAAGGTTTTTGATTTTGGGATTTGCAAATATGGCATTGAAGACCTTATTAGCTCACAAGAATGTCACACGTGTAGAAATGCTTGCTTGATAAATGGTAAATTTAAAGTCAATGTTAGCTCTCTTTAACAAATACAGTGGGTTTTTTTAAAAGATTTTATTTATTTATCTTTAGAGGGGAAGGGAAGGAGAGAGGGAGAGAAATATTAATGTATAGTTGCCTCTCATGAGTCCTCTTATTGGGACTCATGAGAGGCAACCATGGGTTGGGAACTGGCCCACAACCCAGGCATGTGCCCTGACTGGGAATCGAACCCCGATGCTCTGGTTCACGCTCAATCCACTGAGCTACACCAGCCAGGGCTCTACGTTTTTAGTTGCCTCTAAATAAAAAAAAAATAGAATTTTAAAATTAGAAGTGAATCATTAAAATCTATTATAATAACTTATATCAAGTTTTTATTTATAAGGTACTAGGTTAAATTAAAATGATGTTACCTGTTTGTTGCTAGAAGAAAAGTTAGTACTGTTCTGCTTTTCACAGTCAAATCTAATATCTGTCAACTTTAAATGGAAAAATTATGTGACTGGAAGTCGTTACTTGATTTTATATTTAAGAAATTTAATGATACCATGAAATTTCATGCTTGTGTGTTCCTGCGGGGTACATAATGAGGTAAATGTCTGGGAATTTTTGTTTTCCTGCGGTGTGCTGTGTTTCATTGATCCATAGGGTACCTAGTATTCATATTTTAATGTTTTAGGAAGCAAAATGAATTACATATATCATTGTCCAGATGGCTGTTAGTGTATACTTTTATAGGCAGAACATCAAACCTAGCATCAACATTTGCAGGACAGGTGTCAGTGTCTTGGAAGAAAATCCGAGAGACATTAGTGGAATGCTCTTTGAACTTCAAGGAACCAAATGGTTGAAAAGTAGTAGGGGAGAAAATAGCTAGCCCTACACACTCCAAAGCCAGCTAAGAGCTAATAGCTTTTAGTTCTTTTATGGATTCTTTTGTAAAATGCTGCATTACCGGTATTTTTGGTACAGTTTTTTGTGAGATAAAAACATATTAAATCTGTTTACCAGTAGAGCAGAATTCCTTCCCCATACCTTGCCCACCCCTCCCCTCTTTTCCTGTTCTGACTGGTATGGTTGTTTGTTTTTTAAAAGTCATATTTATAAAAACTTAGAAGCAAAAATCAAGCAGTCTGAATCAGAAGGTGATTCATAAGCATTGGTCTTTGAATGCAAAGTAGTTTTAGAAACACCTAAGGCGATTTGTTTTGCTTATGTTTTTCTCTTTATATATGAAAGGTAGTATATGATAAAAATTCCAAGTCTAGAAAAATTCTTTCAATAAATGAGTAAAAAGAAAGGGTAAAAAAACCACTGTCATATTTAATAGTTTTTTTTCTCTGTTAAGTGTATAGAATATTGATGTGTCTAAATACACTAAGTAAATATTAAACTAAATACAATATGATTACTGGTAAGTGAATGTGTTAGAGTAGATGGTATCTAGTTATATTAGAAGTTATATTAGAATGTATAGTAGATTAAATATATCAAATTAGAATATTTGACCACAAGCTGTAAGTATGGCTGTTGCTTCTCCTCTAATTCCATTAATTCCATTCTTTTTTTTTTTAAATGTCAAATTTTCTATCATTATCTTTTTTTTTTTTAATATTTTATTTATTTATCTTTAGAGGGGAAGGGAAAGAGAGAGGAAGAGAAACATCAATGTATGGTTGCTTCTTGTGCATGCCCTGCTGGGAACTGGCCCCTGCCAGGAACTGGCCTGCAACCCAGGAATGTGCCCTGACTGGGAATCAAATCGCGATCGTCTAGTTCGCAGGCCCGTGCTCAATCCACTGAGCTACACCAGCCAGGGCTACCATTCTTTTTTTTTTTTAAGTGAATTTAAACTGTCTGGGATGACATTGGCTAATACCATTCCTTTTTTTTTTTAACTCCATTACTTCCTTTTAGTGGAAGTGGATGACATTGGCTAATACCATTCCTTTTAACTCCATTACTTCCTTTTAGTGCTTTATGTAATATTCCATAAGTCTTATTTTGTTCTGTTTCATCATCTACATGGGAGCCTTTCATTCTAGTGAACAGGCCTATAAGCTTAACATAGATCTTGAATTTGAAATTTCTTTCAGAATTTACATTAACTATCTTTCAAAAACAAGATAGGTGGCAGTGTTTTTGTGATACACCAGTGGGATATAAAGACATAATGAAAATTTGAGTAAAGAGATGCCTTTTTGGTACTGGCTGGTGTGGCTCAGTGGATTGAGTGCTGGACTGTAAACCAAAGGGTTGCTGGTTTGATTCCCAGTCAGGGCATGTCTGGGTTGCAGGCCAAGTCCCTGGTAGGGAGCATTCGAGAGGCAACCACACATTGATGTTTCTCTCCCTCTCTTGCTCCCTCCCTTCCCCTTCTCTAAAAATAAATAAATAACATCTTTTAAAAAAATAGAGATTCCCCACTCTCCCTGTGTATGTGTCAGTGCTAAAAGTGTTGAGCATTCCCACTTTCTCAGGGTTGGCTCCTTTATCAGACAAGCGCTCTCCATAGAAATTTAGGGTGTGTTATAGCACCACAGTAAGAAATATATTTTACATTTCTACTTGGTCCACATATAAACAAATACTATTGAAAATAAACTTTCACAAAACAATAGTTAACAATTGCTGGTCATAATTCAGTAAATGGAGTTTGTAATTCTCTATTGAGTTTCAAGACATATTTGTAAAAATCTTTTTTTCTCTATTATACTATGTGGATATATACACATATACACTGTATGTATGTGTTTACTTTTCTCATGAATAATGAGCCATAATGAATTGTAGATACGAAAACATAAATTTAAACCTCTAGTTATTTCTTGCTTTACTATCTGGGAAATTCAATATGAAATTATTTTTACTTTATAGGCTGGAGCATTGGATTTGCTGAAGGAACTTAAGAATATTCCCATGACTCTAGAATTATTACAGGTATGTATTACTATGTGTCATAATGTTTGAATAGGTAATTGTCATAAAATACTGAAATGTCTTCAATACCAATGTAAGTTTTTTGTACTTTCTTGTTATATTGTAGACCATTATTAACTTCACTTTTTTTTAAAAGATAGTAACATAGATCAGTCTAATAAGTTCCCATTGTAGAACATGTTGTCTCCCTCAAGAACAAAACCCAAATCTCCATGATTGACAGTGGAAGTGAAATCTCACTGTGAAAGAGAATGGACTCTTGGCCCTGATTTGATCTCCCAAGGTTTTACTTTCTTCATCTGTCTTCAATAGCTCTGCCAGTATAAAGCTAGCTAGCTTCTCATGAAGATGGCAGGGTGTTGCTCTTCTCTCTTTTTTTTTTTGCACTGGCCAGCAGTATGTAATCGGATGTCTAGTAGATATTGCATAGATTCATTACTCTATGTTCTTACTCTAATGGTCTATGATGACTAAAACATAAATATAAGACTTTAACAGAAGTCATAATTTTAAAAAGGAAAGTAAATAGTAACATGAATCTGCCTACTTTCTACTACACATTTATTATTATGCATAAGTGCCACTGATGATATTTCTATAACAAATCAGAATTTAGGGAAGAATAATGGGGATACCTGAACATGGTGGTTAGGAAAAAAAACATGTATTTATTTTTATTAACAGCTAACTGAAGTCGAACATTTCTTTCACTCATGAAGCCAATAAGCCATAGTTGTGTGAGTAGTTGTGTATGTGAGTTGTGTGACTGTACCTGAAGGAAATCACAGATATTTTATCTTTGTATTATAGTTGTTGTAGATACATTGACATCTGTTTTTGCTTATTATTATGGTAGTTTTTATATCTTATGGTAGGTCTTATTTAATGTTGTAAATTAAGGAACAAATATGTTACTATATTACATTTATGAAAATATCTTTGCTATGTTATTATATAATTAATTTTATGTGTAATTCTATGTGTTTTATTTAAACCATTTAAAAACATTCTGAAAGAGGGTCCATAAGCTTTAGATTTCCAAAGGATTAATGGTGCAAAAATGGTTAAGAACTCCTCTAAATGTAGACTCGAGAAAGGAAACAAGCAATTACGACAGCATGCTTTTTCAGTTTAATTATCCTGTACAAGGATCAATAGCTTGTCTGGCAAATTAACTCTGGAAATAACCTTGCCTTTCAGATAGCACCTTAACATTTAGGTGTGGCCTTACCTTGGCAGGCCTGTGTAAGGACAACCATATCGAAAACAACATATTTATTCCAAGTATTTATGTAAGAGAAATGTATAGCATTATGGATGGTGTGGAGGTTGGGTAGAGCTATCTTTTATAATCACATTTGATTTTTTTTTATTTGCTTCATCCCTGGGAAAGTCTATATTTTGTATAACAAATATTTGAGTTTTTATTAGGGTTAGAAATTGTGTTGGGATAATGAATAAAATATTTCCCCTCACTGATTTTAGACTCACAGAGGAAGACTGTCATGTACACAAACAGAAAGACATAGTTACTCAGATAGATGTCTATATAGAATTCATTTGTCAGAGGTAAGGCAAGCAGAAATATAAAGTTTACTTCTTAATCTGGTGACTTAATCTGAGAGGCTCAGAATATCCTTCATGTATATAGTTGATAAAGTAGAAAGTGAGTTTCAAAATATTAATAGGTTTTCCCTAAGCCGGTAGGACTAGGGAAGGTAATACCCTAGCAGAGAAAATAGTATGTGGTATATTAAGGTAAAATATATGGTATATTAAGGTAAAGTAAGGGCAAGTCTGATACAAGGTTGACTTCACAGATAGTTTGGCGTAGGTCTGCTGAAAGGCCATTGCGCAGGGAAGTGTGTGGCTAGATTTGCATGGTGGAGGAAACAGCAGACTGGAAACAGGAATGCTTGTTGACTAATGCAGTTACTTGGGAACGGTGCTAAAGTCTTGGACTAAAGTAGTAGCAGTTGAAATTGAGAGAAGGGGAACTTGTTAATGATGAACAACCAGTAAGAACTGGTGGCTGACTGGATGGGGATGAAAGAGAAGGAGGAATTTAAGATGACTGAAATTTTTGCTGTGGTGACTGGTTAGGTGGTGGTGCCATTTAGCAGTAGAGACAAATCCAAGAAAGATTATCTGGTAGGGTTGGATGAGAAGGATGTAAAGATGGAGGTGAAAAGATAAAGGATAAATTTGGATACATTGGGTTTTGAGATGCCTGTGAAAAAAGTAGATGTAGATGTCTGATAGGTAGTTGAACTTATCTTCTACAGCAGTACAGAACTTCCTACAGTGATGGAAGTATTCTACTGTATTTTTCGGACCATAAGAATCTCACCTAGGTTATAAAGGAAAAAAATAGGAAAAGCTTTTTTGAAGCAAAAAGTGTGGTAAAATATTTAATAACATAAATAACATAATATTTTACCAATATAAATGTAAACAACTTCACAGCAGCATTAACAACCATTATTCTTCTTGGGGTGGGGGGTGAAATACTGAAAAATACGGTATTTGTGTGCTGTGTAATGTAGCTGCTGACTACATGAGGCAATTGAGCACTTATAATGTGATCGAAGAATTAAATTTTAAATTTTATTTAATTTTTATGAATTTTAACAAATTAGAATTTGAATTAAAAGCAGTAGGTGTAAAGGCTCTAGAATGTGGGAGAAAGGACACATTTAGAAAATATTTGGGAGGCAGTACCGTAGGGGTGGTTTATGGCCTCCAGGATGGGTGCAGTGTTAGGATATAACAGACTGGTTAAGTAAAATAAGAACTGATAGTCCATTGGAGTTTACAATTACATTACAGGAAATTTTTAGCAGAATGGTAGAGTGGAGAGCTAATTAGTATGGGTTGAAGGTGAGGGAGTAAGCAAGACAAATACTATAATAGACTGGACTATTTTTATAAGGTTTTATATATAGTAGAAACATTCATTCAGTACTTCATATGTACTTGCTGTGTGGCAGGTATTTTTCTACATGCTGAATGTAGTGGTGAATAAGACAAACTCCCTGCCCTCATGGAACTTAGTGAAAGGATAGTAAACAAAATTGTATATGTCTTCTTTTTTAACAGCTTAATGAAGATATAATTCAACAACGTGCAACTCACTCATTTAAAGTTCACTCATTCACCTCACTAGTTTTTAGTATATTCAGAGAAATACACTACTATTACCACAGTCAATTCTGTGGTACAAACAAAACATGTTTTTTGTTTCTCTTGGGTAGATACTTAAAAAGAATTGAAATGCTGAGTCATGTGGTAACTTTATGTTGAATATTTTGAGTACCTGCCAGGCTGTTTTCCCCAAATGGCTGTACCATTTTATATGCCTAACAGCAAGTAGATGAGGATTCCAGTTTATCCACATTCTTGTCAACACTTGTTAATTATCTCCTTCCATAGGCAACCTGTCAGTGACCTGGATCACAGAAGTCAGAGATGGAGCGCTGAAATTCCTTAGGGAAGGAGATTAGATATTTCTGAACTTGCTAAAAGGTAGCAAGAAGACAACTTTGGAAGACAACCTAGAATAGGGCATGTGCAAGTGACAATGATTATAGATGAAAACTTCCTCTAAGCTTCCCTTCCTGTGGCTCTTTGGCAGGGAGCTAGATGTATGTCCTTCACAGTAATCGGGTGGTGTCTCCTTATGGGCTCTTCTTTTCTCTTTCATCTCCTTTTCTTCTAAGCTTCTGGAGAAATGAAATGAGTGATAATTTTGGGATCTTCCTCTTTTGCATCCAGATCTCTGGAGGTATTTTCGAAGCTCACTGTAAAGTTGGGGGAATCATCACTCAGGATGCCCTTGCTGCTCCTCCCAGCCTCAAGTGTGTGACTGCTGCTGCCGAAGCATTCTGACTGTAGTTCCAAAGCACTTCAAGATTTTCTTAAGGCTTGGTTCAGTTTTCAATCCCAGAACATGCTTCCACAATTACCAAACTCTCCAGTTTGGATAGCGCTACTATTTCGGAGTTGTCAAAAGTGCTGCTGGAACTACAGGGCACTTTGATTTAGTTTGCAGTACAAAGCCCTTCAGAGATGTCAGAGTGTTTCAAAAGACTACAGGTTGCTTTAAAGCAGTGGTGTCCAACTTTTTGGTGATTCTGGGCCACACATTAAATACATTGTAATACATAATCACAAAAAAATCATAATGTTTTAAGTAAATTTATGATTTTGTGTCAGGTCGCATTCACAACCATCCTAGATCAGCCTATAGGCCCCAGTTAGACACCCCTGCTTTAAAGTCAACGCATGGTGAAAAGGATCAGTGCCTTCAGGTCAAGATGACAGTGTAGGTAAACACAGCTCGCTTCCTTGCACAACCACATCAAAATTACAACTTAAATATAGAAAAACCATCACTTAGAACCATCAGAAATCAAGTTAAATGGAAGTCTGACAACTATGAAATTAAAGAAACCATATCCATCCTGGTCAGAGGGCTGAAGACATGGAACAGGCTGGTCCCACATCCACATGTGGTGGACAAAAAAATGCAGGAGGGATGTCTCGTGAGTGAGGAGTCCCAGCCCCACTCCAGGCCCCCTAGCCCAGGGTTCCATTGTTTGGAAGATAAGTCCCCATAACTGCTGGCTGTAAAAAACAGTGGGGATTGAGTTGGTAGAAGAAAGTGCTGGAGTTACAAGCCGTTCCTCTTAAAAACCCATACATGGACTTAGTCAGACTCATTTCGTCTGAGTTCCAGCACCAGGGTAGCAGCTTGAAAGGTACTAATGGCATGTAGGGTGAAACAGAAGTATCTAATGTCGAGACAAGAACTAGGAGACAGCTTTTTTCCAGACAGAAAGGTGGACAGAAGCCATTGTCCCTTTTCTGAACTCTACCCCAACAGAGCCACAGGACGGGTGGCTGCCATTTCTGATTCTTCATCAATCTGGCTAACAGTGTTTGCCCCACCCTGGAGATTCCCTGAGACTCTCTCCCACCCAAGCTGCTTTTCCATATGAATGGCTGATCTTGGCTCACGCTTCACAAGTTTCCAAATTCTCTTAAACATGCAACAGCTAGCCACATTGAGCCCCCATCCTCCGTACCTCTTGCTAAGTGGCCCCAGGTCTAGCACTAGCAGCAACTAGCCTAGATTCACAGCTTGGCTTTGCCTAGTAATTTCCAATCATGGCACAAGTAGCAGCCATCTCAGATTGTCTTATAGCTCAAGCCAAGCAGCCCAGACAAAACACAAGGGAGGGGCTGACCTTGGTCCATATCATGCAGGAAACACCAGAGCTTGCACACCCAGTAGTGGACAACTATTGACCATGTCAGAGCACCACCACTCTGCTCCTGCACAGCTAGCTGTCCCTCCACGGAGGATAGAGGTTGGTGGTAGTGGTCACGGCTAGAACTTGTGGCTGACTAGCCTGGGTAAATCCATCTCATTGATCTGCCAACAGCAATCAAGGCTCAACTACAAGAGAAGGGTATACCCAGCCCACAAGAAGGGCACATCTCAAGTAACCAGCTTGGCTAATAGGGGAGGCTGTGGCATTGGACCCTATAGGACTCCTACTACACTAGCCCATGCTACCAAAACAGAGAGTCGTAGCAGCACTACCAAATACATAGAAAAAAAACGTAAGAAAATTGCCAAAATGAGACAAAGAAACATGGCCCAAATAAAAGAACAGATCAAAACTCCAGAAAAAGCCCTGGCTGGCGTAGCTCAGTGGATTGAGCATGGGCCTGTGAACCAGACGATCGCGGTTCGATTCCCAGTCAGGGCACATGCCTGGGTTGCAGGCCGGTTCCTTGCAGGCGAACTACCAGCAGGGGACGCACAAAAGGCAACCATACATTGATGTTTCTCTCCCTCTCTCCTTCCCCTCTAAAGATAAATAAACAAAATTAAAAAAAAAAAAAAACTCCAGAAAAAGAACTAAACAAAATGGAGGTAAGCAATCTATCAGATGCAGAGTTTAAGAAACTTAAGATCTCATCAGCATAAAAAAGATCCAGTCAGAAATAAAGGATACACTGATTGAAATGAAGAACAGTTTATAGGGAAACAACAGTAGAGTGGACAAGGCATGATAGGGGTGCCAGAAGGAAAAGAGAAAGAGCAGGAAATTGGAACTCCATTTGAAAAAATAATGAAAGAAAACTTTCCTGATTTGGTGAAGGAAATAGACACACAAGTCCAAGAAACACAGAGAGTCCTAAACAAGATGGGTGTAAGTAGGCCCAGTCCAAGACACATCATAATTAAAATGCTAAATGTTAAAGAGAGAATCTTAAAAACAGTAAGAGAATAGCACTTAGTTACCTACAGGGGAGATCCCGTGGTAGTCAGCTTACTTCTCAAAAGAAAGTTTGCAAGAACAGATTGGCAAGAAATATTTCAAAGTCATGAAAAGCAAGAGGGGACCTATAGCCAAGATTGCTCTACCCAGCAAAGCTATTACTTAGGATCAAAGGGCAGATAAAGAGCTTCCCAGACAAGGAAAAACTAAAGAAGTTTGCTGTCACCAACCCATTGTATAAAATGTTAAAGGGACTTATTTAGGAAAAAGAAGATCAAAATTATGGATGATAAAATGTCAGTATCTATCTGTCTGTCTACAGTTGAATCTAAACAACAAACTAAGCAAACAAGAACAGAGACAGAATCATGGATACAGAGAGCATTTTGATGGTTGCCAGATGGGAAGGAGTATGAGGGAATGGGAGAGGAGGTGAGAGGATTAAGAAGTACAAATGGGTAGATACAGAATAGCCATGGGAATGTAAAGTACAGTATAGTCAATGGAGTAGACAAAGAACTTATGTGCAGTCCTGGCTGGTGTGGCTCAGTGGATTGAGTGTCGGCCTGCAAACCACAGGGTTGCCGGTTCAATTCCCAGTCAGGGCACATGCCTGGGTTGTAGGCTGGGTCTCCAGTAGGGGGTGTGCAAGAGACAACCACATACTGATGTTTCCCTCACTCTAAAAATATATAAAATTTTTTTTTTTAAAAAAAGAACTTACATGAATGATCCATGGACATGAATAATGGTGTGGGGATTGTTTGAGTGAGTGGGGAATGCTTGGTGGAGGCGGGCAAAGGGAAAAATTGGGACAACTCTAATAGCATAATCAAGAAAATATAATTTAAAAAATTAAGTCTACACTTGGTGGCCCCCCTTCAGTCCCTGGCCCTTCAGCTCTGTGCACTGTGGCCAAGTAATACTCAGGGCTGGAAATTCCCTCTGGAACATGCCCCACTCACCCACCACTTCTCAACCCACACCCCAGTCCTATCTGTTCTTTTTGAAGATTGTTTTCCCTATTTTGGGTCTCTTGTATTTTCATATTAACTTCACAATAAGTTTCTCTATTTCTGTTCGAAAGGCAGTTTGTATTCTGATAGGGATTGCTTTGAATAAGTAGTTAGATTTAATTAGTATTGCCATTTTAACATTCAAGTCTTGCAGTCTATTAATATGATGTCTTTCCATTTATTTAGGTCTTCCTTAAATTCTTTCAACAATGTTTTATAGTAGTTGTATGTTTTTTACCATAAAATTTAGTGGCTATCTTCAAATCATTTTTGCAAAAACTTATGAGTGATCATAAAAGGTGATTTTTTTTCTAGAGTTTTGCAATCTGCTATTCCCTGTGATGTTGACAGTGTCTCCTGATCTCACTACTCATTCCTTTCTGCTTTACCACCAATGTGCAACTGAGTCCCTTAGTCTGCTTAATACATTACCTTTCCAAGGTAATGTCTTTATATAAGTGGTGTTCTATAGAAACCAGATGGTCGGCCATGGCAGAGGTACACACTTTCTCTGTCTGGAATTTGATGATGTATAGTTTCTGTCTAAAACTTTTATTAGTCTTGTAGTCCAGAAGCCTGTTTAACACTATGATTTCTAGTGTTACTTGAGCACAAAACACTCTTTTATAACCCCCTTATTAAATCCCGTGAATCATAGTTTACCATTTTTAGGAAAGGGAATTCTTAGGCAAACCTAGACATGACTATCCAACTAAAAGAGCTTTATAATTCTTTCCTCTGTTTACTTTCTTTTAGTCTTCCAAAAATACTCCTAAAGGGGAAAAGACCCCTACCTCAGATTTTGTTTTTCATCTACCTCAGCAGCTTCATTTCCTATTATTCTTGATGGTAATCTCTTCCTTAGATAAGCATGTTTATTACAGTTGCCGACTGCATTCTCCATGTGGAATTTCTTAAGGTTATAAGCAGGAAATCATTAATTCTGTAATGATCAGAATGTCCTGTGATAACTAAAAAAATATCACCCTGTAGCCTACAGCACCTAGTTTCTTCACGTTCTTATACCTTTGCTCACCTCTGACCACCTCCTAAAATTACATTTTCTTTGCTAATCCTTTTCAACCCCAAGCTTTCAAATTATATTAGTAACTCAAGTTACTTCTTCCACTCATTTAAAAAGTAGATTTTCTTCTAGGTGGTGTATGGGAGCAGGGGAACTTATGGGAGTAGAGGTGAGGAAGAGCTGTGAATGGGTGCTGGGAAAAAAGAAGGAGTACTATAGTCATTGGGGCAAGTAAGTCATACCTGACATGCAGTATACTAGCTGCATGGGCAAGCCTCTCTTTTAAATAGTTAGCTCCATCCAGTGGGACAGTTTTGGGTTCGTACAGTGGTGAGCTGTGTATCCAGCCCAGGCACTTGCCTCAAAGGTTTTCTATATTGAAGTGCCTACTTCATCAGCTGACCCCCCCAAAAGTGTTTTTAGAAAAGTTCTAAAAAGTTCTAAAGTTCTATTAAGTATTTTTGTCACTAAAAAAAGTTCTGAGAACCTCTTATTTTCTAAAAGCAACAAACCACTTTCTGTGGATTAAAAAAAACCCTGTCCCAAGTCATTTTGGGGCTTTAGGTATTTGGAGTTCCCCATTATCATTTTATTATGGAATCTTACCTGCCATGTTTGGGTTTCTTTTTTTTTTAATATGCATTAAAAACTTTATTATAAGTATCATACATGTTCAGATTTACATCGGCTTGATACATTTCTGCTCATTTTGCAGAACATAGTCTTACAATTTCCTTAAATCTCAAGAGTCACCTACTTTAGATCCTTTCAGGCTGGCCTGCCTGGCCTTCCCACCTCTGTCTGTGATGGTGTCCTCTTCAGTGTGCTCTACCTTATGCCCAGATTCATGGGGCCAGGAGAACCTGTCCAGGATTGCACCAGCCTATCAACTCTCTGTTTTCTCTTTGTCCTATTTTCACCCCTAACCTGACTGGATAACTGTGGATACTCTAAGCAAAGTTAACTCCAGGTATGCTCTATGGAGCATTCCAGAACCTAAAGTCGGTAAATGATTATTGTTAATTTTTAATGGAACTGGGGAGAAGGGGTCAGGAAAAATTCCCTGGAAAGATAGGCTGGAGCAGTGTGGAGGAGGATTTAATTTTCATTTCTCCTGGATCACCCACACCTGGCCAATAGGCAGGCAGCAGACATGTCGTGCTCACACCCAAGAATGTGGCCAGTGAACAGCCACTGGGGTTTGAAAGCAAATTTGAGAAAAAAAATTTCAATGAAGGTGTAATCTATAAGGCATAATCTGACATGTCCTTCTTGAAGTAACATTCTCCTTTCTCCTTTTATAGCATTTATGATCAGCTATAATGTAGAATGATGCATTATAATAAAAAGAATATAATAGCAGTAATTTCCCATCTGGAGTGCTATTCCACTGCTTGCAGATAGCTGCAACTTTAATGCATTTAAAACACATTAGGAATGAGTGATGATTCTCCAAACTAAGGAAAACACCTAATTAAAAAAAGGCAGAAAACACATGCTAATTTAATGCCAAACATTTTAGAGTATCAAACCTTATTTTTGATGCTGTAACAGTAATAATATTAGAATTAAAGGAGGGAACAACAGGATCCACTGTTTTCCCAAAAGAACATTGAGGACAATCTGCCAGAGAGTGCAGGGTTCTTGGCCTGATGCAGTGGTAGGAAAAGGACACTCCTGGGTCAGTGACTTGGCTGATCCCAGTGTTGTCTGCAGGGACTGTCAGTGCTGCAGCAGGGAGTAGTCACATTAAGGTAAATATTTGAAGCTCTCAGGGCTTCCAAAGCATCACCTCTGGAAAATCCCATCTCTATGAGCCAGGTAACCTGTTCCTCAGAAACCTCTAGAGGAGGGGATACTTGTTGTTCAGACTGCTGGCCATCCTGATAGTTTACATTTTGTTACTGCCATAAAGGAGAGAAAATACGATTCCAATTGATCATTCCTTCCAGCTGCTGCCTTTGTCACCTTGCCTGTGTAAACTGAGACAGCATCAGCTACTGATTGAGCACCTCCATTCTCTGCTGTCTCTGGGTGTCCACTGTGGCCCCCATCCCAATTCTGTCTTAGGTGGTGGATTCTAAAGATGAGAAGATAGGCTCAAGCGTCCAAGAAAAGAACTTTGCCATCCAGCTAGGGATGTACAGCGCCTGGTGAACTTGTAATAATTTGCTGTTGTAGCAGATACTGGAAATAAGCCCACTTGTGGCTACACCCTAGAGGTAGGAACCAGAGGTGAAAAGCTGTTGTCTCAGTATATAAGTCAATGTCTTGTTTGTCATAGACAATGGGCCCAGAATATGTGCCACTTGGGCTGTTGGTTCAGAGCAGTAAAATGGTACAAACAGAACACACACAAGTGCCAGGAATCCAGAAAGCAAATTTGTGGATACAGAGATACTAAAGCAGTACTACACAGTTTCAACAAGAATGAAGTCGATCAAGTCTGGCAAAACCGAGGAACCAAGCAAAAAGGATGCAAATTTTCTGCTTCCATATCTTCTTTCAAATATCCTAAAATTATAAATAAGCAGACTACTGCAGAAAGTATCTTACAAATCAAGGCAAATTATTCTTCCACATATCAGTCCCCAAATCTGGAAGTCACTCTTGACTGCTTGGAGGTCGTATAGGAAGAAACTCTGACAGTGCGGCAGAAGGGCCAGGGCACTGGGGACCAGTAAAAGACTCTTAGACAGAGGTGTCTTGTAAAGTGCACTGGAGCTGGTGCTGCAGAACATGGTTCCCTCTGACTTGGAGCCCCCGCAGTGCAACTACAGGGAGGGGAAGCAGAGATGGAGGAAACAGATACTGTCCATGTTTGGGTTTCCAAGAGATACACGTAATAACAGGACCCTCTGACTAAATTTGTATTCTGAATTTTTAAATGTATATTTTATTGATTATGCTCTTACAGTTGTCCCATTCCCCCCCCCCATTATTCCCCTCCACTCTGCATACCCCCTGTCACCTGCATTGCCCCCCTTTAGTTCATGTCAATGGGTTGTACATACAAGTTCCTTGGCTTCTACATTTCCTATACTATTCTTAACCTCCTCCTGTCTATTTTCTACCTATCATTTATGCTACTTATTCTCTGTATCTTTTCCTCCCTCCCCCCTCCGCCATTGATAACCCTCAATGTGATTTCCATTTCTGTGATTCTTTTCCTGTTCTAGTTTACTTAGTTTATTTTTTCTTTTTTTTAGGTTCGGTTGTTAATAGCTGTGAGTTTGTTGTCATTTTACTGTTCATATTTTTTATCTTTTTCTTAGATAAGTTTTTTTAACATTTCATGTAATAAGGGCTGGGTGATGATGAACTCCTTTAACTTGACCTTATCTGAGAAGCACTTTATCTGCCCTTCCATTCTAAATGATAGCTTTGCTAGATAGAGTAATCTTGGATGTAGTTACTTGCCTTTCTTGACTTTGAATACTTCTTTCCAGCCCCTTCTTGCCTGCAAGGTTTCTTTTGAGAAATCAGCTCATAGTCTAGTGGAAACTCCTTTGTAGGTAACTTTTTCCTTTTCTTTTGCTGATTTTAAGATTCTCTCCTTATCTTTAATCTTGTCTAATGTAATTAAGATGTGCCTTGTTCTGTTCCTCCTCACAGCCAACAACTTTGGGACTCTTTGAGCTTCCTGGATTTCCTGGAAGTCTATTACCTTTACCAGATTGGGGAAGTTCTTCATTATTTTTTGAAATAAATTTTGCATTTCTTACTCTTTCTCTTCTTCTCCTGGCACCCCTATAATTCAGATGTTCGAACATTTAAAGTTGTCCTGGAGGTTCCCAAGTCTCTCTTTATTTTTTGAATTCTTGTTTCTTCATTCTCTTGTGGTTGAATATTTCTGTCTTCCTTCTGCTCAAAACTGATGATTTGAGTCCTGGTTTCCTTCCTATCACTGTTGGTTCCCTGTGGGTTTTTCTTTATTTCACATAATGCAACCTTTATTGCTGCCTGGGTGGGTTTTTTTTTTTTAATTTTTTTTTTTATGCTGTTGAAGTACCTAGTGAGTTCCTGTAGCATCTTGATAACCAGTGTGTTGAACTGTGAATCTGATAGGTTGGCTATCCCTTCATTGCTTAGTTGCATTTTTTCTGGAGCTTTGAAATGTTCTTTTATCTGGGCTTTTTTTTTTTTTTTTGTCTTAGCACACCTGTTACCTAGTAAGGGGCAGAGCCTTAGGTTAGGTGTTCACCAGTGTGGGGCAACCCATGTTGCAGTATAGTGGTGCTGTGTGTAGGGGAGGCAGCTGAGAAGGAACAGTGCTGCTTGCTGCTAGTTTTCAGTCACTTCCTGACCTACCCACAATTAAATTGAGCCCCTCTTGTGCTCATTTCCTGGGACCTCTTCTTCACAGGAGAGTTCTAGGACCCTGTGGGTTTCCAATGAACTCTCCTGTGATGCTGGGAGTTTTTAGTCAAAGGCTTTGAGACTATTTCCCTGCACTGGAACCTTGGGTTATGTGGTCTATCTCACTCCCTAGTTGTTCCACCCAATTTATCTGCATGCAAGTGTGGGGCTGCCTGGTCTGCCAGCCACTGCCTTGCCTGGTCCTCCAGCTACTGCCTTGCCATGAATCCTTTCTTCCCGCTGCCTGTCTCCACCCTTTCTACCAGTCTGGATGAATGTTTCTTTTTTAACTCCTTGGTTGTCAAACTTCCATACAGTTTGATTTTCTGCCAGTTCTGATTATTTTTTGTTTTTAAATTTTTTGTTGTGCTTCTTTTGGTCGTGCAATGAGGCACAGTGTGTCTGCCTATGCCTTCATCTTGGCTGGAAGTCCGTATTCTGAAATCTTGAACAAAACTCCTGTTCTTAATCTTTTTATTGAGTGGATTGAATAATTTGGAAGGAAACCTTAAGTACCCATTTATTTTCTCTGCCTTTAAATTTATAGCATGTGTTTACTTTCTTTTTTTTTTCACTGTGGAGAATTCTTTCTGTTATTTTTTCTTCCTTAACAATGTTTTGAAAGATTGTCTACTAAAAACCCGAATTTACTAAATACTTTACCATTTTTATCATCCATAATAGGCCTGTCAATATTTGTGTTCTTTGAGCACAATTTGAAAACTGTCGACATGCTGGAAAAGGATGGACTTGGAGGGGTGGACAGACCTGTATGAAAACCCCAGCTGTGCCAATTAGTAATATTATAATGCTGGGCAAGTTAGTTACTTGTACCTCCAGGCTCTTCATCTTAAAAATAGGGATAATAATCTTAAGGTTGAAGGGTTGTTAGGAAGATTAGTGAGTATGGGAAAAAAAAGATTAGTGATTATGGTTGCTGCCAGCATAATCCTGGGCACATAGTATTACCACATATTAAATTATCTGTATTCTGTGAAGTCCATTTTAATTTCTGTGATTATATTTTTGTTGGCCTGATTTCAGGCCAACAAAATGCTTTTTAAGCCTTTGTAGATGCTAGTATCTCAGTACCCTCATTATAATCAGTTGCATTAGGTGGTTTAGGAAGTAATTTATGTAGAGGAATGTATAGAAACAAGGGAATGTATTAGTCATGATTGCTCCAACCTATGTTATATGTAAGTACAAACATTTTTGTATTTTATTCTTGATTCTTTCTTAGGGAAAAACACTTTTATTTACTAGTTAACCAGGCCTGTTATAGTAGTGAATATATGCTTTCAGAGCTCTGTGATAAGAACCTTGAATCCAACATTTAACCTGAAGATGTATGTATCTTAAGTGTAGTGTTTTGTTATATTTGAAGTTTTTTCCTACTCTAAAATGAAAACAGGAATCTGAGAAAGAAGATGATGAAATACTAAATTATCTGAAATAAAATTTCTTGTACAAATTTTTTGTCTTTGCCTTTCAGTCCACAAGAATCGGAATGTCAGTGAATGCTCTTCGCAAGCAGAGTACAGATGAAGAAGTTACATCTTTAGCAAAGTCTCTCATCAAATCCTGGAAAAAATTATTAGGTATAATTGATCTTTATATGTATATATATACACACACACACACACACACATACATGGTGTCCTGGTTTATTCAAACATTTGACTGTTGTATATATTTACTTTATGAGTATATATACTGAAATTAGTGCCATATAATAAGGGCGAGGGGTTGTTAGTCTGATCTCCTTGAGGGTTTTGTTTTCTTAAGCTAGTCAAATTTAGCTTTCTTGTCTTTCAGTACTTGTAACTAGAATGCCTCTTTAAGTAAGAAGAAAATTTCCCCTCAAGGGGAAGTTTGTCATACTTAAAAAAATATTTGCCATGTTTGTTTTGTCATACTCTGTCTTTTTCTCTATATGTATATACTCACACACAAATTATTTTTTTGAACCATTGGAGAATATGTTGCAACTTTACCTTTTTATACTTAGTGATCTGTTTCCTTGGAACAAGTTTCTTTTCTTATGTAATCATAACACTGGAAATTCAGGAAATTTAACATGGGTACAGCACTTTAATTTACAGGGAATGTTCCATTTTTTGGTCAGTTGTCCCAGTAATGTCCTTTATAGCTTTCTGTTGCTTTTCCAAAAGAAGATCAAGTCTAGAATCACATATCTTAGTTTTCTAATCTGAAATTGTTCTTAGGCATTTTTAGGTCTTTTATGATATTGATGATGAAGAATACAAGCATCCTACACCCTTTGTTTTTAATGCATGTTCCTTATTTGGGGCTTATCTGCTCTTTTCTCATGATTACATCAAGTTGTACATCCATAGCTGGAATAATACCTAAGTGTGTTGTATCCTTTTTAGGGTTTTGGATCCAGAGGCATTGTTGATGTTAGTTTTAATAACCCAGTCAAGGTTCACACTGTATTGTTTTGATTCAGACTTTGACCAGTGGGGTCCATGTGTTATTTCACACGGGCTGCAGGAGTCCTTTGGAGAAAAAGGGATGGCAGGGCCACCCTGAATGAGAGAGCACCTCGACCCTTGCCTGGACAGGCTTTTATTGCTTTTCTGGGCACATTACGTGGAGGATGATCCTCATTTACTATGCACAGGTTCACTTTAGGTGGTTACCTTTTACAAAAAACAAAGGGGAGGGTGCCGTCAATTACATCACAGAAGAAGGATATTTGCAAATGCAGAGGGAAAAGTGGTTGAACTGGTTACACTCTATCCTTAGGAGGTTTAGCACAGACTTTAGGAAGTTACTTAAAGATATGCAGTAAACTTTTGCTGCCTCAATTCAGTGTGAGGGAGTTTTAGCAAAAAGCAAGCCTCAAAGCAGCCTAGGTACAATGCAGGCCTGGTTCCCCACCAGAAAACCAATCTGTGGTCCTGGCTCCTGTGTGCCTCCTTGCTCCCACTGGCTTTCTGAATCGGGCTGGGCTATATTTGCCCCTGCCACATGGATCATTTCCCTATGTTGTTTATTATTTTTCTTCTTATATCTAATAGGTATTCTGTAGGAGACAGAACTAAGATCTTGAAACTATCTTATTCCTCATCAGATCTCCCTAACCTTCTCCCCAGTTAGTATCCACTGATTCTTTCCTAAACCACTTTTTACAGTGACAGAAAATAATGATTTTTCTAACTCTTCCACTTCTTTAATATTTATAAATCATCATTCTACTGTAAGAAAGAACCTTTTACCTCCCAGTTATTTATCTGTTATTAATGTGGACACATGTATTTCTATTCTATACAGTGAATTATAATTCATTATTCATATTTATTTTGATATTTACATTGTCCCAGATTTGACCAAACTGGCTCCTTTGTTTCTTTGATGAGGCCCCTTCAGTTTTTTTTTTTTTTTTTTACTCTCATGATCTGGTACTACAAAATACACTAGATTCATCTGTCTTCCCTGCCCCACCCCTGGAATTAGCCATTTCTCTCAGCAGTTGTTGGCCTTGTATGGAAGAGAAAATAGAAAAAGAAAACCTTTTAAAATTTCAAGGCAAGAACAGTAATAACAAAAGATCTATTTTAAGCACTTGATAACTAGGGACTAAAAATCATAAAGCCTATGAAATTTAATTGTCTAGTTTTAAGATAACTAAATGTAATATGTGATACTGTATTGGATTCTGCGCCAGAAAGAAACATGCTCTAAAGATCATTATTGGGATAATTGTCAGAATTTGTATGAGGTCTGTAGGTAAGTAAACAATATTGTATCATTTTTAAATTTACTTATTATTTACTTTGGTTATATAAATGAATTTATTGTTAGGGAATATACAGTGAACTATTTGTGGATAAAGAAACATTATATCTGCTACTAATTTTCAAATGGTTCAGAAGAAATATATGTGCACACCAGGGTGTGTGTGTGGACATACAACACACACATGTCTATATAAGGGGGAATGAATGAATGAGGAAGCAAGTGTGCCAAAACTAGCAATTGGGAAATAAAGCTCTTTTTACTCTTAAGCATTTGTGTATGTTTTGAGTATTTAAAAATATTACAGATGTGTAGTTTGCACCAAATGGGAGAGTTTATTTGGCATTGCTGACTGAACATTTGTTGTGAAAAATACCCAAGTATGTATGCAAATAGAATAGCTTGCATAAATTTTACTTGTTGAAAACTTAGGATTTCAGTTTTTTTGTTTTGTAAATAGCCTGATAACATGGTAGTAGTTAATTTTTTTAACAAATGCTAACAACTTAGGAATTTCATAAATTTTTAGATGGACCATCAACTGATAAAGATACCGAAGAAAAGAAAAAAGATGCTGCAATTACATCACAGAATAGCCCTGAAGCAAGAGAAGAAAGGTATTTTGCTCTATGGGAATTTATTTATGTCGAAAGTCATAGTTGACCATTACCTCCTCCTTGTTGTGATCCCTTATCTGTTTTCCAATTGAATAAATTAGCTAAGTATTCTAAGGTTTTTTACAAAATTTCCTCAACATTTAAGAGAATCTGAAGATACTACATAATTAGAAAAAATTATTTATGTTGTACCCAACAAGTTTAATTGAATTGCAATCACTGGGATAGCACTATTGGAATTGACAGTGAAGATACTGAGTAGGGATTCAAATGCTTTCATCCTCTATTTAACACATTTCTGTCATATATTTACGGCCCTGGGTCTAATTTTCCTTTTTATGCTTTTATTTCTCTCCCCAATTAGCTATTTGTCATAAGAACTGAAAACATGAGTTCATTAACGAAGGGTTCAAATTGTTTCTCAGATCGTATGCATTTATTCTTCCCTATCACAGAAAATGAACTGTGTGGTGTCTAACACATTGACATTAAAGGTAATATGCCTAGTAGATTAAATACAGTTCCTCTGCCCTGACTGGTGTGGCTTAGTGCTTTGAGTGCCAGACTGCAAACCAAAGGGTTGCTGGTTCAATTTCCAGTCAGGGCACATGCCTAAGTTGCAGGCCCGGTACCCAGTTGGGAGCATGCAACCACACATTGATATTTCTCTCCCTCTCTTTTTCCCTCCTTCCCCCTTCTCTCTAAAAATGAATGAACAAAGTCTTTTTTTAAAAGATTTTATTTATTTATCTTTAGAGGGGAAGAGAAGGAGAAAGAGAGAGAAATATCAATGTATGGTTGCCTCTCATGAGTCCCCTGCTGGGAACTGGCCTGCAACCCAGGCATGTACCCTAACTGGGAATCAGACTGCAGTCCTCTGGTTCGCAGGCCCACACTCAGTCCACAGAGCTACACCAGCCAGGGCTAAGTGAACAGAATCTTTAAAAAATGAAAAAACAGTTCCTCTGTTCTTGGAAAGCTTGTAGTTCAACACTTGACATTGATTTTGGGCAATAGTTCTCAAAGTGTAGTCCCTGAAAGAGCAGATAACCTGGCATCTAGTTAACAAAGCAAATTCTTGGGCTCTAACCTAGAACTACTGAATTAGGAATTCTGGTAGTGGGGCCTAGAAATATATTTTTAATAAACCCTTCAAGTAATTCTGATGCACTCAAGTTTTAGGCTATTTTTTAAACTTCATTCATTTTCTAAAAGTTGATAATGTACTCCTTGTTTTTTAGTAACAAAATCTCATATACTGTTATTTTGTATATTAGCACTAACTAAACTTAATGATAGGTAAGCTAAAGGTAGGGTTAAACACCAGTTGTTAATAAAATTTGTTCAGTTTTTCTAAATGTTATAATTTTAGGCTTTCAGAAAATTACAAGAATAGTTCAGAGAACTCCCAGTTGTCCCAATATTTAGTTGCATATCACACGTACATACACACATGAACTAGTGTTGTTTTAAATCAGATAAATCATTTGCTCACTGCATTAATATATATTTTCTAAGATCAAGAACATTTTCTTACATATAATCACAGTAAGGCTATCAATATCCATAAATTAACCTTTTTTAATTCACAGACCTTATTCATGTTTCAGCAATTGTTTCAGTGTCTTTTATTTCAAGGGGAAAATTTTTTTCCAAAATATTCAGGTTCACACTTTGCATTTAGTTATCATATCTCTTTAGTTTATCTGGAGCAGTTCTGTGTGTCATTGATTTCTATGACATTTATATTTTTGAGATGTACAGACCATAATAATATATTAATTTTTAACACATACTTCTAATTGTCTAATTTGATGACATTCAGAGCCACTGCTTTAGTGCCTTAAATATAAAATGTACTGGATAGACAATATATTAAATAGATATTGAAGGGAGAGTAGGTTCTTAGTATATTTTTCCTCAGTTCTATGTAGTTGAGGTTTAGGGATAGAACCTATCTACATAAGTATAAGTTACTGTGTATGAAGTCTGATAAAGTGGTTGGTATTGCATACATACACATTCTCTCAAGAAAATTTTAAGTTTGGAGAAACAAGTCTGAGGTATCATATAAAAGAAGCTACAGAGTTGTATCTAAGTGACTTGTAGCCGAAAAGGTCTTACACTTTGGGTATAAGAATTCAAGGGGAAAGTAATGTAGTTAAAAAGCTTAGAAAGGAGTCTCCAGAATGTAAAAAGTGGACCAGCAATAGTGAAGTTAGTGAGAGAAAGGCTTATCTACCTGTGCAGTTTCCAGTGGGTGAGCTAATCATTTGACTGCAGGTACAGAGAAGAAAAAGCATATAATTAAGCATTTAAGAAGTGGAATTTTTAAACATTGGTTTGTTCATTGATTTGTCACTGACAGATGGTATGCTATGTATGGTAATACAGAGAGAAGTAAGACCTAGTCTTTGCTCTTGAGAAGCCCATTCTGGCAGGGTAGAATATATAAAAAGTTATAATACAAACCTGTGTGCAGATAATACTTTGGGAGTAAGGGGGGAAATCTGAGAAGGTATGAGAAGGAGAACAACTAAACTTAGAAGGTATACAAAATGGCCCTTTTGCCCATGGTGATCTCATTGTGAAATTTGACAATGGATTATGTTTTGGAGAGAAGGCAAAGGAGGTACCTACCTACTTGCCACAGTGCAGTGAGTTAGATGTATAAAAGCTGAATGAGTTAGTCTTGGGAAAAATTTATGGTAAAATCTGTAATGTGATAAAGTTAACTGAAATCAGTCAGAAAAGTATTTTGTTTAGAATCTAATAAAGAAGTTAATCAGAAGCAGTTGAAATGATTAGGTTGACTGGAAAATTATTAAACTCTTCTGAACTCTCCTGATTAAGTTGATGAATCTGGGGAGAAATTAAGAGACATTTTTATATTTTCATGGCTCATCTTAGTACACATAGTTTTTATCCTGAAGAGGATCTTTTCTTTTTTAAAATTATAGTTTATTGATTATTATTACAGTTGTCCCAATTTTTCCCCCTTCGCCCCCCTCCATCCAGCATCCTCCACTCCCTCAGGCAATCCCCACAGCATTGTTTGTGTTCATGGGTTTTGAGTGTAAGTTGTTTGGCTACTCCATTTTCTCTGCAGTACTTTACATCTCCATGGCTAGTCTGTAACTACTAATTTGTATTTCTTAATAAAAACTCAATGGTTATCTAATAGGAATAGGAGTTTTCCAACATCCCCACCCCCTCTTTTGGGGTTGAGAGCTGTCATATTCTCCCAGTGCTACGTGTTTAACCCTTTCCTCATAACCAGGATCTTTGTTTTTCATTTATTGTATTGATCTGTATATAATGTATATTTTTGCTATTACAAATATTATTTAATTTTTCAAAGGAGGATCAAGGTCAAGTTTTTAGTCACCATATTTTTTTGGACTATAAGGCTCACCCCCCAAGTTTGAGGGGGAAATGAGGGTGCATCTTACAGTCCGAATGTACCTTACCTGGCTCACTGTTGGGGGGAGATGGCGGCCTATGTTATTTGTGTTATTAAATATTTTACCACATTTGTTGCTTCAAAAATTTTTTTTCTATTTTCCCCCTCTAAAATCTAGTTGCATCTTATGGTCCAGTGCGTCTTATAGTCCTAAAAATACAGTAATTTTAAAAACACATGAGAGATTTCTCTTTACTAAAATTTTAATTTCTTTTTAATCTATATACATGCATTTATTTTTAATGTAAGAGTCACTATCTTATTTAGGTCAATATTAGTTTTTAGAGAGTGATAGTAATGGTGTTGAGTTTTCCTTTATTTCTTCTTGGTGTTTGTGTATATGTGTATTTTAGTAGCTCCAGTGGAAACGTAAGCAGCAGGAAGGATGAAACAAATGCTCGAGATACTTACGTGTCATGTTTTCCTCGGGCACCAAGCACTTCTGATTCTGTACGGTTAAAGTGTAGAGAGATGCTTGCTGCAGCTCTTCGAACAGGAGGTAAGTGTGATGTACATCCTTTCAGCACTCAGTCCTTTGATTATAACCATTACCACTGCCATGTGCACCTCCATATTTCTTTTTCCAGGGGCAGCCCATTGATAGCTGATTAGCACTGCTTAGCACAGGGGGTAGGTGTTAATAGGGATTACCGAAGGCAGAGGGGTATAGGCATACTGGGGGCCTGTTATAACTTTATAATTCTAAGAAATGGATTCCTTCTAGTAAATGGATGTTTCCTGATTTGTAGTAATTTAAACTTTTTTTCACAAAATTTTCCCCCCACGTTTAGTCTGCAAACTAAAACCCCCCCATAGACAGTTAACAATACTGTTTTGGGGTCCAATTGTTAAATGTTACTATGAAATAATAGTGTGTAAGTTTTGTATTTATGATTTCATTTTCAGCTTTTTAAAAATGGGAATGAGATCTTAGTTTATATATGGAAGCTCTAATTTAGTTTGAAGGTATTCATTTTTATTATACAAAATTTTGGCTTTAAAGTATTGTATACAAGACTGTTTACTCATCATCTTATATACTCTACTTTTCTCCTTACTCTGCCTTTTCTACTTTGAGTCCCTATTTTTGATATATTTTTTCTTTTTTCTTCCTAGTTTCTTTTTATTTCCTCCTGTTCTTTTGAATATTTGCATAAGGATTCATCTGAGTGTGTCTCTATATATGCTTAGCAGATGAAATGAATGGTTTCTTTTCATTGAAGCCTGAGTCACAGGAGACAAGAGAGTTCTTTTTATAACTTTCTGCTTTCTGTGGAGCCAGCCACACTGTATGGAGTTGTGAAATGAGGAATTACCTTCTAGATCACTTACTTTCCTACTCCTGGGGGATAAGGAAGGACTGTGGACATTAGATGAATCCAGAAGAGGAGTTTAGTGGGTAGTAAAGACACAGATTCTAATGCAAGTAAACTAAAAGTATTCTTTAAAGAAGGCAAATTGGGTTGAAGAAATATATATTGAATTTTTAAAAATATGTTCCAGTTACTTATTCTTGATAATTTTTTGTGTCTGTGTTTAGATGATTACATCGCCATTGGAGCTGACGAAGAAGAATTAGGATCTCAAATTGAGGAAGATATCCTTTGTGTCTATATGCATAATTGTTTTAAGCAATCTGCTAGATTAATTAAATTTTTCTTCAGTATAGATTTTTTATTTTTATTTTATTTGTATTCTTCAGTTTCCATCTTGATTGTGTTGTTTTGATGGGAAAAGAGAGGGCTATCTCTGTCATTTTCATTCTTTTTGTTTTCTTGTCATTCAAAAGTAAAACACATAGTGTTGATAGCATTTTCTTTTTCTTTTTAAGATTTTATTTATTTATTTTTAGAGAGGATGGGAGGGAGAAAGAGGGAAACATCAATGCATGATAATCTCTTGTGTGTCTCCTACTGGGGACTTTGCCTGCAACCCACGCATGTGCCCTGACTGGGAATTGAACCAGTGACCCTTTGGTTCATAGGCTGGCATTCTGTCCACTGAGCAGTTTTTGGAACAGTTTTTGTGAACTTCTTAGAAATTTAAGGAATTCTTATTTTGGCAGGATAGGGAAAAAATAATCTTACCTTTATAATTTAACCTTTTTTCCTTAGTGGTCTATACCCATATATCAAGAAATAAGGAATACAGATATGAAATACAAAAATAGAGTACGAAGTAGAATATCAAATCTTAAGGATGCAAAGAATCCAAATTTAAGGAAAAATGTACTGTGTGGGAATATCCCTCCTGACTTGTTTGCTAGAATGACAGCAGAGGTGAGTATATCTGACTGTTATGTTTCCATGATGTGAAGTGTAAAGTCTGTTTAAATCATAAAGTACTCTATGACCACTACATATATAATAAATCATTATTAACTTTCCTAATATATTTGTATATACAATATTCTAGACAAATACTGTACTTAAGGAGATTGAATTGCTTAGCATCAATACTTAGCCTTGTCCACAACTATACAGTGATTTTTGCATTAAATCATTGTCTGAAGAAAAAAGCGTTTTAACTTATTGTGGATTCAGGTAGAATTAAGGGGTTGAATTTATAATTGTAAACAGACTTTGAAATCTTTAAAGTTTTTCTGTGGTTAAAACCTGCGCAATTAGTCATATCTTATTAACTATTCATTAAATTTATATAGAGGTTGATGGGAAAAATGAAATTCACAGCTGGCTATTTATAGACATTGCTGTTCATAGAAAATAGCTGTTGTGTGTCTCCAATCTTAATATTTTCTTAAACATCCAAGAGAGTGAATTCTTCTTTAATATAGCTAATAAAAAGTACTGTATTTTTTAAAATTCATTAAAAAAAAACCAAAGTAATTTTAAACTTTCACAAAGTGGAGGACATAGAGTAATGAAATCCCATATTGTCTGTCACCCAGACTTAGGTATTTTCAAGAATTTGCACCCTTTTCATCTATCCTTCTTTTCTTTTTCCTTCTTTTCTCCTGAGTTGTTTTTAGGCAAATCTCAGACATTATGTTCTTTTTCCTCTACATACTTGAGAGGTATCTTTAAAAATATCATATTTTCTGAAATAAAGGTCATCAACACTTCCAGTAAAGCTATCAATAATTTCTTGGTATCATTTAATTAAATAGTAGATTATACAGTATTTTTTGGACTATAAGACACACTCCCCCCATTTGCCAGAAATAATGGTTGTTAATGCTACTGTTGAGTTCTGTTTACATTTATATTGGTGAAATATTATGTTGTTTATGTTATTAAATATTTTACCACATTTTTGCTTCAAAATTTTTTTCTGTTTTCCTCCTCTAAAACTTAGCTGCATCTTATGGTCTGAAAAATACAGCATCTAATATTATTCTTTCATATTCTTTTTGTTGGTTGTACACTTATTTTGTGTCAGAATCCAAAGTCTACACATAACCTTTAGTTAAGTCTTTTAAGTTTTTTTTGGTTTGTGTATATGTGCATGTGTGTCTAAAGCAATGTCTTCTCCTACCCCTGCCCCTGCTTTTTTTCATGGCATCTACCTGTTGAAGAAATAAGTTTATTTTTTCTATCCCACAGTATGAATGGTCTCTTTTTTTTGTCATAAGGTTATTTAACTTTTCTGTAGGCTTGAGTATATACAAGTTGAACTTTTTTCCCAGCCTTTTTTCCTGCATAATCATTTTATACGTTTTTTTTTTTGTTTTTTTGTTTTTTTGTTTTTACTTCATAATGTTTAACATCAGGAGATGCATAATGTCTCTCTGTGCTCTTGGCATTCTGAGATTCACCAGTGAGATTGTGTACTTACAGTCTGTTTCGCTTGTTATAAAGTTCTTTTTTGCCCTTTCATCTAATGTATTGTTTATCCATTGATGATCCTTCCCTGAATTGGTGGTTTGATTAGGAACTGCAAAATAGTGGTTTCCAAAATTATGTCATTCTTCTCACATTGATTAGCTCAATTTCTCTGATAAAGAAGCACTTTCCCTTATAAATTTGGGCATTACTCTGTTGGTTTGGTTAGGAAAGCCAGGGTGAATGTGTAATTTTTTCCCTTTAGTTAACAGTTATTAAAATGGGGAGTTGTTGCCTAGTAACTGCTAGTTGGGGCTTTCGTTGCTGTTTATTAGCATGTGTCTGTGTGCTTTTTTCCCCTAAGTATCATACTTGATTGCTTCTTTATAGTAATTTATTTTGGTGGCTGAAGAAATCATTTTTGGCCAGTAAGAACAACTTTATTTTAGCTCTGTTCATCTGACTTGAAAGTCTTTGGTAGCTTTTTTGCTTTCTGGCACAAGAAAATGATCCTGGCTTATCCTGTGTAGTTCTTGACTCAAAACTGGAACCAGACATTTCTCCAAAGGTCCTTTTTTGAGCGGGCAATAGTACATACCAATATATACACTAGAGGTGTTCATTGCTACAGGATTACATTGTTTAGAAGCAGTAATCAACACAGTTTTCACTTAAAAAGTTATAAGTATTTGAAGACATTTTAGAAGGAAGCAAACTCTAATTTAGAATCTTGAGAAAAATATTTTTTCACTTTTAAAACATTAAAAATTTATTTTAGTTGTTATTAAGCTAATTGAGCATAAAAAGCATTCAAGATATACAAAAAAGACACCTATAACCATTATGCCACCTTCTAATAGGAAATGGCTAGTGATGAGCTCAAAGAGATGCGGAAAAACTTGACCAAAGAAGCCATCAGAGAGCATCAGATGGCCAAGACAGGCGGAACCCAGACTGACTTATTCACATGTGGCAAATGTAAAAAGAAGAATTGTACTTACACACAGGTTTGTGATAGATTATGGAGTCTTATTTTCATGTTAAAAATGTTGTAATTTCTGTTTCAAAAAAGTAGTAATTATCAGTTTATTTTGATGTTTTTCAAGAAAAATTATGATCTCTTAAGTGTAAAAAATGCTTTCTTAATACTAACAGATTCTGATAAATTGTAAATAAGTTATGTTTATACTTTCATGGACATTGTTAGTGTGAAAGCTATATCAATTAAGTAAAATTTATAAAATATACAATTTAGTATAATGGCCATTTTTTTGTTAATAAGCAGTTGGTTTTTGGTTAGTATATAAACAAGCTGTCATTCTTTTTATTTCGCAGCCTTTTATAATTTAAGGAAAGTTCTTTGTTCTCCCTCGTATAGAGTGTGGGTACTTTTATCTTAACTGGTTTCCAGGTATTTTTTTCCTTTTAGCAACATGTTGATGACTTTTATATTCATGTATGATATAACTGACCTTTTTTATCCTTTTAATAGCTTAAAAGAGCCAATGTATAGTTATTTTAGTTATGTGTGCATATGTGAAAATGGTGTTTTATCACTCTCATTAATTTCATTTACCAAATAGGTTTTTGTACTTTATCTGTAATGTGCTAAATCAGAATTTTTACCTGAAGGAATAACTTACCGTATTTCAGATTAATAGACATGTTTAGGGAATTGAATTTTCTGCTTGACAGAAACCGAACACTTAAAAAAATATTACTAAACTATGTATAAGTTGTAGGAAGGAGCCTTTCCTTTTTTTATTATATAAAAGTACTGTATTCTCAAGGTTAAAAATTCAAAAAGTACAAAAGATTATGAGTGGAAATTCCTCCCCACCATGCACACACACTTTTGCTTACAGCTACCAGGTTCTCCCCTCCCTAGAGGTAAACCAGGATTACTTGTTTGTGTTGTGACTTTCTGATGCAAACACCGGGCCCGTGGTGTTCACAGCGTTATGGATGAGATATGAGACAAATTCACACAGACTACCGAGTCCTGTGAAGGAAAAGAGATGGCGTGGCTACTCCCTCAAGGGGGGAGCACCTCAGAGTGGCCTTGCCACTCTCTCAAGGGGAGAGTGCCCCGACCCTTGCCTTGACAGGTTTTTATTGGGTTCATTTAGCACAGGAATACAGGTAAAGTTTATTAATCAGTGTTAGGCAGTAAGGATCAAACAATAGATAGCATACAAAGAAACTAAGAAGGCCTATTCTGAGCCAGGGTCTGTTATCTAAAGGGCTGCAAAACTTTGGGAAACAAACTCATTTCCTGCTCAGACCCTTATCGTTTAATTGAGAGCATTCTTAGCAAAGCAGGTTTTATAGGAGTTTATATATTCTTTCTTAGGCCTGGTCACCAAGGGTCCCTGCCCTTTCCAGCACAAGGCTGCACCACCCTGTGTCATTGTTTCAGGCTTAAAAGTCAGGCAGGGGAAGTAAGGCAGCCAAGAGATTAGGAGACTTCTCACAGACAGAATGAGGACTCAGGCTTTGTCAAAGCTGAGGGATGAGGATCCATCACCTTTTTTTGCTCTAGCCCCCCAAGTCCTTTCCTGGGGCCTCCACATGATTGTGCCTGTCTTAGGTTGTTTCCCCCTTGGGGAATCTTACTCATCATTGGCTAACTGATCAAGCATTGGGGGCCAGTTATGGATGAAGTAAAAGGAGCAGAAGCAGTGCCCCTGCCAGAAAGATAAGCTTTGTCTCCTTAGTGGCTTATGGTCCAAAGGTCGCTCACTCAGCCTTAGCCATGGGGGGCTTACAGCTCCTGAAACCAGGCAGGGTGGTTCCCAACAGCTTTCTGTGTTTTATGCACACAAGGTCTGCCTGGAAAAAGTCCAGCCAGTGTTAATATAACAGTGGTTTGTGCGACATTGATGTAACCTGGCAGCCAAGCTTGAACATTCCTCCATAGAAACTATTTGCATGATTCAGAAGGTCACAGTTATTGGCAACTGGTGATTGGCAGTTTCATCACAACGCATCTGCTTGTAAATCACATCTCATGTTGAGTTTTTTGATAAAACATCAAATCACCTGGGTGACTCAGCCCCCCTATAGCCCAGATTTGGTGCCCTGCAACTTCTCGCTCTTCCCAAAACTAAAATCACCTTTGAAAGGAGATTTTACCATCAAGGAGAATACTGGGGCAGCTGGTAGAGATTGAAAGAACTGTGAGGTCCCAAGGGGCTTACTATGAAGGGAATGAGGCTTCATTGTCTTATCTACAGTGTTTCCTGTATTTTGTATCTTCGTCAATAAATGTCTCTATTTTTCGTATTACATGGCTAGATACCTTCTGGACAGACCTTGTATACTTGCAAACATGAATGTTTTTGTTTTCCTTTCCTGATAAACATTTGCAGCATATTTTATAAGCTTCTGCCTCTTTTTTATTTTTTTGAAAGTGCACGATACTTTATTTTTAGATATACTTTATTTTTAGATATACTTTATTTAACCAATCTAAAGTCCTTTACCTTTTTAAAGTGTTTCATTTAGTTATAATTATATCTGATATTTCACTATTTTTGTGAAAGTATTACTAATGATAATAAAATATATCAGCATTTGAAAGTGGTCTCAGAAAATTCTGAGTTGGAATTACTTTATTTTCTTTTAATCAGTAGATGGGGAAAATCTCAATAATATAAATTCTACTCTAAAAATGCCATGTAGTAGAATTAAGTATAAATAGAAAGATGTTAAAAGTTAAACTTTCTTTAAAATATATAAACAGCTATGAAAAAAGTTGTTTCTTTTAACAAAAAAAAACTAGTCTAGAAATGAAGTCAGTATAATTTTCTTATAGTCAAAATTTCTGTCAGTAGATAGACAACATCCAAATTTGTTGGTAAAACGTATGACGTAAGAATTAAGTGTGACTCTTGGTTAACATGTACCCGCCAGGAGTTCAAATATTTTCCCATAGAGCAAAATGTTCCTCATACTTACTTTTAGGGCCCTAGATAGCAATATTAACTATATATAAAATATTTCAGTATTTCAGAAGGATTATTTTTAACATTTTTATCTGAAGACCTTGAATAGGCAAAGTACTGCTTTTTTGAGACTAGCTTATCTTTGTGCTTTTGAGTTACTGGTGATATTTACGGGTATGGTGGAGCTTCTGGTCTTTGTAGTATGATATATTAGGATTTTATCGTCTCATTAACATTATGTATACCTTATTCAAAATGCAATATTGTTAGTATTTAGGTTCCTGCCTTCACCCATCTTCCTGTTCTCTATAATTAGATTAAACTAAAGAATAACTTTTTACTTTAATAATGCTTTGTCAAATTCATTTAGGAGTATATACTTTAAAGAACTAACCCGTCTGTTTTTGAGTCCTTTGGTTCCAGTATCCAAAGGAGACCTTTGTTCTCCTCTTCAGTAGAGAACATCAGAAGTCTATAACCTTGTGTAGGTAAAATCTTTAAAAATCACATAAGCTTATTTATTTATTTCTGCCACGTTTTCTTTTTGTTTTTAATTTTTTAGTTGTAAAATACACATAACCTAAAATTTACCACCTTTATCATTTTTAAGTATACAGTTTAATAGTACATATATAGCGTTGTACCAATCTCCAGAACTCTTTTCATCTTGCAAAATTGAACATCTATACCCATGGAAAAACAAGTCTCTATTCCCCCTTCTTCCTAACCCCTGGCAACTACAAGTTTCTGAATTGGACTATTCTGGGTAGTCAGATGGATAAATGGAGTTACATAGTATTTCTATCTTTGTGACTGGCTTATTTCACTTAGTATAATATTCATAAAAGTTATCCATATTGTAGCATGTGCCAGAATTTCCTCTTTTTTTAAGGCTGAATAATAATCTGTTGTATGTATATTACATTTTATTTATTCATTCATCTTCTAATGGGCATGGTGTTGCTTCCACTTTTGGGGCTATTGTGAATAACAGTGCTGTGAACTTGTGTATAAATACCTCTTTGAGAACATTGCTTTCATATTTGAGGGTATATATGAATACCCCCTAAAGAAAGTGGGATTGCTGATCATAACAGGCATTATGACCTGTCAGAAACAGGTCATCTTGCTGGACCGTCCAATGTGCTCAGTGATCCACATAGGTGACCTTGGCCAGATAGATGTTCATTAAGGCATCAGTGTTGTCTGTGCACCCATGGGCCATGATGTCACCCCACAGGTCCACATTGGTTACCTGACCCAGAAGACCTGCTGCAGGATGATTAGGCTGTTCTCAGAGGTTGTTGACTCTTGCACTGACTAGCTCTCTTTTCTTCTGTACCAACTAACTGCTCCTTGGCTGGATTCCTTCCATTATAATTATTTTTTTTTGTCCTGGGGATTTAATGAAATCATATGTGGAACCAAGATGGTTTATTAATAAATGCTAATATTATATTCCTTCTATTAGTCTGCTGTAAAACAAATAGAAACAGTGCTTGGAAGATGAAATCCAGTTATTCTGAGATTGGGGTTTTCGGACATGTTGTATTCTGAGCTATGCCCTCCACTCTCTAGTACAGCTTTCCTACATGAAATTAATCTAATTTATAAAATGTACAAACATGTCCTACTTTGGGAACCATTATCACTTAATCATTTAGGTTATTTTAATTCATTGACTATGTGCTACTTATGCAAATTTTGATTATTTAACTCATTTTTAAATTATGTAAGTTTTGATTACTTCTTATAAAAGTATTTAAAATTATATTTGATTGTTCAGTGCATTTATGTGAAAAATATTTCAAATTTTAACTTAAAAGAGAAACTTGATTGTAAAAACATTGAGATTCTGGTCATTATATTGAGTGTGATTTTATGCTTTTCTTTAAATCCCTTCCTTATGAATGTAATTTTTTTCTTTTTGCTATATTATCTCTTTTGCTTTATGTTTTTCTAATTTATCCAATCTTTTCACTTGAATGTTTAATGTTAGCACATTCCCTAAATATACAGATATCAATTGATCAGTGTGTTGTTTTTAAAAAATAAAGCAATATGAAGTACCTACTTAAAGAAAATTTGGGAAATACAGGAAAATGTGAACAAGAAATTCAAAATAACCTATCAATTTGCCATCCAATATCATTGAAAGAACAATGATCAATATTTTGGTGACTGTATTATCTTGTGGCTTTTTTTCCTGACTGTAGTTGCAGCTAAGTACTGTAAACTTTTTTATATTTGTTAAACTTAGCTACTGTAATGTAAACATTTTGAAGTGTTGGAAACATCCTAAGTGCCCATCAGTAGGTTAATGAATTTAAAAACTGGTTCATCCACACAATGGAATACTATGCAGCAGAAAGAAAGAAGGAATTAAACTCTGAGACAGTATGGATTGAACTGGAGACTGTTGTGCTAAGTGAAATAATCCAATTGGTGAAAGACAAATACCATATGATTTCACTTATAAGAGGAATTAATGAGTAAAATAAATGAGCAAAACAAAACAGACTGACAGTTGTCAGAAGAAAGGGAGTCGGGAGAATGGTGGAAAGAAGGGGAAGGGAGTCATCAAAGAACGTGTATGAATGACCCATGGACATGGACTGTGGGAGTGGGGTAGGATGGGGTAGGACAGAGGAGGGCAAAGGGGTGGGGGAATTGGGACAACTGTAATAGAATAAACAGAATATAAGAAAACATTTTCTCAATTATTTTTTAAAAACATAAACAATATCTATATGATATTTCATCAGGTGAAGGTACTCTTAACTTATTTCATTATTTCCCTGTGGGTTAAGTTGTTTCTACTGCTTGTGCTATTATAAAATCATCCTCTTTAGTCCTAGCTGGTGTGGCTCAGGGGATTGAAGACAGGCCTGCGAACTGGAAGGTGGCAGGTTCGATTCCCCATAGGGCACATGCCTGGGTTGTGGGTCAGTCTCCACTTGTGGGTGTGTGAGAGGCAACCAGTCAATTGATATTTCTCTTGTACATGTTTCTCTCCCTCTCTCCTTCCCTCCCTCTCTTTCTAAAAATAGATAAATAAAACCTTTTAAAAATCATCCTCTTTAAATACTCTGTACAAAGATTTTTCATCCCTAATTTTATTGAGGAAAAATTAACAAATATAACTCTGTATATTTAAAATGTGTAGTGTGTTGATTTGATCTGGAATGATTCCCATGATCAAGATAATTAACATGTCTATCGCCTCACATAGTTAACTCGTGTGTGTGTTGGGCGGGGGTGAGAATACTTAAGATCTATTGTAATTATAGTCATGCTATACATTATATGTATTAGATCCTCAGAACTTACTCCTATAACTAAAGTTTGAACCCTTTGATTTATATATTTCCCCCCATTCCCCCAGCCCCTGGCAACCACCATTCTATTCTGTTTATATGAAACGAGCCCCCTCTTTTTAAGATTCTGCATGTACATATTTGTCTTTGGAGTATTTCACTTAGCATAACGCCCTCACATTTATCCATGTTGTTTCAGGTGGACAGATTTCCTTCTTTTTTATGGCTGAATAAAGTTCTATTGTGTATATGTACTGCTTTTCTTTATCCATTCATTTATTGAAGGACATTTAGGTTGTTTCCGTACCCTGGTTATGATAAATGCTGCAATCGACATGGTGTGCAGATAATCTTTTTGAGATACTTATTTCATATCCTTTGGATAAATATCCAGAAGTGGGATTGCTGGATCATGTAGTATTTTGATTTTTAATTTTTTGAGGAACCTCCGTACTGATTTTTATGTCTTTACCAATATACATTCTTACCAGCAATTTACAAGGGTATCCTTCACATTCTCAGTAACATTTGTTACCTCTTATCTTTGATAACAGCCATTCTGACAGTTGCGAGGTGATACTTTATTGTAGTTTTCATTTGCATTTCCCTGATTATTTAGTGATGTTG
Source organism: Sturnira hondurensis (assembly GCF_014824575.4). Classification (NCBI taxonomy): domain Eukaryota; kingdom Metazoa; phylum Chordata; class Mammalia; order Chiroptera; family Phyllostomidae; genus Sturnira; species Sturnira hondurensis. The sequence goes on along the minus strand of NW_028094889.1, from coordinate 562,120 downwards.
ATGTGTACACAGATCTTTCTATTTCTAATTACAGTCTTTAGAATAGATCAGATATTAAGTTTCTAGGTCACAGAGGGGCATTTAAGGCTTTTTGTTGCTTAATTTTTAGAAACAGTTATATTTGTCAAAATGCAATATGCTTAATTTTCACATCTTTGTTAATTTGTAAGGGAAAATTGACATTTTTAATTAACATTCTTAGTGATGAAAATTTTCATTTTTAATTAACTTTTTTTAGTGATGAAATTTTTTCTATTAGTCATTTATAAAAAAAGTACAATGTGTGCCCTGGCTGGTGTGGCTCAGTGGATTGAGCATGGGCCTGCGAACCACACAATCACAGTTCGATTCCTGGTCAGGGCACATGCCTGGGTTGCAGGCCGGTTCCGGTTCCCCGTTCCCAGTTCCCAGCAGGGGACGAATGAGAGGCAACCATACATTGATATTTCTCTCTCTCTCTCCTTCCCCTCTAAGATAAATAAATAAATAAATAAATAATCTTTTAAAAAAGTACAATGTGTGATATTAGATAATTTCCCATTTATCTGGGATTCATTAAACAGGGAAAGACAAAGGAGGACTTAGAAAATTGAAGTTCAGAAATGTGTGTTCTTCTGACATTAGCTTATTTGAACTTGTTTCAGTCTGTTATACATTTTATTGTGGTACTGCTGTGGTTATTATATATTTTTATGTACAAGGTTCTTAGATTGGATTTTTTATAGTATTATAAAAAGTAGCATTTGTCATTTGATTTTTCTACAGGTACAAACACGTAGTGCTGATGAACCAATGACAACATTTGTTGTCTGCAATGAATGTGGAAATCGATGGAAGGTATGGCACCTTGTTAAATTCATTGTATTCATTTATGATAGAGTGGTTTCTTCAGGTCTGTTCATCAGCCTGTCTAGATACCTAAATACATACATATGCTCACACTATTCACTATTCAGAGAGTCTGTGACTAACCATTTGTAATGTAATATGCTACATTGTATTCTGTTAGAAATAAAGAAGGTTAATTTTCCTACCTTCATGCTGTTTTTGTACAGGAATAACAATTGAATTTCACGTTTGGTTACTGTATCACAGTCCTGTGTATGCTATACTCATTTAATTGCTTCAGCGATTATACTTCCAGAAAATCTGTCCATATGCATTTCTTCTCTTCATAGGTTTTGATTCTGGAGAATTTGTTGAAATCCAGTCTAATGATTTTAGTGTTACATTAGGAATTACAGATGAGCATTGTCATGGTCTGGTAGGCTTTTCACTAAGCCTTCACATTGCCTGTATACTCTTGAATTAGCCCCACACAGGGAAGTTTGTTACTTAAATGATTCATTCTTCAATGGTTTCTGTGAGCCACAGTAATATAGTTTAAAATTGGGAGAAGAATTACGTATCAGTCTTAAGATCATTTTTATTGTTAATAGATATGGGAATATTGGGAGTGTGGGGTTAGGGAGACTCACACAGTAGGAATATAGTCTTTGGAGCCAAATAGGTTTTTAACTCCTTCACCACTTACCCTTACTGTACTGTAATTTTATCATGTATTAATTGTAAATAATACCTACCCTACAGGTTGTGGTGAGGAGTAGAAGTAATCTATTTAAAGTGACTAATAATTGTTGATGTTCACTTACATAGACTTTTTAGTCTAATATTTATTTTGAATTATTCACATAGGTTAAAGCATTGTTCAGAAAACAGAAGTGAATTTAAAACTAGACAGTGGGTGAATATCTTCCACAAATATGGTATGGGACTTTGATCTTAGAGACAATTTTAGGGGTTGAGACAAGTACCCATTTTATTATGCACAAAGATTCATTTCTGAGCTGGGAAAGTTACTGATACTAAGAGTGTTTCATGGTTTGAAATAGTGGCTCTTATCCTGAGTTTGCAGAAGTTTTAACATTCATCTAGAAGGGATATTCACATTTTCCCCCTAGTCCTATTGTGCAAATCTGGCTTTTGCAGATAGCTCTCTTAGATTTATTTTGCATGATAGAGTACTGTTGTTCTTAGTAGTAGTGGTAGTAATAGTAGTATAGGCTATGTAACAGTTTGTTTTGAATACAGGCAGTTTGCTGCAGAAGTTCTGATGTATGACCAATTAAATTTAAGAAAGTTCACTTTACTGTAGAAAGCTGATACCTAGGGTAACTTACTCTAAAAGTTCAAATTTTAAAATTCATTTTTTAAACTTATAAACACTAAAAAGGGTTTCATTTTTATTTTTAGATGAAGTTTATTGGTGTAACATTGATTAATAACATTATAAGTTTCAGGTGTGTGATTCTATAATGTATACTATATCATCTGTGTATTGCATTGTGTGCTCACCTCCCAAAGTTTAGTCTCCTTCTGTCATATATTTGACCCCCTATCCCCTCTTCATCTTTCTCCAAACCCATTTCCTCTCTGGTAACTACCACACTGTTGTGTCTAGAAGAGAGGTTCTTAAGTTAGAAAAAAATCCATACTATTTTAGTTACAGTTCTCCTAATTCTGAGTTGGAAAAGTCAAATGCTTAAGACAGGTGGTTATTCATATTTGAAAAATCAAACGGCGTCTTTTTTAAAAATGCCCTTTTCTTAACAATGTAAAGTGTATGCTATGTTAAATGGGGGAAGGGAAACACCCTATATTGTCTGCATTTGGAGGTTTCATAAATTTTTCTTTTTCTTTTTTGACAGTTCTGTTGAGTCAGAAGAATTGGCAAAATATCTGGACCATTGAGAAAATGGGTTTTATAATTAGCTTTAAAACTAGGCCAGGGAACTAGTTTTTCTGCATATCAGATTTTTAAAGAAAATGCATCCCTTGAGTTAGTCTTTGTTTTTGACATAGCATCCTTCCTTAAATAACTTCTGTAGTTTCAGTTCAGTAGGGAGACTACATAATTGTATGGTATCTGTTTCAAACATTTGTTCATTTTTATAAGTAATTAAAGTTTTGGCAATTTATTTTTACCTTTTTTGCTTCTTAAAGAAAAATTACTTTAACGTTTTTACAGTCTAAAAAATATAATAGAAATGTTATTCTCAGTTAATACCTAAATGAAAGTTACATTTTTCCCTTATTGGCATGTACCTGCAAATATTAAAGGAGAGGTAATATAATTTTAAGTTTATGAAATGTGGTATGTGTTCAGATAATACTTGACCAGCTTACCTAAATTGTATATAATATTTGAACTAGCATATGAAATTGGTTTCAATGATTATATTTACAAGTCTGGAATAATTAGATATTATTTTGCATTTGTAACTAACCGTGATCATCATTTCTTGTAATTTCTTGTACATGTTTATTTCTTGTTCTTTATAGAGTTTACTTTTGGAAATATGACTTGACTTTGTTGAAATCCGTTTGGTTTTGTTGTTTATTTACCTGTTTGACTTAATAGTGTATTTTAGTTTTGCAGAACACTGTTTAGGAGGCTTTTCATAAACCCCAGCACAGGCAAAGAATAAAAGCATCTTAATTTTTTTTCCCTTGTAAGAAGACATTGGGCAAAATGTTTGCATTTTACTATAGTGTCATTATTATAAACAGTTCATTACTTGATTTTGATTTGGAAATCTGTACTGGCCAAGAATTAAGTTTTAAGGATTATATAAATCTTTTCATATTGAGGTTGATAGAAAATATTTTTTGTCCTGAGTCTATGAAGCTGACTTTTTCTGTTACACGATTAATGAGGTTGTTGAACACATTGAATATATGGACAATAATGCAATGCTTTTATAGTACAGATGTTACAATTAAGTTTTATTTTTTGTTTAAATGTGTACTAGTGTTCTATTGGGAATAAGAAAAGATCATTTTCACACAGGTTTCTTATGGTACACTTGCTCTAGGATATTTTAAAAGGCCAGTGTTACAAAGTCTACAACTTATCATTCTAAATCTGTATTCTGTCAAACACCTACAGACAGACTTCAGTACATGCTTTACTCTCCTTGCTCTCATTTTCTTATTTCTTGTTGGAAATCAATTTTATGTAATACCGAAGACAACATTTAAAGGTCACTGTTAAGACTCCGTATATAAAACTTGGCCCACTGGTACTATTCCATCTTTACTTTGCCAGTTTACAGATTAATCTTATGTTTTATCATTTGAAAAATAAAGTACATTTTTGAAAGAATGAGTTTTAAGAATAAAATTTAAATAGTTCCACTTTTAAACTGTGATGCATTTTAAAATTTGTAATTCAATAAAGTTTCTTGTTATTAAATTGTATCACATTTTGTCATTTTATTTAACATTGAAGCTTGCTTTACTTTTTGTTTAAAAATTTCTCTTCTTCTAGCTATTAAGGTGTTCTTAAAGTAGTTTTAATTAATTGATGCCTGCTGGTTTTAGTAAAAACTAGTGTTTAACAGTAGCACAGAGCATGTTTCTCCTCTTCATTCTGGATCCCTGGCAAGGGGTGCCAGGGTGGTTCTCAGTAGGGCATGTGAGAATATCCCATGTATGCACTAAATATAACCTGAGAGACCAAAGGAAAATTGGTCTACTATAGGAAAATTCCTAGCCAGTTATATCCAGTAAATGTTATCAAGGGTAATATTTGATAATATTTATTTCCAGGATAAAGTACCTGTGTTAAATGAACATAGAGAGGAATCAAGGTAGGCACATATGGCAACTAATGAAGAACCACACTGGGAAAGCAGAAAATAACCACCTTAGTTTTTTTCCTTGCTTACCTGAGAGGTGATAAGCATAAGTTATAAGTTTTGTTAAACTGTGGCAAAAGTTCTGAAATATTTATATACACCCAAACAATGAAATTTGTATATACCTTACAAATTGAAAGTTTTAAAGTATTAATAAGACAAAAAGAAATAACAGGCTATACTTTGAATTTTTATAGGTACACAGAGTGATTAACTTTACAGGCCAAAGTATAATGTGGGATTTGAATTGAATTTACACTTAAAGAAAAACTACAGTTATGAGTTTGTGATTTAAAGAGTTTTATCAGTAATCCTCTCCAACCCCTGCAATGCACATTTAAGTGTAGAAAATTAGCTATTTGAGAATATCCAGTGGGAAATGTAATGTGAATAATCACTGACAAAATCTACATACTTTTGTCAGTTTGAAAAATAAGCAAAGTACCAACATCAAAGATGCTATTTCACAGTAAATAGAACAAGAGTCACTAGTAGGTTCCTAGGTGATCATGGAAAAACTTATGTTGAAGAAAAGCTTAAGTTAATTGGAGTCAGTCACAAGTAATCTAGAAGTACATTTAAAAAATCTCATCATGTGGCTATGTTAGATAACCATAGCTATAATTTAGTAAAGATGGAGTTGGCAAGTTTTTATGGGACACTCGTTCACTGGAGTATTTTTAGCACCCAGGAGAATGTCTATCACATAGTAGGTACTCATGAAATAGTTTTTCTTGGTCATATTTGTATCAGTGCATTACATTTTTTTCCTGATTGCATTAGAGCTGAGATGTACCTCTGGATACAGGCTAGGTGACTACTGGTTGCCAACGATTTAGCTTCTAACTTTAAAGAAAGAACTGTAATGAGCTCGAGTCTTGGGAGATCTCTTTTGGTACTTGAATTCTGCAAAGTGATGAACAGTTTTATTATTAAAAAGTTTTTTTTTCAGTATAACTTGTGTATTCTTGCACTTATTTATTCACCTAGTGGATGGAAAATGAAAACAAATATGACTACCTCAGATGACTTACCTTGCTCTGGTTTTTCTCCCTGGGTGCTATACAAAGACAGCTATGTTTTTTTTCTTTAATAGCCATGACTGCGAAGACAGAAACAATGTTTCTTATGTAATATGCCTTTACAGTCCAGTTAAATTAGCCCATGTTTCCATAATGGATGACTAAGCTGCTCGGAAATTAAAGACCTTTTTTTCTTTTATTCTTAAATGTGTTTTGCAATATGTAGCCAAGATATTAATCCATTTTAAAGCATAACATATTTTTTTAAAAACACAACCCAAAACACGAGAGCATTGGATTGGAATGTCAGTGTTTTGGGCACCAGTTTCCCAACATGTTTTTCTGGTTCATTTAGGACATACTTTCTCACTTCCATGTGCTTCTGATGGGTCTGTCATTCACAGTATCCCAGCCCACAGTGCTCTTCTTCCCTGGGATTACTGTGTGAAATACGGGAGAGCCCTAGCTACTGTGGCTCCATTGCTTGGGTGTCATCCCACAAATCAAGACGTCACTGGTTTGATTCTCAGCTGGGGCACATGCCTGGGTTTGTTTGCAGGTTTGGTCCATGGTGCATGCATGAGGCAACTGATTGATTTTTCTTTTTCACATAGATGTTTTTCTCTCTCTCCCCCTCTCTCTAAAAGTAAAAAAAATAAAAATAAAACATTGTAAAGAAACATGAAAGCAACTATTTCTACTGGAAGAGCTAAGCCAGCAGGATCTGCATTGGGCTCTCTGTACCATTTTGTCAACAATGCAGAGACCCACTGTGTGTATTGAAGCCTTGGAAAGTTGAGATGAAGAGATTTTGATAGCATTGATTGATTCAATCCAGCTTTTTGGAAGCCGGAACTACCCTGCACATACTGTTAATGAAAGCCAAACAATTTTCTTTGTGTTTAAGCTAGTTTGAGGTAGGTTTCTATAACAAGCAATTACATAGTGTTATTTTTAAAAAAACATTTTATTGATTATACTATTACAGTTGTCCCATCCCCCCCCTTTATTCCCCTCTACCCGGCACCCCCCTCTCACCACATTCTCTCACCTTTAGTTCATGTCCATGGGTCATACATACAAGTTTTTGGCTTCTCTATTTCCTAAACTATTCTTAACCTTCCCCTGTCTATTTTCTTTTTTTAAAAATATTATTTATTTATTTATCTTTAGAGGGGAAGGAAAGGAGACACAGAGAAATATCAATGTATGGTTGCCTCTGGTGAGTCCCCTGCCGGGAACTGGCCTGCAACCCAGGCATGTGCCCTGACTGGGAATCGAACTGCGATCCTGTGGTTTGCAGGCCCGCGCTCAATCCACTGAGCTACACCAGCCAGTGCTCCCTGTCTATTTTCTATCTACCATTTATGCCAGTTATTCCCTGTACCTTTTCCTTCATTCCTCACTCCCCTTCCCCACTGATAACCCTCTATGTGGTGTCCATTTTCTGTGATTCTGTTGCTGTTAACTAGTTGTTCACTTAAGGTTTTTTTCTTTTTCTTTTTTAGGTCAGGTCGTTGATAGTTGTGAGTTGTTATTTTACTGTTCATATTTTTTATCTTCTTTTCCTTGGGTAAATCCCTTTAACATTTCATATAATAAGAGCTTAGTAGTGATGAACTCCTTTAACTTGACCTTATCTGGGAAGCACTTTATCCACCCTTATATTCTAAATGATAGCTTTGCTGGATAGAGCAATCTTGGATGTGGGTCCTTGCCTTTCATGACTTGGAATACTTCTTTCCAGCACCTTCTTGCCTGCAAGGTTTCGTTTGAGAAATCAGCTGATAGTCTTATGGTAACTCCTTTGTGGGTAACTGTGTGATTTTCTCTTGCTGCTTTTAAGATTCTCTCCTTATCTTTCATCTTGGGTGATGTAATTATGATGTGCCTTGATACGTGCTTCCTTGGTCCAATTGCTTTGGGATTCTGGGCTTCCTGGACTGTGTGTAAGTCTATTTCCTTTGCCATATTGGGGAAGTTCTCCATTATTTTTTTTCAAATAAGTTTTCAGTTTCTTGCTCTTTCTCTTCTCCTGGCACCCCTATGATTCGGATGTTGGAACGTAAGTTTAAAGTTGTCCCAGAGGTTCCTAAGCCTCTCATTTTTTGAGCTCTTGTTTCTTCATTCTGTTCTAGTTGAATATTTATTTCTTCCTTCTCCAAACTGTTTATTTGAGTCCTGTCACTGTTGGTTTCCTATACATTTTCCTTTATTTCACGTTTTATAGCCTTCATTTTCCCCTCTATTTTGTGGCCATACTCAACCAATTCTATGAGCATCCTTAATACCAACATTTTGAAATGTGCATCTGATAGGTTGGCTGTCTCTTCATCACTTAGTTGTATTTTTTTTTCTGGCACTTTGATCTGTTCTTTCATTTGGATCATTTTTTTTTGTCTTGGCATGCCTGTTATGTAGTAAGGGGTGGAACCTTACATATTCACCAGGAAGGGGCAAGCCACGTCTCTGTATAGTGGTGCTGTGGGACAGGGTTGGGGGTGAGGAACCAAGAGAGAACAATGCCTCTTGTTCAGCTGTCCGCCAGCTTTCAGACATTTCCTCTGCTACCCACAAGCAAATTTGGCACTTCTGGCGCTTATTCCTGTGTGGGTGAGTTTTTGTACATTTTAGGACACCACAGGTTTCTCCAGCGAACTCTCCCATGAGGCTGGGAGTTTCTCTCACTGCCTCAACCCCCACAGGTTTTTCAGTTAGGGGTTTTGAGGCTTTATTTTCCCACACTGGAACCTAGGTTGTGTGGTCTGTCTTGCTCTACAGTTCCTCCCAGTTGATCCACATGTGAATGTGGGACCACCCAGTCTGCCAGCCGCAGCCTTGCTGGGAATCCTCTTTGCCCCAGCTCCCTGTTGCCACCCCTCCTACTGATCTGGATGAATGTTTCTTCTTTCACTCCTTGATTGTCAGTTCTGGATTTTGTTTTCATTTTTTTATTGTCCTTCTGGTTGTGCAAGGAGGCACAGTGTATCTACCTACATCTCCATCTTGGCTGGAAGTCTAAATAATTTTATTTAATCCTAAATTGTTTTGAATGAACATTTGAGTTAAATGTATAATGATTTTAAATAAAGAATGATATCAGAACATTAAAACCTATGAAAGCAATACTAAGATTTCCAGTTAATTGCAAAAGCATAGATGATCTGGAAGACTCATTAAAGTCAGTATCAGTCTAACATCTAGATTATTTCACTAGTTTGTCTACTTACTCCCTACCCCTTCCCTTAATTGCAGTCCTCATCCTCTCTTGAAATTTATCAGAACATGTTCATAGACCAAGTGATTGTTAATAATCTCATTAGACAGTTAAAATTTAGATAAAATTGACATAGCATTGTATTAGATTATGATCTGATACATGTGTAAGTAATGAAATGATTACCTCAGTAAGTTTAATGAACATCAATCACACAAATAACATCGATCACACAAGCATCAATGTTAAGTTTAATTAACATCATTCCAAGTTTTTTTTCTTGAGGTGGAAACCTTCAGAATCTACTCTGATGATTTACAAATATACAGACCAGTATTTTTTACTATTCAAGTACAGTTTCCTCCCTTCCACCACTTTCTCCTTCCCCACCTACCTCCCAACCTCAGTCCTACCCCCCTTTGGTTTTGTCCATGGGTCCTTTACCCATGTTCCTTGATGACCCTTCCCGTCTTCTCCCCATTATCTCCCAACTCCCCTCTAGTGACTGTCAGTTTGTTCTTTATTTCAATGTCTCAGGTTATATTTTGCTTGCTTGTTTGTTTTATTGATTATGTTCTACTAATAGGTGAGGTCATATGGTATTTTTCTTTGGCAAATACTTATATTTAAATTCATTTGTTGATATGTATTGTCATTTTATTCTTCATAGTTTTGATTTTCCTTTTCTGAATTTCTTTTTCTAAATAAGTCTATTTAAATTTTATATAATAGGACTTATGGCCAAGATGGAGGCATAGGTAGATATACTTTGCTTCCTTGTACAACCAAAAGAAGGACAACCACCAATTTAAAAACAAAACAACCAGAACTGCCAGAAATTGAAATGTGTGGAAGTCCAACAACCAAGGAGTTAAAGAAGGAACATTCACCCATACTGGTAGGAGAGGCAGAGATGGGCAGCTTGGGTGGAGAGGATGTGCAGTAAAGTGGTGGCTGGCGGACAGGGAAGGTAAGGGAGTGGCTGGCAGATAATGATACCACATTCACATTCTGAAAAACTGGGAGGAACACTGGGGAGCAAGACAGACCACATAACCTAGGGTTCTAGCATGGGGAAATAAAATCTCAAAAGCTCTGGGTGTAAAAACCTTTGGGGCTGCAGTGGCAGAAGAAACTCCCAGTCTCACAGAAGAGCCCACTGTAGGAACCCATAAGGTCCTGGGAGGTACACAAACCCTCCCACCCACCCAGGAAACAGCACCAGAAGAGCCCAATTTGCTACTGAGTAGCAGGGAAAGTGACTGAAAGTGGGGAGAGAGCCAAACCAGCAGTATTATTCCCTCTCTGGACCCTCCCTCACATACAATGCTGCAGTGCAGTGAAGTGGGTTTTCCTGACCTGGCACATACCTAAGGCTGTGTGCCCTGTGCAAGATAACAGATGCACTGAGGCAAACAAATATGGCCTAAATGAAAGAACAGATCAAAACTCATTAAAAAGAAGTAACGAATGAGGAGATATCCAGCCTATCAGATGCAGAGTTCAAAGCAGTGGTAATCAGGAGACTCTGAGGAATGATTGAGTACAGATGCAAATTAAAGTAAGAAGTGAAGGCTATATAAAGTGAAATAAAGAAAAATGTACATGGAACCAACAGTGAAAGGAAGGAAATTGGGACTCAGTGATTTGGAACAGAAAGAAGAAATAAACATTCAACGAATAGAATGAAGAAACAGGAGTTCAAAAAAAATGAGGAGAGGCTTAGGAACCTCTTAGACAATGTTAAACACTCCAATACCTCAATCATAGGGTTGCCAGAAGGAGAAGAGAAAGCAAGAAATTGAAAACTTAAAAGAAAGAAGGGAAATTCCCCAGCCTGTCAAGTGAAATAAACATGCAAGTCCAGGATGATCAGAGTCTCAAAGAAATGGGATCCAAGGAAACACATCAAGATACATCATAATCAAACTACCAAAAATGAAAGATAAAGAGAGAATCAAAAGCAGCAAGAGAAAATCAGACAGTTACCTACAAAGGAGTTCCCATAAGACTGACAGCTGATTTCTCAAAAGAAACATTGCAGGCAAGAAGGGGCTGGAAAAAAGTATTCCAAGTCATGAAAGGCAAGAACCTACATCCAAGATCACTCTATCCAACAAAGCTATCATTTAGAATAGAAGGGCAGATAAAGTGCTTCCCAGATAAAGTCAAGTTAAAGGAGTTCATCATTACCAAGCTCTTATTATATGAGATGTTAAAGGGATTTATCTTAGAAAGCTAAAAAATATGAACAATAAAATGATAACAGACTCACAATTAGTAACAACCAATCCTAAACAAACAAACAAACTAAGCAAACAACTAGAACAGGAACAGAACCACAGAAATGTTGATCACATGGAGGGTTATCAGTGAGGAGGGGAAGGTGGGAGAATGAGGAAATAAGAAGCACAAATGGTAGGTAGAAAATAGAAAGGGAGAGGTTAAGAATAGTACGTGAAATAGAGAAGCCAAAAAACTTGTCTGTATGATCCATGGAGATAAACTAAGGGGTGGGTGTGGGGAGCAATGCTGGAGGGAAAGCTGGTACAGGGCTGAGGGCAGTAAGTGGGAGAAAACAAATGGGATGATCGTAATAACATAATCAATAAAATATACTGTAAAAAGAGAACCCAAACAATGGGAGCAACTTTTGCAAACCATATATATGATAAGGGAATTATATCCAGATTACATAGAGAACTTTTATAAATCACTAACAGCCCAAAATAACCCAACATTAGAACCAGGCAAAGGAAGATACACAAGTGTTCAATAAGTCTGTGGAAAAAGGTTCAATATCAATAGTTATTAGAGAAATGCATATCAAAACACCAATGATCTACCACCTCTCACTAGGATGGTAATAATAAAAATAACAATAAGTGCTGGAGAAGATGAAATTTTAACCTTCATGCATTGCTGATGGAAAAATAAAATGGTGCAGTCACCTTGAAAATTAGCCTAATAGTTCATCAAAATGTTAAACATAGAATTACCATTAACATGGAGTTATAGTTCCATTCCTACAACAAAAAATGAAAACATATCCATACAAAAAAGTGTACACAAATGTTTATGGCAGAATTATAGTAATCAAGAAATGTAAACAACTCAGATGTTCACTAACTGATGGCTAGCTAAACAAAATATGCTGTATCTGTCAAATGTAATAGTTATGCTACCATTAAATGGAAATAAAGTATTGATACATGCTAAAAACTAGCTAAACCCTGAAAACATTATTCTAAATAAAAGAAGCCACAAACAAAAAGGTTACATATGATTCCATTTATATCAAATAGAAAATTCATGGTAGTGAGAGTAGATAGTGGTTGTTACAAGCTGTTTGGGAAGGGAGAATGGGGAAATGACTGCTAATGGGTATGAAAGTTTGGTAGGGAGAGATGAAAATGTTCTGGAATTAAATAGTAGTGATATGTGCACAATATAGCGCACATAATTAAAACCATTAAACTGCACTTTAGAGTGAAGTTTATGGTGTATACATTGTATCTCAAAATTTATTTTGTGAACTAAGATTTCAATATTTAGTTTCATTTTCTTCTTTCCTCTGCATGTACAGAGATACACCCAAGAACCTGTATTGAAAATTTAAATTTTGCCCTGCCTGGTGTAGTTCAGTGGATTGAGCGCGGGCCTGCGAACCACACAATCGCGGTTTGATTCCCAGTCAGGGCACATGCCTGTGTTGCAGGCCAGTTCCCAGCAGGGGACCCACGAGAAGCAACCATACATTGATGTTTCTCTCCTTCTGTCCTTCCCTTCCCCTCTAAAGATAAATAAATAAAATCTTTTTTAAAAAAGAAAATTTAAATTTTATTTTCTTGATATAATTACAGTATATGGAAAATTGGAATTAGTAATCAGTGACTTCAGGTTTCATATATTCTTTTCAAAATGTCTAACTAAAATTATTGGTTGCCATGAGTTTTGAAAACTCATGAAAACAAGTGAGGTAGTGGAAAGGCTATGGGGCAACATAACCAATGGAAGAGAAGACTTGTGCAAGGCACATAGTCTCACTTGGAACCCCAACTACTCAACTATGAAATAGAAAAGCTGGGATAGATGATCTTCAGCATCTGTGTGCTTTCATCATTTTCCCTAGACAATTAGCTTTACAATCAAATTTTCAAGGGCCTTAATATTTACAAATTAAATAGTAATAAGAATTATTTTCTATAGAAAAATTTCAAATAACCTAAGCCTACACCTACAAGAACTGAAGGAACGACAACAAAAACAGACTAGAGAAAATAGAAGGAAGGAAATAGCCAAGATCAGAGCAAAATTTAATGACATAGAGGCTAAAAGCACAATTCTAAGGATCAATAAATCCAGCAGCTGTTTCTTTGAAAAGACAAACAAAATCAACAAGCCTTTAAACAGGCTCATCAAGAAAAAAGAGAGAAAGACCCAAATAAACACAATCAGAAATGAAAGGTGAGAGATTGCAACTACAGAAACACAAGGATTGTAAGAAACTACTATGAAAAACTACATGTCAAGAAATTTGAAAACCTAGGTGAAATGGACAGATTTCTAGAAAAATATAATCTAAAACAGAATGAAGAAGAAGCAGAAAGCCTGAGACAGCTGACAAAATTGAAGCAGTGATAAAACAAAAAAACAAAAAAAACTCCTGACACATGAAAGCCCTGGACTGGATGGCTCCACAGGACAATTTTACAAAGCACTTAACAAAGAGCTAACCCCTATTCTTCAACAGACTATCCCAAAAAAATCCAAGAAGATGAAAGACTTCTAACTCTTTTTATGAGGCCAGCATCATCTGAATCCCAAAACTAGATAAAGACATAATAAAAAACTTCAGGCCAATATTGCTGATGAACATACATGCTAAAATCTTCAACAAAATGTTGGCAAACCACATCCAGCAATACATTAAAAGGATCATATACCATGACCAAGTGAGATTCATCCCAGGGATGCAAGGATGGTTCAGTATTTGCAAATCAATAAATGTAATACATCACATAAACAAAAGCAAATAAAAAATAACATGATTATATCAATAGATGCAGAAAAGCATTTGATAAGGTACAGCACCCATGTATGATAAAAACAGCAAAGTGGGAATAGAGGGAGCATTCCTCAACATATTAAAGGCCATATGTGAGAGGCCTACAGCCAACATCATACTCAATGGGCAAAAACTAAAAACTTTCCCAGTAAGATCAGGAACAAGACAAGGTTGTCCACTTTCACCACTTCTATTCAATATAGTATTAGAAGTTCTAGCCACAGTGATCAGACAAGAAAAGGAAATAAAAGGCATCCAAATCAGAAAGGAGGAAACAAAATTGGCATTGTTTGCAGATGACATGATAGTGTACATGGAAAATCCTATAGCCTCTACCAAAAAACTGCTTGAACTAATAAATGAATTTGTCAAAAAAATGGTTTACAAAGTCAATATTGAGAAATTAAAGGCATTTTTATGCACCAACAATAAAATAACAGAAACAGAAATTAGGAAAAAATCTCATTTGCTACAGCAAGAAGAAAAATGAAGTACTTAGAAGTAATCCTAACCAAGGAGGTAAAAGACCTGTACTCAGAAAAGTACACAACACTGAAGAAATTAAGGAAGACACAAACAAATGGAAACATACATGGTGTTCATGGTTTGGAATAATTAACATCATCGAAATGTCCATACTACCCAAGGTAATTTATAGATTCAATGCAATCCCTAGGTAAGTATCAATGACGTATTTCACAGATATAGAACAAACATTTCAGAAATTTATATGGAACCATAACCCCAAATTGTTGCAATTTTGAGAAAGAAGAGCAAAGTAGGAGGGATCACAATACCTGATACCAAACTGTATTACAAGGCCACTGTAATCAAAATAGCCTGGTACTGGCATAAAAACAGGCACATGGACCAATGGAACAGAACAGATGGCCCAGAAATAAACCCAAGTCTCTATGGGCAATTAATATTCTACAAAGGGGGCAGCAACATAAAATGGAGTAAAAATAGCTTCTTCAACAAATGGTGTTGGGGGAACTGGACAGCTACATGCAAAAAAATGAAACTCGAGCACCAACTTACACCATAGACAAAAAATAAATTCAAGGTGGATAAAAGATTTAAATATACTCCATGACACCATTAAGTCCTAGAGGAGAACATTGGCAGAAAAATCTCAGATATTTCATGCAGCAATATTTTTACCAATATGTCCCATAAGGCAAGGGACATAAAGGAAAGAATAAACAAGTGGGATCTCATCACAATAAAAAGCTTATGCATGGCTAAAAAAAATTAAAATAAAAAGAGAGCCAATTGTATTGGAAGATGAATTTGCCAATGATACCTCAGACAAGGGTTTAATCTCCAAAATATACAAAGAACTTACACTACTCCACTCTAAGAAGACAAGCAACCCAATTAAAAAAATGGGCAAAAACTTGAACACTTCATCAAGGAGGGCATACAGAGGATCCAGAGTAACATAAAAAGAAGCTCAATATCGCTAGGCATCATAGGATGTAAATTAAAACCATAATGAGATACCACTTTACACTGGTCAGAATGGCCATCATAGACAAAACAACAAACGTGCTGGAGGGGTTGTGGAGAAAAGGGGACCCTAGTTCACTGTTGGTGGGATTGCAGACTGGTACAACCACTATGGAAAACAGTATAGAATTTTCTCAGAAAACTAAAAACGGATCTGCCTTTTGACTCAGCAACTCCACTGCTAGGATTATACCCTAAGAACCTTGAAACAAATCCAAAAGAACCTATGCACCCCAGTGTTCATAGCAGCACAATTTACAATAGCCAAGTGTTGGAAGCAACCTAGGGGCCCATCAATAAATGAATGGATCAAAA
This sequence comes from Sturnira hondurensis, assembly GCF_014824575.4. NCBI lineage: Eukaryota > Metazoa > Chordata > Mammalia > Chiroptera > Phyllostomidae > Sturnira > Sturnira hondurensis. The sequence continues at coordinate 546,286 of NW_028094889.1, read as the reverse complement.
AACTACGGTACAGTTACACAATTGAATTCTATGCAGTAGAAAGAAAGGAGTTCCTACCCTTTGCAACAGCATGGATGGAACTGGAGAGCATTATGCTGAGTGAAATAAGCCAGGGGGTGAAAGACAAATATATGATCTCATCTATAAGTGGAACCTAATCAACAACACAAACAAGCAAGCAAAATATTACCAGAGACATTGAAATTAAGAACAAACTGACACTAACCAGAGGGGTGGTGGGAAGCAATAATGGGAGGAAAGGGGGGAAGGATTTTCAGGAACAACTATAAAGGACACATGGACAAAACCAAGGTGGGCTGGAAGCAGGAGAGGGAGGTGGGGATGGCTGGGGTGGGCCTGGAAAGTTTGAAGGGCAAATACAGGCAACTGTACTTGAATAACAATAAAATGATTTAAAAAAAACAAAAAGGAACAAACAAAAAAATTGTGACAAAAATGCCCTGGAATTATGAAATGTGGTAGAAAGTTAGAAGTATATATTGTGCTTCTCTTTTTTTCTTAATGGAACCTGTGTCTTTTTATCACCAGACTAAAATACTATATCACTGTCACCCTCTGTGTATGTGTGTGTAATATTGTATTTGAGTTTTATGTATTTGAAGGAGTCTCTATGCACTTAACAACTTAAGCCTTCTGGTTCCATACATATTTATGCACACTATGATTGCATAGATTTTATTTTTCTCTGTGCAAAGGTAAAATATAGGTAGCTAATAAAAAGCATGAACTATTTCTGCCAGCCCTCTTCTGGGACTCTGTTTCCAAGCTAGGCAGTTATTTAAAATTGTACAATCATACTGTCGTTCCCTAATGGTTATCATTTTATAAACTCATGGCACTGTGAAAAAAAAACAATAAAGCAACCTTCTTCAGCTGGTCACTGTGCTCCCTTGAAACACAGCCGACACTCTTCTACCTATATTTGTATTTAAATATAGCCCTGGCTGGCGTAGCTCAGTGGATTGAGCACGGGCCTGCGAACCAGACGATCACGGTTCTATTCCCAGCCAGGGCACATGCCTGGGTTGCAGGCCGGTTCCTTGCAGGCTAACTACCAACAGGGGACGCACAAAAAGGCAACCATACATTGATGTTTCTCTCCCTCTCTCCTTCCCATTTAAAAGACATATAAATAAATAAAATCTTTAATATATATATATTTAGACTTCATCCTAGGGTGCTGAGTGCTTTGCACCCTAAAAGCATGTGCTCACCTTGAGAAACCAGTTTTTCCCTTCCTACTTAAAAAAAGAAAAGTATGTGGCAGGGAAAAAACTAGTTTGATCAAAAGCCAGAAGGGAGAATAACCACTGGGAAAAAATAGTATAAATCAAATTGCTTGAGGCTGTGTCCATCCACAAGAGGTCACTGCCTGCTTACCCAGCTCTTTTTTCTGACTGTATCACAATAATCCCTGCCTTTCTCTCTGCACCTACAGAGTGTTGCTTGAGACTCTACTTAATGTTTATTTTATTCTGCTGTGCATTATATTATCTGTCTCCTCCATCAGAATCATATATTTTTTCAATACTGTGTCAGAATACCACTAAGCTATATTGAATAAAAGCTAGTACTTTCCCAATTTAAGACCCTCCAAATTCTTCTAAAATAAAGATGTCTAACCGATACTTATATTCCTTAAATAGCTTCTTGTACAATTATTTTATAAAGTTGGTTCTTAATACAACTCATTGAATTAAATTTTATTGTTGTTCAATTATATTTTTCTCCATTTACCCCCATTACTGTCCCCCGACTTACCAGCCTGTTTTGAAGCATCCCCTGCACACTTTGGCTTCAAAACTTCATATCAGCTGAGATTCTTTTGGCTGTTCACTTTGTTTTTCAGAAGATTAACTACGTGTCCCAGTTGGGTGGGTGAGCAAGTTGGCTCAGCTCCCACCTACATTGCTGCCATCTTCCAGAAACATACTTTTTGTTATACATTTTTATGATATACACAAGTGCAACCTATATTACTAACTCTCTTCAATGAAGATATTTCTGCTTGAAACAAGTATAGACCCAAGAAATCTTAAGAGATGAATAGTTAAGGTTTTTCTTAAATTTATAAAAGTTTTTCTTAAACTTTTGACTGCTAAATGTGTTTGATCACTGTCTGAAATGAAATATATTGTGATGTCATCTAATAAAAAACCCACAAGCTTTAAATACTCAGAGGCATAAATAGCATTGAAATTTTCTGTCTTATAGTCTCCAGAAGGAAAGCCCTTTATCTCTGGGCACAGAGGTGAACATTTTTCTTGAAAATATTTTTACTCAATTTCAGCTTTTGGACAAAAATGTCATTGAGTATTCAGTTCAGTATCAAAAATTGAGAGAGGCAAATTTATCCAGTACATTGTTTTCCTCATAATGGGCCTACAGAGTGTCTGACTTAGTAGAAAACCTCTGAATATATGTTCATATGTTAAATTTAAGTTGTATAGTATTGCCCGTTCATTTAATCTCTGAAGGTTCCTAATAGATCCTAGTTACACACACTAAGATCCTAGATGCTTAGCATCATCAAGGAAGTCAGATGGAGGATTCCCATACAGCACCTACAATTACTTTAGATTAATCACCTACAACTTTTCACACGGGGTAGTTCAGAACTCATGATGACTCTCCCTTCCACTGAGTATGCTTCTGTCACACTTTCCTGATCACTTTCAGCTGATGGGTGCCCAGGGAGTGAAGACTTAACTGTAACATCAGCCTACTCTGCCCAAGATCAGTCACAGATACATCCTGACGATAAATGCTGGTGACTTCATCCCCAATTCCTCCACATTCATGTACCTACTCTCAGTGTGTCCTTTAGAGTGGAGCATTAGAGTTTGTTGTTCTGGGCATTGGGGAAACATTATTTATCCGAGTACAAGTTTGTCTTCATAAGAATTGGGAGTTCAAAAAAAAAAAAAAAAAAGCCCTGGCTGGTGTGGCTTGAGTGGATTGAGCACCGGCCTGTGAAGCAAAGGGTAATTGGTTCAATTCTCAGTCAGAGCACAGGTGTGCTTACAGGCCAGGTCCCGCATAGAGAGGGCATGAGATTTAACCACACATTGATGTTTCTCTCTCTCTCTCTCTCTCTTTCTCCCTCCTTTCCCCTCTCTCTAAAAATAAATAAATAAATGACATAATAAAAAAGAATTCCAAATTTTTCTTAATACAAGGTTCTAAAAAATAAAAAAAAGACTCCAACTTGAGCTCTTGGTTTGTGACTTTGGCAGGTCCAAGACTGGGATGAGTTTAGAGATTGAATATTCAACTTTTCGAGCTGCTTTTTAAAAACTTGTGTGTTCTTCTCCCTGTTGAAACCAGTCAATGCTCACTTACCCATCACAGCCGAAAACCTCCGAAAGCCCCAGGAGTGGTGTAGAATCCTTTCTCTGCTCTCTTTATGTTCTGTGTGCTCACAGATCCTGCTCTGAGGTTAAGTCTCTAAATTTCTCACTAGATTTCAAGCTCCTGAGGTCACAGATGTGTTTTATTCCTTTTTATAATCCAAGCACCTGGTACATAATAAGTGCTCAGTTAATATTACTTGTATTTGTTGCACTGAGCTGAAGAACTTGCTTCTCAAGCTGTACATAGTGCCTGCACAGAGCAGGGATTCAGTGAAAGATTGTTTTAGTTGCTAATCTGAGAATATGAGTAATTTTGCTAGTTAGGACTTTACTAACTTTTTATCCAGGAGGTAGGAGGTTCAAGAATGTCTCATACATTGTCTTTTTTTTTCTTAAACAAATATGATGGCTTTAAATGCAGGCTAAAAAGAACTACTTACGTGTTAAGTTCTAGATTAGTGTTATGTTATCTTGTATTAATGCAGTAAAATACTCATGGTGAAATCTTCTGGGGAGACTTCTCCCCATGGTCCTATGGATCACGATGGAAAGGGCCCCCTTGCTTGGATTGTCTCACAGCTTTTCCTAGGCATTTCACTGGGCTTCCCTCTTATTCTGTTCTCACAGGTCCTTCTTACAGCCCTACTCTGGGAGCACAGCACTTCACATTAACTGGAGACTTGTTTAAAATCATGAACCTGGTAACATTTCCTGTGCTGCTTTCATGTTCATCTTAGATTTGATTGGCTAGAAAGCTTCTGTGAGACAATTGAATGTTATTTATAAGGCATTTTACAGTATTTTAAAATACTCTGCACTGACCATAGTGGGACTGATGCTGGGATTGGAGAAGCTTGTTCCTGTCAGTAGGTGGTGGGCTGAGTGGGTTTGGCTGCCATCCCGTGATATAGCTGCCATATCTCACTTCACAGACCTCTAATTCCAGCTCAGGTATGTGACCTTCAGCAAACTCTGTACCTTCTCTGAGCCTCCCTGAGTTGGAGCCTGTTCACCCCTCATGCTCTGCTGGCCCCTGTGCTGTTGGGCCTGGAAACGTTTCTGTGAATAAGATGTAGTCCTGCCCAGAGATGGGGCATGAGTGGTGACATCTCCCCCCCTACTCCACAGGCCTGCATTGGGGTCACAGGGGAACCCTTTGGTGGACTAACCTGCTATTCAAATGTAAGACATTGAATAGAGTTATTAGGTCCAGGGGACCAGAAAGTCCCGTATGTGTGAGTGTGTGTGGTTTTCTTATTAAAAATGGGAAGACTAATGAGAATAAAGCAGCCCGCTCTCCCTTAACAAAGCCAAAGCTTGGTCACAATTGTCCCCTAAATCACTTCTGGGCACTGGTGTTGGGCTGCATGCACTCAGTGGGCCCTGCTGTCTCGCAAATGTGTCACGCAGCCACCAGTGCCTTCTGACAATCTATTAAGCTTGTGTGAGCTCCACGCCTCTAGAGAAGTGGCTGTCTGCTTGGACCCTTACTGTGGACTTTGGTTTGTTCTGTGGTGCCTCTGCAGGTGAGTTTCCCTTTAATGCCTTTAACAATAAATAAATCATACATGATTTCTTGAGATTAATCTCTGTTCTGCCTGTGTTCAGCCAGGCTCTCAGGGTGGAGTGGGTTCCACATTTTGTGGTGTCTGAAAAAATCAGTTTCCATGAAGTTTGCTGAAACACAGAGATGGCAGCTTGGTTCTTTTGCTCTGAAATCCTGGCAGTTATCCCTGGCCTGGAATATGCATTAAATCAGTGGGTGTTGCAGGTACCCTCCTCCTTTGGCTTCTCCCTGATGCAGGTGGGGAGGAACTGCAGCTGAGGGAGGGCGGGAGCTGGCCTCCCCCCCCAGGGTCCATTGCTCCTCAGCCATCAGTCCTCCAAGCCCAGCTTGTAACAGGTATTTATAGAGAGGGTGAACATGGAGATTTGTTGTCATTTTTTCTGGTTATACACGTATGTTCATTGTAGAAACTTTAGAAAATACAAAATATAAAGAAGGAAATAAAACCATCAGTAATCATACCACCTACTGATACTAAGAATATTCACTATTAGCATTTGGCATATTGCCTTTCAGAGTTTATTTTCTAATGCAACATAGTATTTTTTATTATTAACCTTTCAAGGTCCGTCAGAAAATGTCCAGTCATTGTTGTTATAACAAGAATGCTTTGTGTGACTTTGATGAAACCACACAGCCAAGGAGTGGACTGGACTGCACATGCATACACAATGACGACTTCGCTGTACTAGTCATTGGAGACAGTAGATGCGGTTGAGTGAGCATGTGTACTGTGTGGCTGTCGAATTAAAAATAACAGCAAGTACAGCATCAAATCTGCTTCAAATTTTGTGTTAAGCTGAACATTCCTTTGTGGAAACTATTTGAATGATTCAGAAGTCTGCATCTGTGGGCAACTGGTGATGGGCAGCTTTATCACAACACACCTGCTCATGCATCATGTCTTATGCAGAGTTTCTGGGCAAAACATCAAATCACCCAGGTGATTCAGCCCCCAAACAGCCCAGACTTGGCACCCTGTGACTTCTGGCTTTTCCCAAAACTAAAATCACCTTTGAAAGGGAATAGATTTCAGACCATCAGTGAGACTCAGGAAAATACAACAGGACAGTTGATGGCAACTGGGAGAACTGTGTGAGGTCCCAATATGTGTACTTTGAAGGGGACTGAGGTGTCATTGTCCTGTGTGCAATGTTTCTTATATCTTGTGTCTTCTTCAATAAATGTCTCTATTTTTCATACTACATGGCTGGAAACCTTCCAGACAGGCCTCGTATATAAGTGTACACAGAGAACCCTAAAGTGAACACCAGTGCCCACCACCCAGCTTCACATGGATCAACATGTCACCAACTTTGTTTCATTCTTCTCATTTTTTTCTGTCCCTGTTTTATATGGGACATTTTAAAGCAAACATCCCAACAACACATGATTTCATCTGTAAATGTTTAAGTTACATACCCAATTTTGTAAATGTACATCAATATATTTATAAAACTGAGATGTTATAGTTTAATTTCCCTTTTTTCTTGAGAGTCTATAGTCGACGTATTTCTCCTGTTTTTAAACATTCTTTTAAACAATTATCTTAATGCTTTCATAGTATTTAATAGTATTAGACTGGATTAAAATATAATTCCTGTGTTTTTGAAAGACACTGACATTCTAATCAGTACAATAAAACTTTTTGAGGGAGCACATAGAGTATATCAGAGTATACCAGAGTATATCTTAATGATTTTTGCCTCCATTTAAAATACAGCAGCATTGTGGGTAACTTTTTCTTGGGAAATAGCTCAGAGTGCACCATCCTAACAATAGGGCCAAAGTGACCTTAGACATATTTGGCCAGCTGAGTAGGAAGGCTGTTCCAAACTCCTGACCCTTTGGGACAGCTATCTGTATGTCACTTGGCAAAGGTTAAGCTGAAGCCCATGAGAAGAGTGCTCCCTTGTTTTGCAGAGTCACCAAGCCTAAGCCCCATTCAGGCAACACAGAAGATGCTTTTGAAGGAAAGTATATTTCTGGTGTGCATCAAAAATTTAGCATGGGAGAGTTGGGGGGTAGGGTGGGGCTCTTTAATGGAATTGTGCAGAGAGGGTTGCAACAAACCTTTACTTAATGAATGTATTTCCTGAAAATTCATTCGGAAGTCTTGAAATCACAATGTTCTTGATTGACCCTGCAACGTTAAAAATAAATGCCTAAAAGCTGTGAACCTCTTCATTCTGAAATCCTTTGTAGAAATAGAGCCCAATAGACTAACTTTAAAAACAGCCTGAGAGTAAGCACCCAGTAGCAGTGAGAATGCCCAGCATCCATACTGTTTTCCTCTCAAATGAGCTAGGGCTCCTTTGAGAAGAGGCTGATTTCAGGCTGGGAGAGGAAATGGACGAGACTGGCCAAACTGGGGCAATTAGAGGATCCAAATAAAGATTGTAATAGGTTGTAACACTTTGAATACAAGTGAAATTATCTAACTATTCAGATATAAATAGATGACAAATTGGAAGCCTAGTGAGTAACAAGGATTTACATGGTAGCCCTCCACCAAACAGTTGTTAATTATAAAGGAGAGGAGAGAACCTTCACAGTGGAGAAGGCTGAATCAAGAGATCAAAGTGAACCTCGTCAACAGCGGTGAGACAAGGGGCCCTTGCCTGTCCCTGGAAGGGTTGCAGTGAGGGAAACTGCATCAAAGCTGCTTCACCTGAATCTAATCATGGGGACATCAGACACTCGAACTGAGGAGCACACAATAGCACAGGGGCCTGTCATCTTGTCATGAATGCATTGTCACAGGGTCAGGGGAGCTCTGAAGGCTCCATCTGGACAGAGTTGACAGCTTAAATGCAGGGTGAGACTCTGAACTGAACCCTTTGCTGTCAGATATCATTGGGACAACTGGCAGAACTTGAATAGTGGTCAATGGAAAAAATGTATCAGTTTCCTGATGCCTGAGGAAAATGTATCAATTAGTTTCAATTTGATGCCTGAGTTGGCTTATGGAGGAAAATATACTAGTTTGTTGGCAATACCCCCAAACTTTAAGGGCCTAAAGTATTCGGAGTTGTTGGGACATACAGTCAGTGACTTACCCTCATATGATTCAAAGGAGAAAAAGTTATATTTGTTTTTCTTGGAACATTAACTTTGCGATTGCTTCAGAATTCTTTTTTAAAATTTGATATGAATAGTTTTTTTGTATATCTTTACCCTAAAGTTTCCACTTTTTGTATATCTTTATCTTAAAGTTTCCAGTCATGAAGTACAAGGTTATTTGTCTGAAAATCATTGACATGATAGAATTGTTTGAAGATATTTGGTGAGATTATACATGTTTTTAAAAGCATGTCAGAGAATTCATATTCATTGATAAGAAGATTTAATATTGTTAAAATGGAAATTCTCTCCAAATTGGTTAAAGATTCAATGTAACCCCTGTCAGAAATCTATTTCTGTTAAGGTCAGAAATCTCACTAGGTTTTGCTTGTTTCGGGTTGTTTTTTGTTGTTGTTGTTGTTGTTGTTAGTTGCTAAAATTAACAACATGATTCTAAAATTTAAATAAAAGACCCATAATATCCAAAACAATTTTGGAGTAAAAACACAAAAGTTGGAAAATTCAGACTTTCTCAATGTCAATAATTACTACTGTAACCAAGACAGTGTGGAACTAGCATAAAGATATAATGTGGATATAGATGTAGATATACAAAGTAATCTATTAAACAGAATTGAAAGTCCAGAAAATGAATCCTTATATATGTGGTCATTTGATTTTCCTTTCTTTCTCTTTTTAAATTTTTATTTAATTCTTATTCAAGTACAGTTTTCTGTCTTATATTCCCAGCCCTGCCCACCCCCCCAGTGCTCCTCACCTCCCTCCCATTTCCACCCCCCACCTTAGTTATTGTCCATGTGTCCTTTATACTTGTTCATGTGAGTCCACCCCCTTTTCCCCTATGATTCTCTCCCCTCTCCCCCTTGGATCCTGCCAGCCTGTTCCGTATTTCAGTGTCTTTGGTCATATTTTGCTTGCTTGTTTGTTTTGTTGTTTAGAATCCTGTTAACAGTGATATCATATGGTATTTTTCTTTCACTGCCTGACTTATTTCACTCAGCATAATGCTTTCCAGTTCCATCCACGATGTTGCTAAGGGTAGGAGTTCCTTCTTCCTTTCTGCAGCATAGAATTCCATTGTGTAAATGTACCATAGCTTTTGGATCCATTCATTTACCGATGGGCCTCTAGGTTGCTTTCAACTCTTGGCTATCGTAAATTGTGCTGCTATGAACAACGGAGTGCAGAGGTTCTTTTGGATTGGTGTTTCAGGATTCTTAGGATATACCCCTAATAGTGGAATTGCTGGGTCAAAAGGCACGTTAACTTTTAGTTTTCTTAGAAAATTCCATCAAAGGAACCAAGGCAACTCCATGGGGAAAGGATAGTCTTTTCAACAAATGATGCTGGGAAAAATGAACATCCACATGTAAAAAAAATTAAACTTTTACCTAAAATCATATACATAAATCAACTCAAAGTGGATCATATACCTAATGATAGAGGAAAAACTATAAAACATTTATTTAAAAAGCATAGAAGTAAATATAATATTAGGTTAGGCAAAGGATTCTTAGGTATGACATCAAAAGTACAATATATGAAGGAAATATTGATAAATTAGACTCCAACAAAATTTAAAACTTTTGCACATTAAAAGACACCATTAAAAAAGTAAAAAGACAAACCACAGACTAGGAAAAATATTTTCAAATCATCTGATAAAGTCTTTCTAACCAGATATAAAACAAATTTCTAAAACTCATAGTCAAGAAAAATAATTTTTAAATGGGGAACAGATTCGAACAGACATTTCACCAAAATAAACAAATGACCATTAAGCACGTGATAACATGCTTAGCATTCATTATGGAAATGCAAATTAAAACCAGTGAGCTACCACGTCATGTCATTAGAACAGCTGTAATTTATAGCTGTTCTAAATAAACAGCTATAAAGACGGAAAATGAAGTAGGAGACTTGTACTTCCTGATTTCAAAACTATAATATGCTGTTAAGCAAAGGTAACCAAGAATATACAGAAACAGGATTCTTGTACATCATTGATAGGAGAGTAAAATGATGAAACCACAGTTCACATGTTCTTAAAAATTAAGCATAAATGTACCATATGACCTAGCAATTCCACTCCCAGCCATCTACCAAAGAGAAAGGAAAACATGTCCACAGAAAAACTTGATGCTTGAAGTCTTCACAGCAGCCTTTGTTTAAAGGGAAAAAAAGAAAATAACCCAAATGTCCAGTGACTGGTGAGTATATAAACAGTATTTGTCACATCCATACAATGGAATACAACTGTCACTTGGATAAACTTCACAAACACTGTGCTGAGTGAAAGAAGCCAGATCCCACAGGCCACACACTATATAATTGTATCATGATGCCATTTGTATGAAATGTTCAGAAAAGGTAAACCTAGAGACAGAAAGGAGAATGAATGACTGTGGCAAGGGTTGGAGGTAGGATTGATTACAAATGGACACAAGCCTACCCTTAGGGTGATGGAATGGTCTAGAACAGCACTGCGGTGTTAATTACACAACTCCGCAATTTACTGAAGTTTATTTAGCTCTATGCTTAAAATGGGTATATTTCATACTATGCAGCCTAGTATTGGATTGATTGACATGCACATTACAGACACTAGCCTGTCAGTTAAGGAGGCTCACACATGTGACAAAGGATGCTATGTGTCCCAGTGAAATGAGTGGCTGCCTTGCTCACAGCTGCTAAGCTGATAATTTTCGATGGTTTGTATATTTTGTCAGGTTAATAATCTGAAATTATTCAATTACAAATGTGCAAATTTATATTAGTTACCAACATACCTTTTTTTCTCTCCTGGTCAGTCATGTTTTTATTTTTATTTTCTTAAATAGATTTTATTTTTCAGAGCAGTTTTAGGTAGGCTCATGGCAAAGTTGAGATAACGAAGATATTTTCTGTATCCCTTAGGCTCACGCTCGCACAGCCTCCTCCACTATCAACATCTCCCACCAGATGGTACATGTTCTGCAGTCTAGGAACCTACATTGACACGTCATCATCACCAGAGCCCCAAATTTGTATTAGAATTCATTCTTGGTATTGTAGAGAGCCCAGAAGGACACCCACCTAAATATCATCAACCAGTGTTTAACACAGGAGGAAGGCAATACAGTAGAACAAGGATTGTCTCTTCATCAAATGGTACTGGAACAACTGGACATTTACATGGAAAAAGAAAAAAGCATATAGACCTAGAACTCACAGCCTTAACAAAAAAACAGCTCAAAATGGATCAGAGGACTAAATGTGAAAGGTAAAACTATGAAACTTCTAAAAAATAACACAGGAGAAAACCTAGATGACCTGGAGTTTGGTGATGACTTTTTAGAAATGACACCAAAGATAGAATCCATGAAAGAAAGAACTGATAGGCTGGGTTTTATTAAAATTAATAGTTTCTGCTCTGCAAAAAACACTCTCAAGAGAATGAAAACATACGCCATAGACAGGGAGAAATATTCCCAAAATGTCTTTGTAATCATTTTTGTTCTTTTAGAAGTTAAAATCTAAACTAGAGTAGTTCGGGTTTCAGAAATTCTCAAAAAATAATCATAATTCATTATAAGCAGCCTGCTTTTAAGTATATTTTCTTTGTCCATGGAGGTGTTCATAGCTGGTGCTGACAAATCAATGCTGGTTAGTAAATGAAACAATCAACATTAGTTGGACCGAGCAAGGAACGAAGAAGTAGAAAACTCGTGAATCAGGTTTTCTGCTTGTCCTGTGTTACCAGGATTTATTAATTTTTTCCTCAATGTTGACTTCTGTCCTATTAATTTTCACAGCTATGCTTAAAATTCTGTAGCCCTACAATATGCTACAATTGAATTCTACAGTGTGCTAGCAAGTCTTTCGTGTACTAATGCTTCTGATCAAATCATTTCTCCTGATATGTGTTCTTGAGAAGGTAGTAGGTGATTTATATTTAATTTTCTTCATTTTGGCTCTACTTTTATGCTATAGCATGTATGAAGTAAGATGTTGGGGACAATATGGAAATGCTGGGTTGTTATGTTAGGAGGAATATCATCATAAGTTTTCTCCTGCATCTTAATTCCCTAAGACATGAGGCTCAAGTGCCATCAAACATGTCTGGTACCAGCACCGAAATGTGAAAGTCCTTGGTGTGAAGGAGCAGCTGTGGAGATCTGAGCTACAGTAAAAATCATACAGAGTAATCTGAGGTGGGATTATTAACCCTGATTCACAAATGGGTTGAATGACTTTGGTGTTAACAAAAAACTGCCCCATCACCTCTCACAGAGGGAAGACTTGCACTTCCTAGTGGATAATTATGATTTATATGATGTGTGATGTGTAGGCTTGTTAGATCTTAGGCCTGCACACTAGATCTTTGACCTAGTTAGTACACAATCCTGCTTTTGGCCCTGAGATTGTCCTTTTAGCATCCATTCAGCAGAGATAAATTTTATGTTATTTTCTTTTAGCATCCATTCAGCAGAGATAAATTTTATGTTATTTTCTTTTAGCATCCATTCAGCAGAGATAAATTTTATGTTATTTTTATTTCTTCCTGCTTCATGCTGCCTTGAGGCTTCTAATTGGAGTTGACATATTAGCTACTAGAAATGGCTCTAATTCAGTCACACCAGATGTAGTGTGCAGGCTCATTCTGCGTCACTTTGTGGCAAGTGACAGAGTAGGACTGAAAGACAGCCCACCCACGGTAGCAAAACAAAATAACAGCTTCCAACAGAATCAGTGACAGGAATTCCCTTCTGCTTGCTTTGAGAACACTGGTTCTCAAAGACTGCCCACCTTGGGGAACACAGTTGTAGCAGGAGAGAGGAGAGTGTTGTGTCTCTTACCTCTTCCAGCCCCTGGAAAAAAGACTGTAGGTCTCCAAAGATGGGTCTAGGACCTCTGTGAGTATTAAGGGGCAGCATTTTTTGGCCCCTGGGTATGTTGCTAGAGCTAAGGAGTTGTTTGGTTTTGTTTTCAGACCCCAAGTGTAAAATACATGAAAGGTTATTTTTAGAATAATATAGTATGAATCAAAAGTAAAAAATAAGACATGTGGGCTTGTGTCAGTGTTTTGTGATATAGGTATATTTGTTGTAATGTTATTTGACCTCATGAATACCTTTAGTACAAAGTGATTTTGAATTACCTAAATTAATTTTCCAAAGACAAATCTCAGATAATTAAACCATTTGAAAAGATTACAGAAAAGGTCAATGATTGCTGTCTTTCCTTTGGACAAAAATAAATGAGACTTTGGAATAAAGGAATAGAAAAAGAAAAGAGACTTTCCCTCAAATGCCCTGAAGAATAATTTTTCTGCTGATGGTCCTGTTTAAAGTAGATTTTGTGCGCCAACTGAATTTTCTTACATACATTTTTTAACTAGTTGGAGCCTACTGTAAACAATTTTGAGAAATTTAATGTGAGATTGGCTTTATTCCAGAAGAATTGGTTTTAGTGTTCTGGCATAGCAGTTGAGGCTAACTGTGCTTTTTCATCCATCAGATTTTTTTGTACCTAGAAAATCCCTTTTACTTAAATGTTGGAAGGTTATTTACCTAGGATATTTTATTATAATGCACGACATCTATTAACATTGACTTATAATCAACAACCATTAAAAATGTAGTTTTGACAAATGCTTCATTATTTTAAAGCCACACTTACCCCACTACTGACAGATCAAGATATATAACCAGAATTTCCCTCATATCTCTAAATACGTTCTCTAATGTAAAGGTATTTTCCTTATTTCCCTTGTTTGGTGATTTGTTTGGATTATTCTAAAGCAAAGTTTCAAACCTTAAAAATTGAGTGACAAACTTTATCTAATTGTGTCAATTTTGTTTCATTTACTCTGGGTATTGCTTTTCTAAACCAGAGGTAGGCATGCTTTTTCTCAAAGGGCCCTTTAGTAAATATCTTGGGCTTGTGGTCTCTGTTTCACCCACTCGGCCCTACCTATTGGTGTAAAGCCACTGTGGACTGCGTTTAAACCAGAGAGTGGCTGAGTCTTGATACACTTCATTTACCAAAACAGGCAGCATCGGTGGTTTGCTAACTCCCATTCTAAACTTCCACATGTTTTACCAAAATTCAACCTGTGTTTCCTGCTGTGAAAGAGAACCCAGGTGGTTGTTGTGGTTGTTGTTGTTTTGTCCCAGCTTTGAGAGAAACCTCACAGCATCACAGCTTAGGTGTTTCAAGTGAGTGCTCGACTTGGTGGTAACTCTAAATCATAATTTCTTTAGTTCTTTCCTGCTATTCCCAATGTTTGCATGAACACACTTTCATTTTTCACTGAAAAATATCTAAGAGTAGAGTGACTGTGACTGTCCCTTTCTTGCACGTGGACCACAGGCATTTCCCAGACACAGATTGGACCCTCTTCTGCGTCTATGCGTCATGACCTCTCCATTTCTCTCTGCACCGTGTACTCTGGGCACCGTTCTCATTCCGCCTTCTGAGCTGAAAACCACCCCTGTTTTGTGCCTTCTTACCATCAGTCAGTACAAAGTCAGAGATACAGTTTGCTCCTATGAGGTGATGGACCTTTGTACCAAGGGGCTAGGTTTGCAGACAGACTCCCTCAAGGTAAGCAACCCTCACCGGCCCTCATAGTGCCTGCAGAACATTTCCAGTGTCCTAGGAAAGTGCCATGTCCAAGGGCATAAAAAGGGTTTGGTGAAGTTAAAATAACAACCCTTCACAAATCTCAGGGGTTACAAAGCTGTTTTCATGGGAAAAACTCATTTTATAACATGAAAATTTTGTCACTGCAACAACCAAAGAGTACGATTGATATTATTGATGTCTTTAATCCCATTACACCTACTTGAAGGGTCTTAAATTGCTTTTTTATTTGTTGGTGAATTCAGCTCTTCAGCTGAATTAACTTTATTCTGAACACTGGATTCAAGTCAGAGGTTTGGACTTAGCCCTTACTTTTTCTTTACCTTGAAAAACCTGATTTGTAGGTCCTGAGCAATCCTAACCAAAATTTATTTTTACAATTAAGTGAACAATGGTGTTTATGACAATAATAGCACTTGCTTTCACGTAAACCATAGACATTTTGATAGACATATTTTCATGGTAAATTAAGTAGTCTTTATCCAAGTAACGAGGAGGAAATGATCATATCACCTGTTTTAATTTCTAAGCTAACTACTGTTTACTGTTTCTATGCCCAGATGTGTGGATTGCCATTTACATATCCAGATGGCTCTTGTGTGTGTGTGTGTGTGTGCACAAACATACAGTACAACAATACATTTGTCTCTCCTGAATGTCTTTGCAAGCTTAATGTATTAGAGTTGAACAGGAAAATGAAATGCAAGATAAATTTGAAATTAAGTTACATAAATAAATGTGTAATTACTTGAAATTATATATTTATGCAGGAAAATAAATTTATAAAACATAATTATTACTCCTTTTCACTTATATTACATTATGAAATGAATGACTACATTCTATCAAATGTCCCTATAGGTGCATAAATAACCAAAGTGAAATAATATCATACTTGAGTGACTTCTAAGCACTTTACATTTTGATTCATTTAACCTTTATAACAGCTCTCTAAAACAGAAATTTGATTACTGAAGACAATAATCACAGAAGACAGTGATTACTGTCTTCATTTTAAAAATGAGGAAATGTAAGTTACAAAGAAATTAAGCACCCTCTCCAAATTCTTACGTTTAATGAATTTGGGGGCTAAATTTTGGATCTTTGGCTCCAGGTCCACCATCTCAAACCCCAGGCTGCACTGTGTCCTGAAACATACACATGTATATCATTTGTATTGCCCAGATTTTAATGTTTCCTGTGTAACTCTGTATATAGAAAGCACGTTTATATACTAAATTTAAATGTCAACATTATCTTGTGTGTTTCCCTCCTCGTTTCAGGAGCCTTGTCAGCTGTGCTCGTGCCAAGGCCACCTTGCAGGTGCCTGAGAGACTGAAGAGGTTTGCCTGCAGCGATTGTCCTCCTTGATACACCACCACTTAAGCTCAACTCATGTTCAAGCACAGCCCCTTCCTCCTCTTAGGAGATCCCAGCTCTTACCATGGAGAGTGTGTGCTAACTCACATGATCCTCCTTCTCTGAGTTTTGTGATTTTGCTCAGTTGACTGAATTTGGTGCAGAATGGAGGTGTGAGGGCCTTAGAAACAGAGATGCCCTTTATCATGAGAATTCTCATGGAACATAAAAGGTGAGCTGCCTTTTAAAAGTTGTCCAAACATTTTAGTTTTCCATTCCTATCTTAAAAATAGGTTTTCCTATTTCTCTCTGGTTCTGGTGCATCTATGTCCATAGGAGCCTTTACAAATGCTTCCTTTCTTCCCCAAACCCTGTCCTTTATTTAGTCCAGAGCCTAGATTCTCTTCAGCCTTTCTACTCCTCATTCTTGCTGTTGCTTCTTGCTGTTATTTAAAATATATTTATAATGCATTCTCAGTCATCTGTTATCTGTGTGATTGATTGTAATTTTTACACAGACATCCTAGAATGTTTGTTAATGGTGTGGAGTCATTGGACCCTGGAAACGAAAATCTGTGTGGAGTTTCTGTTCTGTGGGTGGGTCTGGTTAAGGAGCTCACACAACTAAGCTCTTGGAAGGCTGATCTCTTACTACTGTCATTTCTAGGCACGAGGACTGGACTCGTTTCCTGTGAGGACCTGTGTGGTGGTGTCAGAAGAATGGCCTCAAATAGCACTCATCCTGTCCTTTCCAAAACTGTGTGAAGTCTTGGGCCTCCATACACAGGCTGTTAGCACCTCCTTCGGCTGTAGAGTGAACCTGGCCATTTGCTTGCAGGTGAGTTTTGTTGATGTCAACAGTGCTGTAACGACAGTCACTGTTAATGACAGGTGTGCAGCACACACTCAAGCTCAACCCACTTTTCTTGGCTTAGCTACATTCAAAACATATCTTTTAATTAAATGCATGTGATTGGTGCTCCTTCCCTCCTCCTTTTTTGTCTACATTTTTCAGTAACCATTATTTATAATTAGCATTAATAGGACTTATTCTGTTGGAATATTTTAACTTTTGTAACATGAGTAGCAGTTTTCCCAGACCTCTGAAGCTGGGCTTTTTAAAACTAGATACTAGACAAGTATTTCACTGTGGCAAAAAAAAATCCTGTCTTTTGAAGTACTTAGTCTTGTGTATATAAATAGTGATTTCTATAGGAAGAATTTCAAACATGAAGCAGGTTTGGTAATTTGCAGTGGTGGCAATTTAGAAATAGCAGTTCTAGCTGCATTTCTGTGGCATAGGTGTGAGGCCATACTCCTAAAATAGCCTTTCCTTAACCATGGCTAAAAACTAACAAGCAAAATCTTGTTTTCTTTCTTTCTCTTTATTAGCTCACTTTCAAGTATCTTCAGTATTTCTTTCCCTTTCTGAACTCTTAACATGAGGTCCAGTCTATCACCATCACCTTGCCAGGTCCGGGCAGCCTGAAACAAAGGAGAGGAGAACCATGTAGGACTGTTCTCCCTATGGGTCCTTCCCAGAAATTCATGCAGGAGAAGCTCAGTTGCAGAATTTGTTCCTCGAATTCGTTAATACAATAAAAACTTCACTCACAGCATAAGCTGGAACAAAGACCAGTTGACAGAAGTTACCCCCAAACACTGCTCCCAGCCTACCCCTTATCTCTTCCATTTAAACTCCCAAATATGGTTGTGAACAACAGTCTTTGTCCTCATTGAACATTTTTCTCATAATCAGTGAGATGGATGGTAAATAAACAGATGAATTCTTGAGTAAGTGAATAAAATATTTTTAGTAAAAATAAACAGAGTGAGAGGGCAAAGAAGGGCTTGGACACATGGGAGGGAATGTTAGAAAGAGTGGCCAAAGAGTCCTCTCTAGGGGGTGAGTTTTAGCCAAGTGCTCTAAAGTGAGCAAGGTGCACAATTTGGGCAAGTGCAACGCCTTGAGGCTGGTAAGTGAAATGTTTGCTTTCCACTAATTTTTGCAAGAATTGATAAGTGTGTGATGATGGTACCGCACAAACAGAGTGAGCATAGCCCAGTTCTGACAGCAGAAATCCCATGTCTCCTGCTTATGTAGGGCCTGTGTATTTTTATAGGGCATGATGCATAACAAATGTTTTAGGAAGCAATACCAGAAAATACAGATTAGTCAATCAGTAAATGCTAACACCCAAAATAATCACCATTCATCCCTTGACATAAACATATAAACAAAAAAGTACAATATTCCAAATCCTGTACCTAAATATTTAAGGGCATGGAAAAATATATGGAGGTTTTCCTTTGGCGCACTGCAGCTACCCATGTATTTGACATCAGTGAGTGGGCATATCTGTTTTCAGTCGATTTGTTGTTTCTGACAACATAGTTTTCAGTCAGATTGTTTGTCATCCTTATTCAATGGGTCTGCAGTTTGGCTCCGAACATTTTAGTGGAGTGAAGCCCTATTAGAAGGGAAGGGTCTCTAAGAGTCTCTGTCCAAACAGGGAGTGGAGCTGTGTCCAAGCGATGCAGGGTTTACCGGCCATGGTCTCAGGGACAGTGTTTTGTGGAGTCCATGGGTGCACCCCTTTCAAAAGGGTTCCCTGGTGTTTGGGAAAGGCTGAGTGAAACAACTGACATGATTTAATGCCTGAGAATGCCTGGATCTTTCACAATCCAGCCTCAAGTTTCTCTCACCGCCCCCCCCCCCCTTTACAATCTGATATGAAATGACATTGTCTACCTTAGAGTCATTCATGCTTTCAATTCCTAACACTCTGACTCCCTCTGTTCTGAGTCTGAAATGGGCTGCCACCATCTTCACACGACAAAAATGGCTTCTTATTGCAGGTCTCACTTCTGATCCCTCCAGTGAGAAGTATTTCCTTTCTTTGACTTCCAGTGGCCCGTTGTCCCTGCCACTTTATACTTTCTTTAACAGACTTCGATCCCCTCTGGTCTGCGAAAAACTGTTAGAGAACTCAGTACTTCCCATAGTCACAGAGTCACTTGTGAAGGTGAACTCATTTCATGGATGTACTAAATGCAGTTTCTGTGCCTGCAGACATGACTCATGAAGAGAAATGAGGCATATTTCTCTGACTAGAGTCTAGCCTCCTGTGTGAAGTAAGTACATGGCAGCATGGAATTTTCCTCAGAATAAAGCACAGTGTGAATCTCCAGCAAATGAAAGCCCACAGCATCCTTTCGTTACCAAACTCATGGGGTCCCACCTACTGCTGCCTATAGGCAATAACTCTGAAGACAGTGTCTGGTGGAAAAGAAAATGGAATATTTATTTATTTACAGATATACACAATTTTGATGCATACCCACACTGCCAACACTACCAGAGGAGCGAGCAGGCTGCTGGTGGGTGGCCAGCACAGTGGTTTCCTGAAGCTTTGCACACAGGAAAGAGGCGCGAGGCTTGTCCTCCAGCCATGTTGCCTCCCGGGACCTGCTTTCCCAAATCTCTTCTTTCCCCAACCTGCAACCCCCTTTTCACTGGGCTTGCTCTGAGCACCTGCAGTGCTCCTGGTCAGGCCCAAATTGCTCAGGGAGGGGCATGGAGCCTGACCCTCTCCAGCTGTACTGGGGCCATAGCCAACTGGCCTACATTGGCATGGGCAATGGGTAGGCAGCAGGCATCATGGCTTCTTGCCTTGGAAGGGGCACGGAGATAGCTGGCCCAAGCCAGAGGTATGGAACACGTGTAGGAAGCAGCTGCTGTGGCTCCCTGCTAGGGGGAGAGGTGTGAGGTTTGCTAGTCCCAGCCTCCCTGAGTCCACTGGCCTGAGTGTCCTCTCCTTCCCTCTTACTGGAGCTCATCACACTCCAGGCCTACCCTATAGCACTCAGGGAAGGGCCCTGAGAACTTCTCCCAGGCCACCCAGTCCCCAAGGTCTGGGGCCCAGGAACTCCAGCTCCCATCAGCTGGAAAGGAGAGGAGAGAATCTAAGAGGGCAGCATTCCTGCCTTCTCTCCTTTTAAAGGCTCCCTCAGAATCCCTTGGGCAGTGGAAGCAGTTGGGAGGTTATGTTTCTCCCATCCAATCACCTTCCTAGTTTTTGAAGCCATCTTGCACCCTTATTTCCCCCCTGTCATACATGTGTCATTCTGTTTGCCAGGGTGATGTACCCATGCTCTTCTCCACACTTCTCCACTCCTACCCATTTCTGGGGGCAGGGGGAGTTGCCCATTACAATTACCCGCTTTAACACACTGGACACTTGTAATCTTACAGGAGCAGATGGACAAAGGTCTCCTTCTTTTGTAACTCCTTCCTGCTGACCAAGGAGTATAGTCCTACCTATTCTCTGCTCCAGAGGTCCCTAACAAAGGGGCTCTGGAGTGGAGGGGAACCTTCATGTGAGGCAGAAAGATCTTGCAAAGTTCAGGTCAGTTGGTTGTCCCTGAAAAGTGGTATATGCGATGTCCAAAAAATGGCATTACTGGACTAGTTGTCATCCTTGTGTTCTGGAGGTGACAAATTTGGCAAGAGTGTTAGAAGGCACAATCAGAACCGTAACAACTAAATGACAAAGGTAGGGAATAATTCTACAGTGTCCCTGATTAAGAAAAAAATGGCTTCCTTGGAGGAAGGTGTGCAAGGCGTGTCACACCTGTCTGAAGACTTACTGCCTACTGTACTCAAATTAGGTTTAGGGGATTATCCTGAGATTCCTACCTTTAAGACTTCTAGACCCTTTCCATCCAAACTATTAAGGCAGAAATGAAAGCATTTTTTAAAAAGATATGTTTTATTGATTATGCTATTACAGTTGTCCTATTTTTTTCTCTTTATTCCCCTCTGCCCTGTAATCCCCTCCCATGAGCATTCACACTCTTAGTTCACGTCCATGGGTCAAACATATAAGTTATTTGGGTTCTCCTTTTCCTGTACTATTCTTAACATGTCCCTATTTTGTGCCTACCATTTATGCTTATTCTCTGTACCTTTTCCCCCATTTTCTCCCCCTTCTGCATGCTGATAACCCTCCATGGATCTTCATTTCTATGATTCTGTTCCTGTTCTAATTATTTACTTTGTTATTTATTTTTTAACATTTTTAAAATTGTTGTTCACATAACTCACTTTCAATCCTTGCCCTTTTTAAAAATGGGGCCAGCCACATTCAAACTCAGTATCTGGCAGCTAAAAATCCCTAAATCTGCAAACATGTAAATGAGGTAAAGGAATATTGTCACTTTGCATTGGGGCCTGCCCTCTTCTTCTGAAAAAAAATTATCAAATATTTTTCTGGAGTGCAGGTCTAGCTTTCTTTTGCAGCTTTCCTTTGCATCAACCACAACAGCAGGATTTGAATTCTCCTCTGGCAGTGCCCATTTTATTCATGTGTGGTGGATCTAAGGTTTAATTCCCTCAAGCTTCAGAGCAAAATCTGTCATCAGTAGGACACCATAGGGACCAGTCCATTGCTTGTCTAACTGCTGTTCAGGTCCTTGAATCTTCCAAGTCTTTAGTAAGACTTGGTTCCCTGGTTGGAATGTGTGTAAGGGCTTTTTAGACGAGTAGGTGGATCTGCAATGAGCAAACTTGTACATGGTTAGTGTTTGTCCTAAATCTTGTACGTAGTGCTTAATTTTCCACTCATGCTCCAAATATAGGGGGATTGCTCCCAGAACTGAGGTGTAGAAGGGTTTACCATAAACTATTTCAAAAGGGCTTAATTAACTTAAATCCATTTCCAGGTGCTACCCTAATCTGGAACAAAGCAATGGGACATGCCTGTTCCCATTTAAAATGTGTTTCCTGGCATATTTTTGCCAGGGTATTCTTTATTGTGTAATTCATTTTCTCAGTGTTTCCCATATTTGAGGTCTCCAAGATACATGTAATTTCCATCTTATTTGCCATGGCTATCCAACATTCTGGGAGATCTCTGAAGTGAATGATGGTCCACTGTGACTCTAAATGCTGTGAGGAAGTCCAAACCTGAGAATTATTTCTTCAAGTAGAAATTTTGCTACCTCAGTTGCCTTCTCAATTGTAGTGGTGTATATCTCTACCCATCCAAAAAAGAGTCCACAAAATGCTAATAAAAATTTGAAATTTCCTCTGGTTTTAGGCGTTTGTGTAAAGTGTACTTGCCAGTCTTCAAATGAGCACAACCCTTTTTATTGTACTCCCTTTTTCTCTGGGATGTGTTATGTTTTAGGATTGTTTTTGGCACATATCTGACAGGCTTTAGTAATTCTCCAAATGGTCCTTTGCAAATGAGGGCTCTTCAAATGTGGCCTAATGTGGTCCATCAAAGCATCCCTGTCATAATGGGTCCCTTTGTGTAGGTGCTTGAGGATGGGATACACTAGATCCTCATGAAGTAAGTGTTAACCTTCCATATAGAATTGGGATCGATGTTAATGAATCCCCATTCATAGTCGCATTCCTCATCTCGTTCTGTGTAATGAGGCTTAAACTTTGACAAGTCCAAGCAGGGGATCAAAACTCCTAAGTATGGTAGCCTTCCAGCTGCTTGTGTGCCTGCTTTGTCAGCAGTTTGGTTTCCCTGGCTTGTTTGGTAACTGCCCCTTTGGTGTCGGGTGCAGGGTATTATGGCAACCTGGTGGAGTAGCTCCACTAACTCTAGCAATCATAAAATCTCCTCTGCATGTTTAATATCCTTGTTCCCTGAGGTTAAGAGTCTTCCTTCTATATTGCTTCATGGGCATGGACTACAATGCAGGCATGTTTGAAGTCTGTGTAAATGTAAACCTTCTTTCCCTTGGACACCACTAAGGATCTCCTGAAGGCTATTAGTTCAGCCTTCTGTGCTGAGGTTCACAGCATCTTGTCATCTTGTCCTGGGCTTGGACTTCTATTACCTTGTCTATGATGCCTACTGCATACCTGATTCGTCATTGGCTGTTGTCCATGAAGCTGCTCCTATCTGTGTACTGCTCCTAGTCTGGTGCTGCCAACAGTTGCTTCAGTAGACCTAGCCTGCTAGATTAACTTGATTAATAATTTCCAAGCAGTTATGCTGGAGGGCTGAGTTTTCCTTCACGTCTGGGAGCAGAGAGGCCAGATTCAAAGTTGTAGTCTGCAAGTGATACTGACTCCGGTTCATAGGTTCTGCAACATTATGGATGCGACAAGGCAAATTCACATGGACTACTGAGTCCAGTGGAGGAAAAGGGACAGCTTGGCCACTCTCTCATGAGGAGAGTGTGCCAACCCTTGCCTTGACAGACTTTTATTGCTTTCCTGGGCACATTATATTGAGGACGGGCCTCACTTACTATGCATAGGTTCGCTTTAGGTGGTTACCTTTTACAGAAAACTAAGGAGAGGATGCTTGTACAGATATTTGAAAATGCAAATATCAGATATCACATCAGATATCGCATCACAGATATTTGCAAATGCAAAGGGAAAAGTGGTTGAACTGGTTACACTTGTCCTTAGAAGGCTTAGCATAGATTTTAGGAAGTCACTTTAAAGATATGTGGTAAATGTTTGCTGCCTCAATTCAGGGTGAGGGAGTTTTAGGAAAAAGCAAGTCTCAAAGCGGCCTAGGTACAATGCAGGTCTTATTCCCCACAGGAGAACCTATCCATGAGCATAGGTCCTGTGCACCAGACCTTGCTTCCCACTGGCCTTTCCAAGTGGGAGCCAGGCCCATGCCACACAGAATGTTCTCCTATATGCAAGGTAACATTTAGATTGTCCAACAGAATGGCCTGGTATTTCCTCATGTGCCCTACCATCAGTGAATAGCCCCTTTCTATTCCAGTAGAGTTAGGACCTGGTATGGTACCTATACCATAGTAGGTTGTCTCAAAGTGAACGTCTCAGCTTCCTGGTAAATGTCACAAGTAGCTGCCACTGCTCGGAGACATAGTGGCCATCCCTTTGTCATGTGATCCAACTTTTTTTGAGAGGCTATGGGTTTGGGGATATTTTCCAAAGTCTGGATTAGGAAACCCAGTCCAATACCCTGCCTGTTGTGAATGTAGAATTTGAAAGGCTTTTGTGAAATGGGCAATCCTAGTGCAGGAGCCACAGCCAGCTTTTCCTTCAAGGTATCAAATGCTACCTGACAATCCCTTGTCCATTTGAAATGTTCAGAGTGCAGTTTGATCAAGGATGTACAGTGGTTTTGCTATGAGTCCAAAGTTTAGAATCCAAGTTTGGCAGAACCTTACAATCCCTAAAAACCCATGAAGATGCCTTCATTTTTCTGGGATTTTCAGTGTAGCAATAACTTGTTTTCTATCCACCATTAAGCTCCTAGTGTTATGTCTGTTGAAATCCTAGGTATGTCACTTCCTGGGCTTTGTGAGGTGATACCCCTTTTTGCCAAACAATTTAGAACTGTGATGATGTTGAGCAAACAGTCTTCATAGGTGTTATTTATCATTATCTATATATTGCAGAAGAACTGATTTCAACCAAATATCCTTTAAGTCCTTGGCTACTATTTCACCAGATATAGTCAGGGAGTTCTTAATTCTTTGTGGTAGCACAGTCTATCAGTATTGGAGTGTGGCTTTAGTGTCTGGGTTCTGCCATTCAAAGGCAAACAGTAGCTGAGCCTGTTCATCTATTGGGATGCAGAAAAAGACATCCTTCAAGTCTAGGACTCAAAACCATTTGCTATGTCCAAGCACCATGGTCAACAGAGTACAGGGGCACCATAGGATGAATGTCTTGCACAATGTAATTTTATGACTCAAAAATCCTGTACCAATCGATATTCATCAGAGTGAGATTTTTTGACTGGCAAAATGGGTGTATTTGAGAGAGATTGGCATGGCCAGTTTCTTCTGTGGAATCTGTGCTCCCTCTTTTAAGCTAACTTTTATGGGTTGGACATTAACCGCTTTACCTGGGGTTTCATCAGCCCAAATGGTTTGACTGAGCTGTTCATAGATCTCGGGTGGGAAAAGTTCACCTCCAGGACCTTCCAGGCAAGTCAGGAGTACCTGTAGCAGGAGAGCATGTTCCAGTAGGACCTTTCTTAGTTAATTTCACCTTCAACAACAAATATGTAGCTCCCATGTTTAAAAAGAAATGAGCTGGCTTCTCCACCATTAACTGTGTGCAGGTCTCCTGTGGGGAAATGGTAGTAGGTCAAGGGATGTCTGGGGGAGCCCTTGGGCCTCCTCATTTGTCATCAGACTCCCCTCACCTTTTTAGCTTTCCTTGGTGAGATTTTTCATCCCCACTTTCCCTTTTGAGTTTTGGGAACTTCTCTCTCCAGTGGCCCTCTTCCTTTCAATAGGCACATTGATTGGTGCCTAGTAGATTTCCCTTTTTTTCTTTAGAATCTCTCTTCTTCTTTTGGTCTCACAACCCTGTTTCTAAGAACACTATGGCCAGCTTTATCTTACTTGCTTCCCAGGTGTTGTAGACTTTAAAGGCTATGTCTACCAGCTGAGAGGGATTCCCATGTAAGTTACAATGCCCCATGTAACTTCCAGAGTTTCCTTCTAGTATCCATGGAACTTCATCCAATAAACATAATGTTGACCATCCGCACACTTTCTGGTGCCTATGGGTCAGCATCAGTGTGCTTTCTACAGGCCTGATAGGTCCTTTCTAAAAATTTAGAAGGGTCCTCATCTGGCTTTTGCTGAAGGGCCTACATATTCAGGCTCTTTTGCTTGGGCACCCCTTTCTTAAACCCTTCCAGTATGCACTTTCTATCATGTTCCAGGGAGGCTAGGTGCCCCCAGCATTTGGGTTCCAATCAGGCTCTGTCGAGGGAATTGCCCCGACTGGGTTGGGAAGGTCCCACTGGAATTCTCTTATAGAGACACTGGGACTTTTTGTTTGCTTTATTTATAATCAGCCATCTCTCATCCGTGATTAACAAGATGTTAAAGAAAGCCTCTACATCTTCCCAGTGTGGATGATGAGTGGCAAAAATAGAGGCGATAAGATCTGCCATTTTGGAGGATCATCTTTATATAAGGGGTTGGAATTTTTCCAACTCAGTAAGTCTGAAGTGGAGAACAGAATATGGGCCCAAATAGTAGCTAGCGGGCTGGTCTTCCCGAGTTATTCCTCCTGTAGGGTACGGCCTCAAAAGGAACTGCTTTGCTCCAAATAGGGATGATTCATAGCCAAATTTGGTGCCCTGATGGGTCTTTGAGGAGGAGACCTGTCCTGCATCATAAAGGGGTGGGCCACTGGCTCTGTGGGGCCCCGCTCCAGGAGTAGCTAGTGGAGGCATTGGTGTTGGGAATGTTCTCCTGCAACCAACCGTGAGTCCCCTGGGTTCAGAATGTTGATGAGGTTTATTTACTCATTCTACTTTCCTTCCTGTGTCTTACTATCAGGAAGCGGTTTCAAGACCCTTTCTCTTTTCTTCACCATCAAGTGGGCCTCTGTCTCTGGTGAAACTCTATTATAGAATGACATAAATGCCTTGATGTAATGGGTTTCATTCCATTTGTGTAACTGTTGGCAATACTGTTCCAGTTGCATAATAATATAGGAATCCAGGGAACCATCCATGGGCCACCTTTCCCCACAATCCAAAACATCCGTAGGCTACACGGTAATACAATAACAAATCAATACCTCCTAGGGCATTGGATAATGGCGATACATGCTCCAGTCTGCCAAAATCCTACCCAGTAGGCTCTCTCCAGAAGCCAGCACAGAATTGCCCTTTTTAGCCCAAACATACAGGCCTAAAACTATGACTGAAAGAATGCAGGTAACCTGTGAACATATAGACAAAACTTGAACCCGCAACTCCATCTCACAAGCAGGTTTCAGGGTCCTATCTTCTGCAAACCAATGCTGCAAATCATGGCCTCCAAACCAGGGGTGTTCCTTACCAAATCCTAGCCACACAGCTTTCCTCAGCCACTCCTCACCTGGACCTCAGTTCACAGCCCCAAAACTCAGGTGATTCTTGCTCGTCTTTAGAGTCTATCCCCTTCACAGACCCATTTCCTTTCCATGAGCCAGGAGTGTTCAAACAGCCAACACCTCTAACAGGTATGCAGAGGCATTCCTAGCAACAGGGAAAACTCCTACCCCTACTCCTCTGGAGGTTGAACTCTCTCCTGGTTTCATGCATGAGTGTTTGGCAGGTGGTGGTACATGATCTGGAGATGTGAGGAATATCTGGTTTATCAACAGGAGCTAATTAAAGAAAAAACCTACTTAAGGTTTTAAGTAGGAAGCTGGCCACACAAATATCTAGCAGTTCAGCTGTGACTCAATTCCCTATTGGGAACTTCTTTGAGACCCCGGAGCATCCTGCTCTGAGCTCTTCCTAGATCCGTCTTTCAGGCAGGTTTTCTGGCACATCAGGCGGTGAGCTCCTCCTGGACTCCTATTCCTGCCTGTCTGCATATGAGCTCTTTGCAGACCACCACTTTTCCTGCTGCAGCTGCTGCTTCTGAATTTTTAAGCAGCTGGGGAGGGTCTTTTCCTCTCGGTACTGCTGAGACTGCTGGAGGGACTTTCTGTGTGGGTGGCTCTCTGTTCGGAGGCAGCACAGCTGAGCAGCATGCCTCTCTCCTGCCACCTCCAAGGCCTGGGACTTCCTTTTCAGCTTTGTTTCTTCTCTCTCTGCAGCATAATGATGGCTGGTTCATTCAGTTGTCTCTCCAGTAATGCTTTCTCCTGGAGATACCAGGCCTGNTCAGATGTTGGAATGTTTAAAGATGTCCTGGAGGTTTCTAAGCCTCTCCTCATTTTTTTGAATTCCTGTTTCTTCATTCTTTTCTGTTTGGTCATTTCTTTCTTTCTTCTGGTCCACTCCCTTGATTTGAGTCTCGGTTTCCTTTCCATCACTATTGGTTTCCTGTGTATTTCCCTTCATTTCAATCAGTTTAGCTTTCATATGTTCCTCTAATTTGTGGCTAAAATCAACCAATTCTGCGAGCATCCTGATCACTAGTATTTTGAACTCTGCGTCTGAAAGGTCACTTAGAATTATAGGCCCTGGGGCTTTGAGCTGTTCTTGAGTCATAATGTTTGGTCTGTTCACACCTGTTATGTATGAGAGGCAGAGCCCTAGGTGTTCGCCAGGGCTGGGTGACCCAGTCACTGGGTTGTGAGGCTGTATGTGGGGGTGGGGTCAGAGAGGGGAAAAATGGCACTTTGCTCTGCTCCACTCTCTCTCAGATTTCTGTCCCCTCTGCGGCTTCTCACAAGCAAATTGGGCCCCTCTGGTGCCAGCCCCCAAAGCTTGGTCATTGACTTCTGACCAAGCTTTGGGGGCCAGGAGAGGAAACTGAGGCAGCGTTTGCCCCCAGAGACAAGCTTTGTCTCCTGCAGCTCGCATTCCAGAGGTAGTCGCTATCCCTTAGCCACAGGGAGTTGAGATACAATTCCTAGAACCAGGCAAAGTGGTCTACAACAGACCCAACTATAGAGGACCTTGTTTATACACAATGCCAAACCTTTGGTATTTGTATTCCAGGTGATTGGGAGCTACTAAGGATTCTAAGGAGTGGAGGGACAGTAACAAGTGGATGTGTATATGAGAATGATCACCCTTTGGCATTTTGAAAGATGGATTTGAATGGTAGAGATGGTTGCAGGGAGACCTGTAATGAGGCCTTTGGGCAATGGTGCTGACAGGCGAGAGATAATGGGGTCAGAGAGCAGAGAAGAGACACATGAGAAATATTTAGGAGATAAATTTAGCACAGCTTGTTGATTCTGTTTGAGAGGAGAAAGAGTGGGAAGAGTCAAATTTAACAACTATATATGACTGGCTAAGCGATTAGGGCTATAGGCAGGGGCTGGGCTAGGAGGAGGGTGAGGGGGTGGGGAGATAAGTCAAAATTACAATGAGTTTCACTCATCCTAAGAATATACAAGTGGAGATGTCCAACCAGCAGCTGATTCTGAGGTTCAGGAGAAAGGCTAGACTAGATCCTGTTTTGTAGCCATGAGTATACTGATAGTTATTGAGGAGGGGATATGAGAACCAAGGGAGAACAGATAGATTAGTCAGAAAAGTAAGACAAAGCTCAAACCTTAGGGGCCATGCCATTTAATGGGCAAGTAATAACAGCAATAACTGCTTCGTGGTAAATGCTTGCTGTATTTTAAATGGATTGATAGTTTTAACCCTCACAGCAATGCTAGGGATGCAGTACCATGATTGTCCCCATTGATATGGAAAAGAAAACAGATCCAGAAAGGCTCCACACAGTAAATGGAGGAGTTAGGAAGTCTAGCTTCACATCCCAAACCCTTAGCTGCTGTGCTCTGCCACCTATGGATAAAGGTGAAAGAGAATATGGAGAGTGAGGAGAGCACCTCAAAAGAACAGGAAATGGTGGTTCCAACAAGGCATTGTCAGTGATGTCAGGAATCTGAGCAGTCCATGGAGAAGACCAGGAAAATGGTGTTAGACTCGACTGATGGACGCCTCCCTGGACTGTTCAGGGAGTGAATGAGGAGACAAGGGATGGAGACAGCAGGAGTGGACTATTATGAAAAGTCTGATGAGGAGGAAGAATCACCAGTCATATACAGCAGGTTTCTTTTTAACTGGGGAATCCAAGGATGCTTATGGTGTGGGAAAAGTCAAGGTGAAGATATTAGAGAGTAGGGGAAAGTCGATGGAGCAAAGTTCTAGGTAAAAGCATTTAATTTACCACTGTGTACCACTGTCTCTTTGGAGCACTCCCATTCATTTGCTGCTATACCCCTACATGCACTGGCGTTCTTCTTTCCTGTATTGAGGAGCCAGATCCTTCCAAATCTCTTTTGGGAATTCTTGTTTTTCTCCATCCTTACAAGTATTCTTCCTCAGTTCTTCCTGTACTGTAACTCTCCAGGCAAACTCATTCATCTATGTGTTGAAAAATCCCAAAGTCAATACTCCATCCTAAAATCTCAACCATTAGCTCCCTCCAATTACATCCTGCCCAGCATTTGGTTCAGAATTGCTTCAATTACAAACACCTGCCCTATACCTCTGCCCCTGCCCCAACACACAAACACACACAAACACACACACACGCACACACTCACACTCACACTCACACACACACACTCATTTTGTTCTATTGGTTTTAGCTTTGGTGTTGCCTCTGCTGAAACCTTTCCATAGCTCTTCAAGACTCCACAGCTTAGTTCTTCACTGTTTTACTACTTAACTACAGTTCATTGTAGCCATCATGGACACATCTATAGCCCATACTTGAATGAAAAATACTAGAGGGCAGGGTTTGTGTCTTAAGCACAGTCATGTTCTCTTCATGTAGTGAAAAAAATAAGAATAAATTATGGAATATTTTGGAATAAAAATATGGAATAAAAAACATGTTAGGAGTTGATGTCTTGGAAAGGAGGAAATGACACTTCATTCTTTTGGACTGGACTGAAGGAGGCAGGGATAGAGGCTGATCTATACGTATTTGTAGATTACACAGGATGTTGAAGGGGGTTAGGGACACCATTGGTATAGTAGATTAGGAGGTAAAATGGTTTACTGAGAGCAAGGGTGAAGGGCTTAGGTTTGGGATTTAAAGAAAGTAATACAGAAATTGTGAGGTTGAAGAGCCAGGCGAGGTAGATAACTGAGAGGAAAGCATCCCATTTAGGGCTAAAGCATGCTGTGGGCCTCTTGCCAATTAATTTCTAACCCACTCTTCAAACAATTGCAGATTTGGATGTCTTTCAGTCACCTCCTTGTAGATGTCTTTCCCATTTTTAGTAGTGATGGGCTTCTCTTCAGGATATTTAGGTTTACAAAGCAGTATTTTGACCTTAACCAAGCTATGAAGTTATTTCATTTGCCTGTCATAAAAATAGTGGGATCTAAAAGCAAAAGTCTTGTGTGGGAGCTAAAAGATATTTCACATGTATCCCTATTTACTTTTATATTTCCCAAATATTTACATGCAGAAAAGTAAAGATTAAGGTAAAATTCTTGTCCTTTATTTTTTAAAGTGAAAATGCCCATATTTATTTTAATAATAAAGTGGAAAATGCTTATTTGAAAGATTTTTTATGAATATGACCCAGTGACTTATGACTTAATAATTTGTTCTTTAGGTTGGCGGATTCTGATAAGATAATGGTAAATTTTCAAAAAAAAGGATTTCCTAAGCACTACTTTTCTTATGAAACATTTGAGATGGATGCACTTCAGAGCACAGTGCTTTACATCAACCATAGATAGATGTACATACACACATATGTATCTACATACATGTATTCTAAGGTTAAGTGGGACTCCATTTTTTATAAGAAGTGATCACATCTTTAAGAAATGAGAATTTGGGTTTTGGAATGGCTCTGGTAAGTGGATACGTCCAAAGCCATTTGGATATGTCCGATAGCTTTGGACATCCAAAACTGATCTTGCTGGAAAGGAGTATCTGAGCAACACTTGAACATCTTTTCTTTGGGAAGCTAGTAATCAGGTACTGAACTCATGCAGAACAAAAGCAGCCCAGTGTGCTCCAGTGGATGTACATGCTCCAGGCAGTATGGAGTCTTCTAGTGTGTCCTTTGCCACTCAGAATATGTTACTGTTACTGTAAATGTAAATATACTATTTTTCTAATACAGCCATATCCATTTTTTCAAAAGTACCACTAAAGGTGGCTGCAATTTATATTGTGAATATATCACCTTCTGTGGAAGGAAGCATCTGCTATTAAAATAGCCTGAGTATTACATCAGCAGAAGACACCTCTGAACTCCCTGTACTAGACTTCATCCATGAGTTTTTATTATTTTATTAATAATAAATATATTTTATAACATCCTATGCTTCAGCTGATTTCTCAGATAAGGACTGGAGCAAATCTTTATAGACCGCAGAATTCATGAATCGGGGATACGAGTCTCTGTGCATTAAGGTGTAAATCTGGAGCTGTGCATCACTGAATATGTGTTGGGATGGCTGCACCATGTTCTTATTGATGACTTCTCTTACTCGGGAGTCTAAGCTGACCTGTCAATAGAAACAAATAAGAGCAGTATTAGATACAGTTCTTTCGGGAAATCCATCCCAAACTCCCATAGCTTGTTCTGGTTTTTAAAAATCCCAAACCAACCAAGGTCACTCAAAAATCTAAACTGACAAAAGAAAGTGAATGCATAGTGACAAGGGGTTTTCAAACTTTAGTGGCAGCAGAAGCCTCTGGAAGCCTTGTTAAATAGATTCTGGGTCCCACCTGAGGCGCCTCCAGGGGGTCAGCCAGAGGGATCTTTCTAAAGTGCAAACCCAGACACTCGAGCTTCAGCTCTTGCACTGGCTTGCTCTGCTCTCAGGATCACTCCAAGGCTTACAAGTTCTGAGTTGAAACTTATGAGACCTTTCATGGTCTGCTTCCACTAATTTCCCAGCTCAGTATTTCATACACAAAGTTAAAGAACTTGGATTTCAGTTGGAATTTAAAGAAAAAAGGAGATAGAATTAGTTTGTCTTTGTTGCTTCTGTTTAGAATACACCTTTTCTCCTCCTCCTGGCTGTGTACTTCTTCTCTCCTTCAGGTCTTGGTTTAGATGTCACTCCCTGTCCTGGGAAGGCTTTCCAACTCCCCAAGCTTATATCTGCGGGGCTGCTTGCTGGAGAAGCCTCTGTAGGCCTCTCAGGTTCTTATCACATCTGTTTGAACTATGCAGTGCCCTGCTTCTGGTCTTCTCCTAATCCATTTTGCAGCCATATTGGTCTTTCAAACTCCAAATTTGATAATATTACCAGTCTGAAATCCAAGGGTACCCCAGATAGACAGAAGAAAAGCTCAGCATGGTTCCCAGTTTCTTGATGCTCTCAGACAATCCACTTTTCTTACTTTCCTCCTATTGCTTGCCATCTGCCCTAAATGTTTGGTCAATGTGCCACACCAAACTATTGACACTTTCACTTAGATGTGACTAAATCCTTTCATCCTTGGCCCATCTAGTCCTATCTTCTTGGATGTCTTCATCCATTATGTTTCTTATAATTTCCTTTTTATTATCCTTGGTCAGTCTTAGGCCTCTCCCAGTACATCTCCCCCATTTCTGCCCCTCCCCATTGTTGATGGGTCACTGCATCCACCCCTGTGAGGACCCTGTTAGGGCTCCATGTCATTCTGACCCCTGAGTGTGAGTTCCCTGCCAGGAGAGGCCCTGTTTTATTAACTTTATATTCTTAGCACATAGTAGGAATTATGAATATTTTTTAATTAGAACAACGAGGCACTTTCTTTTGTGATCAATCTAATCTACATTTTGACATTGAAGGAACAAAAACTCTGAGAGATGAAAATTTGCTTGATTTTAATCATAACTACTCTGATATTAAAAAAGGACATCCTGGGGAAAAACTCTGAAGCATCAGTGTGTTAGTGATGTTACCATATAAAATAAAGATGCCTGTAGAAAAGATTTGGCTCAGAATTAAAGGATAATTTTATTTAAAGAAATGCTGATGGGGTGTAATATTTTTAAGCAGTATTAATATTAAAATGCATAGACTACCCCTTCTGGATAATCTAATGAAGTTTGTGCATACTTTTTTCCAGAAAAATACACAAAATCTTTCACAGATTTCAGGGTATATTAAAGCCCATTTGTGGGACCATAGTCAAAAGGATTTGAATACAGTTGACCCTTGTACAAGATGAGGATTAGGGGCACCAACTCCCAGGTAGTTGAAAATCCACATACAATTTTTGACTCCCCAAAACTTTTCTAATAGGTTTCTGTTGACTGGAAGCCTTAGTGGCAACATGAACAGTCAACACTTATTTTGTATATTATGTGTGTTATATACTATATTCTTATAATAAAATAAGCTAAAGAAAAAATGTTATTTAAAAAGCATAAGGAAGAAAAACATATATATTTACAGTACTCTACTGTATTTATTGGGAAAAATCCACATATAAGTGGACCTGCATAGTTAAAACCAGAGTTGTTCAAGGGTAACTGTATTATTAATAGTAGGTCATTTTCTGTATTTGGAGTAGCTATAACTGTGCCATGTGACCAAACACTGATGGGGTTAATTGTATCCACAGCCTCCTGGGACAAAACCTTTTGAGAGGTGCATACCTCTTTAGGAGAAAGAATAGAAATGTAGTCTTCATATATGATCCTTGCCTTTTCCTCAATAATGCTTTTATTGGCTTCTTTTTTCAGTTCCTCACATGCCATCCAGAAAAGCATATTTTCTTCACTGAATTCCGTTCGGAGGAACTCACGGAAAGCATTCCTTCCTGCGGGAGTGAGCATTAGCTTGTCGAAGGACTGTGCCCAGGAGCTCACCTCTTCCAGAGTAGGAGTGGTGCTTAGCAGAGACCAGGAGAAAGGGCAAGAGAGGGCTATGTCAGTGAGAGTTAATTTGAATTTCATTATTAGAAACCTATATTTTTACTCTCTGGGAATGAAAGTGTGTACTTAGGTCATTTTAGAAAGGGAAAGAGCTCTTCTTAGTTTCCTTAAATCATTAGCAAAAACACACGAATTTGATATTTTCAAATTGTTAACTGGATTGCATGACTACCGCCCAAATGCTTGCAAACCAAATTGCTAGAGTAACTGCTGAAAACATACTTGTTTACATCTAGGCACATCCTAGAAAAGTTTTTAAATTATAGAAGTAAAGAAAGATCCTATAATCATCTGAGTAAAAACTCCCCAGTCACGTGACAGACTTAAGTCAGCCCTGACCACACTAATTTCCAAAATAGCAATGCAATGAGGCAGTGTCTATTTAGTATATTTTTAAAACTCAAAAGAGAATTTTAAAGAGGAGGAAAGAATATGTTATATAATTGTGGGTTAAGAAGAGTGACAGTAAAAATGAACATTTATGAATTCACCACCTACCTTAAGAACCAGGTCATCACCACAGCTGCATTTACCTTGGCACCATATTCACACATTGCTCTCTGACTCCCCATCCCCAAGGGAACCACTGTTCTTGACCTTGGGTTTTCCCTGAGTTGATTATTTGCTTATATTTAATTATATTGGGGTCAGAACACACAGTCGGTTTAAAAATGATCTTTTTCCTTACCCCCCTTTTTAATTGTTTCTATGTATGTATGTATATATCCTTGGACTTCTGCAATTTGCTTTTTTCACCCAACACTAAGTGTCTGAGATTCACCCATGATGCTGTATGTGACCAGACAGAGTTCCTGATCGGGATTCATCTCTGATGTTCCATTCTTGTACTGTCCTCATTGGGTTTTGGTATCACTGTTACACCTGCCTCTTAGACTTTTGGGTAGTTTGACATGTAGTCTTAGAATGATCAATTCCTGAAATGTTTTGTGGAACTGATCTATAAAACTAACTGGATCCAGTATTATTTTGTAGGAAGGTGTTATTAAGTTCCCTTATAAAAAAGAGATGTTGAAATCTTAGCTATCAGTAACTCAGGATGTGACCTTATTTGTAAAAAGAATCTTTATAGAGGTAATCAAGGTAAGATGAAGCCTTTACAGTGAGCCCCAGTATGACTGGTGAACACCAGCCCAATATGACTGGTGTTCTTACAAACTGAGACAGACACACACAGAGGGAAGACCATGTAAAGATGCACAAGGAAGAGATAGTCTTGTGATTGCCATGAAATATCTATAAGATGAGGAATGCCCAGGATTGTATGTACCAGAGAGGCAAGTACCAGAGAGGCTAGAAGAAGCAAGGAATGGTTCTCTCCTAGGGCTGCCGGAGAGCATGGCCCTGCTGACATCTTGGTTTTGGACTTCTGACCTCAAGAAAAGTGCATTTCTGGCTTCAAAAAATAATATTCAGAAAGTAAGAAAAAATAAAACAGAGAGATCCTATGTACCATTTGCCCCGTTTCCCCCAAGGTAGCATCTTGCAAAACTATAGTATAACTTCACAGTCCTCTTGGACATTGTTGACAGTTGAATTCTGCTTACTCATTTTTGTGATTCCATTTTTTATTGCCTTAAGATTTCTGAGACCATTATTGCATATTTTATTACAGATACTTACAACATCTCTAGTCCTTTGGGCTCTAAATCCAAGTGTTGTTTCTACTTACTCTTGTTTGTGGTAGTTTGTTTCCTTTTAGTTTCATAATTTTGGGTTGGTCTTAATCTTTGGCAAACTGAGAGTCAAAATTGAGGATGTTTTTTTTTACTCCAGAGAGGATGTGTATTTGCTTTTTTTGAGGTCTAGCATGTGTTAACTGACCCAGGACCATTTTAGGGGTCAAGGCTTAATCTGGGAGCCTGAGTTTCAACACCTTGCCCTCACCCTACTTTTTACTAGCTCTTAAAGAAAACCCTTCTTTCCTGTGCTTAGCAGTCACTACTCAGGGTTTTGCTTACATCTTATTTGGTTGAGCGTTTCAGGTATTTCCTCGTTTTTCTTACTTTCTGTGAGCTCAGGAATGCAAAGACTTTTAGATTAATGCAAAAATCTGTTGTTCTGCATTGGGGAGGCCCTCAGATTATGTATTTGGACACAAGGCCAAAAGCTTTCTTTTTTAGCTTCGAGGGGTAAAGGATGTATTCCCAAGAATTTGCTCTGTAGGTAATTTGTCCTAATTACATGAAGGTCATAGAAAAAACACTCTCACATATAAAATATTCACAATGTAAATTCTATGTTCTTTTCTTGAAATCATATCTTGAAGATGATTACAACTGACCCAGCACTGCAACATAAATGAAAAGTGCAAGACCAGAGAAAGGAGCTTATAGAAAAATAGTCAGCAGAGAATACAATCACAAATGTCTAAACAGCTGTTTCCTGTTTAGTATCAAAATTAGATTCAGTGTGGACTACGGATCCCTTTTCAGCACAGCCATGTGCAAATGCACAGAAAATTCCTTGGAGTATATATAAAAAGCTGTGGGTGGCAGACAGTATATCTGGAGACTGGGATCAGGTATGAAAGATTTTTTTATTGTAAAACTTCTGTATTATTTCATTTTCATTTTTATAGTGGGTATTTACCTTTTCTTCATGAAAGAATGGAAACATAATACAGAAAATTAGTTTTCTAGTTAACTAGTTAGCT
This sequence comes from Sturnira hondurensis, assembly GCF_014824575.4. NCBI lineage: Eukaryota > Metazoa > Chordata > Mammalia > Chiroptera > Phyllostomidae > Sturnira > Sturnira hondurensis. The sequence continues at coordinate 509,306 of NW_028094889.1, read as the reverse complement.
AGAAACTTAGTTTTCAAAATGTTTTAAATAATATTTAAAGGAAAATTTAAAAATAATAAAGTAATCTACATAAAAATTCTGAATTCTTTTTATAAAGATTTCCATTAAATTGGTGAGGTTTACTAAAAAGGAGGCTAAATTATGTTCCTTGAGCATGAAAATTCAAAATACATCTTTTTTACTCCTGTCAGTTTAAAAAATATAAAAGAATTATTTTGAAAAACTTAAAGGCATTTTTTAAAAGAGAGAGCACATAATTTCCATAGTACTGAAGAACCTAAAAGCAAAGAAAGCACAGTTCCCATAGCAAGTAATAAAAAAGAAAAAATTAAAAAAATGAAAGAATAAGTAATTAGATGTTACAAGCAGACTATCAAAGAATATGCTGGAAGATTATACATATCAGTACTTATTAAAATAACTGACTTAATGTAATTGTATTCTAATTCTCTATTTAGAGACAGAGACTGAAACTGGGTCAAAATGTAACATAATACTATTTTGGGGAAATATTCAAAATAATACCAAAAATTAAAAACAAGTACAAGACAAAGATATATGAGGCAAATGAAAATAAAAATAATATTAATATCTAAGTAGAAATGGAAGCAAAATGGAATTAAGTTGTAAAAAAGTCTCTTTATATTATTGGATGTAATTGAGAACTAATAATAGCAAACGTGTTGAATGCTTGCCTTTTGCCAGGCTCTATTCTCAGTGCTTTACTGGTCTTATTTAATATTCACAACAAGCCATTTTTGGCTTAGCTATGACAAACTATTATCATCCCCATTTTACACATAAGGAAACCGAGGCATAATGTGGCTACTAAGTCAAGTGCACAAGGTCCCAAGGACCCATAGGCAAGATGGGTATAGCTAGGACTAGATGTAGGAATTCTGATTTCAGATGTAACAGGCTCAAAGCTTTGGTACAGAATACACTTTACTGGAATATGTAAAATAAAAGCTGTTTTTAAGAAACTAGTAAGATGTGGGAGATTTTGATGTGCTTCCCAGACTTTGAAAAATCTGGGTAAAAATAAATAAGATAAAGAAAGAAGAAAATATTTACATATTTCACCTTGTATAATGCACACTTTTTTGGTGCAAATTTTTGAGGGAAAAATAAGGATGCGTGTTGTACATGGACATAATGATTACATACAATGGTTATAATAATCTTGTGTATAATGCACGCAAAAACATGGTGTGCATTATACATGGCAAAATACAGTAATTAACCTTTTTGGCTAATTCCGCTGTCCTCTCCAAAGTAAACAATTTGCCCTGGCTGGTGTAGCTCAGTTGATTGAGCACGGGTCTGCCAACCAAAGCATTGCCGGTTTGATTCCCAATCAGGGTGCATGCCTTGGTTGCAGGCCAGGTCCCCAGAACAGAGTGCAACCACACGTTGATGTTTCTCTCCCTCTCTTTCTCCTTCCCTTCTCCTCTCTCTAAAAATAAATAAATAAAATATATTTTTTAAAGTAAACAATTTAATACAAGACCTATTTGAACAATAATTTTAGGATATTGGTTTGGATTTTCAGTTAAATAACCATAATACCAAAGAAAGGAATAAGGATACATAGGTCAAAATAAAGCAAATTCTACAGGTGAGAAGAAATTTTAAAATTTGGCATTATGGAAAGTGATTTATTTGTTAAGTGATTTTTTAGTTAAATTAAAAAATTATTCATTAATGGAAGTATAAGTCAATAATTCAGAAAAAAAATGGACTTTTAAAACTTTCCTGAAAACCAATTGTGTATGTGTCATTATGGTCCCTTATCTTAAAAGTATACCGTATAAAAATAAAATAGTGTCATATATTTGTCAAGAAGCATCAATTTATGTTTCAGATTGGTAGGTATTTAGATTAATGATGGAACTGATTTTTGACCGTATTACACAGCGAGTTAAAAAGAATTCTGCATTGAAAATGTGATGCCACTTTATGATTTGGTATTAGCAAATTGCATGCACAGAAACTTTGTGTTCATTGAAACATATAGTGCAAAAAATAATAAAGTAGGCACTTCTGTCAACTCAATGAGCTAAACAAATGAGATTTTACCTTTCTTCATGGTTTGGAATGTCATCTCTTCTGAGTTCATGGGAAGCTGTCCTGGGTGTCTGTCCTTGGTTTCTCACAGTGAGACTGCACAAAACATGACATTTACTTGTCAGTGGACATCATCTAAAGAAAGCTCCAGATTACCAAGAACTTTTTTTCTTGAAAAATGACCCTGATTAGTTTTCTCAGTAAAGTGAAAAATATGACAATAAAGTATTAGCAAAATAAATTACATTTATAATATGGTGGTCAACACTAATCAAGTGAGAGTTTACATTTAGAAAAATAATTCTTTTCATAAAAACATGCCCATTGACATAGTAAAAAAATAAGATTATCAGGAATGTTTTGTGTTTTCATTTCTTTTTGTTTGTTTTTCCAATATTTTATTTATTTCATTTTGTTTCATTTCATTTGAGTTCAAAACAAGAATACATTCTCCAAAGTTTGTTTGCAGTGAAAATGGAGACTGTATATTTATAGGCACACATACAAAAGCATCAGAGGGAACCAGGAAAGTGTGCAATGAAAATCTATTGTGTTTTTCCAGAGAATTTAAGGTTCCTTATATACATTTTGTACTTTCCTTTGTGAATTTATTCCAAATATTTTTAATTTTAAAATATATTTTATTGGCATATGAATTTAAATGCTGTATGGTATTGCATTGTATAACTACACTACAATGTATTTATTCATTCTCCTGTTCATGAAGTTTAAGAGACATTTTCAATTTTTTGTCAATCTGATTGATGCTACAATGACTCCTTCATATTCATCTCCTTTTGCATGTGCACAAGAGGTTTTATAGGGTAGGGTTATATTTATTTCTTTTTCTCCTCTCCCCCCTTCTTTCTTTCTCTTGCCTTATTTCCCTGGTGAGGACTTCCAGAACTATGCTGAATAAAAGTGGTGAGAGTAGGCATTCTTGTCTTGTTCCTGATTTTAGAGGAAAAGTTTTCAGTTTTCTTGCCATTAAGGATGATACTGCCTGAGGATTTCTTATATATGGCCTTTATTATGTTGAGATACTTTACTTCTATTTCTATTTTATTCAGTGCTTTAATCATAAATTGATTTATCAAGTGATTTTTTGCATGTATTGATAAGATCATATGACTTTTATAATTTCTTTTGTTAATGTGGTGTATTACATTGATTGATTGGCATATGTTGAACAGCTTTTGTGCCCATGGAATAAACCCCAGTTGATCATGATGTATTATTTTTTATTATATTTACTTATATATTTTTGAGAGAGAGGAAAGGAGGGAGAAAGGGAGAGAGAGAAATATCAATGTGTGATTGCCTCTCATATGCCCCCAACCGGGGTCCTGGCCCACAACCCAGGCATGTGCCCTGACTGGGAATTGAACCGGCAACCCTTTGATTCACAGGCCAGATGAACCATACCAGCCAGGTGTTGTATTATTTTTTAATGTATTGTTGTAGAATGCCATAAGTACTGTAGGGACAAAATAGTGCGGCTGTGGCATTCTAGTTATGGTGGAAAACCAGCTGTTGGAGAAAATAATATTCCCTCTACCATTATAGGTTCTTGGATTTAGACCCACTGTAATAAAAGACATTAGTAGGAGAAAAACAACAAAAGTTTAATAGTATGTATACATCTTGTATACATGAGAGAGACATAGGAAAACTGAGTCAGCCTCTGAACTGGCCCAAGCTACCACATTAAATACCATCTCTAGGAAAGACAAAGGAAAGATTTTAGGGTTGGAGGTAACCAATTATGGAATATGACCAGGAGAAGCACAGAAAACAAGGGTATGGTTGCTATACAAGGGTGTATTTACATCAGTGTCTTGTCCTTTGATAAGAATTTCTATAAATTTGGTCATCCTGCTCTTCCTGGTACAAAGAAGGAGACAACCTTACGAATGGCAACTTCCTTTATAAACATAAATTTCCCTTACAAAAGGATAACTTCTCAGTTTTTAGAGCTTTTCCCATGTATACGGTTTCTTAAAGATAATCAACTCAAGATAATCCTCATGCCACACAGGCATACTTAGGGTTGGCAAATTCTGCTCCCTTTTACAGTGAACCTGTGCTTTGCACTATGTGAGCTCTCACTCCAATGCACGAGAGCAGGGAAGTCAGGTACATCAGAGAATATGGAGACCAGTGTGCGGAAGTAGGAAGTGACAACTGCTTGACACTCACACATGTCATGTTGAGGCATACCTAGCTAAGGGATCAATCCCTGAGGAGTAAAACAACACTCATGGAAGTCCTCACAGAAGTTGAAATTGGGTTGAGTACTGAGTAAAAGGACTGGCAAAGGCCAGTGGGAAGAAGGTTGGATCCCATCAGTTGCTGACAGTAGCTGATGAGCAGCAGCAAAAGGTCTTCTGTTTTATCAAATTGGCTGAGATCATATGCTCTGTAATCTGACACATATGAGTTTAAAATTCAGCTCTATCACTTAATGAATAGTTGCCTAGGAAAATTACCTCAACGTTTCAAACCTTGTTTTTTCTTTCTAAAAAATGGGAATTGTAATGTACCTACCTCATCAGGTTACTGTTAAAGTTAACTTTAATAACAGATATAATACTGCAAAGCACCATGTTTGATTCACAAAAAGTAGAGACTCAACATGTGGTATGGTATCTGCTGTTATTAATGCTAATAATTAATGTAATTAATTATTATTGATTTTTATTAAGTTCTTTTGAATTTTATTGTTCAAGGACAGTTTTCTGCCTTCCCCCCAACCCCTCTCTTCCACCCATCCATACCCACCTCCCTTCCCTGTTGCCAATCCCCCTTGTTTTTGTCCATGTGTCCTTTATACTTGTTCTTGTAAACCCCCCATCCTTTCCCCCCATTATCTCCTCCCATCTTTCCTCTGGTCACTGTCAGTTTGTTCTCAATTTCAGTGTCTTTGGTTATATTTTGCTTGCTTGTTTGTTTTGTCAATTAGGTTCCAGTTAAAGGTGAGATCATACGGTATTTGTCTTTCACTGCCTGGCTTATTTTGCTTATGATAAATACTCTCCAGTTCCATCCATGCTGTGGCAAAGGGTAGTAGTTCCTTCTTCCTTTTTGCAGCATAGAATTCCATTGTGTAAATGTACCAGAGTTTTTTGATCCATTAATTAACTGATGGGCAACTAGGTTGCTTCTAGCACTTGGCTATTGTAAATTGTGCTGCTGTGAACATTAGGGTGCATAGGTTCCTTTGGATTGGTGTTTCTGGGTTCTCAGGACATAATCCTAGCAGTGGAATTGCCAGGTCAAAAGGCAATTCGATTTTTGGTTTTCTGAGGAAATGCCATGCTGTTTTACATAGTGGTTGCATCAGTGTGCAATCTCACCAACAGTGCACTTTTTTCCACACCCTCTCCAACACTTGTTGTTTGTTGCTTTGTTTATGATGGTCATTCTCAATGGTGTGAAGTGGTATCTCATTGTGGTTTTAATTTGCATCTCTCTGATGGCTAGTGATACTGAATATCTTTTCATATGTCTCTGGACCCTCTCTGTGTGTCCTCCTTGGAAAAGTGTCTGTTCGAGTCCTTTGCCCATTTTTTAATTGTTTTGCTTGTCTTCTTGAAGTGGAGCTGTGTGAATTCTTTATATATTTTGGAGATCAAAACCTTGTCTGAGGTATCATTGGAAAATATGTTTTTCCATGTGGTTGGGTCTCTTTTCATTTTTTAAAAATTATTTTATTGTTTCTTTAGCTGTGTGGAAGCTTTTTATTTTGATGCAATCCCATTTGTTTATTCTTTTCCTTATATGCCTTGTTCTAGGGGATGTATCAGTGAAAATATTGCTGAGTGGAATATCTGAGATTTCCTCCCTATGTTCTCCTGAAGGACTTTTATGGTGTCATGACTTATATTTAAGCCTTTTATCCACCTTGAATTTATTTTTATGTATTGTGTAAGCTGGTGGTCAGGTTTCATTTTTTTTTTTTGCATGTAGCTGTCTAGCTCTCCCAATACCATTTGTTGAGGAGGCTATTTTCATTTCATTTTATGCTTCTGCCCCCTTTGCCAGATATTAATTGGCTGTAGAGACTTGGGTTTATTTCTAGGCTCTCTATTTTGTTCCTTTGTTCCTTCTGTGTTATTATGACAGTACCAGGCTGTTTTGATTACAGTGACCTTGTAATAGTTTGAAATCAGGGACTGTGATCTCTTCTACTTTGTTCTTCTTTCTCAATTGCTGCAGCTATTCAGGTTCATTGATGGTTGTGTATATTTTTGAAGTGTTCCTTCTATATCTGTGAAATTTGCCATTGGTACTTTAATAGGTATTGCATTGAATCTATAATGCAATACCTATAATTGCACTAATTGCTTTGGGTAGTATGGACATTTTGATGATGTTAATTCTTCCAACCCATGAACATGGTATATGTTTCCATTTGTTTGTGTCTTCCTTAATTTCTTCTTCAGTGTCTGTAGTTTTCTGATTACATGTCTTTTACCTCCTTGGTTAGGTTTCATCCCAGGTACTTTATTTTTCATGTTGCTATAGCAAATGGGATTTTTTCTTGATTTCAGTTTCTGATATTTTGCTGTTGGTATACAAAGATGCCTTTTATTTCTGAATATTGACTTTGTATCGCACTGTTTTGCCGACTTCATTTATTAGGTCAAACAGTTTTTTGATGGAGTCTATAGGATTTTCTATGTACACTATCATGTCATCTGCAAACAATGACAGTTTTACTTCCTCCTTTCCAATCTGGACACCTTTATATTTCCTTTTCTTGTCTGATTGCTGTGGCTAGGACTTCCAATAATACATTGAATAGGAGTGGTAAAAGTGGGTATCCTTGTCTTATTCCTGACCTTAGTGGGAAAGTTTTTAATTTTTGCCCATTGAGTATGATGTTGGTTGTAGGTTTCTCATATATGACCTTTGTTATGTTGGGAATGCTCCCTCTATTCCCACTTTGCTGAGTGTTTTTATCATAAATGGGTACTGTACCTTATCAAATGCTTTTTCTGCATCTGTTGATTTGATAATGTAATTTTTGTCTTTCATTTTGTTTATATGATGTATTATGTTTATTGGTTTGTGAATATTATACTATGCTTGCATCCCTGGGATGGATGTCACTTGGTCATGGTGTATGATCTTTTTAATGTGTTGCTACGTATGGTTTGGCAATATTTTGTTGAGAATTTTAGCATCTATATGTTCATCAGTGATATTGCCCTGAGGTTTTCTTTCTTTGTTGTGTCTTCATGTGGTTTTGAAATTAGGATGATGCTGGCCTCATAAAAATAGTTTGGGAGTCTTTCATCTTCTTGGATTTTTTGGAATAGTCTGTGAAGGATAGGGGTTAGCTCTTCCTTAAATGCTTTATAGAATTCTCCTGTGAAACCATCTGGTCCAGGGCTTTTGTGTGATGGGAGTTTTTTATTACTGCTTCAATTTCATCAGCTGTTATTGATCTGTTCAGGCTCTCTGCTGCTTCTTCATTCAGTTTTGGAAGATTTATATTTTTCTAGTAAGTTGTCCATTTCACCTAGGTTTTCAAATTTTTTGCCATGTAGTTCTTTGTAGTAATTTCTTACAATCCTTTGTATTTCTGTGGTATCAGTTGTAATCTCTCCTGTTTCATTTCTGATTGTGTTCCTTTGAGTCCTCTCTCTTTTTTTTTCTTGATGAGCATGCTTAAAGGCTTGTTGGTTTTGTTTATCTTATCAAAGAACTAGCTCCTGGATTTATTGATCCTTAGAATTGTGCTTTTCATCTCTATGTCATTTAATTCTGCTCTGATTTTGATTATTTCCTTCCTTCTACTTGCTCTGGACTGTCTTTGTTTTTCTTCTTCAAGTTCTTGTAGGTGTAGAATTAGGTTGTTTATTTGAAATGTTTCTATTTTTCTTTTTAGATAGGTCTGTATAGCTATGAACTTCCCTCTCAGGACTTCCTTTGCTGTGTCCCATAGTTTGGGGTTGTTGTGAGTTCATTTTCATTTGTTTCCAGGACCTTTTAAAGATTTTTATTTATTTATATTTAGAGGGGAAGGGAAGGAGAGAGGGAAAGAAATATCAATGTATGGTTGCCTGTTGTGCATCCCCTGCTGGGAACTGGCCTGCAACACAGGCATGTGCCTTGACTGGGGATCGAACTGCAATCCTTTGTTTCAGAGGCCCGTGCTCAATCCACTGAGCTACACCAGCCAGGGCAGTCCAGCCAGGGCAGTTCCCGGGAACTTTGTGATTTCCTCATTGCTCTCCTTGACTTATTCATTGTTTAATAGCACACTATTCAGTCTCCATGAGTTTGAGTGTTTTGGGGTTTTTTTTCTTGAGGTTGGCTTCTAGTTTCAATCTCTTGTGGAGAGAAAAAATACTTGATATGATTTCAATTTTTTTCAATTTGTTGAGGCTTGTTTTGTGTCCTATTGTGTGGTCTGTGTTTGAAAATGTTCCATGTATATTTGAAAAGAATGTGTATTTTGCTTCTTTGGGATGAAAGGCTCTATATATATATCAGTTAAGTCCATTTGATCTAGGACATTGTTCAAGGCCACAATATCTTTGTTGATATCTTGTTTGGAAGATCTATCCATTTTTGACAGTGGGGTGTTAAAACCCTACTATAATTGTGTTGCTGTCAATATCTTTCTTGAAGTCCTCTAAGATTTTCTTTATATATTTGGGTGCTCCTATGTTGGGTGCATATATATTTACAATGTTTATGTCTTCTTCCCTTGAGTGTTATGAAGTGACTTCTGGGTCTCTTTTTATGGACCCTTTTTTTAAGTCTCTTTTATCCTATATGAGTATTGCTACCTGGGCTTTTTTTTCCTGTCCATTTGCTTGGAATATTTTTCCAGCCCTTCACATTCAGTCTGTGTAGGTCCTTTGTTCCTAGGTGGGTGTCTTGTAGGCAGCATATGTGTGGGTCATGATTTCTTTTCCATTCAGCTACTCTATGTCTTTTGATTGGAGCATTTAGTCCATTTGTATTTAAGGTTATTGTTGATGAGTACTTATTCAGTGCCATTTTTCATACCTGGGTTTCTCTTTCTCTCACTCTTTTTCTTCCTCTTCTTAAAGCAGTCCTTTTAGCATCTCTTCCATAACTGGTTTGGCCGAGGTGTATTCTTTTAGACTTCTTTCGTCTAGGGAGCTCCTTATTTGGCCTTCCATTTTAATTGAGAGCCTGCTGGATATATATATATATAGTCTTGGTTGCAGGCCTTTCGTTTTCATTACTTGGAATCTTTCTTGCCATTCCCTTCTGGCTTGGAGCATTTCCATTGAGAAGTCAGCTGCTAGTCTTATCAGGGCTCCCTTGCATGTTACTTTCTTTTGCTATGTTGCTGCCTTTCTTTTGCTGTGTTGCTGCCTCTCTTTATCTCGTTTGCCTTTTTACTTATGATGTGTCTTGAAGTGGGCCTCTTTGGGTTTCTCTTGACTGAGACTCTCTGTGTTTCCTGGATTTGTGTAACTTTTTCTCTCATNAGTCTTGGTTGCAGGCCTTTCGTTTTCATTACTTGGAATCTTTCTTGCCATTCCCTTCTGGCTTGGAGCATTTCCATTGAGAAGTCAACTGCTAGTCTTATCAGGGCTCCCTTGCATGTTACTTTCTTTTGCTGTGTTGCTGCCTTTCTTTTGCTGTGTTGCTGCCTCTCTTTATCTCGTTTGCCTTTTTACTTATGATGTGTCTTGAAGTGGGCCTCTTTGGGTTTCTCTTGACTGAGACTCTCTGTGTTTCCTGGATTTGTGTAACTTTTTCTCTCATCAAATTAGGAAAGTTTTCCGTCATTACTTTTTCAAACAGGTTTTCTATCCCTTGCTTTTCTTCTCTTTCTGGTATCCTTATTATACAGATACTAATATGTTTCATGTTGTCTTGCAGTTCCCTTATCATCTCTTTATTCTTCCTAAGTTCTTTTCCTTTTCTCACTCCTTCTGGGTGTTGTTTTCTACCTTGTCCTCCAGCTTATTGATTTGATCCTCTACTTCATCCATCCTGTTTGTAATTCCTTCTAGTGTGTGTTTTTTTAATTTCCGAGACTTTATTGTTCATTTATTTCTGGCTTTTGTTTATAGTTTCTATTTTCTTTTTTATACTGTTGTAGTTCTCACCCAGTTCCTTGTAGTTGTCTGTGAGTTTTTTGAGCATCTTTATAACCATTATTTTGAATTCTTTATCTGATAGTTTGCTTACCTCCATTTCATTTAGCTCTTTTAGTGGGGAGTCTTCCATTCCTTTTGATTGCATGTTATTTTTTTGTCTCTCCATTTTAGGTGACCCTTTTTGTTTGTTTCTGTACTTTCTGATGTTTTACTTTGCTAGTTGTCTTTTCAGGGTAGGAACTTCTATGGTAGGAATTCTGTGGGGTTCTGTGCTGTGATCTCTTTGATCTCCTTGTGTGGACACTCTAGGTTTGCCCTTTCTCCTGTTTGTGTGGGCTCTTTTGTTGTATTTGGGTTCTACCTTTTGGTGGTTTCTCTCCTCTGGCAGGTATACTAGGATAGGGTTATATTTAGAAGGGCATATATGTAACTTTCATATTTCCTATCCTTATTAGTAGAAGCACAAGGGGATTTTATTTTCTGTTTCATTTCATTTGTTAATTTTTCTTTTAGTCATTATTTTCTTACTTATCTCCTGAACTTCTTCATTTGTATTTTTTTGTTAAATGCATTAAAAGTATCTTCTGTTGGTATGTTTTATCTGCTCATTTTTATTTCTGATATCTTTTGTTAAACACATTTAAAAAACAGCTTTATTAAGATATAATCCACACACCACATGACTCACAATTTAAATTGCACAAGTCAGTATTTTTAGTATATTTATACAGTTGTGTAACTGCCACCATGAGTTTTGAACATTGTATCATTACAAAAAGAAATGGTACATTTTTAAAAAATATTTTGTTTATTTATCTTTAGAGGGGAAGGGAAGGAGAGAGGAAGAGAAACATCAATGTATGGTTGCTTCTCATGCATCCCCTCCTGGGAACTGGCCCCTGCCAGGAACTGGCCTGCAACCCAGGCATGTGCCCTGACTGGGAATCGAACCGCGATTGTCTGGTTCGCAGGCCTGCACTCAATCCACTGAGCTACACCAGCCAGGGCAAGAAATGGTACATTTTAGCACCCACTCCCATAGCCCCATCCCTAGGTAACCAGCAATCTCCTCTCTGTATCTATGAGTTTACCTACTCTGGACATTTCATATAAATAAAATAATAAAATAGGTGGTCTTTTGCATCTGGCTTCTTTTGCTTAATATAATGTTTTCAAGGTTCATTTATGTTTTAGCAGTTTTAATATGTTGTAACTTTTCTGGCTAAATAACTTTCCATTGTATGGAAATACCACATTTTGTTTATCCATTCATCAGTTGATGGACACTTGGGTTGTTTTCACTTTTTGACTGTTATGAATCATGCTACTATGAATATACAAGTCTTTGTGTGGAATATGTTTTATATTGCTCATTACATATATTTTTATATTTCACTGTAGGAACATGTATTATTCTTTTACTTTTATAGATGTTGCTGTAATTCTTCTGAAACAAAGATCATAAAAATATTCTCCTGTATTTTCTTCTTGGCTGTTCACAGCCTTTAAATATCTGGAATTTATCTTGTTTTGGGGGATAGGGAGTGTGGAGAATGGAGGTGGGTTAGATTATATAATATAGTATTTTTTAAAATTTGTTTATCTTCAGAGGGGAAGGGAAGGAGAGAGGGAGAGAAATACCAATGTATGGTTGCTTCTCATGTGTCCTCTACTGGGAACTGGCCTGCAACCCAGGCATGTGCCCTGACTGGGAATTGAACCACGATCCTTTGGTTCACAGGCCCATGCTCAATACACTGAACTACACCAGCCAGGTCTGATTATATGATATAGTATTGAAATCTAGACCCATTTTTATGGATTTGGATACCAGGTAGGATGAATAACCTTCCTGGTTTGCCTGGGACTCACAGGTTTTCAGGGACAGAACTTTTCAATGCTAAAACCAAGACTGTGCCAGGCAGCTGGGATGAGGGGGTCACCCTAATACCAAGTATCTTACTTTTTATAGAATAGCTCATTATATCTTTTGCTAAACCACTTTTATCACATGCTGACAAAATTTTCTACATTTCCTTTATTGTTTTCCATTGATGTGTGAACTATTGTTTTTCTGACTAATCATGAGTTCCATTAATCTTGAAAGAAAATATTCTTATAATTTATTCCTAAGAATGTCTTAAGTTATTGATTTTTATATCATTAACATGATATTATTTGTTTAGAACTTTGGATTTATACTTTTTAACACATAATTAAATATTTTATATATAGCTATATTTGATTCCTCTTGTATCTATCCTTGTTACTTGTTTCCTATGACTAATCTGTGGGTTCGCTCCTCCCCCCACCCAAAGTACACCCTGTCTTAGTTTTTTTAGGGAGAATCTAAAGGTAGTTAACTCTGTTGGCCTTTGCATATCTGAAAATGTCTAATTTTACTCATACTCTTGACTTACAGTTTAAATGTTTTCAGTTATTCTTCTCCAGGACTTTGAAGACATTGCTCTATTTTCTTTCATATATACACATAACATGTGCTACATAATTTTTGGCTATGATGATGATATATAGGTATAGATTTATATTTTATTCACCCTAGTTGGTGCAAGTAGGAGAAACCTGTTCTGGGATCTACTACCACCTGCTATGCTTACACCATCAGTTTGAACATACATTGTTTAGGCCAACATCTCATCTTCTTATGCTCCCTGCAAGGCAGCTGAGAAGGGAGAAAGGACAGGGTGAATGCTCTCTGGGAGTCTCACCTACACTGGAACATTTTTATGCATCTCTCAGATAATTATCTATAATCATCTCACTGAGATTGATGAGCAGAGTAAAAGAGTGGAAAGGGGATCTAAACATAGTTTTTTTCACAACTGATGGGTATTTTCCCTTCCTAGGGTGGGTCACATGTATAAGGTAAGCAAACATGTGCCTCTCTTCCAATTTCCTGCAGGTCCTCTAGGTTCCTACTTGGAGCTGAAGTCTTGCCTTGAATGTTAGACTCCTTAGCTCTTGTCAGCCCTGTCTCCTCCATATTCCCGCTTGCAGTCTGGACTCTAACCCGAATGGACATACCACCTAGCACCATGATTCCATCAGTCCTTGGAGCAACTTTTGCTGCATCTCATCCACCTGATTGGAAGTTCTTAGAAATTAACACTAGCCCAAGTCCAGTGTAGCAGACCAAATTTTTCTGGACATTTCACTTTCTTTTTTTAAAGGATTTTATTTATTAATTTTTAAAGTGAGGAGAAGAGAAGGAGAAAGAGAGAGAGAGAAACATCAACGTGTGGTTGCCTCTCATGTGGCCCCTACTGGGGACCTGGCCCACAACCCAGGCATATGCTGACTGGGGATCAAACTCCTGACTCTTTGGTTCGCAGTCTAGTGCTCAATCCACTGAGCCATACCAGCGAGGGCAGTGGACATTTCATTTTCAACTTCCATCCCACCACCCAATTCTATCACTGTTCTTGACCAGTCCCTATATAAGTTTTTCTTTTTCTCCACTAGTTAATGAGATCTTGGTTCAATTTATAGTCAAGCCTACATAAGTTTACAAAAATTGAGTTGCCTAAAGTTATGTACACATTTGGCTGGCACTAAGCACTTTTCATATCTAATATTTCAGAAATGTAATCTAATGTTCTTGTGATTTCTAGGAAAAAAATCATATATATTGCCCTAGACTTTTAACTGTGTGACTCAAATGGTCAAGGATATTTTATATTCAAATTGCGTATCTCTCTTTTTAAGCAGTGATTGTGTTTCTTCTTTTTTAAAATGTATTTTATTGATTATACCATTAGTTGTTCTATTCCCCCCCTTCACTCCCCTCCATCCTGCACACCCCCCACCACTCCCCCCCTTTAGTTTATGACCACGTGTATCAAGTTCTTTAGATTCTATATTTCCTCCACTATTCTTGCCCTCCCCCTATCTACTTTCTACCTACTGTCTATGCTATTTTCTGTACCTTCTCCCCCCTTCTCCTCCTCCCACTCCCCTGTTGCTAACCCTGCGTGTGTTCTTCATTTCTATGGTTCCACTCCTGATCTAGCTGTCCTCTTGGGTTGCTTTTGTTTTAGGTATGGTTGTTAATAACTGTGAGTTTGCTGTCCTTTCACTGTTCATATTTTTTATCTTCTTTTTCTTAGATAAGTCCCTTTAACATTTCATATAATAAGGGCTTGGTGATGATGAACTCCTTGAATTTGACCTTATCTGAGAAGCACTTTATCTGTCCTTCCATTCTAAATGAAAGCTTTGCTGGATAAAGGAACCTTGGCTGTAGGTCTTTGGATTTCATGACTTGGAATACTTCTTTTCAGCCCCTTCTTGCCTGGAAGGTCTCTTTTGAGAAATCAGCTGGCAGTCTGATGGGAACTCCTTTGTAGCTGACTGTCCCCTTATCTCTTGCTGCTTCTAGGATTCTCTCCTTCATTTTCATCTTGGCTAATATAATTATGATGTGCTTTGGTGTGTTCCTTCTTGGGTCCAACTTCTTTGGGACTCTCTGAGCTTCCTGGATTTCCTGGAAGTCTATTTCCTTTGCCAGATTGGGGAAGTTCTCCTTTATTATTTGTTCAAATATGTTTTCCACTCATGGCTGTTTCTTTTCCCCTTCTGGTACCCCTATCATTCGGATGTTGGAATGTTTAAAGATGTCCTGGAGGTTCCTAAACCTCTCCTCATTTTTTTAAATTCTTGTTTCTTCATTCTTTTCTGGTTGGATGTTTCGTTCTTCCTTCTGGTCCACTCCATTGAATTGAGTCCCAGTTTCCTTTCCATCACTATTGTTTTCCTGTGCATTTCCCTTCATTTCAATTAGTTTAGCCTTCATATGTTCCTCTAGTTTGTGACTATAATCAACCAGTTCTGTGAGCATCCTGATCACCAGTGTTTTGAATTGTACATCTGAGAGGTTCGCTATTTCTTTTTTCGCTTAGAGTTATCGGCTCTGGGGCTGAGTTCTTCTTGAGCCATATTTTGGACTGTTCATGCCTGTTATGTACGAGGAGTGGAACCCGAGGTGTTCACCAGGGCAGGGCAACTCAGCGGCTGGGTTGTGATGCTGTATGTGGGGGCGGGGTCAAAGGGGAGCAATGGCTGTCCCCTCGGCCACCTCCTGCTGCCAGGGCCGCACTGTTCATCCCACTGTGCGCAAATATGCAACTGTGGTCAGCCTGTCGCCCTGTGTACTGACTGGGTTTGCCCACTGGGGCCTGAGTGTTCTGTCTCACTGCTCACTGCTCTGCTGGTTTATCTGCGCATGAATGTGTGAGTGCCCCAGTCAGCCTGCCTTGCACCCTTACTGGGTCCGCGCTGCTACCCTGGCCACCTGCGCATCTGGGTCAGGGGAACTTTCCTGCCCAACCCTGCTCCACTGCTGGCTCCGCCCCTCTTAGCGGTCCCAGTTGAACGGTTCGTTGTTGTTGGACTTCTGTATAGTTCAGTTTTCTATTCTTTGGCTGTGTCTTTGTTTACTAAACCTTTGTTGTATTCAAACTTGGTTGTGGGAGAAGGCACAGTGTTTCCACCTACGCCTCCATCTTGGTGGAAGTCTCTCGTGTTTCTTCTTCTATCAGTAAGTTAGCCTATATTTTTAGATTTTTCTCTTCCTGTTATGTGTATATTTTGACATTTTTCTTTATTAAAAATAAAAAAATAATAAGGGAGAAGCAGCAGAGAGTAAAATCCAGTCTCTTTGTACTTCATAGCCCTAATCTTTAAGATACATCTTAAATTCTAACTCCTCTGCAGAAGCCTTTATTACCAACTAGAGTTCCTTGAGCTCACTACTTTCTAATAATCTAGGCATCATTTCTGGCCAAATATTAATATTTAATCACAAATTGCCCAAATATTAATATCCAATCATAAATATATATAGTTTTTAAAACATGTTAGCCTGATTTCAGGCATCTGAATATGGGTCCCTGAAGAGCTAGAATGTAGCCTCTTTGTTTTTGTTGTTATCCTTTACATAACCCAAATCAGTGTCAAGCATATGGTAATTGTTTAAAAAACACAAGTGAATTGTCTTGGCTGGTGTGGCTCAGTGAACTGAGCGCTGGCTTATGAACCAAAGGGTTGCTGGTTCGATTCCCAGTCTAGGGCACATGTCTGGGTTGCGGGCCAGGTCCCCCATAGGGGTGTGGCATGAGAGGCAACCATAAATTGATATTTCTCTGCCTCTTTTTCTCTCTCCCTTCCCCTCTCTAATAAATATATAAAATCTTAAAAAAATGAATTAATCATAAGCTGTCACAGTTCAGAGGTATCATTTCTCAACTAGGAACACATTAATTGTGAAGCCCCAAACCTCACCAAGAGCAGCTACAACAGCAGCACCAGCAGAAGCAACAAGCATTGGATCCTCGGTTCCCCATTCCATGTTGGCCTGGGAGGGAATCTGATGTCTCCAGGGCTGCAGACATCTGCCGCTTCCGCATCTCAATCCGTTCTGACCCCATCAGCTGCAACAATGAAAGGAAAAGGGCATGGGGTGGGAAGGCAGAGTGACCACCACATAAGCTTGGCAATCCAGTTGTTTGGATCATTGAGAAGATATAATGAGACTATATCCAGGTCATTTTCACTATTTCTGGTAAAATTGGTGCTTAGAATTAACTTATCAAACATTTAATTAATGTCTAGCATCTGCTGAGCACTGTGATAAATTTTAGGAATAAAATGATAAATGGAGCGTCCCCACCCCAAGGTACTCACAGTTGAGTAAAGGAGACAAATACTGACATCACATACATTGAAGACATGCAGTAAAAGCTACAGTAGGGCCCTTTCCCAGCTCCAGGATTCCCTTTGGGTTGAACTCATGGGGAGCAGCTGAGTTATAGCTTTCCACAAGGCCAGAGCATGGATATGGGAAGAAGCCACACCAAAAATGTCAGGCACACTAACACAGCAGTATGAGGAAACATCAGAAGAGGAAGGATGGTTGGGGGGGGGTGGTGTCAACACTTAGTTATAAATAAGTCAGAGGGATGTGAAATACAGCATATAGAATATAGTCAATAATGTTGTAGTAACTCTATGGTGGTGACAGGTGGTTACTAGATTTAACACGGTGATCATGTTGTATGCTATATAAATGTCAAATTACTATGCTGTATACCTGAAACTAATACAATATTTTATCATGTCAACTATACTTTAATTTAAAAAAAAAGAAGAAAGGGGAGAACAGGATTCCTGGGATGTTGTCCGGATATGAGGCCTCACTGACATATTCAAATCTTAACTAGCTGTGAAACCTTGAAGAAGTTACCCAACTCAGTGCAAAGCACTTAGAATCTGCCTACCCAGCCTGTCCTGCCATCTGCCAGGACCAACACGCCAACCTACCTCAGTGGAGCTTAAGCCATTGGAAACAATCTAAGCCATTCTTTCCATTTCTTTGTTCTGAGGACTTCAAGAATAATTGAAAGAGAGAAGCATGAAAGTAGTATAAGAAACAAGAAATTGCTGAGTCCATTGTTACTTTTGATACTATCATTGAATTGTCTAGGGAGTAAAAGCAAAAATATATTAAAGCTACATCAAATAACCTCAAATAGGACTGTGGAATTGAAATATGGGTTTCTTTTTCTTGTCCAACATTAGATTTATCTTTTCCTATTGCTACCTATCTTATATGCTATTGGACTTTAATTATTATCATTTTATTATATATTTTCATGTTGGGTAGATAGAGTTTAGTTTACTTTATGGATTTAAAAAAATGGCTTTGGCTGTCCTTGTCTATTTTTTCTTCCAGTTTAATTTTAGAATCAACTTGTCAAGATCCAAAAATACTATGTGGGGATTTTGATTAGGACACATTGAATTTGTATCTTTAGTTATGAGAAATGTCTTCTGTTTTAGTACCTGCCAATCGGGGGTGACTCCCCTGAATTAACCATTTAATTTATACTGAGATGTAAGTTCCAGGACAGCAAGAGGAACCTGTCAAAGTGTTTTACTATTCCTTCATCCACAGCCAAAACAATGCTCACAACATCTGTACAAAGCACACAGCCTCCAAGCAGTCTAGGACTCAAGCTGGTGCAGCTCACTTGACCAAAGGTGGAGGTAGAGACCTTTCCCCAACTCACAGCCACATTTTATTGGCAGTGCTGGAAGACAGACCTCCCTTAATCCCCCAGGGGAGAAGTTTTGAGATCCTCCGGGTATCACATTCTCACAATACCTTTAGCATTACAGTGGGGACATGGACTGACATGGTTTCACTTTATTCAGGACACTGTGAGGAAGGCACAATCTCCAAAGATACTTTGAGCTAAAGATCTCCAGGTAATTACTATTTTCTAGGAGAAACTGATGCAACTTGCCTCACTAAGAAAACCTTAATTGCTTCTCAAAAGAAAAAAAAGATTGTGACATGGTAATGCCATGAGGTTTCAAGGGATTACTATTTTGACATCTTTGCAACATTCGTTCTTCCCAAGTAGTATATGGAATATCCTTTCATTTAAATCTTGTCTTATGTATAGTTTAAGAGTCTTACTCAAACAGATCATGCATAATTTTGATAGATTTATTCCTAAATATTTTTACAGACCAGTTTTTGCTGCTGTAAATATCCACCCCCATGTTTCTAAATAGGTATTTCAGAATATAGGAAGGCTAAGAATACTGTGTCTGGCCTCTCTATTGAATTCTCTTTCTAGTTCTAGTAATCTTTCTATTGATTCTCTTGGGTTTTCTAGTTAGATGATCATATTGTCTATAAATAATCACACTTGTCTGTTTACTTTTTGTACCTTTCCAAGCTTTCTAAGGTATAAAAATCTTTCCTCTATATTGGATGTGTGTATGAGAGAGAGAGAGAGAGAGAATTAGCAATACCACTAGGCACTTTAATGTTCTTCAGGATTTTAATGCTAAAATTGTAAACTTTACCTTGGAAGATAACTTTACTGAGTTAAGCAACCTTTCTTCTAATTTTAATAATATAAAATAAATTGTGCCAGCCTGTCTTACTAGCTGACATATTTTATTTGCTTGTACACACCTATTTCTTTGTAATACCTAGAAGAATCATAATGACAGTAAGCAAACTCTTAGAGAACTTCATAAGGTTACTCATGACTAGATATTGCCTCAAACAATCAAAGGCAAATTCCATCAAAGTCTGTTCTTACACATTTTTGAAAACAGCTTTATTAAGTTCCAACAGATGAAAAATAACCTGCATGTGTTTAAAGGGCATAATTTCATAAATTTTAACATGCATATACCTGTGAAACCCCCACTACAGTCAAGACCACATTATCGGCCTCAAAAGGTTCCACATGATCCTTGAGAATCTCTTTCTCTTGCTCCTCCCTCCTGGCTCCTGCCTGCCCCAGACCATCACCAACCTGGTTTCTCCCACTATATATTAATTTCCAATTTTTAGGATCTTGTACAAAATGGAATCATAAAATATATTGTATTTTGCCATGTATAATGTACACTTTTGGCCCAATTTTTTGAGGGAAACATAAGGATGTGCATTATAGATAGGTGTAATGATCACATACCATGGGTATAATAATGAATATAATAATCCCATGCATAATGTGCACAAAAACGTGGATGCTCATTATACATGGCAAAATACAGTATACTCCATTTTTGGTCTGTTTTCCTTCACTCAGCATAACTATTTTACAACTCTTAGATGTATTAACATGCATTCCTTCTCATTACTGAGCTGTATTTCACTGTATAGATGTATCACAATTTATACAGTGAGATTATCACAATTACAGCAAATTATCACAATTTGCTTCTTCATGCACCTATTATTGGACTTACACCTTTTTGATGGCTACTGAAAAGATGATATATAAGACACCATGAAAGTCTTATTAAACAAAGAAGTGTATGTACCTGAGACTATATTAAAATTTATTGCACTATACAGTTGTAACATGTTTCTATAGTTTGTTCTCACACATTGAATAATGCTCAATGATTATGTTCTTTTGGCATTTCTATTGGATTAATCATAGATTCTAAACATTTTTCAAATTTATAATTACTCATTTCTTTTCTCAATGCTCTGTCTCAGTTCATCTTTGTAGAGTTTCAACTTGGTCTCTTAATCTATTTAATTTCTCTTCAGTGTATCATTAAAATTTCCTGTGTGGTTTCTCAGAATTCTTGTACATAATTTAACAATTTTGACATCTTAAATCATTTAAAGCTTTGAATAAACAAGTGTATAGAAAGATATACTATTTCTATAACATTTACTAATAAACTGATACCTCTTATTTTCAAAAATTCTAAATTAACAACATGGTTTTCATTCAGTTACTAAATGCTGGAGTGTTTAGTCACAGGAATGGTCATGAGTATTCATACCCTGCTAAGCTGTGGTATAGTAGGAGACCCTGAGAGGAAGCTCAGAGTATTAATAAACATGAATACATGAATACAGATGTCAACATCATGGTGGTGTGAGAAGACTGCTTTGTTCCTCCCCTTAAACTTACAATAATTCAAACAACTGTAACTCAACAAAGGATCTGCTGAACACACAAACAACCTGAAGGATCCAGCATCAGGGCGCCTGAAGGTGGGCCTGTTGGAAGAACTTGGGGAGGCAAGACACAGGGAAAGGACAGGAACAATGGCCGCAGACACAGCCTGGTGTCCACTGCAGCTCCAATGAATGTAGTACAGTGGCTCCAGCCCTCACACTATAGCCTGGAGCAGAAAAATGCCTCTTAATGAAAAAGCATTATCTTCCTTTTGCTCCATGTCACAACTTTGCCCTGTAAAGACATCTGGATGCCTTAACAGCATAGGGGTTCCCACAGCCATTGCTGGCAGGGAGGTCAGAGCTGCAAAATCATGAATTTGCCTTTTTTGCCCTATGCCTTGGCAGAGCTGGATAGAAGTAGTGAAGATACCTCCAACAACACAGCAGAGCCAGCAGCCATTAGTAACAAGGAGGTAGTTCTGGAAGCTTGCAAAACTAGTTCTCCACCACCCACCACATTGCCCCAATGCAGTGGTGATACCACCTAACAGAAGCAAGCCACTCACAGAGGAGACACCTGTCGCCCCAGTGGCATTTTTTCATGTGCCAAAGCAATTTTTTCATTGCCAAAGCAATGCCACTCCACTGAGGGCACAGGTCAGAGAGAAAAAATTACTGCAATGGCACCATTTACTGGAGAACAAAAGAAATTACCCTATTAACCTGCTGAAATGTTGAGAGCTTGAGAGCAAAGAGTATCTAAACAAGAAAACCACTTACTATCTCAAATGTGCAGGTTGGGAAATGATCCATTGAACACCATGAACAACCAAGGTAATGTGGGAACACTGAAGAAAATGAAGTCTCCAGAAACCAAAGCAAAGTCAAGGAAGGCTGCAATTTAAGTGATGGGGAATTTAAGATTCATAATAACTTCTTGTTGGGTCTAAGAGAAGGTTATTCTTTTATTATATTTATGAAATTAATTTGGTGATATGTTATAAAAAGGAAATTTTCTATTTATCTACCTATCTTTTTTTATCATTGATACTATTACAGGTGTCCCCATTTTCTCCCTAGCCCACCTCTAACCCTCCCCATCCTCTGTTGTCAGTGTCTATGGGTTATGCATATACATTCTTTTTCCCTTTTAAATACATTTTATTGATCATGTTATTACAGTTGTCCCAATTTTTTCCCCTCTCCTTCCCTCCACCCAGTACCTCCATTACCTCCAGCAAGCCCCCTTCCTTGTTAATTCATGTTCATGGGCCATGCATGTAAGTTTTTTGGCTTCTCCATTACCTATACTGTTCTTAACATCTCCCTGTCTATTTTGTCTCTACCAGCCCTGCACATTTCCCCCCATTTTTCCCTTACCCCTCCCAACTGATAAGCCTCCAAAATATCTATGATTCTGTTTCTGCTCTGTTTGTTTGCTTAGTTTGTTATTTGGATTCAATTATTGATAGTTATGAATTTATTGCCATTTTAATATTCATCATTTTGATCTTCTTTTTCTTATATAATTCGCTTCAGCATTTCGTATAATAAGTTCTTGGTGATGATGAGCTCCTTTAGTTTTTGTCTTGAAAACACTTGATCTGCCCTTCAGTTCTAAATGACAGCTTTGCTAGATAGCATAATCTTGGATGTAGGTTCTTGTTTTTCATGACTTTGAATACTTCTCTCTATCCCATTCTTCCCTGCAAGGTTTCTTTTGAGAAATCAGCTGTCAATCTTATGGGAACTCTCTTGTAAGTAACTACATGTTATTCTCTTGCTGTTTTTAAGATTCTCTCTTTATCTTTACCCTTTAGTATTTTAATTATGATGTATCTTGGTGTGGTCCTCTTTAGGTCCAACTTGTTTGGGACTCTGTGCTTCCTAGACTTGTATGTCTATTTCCTTCACCAAACTTAAGGAACTTTTCTTTCATTATTTTTTCAAATAAGTTTTCAATTTCTTGCTCTTCCTCTTTTTCTGGCATCCCTGTGATTTGGATGTTGGCACATTTAAAAATATCCCAGAGGTTCTTAAGCCTATCCTTGTTTTTTTTAATTATTTTTTTCTTCCTGCTTTTCTGATTGAGGGCTTTTTTCTTCCTTGTGTTCCAAACCATTGATTTGGTTTCCAGCTTTATACCCTCCACTGTTGGTTCCTGGTAGATTTTTCTTTATTTCACTTAATGCGGGCTTCATTTCTGCCTGGGTCTTTTTTATGCCATTGAAGTACTCAATAAGCTCCTGGAGCATTCTGATGATAACCAGTGTTCTGAAATGTACTTATCTCTATTTCATTTAGTTCTTTTTCTGGAGTTTTGTTCTATTCTTTCTTTTGGGCCATATTTCTTTGTCTCCTCATTTTGGCAGTCTCCCTGTGCTTGTTTCTGTGTATTAGGTAGAGCTGCTTTAACCCCCTTAGTTATGTGTCCTATTGTAGAAAAGCACACCTGTAGAGTTGTATGGGGCACAGCCTTAGGTAATCACCAGGGCAGGGCAACCTGTGCCATTGCTCTGTTGCTGTGTGGGAGAGTGCTCACAGAGGGGACACTACCACTGGCCTCTGGAGTTTTGCCTGGGAGGATTCTGTTTACTGGCACTTGCACTTAACTCTCTCCATGTGCCACTGGTGTTGCTCTGGTGCTGAATCCCAGAGGGTTTGGGTCTGTGTGAGTCCTAAGTCCATTGTGGGCCCTTTAAGAAGAATCCTAAGTCTGTTATGGGCCCTTTAAGAAGAGTCCCTTGAAAATCCCACAGTTTCTTCTGCCACCCCAATCCCCATTGGTTTTTACAGTCAGGAGTTATGGGGATTTATTTTCCTGGCACTGGACTCTGGGCTGGTTGGTCTGAACTGGGGCTGGGATCATTCACTGCCAAGATATCCCTCCTGTTTTTTATCTACCACATGTGGATTTGAGACTGCCTGTTTTTAGCCACCACACATGGATGTGAGACAGCCTGTTTCTGTCTCCATGTCTCTCCACAAACTCTGCATCTCCATGTCTCTCTGTACCTCTCCATCTCTCTGCTTTCTCCGTGGTTCTCTGTGCTTTTCCATGTCCCTGCCCTTCCTACCCATCTGGATGAATGTGGCTTCTTTAAGTCCTTGGTTGTTGGACATCTACACATTTCAATATTCTGGCAATTCTGGGTGATATTTGTTTTGTAGTTTTAGTTATATTTTTTGCTATAGTTGTGCGCGGAGGTGAGATGTATTTACCTATGCCTCCTTCTTAACCATAAGTCACATATATGTTCTTTAGCTAATTCCTTCACATTCTTTCATCCAGTCCCCCCTTCTCTCTCCCCTCTCACAGCCATCAATCTGTTCTATGTGTCCCTGCCTCTGTTTCTATTTTGTTTATTAGATTCCACCTATAAATAAGATGATATGGTATTCATCTTTCTCTGACTGACTTACTTCCTTAAGCATAATAATCTCCAGGTCCATCCATGCTGTTGCAAAATGTAAAATTTCCTTGTTTTGTTTTAAAGTTTGAGTAGTATTCCACTGTGTAAAAGTACTACAGCTTTTTTATTCCTTAATTTACTGATGGGCACTTGGGTTGTTTCCAAAGCTTGGTTACCATAAATAATGTTGCCATGAACATAGGAATGCATATATTCTTTCAAATTGATATTTCAGGATTCTTAAGACATATTCCCAGAAGTGCAATTGCTTGGTCAAAAGGCAGTTCCATTTTTAATTTTTTTAGGAAACCCCATACTGTCTTCCACAGTGGCTGTACCAGTCTGCATTCCCACCAACAGTGCACTATGGTTCCATTTTTTCTATATCCGCACGAGCACTTGTTTTTTGATTTATTGATGGTTGTCATTCTGGCAGGCATGAGGTGATTTTTCATTGTTGTCTTAATTTGCACCTCTGATGATTAGTGACACTGAGAATTTTTTCATATGTCTATTGGGAATTGTGGAGGAGTGTATCAGAGAAATTATTTTTTCCCTGAATATTTGTAGAATTTGCCTATAAAATTATTGGAACCATTTAGGATTGGCTTGTTGACTGTGTTTTTATTTTCTTCTTGGGTTTCTGTTCTTTTCATAGTTTCTTTTTTTTTTTCAGTCAATATGGACTTTTTCATTTCCTGAGAGAAGATCCATCTATTTCATCTAGTTTTCAAATTTATTGTAATTTATTATTAGTCATCTTACAATTTTCAGAAGTAAATTATTTAAAGTCCTGCATGCTTGTTGAAAAGACAAACATTTAGTTGCTTATGGGACAGTTGCATACATACTTAGCATCACTAAATATTTATTTAGGATTAATTTTTTATATAATAGCTAATGAATATATTAAATAAATGTTACCAATTTAAAAGATTTTTAAAATATGCCAGTGGCAAATATGTTAACTCAGCTAGTGCTTTCAGGCATTAACAAGTGATCTGTTAGCCAAACCAACTTCATGTCTCTTGGTTTGCTTTGATGATACCTGTGGGAGAACTCTGAACACATTTCATTTCCATTTGTTCTTTTTAAATAGCATGGAATCAGCACTTCTTTGACATTGCTACTCTGTTTTTTTGGGGAGGGCATATCTGGCACAGACTGCTGGGCACGGTTTCAGTGTTTACTGGAATGACTCAAGCATGTCACAAACATGATCTCCCAGGAACTGGCCACCTTTGTTTGAGGATCTTGAGGTTTAGAAGTGAAATGAACATAAAACTGATATCAACAGCCTCAGATGCTTTATTCTATAACTTATAAAATTTTAAAAGCCATCTGAGAGAATGGTAATAATACAGGTTGGCAGTCTATTAAATATTCAGATTTTAACTAAGAGATAATCCTACTCAAACATGGTTTTTACAAATTTCTAGAAACCTGGCACTGAAGAGAATTCTTTCAAAGTTCAAGTAAAAGCCAAACCAAACTCTTAATCCTGATTAAAATCTTTAGTAATTTGGAATATCAAAGTTGCAAATAGAAAAATATTTTACCTAACTATAATTAGCTCAAAAGCATTATTTATTATTTTATGGTAAACTTAAAGTTGGTGAGTAGATTCCATTAATAGCTGTTTATTTTTATTATAGTTTTCAAGTTCTAGAAATAGCCATTATTGAATTATACATTGGGAATATGATGAAGCATCAAGTAATTGTGTGAAAAAATCTTATCTTTTAAAGTCTAAGACCTGAGCTTCTGTTCCACAAGGGTATAGAATCATACATGAGATCCCGATGAAGGTGAACAAAGAACCAGAAATGACATAAATTTTAAACAATTTTCAGCAATGCTTAGAAACAGAATCCTACCATCAGGGATAATTTATGGACCTGAAAATATTAAACCTGAATACAAGGAAATTTGAGAGGACAAGTTCTCCTGGAGGCAACACAGATTCCAACTCCATTTATACATCCCCTATGTCACTTTTTCTTTAACAAATATTGGATCTTGAATCATTTTCCGTTTAGGTAGTACTTCCAGGTAGAGTATGAGTGCTTCTGGTTAACAAGACATCTGTCAGAGCGAAGTGCTACTCAAATACTCTTCAGTGCTACTGCTGTTACCTGCTTAGACACAGCATTTAAACATCTTATTTAGTTTTAATTTCCTGATTTGGTTAACCTACATAGAATCCAGCTTATGGAGCATTTTCTTACCTCATCTTGAACCCTGCCATGGGCTTGATCATTATCCTATCCAAACTCTAGTTTATTTTTTTCAATCCTTACCACTGTGTCCATTTCATCCATTACTCTCTAAAGAGAGACATCCAGAAAGCTATGGATGTTACCAAGAAACTGAAGACTGAACTGTCTGAGTTCAGATTCTGGAAGTCTTGTCCAAGCTGGGGAATTAGTTCTTATTTTGATTACTCCCTCAGTTCCAAATAAGAGCAATGACAGATGAGAAAAATCTATAAAGATATGAATGAGCCAAAAAACAAGGTAAGTGTATCCAAAAAACAGAAAGGAAATTGAAATGTCAATGAATGGGCAGAGTGAGCCTGCTAGGCTCTAGGTCCAAGAAACAGACAAAAGCACCATTAGTCTGGGAAGTAAAGAAAACTAGAATTACTTTAGGTAAAATGGGGGCCAGGAATACATTCACTGCTTTAAAAGCTGAGAAAAAGTTCTCTTCCTGAAGAAAAAAACTAAAAAAGAAACAACAACTGTGGCTGACCTCTGCTGAGACTCAAAAAGGCAGTAGACCTAGGTACAGGGCTATGGAGAATACAGACATCATGGTCAGGAGTGGGCCAGAACTGTTGGCTCTGAGATTAAATCCTTTATAATCTCAGTGTCACATCAAACAGATATTCTGAATTGTCATCTTAATATGTGGTTTTCAGTAGGATGCTCAGATATCCAGTGGAGGAAATCTCAGTGTTTCATGTAAGAAATAGTTGAAAACTAAGAGAGACAGAAAAATATCCAAAAAGAAAAGAAAGAATTTATTCAAAATGAATGTACAACTCAAAATTCTGCTCACCCCTGCCCCTTGCCCCAGTCTTCACTTGTAGAGTGGAAGCTCTAGATTGTTGATAAGGCAAAAGTTCTGCACTGGGAGGATCAAGCTGAGAAGACCTAAGTTGCCACCCCACCCCCACCCCATGCTTCTTTGTAGACCTTGGGTAGAACTCTGAGGGAAGCAGGCTGCTGTCCCTGCTGCTGTCCCTGCATCTACTTCAGTTGCATTGGTGCCATGGTTCTTCCTGGGCATGTCAGGACCAAGAGCTCCACATGGGACCAGCTTTATTTTGACTGGATCATGGGAGAGTTTATGCATAAGGGCATAGTAAAAAACACTAGAGATTTTAGTGGGCAAATGTTTAAGGGGGATTGGTAGCTCCATGATCCTAGTGGTAACAAGCACAAAAGCAGCCAACCCACATTCAATAGAATCAGCAAGGGAAAATGACATAGGCTGAAACCAGAGAAGTCCATGTGCAGGATTCCCCTGGCTTTCCCTGTCTCATGAGTAATCATACAGAGCCCTCTATTTCCCTACAACAAAACATGTGTATGATGTTTCTGCCCAAGAAGCTCTTAGAAATTCAATACTCAAGATTTTTGTTAGGTGCTGGTCCCAAAGGCATCTTCTTGCTAGCACATGCCAAAACTCCAGACATCTAGAAGGAAAGCAGGTATTCAGCAGAAAGTGTACTGCTGTATAAACATTCTAAACACAATGAACCACTGTTATCAACTGTTAATTAAAAATACTTTGAGAGTCAACTTCCCAGTCAACAGCCAAGGGTCAAATTGCCAGCAGTACTGGAAAGATTCTAAGAATAGCAGTGTCCGGCCCACTACGTTAATACTTTTCTGCTCAGGGACAGAAAAAAAAATCTGAAGACATATGGCTACGAACTTCCCAAATTTGATGAACAACATACTCAACTCCAAATAAGATAAACTCAAACACAATGTATAGTCAAATGTTAAAACCTAGATAAAAAGAAAATTTTAAGGCGGCAAGAGAAAAATTGTTATAGTGGGTAGCTAGATATTAATGAAAAATAGGGGAGCCAGACATCTAACTGAGCCAGATTAGAAGGTTCAGCTTCACAGACACTCTAGGAAACAACCTCATCCTCTGACAAACATGCTAATCCCCAAGTGGGCAGAAAAGACCAACTTTCTACTGTCCTCAGAGAACAACCACCTGGTCCCCCAGATTAATAGTGGGAAGCATAAACACTGAGGGGGAAATTGGTATGTTTCCACTGTCCCCAGGGAACAACCACCTGGTCCCCCAGATTAATAGTGGGAGGCATGAACACTGAGAGGGAAATCCTGTGCTGAGGCATGCACAGTAGAAGTCTAGAGGGTGCAGGGGGAGGTCCTTTTACTATGAGGCATGTGCAGTAGAAGCAAAAATGGTGACCATTAAGGGAGGAATCTAGCCTGGGAAATCTGGGGAAAAGACTGGATAGGTAGGGTAAGGGCATGAAACACTGAAAGGTCCCAGGAAAAGGGTTAGTTAGAGGGGGGCACCAGCAAAGCTCCAGGAAAATCCAGGAAAGAGATTGGATAGTTTGAAAGGAAGCTTACCCCATCACAAACCCAAGGAAATATAATCAAAAGCTTAATAAAAGCTCTGAGGTATCCTCTCCCTTTCTTCAGCAGCTCCATGGGCTGAAGAGCAGTGTAGATCACTGCCCCATGGAAATAGAAACTGATGGACTACTGGAGCCTAGGGTACCAGGCTAATGGCACAGTAGCTCGAGGTCCCGGCCCTCCTCCTGGGCCTGGTGGGACCTGACGTCCCAGAGACCAGACTTCTTCCACAGTGAGATAGATGGGACAAGCCACTTGGTCATGGATGAGAAATCACCTAAGTCCTTCCCTTCTTTTTGCTCTGTGAAATCTTACCAGTATAACTCAAATCCCCCTATGTATGTTTCTAAAAGGCATTTCCTGCAATATACCATGGAATAACCCTATTTCCTCCAGCAACAAAATGACTCATAGCAAACAAATAAACAACAATAATATTACTACCTGACTTCTTATCATAAACAACAGACACTAGAAAGCAGGGACAATATATTTGAGGTATTAAAAGATAAAAACCGCCTGTGAAGAATCCTACATCTAGCACAGTTATCTTTAAAAAGTGAAGGCAAAATAAAAATAATCCCAGATAAGCAAAAATAATAGAATTTGTTGTAAGCAGGCCAGCTTTATAAGAAACACTAAATAAAGTTCTTCAATTTGAAAGAAGAGACAGCAGATAGTGATTCACACAGACTCTCTCTCTCTTCATTAAAGGTAATTATGTAGGTGATGCTAAAACACAGTATGATTACATATTTGTTTTTCTTAACTGATTTAAAAAGCAATCACAAAAAACTAATCTGCAAAATTTTTTTGCACCTATAGCATATAAAATACATTTGACAAAACAACAGAAAAGAGACAGAAAAAATGAGGCTGTATTGTAATAACAAAATTACATCAAAAGGTAACTCAAATTTACAGGAAGAAATGAAGAGAACCAGAAATGGTGAATAAGAAAGTTAATACTTTTTAAAACAAACTGTAAATATATTTCTGCTCTCATTTCTTCTCTTAGTTTTTTAAAAGACATAGGATTATATAAAGCAATAATAATGTATTGTATTGGTAAAAAAATACTTAATACTATAGTAATAATAGCATAAAATCACTGTACCGTTTGTAAAAAAATAGTTCCATTTAATATCATATCTGAAAGCTCCAATTTGATGAGCAATCTTCAAGGCCAATTATAAAAATAATAATGTTTCATATTTTTATAGGGCTTCATAGGTCACACAGATTGTATTACCTCATTTCTTCCTGCTCACAAATCTGTGAGCCAGGAAAGACCATTATTATTTCCATTTTTCATGTGAAAAATACCAAGGCTTAAAGAGGCTTATCTCATTCCCTGAAGTGACAGATGACCCTTCACTCAGGTGACCAAGACTTGAATCAAATGCTCTTTCTTTATACAAGCCTGTCAATCCAAAAAGCTCTGTCAGAAATTTGAGAGCTCAGTGTAGACACATGCATTTTAAAATATAGTAATGTGATATGTTCCTAAGTCTCTTTAAACATGTCTTAAGTATACTGCTACATGCAACTTAGCACTGGATTTTGGTGAGAAGGATTATGAACAACTTAAAATAACCCTTGCTTCTCTCAAAAAATGTGGTACTATTTTCCACTCTTGGAAAGAAATATTGTTGGTATATGTAGGTTGAATTGTGTTCTTTCAAAAAAGGCATGGTTAAGCCCAAACCCTAGGTATCTATGAATGTACCTTATTTGGAACTAGCTTCTTTACAGATAGAATTAGTTAAGATGAGTTTATACTGAATTAGGCATCCTTATGAGAAGAAGGAACACATAAGCACATAGTGAAGGCCATGTGAAGACAGAGGTGAGATTGGAGTAATGCTTCTATATACCTACCAAGAACTGATGGAAACCACCAGAAGCTAAAAAGAGGAAAGGAAGGATTCTTCCTAGAGCCTTAAGAGAGAAGAACACAACCCTCTCCACACCTTGACTTGCGATCTCTAGCCTCCAGAGCTATGATAAAATAAATTTTTGTTGTTTCAAGCTACCAAATTGTGGTACTTTGTTATGGCAGCCCTAGGAAGCTAATAGAATACACCTGCACTTAAGGAAATAAATCAACATGGAATGACAAAGTTGAACCCCCAGAAAGGATTATTGGCATCTTCTGGGTGGAGGCAGCAAAACGGAGAGGTAACATTTCACCTCCGGCTTCCTTCCAACTCTCTCCTTCAAGATTCCAAGCAATTGGGCCTATTGGCACTGTTGTTCTTTATTTCTTTTTTCTTGGCATACTCAGGAAGACAGCCTCTACAGATAACTGGGCTTTACTGAACAAACAATGCTGGGCACAAAAATTCAATAAACCTCACTAAATCGAGTTAAATTGAGCTTAGATGTGTAAATTTGCTAATAGCTCTTTTCTGTTAAGAACTTTAATAAGACTTTTGAGACCATAATGTCTAGTCTAGACATTAAAAATCATGTGTCATATTTGCAGTTTTTAGAATGTAATGTGCCTTATTATACAATAAATTGTGTGTGAATTGAAAAAACCAATAAAATAAGATTAATGTGATAATATTCCAGTGTTGATGTTTACTTTTACTTTAACATGATCTAATCTACTTAATTTTTTAGGCAAAGGGAACTAAAGTGACTTGCCTGTGTTTACACAGCTAGTTGATACCAGGATTCTAGTATCAAACTGTTAACACACAACAACAGAGAGAGAGACAGTCATTCATTCTTTCCAATAAATTATTTTACTTCCCCTGAAAATGCACATATTTTTTATAAACATTAATATTCACTTAACATGTTTAGATATTCCAACAAGTTTGTGAAATTTCTTTTGGCCATGTAGGGTAAATGGAGACAGTCTGGCTTCCTCACCTAGGTGTGTGGGTAACTAGGGGAAGCAGTGTTTCCATAGTCTTGGAGGGGCCTGATGAGTAGTGTTCTCAGAGCCCTGAGATGGGGTCTGATAAACTGTTCCCATAACATGAAGTGGGCTCGCATGCACAGAAGTATGTTATGTTATATAACTTCTGGCATCTTGCCAGCTTTATTCTCCTCTAGTACTTAAACAGGTAGGGATTCCTTGCTGGGGGCGATGATGATGAGACACATGCGAGGGGGCAGGCACCATGATGGGTGCCACGTTGGGGAGCAAGGACCATGACATGTGCCATGCAGAGACATGCAGATAGACATGCAGCTTGCAGCATGCTTGGCTCACCTACCCGTGAATAAAGGCATGTCAGACATACCAAAGGCTCCTTGGATATTTTTCCATCTGCATGTATACAATGAACCTGTCAGGCCTGGAATGGTCACAACATAGTCCCAAAATGCAGAAACAATTTGCGAATAAATTTGACAGATATAAGATTTCACCAAAGGCAGAATATTAATTTAAACCTGAGTTCAAAAATAGTAAAACTAATTTTAAACAAACAAACAAAAAACCCTGATAATAAAACAGAAATGCATGCTGGTGAATCCTCAACAATGATTCCATCCAGAACATGGAGAAATTACAGCTCCTCTGTACTTCCTAATTCCTCTCCCACCCCTAGAAGTAACCAATGGTAAGATTTTAATGTGAATCTTCCCAGAACCATTGCCATGAAATTAAAAACACATAATTAACTTTAGTTAAAAACAGTTTTAGAAAGCTTATCTAAATGTCATTAGACCATATGTATGATCCTGCACCTTGTATTTTTTACTTTAAAAGTGTCTTGGGAATCTTTGACAGAACACATAGCTCCATCTCATCTATTTTAATAGTAAGATATTATTTCTCTCATAATTTAGATGTTTAGATGTATAGCACAATATATGTCCTATTCACCCTAGTAACCACAAAAGATTTGATTACAGAAAAATGATAAACTTTTAAATCATAAAAGATAATATAAATAAACAAGTATGAGACAGTTAAGGTATCAATAAGAATAATAATGCAATGAACTGAAATACATCAATATATGTAAATCTGAGATTTAATAATGATACTAAAATACTCACTGATTACTTTTATTTTAAAATTTAATCTTTATTGTATTTTTTTACATTATCTTTTAGGGCCTTTAAAAAAATTACTTTATTGTCGTTCAATTACAGTTGTCTGCATTTTCTCCCCACCCCAGCCAATCCCACCTCCCTCCCCTGCTTCCACACTCCCTCTTGGTTTTGTCTATGTGTCCTTTATAGTAGTTCCTGAAAACCCTTCTTCTCGCTGTCTCCTCCCCTCTCCCCTATGGCTATTGTTAGATTGTTCTTAATATCAATGTCTCTGGTTATATTTTGTTTGCTTTTTTCTTTTGTTGATTATATTCCAGTTAAAGGTGAGATGGTATGATATTTGCCCTTACTGCGTAGTTTAATTCACTTAACATAATGCTCTTCAGTTCCATCCATGTTGTCGCAAAGGGTAGGAGCTCCTTCTTTCTCTCTGTTGTGTAGAATCCCATTATGTAAATGTACCAAAACAGCATTAAAATGAAAAGAGAACCAACTAATGGGAAAACATATTTGCCAATGATACCTCGGACAAGGGTTTGATTTCCAAAATATATAAACAATTCACATGACTCCACTCCAGGAAGACAAAAACCTAATAAAAAATGGGCAAAGGACTTGAACAGACGCTTCTCCAAGGAGGACATACAGAGGGCCCAGAGACATATGAAAAGATGCTCAGCATCACTTTCCATTAGAGACATGCAAATTAAAACCACAATGAAATACCATTTCACACTGGTGAGAATGACCATCATAAACAAATCAACAAACAAGTGTTGGAGAGGATGTGGAGAAAAGGGAACCCTAGTTCACTGGTGGTGGCAATGCAGACTGTTGCAGCCACTGTGGAAAACAGTATGGAATTTCCTCAGAAAACTAAAAATGGAACTGCCTTTTGACCCAGCAATTCCACTGCTAAGATTATATCCTAAGAACCCTGAAACACCAATTCAAAATAACCTATGTATCCCAATGTTCATAGCAGCACAATTTACAATAGCCAAGTTCTGGAAGCAACCTTTTAGGGCCTTTATACACACCTCCCCACAGCAATCAGCACACTACCACACTATTATCCATGTCCATGAGTCCTTTTTCCTTTTTGCTCAATCTCTCCACTCCCTAACTTTTCCCCTGACTATCATTCTGCTCTAGATCTATGAGTCTGTCTCCATTTTTCATGTTAATTCAGTTTGTTCATTAGATTTCACATATAATGAAGTCATATGGTATTTGTGTTTCTCCAACTGGCTTATTTCACTTAGCATAATGTTCTCCAGGTTCATCCATACTACTGCAAAGGGTAAGATTTTCTTCTTTTTTATGGCTACATAGTATTCCATTGTGTAAATGTCCCATAGTTGTTTATCCACTCATCTACTGATGGGCAGTTGGGCTGCTTCCATATCTTGTTGATTGTAAATAATGCTTCAATGAATATAGGGGTGTTTACATTCTTTTGAGTTTACGTTCACTAGTGTTTTGGAACACTAATTCAAATATATTCCCTCAAGTGGAATCACTGGGTCAAAAGGCAGATTCATTTTTAATTTTTTGAGGTGTCTCCACACTTCTTTCCACAGTGGCTGCACCAGTCTGCATTCCCACCAACATGCAAAAAGAGTTTCCTTTTCTCCACATCCTCACCAGCACTTGTTGTTTGTTCATTTATTGATGATAGCCATTCCAGGTGTGAGATGGTATCTCACTGTGGTTTTGATTTACATTTCCCTGATGATTAGTGACATCGAACATCTTTTCATATATTTATTGTCCATCTATATGCTCTCTTTGGAGAAGTGTCAATTCAGGTCTTTTGCCCATTTTTTAATTGAGTTATTTGTTTTTTTGGCATTGAGTTTTGTAAGTACTTTGCAAATTTTGGATATTAACCCTTTAACAGATGTATTGGTGAATATGTCCTCCCTTTCTGTGAATTCTTTTTATTTGTTTGATGATTTCCTTTGCTGTAGAAAGCTTTTAGTTTGATATAGTCCCATTTGTTTATTTTTTCTTTCATTTCCCTTGCCAGAGGAGGTATATCCAATAAAAAATTGCTATGAGCAATGTCAAAGATTTTGCTGCTTCTGTTTTCCTCCAGGATTTTTATGGTTTCAGGTTTAACATTTATGTCTTTGACTCATTTTTGTAAGGTTACGACAAAATGGAAAATGCAACAAGGTGTAAAGCAGGATGTTATTGCTTAAGGCTGTACTCCCCGCCCCCAGAATGTTCCAGGAAGATGGGATGAGTGGTTAGCCAAGTAAATAGCCAAATAAGGTAAATATGTGGAGCAAGGCAGACCGCCAGAATCTGCCCGCCAACGAGTAACCCCGCCAATCAAAAGAAAAAGCTGTGTTCAATTGCACCAATTGCTAACAGCCACATCTGCTTCTGGATACTGTTTGCTTGCTGCGCTCTATAAAACCCCTGTAGTCTGTAAGCCAGGCGCGACTTCCATATTGCAGCTCTGAGGAGCTCGTGACTCCAGTCACAGTTGGGGAAGTTCGCCCTGCACAGGTAAAGCTTTTGGCCAATAAATAACATCACGAGCTCTAAGTGCCTGGACATTTGGTTTCTCGCCATTCGAATACAACAATTTTGAATTTATTCTTGTGCGTGGTTTAAGAAGGTGGTTTAGTTTCATTTTCTTCATGTATCTGTCCAATTTTCTCAACACACCATTTATTGAATAAACTATCTTTAGCCCATTGTATGTGCTTCCTACCTCTGTTGAATATTAATTGACTATAAAGGTGTGGGGTTATTTCTGAGCTGTCAATTCTGTTCCATTGACCCATGTATCTGTTTTTATGCCAGCACAAGGCTGTTTTGATTACTATGGCTACTATGGCCTTATAGTACAGCTTGATAATAGGTAACATGATTCCTCCAACTTTGTTCTTGTTTCTCAGGATTGCTGTTGCAATGTGGGGTCTTTCTTCTGTGCTGCATAATTTTTTAAAATACTTGTTCTAGTTCTGTGAAATGTGTCATTGAAATCTTGACAAGAATTGCATTGAATTTATAGATTGCTTTGGGTAGTATGGACATTTTATTTTATTTTTATTGTTCTCTTTTTAAAAGATTTTATTTATTTATCTTTAGAGGGGAAGGGAAGGAGAGAGGGAGAAAAATATCAATGTATGGTTGCCTCTTGTGCATCCTCTGCTGGGAACTGGCCTGCAACCTAGGCATGTGCCCTGACTGGGAATCAAACTGCGATCCTTTGTTTCACAGGCCCACGCTCAATCCACTGAGCTACACCAGCCAGGGCAGTATGGCCATTTTAATTATGTTAATTCTTCCTACCCATGAACGTGGTATGGAATTTACCTATTTGTGGAATCTATCTTCTTCAATTCTCCCTTCAGTGTCTTATAATTTTCTATGTACAAGTCTTTTACATCCTTGGTTAGGTTTATTCCTAGGTATTTTATTCTTTCTGAAGCAATTGTGAATTAAATTGTTTTATTGATTTCTCTTTCTGTTAGTTTGTTATTGGCATATAATAATACAACTGATTTCTGAATATTAATTTTGTATCCTGCTACCTTGCTAATCTTATTTATTGGTTTTATTAGTTCTCTATGTATATTATCATGTCACCTAAAAAATAAAGGCAGATTTACTTCTTCCTTTCCAGTTTGGATGCCTTTTACTTCTTCTTGTCTGATTTCTGTGGCTAGGACTTCCAGTACTATGTTGAATAAGGGAGGTGAAAGTGGACACACCATTTCTTGCTCCCAATCTTAAGGGGAACACATGCAGTTTTTGTCTATTGAGTATAATGCTAGCAGTGGGTTTGTCACATATGACCTTTATTATGTCTAGGTATGCTCCCTCTATTCCCACTTTGCTGAGAGTTTTTATCATAAATTGGTGCTGGACTTTATTAAGTGTTTTTTTCTGCATGTATTGATATGCTTGTGTGGATTTCAATCCATCATTTTGTTTATGTGGTGAATCACATTTATTGATTTGTGAATGTTGTACCAACTTTGCATTCCCAGAGTAAGTCTCACTTGATGATGGTGTATGATCATTTTGATGCGTTGCTAATGCTAATATTCGGTTTGCTAATATTTTTTTTAGGATTTTAACATCTATGTTTCTCAGAGATATTGGCCTATAATTTTCTTCCTTTGTAGTGTCATTAGCTGGTTTTGGAATTAAAATAATGCTGTTTTATAAAATGAGTTTGAGAGCCTTCCCTC
Source organism: Sturnira hondurensis (assembly GCF_014824575.4). Classification (NCBI taxonomy): domain Eukaryota; kingdom Metazoa; phylum Chordata; class Mammalia; order Chiroptera; family Phyllostomidae; genus Sturnira; species Sturnira hondurensis. The sequence continues at coordinate 472,394 of NW_028094889.1, read as the reverse complement.
CTCTTGAATTTTCTGAGGTAGTTTTTGAAGGAGAGGTATTAGTTCTTGGAATGTTTGGTAAAATTCCCCTGTGAAGCCATCTGGTCCAGGACTTTTAAAAAAAATTATTGGGAGCCTTTTGATTATTGCTTCAATATTATTAGGTGTAATCTGTTTATTCAGAATCTCTGATTCTTCCTGATTTAGTTTTAGAAGATTTTATGTTTCTTGGAATTTATCCATTTGGTCTAGGTTGTCCAGTTTGTTGGAATAAAGTTGTTCAAAATATATTCTTATAATTCTTTGTATTTTTTTTGGTAGCAGTTGTTATTTATCCTCTTTCATTTCTGATTTTATTTATTTGGGTCCTTTCTCTTTTTTCTTGAGGAGTCTGGTTAAAGGTTTGTTGGTCTTGTTGGTCTTTTTTGTTGGTCAAAAAAACAGCTCTTGGATGCATCAATTTTTTAAAAGATTTAATTTATTTATCTTTAGAGGGGAAGAGAAGGAGAGAAGGAGAGAAATATCATTGTATGGTTGCCTCTTGTGCATCCCCTGCCAGGAACCAGGAACTGGCCTGCAACCCAGGCATGCGCCCGGACTGGGAACCGAACCTCGATCCTCTCATTCGCAGGCCCATGCTCAATACACTGAGCTACACCAGCCAGGGCTTCAATTTTTCATATTGTTGTTTTAGATTCTATTTTGTTTATTTCTGTTCTGATCTTTAATATTTCTTTCCTTCTACTTACTTTGGGCTTTGTTTGTTCTTTTTCAAGTTCTTTTAAATGTGAAGTTAGATTGTTTATTTGAGCTTTTTCTTGACATAGGCCTGTAATGCTATGCATTTCCCTCTTAGGATTGCTTTCCCTGTGTCCCACAGATTTTGGATTGTTGTGTCCTCATTTTCATTTGTCTCAAGTTATCTTCTGATTTCTTTGTTGATCAGTTGTGACTCATTTGTTGTTTTTATAACATGTTGTTTAGCTGCCATGTCTTTGCACATTTTTCAGTGTTCTTGTGATTGATTTCTAGTTTCATAGCATTGTGGCCAGAGAAGATGCTTGATATGATTTCAATCTTCTTAAATTTATTGAAACTTTTTTTGTGTCCTAATATGAGGTATCTTAGAAAATGTTCCATGTACACTTGAAAAGTATGTACATTTTGCTCCTTTTGGTTGGAATGCTCTGAAGATATCAGTTAAATCCATCTGAGGATGGATTTAATGACACACTCAGATGTGGACACACATCTGAGTGTGTCATTTAAGGTCACTGTCTCCTTGTTGATTTTATGTCTGGAAGATCTATCCATCAAAGTCAATGGGGTGTTAATATCCCCAACTATGACTATATTTGTCAATCTCTCCTTTTATATCCATCTGGACTAGCTTTACATATTTAGGTGCTCCTATATTGAGTGTATATATGTTTACTGGGGTTATATCCTCTTGTTGGATTGTTCCCTTTGTCATTCTGTAGTGTCCTTCTATGTCCCTTACTACAGACTTGGTTTTAAAGTCTATTTTGTCAGATATAAGTACTGCTACCCTGGCTTTTTTTTCTTTCCATTTGCATGCAATATCTTTTTCCATCCCTTTATTTTTACTGTGTGAGCATCTTTCAATATGAGATGAGTCTCTTGGAGGCAGTGCATATATAGGTATTGTTTTCTTATTCATTTGGCTACCCTATGTCTTTTGTTGGAGCACTTAAGTGATTTACATTTAATATGATTATTGATAAATATGTATTTAGTGCCATTTTATTATTGGACTGTTTCCCTCTGTTTTTTTTTTAAAACCTTTCTCTTTTCTCCCTCTTCTTCTCCTTCTAGCAGTACTGGTTTTGTGTTAACAAACTCTGTTAGTCTTTTCTTGTCTGGGAAGCTCCTTTTTTCTCCTTCGATTTTAAATCATAGCCTTGCAGGGTAAAGTAGCCTTTGTTGTAAGTCCTTGTTTTTCATCACCTTGAATATTTCATGCCACTCCCTTCTGGCCTGAAATGTTTCTTGTGAGAAATCTGATGACAGTTTACTTGGCATTCCCTTGTAGGTAACTATCTGCTTTTCTCTTGTGTGTTTTAAAATTCTCTGTCTTTAAGCCTTGTCATTTTAATTAGAATGTGTCTTCATGTAGGCCTGTTTGGGTCTAACTTGTTTGGAATTCTTTGAGCTTCCTGGGCTTGTGTTTCTTTTTCTTTCATGAGATTAGGGAAGATTTCAGTTATTATTTCTTCAAATAGGTTCTCAATCCCTTGCTCATACTTTTCTCCTTCTGGTATTTTCATGATGCAGATGTTGTTCTGCTTTGTTGCCCAAAATGTTTCTTAAGCTTTCCTGATTTTTTCAATTCTCTTTTCTTTTTGCTCCTCTGCCTGGGTGCTTTTCTTCTAACTTATCTTCCAAATTAGCAATGATCCTCTGCTTCATCTAACCTACTGTTCATTACTTCCAGTGTATTATTTATTTCACACATTTCATTTTTTATTTCAGGTCCTTTTTGTGGATTACATGTCTTTTTTCATGCTTTTGAGTATCCTTATAATCATCACTCTAAACTCTCTATCTGATGAGTTGCTTACCTCCATTTCATCTAGTTCTTCATCTGGAGAATTCTCTCATTATTTCATTTGGGGTCTGTTTCTTTGTCTTTCTATTTTTGCCGCTTCTTTGTATTTTCTACCTTAGTCGTTAAACTATCCAGTCATTAAACTGATCAGTTATTAAAATAATCACTCTGTAATCAGCATTCTTGCTTAAGCTCCACAGAGTGGGGCAAGGTAATTACTGTGGGCAAGGCACTTGCTTCCCCTCAGGCTGATGTCACTTGGAGAAAAGTGCTCTGCCTGAGAAAGATGGCTCCTGTATTATAGGGAATGACTCAACACAGGGATCCTGGCAACTGTTCCTTCAGTGCCCTCAACCAGAGCCACCAACCCCAGACTCTCCTCAAGTGTCTCTAGTGCACTCTGTCCTCCCTTTTCCAGAGCCTAGGGTAAGTGGCTGCCAACACAATTTTGTGCATTGGCCCTTTAAGTGGCTCTCTAAGTCTCTAGCCATCTCTCCCTGGCAGACAGAAACCCTGCTGCTTTCACAGTTAGGTGTTAACTGGATTCTTTACTAGCTCCAGTGCTGTAGGTTGGGGAGCCCAGTTTGGGGTGTAGCACCCCACACTTCTCAGGGGAACCCCCCCCTCCCCGGCTACTAAAATATCCCTTCGGATATCAGCTGCTGCCCATGGGAGCCCAGCCAGCCCTCTAGGTTCCCCTCTGCACTCCCTACCAGTCATGTTGTGGTGAAGTGGTTTCTTCTGTCTGTCTGTGGTTATAGGTTTCTCTCCAGATAGTGTTCAGTTGGTTACTTGGGATGATTTCTGCACAATTTAGTTGTAATTCCAGATTGGTCCTAGGAAGAGGTTAATGTAGCTTCCACTTACTCCTCTGCCATCTTGGATCCACTTACTGATTGATTACTTTTAGAAAGTGTTAGGGAACAAGATGCTTTTGGAAACTGGTAAATAAGAGCAAAGAAGCAGGTTTTTATCCTGCCTTTCTTAGACAAATATTACTTCAGGGTAACCTAATAGTTGATTTGGAGAAGTTTCTCTTTATAAAAGCTTACTAACTAATAAATGAAGAAATAATGCACACAAACCTACACCATATATATATATTTCAATTTTTGTAAGATTTTATCATTTACTTTTAGAGAGAGAGGAAGGGAGGGAGAAAGAGAGGGTGAGAAACATCAATGTGTGGTTGCTTCTTCCACACCCCCTACTGAGGACCTGACCTGCAACCCAGGCATATGCCTTGATGCAGAATCGAACCAGCGACCCTTTGGTTCACAGGCTGGCACTCAATCCACTGAGCCACAACATCCAGGGCTATAGTTTATTTTTACCAAAAATAAAACTTAGAAAACTATTGGTATTCACAGTGAAGTAACAGAAATAGTAGCTGAAAGCCAGTAAGATTAATTCACCTGAGATGAGAATAAGAACTGTGTGAGATAATGAAGTATTCTGTAAATATTAAAGATGCAAAATTGAAATTAAACATGATTCAAAAATTACTCGGCGGAAAATCATGAAAGAAAAAGATATACAAATTAAAACCAGATATTACTTTTTACTTATGCAATTGGCAAAAATTTTAAAAATTAATTATATCCATTATAATTGAGGACTTAGTGAAATTAGTTACAATCCCATCTCTTCCTGTGATTTAGCAGGAGGACCTCAAAGAGATGAACAGTCAGTTCAACTCTCTGAGTGGTGGTTCCCTTACCCAAAGAACTGGGATAGTAAGTAACCTGTAAGTGAAGTGTAAATGAAGAAAAACAAGTGAAGCACTGGAACTCTGCACTCCATCAATCTTTGCTACATGGTTATTTCTAAATATAGGAATTCATAGTCCTGCAGGTTGTGATGCTATTATTAATGGCATCTTCATTTACTTTGAGATTGGTTTACAATTTTATTGTGGGGGCCATCCTTGTTCCAGTTTATATCATCTTGATCTGATTTCTGTTTAAACTAAGCTGGAAAGACTTCCACATGCTTTAATGCACTGTGTTGAAATTACCTGTTTTTTTCTTAAAGCTATGGTAGAACCCATAAAATCATCTTACCTTATTAGATTTGCCAAAGGTTAGTCTGTAGCTCTGTTTTCTAAAGAACTGACTTTAAGTTTCTGTGGATTGATTTTACTTTTTGTTAACTGTAAATGTTATTCATTTCTGCTTTCATTTCCATTACTCTTTATATATCTACTTTCTTGACAACTACTTTGTTAGTTTTCTCCCAGCCTCTGTAACTTCTCAATTAATTTATTTTTGGTCATTGCTATTTTCTTATTCATGTTTTGGGGCTATAATTTTTTTTTAAAGATTTTATTTATTTATCTTTAGAGGGGAAGGGAAGGAGAGAGGGAGAGAAACATCAATGTATGGTTGCCTTTCGGGCGTCCCCTGCTGGGAGTTGGCCTGCAGGGAACTGGCCTGCAACCCAGGCATGTGCCCTGACTGAGAATCGAACCGCGATCGTCTGAGTCGCAGGCCCGCGCTCAATCCACTGAGCTACACCAGCCAGGGCCTTGGGGCTATAATTTTTATCTAATTACTTCTTTGATCATATTCTATGTGTTTTGATATGTGGCACTATACTATAATTTTAAAAAGGTCAGGTCTAATAGCTTAGCTCCAAAGAGCCCAGGTTTATTTCAGCTCAGATTTCTTTCCAAGTGCTTTTAGAAGTGTATTTTTAATTTTTTCACTAGTCTGTCAATAGCTTATAACTTTTTTTGCATTGTGATTAGCAAATGTAGCCCATATGACTTTATCATTTTTAATACATTTGATATTTTTTGTGACCTTCTTCAAGGTTTAAAAAATGTAGCATTAGTTATTTATAGTTTTGCCTTTTCCAGGATGCATATAAACAACATTACACAGTATGTAGTCACCTCTAGAGTTTTCCATTCATTTTCTGAGATTATAATGTCATTGAATGCAAGAGCCTATCAGCCTGGCCACTTACTTCACAGTAGAATCATTACCTTCCAAACCAATGATGTCTCTCTAATTTTTAAAATATTTTGAAAAGATTCTTTAAATCTTAATAGGTACGGGAAGGCTGTCAACAACAGGAAACATCCATTGTTTCACTTATCAACATGAGTAAGTGTCATACAGTCCCTGTATCTGAGATACTGAAGAATGGCACTAGTAGGAATATGGCACAGTGATGTTTATTTATGCTACCGAATCTACTTAATCATTCCTACCAGATTTTTGTTATTGTAGCTGCAGAATCAGCTCAAACTGGTTCTATCTTGTTTCTAACAAGGCTCAGAAACGAAATTTACCCCACTTACTAGTAACACTTATTAACCCTTAACTGTTCCCCCAGCCCAAAGGACCAGGACATGATCAGAACCTGAATGTCAGAACCCTTTAGAAGCACAGGGTCCAGGAAGATTGGGTATTAAAACCCTTTAAATCTTGCCTTAAACCCTGTATCTGGGAGATAGATTTGAGCTTTGCTTCCTATCTCCTTGAGGTAGAACTTGCAAATATATACCCTTTCTTTTTTCTGAAGATGGTACCATAGTATTAAGTTCTATGTGCATCAGGCAATGAGGCCTTCCTTGTTCAATAACATTACCATGTATTGCAATAGCAACTGACTTGAGTTTTGCTTACTTTCTATTTTCACATGGAAGAAGTACCAATTAAGTTAAAATGGGGTAGGAGGTGAAGATAGAGAACTATTTCTGGATATTTCATAACTTTCCTAATTCCAAATGTACCAACTATACTAAATTGATCACAAATAAGGAGAGTCTTCTTCCTAGGCCATGAGCATAAGACTTCCTCTTGCATTATATTAGGATATGCTAATTTTGCCCATTTACACCAATTTTACCTATTTACCCAGTGTGCTCTATAAATATCTCTCCCAATATTTTATTGGTCGGGGGGGGGGCACAGTTCAAGGATAAGCTACTGCTCTGTATTAGGAGCAAAGTTCTCTTCCTGATCAGCCACTTCTACTCCTTTTTCTTTCACTCAGAACTCCAACTGATTGTGGTATGCAGGTACATGAAAAGGAGGAGCATAAAAAGAATGGCAACATTCCAGAAATATTTTCTGTGCTGCACCCTCAAGATACACTCCCATTTCCTTGTTCTTTGCATATTTAACACAACTTGCTCCTAATTTTACCCTCCTTTTGGTCTTCCTGCTTTCTAAGTTTTCCCAGCCTGGAAAAGATTTTTTAGAAAAATCTTTTCTCCTGGATGCCAGATGATTTTTCACAGATATCACATTTAATTATACATGCTACATCACTACTCTACCTGCAGTACAGCACATCCATGGTGTGCTCAGTAGCAACATGGGAACAGGGTTGAGTATGTGCATAAACAGGCTCTTCCACAAACATTTGTTCCTAAACTTGGGTGCTCACTCTGGGTAGATACCCAACCTTAGGATCCAAGCTATGATCCAAATTCCTTTTAGCCCATGCCTCTTGCTTATGGTAGAACTGGAAGAAATCAAGTGAAACAGGCTTGGAAAAGGGAACTGTTAAACGTGCTTGTTACAGAGAGATACTAATCTACAGTGAGAAGCACCAGACTTCCAAAACTTGAAAGGAATAGTTTCTGAGGATGTTGCTTTAAGGCTGATTAATTCACAGAAAATCTTTTGGCTGCCCATTCTCTCTCCTTCAAGAATCTACACAATGGAATTTGAAAAACAGACCAACTAAATCCAACTGGAGTAGGCTTCGGCTATCTACTTTGAAAATAACTATAGGTAAATAAATGCAGCTGTCTCTCAATAAATAGGCCAAAGAGTAACACCTGAACACCTGATGTTAATTAAGTCACAAACAGGCCCTCTGTCTGCTTGCTTCCACCTGTCACAATTAGTTTCTGAGAAAGAAGTGAACAGTGATATTTCTATTTTGTTTAGTTGGATCCTGAAGAAAGATGATTTTAAGTTTGAGAGAACACTGGCATGTTGTCTTGTGGTCTAGTCATCACCAGAAAAAAGTTCAGCTCACTCTCGTTATGAAATATGAAGAGCTGAAATAATGTGCACTGACTTTAGCAAAACTAGACCAAAAATCAAAGATATATTCCACCTATTATGACACAGAAACTATTAATAATATTTAGTAGCTAGTGGATTTTAGTGCATAATTTTAACTCTCTGTGTAAAACTATGAGTTTTCATAAACTTCTGCTTTGGTTTAATTCTCTGAATAATGTGGGTGCTATTTTAAGAAAAAGCTGGTTCATTGTTCTAGTAGGGGAAGTCAACTAAAGGCTTAATAATAACAATGGACTTTCTAGAATTTTAATTACTTCCAGATGGATGCTTACACATGTCCTTACCCTTTAAAAACCACTTAAGTATGTTTCCATCTGTTTTACAGTGACTTTGAATGGAAATCTTTACTTTGTTGTTTATAAAGCTGTTGCCAAGTTTATAACTTAAGCTACTAAAGGTTGTAACACTATTTGGCCAAGATAGAGGCATAGGTAGACACACTGTGCTCCCTTGCACAACTAAAATTAAGGACAACAAAAATTTAGTAAGAAGAAAAACAACCAGAACTGACAGAAAATTGAACTGTATGGAAGTCTGACAACCATTCATCCAGACCGGTAAGAGGGGCAAAGTCGGTGGCCAGCATAGAGGGGTCAAGACCAGAAAAAGCAGTGGCTAGAGGACTCGGGCATGGGGTGGCAATGAGCAGACACAGTGAGGCACACAAGGCAGCTGGCTGACCACAGTCACACATCCGCATGCAGAAAAACCGGACAAAAACAGGCAGCAAGACAGACTGCACAATTTAGGGCCCCAGCCCCTGGAAATAAAGCCTAAAAGCACTGATTGAAAACATCTGTGGGGATTGAGGTGCCAGGAGAGACTCCCAGCCTTACAGGAGAGTTTGTTGGAGAGATCCACAGGGTCCAAGAATGTACACAAGCCCACACACCTGGGAACCAGTACCAGAAGGCCCAGTTTGCTTTCAGGAAGTGGCAGAAGAGACTGAAATCTGAGAGAGAGGGGAGAAAGCACTATTGTTTCCTCTTGGACTCCACCCCCACATACAGTGTCACAGCCCAGCAAGTGGGTTGCCCTACTCTGGTGAACACCTAAGGTCCCACACCTCACTATGTAACAGGTATGACCAGATTTTTAAAAAATGCCTCAAATAGAAGAATAGATCAAAGCCCCAGAGCCAATACATCTAAGTAACCAAGTGATAGCCAACATATCAGATGCACAGTTCAAAATACTGATGATCAGGATGCTCACAGAACTGGTTGATTTTGGTCACACATTAGAAAAAATGAAGCCTACACTAAGTGAAGTGAAGCAAAATGCACAGGGAACCAATAGTCATGGGAAGAAAACTGGGACTCAAGTCAAGGGAGTGGACCAGAAGGAAGAAAGAAACAACCAAACAGAAAAGAAGGAAGAAACAAGAATTTAAAAAAATGAGGAGAAGCTTAGGAACCTCCAGGACATCTTTAAACATTCCAACGTCCAGATTTTAGGGGTACCAGATGGGGAAGAGGAAGAGCAACAAGTGGAAAACTTATTTGAACAAATAATAAAGGAGAACTTCCCCAATCTGGCAAAAGAAATGAACTTCCAGGAAGTCCAGGAAGCTCAGAAAGTCCCAAAGAAGTTGGACCCAAGAAGGAACACACCAAGGCACATCATAATTACATTAGCCAAGATTAAAATGAAGGAGAGAATCCCAGAAGCAGCAAGAGAAAAGAAGACAGCTACAAAGGAGTTCCCATCAGACTGTCAGCTGATTTCTCAAAAGAGATCTTACAGGCAAGAAGGGGCTGGAAAGAAACATTCCAAGTCATGAAAGGCAAGGACCTACATCCAAGATTGCTCTAATCAGCAAAGTTTTCATTTAGAATGGAAGGGCAGATAAAATGCTTCTCAGATAAGATCAAATTCAAGGAGTTCATCATCACCAAGCCCTCATTATGTGAAATGTTAAAGGGACTTATCTAAAAAAAAGAAGATAAAAAATATGAACAGTAAAGGTTTTAAGAGTGTAATAGTTACGTGTTTCTCTTTTCTTCTGCTGTTAATAAATGAACATAACTCTATAACCCAACCTTTACAATTGCTTTTGGGAAATATTAGAAATAAGAAAATGATCTGATGTGAAATTAATAAATTATGATTGTTTGATTTGTTCTTTCTTACTACCAACCAATACTCAAGAGCATTTTGCAACTGCAGATGGTAATCTTTATCAGGGTATTTTCTTATGCCAGGAGACCTTGGGAAATTCTCAGGGTTATGGCAGATGGGTGCATTCTCATGGATAACCAAGGGTACCTCCAAAAATATTAAAATCTTATTTGTGGGGCTATTTTAGTGAATCTCCAAATTTCATGGGACTTTCTGCCAGCTTTTTAATGTTTCAAAGCAGGGAATAGGCTCTAACAAGAATTTCTGAGCAATCACTGCAAATTATAGAAAAAAAGAGGACAAAATATTTGCAACATGCAAAAATTCATGTCTAAAATCAAACTATCATTTACCTACATAAGTCACCCATCCATTTCATTTTTCTAGTTTGGGAAGTAGAGTTACTGTCTGTCTAGTCACCTAAGAAAGCTTAAAGTTACTCCCAATTCCTCCCACTTCTACCTCATGGAAAAACCAAGTGAAGTCTATCTCCAGCATGTCTATCCCCTGTTCTTTCTCCATGTGCCATGGCCCATGTTGACATCCTGGGCCTTGAATCATGACAGATTTCTGTGTCAATCACTCTGCCTCCTCTTGCCTTGGATCACTAGAAAAAGGTTATCATTCTGGAAAGACCTATGAGAGAGTTATAAATGTCCTTTCTCTCTTTGTGTTGTTTTTTCTTTTTTCACTCCTCCTATGGAGCAACATTTTAGGTGGTGAGACTTGGTGGGGAGGGAGATGACTTTTGGGTAAGAGTGCTTTTTGCTTTGGAAATGCTTCTTCATTTTGGATAGTAGAGAAGGTATGGCCAAGGGACAGAGGAAAAGGCTGATGCTGCTCTGGCTTAGGCTCTGAAGAGCTGAGAAAGAAGCATGCAGAGTGCTTCATTGTCTAAGTAGGTCATCAGGGTCAGAGATTCTGCAAAGACTGTTGGTGGAGAGGCCAGGAATTTGGGTTTTTTTCTTCTAATAGTTTTTATGCGCTATCTCTCGGGGATCTAACCGCTGTGGAAGGGAACTAATTGAAGTACAGATATAGCCAAGAAAAGGTTAAAATTAATGCTGGGATTATGTAACTAGCCTCCCAGAGTAGTCAAAATTGACACATTTTCTACACTGATATATCTTTTCCTGTAACAATTGTTAGATGTGACATTATTTGTTTACCATATGCCAAATATGTTAAAAAGAAATGTATATTAAAACATTAATGTAAGACTTCCAGGCAAGATGGAGGCAAAGGTAGATATACTTTGTCTCCTTGCACAACCAAAAGAGGAACAACAAATTTAAAAACAAAAAAATAAGCAGAATTTCCAGAAAATAGAACTATATGGAAGTCTGACGACCAAGGAAGTAAAGAAGAAACATTCATTCAGACTGGTAAGAAGGACGGAGTTGGGCAGCCATGGCAGAGAGGACGCACAGCAAGGTGGCACTTGGAGGACTGGGTTGGTGAGGCTATGGCTGGTAGACCTGACAGTCCCACATTTTCATGCAGATAAACCAGAAGGAACAACTGGGAAGCAAGACAGATTACACAATCCAGGTTTCCAGCAGGGAAATGAAGCCTCAAAACCTCTGGCTGTATAAACCTGTGGGGATTGTGGCAGTGGGAGAAACTCCAAGCCTCACAGGATAGTTCATTGGAGAGATCCACAAGATCCCAGAACATACACAAACTCACACAACTGGGAATCAGCACGAGAAGGGCCTAATTTGCTTGTGGGTAGCAGGGCAACTGACTGACAGCCAGCCAAGAGCCAAGCAAATGGAATTGTTCCCTCTCTGATCCCTCCCCCATCACCAGTGCCACAACACAGCAAAGAGGGTTGCCTTTCCCTGGGGAATACCACCCCTTGCAACATAACACACGCTGAGACAAAAAATATGACTCAAATGAAAGAAGAGATCAAAATTCCAAAAATAGAACAAAGTGATGGAAAGATAGACAACTTATTGGATGCACAATTCAAAATACTAGTAATCAGGATGCTCAAAGAAATGGCTTAGTACAGTGGTAAAATGGAGAAAAAAGTGAAGGCTATGAAATGGCCTTCACATTTCACATTTTAAAGTATGTTATGAAAATATACAGGGAACCACCAGTGGCAGAAAGGAAATCAGGACTCAAATCAACAATTTGGGGCAGAAGAAAGAAATAAAGATTCCACCAGAACAGAATGAAGAAACAAGAATTTTTAAAAAGTGAGGAGAGTTTTAAGAACTTTAGGGATAACTTTAAATGTTCCAACATCCAATTCATATGGGTGCCAGATGGAAAAGAGGGAGAGAAGAAATTGAAAATTTATTTGAAAAAATAACAGAGAACTTCCTCAATATGACAGAGGAAATAGACTTCCAAGAAGTCCAGGAAGCCCAGAGAATTCCAAAGAAGTTGGACCCAAGAAGAACACACTAAGACACATCAAATTACATTATCCAAGATGAAAGATAAGGAGAGAATCTTAAAAGCAGCAAGAGAAAAAGAGACAGTTACTTACAAAGGAGTTCCCATAAGACTGTCAGTTGATTTCTCAAAAGAAACCTTGCAGGCAAGAAGGGGCTGGAAAAGTGATGAAGGGCAAGGACCTACATCCAAGATTACTCTATCCCGCAAAACTATCTTTTAGAATGGAAAGACAGATAAAGTGCTTCCCAGATAAGGTTGAATTAAAGGAGTTCATCATCACTTATTATGTTATAGATATTAGCCCTTATTATATGAAATGTTAAAGGGACTTATCTAAGAAAAAGAAGAAGGTCAAAACTAAGAATGGTAAAATGACAACAAACACAACTATTGACAATGAACCTAAAAAACAAAAACAAAGTAAACAACTAAAACAGGAACATAATCACAGAAATAGAGATTACATGGAGGGTTATCAGTGGGGAAAGGAAGGAGGAGAATGGGAGAAAAGTACAGGAATTAAATTCTTAAATTGTAGGTACAAAATAAACAGGGGGAAGTTAAGAATAGTATGGAAAATGGAGAGGGGTAGAGGGGGATGCAGTGTGGAATAAAGGGGAAAAAATAAATGGGACAATTGTGATAGCATAATCAATAAAGTATATATTTAAAAATTAAAAATTAATACAGTGAATTTTTCATGATGGTCAAAGAGTACCTAGTATACAATAGGCACCAGTAATATTCTAGATAAGCATTAAAAACATACTTTATATATGTACACATATACATATCTACATAAACATACATACATACCACAAACATAATTTTGTTAACATGACTGTTTAATAAAATTACCTATTTTGATTTAGAGGAGATGAACTTAATTGCCAGTACATGAACTGATCCATCTAATCCCTCTGTCAAAAATATAAATATAACTCAATTTGTTTTTACATTTAAAAGCTTAGCTTTTCTTCATTTTCATAGCAATATCCATAACGTAATAGTCAGTGTAATGATACAATGCAGCTCATATAGCTATTAAAGCATAGAGAATGGCATGCGCACACACACCCCAGAATGGCTAAAATAATGAAGAAAGTGCCAAGTAACGGTGACAGTATAGAGCAACCTACATTACTGATGGAAGTACAAATTCGTACAACCAATTTTGGAACACTCATAGAATCTACTGAAGCTGACCATATGCCACCCTCTGACCTAGCCATTGTAATTCTTAGTATATTCTCACCAGAAAGGTTGTATCAAAAGTATGCATTAGAATATTCTTATATGTACTATAAATAATCACCTAAAACTACTAAAAAATTTATCAGTAGTAGAAAGAATAAATTGTAATATATTCATACAATGGAATATTATTTGGCAATGAGAATGATCAATTGAGAGCTACCTCAAAATGTGGATGAATCTCACTGACAGTGTTGAGTGAAAGAGCCAGATTGAAAAAAAAAAACTATATATGGTATACTATTTAAAGAAAACACAAACCCTGGCAAAACTGTTATATGCTGTTAGGAGTCAGAATAGTGCTTGCCCTTGATGAGGAGGTTTCTGGGAGCTTGTAAGGTGCTGTTACACAATTTGGGTGCTGGTTACATGAGTGTGTTCAGTTTGTGAAAATATATCAAACCACATGTGCATTTTTCTATTTGTATGGCACAATTTTAAAGAACATTAAAGAGAAAAACAGGAAAGGCCAGAAGAAGATGTGAAATGGAAAAAAGGTGGAATGAATGAATTTATAATTATCAGGATGCCTCACCTGTCAGGGCATTTGACTTTGTGAGCCTCACAAGGAACATGAGGCAGATGAACAACTCACCTGGGAAGTCTTTGCAGCTCTAACAGTGGGCTTGTCAGACTCCAGACACTTGCTTACATTCTCTCTCCTATTTAAATGTTCCTTTGTAATTTTACTCTTACCACAGGGTGTTTTCCTTGTCCTTTCAATTTCTGACCCTGTGTCAAAGAATCGGAAAGCACTATGGAGGAGGAACTTTTAGAAAAGTATAATAGTGATTGAGATGGTGCCTGTTTCATGCAGAAATCCTACAAAGTTCTTTATATAAATCTGGAGTTCAACAAGCAAAATGGTGGCTTTGCAAAAGACTTGTATATTCTCTAGCACCCTGGAATATTGTTAACAAGACATTGTGAGCAAATGGTAGAGGGGATACATTCTTAACACCCTTCCTGGCTTATTTGTTTCATACATTTTCAAATGTTGAAAATATGCTGAGTCTTTGATGACTTATCAGGAGGATCAGATAAAGAATGACTTGATTATAAATCTAGTGTAAAAAGGCTAAAGATATAATTTTGGTTTATTTTCAAAAGTTTTTTCCTATTGAACTGGTCACTAATGTTTATCGAGTAGCACCTATACAATATTGCAGGTGCTGGGCCAACAGGGGTGAATTAGACAGTCTCTGTAAAGGGTTTATGCTCTAGTGAAAGAAACAGGTAAAAACCATGAAGATAAGTAGGTAAGAGAACTTTGGGTCTGCTACAAAGTGCATGATGGCCACTGTTAAAGTTAGTGGCCAGCGAAGGTCTCTAAGAAGGGGATACCTGAGGAAAGACTAATGATGTGGAGGCAGGCATACATAATGTGTGGGTGAGGTTTCTAAGAAGGAAATGCAAATACACATGAGATTGCCATGTTCCTGGAACATGGGGAAAGTGTGATGAATGAGGATAAGAAAGAGGGTGCTGAGCACATGTGTGAGTCAGAGAGATGAGAATGGGTGGGAGGCCTCAGAGATCAGAGAACTTAGAGAGCAAAGAACCCAAGTGACTGAGCCTGAGGGAAGGGAGGTGCAAGTCACAGGTAGGATGATGAGAGTGAGATTTCTGAGGAGGTGCAGCTATTAAAGGGGATGGTCATTTAAGTGAGGGCCTATGTATGGTAAACAAACAGATTTCTGGAACTAAGTCAAGTAGCTGAGAAGCCAGAGTGTAGCACAGGTAATTTACAAGGATGCTGAAGAAATCAAGAATGATGACAAGAGCATTGCTGGTGAGAAAATGATGGCCCACCTGCCAGGCTTCTACATGAGGGGTAGGGCCCTGAGGCCGAGCAGATGACTGACAAGGAGGGGTTCAGTCTGAGGATATTCATTCAAATGAAGTGTTTTAAATTGTGGAATATTTATGCAACATAAAATTCATCATTTCAAACTTGTAAGTCTACTGTGGCATTAAGTAGATTCACATTGTTTTCCAAATATCACTGCCATCCATTTCCGGAAATTTTTCATCTTCTTTAACTGAACCTCTATCCCCATTAACCAGTGACTCCACATTCCTCCCTTCCCCAGTCCCTGGCAACCAGCCTTCTACTTTCTGTCTCTCTGAGTTTGACTATTTCAGGGACCTCAAATAAGTGGAATCATATTTGTCCTTTGGGGATTGGCTTATTTCACTTAGCGTAATATCTACCAAGTTCATCTATGTTTGGCATGTGTCAGAACTTAAGAAGTAGAGTTTCTAAGGAAAGACAGAGTCAATGTTTGAAAGTGGTAACAGAAAGCAAAGAAACATGAATCTCACTTTTAAGAGTGGAAGGACAAGCCCTAGCTGGTGGCTCAGTTAGTTGGAGAATCATCTCATAAACCAAAAATGTTGCAGTTGGTGTGCATACCTAAGTTGAGAGTTTTATCCCTGGTTGGGGCATGTAAGGGCGGCAACCAATTGTTGCTCTCCTACGTCACTTTCCCTCTCTCTCTCTCTCTCTTCAGTGTATGCATATCATGGGTGAGGATTTAAAAAAAAGAAGAGGAATAGAGGGACATGGTGCGATTTAAGTGGAAAAAGGTCACCATAGACCAGGGACAAGGGCAAAGCACTGTTCTCAAAAAGTAGCCAGATTTCTGTGAAAGATGAAAGGGAAAGGGACATTAAGAGACAGTTGTGAAGAACTAGAGTGATTTGCTGATGATAGAATAATAGCACAGTGGATTAGAGGTAGAGGGATATCTGATAAGTTCTGATCACAAGATGAATATCCCTGAGGTGACCAGGTGGGGACCAGATCAGAAAGGCCGCGTGAAATGGGAGTATCACATTTATTTGGAGGAGTCCTGTAACACTGGGCTGGCACTCCAGCCCACACCTGGTACTCACAGAAGAATCAACTATTTTAATTGAATAATAATGAGCACTCAATCTGTCAAGAATTTCAGTAAGTCTGGGTAGTGGCCTACACCATAAGTGAACGGACCATAGAGTTTCAAGTCAGATGTCCCCTTCCATTTTGACCTTTACCACTTGTGAGGCTAAGGCCAAATCACCTCAGTTTGCTAAGCCTCCATATCCTCATTTGTATACTATTGGCCACCTTAAGATTTGTTAAAAGCATTAAATGAGAGAATGAAATTTCTCTGAAAACTATTAAGTGATACTCCAATGCCATTATTAAGCCTAGTACTTATTGATAATATTTAATATAAAATATAGAATGAGTACTATGGAGAGTCTTTATATTGTGTTTTAAGATCATAAACAAATTGACCCCATACCTTTCTCACTGTATTCAGCAGAGTCAAATAGCCAAGTGCCACTTATCCACACACAGACACCTGGCACCATTGCCACTCATAAACCTAGAAGTAACGTAAAATGCCCCTCAGTGTGTGAAAAAGGGGACAAAAATACTTAAGAAAAACTGAGAATGGAAAGAGCAGGTAAGAGTAATGTACATTTGTTAGCTTGTCAACTAGAGCAAAGAGCATGTTTGTACCTCCACTGGGGAAGGACAAAGAAACCTGCTGGTGGGTTAAGCTGAAAGAAGTCCTGGTGCAGGCCTTACTTTTCTGTCATAAACTCCACGACCTCAGCATGGGCCACCACCTCATGCCTCAGTTTTCTTGTCTGCAAACTGAAGCAACAAGATTATCTCTCAGTTTTTCTTCTTTTTTTAAAAAAAAGATTGTTTTTAGAGAGAGGGGAAGGGAGGGAGAAAGGGAGGAATCAAGACTGGGAGAGAAACATAGATCAGCTGCTTCTGACACACCCCCAACTGGGGACCTTACCTGCAACCCAGGAACATACCCTGACTGGGAATCAAACCTATATATAACCTTCTGATTCGCAGGCCAGCCCTCAATCCACTGAGCCACACCAGCCAGAGCTCTCAATTTTTTTCTTATTCTAAGATGCTACGATTACATGGGTGAACCATATAAACATGACTAAGTGGAAAAGGCCAAATGGAAAAGGCCACTAACTGTACAATTCCATTTATATGAAATATCCAGAATAGGCAAATCTGTAGAAACAGAAAGTAAATCAGTAGTTGCTAGGGGCTGCGGAAGAAAGGGGCTTGGTAGGTGATAGGTAAGTGGTGTTGGGTTTCTCCTTGCATTGATGAAAATGTTCTGAAATGGATTATGGTGTTAGATGTACTCTCTGAATATACAAAAAGCCATTAAAATGGGACATGAGTTCACTTTTGTCCCTAAATTGGTGACTTTTATATAAGTCATTTGCTTGCACTGGGCTTCTATTAGCCAAGTCATTCTCCCTCTCTGTTTTATAAAGTTACCTTTCATTGGGTATTATTAATTTCTTCTGGTATGACAAAGGCATTCCATGACTTAAAGCTGGAACACATCAAGAAATGAATGAAAATGTACCATAGCTTTTAATGCACTCATTTACTGGTGGGCACTTAAGTTGCTTCCATTACCCGGCTATTTGTAAATTGTGCTGCTATGAACATTGGGGTGCACAGGTTATTTGAATTGGTGTTTCAGGGTTCTTAGGATATAATCCTAGCAGTAAGCAAAAAGAAAGAAGGAGCTCCTAGCCTTTGTGACAGCATGGATGGACCTGTAGAGCATTATGCTAAGTGAAATAAGCCAGGAGGTTAAAACCAAATACCATATGATCTCACCTGTAAGAGGAACCTAATCAATAAAACAAGCAAGCAAACTATAACCAGAGACATTGAAATAAAGAACAAACTGACAGCAACCAGTGGGGAGGAAAATGGGGAAAACCCAAGTAAGAAGGGGAAGGGTTGTCAACATGTATAAAGGACCCATGGACAAAGCTAATGGGGGTAGGTTCAAAGGTGGGAGGTGGGGATGGGTGGGGCATGGGGCTGTGGTGGGAGGAAAATGGAGACAACTGTACTTGAACGATAATATAAATAAATAAATAAATAAAAAATACCCAAGGAAAAAGAGGAAGAAGAGGTAAAAGATAGTAAGGAATAGCAGCTGTGGTGTTCTGGTGCTGTGGCTGGCGTGACAAACAGCAATGCCACAGACACTAAGGTGATGGAGAGGAGAGACAAATATAAGAGCATCATGCAGACTTGGATGTAGGCAGTATGGGGACTGACAGCCCAACGCCTGAAGGAAATGTGACATTAGAAACCAGAACTATGTACAGTTCCTAATACTTAGTAGAAATATTAAAGTGTGTGTTTGAAAAATGTACCATGACAATACTTTCCCCGAACATCATGTTCAGTGGGAAACTCAGATGAACATACCAGTCATATTATGTGGCATTTCAGTGGACTCCTTTACAGACACAGGTTAGTGACAAGGTCAGGAATGAAGGTACTTTACTTGCTTAAAAGCACTTGAAGTACTCTTTAGCCCAGAGAATTATTGTATTTATTATAGTCTTTTCTACATTTAGCAGTGAAGAAGTGGGTTCCCAAAGTGCATCTAGAGAAACAGAAAGGCATAAAGTGTAACTAGTTATTTAGTAGAGAGGACAATGAAGTGCAATTAATGGCACATAAGCCCTTACTGTATCCAATCCTGTGCATATTTCAGATTTACCTCTGGTTTTGAAATCTAAATAAATCTAGAGCCCAGAGGGCATTGTGCATTATACATGCTTCAATATAAACTTAAGAATGTGAACTGAAATTTGGTGTGGATTTAAATTCTCTACAAATTCACACTTTTAGGTGCCTGAAGTTAGGACAAAAACTATAGAGCATAAGAATGAAATCCATTTTTCTTCTTTGATTCTGAAGTGATACAAGGAATGTATCCTCCCAAGGGAAAAAAAGGGTAAAACCCCTTCTGCATTCCCCTAATCACCACCCATATTTCTAAATATACTCTGAGCATGCTTCAGTGCTAGGAAAAGTCTGGGAACATCTGATATTCTCGGATGCAGTTCTGGAAGTGGGGCAGTTTCCTCAACCTAAAACAATTTTCCAAATAAACAACGCAGGGGGAAATGCAATATCATCATCATTGTCATTGTTGTCGCTCTTCAGGTCAGCCAGGGAAGTTGCAGCTAGGGGTAGGCAGGAAGGCACCTGGTGGCAAAAAGAGAGGGGGGGCATCAGGAACCATTCCAGACCTGATGTGAGATGGGCTTTAAAGGTTGACCTGGAGTGGATACTGTCAAGATCTTTTGGCAAGCAAAGGCTCCTAGAATAAGAGGAGTACCTGTTACCTTTGCAGCATGTGCTCAAATGTACCTTGCACCTATCAGCACTTTGTAAATGAAGTGAACTGCCAAGCATTCAGAAAGGGCTTTACAAAATTATGTTTTCAAAAAAACTAAAAGTTAGCTGGTCATGAAGACATGGTGTCCCTCTGATGAAGTAGGAAGTGCAAGTACCACCTATGAGGTGGTCTGGTCAAGTCATTAAACCTAAGTCCATTTGAGCCCTTGAATCTAACATCCAGTCAGTTTACAAGAATTTAGGGAATAGAGGAGGAACAAATGAGCCTCATGAGAAAGAAGCAAACAAATTCAGGATGTAGGACAATCCACAAGGAAATGCATTGCTTGTTCCACATGTTAGTGCATGTAAAGAAGATGGAGGGTGGAAGAAGCAGTCATATAAAGAGACTATGAAGAAAGGATGTGATACATTTAGTGTTATGGACTGAATTGTGCCCCAAATCGATTCATTTGCTGAAGTCCTAACCTGCAAACTTCAGAATGCGAACTTAGTTGGAGATACAATCTTTCAGGAGGTGACGGAGTTAAAAAATACAGTATCAGGGTCAGATCATAATCCAAACTGACTACAAATTTGGATTCACAAAGACCAGGCATGTACATGAACCGAAGGAAGGCCATGTGAGGACATAGTGAGAAGACAGCAATCAATAAATCAAAGAGAGAGGCTTCAAAAGAAAGCAAATCTGTTGACACCTTGATCTTGAATTTCTAGTTTCTAGACTGTGAGAAAATAAAAATTCTGTCATTTAAGCCACTCAGTATTTTGTTACGGCAGCACTAGGACACTAATACAGTTAGTTATTAAATGATGCTGGAAATTGTTAATATTATTGGGTATGAGAAAGGTAATGCAGTTATTGTGTGGATATTATATTTTTAAGTGTGATTATCATAAAGTTATTATGTTTCTTAAATGTAACATCCCTTTTTATATTAACTGTCTTTATTAAGTAACATTTGTGATGACAGTTCCTATCATTGCCCCTAAGTTGTTAGCTGGGACTATGGCAACTCTTATGCACAAAGGCATCCTTGTTTGATCACAGGTGAGAGGAGGAACTCACATGATGCTGTAGAAGCCCCCTTCCACTCTGGTCCAATCTCCTGGAACTCTCCTAATCCATTCTGTTTATGTTGGGCACAAGCTATTTGCTGGTTGAAGAACTTCTCTTCTGCCAATCGCAGCAGATGGGTTATGAAATATGTTAATGTACATACAAATTACAGATAAAAATGTACAAAAAGGTGTGTTCATAAGTGACAAATGGATTTCTCTACTCCTTATAGGTCTGTCTGGGAAAACTTTTTCTCTACATCTCTTTTTTACAAAATCTACTTTTCTCCATAGAAAATTCTCTATGATCCCTTAGTAGATAGTAGCACTGGCTCCTCGAACTTTGCTTTACGTCCATTATTAGTTAGAGTTTTTCATTCTGTGATAATGATCCCACCATAAATTATATGAAATAGAAAACCCCCATCCTATGTTTTAAATAGGATGTATAAAATTAAAGTTTTAATTTCAGGCTGTAAGTAATCTGAATCCCTGATAGGTTCTCAAATCTGAGCTTTCCTATACAAAACTTTGTGCATATTATTTCCCTTTTGCTCTTCTTCATTAGCATTTTTAGGGTTTGTTGATTGTCATTATGTTTTCCTGTTAGCATGAAGAGCTAGATGTTAAAATGGTAGATACCAAAAGGAACCTTAAATTAGATCCTTTGATTTTATTTCCTGTAGGAGATTATCTTAATTGGATTATTGGTCTATCTTTCTGAAATTTTTCTTCTTGGGATTATACTATTTCTCTAAAAAAATAACATTGTTATTGGTTGAACTTCATACTTAACTTTCCTATAGGTTGCTTCCTATAAGAACCTAGTAAAAGTCCACACTTACATTTAGGTTATAGATGAGAGGTAGAAAAATACTTTCTATAGAAGACTAGAGAGTAAATACCATAGCCTTTCTGGGCCACATGGGTTCTATTGCAACTACTCAACTCTCTATTGGTGCAAAAGCAGTCACAGACGTCATGTGAATGAGTCAGTGTGGCTGCATTCCAGTGAAACTTTATGGACACTGAAATTTAAATTTTGTAAAATGTTCACGTCTCATAAAATGTCATTTCTTTTTTGATTTCCACCCTCCAACAATTTAAAAATATAAAAATTGAGCTTTTTTGCTGGTGAGCACATCAGAGTGCTGGGAGGGTGGAGCATCTATAAAGGACTTGGAAGCTCCTTGTCCCTCCCCCTCACCTTGCCCTGTGTAAATTTAGCTGTTCCTGAGTTACTGACCTGTCCCCAGGCAAGAAAGAATCCTGCTAACAGACTGCTTTGGGGGGATATCTATAATAGTGTCAATAATTTTAAAACAAAATCTGAAAAAAAAAAAAACAAAGAAAGCAGACAGCTTTTGAATTCAAACTGCAATCCTTCCCTGAGTCCCCAGCCTGCTTACCTACCTCATCAAGATTTTGGACTTGCCAAGTTTCCATAATTGCATGAGCCAATAGCTCAAAATAAATCCCTCTCTTTATATAAAAAATAAATAAAAAGTTTAAAAATATAAAAACTATTCTTAGTGTGCAGACCATACAAAAACAATCAGTGGTCTGGGTTTGGCCCATGTGCCTTAGTTTGCTGACCTCTGTAATAAATACATAGAAACTTTCAGTAGATTGTTATTAATTTTAAAGATTTTACTTATTTAGAAGAGGGGAAGGTAGGGAGAAAGAGAGGGAGAGAAACATCTGTCAAGAGAGAAACATTGATTCATTGCTTCTCACATGCACCCCAACTGGGGACCAGAACCACAACCCAGGCATGTGCCCTGACTGGGAATTAAACCAGTGACCTTTTGCTTCATGGACAAAGACCAACCAACTTGGCCATGCTGAACAGGGTGGAAACTCTCCATAGATTATTTACAGTTTTAGAAAAGGAAGTGCAAATTCTAGGGTAGTACTATCCCATTGATGACACTAAAAAATTTCCTACCATACCTCATGAATATACCACAGTGCAGCAAGCTACCTATCATACATAAATAGTCTAACAAATTAACATTTCTGCCTCTAGCTCAGACCAACCCCTTCATTTCAAAACACATCAATCCAGCTACCTACTTGCCACAATGGAAGGTCTCATGGATATCTCAGACTTTAGGATCTAAAATAAAGACTCAGACTCTTGAGTCTCCTTTCCTGCCCACTCTGTTTCTTCTTCAGTCTTCTTCAAGTCCAAGCATGGTGCCCACATCATAGGAATCACCTTCTTCTCACTGCATCTCACTCCTTAGCAGCTTGCCAGATCTCCGGAGTAGATGTTATCAGGTCTTCTCACTTCTCTCCAACCCCAGTGCCTCTCCAGTTCAGTTTGGCACCTTGCCTGGACTGCCATCATGAGCCCCCAATTTTCTGCCAGGATGGCAGAGTTGGGTAGTTGCAATAGAGACCACAAGACCCACAAACTAAAATATTTTTTGTTTCTCTTTTATTTTCATGATGAAAACCTGAAATCTATTAAAATGTATCTTATTTGTTAGATAAGAACAAAGAAAAGTGGTTTAAGTAATTTTTATATCCAATGTTATAGTGTATATTCATTTATAGAATGATAAAGCTATAATTATGTATATACATATTTGAATATACGCTTATACAAGTGCAGATATATTTTGCATTCTATATAAATTAGAAGTTTGCTTTACATTTTATATACTTTATGTTAGAACTGAATTTCTATATGATTTATTTTTTAATCTTTTTAATTTTTTTTCATGTTTTATTGTTGTTCAATGAACTCACCTATAAGTGGAACCTAATCAACAAAACAAAAAAGCAAGCAACCAGAAACATTGAAATAAAGTACAAACTGACAGTAACCAGAGGGGAGGGTAGAGAGGGATAATGGGGGAAAATAAGGGAAGGCCATCAAGGAACGTGTATAAAGGACACATGGACAAAGCTAAAATATTCACTGATTTAAAATAGGACCCAGATTCTGTTAGTCTGCTGTGGCTTTTGATGGTAATCCGTGACATCAGAATAAAATGTACTCTTTATCAGAGCCTGCTTTCTCCATTGACAGTTTTCAGCTAATGTATAGTTTCTCCTTTGTCTACATAAGCAAATGTAGTATTCAATAGGAATCACACCTTACTCACATTTAATTGTGAAAGTATTCTGTGGAACAGATTTCAACATCCCATTTTATCTACAGAGAAACTAGGACTCAGAGATTGTGTGTGATGTGCCAAAGGTCCCAAAGTCTGTCCCCCCAGAAGACTTGGATCTATCAGGGGTGTCAAACTCATTTTCACCAGAAGCCACATCTGCCTCACGGTTGCCTTCAAAGGGCCAAATGTAACTTTAGTACTGTATAAATGTAACTACTCCTTAACTAGGGACAAGGAGCTCGGAGCTGCTACCACATAGAAATGAGGTAGAGGGCCTCGTGTTTACCACCATTGGCTCCAGTCTCAGGTCCACCTAGTACCCACAATGCCTTCCTGGCTCTCACCACAGCTGTGCGCGGAGCACAATTAGACAGCTTTGGGTTATTTTTGCTTGCCCATCAAGGGGAATGCCTCTGGAGTCCTTTTTCTAGCAGGGCTGCTGCTAATTAGAATGGACTAATAAAAACTCCGGTGCATCACCTTGGTTCCACACTGTCTTGTTCCCAAGACAGTCTTCTGGGGGCTGAGCTGGTGGAATGTTTTTGTCTGCTTATCCTCCGGTGTGTGTGAGAGAATCTCTGTTCTTCAAGGTTTTGGTTTTCTACAAATTGTAACAAAATATTTACTAAATTTTAGGTCCTCATCTTCCCTTGGCATGAAGTATTAAACAGCTAGGTATGATGAACAAACAGATTTAAAATTGAAAAAATTTCAAGGAACTGAAATGTTTAATGGTTTTACATTTTGAACTATCTATAGAGAACTGTAGTAATTTACTAATTTCTCTTTCTTTTTGTCAGACAAAATAAGGTAGTTAGATAAATAGATCTGGAAATAAAACTTCCATCCTAAGAGATACATAAAAAGGCTCATAGAGGGCCGGTTTTAGTCAAATTACAATCTATAGTCATCTCCTGATTATCAGAATAAACTTGATATACAAGTTCTGCCAGAACTAACTCCTGCTTGAGTGTGGTTGGTAAGGTAATAATATGAGTGTAATCATTTATAGTTTTAATTTGAACATTTCACCTAAAATGTCATGTGGTGTGCTTGGGTGTGATATTGTTACATTACAGAATTACATGCTTATGATTTTGTAATAAAAGATTTTGTAATAAAAGAGGGTCATTATTTGTGCCAGACCCCATATTTTAACAAATATATGCTCTACCTAAATTAATATTTATAATTTTAACACCTTCATGATTATGAACATACCACTAGAGATAAGGAAAAGAAACAAATCTTTTTGTTTAGTTTATGACTGTTGTTTTACAAGCCCAAAATGAGTTTTCTACTTTATTAAATTTTGCACAATTTTACCTGTTTCCTACCTCTTTGTACCCTTTTATTTGCCCTCCTTTTACACAAATTTATTTGACATAGTCTGGTTAGAGGTTCAGATGTTTTTGTTAATAAGTATTTTATTTTACCAGCAGAGTAGCACAGTCTAACAAGTCACTTAAAGGGCCAGAAGTGACTAAATATCTTTAGCAAAAATTTAGCTCTCATGAAAATTTGATAAATTGCAAGTTAATGCATAACTAGATCCCATTATTTTTTTTCATTGACTTAAACCTGCCCACAAACTGTAAGGAGTGTAGTTTTCTCAGAATGTGGAGGTTAGACCAGTGAAGCTGACTCTCCAGTGAAGCTGACTTAGACCAGTGAAGAAGACTAGACAAAGGTATGAGAGCAGACTCAGGGATACAGACCTGAAGCAGTGTCCTCCTTGCCCAGATCTGGAGAGGCCCATGTACTCCAGAAACACAAAACTGACTCCAAGCCTATTTTCATCTTATGTTGAGAGTTCAATAGTGTGGTCTTTTAAAAAAGAAACAAATGCAGAAATCAAAACAAAAAGACCAGCTTGGTAACAAGAAATTTAATATGAAAATCAATTATATTTAAATCATTCAAGGAGATAACATTAAAATTACTCACAGCCCCAGACAGACTCTCCTCTGCCAAGGTGAAACAGCTGTTCTTTCCAGAAATATTGTTAGCCTTTTCTTAACATGTCTTAATATTGTTTTTTTGTTGCCAGCATTTATAATAAACCCTACTAGACATAACACCAAGTAGTTACATATAAATTTTACTGAGAGCATATTACTATAAAAGTAATTCTTTCTGCCACTAAAATTTATATATTTATTTTTGGCCTAGAAAAGACAAAGATTTTGGCAAAGTATGGATTCATAATAGATATTAAGTCATAGGTATAAGCTTTTATATTATAAAACTTTTCTCAGAACTTGTTGTAATAAAAAAATTAGAATCTGTACCTAATATGAATATATCAAAATGTAAGTGCTTAAAATCAAGTTATTCATGCTCAGGGGCCTAAAATAATAATGGGTCAATATTAGAAGAATAATGGTAATAGGTACCACATACTAAATACTCCCTTGAACTCTCTGCTAAATATTTCTTACTTTAAAGTAAATGTAATTATTCCTATTATATATATTAAAAATTAGAGGCTCACAAACTAGTAAGTGAAAATTCAAATCCAGTTCTTTCATTCCAATGTTTATGCCTTTTACATGACACAACTGTAATTTGAAACAGAGTTGCAAGGATTACAACATACTTCTTTTTCTTCTAACATTTTGAAACTCATAAAAACATGTATTACATTTTATAATTATAAATGACAAAAATTTAATCTTCATTTTCTAAATTGCATTGGAAACAAATGACCTAATAGATTAAAAATGTGACCCAAACATGGAATAAAAAGAAACAAATGAAGAAAAGTATCTTCAGGAAAAATGGTGATAGGTCAGGGCACACCCTTGTTACTATACAAGTAAAGTCAGATAATTAAAATAAGTGCAAACTTGATCACTAACTCTGCATGATGTTGCAGAAATGAAGGGAACCAGGTTTGCTAAAGTAATTGTGGTGATAGAAATGCATTGGTCTCAAAAGCTACTGAGGTGGTCCATTCTATCCTAGGACAGTGTAAAAAAATAAATAATTAAAACCACATTTCTAAAGACACCAGAGAGCTATGGAAACAGAATGATTAAATTTACTAAAATTTCTGAGCGGGGAGAGCTCTTCAAAAGTGAGCAGTCTGTCACAGCTATTTACATCCCTGAGGACATTTGGTGACTCTGGGTGTGGACAGCATATAAAGGGTCTCCACAGCCTCATGCAGAATGTGGAAACCACTTGGGGAAGGGGGAGGCTACAAAGCAAAGCTCAAAACTTCTGAAGGTGGGACTAAGTCTCTCATTCTTCCAAGAGTGGAAAGATAGAAACCCAAGAGGCTCTAAATCCAAAGCCCAGGAGAAAATACATGAGAAATGGGATATACCCAGAGATGACTTACGTCTTATTAAAATTGTAAACAGCTCCAACACATTTTGATTCCTGTTAACAATAAAGTGACCAGCCCCTCATTCTCGCAGAGGAAATCCCTCCAAAGGAGATTCCTTGCTGGTAGAAGATACTATCTGAACCTACACAACCTCTGTATACACAATGTCTGCATATATCAATAATAAAAATTACTAGATACACAACGAGATGGAAAAATGTGATAGAGAAAACAAATGATAGATATGGGCTCACAAACCATATCAATATTGGATTTAGTAGACAAGAATTAGATGGACAAAATTGATGAAAAATAGGAAATTTCATCATAGAATTCAAATGTATTAAAAAGAATCAAATGGATATACTACATTTATAACAACACAATTTCTGAAATTATAAACTCACTAGCTTGACAGAAGACTGGGCACAGAGAAAACAAGTTAAATAAATTAAATACAAGTCAAAAGCTAGTATTCAAATTGAAGAAGAGAGACAAACATGGACAAAAAGCATAAAATATGAGACATGAGGGAGAAAAGAAAAAAGTCTAATATATGTAAGCATTACATATATAATACTCAAAATACTCCTTTTATATAATATTCAAATAATAGAGTATTTACATACTCAAATAATATATATAATAGAAGCAGGAGAGACAAAACAGGTCAGAAGTAATATCTGAAGAGATATTGAGTAAAAATTTTTCATAGCTGATGAAAGATATCAATCCAAAGATGCAAGAAACTCAGTGAATAGTAAGCAAGACAAATATAAAACCATACCTAGCCACATTATATTCAAATTGGGGCAAGCCAAAAACAAGAGAAAAAAATTACAACAGTGAGAAGTAGAAGACATGTTACCTTCAGAGAAACATGGCTTTTCATAGAAACTACAGAAGTCAAAAGATAATGAAATGAGAGTGTATAGGCAAGGAGCAGATTGGGATTTGCAACACACACACACATTTTTGACAACCACTTATACCCAGAATGTATAAGGAACTCTTACACATTAATAATAAGACAGACAACACAATGGAAAAAAGGGCCAAAGAAATGCGGGGGAGGTTTACAATAGGAGATATACAAATGGTCCCCCGCAAAAGGTACTCAAAATCATTAATAAGCATTAGAAATACAAATTAAAACCACAGTGATGTACCTCTACAGATAAGAGAAAGACTAAAATTAAATGGATTGACAATTCTAAATATATATATATATATATTCTGGCAGAAGTAATTAATACTTGTTTGAGTGTAATTGGTAGGGCAATAATAATTTATAGTTTTAACTTGAACATTTCACCTAAAATGTCATATGGTGTGCTTGAGTATGATATTGTTATGCTACAGAATTGCATGCTTATGGTTTTGTAATTAAAAAACAGTGTTATTTGTGCTGGACCCTGTATGTGTGTGTCTGTGTGTGTGTTTATTTATTTATTTTCTTACTTACTTATTTCTGGTTTGGAGAATAAAAGCAGTTTGAAAAACTGACTATTATCTAATAAAGCTAAACATATACTGAATCTGTTACTCAGCAATTACACTCTTTGGTACCCAATGGAAATAACAGCTTATATTCATAAAAAGACATGAATAAGAAAGTTTATGTTAGCATTATTCATAATAGCCCACACTGGAAACAACTCAAATGTCCTTCAGTAGTGAAAGGGATAAATGAACTGTGGTGTATTCACACAGAGGAACACTGGACAACTGAAAAAAATCGTAACACATGCAACAACAATGAGTAAGCTCAAAAACATAATGCTGAGCTAAAGAACTAGATGAAAAGAATATATGTCCATATGAGGTTCAAAAACAGGCCCAACTAAAATTAAATGGATTGACAATTCTAAATGTTGATGAGAAATATGAATATATATATTCTGGCAGAAGTAATTAATGCCTGCTTGAGTGTAATTGGTAGGGCAATAATAATTTATAGTTTTAACTTAAACATTTCACCTAAAATGTCAACTTATAAAAGTAGTTACCTGAGAACTACTTTTGAGAACTTTGAGAACTTATAAAAGTAGTTACCTGTGGGAGGAAACAAGAGGAGGGTTCTTATGGATATGGGGGGAAAATATGCTATATCTTGCTCTGGAGCAGTGGTGAGCAATTACCACTCTCAGAAAACATATGGCAATGTTTGGAAACATTTTTGATGGTCACATCTAGGGAGAGGTGCTACTGGCATCTAGTGGGTAGAGGACAGGGATGCTGCTAAATGTCCTACAAGGAGATACTCAATTCAAAATGTCAGTAGTGCTGAGGCTGAGAAATCTGGACCTAGATGATGGTTACATAAGGGTGTACTCATGTAAAGTTTGTTAATCTGTACACTTAATATATGTACAATTTACTATACATTAACAATCAAATTTAAAAAAAGTTAAAAGCCATTCAGAATGTCACAAAAACAACTATAGCTCCTCAATGAAATTTAGCAAACTTATGTAGAAACTTCATTTCAGTTTTATGGATAGTCTAACTTATTAAATAGTCCCAATGATCTGAAATTACATTAAGTGAAGAAGACCAGAACTCTTTATGTACAGCTCCCATTAAATGCAAAGCAGAATCTATACCTTTCTGTATAGCAGACAATGTATGAATTAGTATCCAGTTATCACTAGAAACAGATATTTGCAGAAACACAATACAGGTATATGGTAAAGTCCACACATCTGGGATTCTCTTGGGGCCATCAGAAGACAGAGAAAAATATACATGTGCTTTTAAACAATTGCCTAATTTTGATTCCAAGCATAACAACTTCTTACCATTAATTATCAACAAGTATTAAAAAATCTAGTCCCCTAACTCTCTTTATCATCTCACCCTGACAGATAAAAGTTTTACAAGGGTGAGGGGAGGCATAGGTAGCATCATTCTTTCCATGTGTTTCCCAAAAGGAACAGCCATAAAAGCTTGTGTTGATTTAGCCATATAGCCCCAGAAGGGTTTTAAGTGCTGGGTTATAAGGAGCTGTAGAGCAGCACCACAAACTTGTGTTCTAGCACTTGAGCAAATACTATTATTCAGTTGGTGTCAGAGGTGACAAATGAGGACATACTCAAGAACAAGGTATCCTCTACTTCACTATTGTGTTAGATGTATGCTATCAAACCAGGACCTCAGAGAGTCAAATCAAACTGCTGGGCAGCTTTGCATGAAATGCCACTGTCCAACATTAAAATACTAAAGCACTTATAAATGATTTTACTTTTTATAGTAAAATTAAATAATAAAGAGAAATTGAGCACTCTAAAACCAAATATATTACCTGGCTTTAATAATCTTTGAAATAACTCAAGCAAAATATCACAGTTGGTCAATAGAACATATTACATTTTCCAAAGGATTCCCCATGGAAATAGCTAGAATCTAATCAACTGGATTAGAATCAAGGTAATGTAATCTATGTATGCATAATCTTGAGCACTCACAACTTTGTTGTGAATGGCCGCTGCAAAAGCCCACTCAATTATACTATAGACTGCCTCATCCCATACAGTGTTGTCTAAATTCTTGAGCTGATGAAGGTAACATTCAGGAACCATCTCAGATAGTGCTGGATAATCAGTGACTCACACTTACTGTGTTAAATGCTAAGCTCTGACTCAGAGTGAACCCTGTTAGTTGCTGACTGACACTATATGGATTTGAATAGAAGCTCACATTGTGAGTCACCTGGTAGTACTCTGAAAACCAAACCACAACATTCCCAATTGGATTCACATTATGATTATTCTGGGGCCTAATTTTAACACATGTGATTTCAAAACTCAAGTCTGCTGATCAGGCTTAGGAACATGCTAAAAAGCCACACCCTACTTAATGTCCTATATTTCTGTCTAAGAACATTTGGTATGTATACAGAGATGCAAAGTCAAGAATAAGATACCCAGTTCATGCACTGGAGAGAACCAAGGCTCCCTTCTTCAAGGATGCAGTCACAGTTTTAGAAATGCCTTCCCTGGAAGACACCATTCCTATAAATAACTTAGCAAAACCAAATGCTCACTTGAAAGGCTTTGCCATGTAATTCCTAAACTGCTCATGTGAGGGCTGGACCTTCAAGCCACCTGCTGCATCTATCTGTATTAGGTGAATGTCACTACCACGTGTAGAAATGAAAGAACACTAAGATGATAGAAACCACCATTTGAGCACCTGAAATGAAGCCAATAGCCAAGTTATTGCTCTCAAATAAAGTTTTTTTCTCTTTCACTCTTGCTTGTTCACAAAATCTGAAATAATAAAATCTCTGTTTAATTTTGAAGGACTTTCCTAAATAGCTCTTTATACAGGAAAGACCTTCAAAACCAGCAGGGAGGAGATTGTTAAAATTTAAGAACAGCTCAAAAACGGTTTCTAATGTAAAACTGCTACAAAGGATTAATAGAACATGCAGCCTAATGGGACCTTATATTCTAATGCTGGCTCTGCCTCTAGCTTGATCTTTGACCTTACCCTACCTTAGGCAAGTCACATGGTCATATCTTCTACATTGAGGGGCCATGATGAAGCTGTGGGACAAGATTAGCTAGCCACATTACTGCCTGGTCTTTCTTGTGTTGGAAATAACACATGCTTGTTTATTTTTTCCTATATAATAACTCTGTGTTGGGGACCGCTCTGCCTGGTTTCAGGAATTGTAACTACCCCCCACCCCCATCCATGGCTAAGGATGAGCCAGTGACCTCCAGAATGCGAGCCACAAGAGACAAGGCTTGTCTCTGGTAGCAAATGCTGCCTCAGTTTCCTCCCTGCCCCCAAAGCATGGTCAGGAAGTCCATGACAGGTAGGTCTCCTCACAGACAGAGGGGCAACCTAAGCCAGACTAGATCACTTGGGAGGCCATCATGGACTGGGGGGCTGCAACAAAGAGTGAGCAATGGACCCTCGCCCATCCCCCCATCCCCGGCTATGTGGCATAGCCTGAGTCCCCATGTTCTCTGGGAGAAGTCCTTCCTGGCTCTAATCCACTTAAGCCTGAAAACCTGATGGAGAGGGGTGCAGCTCCTTGCCTTGCCAGAGCGGATCCTGGGGAAAAATCTGGCATCACAAAGAATTCCTAAAAAACCTGTGAAACCTGCTCTGCTAAGAGTACTTTCATTCATATGTTAAGAGTCTGAGCAGGAAACCCTGAAGTTTCTGCAAACTCCCTTCCTGACAGACTCTGACTCAGACTAAGTCCTCAGATTTCTTTGAAATGTTATCTACTGTTTGATCCTTGCCACCCTGTATTCCTGTGTATTACAACCCAATAAAGGACCCTGGAGGAAGGGGCTTGCTGCCTTTTTCCTGTGAGGAACTGGCCACCACTCCTGGCCTTTGTTTCCTCAGAGAAATCGGCCACCTCTCCTCACCAAGTAGACCATGTCTTAGTAGTGTTTACTTTCATTCGTGGTGGATGGGGGGACTTACGGGAAAAGTCGCCCCCACAACTCTGGTTTCCTATTTGTTAAAGGTTCATAAATCTGTAGGAAATCTTCAGTGTGTTGTTGAAAAGCCCTGGGAAATGACTCAGAAGACCTAATTCTAATGTTATTTTAGCTCCTATTTATCTGGAGATCTCTGGCCTGGGCCCTTAATCTCTCTGAATGCCTCCTTGTGTGTAAAGTGAAGGAGTTGGAATAAGTAATCTTATGTTTACCATTCTGTATTCTTGATATTAAGAGTATTTTGGCTAAAATGTTTGAAGTGATCTTAGAGATGTTAGCATTTCTAGCTTCAAAGCTGTTTCCACAATAAAATTGACTCAGTACACTATTTAATGTAGACATTGTTTTTTAATATACTATGACCTAGTGTATATTTTTCATGCATATCTGTTTTACAAAGTGAAATATATTTGAAGGTTACAGTTAATTGTCTTAAAATAATGTTTAGAGCTTGTATGTAAATATTTCATAATTATTTGAAATAAAAGGGTCCAGAAGCTGTAGAAATGCACTGTATTTAAATTTATTTTTATTTAATAGTTTTTATTGTATTTTTCATTACCATTTAGTCCCCTTACACCCTTGCCCCATGCCCACCCTCCCCCCACAATCACCACACTGTTGCCCACGTCCATGAGTATTGTATTTAAATTTACATGTCGACACAAAAGACATTGACTGTTTTTCTAGTATTCATGATTTACTAGAATACATTCCAGTATTCTATTTCATTATGTATACTCTGTATAGTACACAGAATGTGCACTTTTCCTTATCTTTTGATTTTTTGAAGTTTACTAGGCTAATTTAGATCAACATAATAATAGC
This sequence comes from Sturnira hondurensis, assembly GCF_014824575.4. Classification (NCBI taxonomy): domain Eukaryota; kingdom Metazoa; phylum Chordata; class Mammalia; order Chiroptera; family Phyllostomidae; genus Sturnira; species Sturnira hondurensis. The sequence continues at coordinate 438,971 of NW_028094889.1, read as the reverse complement.
ATTGATAGCTTTTGTTTGTTATGTACCAGAGCTATACTATATTATTTTACTGAATTCTGGCACTACTCTATGAGGTAGGTACTTCTGTTATCCCCAATATGTTGATGATAAAACTATGGCACCAGGAAGTTAAGTTATTTGCCTAAGGTCACGCAGCTAGGCTGGGATTTGAAACCAGACAATTACAGCCCAGGATTCCTACCCATTAGGCAATATTGCCTCTCATATGAGTTCCTGATTTCTTTTTTTTTTTAATTTTATTTATTTATTTTTTAGAGGGGAAGGAGAGAGGGAGAGAAACATCAGTGTATGGTTGCCTTTTGTGCCTCCCATGCTGGTAGTTAGCCTGCAAGGAACGGGCCTGCAACCCAGGCATGTGCCCTGACTGGGAATCGAACCGCGATTGTCTGGTTCGCAGGCCCGCGCTCAATCCACTGAGCTACGCCAGCCAGGGCCGAGTTCCTGATTTCTGATACAAAAGATGCCACTTGATGAACAGAGGATAAACAGGATGATGTCCAGTAGAAAATTAGGTTACCAGCAAAAAAAAAAAAAAGAAGAAGAAGAAGAATTTACGGACAAGGCCATTTTATTACAAATGTCCTTGCCAAGTCGAGAGGAAGTCAGTTTCGTGAAGTCGGACCCTCACATAGTTAATGGATTCCACAATCTGGAACCACTAGAAGTGAAAGGAAGGCCCTAGGATCGTGCTGCAGGTGAAGGTTGACCCAAGAAGGATGACTGGAGAATAGTGCAGGAGCTCCCTGCTCCCCATACTCCCAGGGCAATGAGAAAACCCCTTGCAGATGGCTGCTTCTGCTACCAGTGGGTGAGAGAGTTGCACCCGCACCCAAAGCACCAGCTACAGTGGGGGTGGACAAAGAGCCACGGGCCTCTGCGGGATTCTGAGAAGCAAGGGATGTGGAAGACATTTTCCCTCTGGCGCCCTCCTCCCTGATAGAAACTGTATTCGCAGTCAGTCCTCCACTCTATTTGCCACAGGTGGCGGGGATGCGGCAGCAGCACCCTGGGATCCCAGTCAGTGCCTACTCTCTTAGCTGCCAGTTCTTTTTGGGCCGTGTCCCGCCCGCCGCTAGGGTCGCTCGAGAGCCCTGGTTACTCGCGTGGGTTTTTCTTGGACGCTGGCAAGTCCGGGAGACTCTCCACCTTGCAAGCCAGTCCCTGCAAGCCGCCTGTCCCGAGGCCTTTCCCCTGCCCCCTCCTCCAGACGCAGGATGGGCAGGCAGCAGAGCACGTAGATTCCCCAATTCCCACTCCTTCCCGCCCACTCTCCCGAGCGTGCAAGGGCGGCCGACACACAGAAGTTCCACCGCAAACGCCCACACCTCCGAGAGCACTGCCTCTTCCCGGGCCTCACTCCAGGCTGGTCCCCCAGCAATAAGGGCAGGGAAGGTCCCCGCGCATACCCACCCCAGAAGCCCACTTCTCTCTCAGAGCTCCGCCTCTCCTTTGGTCCCTCGCTCCCTTCCCCCTTCCTTCTTCCCCGGCTTCCCCGTTCAATTTTCCACAGCAGACTCCTTCCAAGTTCCTGAGAGCAACTCCGACAGTGAGGAGGAGAGTCCATCACCCAGCTTCGTTCAAGAAAAATACCCTCGACACCCGCTCCTAAAAAGCCTACTGTAGATTCAGGAACATAAATGCTGAAACTGAGTCAGACCCACTGGGTCCGAGTGCAGGAGCCCTTTCCTGGCCCTCTCCCCAGGTCCTTGTCCCAAGTTGCGCTTCCCCTAAAGGGAGGTTCTGCGATTCAGGGAGTGTCTCCTCTGCCTTCCCACCTGCCTGCCTCGGTGACCGGCTCCTTCCTCGTCCATCTCGATATCCAGTGGGAATGCCCACGTTTCCACCCTCCTGATTTCCCAGATATACTACGGGTGTCAATATGCATTTTAAGGTTTTAAGTATTAGGCTCCTGCGTTCCCCACCCACTCACTGACCTCAGGCTATAGAGGCTGATGCCCTGGTGGGCGGGATAGAAATTGATTCTGGTGGCTAGATGCCCCCCCCCCCCCACCATTGTACCGGCCTGGACCCAGGGAATAGGCGAACGACCAGCATGCGCTCCCGCCACTGCGGCGACGATTAGCATGCCAGCTCTGCCCAGCGTGCGCGCCCAGCTTGGCAGAGCCACTTCCCAGCCCGAGGTCTTAGAAGAGTGCGAGAGGAAGAGGAGAGGTTTAGAAAGCAAGGTACTCACGATTCCACTGTTTGCCTGGAGAGCCGGAGGGGAAGCCCCTGCCGGGTCGCGGTGGTCGGCCCTGCGCATGCGTCCCCTGTGCGCTTTATTTATTTACTTACTTGTATTTTATTAAAAATTTTAATACCAAGTGATGTACTTTCACGTTCACGATTGCTCTCTCCAACTTTCCTCTTCCTCTGGCTCTGGGTCTTTCCTTTCACCCTCCTCTCCTTTTCTCTCACTTCCTGTGCTCTGTCTCCACCCTCTCCTCCTTCCCCAGCGGAGCAATCCCAAATCCCACCTGGCTCTGACAGCCGCGGCTTCGCTGCAGTGGGTCACCCGAGGCCCCACGCGGGCACGAACTTGCACCCAGACCATAGCCCCCTTCTTTTAGCCTGGAAAGTACCGAGACCGTGGGCGCAAAGCAAGGCAAGCACTAAGGGTGTTTGCAGAGTCCTCCTCTGCTGTATCCACGCCTCCGCGCTTGGGGGCGCAGCCAGATTCAAGTGCGGGAATGCCTGCTCAGACCTTGTGAATGAAGGAGGCAGAGGGAGGTGCGTGTGTTGGGGGTGCGCTGTGCAAGGAGGAGCTGCTCAGTCCCTAGAGATTCTTGCCGCGGACTGCCCTGCTTCTAGAGGGCAGCCTCTTATCTTCTCCCTTTTCCCAAAGTGCTTCTTGGACCTCTGCCCCTATCCAACACCGGCTCCGACTCAGTCTCAGGTTGTCCCACCCGTACTGGGAAGGGGGACCCTCGCCCACTCCAGCCTGCGGGAGCCAAAGGCTTCACCTCGTTTGAGGAGTAGGGTTGGATTGGGTTGGGTGGCAAAGTCTAACTCCAAACTCCGGATCCTTCTGAGACCCTTGGCAGCTGCCCTCCCTCCATCAGGGCCTCCGGAGATCGGGGTAAGGAGGAAGGCCTGGAGAGTGGAGGAGGAACTTTGTCGCCAGGCCTGTGCACAAGAATCGGATTGTGTCTCCCTAGAGTCCCCAGGGTGCCCTCAGGAGCGAGGCACTGCCGGCGCAGTGCGCCTGAGCTCAGAGGACTAAACTGAAGTTGGAAGCTGACTCGACATAAAAATAATATCACGCCATTTCCTCCCCGGCCTCTCCAGCCGGCAGTGGCTGGAGGTGGAGGGCAGAGGAGGGGGCACACGAGGAGGGATCGGAGGCGCAGCTGAGGAAGGCTGGAAGGAGTGGGAGGAGAGTGATGCGTTAAGAACCTGTGTCTGAGAGCAGCCTCGGGAAGGAGGAGGGCTTCCTCCCTCTTCTTTGAATCCTGGAAGAAAACGGCCCAGGAAAAAAGTGGCTTGGAGGGTTTCTTGAGTGGGGAAGTGTCAGGAGAGTTGCCAGCACCTGTTCCTTGAACTTGCTCAACCCTGTTTCTACTTTCCCACCTCTCCTTGCTGGCCGGAGCCCCTGTTGGCTGCGTGTGGAGTGGCTGAGTCAAGGTTAGGAAGGAGTTGGGGATGCAGGAGTCCTGGAGTGGTCAGAGTTGGGCATGGTGGGGACAACGGTACTCACGGGTATGAACGAGCGCTGCCCAACGCTGGCGTCCTCTTCCTGAGGCAGGCGTTTCCCTGGGCCTCGACCAGGCAGTGTCAGAGCTGCCCAGAGCAGGAGCGAGAGGCGGCCTGGCCACTCCTCGCTCCCGCGCAAGAGCCCAGTCCCGGGCCGGGCGGAAAGCAGGAGGGAGAAGTCCGAGCGCCGCTGGGGAGTCTCAGGAGGGGATCTCCGGAGAAGGTGAGAGAAGAACTGCACGAGGCTGTAGAGGGTGCTGGAAAGGAGGGTGAGCAGCTTCCGAGCAGAAGGCAAATCTGGGGTCTTTGCAGAGCAAGCGAAGGGAAGGGCAAGAGTGGAAGGAGAGAAACAAAACCAGCATACCATTACTGAGCCCAGCTACAAACTGAAGAAAATGTGCACTTAGTGCCATTTACTACAGCATTACCATGGGGATGTAAGAGAAGGTCGGTGAGAGCAAAAAGAAAGGTCTTTAGTTAGATTTTCTCCCCCTAACATTCCCTCTTTCCTTTCTCTCCTCTTCCTCCACCTTCCTTTCTCCCTCTTCCCCTCTTTCTAAATCCCTGCTGTTCAAAGTGCTGTCCCTGGAGCAGCAGCTTTGCTGACTAGGAGTTGCTAGAAATGCAGAACCGTGGGCCTTACCAGACCTACTGCAACAGAATCTGAATATTAATGTTCTCAGGGGATTCCGAAGCACAGTAAAAATGTGAAGTGCAGTGTATACAAGGGCCTGTGTGCACATCTCTTGATTCTTTAGAATTTGAATGAAAATCTCTTGGTATACTTTTGCAACTTGTGCTCTTCCTCTCTTATCTCTCATCCTCTTTTTTACCACCCCCCAAAGTGCCTAGAGCTCTGCCTGCCAGAGCCATAGAAGGTGGACTTGGTTACCAGTTTCCACTGGGATAGGTATCTGGGAGACTTAGATGGTGGGAGAAGACTGAAGGGTTGCAGACCCACCTCAGACTTGGGGGAGAAGGGATCTGGCTGAGCTGACTTCAGTTGTGCTGGATGGGGTCAGTGAGATGGAAGATGGGACCTGTGTTGGAGCTCCTAAGTGCACACTCTGCAGGCCCCTTTCCCCACACTGTGTCCATCCTATTCTCAGGATCATAAGCCTTTCCATCTTCCACTTGTTGTTTAGGAAACCTAAGCGTCCAGGGTGAAGGTAAAATCTCTTCTCTCTCTCTCTCTCTCTTTCTCTTTCTCTCTCTTCTCTCTATCTCTATCTCTATCTCTATCTCTATCTTTATCTGTCTTGGAAAATTGAGGACAGCATTAATTGAGACGTTAGAAGTCTAGGGTACTAAATTAAGACTTGCAACTGATTTGGTAGCTAACCTTGGAAAATCACTTTACTCTTCGAGATTATGTGGTTCATTTTTGAAGTAAAAGATTAAATTCAGCAGCATTTTAAAGTCACCTGCCTTCTTCAGTCTTTCTTTCTTGAGAAGCTCTCAGAGCTTCTTGGTCCATGAACATTTAATGAAGTTTCAAACCAGAATCCAACTCAGCCAATCCAAACAGTCCCCTCAAGCACAACAAAAAAAGACACTTTCATCTGATTGTGAAAGGCAGGAGTAGATGTTGCCAAGAAAAATGAAGGTGGAGGCGGGAAGGAGTGAAAAAACGCGACAGAATGGAGGGGCTTGCGAGGGAGTGAGGCCAGCATAGCGTGGCACAGGTCTGTGGGGCTCAGCTACCGCTCTCCAGGGTCCTGAAGGTGGACAGGCCGCGGGAGGCTTGGCGCAGTTCCATCGCTCTGCAGTCGCTAGGTCCCTGGTGTTTTCTTTCCGCGGTGAAAGTCTGTGGGAAGCGATTGTCAAGAGAGAGGGAGGAAACCTAGCAACCCATTCTCATTCATGAGGGCCTTTCTGGGAAGCTGCTGAGCGAGTTGGCTAATTTGTCTTTCCTTCGTTTGTATGCGCCTGGGGAGAGTGGAGCTAGGTTTGCCCTTCCGAGTAAATTCACACTTTCATTTCTCCTCATCACTTCTTCCTGGAGAATGAGGTTGTTCTCGCAGTATTTTCATTATTTTCGTCCCCTCTCCCACTTTCTGGAACTGGACATTTTATTTTAGCGCCGGGAGCTTGGGGGGCTTCTGGAGGAGCTCCAATAGCTCACTTGAGGGTGGGGGCCGTGAGCGATTTGGAAAATGTTCAGAGCAAGCCTTAGTACCCAGGACGTGCCCCTTGACTGGGGTTTGGGGCGAGAGCTCTGCCAACGCCAAGCAAGCTTGGCCACCCTGTGGGGCGCTGGACCTGGGTGATTCAAGGTTAACATGGTGCACACCTGCTCGTGTGTGCCTCGAGCTCGGTGCCACGCAGCCTCAGGGACTCCAGCCACGTGGGCACTGGTGCCCCCGACTCTATGCTACGAAGGTTAAGAGAGAACCGACACAGTGCCCCATGACTCAGAGGTGGACTAAACCCACGCAGACCAGCCTCAGGAAAGGGCTTGAACAAGGTGAAGAAGGCTGAAAGTAAGCAGGCTCACTCGGAAACCTTCATGGGCCCTTCGTGGGTCCCAAAATTTTCATCTCCAGCTGATTCGAAATGGTTTTGTGAGAGTGTGTGAACCTGTAACCAGACTCTTCTCTTTTCTCCTCTCACCCCAGTCCTTCTTTCCAAGATACTTGCACTCCCCTTCCTGGGGCATGCTTCATTAGGCATTTTGTTTCGGTCCTGTGCTTCAAGACAGAGACACTTCTGAGGGAAATAGAGGAAATCATCAGGCAGAATTAAAGTCCCAGACTCAGTCCCAGAAACACAAAGCCTGAACTCCTTTGATCTTCTGGAGACATTCTCCATTTACCCTTCCCTAGATCGGGTGGTTTCCCTCCAGACAAGCAGTCTCTCCTCAACTCTGGCTCTAATTAGTGCGAGTGTGAAGAATCATATATGGAGGGTGCTAGAATCCATTTACTTCCTTTGGCCCTTCTGGCAAAGGTAGAACTATGCAGTATCAATGTAGCTGCAAAATTCGATCTGAGGAAAGACCTTCAGCTGCTGGCTGTGTTGATCACTCCAGAAAGTCCTTTCTTTTAGGCCTTTAGATTCTAGATGACAGTCTGAGGGTTTCAAGGATATTAGCCACAAGATGGAATCATCTTGAAATCTGTATTTCTGAAAGCACTGCTGCTTAGAAATTATTACTTAGGGAGTACTTTATTCTGATGGAATATCCACTTCTCAGTATCAATCACATTAGCAATTGAATTATGTAGAAGAGAAAAATCACAATACCCCAAGTCAATATAAACAAAATCTCACCCCTAAAAAGGGAAATTGAAAATTTTGATTTACCCCTAAATGGTACCATTTCATAAAGGAAACATCTTCTGTGGGGTAGGGTGGGCCCCTAATCTAGTATGGCTGGTATTCTTATAAAAAGAGGAAATTTAAACACAGACATTTACACAGGAAGGATGCCATGTGAAGATGCGGGCAGAAATCAAAGTAATGCATCTATAGGCTAAGAGATGCCAAAGATTGCCAGCAATACCATAGGTAGGAAGAGTCATGGAATAGATCCTCCCTCAGAAAGTATTTGGTCACAAGACTGAAACATAGAAACCCCAAGTGAGTTTTCAACATGCTGTCTTGCTCTACAGATTTTAGATTTGCCAGCCTACACCTGTATCTTATTTGTTCTGGTCTTCTAGAGTACCTTGACTAATATACTCTAATGTAGGTTTTATTATCTTTCATCTGGTCTTTTGGAATATTCCCATAACGGGTATTTATTCTTCTTTGCCTCATTCTCTCTTATATTATAGTCTAAATACTGAAGCCAGAGTTATCCTTCAGAGTGTAGGTCAGATGTTGTCACTCTGCAACTTCAAACTTTCTAGTGGTTTGTTATTTCAGAATAAAATCCAAAGTCTACACTAACTAGCCTTTGCATTATGTGAATGGTTCCACACTACCTCTAAGATCTCCTTTTTCTCTATAACTATCTCCAAAACATTGGTTTTCCATAGCATTTATTGTCATCTGATACGACAATTCACTTGTTTATTTGTATGCTTTTGTTCATTGCCATATCAGTAATGCTGAGAACAGTGCTTAGCCCTTAAAAATTACTCAATAAATATTCTTTGGACAAATCAATTGACAAATGAACTATTACTTAGCCATGAAAAGGAATGGAATTCTGATACATGCTACAACATAAATGGACCTTGAAAACACTAGACTAAGTGAAAAAGGCCAGATACAAAATAAAAAATTTTGTATGATTTTATTTATATGTGGTACCAAAATTAGGCAAATTCATACAGATAGAAAGTGATTACCAAGGGCTGGGGGAGAAGATAATGGGGAGTTATTGTTTAATTAATGCAGAATGCTTGGATTGATTAAAAAAAGGCTCTGGAAATAGATGGTGATACGTAACCTTGTGAATTATTTAATAGCACTGAATTATGCACTTAAAGATGGGTAAAATGGTAAATTTTATATTATTTAATATGACACTAAAACTTTTCTAAGTGTGACCTGTTCAAACTTGTTACAATGTTAGTGATTACATTCCTTATGCTGTACATTTCACCCCCATAACTTATTTATTTTATAATGGAAAGTTTGTAGCTCTTATTGTCTTTCACCTTTTCACTCATTTCTCCATTCCTTCCCCTCTGGTAATCATCAATTTGTTCTCTGCAATTAAGTCTCTTTCTATTTTGTTTTGTTTGTTCATTTGTATTTTTTTAGAGCACATATATAAATGAAATCATATGGATCTCTAGATCCATCCATGTTGTTGCAAATAGCAACATTTTATTATTTTTTCTTTGTTGGGAACCCCCTGCCTGGTTTCAGGAGTTGTAACCACCCCCATGGATAAGGCTGAGTGAGCAACCTTTGGACTGTGAGCCACTAAGGAGACCAAGCTTATCTCTGGCAGCAACGCTGCTTCTGCTTCATCCCCTGCCCCCAACACTTGGTTGGTTAGTCAAAGACGGATAAGACCCCTCAGGGGAGGGGCAACCTAAACCTCAAGGAAGGCCTTGGGGGGCTGCAGCAAAGAGGGTGTGATGGACCACCCCCCCNCCCCCCCCCCCCCCCCCCCCCCCCGGCTATTCTGACATAGCCTGAGAAAAACCTATGACTGGGAAGGCGGTGCAGCCCCTTGTCAGCTAGAGCGGGATTCGGGGTGATTGGGCATAAGAAAGAATTCATGAAGTCCTGTGAAGCCTGCTTTGCTAAGAGTGCTTTCATTCATATGATAAGGGTCCTAGCAGGAAAAGAGTATGTCTCCCAACGTTTTTGCAACCCCCTTACCTGACAGACGCTGACTCAGATTAAGCCCTCAGATTTCTTTGAAATGTTATCTATTGTTTGATCCTTGCCACCTGACATCGACTGATGGGCTTTACCTCTATTCTGTGTGTTAGGAACCTAATAAAAGCTGTTGAATAAGAGGTTCTTGGTCCTTCTCCTCTGAGAGATTGACCACCTCTCTTCCCCAAGCAGATCATGTCTTGGTAGTTGCATTTTCATTCGTGGTGGATGGGGGGACTTGCAGGCAAATTTGTCCCCACATTCCTTTTTATTTTTATTTTTGACACTAAAATGTTCCCATGCCCCACCCCCAACTTTGCCTGCCTCCACCCATCAACCAGTCTCCACCACCCCTCTGGCCGTCACCACACTGTTCTCTGTGTCTACGAGTTATGCATATATGTTATGTTCTTTGTGCATCCCCTCACCTTCTTTAATCTTGTACCCCTCTTCCTTTCTGATGGCTGTCTGTTCCATGAATCAATGCCTCTGTTTCTATTTTGTTTCTCTGTTTACTTTGTTCATTAAATTCCACATATGAGTGAGATAATATGGTATTTGTCTTTCTCTTACTGGCTGATTTTATTCAGCATAATGGTCTCCAGGTCCATGACGCTGTCACAAAAGATAAGATCTCCTTCTTCTTCTTCTTTTTTTTTCACAGTCACTAGTATTTCGTTGTGTGAATGTACCACAGTTTTTTTATCCACTCATCTACTGAGGAGCATTTGGGCTGCTCCCAGGTGTTTGCTATTGTAAATAATGCTGCTATGAACATAGGGGCACACATATTCTTTTGAATTGGTGCTTTGGGATCCTTAGGATATATCCCCCAAAATGGGATAGCTAGGTCAAAAGGCAGTTTAATTTCTAATTTTGGGGATAACTTCATATTGTTTTCTACAGTGGCTGCACCAGTCTCCATCCCCACCAACAGTGCACTAGGGTTCCCTTTTCTCCACATCCTCACTAGCACTTACTTGTTTGTTGGTTTGTTAATGGCAGCCATTCTGGCATGTATGAGGTGATATCTCATCATGGTTTTAATTTGCATCTCTCTGATGGCTAGTGACTAGAGCATGTTTTCATATGTCTGTTGGCTCTCTATTCTGTTCCATTGATCTATATGCCTGTTCTTATGCTAGTACCAGACTGCTTTGCTTACAATGGCTTTGTAGTATAGTTTGTTATCAGGTATTGTGACCCCTCCAATGTTTTCTTCTTTCTCAAGATTGCTGATGCTATTCAGGGTCTTTTGTGGTTCCATATAATTTTTTTAAATATTTGTTTAAGATTTCTGAAATATGTCATTCATATTTTAATAGAAATTGCATTTCTCAATTTAATAGAAACTGAGAAATCTTCCTCAATTTCTTTCTTCAATGTCCTATAGTTTTCTAAGTACAGGGGTTTTGTTTTTTCTTTACCCCCCCCCTTCGTTAAATCTATTTCTAGGTGCCTTATTTTTTTGTTGTTGTTGTAATAGTAAATGAGATTAGCTTTTAAGTTTCTCTTTCTGATAGTTTATTATTGGTGTATAGAAATGCCAGCAATTTCTGAACATTAATTTTGTATTCTACTACTTTGACAAATTCATTTATTAGCTATAGTAGCTTTTTAGTGGAGTCTTTAGGGTCTTGTACATTCCATATCATGTAATCTGTGTATAATGACAGTTTTACTTTCTCCTTTCATTTCTTTTTCTTGTCCAGTTGCTGTCACTAGGATTTTCAGTATTATGTTGAACAAGAGTGGTGAAAGCAGCCATTGCAAGATTTTGTATTTTTTATTGCTGAGTAATATTCCATTCTAAATATGGAATTTATAAAAATCACATCTTCTTTATCCATTCATCTATCATTGGACACCTAGGCTATTAGAAATAATACTGCAATACGTATAGTGGTGCATAGATCTTTTTGAATTAGTGTTTTTTTTCCTTTGGATAAATACCTAGGAGTAGAACTGCTGGGTCATATGGTAGTCCTGGTTTTTGTGGGGGGTTTTTTTTTTGAGGAAACTTCTGTATATTTTGAGGTAGTTCTATATTTTTGAAGAAACTTCAAATCTGTTTTTCCCTGTAATAATCTATGTCTCTAGAGATCTCAAAGGGGATTGTTACTGCATAAAATATCAGAAAATTAAAAAAAAATAAAAACTTATTTTTGAAGCTTCAGTGACATTTTTTGATACCTCCAGTTTCATAAAAATTGTATGTATCCATACTACTATATTTTTTATCATGGAGTCTTTCAATTAAAAGAGTTCATATATACTTACCGAACAAGTCATTCGTAGGAATAGTATGTAGTATCCTTACAAAATCCCTACTACATTTTACATGTTTATCTTTATTATTAAAACAATTTACTTTTTTTTACTCCCATGTACAAACATTGACAAAATATTCTCATCCATGTTACTTCACTAAGCATTGCTCCCTGCCTCTCTCCAGCTTTTAATAAGGAAATTGCAGACCAGTGATCTTAGATGATTTCTGTTAGAAAATGACTCCCAAACTAGGCCTCCTGACTGTGATGCTTTGTCTCCTCACATCTGGGAGGCACAGTCATTATTTACTAGTGCAGAAATATGACAACCAATGACAGTGATTCTGTTGACTCCTTTCTCTAATGTCTACACCAGTTTCTAGTTGTTATTAAGTACCACATTTAGCTGTCTTTAACCAAATTAATTCTTTTATACCAAAATTCTAATTTCTTATTCTTTTCATACTCAGAAAGTAATAAGAAATCTATGACTAGTTATGCTTTCAAACCTCCACTGAAGATTGAATTACTGACTTCAACCCTATAGGTACTAACTAGGTCAGGTAATCGCATGGCTATGAATTCCTCACTTTCCTTAGTAAATGGGTTAGTGTTCTAAGGTCTTAAAAGGACACCATAGCTTGATACTATGTAATAGCCTGATTTACCTAAAACAAAGGAATAGTATTTTAGGCACCACCACAGCATTACTGAATGTAGAAGCCCTTGACCTTTTAGATAGTAAAGAACACACATCAAAGTGAAGGCTTTCAAAGAATATGCTCCATAATGTCAGACACCTTTGGTGAATTAAATCCATGAATTCCAGAATATTGCTACTGTATTCTGAAATGAAATGCAATGTAGTTGAAACTCTATATAATTTCAAAATTTCTATTTAATTGTTTTTTCAAGAAATCTTGTAACCTTAGGGCAGCAAAGTTTTCTAAAATGATTGACAGTCATGGTCTAATCTAATTGTAAATTGTGCACCTATTTTTCACTTCATATATAATTTCTTTTATCGATATATATAATAGGTCAGTAAGGGTTCATATTGTAATATTTCATCCTAAGGATCTTCAAAGATTGATTTCAGTAACTATGAGAAATGAACAACTCTTTCATCAAAATGCTAAGAGTTGGTGGAAAAATGCAAGCATGAAAACTGCAAGTGTGAGATGTGCAGGGGATGGAACTGTTTGGAATAATCAAGTCTTCTTTCTTCTCTTCCTTAAGTTGGATCCGTGTCTAAGTTTCCAATACAGACGTTATTTGAATCGTAACATTTTCACTGGGCTCTGCTGTTCTCTGAAGGTGCTTAGTAAAGTAAAAGAAGAGCTCGGCAGAAGCATAAAGCAGTAGAAAAGCCATAGATGGAAAAGGGGGAGGCAGAGTCAGGAGACAGAGACCCTACCACTTTCCTTTGTGATTCTGGCTGGATAAGCCTGGGCTCTCCTGGGCTGCAGTTTTTTTGTTTGTTTGTTTGTTTGTTTTTTGTTTTCTGTACAAATGAATTTAGTGAAGATGGTCTCCAGGGTTTCTAACAGAGCTGACTTCCAGATTCGGTATCGTGCCCATTCTCTGACACAATCACTCTCCATTGCCCTCTTTGGGGACATACACACCTACACACACCAATCCCCGGCCCTGACTTAAAGCAGAGAAGCAGAGCAGAATCCCCAGGGAAAGCTCTAGAGCCAGCCTGCCTCCCCAAGCATGCACTTATCAACATCCCCATGGCGACTTCTTCAGCTCTCTTAATTAAATTACAGCAGCCTCCTTAAACATTTCCTGCTTTGAGCCTACACAGCACCTATGTCCACTCTAAATTGTTTCCCATCCCACAGATGCAGTGATGTTTCTAAAAGGCAGAAGTGATTATGTTACTTTCCTCCTAATGTGAATTGGCTCTTTATTTTTCTACAGGACTTAGTATGGCATAAAGGCCTTTTTTTTTTTCATTTGTTGATCTGCATTCTGCTTATGCGCATTTCTCACTACTCCTTTATACTCAAAGTCCACTAATATCCCCTTGTACCCTCTTCCCAAATCACACCCCTTTCCCAATTTGGCTCTTCCTCTTCTCTTCCAGGGCAATCTCTTACAGAGTCCTCAAGTCTCAGCTTAGATGCCACTTCCTTTGCAAAGCTTCCCCAAGTTGGGTTAGCTGCCTGTCTGCTTTCTCTTATCATAGCATTCATAGCACTTCCTGTACTCTGTTGTGGTGTTTAATTTCCCATTAGACTCTAAGTCCTGTGAGTATTAGGACTTTGCCTTATTCAGACCTATGTATCAAAAACCTGAAGCAGTACTGGGACACAACATGTACTCAATATTTGTTATACCAATGAACTTAAAAAGGACATGATCTAGAGTTGATAATTATTAAACCTGGGTAATAGGAACCTAGGGTTTTATTATGCTATTTTCTCTACTTTTATGTATGTTTGACATTATGTATGTTTTCCATAATAAAAAGTTGCATAAAAGACATGATTTTAATAATTGTATCTCATATCTTCTTAAATTCCAATAGACAAGAAACTGTGGGATAGAAGCTACCACAATTCCATGTGTGAGCCTCATGGTCATGGGATTTGTTAAAATGGGAGCTGAGAGAAGGCCTGATGCAAAAAAGATCTTTATTGAAGAGCCTGCACTCCATTTATTTCCTCTAGCCAGGCCGGATCCTCCCATTTCACACTGCTGGAGCACAAAAATAAACACACAAGATGGCAAAAACAAGGGAAGACATTGTTCTGTCCCAAGTGGACAGTTTGTCACAGGGCTTCTCAGGAAGGCTGCATGGGCTTTGTAGCTTTTCCAGCGTTATTTAATAAACCCAGCTTTGTGTGAGCCTCACTTAGGCTGCAAGGGGCCTTATTATTCTAAAGCTTTCTCCCTCTCTGGCCTGGCTGCTAGGAGAATTTGTGAGTAGTCACTGATTTCTTTGAGTTGGAGTTAACTGAATTAATTTGCTTTGTTTGGCCTTTTAAAAGGGGTGTTTTTCTTGAGGAGACTGGGGTTTGGTACTGCCTTGAAATTACACATTTTGAAGCCTTTCAGGATTCATAACTATCATTAATTTCCTTTAAGGCACATGAGACATTTGGCTAAAGAAAGATTTTAACAATGACTTTAGCTTAAAGAGGTCAAGAGAACTTAGTATCTTTAAGGTTTTACCCACACGATGGGAATAAAGCCAGGAAATAATGTATTCCTATCTATAATCAACTGGCCAATCAATGTTGTATGGGCTTTTACCGTGTGCCCAACAGGTGTGACGCCCCACTTCTAGATAAAAATAAGTAGGTTAACAACTGCTGTGGGATAAACTGGCTACAAATGAAGCACTTGGGCTCTAAGGGGTCCCCAGGAGAGCAGTGCAGGATGAATGGGAAGCCTGTATCCACGCATGCAGATTGGCCTTTTTTTTTATCTCAAAGTATCTGATTTTAAAAAAAACTAATAAAATTATATGAAAGGCATTATTGTCTTCATTTTATAGGGGCTAGAACCAAACTCAGAGAATTAAACCCAACTTGAACCTGAATCACAAGAGCAGTACTTGCCATTCTAAAGATATTGCTTTTTAGGTCTTCATACAACCTGGGCACCGTCTGTATCTGGGTGCACCAAAAGGATGCACATTACTGCACTCTTTCAGGTAGAAAAAAGGATAGTTTTTTAAATTTTTATTTATTTATTTATCTTTACAGGGGAAGGAGAGGGAGAGAAACATCAATGCATGATTGCCTTTTGTGTGCCCCCTGCTGGGAGTTGGCCTGCAGGGAACTGGCCTGCAACCCAGGCATGTGTACTGACTGGGAATTGAACCGCAATCATCTGGTTCGCAGGTCCGTGCTCAATCCACTGAGCTACACCAGCCAGGGCTAGAAAAAAGGATGTTTTTAAGTAATCAGATTTCATTTATACCTGAGCCTTGAGTTTTATGTTTGAAAGCTTGTAGTGCTTAAATTTCCACCAGATGTCACCATTTGCCACTCTTTTGCTCCCTTCAGTCTTGCTTCTAAAATGTATTAGGAAGGAAGAGCCCACCTGGCGCACGGGCTCATCAGAATGGTTATTGCATCAGGGCATGAGCTGAAGGACTGTGAACTCTTAAACTTGACTCAGTGAGATAGAATTTGAAAATGTGATGAGCTGTCTGCTGCCCTGATTACCACCCAACTTTTGTGATTTTATGTATCGAATAACCAGCCAATCTCTGATGGGTGAGTCAGGTAGAATTAAACCTGGCCTTTGGCCAAGACTGCATGGAAAAAAGAGGAGGCTTTGAAGTGAATTGGGGACACCAGAAATGCTGCAGCTTCTCAGCGATTGATCAGCAACAGACACCAATGCCGGGTGGGGCTGGGATTTGGACAAGCCTTGAGTGTGACTTCTGAGAAGGGGCCAGAAACAGGCCCAAAGGGCAGGCCCCTCACCTACTCAAATTTCATATGTCTCAAATTACACTACTTAGAGGTCATTCATTTGGATATAATGTTAGCATTCCCAGTAAATTTTGCGAGGAGCAATATATTAAGTTTGACATCTAAGTGCAAATAAATTTGAACTTATTTTTTTTCTGATTGGAGAAACCAGGCCAGAGTGACAGAATGAGGTGCCTAGGGGCACCTAGGATGCCCCTAGATGTTGGAGAAGGGGGTAAGGTGAAGGATGGGGAGAAAGAGAGCGAAAGGAAGACTACTGTTATCTCCCAGTTTGGCCCAGGCTAATGGGCATGGTGCCCAGGAGACCTCCCTTTGTTTCCTATCCCTCACACTCTGCACATTTTCACCTTGCCTATCTCAAGTTGTAAAATGAAAGTGGAGAGTATTAAGCTAAGTGAAATAGGCCAGGTGGTGAAAGACAAATACCATATGATCTCACCTTTAATTGGAACCTAGTCAACAAAATGAACAAGTAAGCAAAATAGAACCAGAGACATTGAAACTGAGAACAGGCTGACAGTGACCAGAGGGGAGAGGGGAGGGGATTATGAGGGAAAAGGGCAAAGGGTTTCAGAAACAATTATAAAGGACACATGGTCAATAACAAGGGGGTATGGAAACAGGGGAAGAAGGTGGTGAGGGCTGAGGTGGTAGGGAGTAGTGGGGGGAAAGGCAGAAAACTGTACTTGAACGACAATAAAAAATGTTAAATAAAACAGGAATGCACATGGGATAATGAATGGACCCTAAAGCCTGGATTCCTCCAGGAGCCAACAAATGGTGTGCGATCCCTAGTTTTCTTTAATAAAATTGAAGCTCCAGGAAAGGGAAATCTTACAGACCTAATGACACTATTAAGATGTTAAAAATAGTCAGTTTGCAGCTATTAAAAATGAAGCAGCAGGACCTGGCTTTATTCGCTGAGCATATGCTCATTTTTCAAGCCAGAAACAAAAGTGTCTGTATAATTAAGTATATGTCCTTTTTGGAAGGTGCTGATAGTAATAAAGCTCTCTCTTCAACTGAAAACTTCAAAAATACATCCTCTGCACATATGACTTCTGGGTAAAAGGTCACACCTGATTTAGGTGTTTGAGTTCTGGCGTTTTCATATCTATCACAAGCTTTATACAGGCATCCTTCATTTTCTTGTGCTTTGCTTTATTGCACTTCACAGACAGTATTTTTTTTTTACAGAGTGAAGGTTTGTGTCTACTCTGTGTCAGACAAGTTCACTGGTGCCATTTTTACAACAAGCTTAGATGCTGGTTCCTTTAGCAATGAAGTATTTTTAAATTAAGATATGTACGATTTTAGACATAATACTATTGCACACTAAACAGACTCCAGTATTGAGTAAACCTAACTTTCATAGGCAGTAGGAATCAAAAAATTTCATGTGACTCACTTTATTGCTATGATCTAGAACTGAACCCACAGTATCTCTGAGTTATGCCTATCAATGCATCTCAGAGACAAATCTACACATCTCCTCTTTTTATTTCTTATTTAGCAAAGTTCTGTGGATAGGCCTCAAAACTAAAGTCTAGAGTCACCAGACACACCCCACACCCCAGGGTACATGGGTGGACTGTGAAGTTTTTGTGTGCCTCTCTAATCTCTTGAGGCAGGCCAATGACCATCCAATAAGCCAGACACACCTGGACATGAATATTTTTATCTATAAGTCATCAGTAACAGTTGCCCGAGGTTAGGCAAAAATAGTTGAGCAAAATAAGACCAAATGGAAAGAGTGAAACATTACTGGAAAGAAATTATCAAAGCATTTGGTATTACCAACTTCACATATCTCCCAATTCTGGAGTAAGTCTGCTCTCTCCAAGTCTTCAAGTTGAATTTAGCCTCCTTTATTTAAGACTTTTCAACTGAAAACTTCAAAAATACATCCTCTGCATGTATGACTTCTGGGTAAAAGGTCACAGCTGAAAGTCTTAAATAAAGGAGGCTAAATTCAACTTGAAGACTTGGAGAGAGCAGACTTACTCCAGAATTGGGAGATATGTGAAGTTGGTAATACCAAATGCTTTGATAATTTCTTTCCAGTAATGTTTCACTCTTTCCATTTGGTCTTATTTTGCTCAACTATTTTTGCCTAACCTCGGGCAACTGTTACTGATGACTTATAGATAAAAATATTCATGTCCAGGTGTGTCTGGCTTATTGGATGGTCATTGGCCTGCCTCAAGAGATTAGAGAGGCACACAAAAACTTCACAGTCCACCCATGTACCCTGGGGTGTGGGGTGTGTCTGGTGACTCTAGACTTTAGTTTTGAGGCCTATCCACAGAACTTTGCTAAATAAGAAATAAAAAGAGGAGATGTGTAGATTTGTCTCTGAGATGCATTGATAGGCATAACTCAGAGATACTGTGGGTTCAGTTCTAGATCATAGCAATAAAGTGAGTCACATGAAATTTTTTGATTCCTACTGCCTATGAAAGTTAGGTTTACTCAATACTGGAGTCTGTTTAGTGTGCAATAGTATTATGTCTAAAATCGTACATATCTTAATTTAAAAATACTTCATTGCTAAAGGAACCAGCATCTAAGCTTGTTGTAAAAATGGCACCAGTGAACTTGTCTGACACAGAGTAGACACAAACCTTCACTCTGTAAAAAAAAAAAACTGTCTGTGAAGTGCAATAAAGCAAAGCACAAGAAAATGAAGGATGCCTGTATAAAGCTTGTGATAGATATGAAAACGCCAGAACTCAAACACCTAAATCAGGGCTGCTTCCTGTGAGCACTGTGGCTGCTTTGGAATGCCCATATGCTGATTCAAAGCTGCAGTTGCTCAAAACATATTTGGACCACTCCTTTTATAGCCCTGTCTTATAGCCCTGTCCAGGTAGTGCAGTTGGTTAGAGTGTCATCCCGATACTCTAAATTTGATGGTTTGACCCCCAGTCAGGACTCATACGAGAATCAACCAATAAATACATAAATAAGTAGAACAAATCTCTCTCTCTCTCTCTCTTGCTCTCTCAAATTAATCAATTTAAAAAAAAGACTCTTTCACAGTCTACAGAATGGCCAGGACTTACTGAACAAGGGATTGATACCAGGCACATACTGGGCTAATTTTCTCATCTGGGAATTGGAAATGAGAACATGGAGACACAATGATGAACATCTGTTGGTGCTGAGCTGTCTTTCCAGTATCTTCCATGACTACTGAGTTTAGGTTCCTGAGCTGCCAGGCTCTTGCCCTCCTGCTGTTTCCTTTAATCTTCTTGTCATGTATAATTTGAACAGGCAGTTAGAAAGATGTGTAAAGACTATTTTTGTTCTGATATTTTTGTTCATTTCAGGATTATTTTGAATAAAAGTCCTTGGATGGTCTATTACTTGAAAATGAATCCTTACAATTTTCAGTGTTGAGGTTTCAAATCTGTATAAGCAAAATATATTCTTCTGAAAAAAACATACTTGATTGCATTATTAATGTTAAATTAAATTAATCATGTAATCAGCAATTTGGGTCTCATTCTTGAATATTTGAATATAATCCAATAGTCTCTGCATCATTTAAACTATTGTCTTTCAATATATTTTCTTTATTTTAAAATTCCTTTTCCCCTCAGTCATTTCAAATGCAGTAGCTATAAAGCTATGCTACAGAAATTTCTAAAATAAGCTAAAAAATGGCACAAGCATAATCTGCATTGGTTTTACCCAAAGAATGGAAGTAAATGGTTCACACGGAACCTCTAACTTTACTATCTAATGTTCCCAGTAGGGTTCACTTAAGTCTTTACCTTGCAAGGAGGCAGAAGTTTAATAGAAATTTTCTAGGATATTTGTAGTTGTTTTAGGGTTCTGTAAAGGCTGGTTTGATTTTGGCAAGAAAACCAACTTGACTTTATGAGACCTTGTGAATGGTGGAGATGAGATTTAGATATATATTTTTCCTAACCATTAATTAATTAGTTAATTAATTTTTATAATAATTCTGTTTAACGCTTTTTAAATTCTATTTTTATTTGTTTTTTTTTTTTTTTTGAGAAAGGGGAAGGGAAGGAGATGGAAAGGAATATCAGTCAATGTGTTGTTGCCTCTTTCACAGCCCTACTGAGGACCTGACCCTCAACCTTGGCATGTGCTGTAACTGGGAATTGAACCAGTGAGTGACCCTTTGGTTCTCAGGCTGGCAATCAACCCACTGAGCCACACCAGCCAGGTCTATGGTTAACTTTTTTAAAAGTATATTTTATTGATTATGTTATTACAGTTGTCCCATTTTTCCCCCTTTATCCCTCTTCAACCCTGTACCTTTCCACCCTCCAGTATCCCCCAAACCCCAACCTTAGTTCATGTTCATGGGTTGTACATATAAATTCTTTGTCTTCTCCATTTCCTATACTATTCTTAACCTCCCCCTGTCTATTATGCTTCTTATTCCCTATGCCTTTTTCCCTATTCTCCCCTCTCCACCTCCCTGCTGATAACCTTCCATGTGATCTCCATTTCTGTGATTCTTTTCCTTTTTTAGTTGTTTGCTTAGTTTGTTTGTTTTTGTTTTTTTAGGTTGAGTTGTTGATAGTTGTGAGTTTGTTGTCATTTTACTGTTCATAGTTTTTGATCACTTTCTTTTTCTTAGATAAGTCCCTTTAACATTTCATATAAGGGCTTAGTAATGATGAACTCCTTGCACTTGACCTTATCTGGGAAGCACTTTATCTACCCTTCCATTCTTTCACTTGGGGATTGTTTCTTTGTCTTCCCATTGTTTATGAGACTCTTCTTGTTAGCCTCAGCTTCTTAAATTTATTTGTTCTGACTCCCTGGGTTAATGGTGTGAGTGTGTATGGTACAATACCTGTGAGAATTGGTGGTGCCGTCTCCTTGATCTCCCAAACTCACTAGTTGTAGGCTGTCATATAAGTTGGCTTTGTTTGTCTTCGGGTTTTGATTGTTGTTAGGTCTTACTTTGGTTTGTCTTTCCACCAGCTGGTTAACTGAGGGTCATTCTGTCTACCACCCCTTGTGTTTTGTTGTGTTGGTGTGGGCAGTTTGTGTTGAAGCAGGTGCTTCGGTTTGTAAGGTTTTGAGGATTCTTTCTTGTTCAGTTGTTTGTTCTGGATAATTTCTCCACTATTTACTTGTATTTCCAGATAGGTCCTAGATTGAGGTTAGTGTAGCTTCCACTCCCTCCTTCACCTTCTTGTGCTATCTGTTGATGGTTCCTTTGTTGTTGGGTTTCCTCTTCCAGTGGGTATCCTGGTGTTCACAGAATGGTTTAAGACAAGAGTGTATTCTATGGCATTTACAGTAGCAGCTAGTAGAGAAGAGATAGGAGATCCTTTGGCTTTTATAGTGTTAATTGTGATATTCCACCCAACTAGCCAGTTTTTAGAAAGGATGAAAAGAAGATAAGACTCTTGTTGGGGAGAGAAGGATTGTGAGTTGGATCTAGAAAGTAGTGAGGTTGTTGGAGGTCAGATTCTGAGGTAAGGTGAGAGTAAAGAATAGTAAATAGGTGTTGTGTGAGGGAACAGAGTTAACCACTACAGTAATAGAATTCAGGAAACCATGGGGTGGGCTGGGTGGGGTGTTGTGTAGTATTTACAATTCTATGGAACAGCTATTATTTACAATAATAATGGATCAATAATCATATGACAGAATCTATGTGATCTGGATTACAATAGGGAGTATAGGACCTTGAGTAGTGGGCTAATGGAACACAAGTGTAGTGAAGGACAATAAATTAACAATACACTATGAAAGAGAAAACAGGGGAAACCTGTCAAACAATATCATTTAACCAGCCAAGTAAAGAAGATGTCTGGTTTTTCAGTGTCCGATACAATTTTAGGTGTCCTATCTTCATATATGCTGGGGTACTATTGGCTGTTTCCTTTGTTTTTCTGTAGATTGGCTAGGTTTTTCTCCTGTATGTAGGGGGAAGTGGAATCCACTTCCTCCTACCTTGCCATCTTCCCTCATTTCCTCCTTTTATAATTTTAACTTTTTATCTTTCTCCTCTGTTCTGATAGACTTTCTCACACATATTTATTTTGATAATTTTAATATTTATTGTGTATGATGTGCTACTAAAAGTCTTCTTGCCTTTTAAAATTGATAGCTGAATATCTTATTTCAGTATAAAATTTCATTTTCTAGAGTCGTTTTTTTGGGGGGGGATACATCACTAATTTCAGCAATGAAACATCTGCTTGATTATTATAATGAATACAACACTGGTATACATTATTAAATATTTCCTTGGTTTTCTCTCTGTATATGCTATGGTAGTATAGTCAACATCAATGTACAACAAGCTGCCAGTAGCAGCAGAAAGCATTCTGGCTCAGTAGGCAGAAACTCCCAGCAGCAATGCTGACATGGGGCTGCAGAGATGCGCTATATGGGTTTTTCACTGAAGTGGTAATTTTCTCCCCTTGTAAAATAGACTTTCTGTGGCAAAACCACAGCACTATAAAAAGGATGCTGCTATGACTGGTAACACGTGTAGCCATTCAAACCCATCAATTTTAAAGAATCACTGCTATTCATTTCTGTATTCAGAAACTCTAGGTTTACATTCCTAGGAACAACAACAACAAAAAAAACCTCAAGGCAAAGTTCAAAAACTATATAATGCTTCACATCCTTTAACCCATTCTCATTCACAAAAACCTCATAAGAACAAAGAGACACAATAAAATAGTATTTATCTTTGCTATTACAAATCACTTTTTGGTGCCTGGTGTAGATGTTAGCCTATGAAAATATAATCCAGTGGAGAAAACACAATCTTTGATTTAAAACCCTGAAAGCCAATTATTTAAATGGATAGAAAATTGGCAAGTGTGACCAAAATTTGTATTTACAAGTTTTTATCTGTAACTTTGAAAGATATAACTGATATGAATTTTTTTGTACAGTGTTATTTTGAGTCAAAAACCTACTACTTCAAGTGGGTAAATTGAAAATGCTCACATTGTGTTTTATTAAGCAAACACTTAGCTTTTTATATGATATTCCCACTGGAGAAAAGAGAATCACATTTTCCCAGAAGCTTTACTTTATAGTAATTAATGAAAAATAATTATGATCGAACTTTTTAACTTCAGAAGAGTGACTTTTTTCCAAGTCAATTGAAAAGCCCAGATGTACAATATACATTCTTTGTGTGTATGTATATATGCATACCTTTAAAAATATATTCTTTTCTGATATATATAGGATGTTTCTTTTTCCTTCTTTTCTTTTGGAGGGCATAGTCACCCGAATTTTCCATTAGCAATTAGAGATTAGAACTGACTAGATGGTGTGGTGGGGACTGTAAGTGCTTATCAGTACCTTGGTCTTTTCTGTACTTTCTAGCCTCCTTTGTGATTAGATTGGCTATGTCCCTGACTCTGGTCAAAAAATGTGAACAATGGGATTTACCTCCTGCTAAGAGATTGAGCTCCCAGTTCTCCTTTCCCACTCTCTCTTTCCTGGGTACGCTTCTAGAGCAACCTTGGATCCACCACATGGTAGAGCCACAGACAGAAGCAACCCTAGTCCTAGGGGAGAACAGTCTGACCTACATAAAACTGTGGGATGATTGAAAAGTGTACTTTGATTTGTTAAGCCACTGAGATTCTAGGGGTTTATTTGTGAATAAGTAAGCTGACTGAGACAGGTGAGTTTTTTGAGTTGGGCTACCTACATTGAGACTCTAATATTCAGTCTCTGGCCTTTTTGTCAGTCAAGATGAAACATTATTTTGTTATTTATAAGAACATAATTTACTTCTTAAATTTCTTGAAAATTGTATGAGGTATTTTGGCAGTTCCTTTTTTGCCATTACCTCTTAAATTGATCACCATTTCATTTATTACTTTGAAAGGCAATGTAATTAACTGGTATTGTAAATGCTTCATCAAGTTAAGAGAATCCAAAACTCTGAGATAAATAATACCTTTTATGAGAAGCTGAAATACTACTTGACTTTATTTCTGTTTTACTCTTAATGTCACAAAGATTATTCTGGGTTCTGTGAGCTAGAGGCTTGGTAACTGAAAAACTGTTTTATCTTTCCGATTACTACACCTATGAGCTTCTTTATGGTCCCCATCAAAAGAAGACAGTGTATATATGTCTCATTGAGAGCTCAAAGCCTTTGAGTCCAGAGCATGTTGAGCCATATTCCCTTTGCCTCATCTTCTAGAGGACTGCCAATTAACACGCACTTGCTAACTAACTATGGAAGATGTAACCATGACAGTTTTCCAAAGAAGTTTGTAAGCATTTGAAGTGTCAAACTATTACAGAATTTTTTTCCCAGAGGGCCTTCAGAAGGATAAGAACAAAGTTTATCTTTCTCAGTCAACTAACTCTTTCACAAATGGTAGCTGGACAGAAAAAATTTGTCTTCTAAATGTGTTAACATTTCTTTCTAAGATATTTTTCCTGTCTTCTTTTCTCTATCCTTTTGGTCACACAAAGCTCCATTGTTTTTGTAGTTACCCTTTGGGGCCTTGACATTTCTTTTTCTCATGTCAGTGTATGAGGTCTCAAAACAAGTGGTTTGATCAGTTGCTCAAAGAATCACACATCTTGTATGGAAAGCCCTTAGAAGTCTGAACTCTTAGAGGGGCATTGACATTGGAATGATATGAAAAATAGTGTTGTGGAAACAACTTTCATGTCCAAGCTCAGACCACTTTTATTGCTGAGAAAGAATGCACCCATACATATACATACATCTATATCTATTTATTTATCTCTCTCTCTATATATATATCAATCCATTAATCTATCAATAGATATGTAGGTAGATATTTGACTTCTTGCCAGCATGCTGTAAAGCTTTCTCTCTTTTTCATGTATATCACTTAGGAAGAGTGACTGGTCCAGGGTGTTTCTTGCCTTCCAGTTGTACTCCCTGCCCTGAATGAAAGGAAGCAAAAGCCTTGGGGAGGAAAAAAATTCTAATGAAGACAAGTGTGTGAATGTGTGCATGCACATGTGTGTGTGGGTACTAATTTATTTTACAGTAAATGAATGGCCCACGTTGGGGTACTTTGGGCAGAATCCACAGAGAAAACACTATGAAGAAGGCTGGCTTTAAGCCTTTGAAATTACAGCTCACTTTCTAAATCATTATCAGAAGCTATTGAGTTAGTAATAAAATCAATGCCAGAAAAATCTAGGTTGAAATCACTTAGCCTAATTCATACATGTAATCAGCGATATTTTCAAACTTGTTTTCTCATCTCTAAAACAGGTCTAGTGGCATCAAGTCACTAAACTAATGAAATTAGCTAAAGATCCAAATGAAAGAACAACCTTAAGAACCACAACAGTAAATGTAGGCAATTGTTGTGCTGGTATTATTAGTCTAACCAGCCTTTGGAGGTTTGCATTTTCAAGTTTTTGTTTTGAAATAATTATGGATTCTCAGGAAGTTCCAAAAAATCTATAGGGTGATCCCACACACTCTTCATTCAGTTTTCTCCAGTGGAAACTTCAGAAGTCTAGGATAATTATCAAAAGCAGGATGGATATTGTTATAGTTTAAAGAGCTTATTCAGATTTTATAGGCTTTACCTGTATTCATTTCTCTATGTGTCTGTATGTATGATCCTATGACATTCTATCAAGTGTGTAGGTTTGTGTAACCACTGTTGAGATCAAGATAAAGAACTATTTCATTACCACAAGACTCATGCTAACACCTTTGTGGCTATATCCACCACCTAATCTTTGGCAACCACTAATCTGTTCTCCATCTCTATATGTTTATTTCAAGGATATTATATAAATAGAATTATACAGTATGTGACCTTTGGGGATCAGCTTTTTTTTCTCACTATGCATCATTCCCTTGAGATATATCTAAGAGATAGATATCACTAGTTCATTTCTTTTAGTTAGTTGCTTCACATTATTCCATAACATGGATATATCAATTTGTTCGAATTCATCTCTTTAGGGGCTTTTGGGCTGTTTCTAGTTTTTGGCTATTATGAATAAAGCTGGTGTAAACATTAGCACGTAGAGTTTACGTAAACATAGGTTTTCATTTCTCTGGGATAAAATGTCCAATAGTGAAATTGCTGGGCCATACGATTGTTGCAGGTTTAGTTTCATAAGAAACTGCCAAATTATCTCTAGGATGGCTGTATCATTTGCATAGTTTCTATACACTCTTGCCAGCATTTGTTTTTGTCACCATTTTTCATTTTAGCCATTCTGATAGGTATGCAGTAAATGTAGTAATATTTCATTGTGGTTTTAATTTCCATTTTCCCAGTGGCTAATGATGTTGATTACCTTTTCATGTGTTTATTTACCGTCTGGATATCTTCTTTGAGGAAATGTCTGTCTATATCTTTTGCCTATCTTCTTAGTTGGGTTGTTGTTTACTCTGAAGTTTTGAGTATCTTTATATATTTTGGATACAAGTCCTTTGTTATATATGAGGTTTGTCAATATTATCTTGAAGTTTGTATCTTGTTTTTTCACCCTTTTAGATAGGGTCCTTGGCAGAACAAGTTTTTATTTTTGATGACGGTAATTTATCATTATTATGGATTTTGCTTTTGATGTCTGAAAACCTTGCCCTGCCTTAGATCACAAAAATTTTCTATCATTTTTCTAAAAGTTTTATAGTTTTACATATAGTTGTGCATGTATGTTTGTGACCTATTTTAGTTTAATTTTTGTATTAGGTGTTAGGCTTAGGTTGAAGATTTTTGGAGGGCTTTATCACTGGTGCCTGGATATCAAGACTCATTTTAGCCCATGTTCTTCCTGGCTACTTCTCTATATTCCTAGATATTATTTCACATCCACCTTAAATGTTAACATCTTTTACTCTTTTTTTAAACATCAATGTATGGTTGCCTTTTGTGCGACCCCTGCTGGTAGTTAGCCTGCAAGGAACCGGCCTGCAACCCAGGCATGTGCCCTGACTGGGAATTGAACCTTGATCGTCTGGTTCGCAGGCCCACGCTCAATCCACTGAGCTATGCCAGCCAGGGTTTCTTTTACTCTTTTATTGGGTCTTTTTCAGTTATTTTACTTTATACTGATACTACATCCCTGACTTTTTACTGCCTTACTGATTGAAAGAATGTAATTACATAGATATCTTCAGTTATTTACATGAGTTATGTTGATAATATAACAGGATATGATGATAATGTCAATATGTTTGTCTTTCCTAATATATTGAAAGTCTGTAGAGAGAGAGGAGCATATCTTTCTTTCTCAAAACCTAGGCCAAGATTTTGCAGATAGTAAGGACTCAATGATATTTATAGAATCAAAGGAGTCTTACCAAGTTTATATTTGCTACAAGAGGGACATGCTCACCTATATGCGCATCTGTACTCAGTTTCAATGTAAGAAGATTTTTTAAAAGATAATACCGAGTGGAGAAGCCAGTAACATCCTAATCGGATCACCCCTGACTGTTTGCACCTGATGCTGTACAGGTTGTAATCTGTTAATGAGGTCAGGATGGCAGCTTGTATTGCCCAGTGCCAGCAGTAGTTGGTTCTAGGATGCTGTGGGAAGGCATACTGCTGATTCTCAAATATTCTTCCAATCTGTTTGCCTATGATTCATGTTAAGCATATCCCTCAAGACAGATCTTTGAACTTTTATGTGTGCACATATTTTATAACTACACAAGCAGCACACACTCACAACATACGTATGCCATTGTTACTGTTTCCTCAGAGTAGCCTCCAAATTCTACTTTTTAGAAATCTTCTTTGCATGTTTTGCTTACATCCAAATGCCCATTAATTAAGGATTTCTGGCCATGACATCCCATTTCATTCTAGCTTCCCAAAGACCTCATGCTTAGGTGATAACAGGGAGTGTGGAGATTCATGTGTTATTTGTTCACAGATGTCTGAAAGCTCAAAAGCATGGGTTAGTACATTTCTACAGAAAAGTCTTCCTCATGATTATAAAACACTTTTATTCTTCCTGTGAAAATTAAAATAACATTGGGGGAAAGGGTAGATCCAGAGGATTCAATAAAGTTTGCAAATAAATGACTCTTATCAGGATATGAGCCATAGCACAGGAACATATACATTTTTAGTGTTTAAGTATTTGGACAGGTTTGCTATTGAATGATTTTGCAGCTTTTAATTCTGAGCTATGTTTATTACTTGGTAGACATTAACACATGTCCATCCCCCACCACACCAAATAACCTTTTAAGAGATATTCTATTAATAGTTAAGAGGAGTTATAGACTTAAATGGTACTTTCTGCAAAGATACACACAACACTAAGTAGGAAAACTGTCTCTCTTTGGGGAAATGTGAACTAGTCATAGAAATTTATGCTTAGGAAATTCATTTTAGGAAACTATGATTTTAGGGAGAACAACCCTTTGCTCCTTAATGTTCTTATGTTCCTTCATTAGTATATTAATTTTTTTCTGTAGCAAGTTTTGAAGAAAAAGCCTATAATTTTTCTTGCATTACTATATAGGTTATAATCTTTATATCAGAGAAAAAACATTCAATGGCTAATAGTACTGGCTGCAAAATTTGTTATTTATTATCTTCTT
Organism: Sturnira hondurensis; assembly: GCF_014824575.4. Classification (NCBI taxonomy): domain Eukaryota; kingdom Metazoa; phylum Chordata; class Mammalia; order Chiroptera; family Phyllostomidae; genus Sturnira; species Sturnira hondurensis. The sequence goes on along the minus strand of NW_028094889.1, from coordinate 410,685 downwards.
TTCAAAACATTATCTTATGAAACAAATGAAACATAAATAGTCATTTGTCTTGGTAAAGGAAAGTTGTTTATATTAGAGAAAACTGGACAGATCAGGAATTATCATCCAGATTCTAGTGTTTCTCTTGGGGTTGATTTGAAAACAATTTTGATATAACATCAATAAGATAAAGTGAGCAATGGCACTGAAGCTTGCTTATGGTTTTATATTCTCTCTGGATAAACCCTTTCCTTGTCAAGAAAGGATCAAGGATTGAGGAGATGGTCTTACCTTGATATCACACACAGCTTTGCTGCTCTCTTCTTTTCTCGTGGTTTGGTGAATGTTTGCATTATATCCCTCAGCCCTAGGCAGAGGCAGACATTGCTTCCACATGGATGGGCTGGAGAAATGTTTCTGGATGCACTCTGGATTGTCTTGGGAAAGCCTGGGCATGTTTTTACAGTAATGGTTCCAAATGAGTCCTATAGCCTGAGTTAAACAACCCCAGCCCAAGGTCCAGTCTATTTCTCTTTGTTTGGCTGATTGGTGAACCGTCTCTCAGTCCCCTGGTGACCTTCCTGGAAAGTGACACTAATCTAAGCAAAAGGATTATCTTTTGTGGACAGCTGTTTATCCGCAGATATTTAGTGTTCTATTTCAGGTAGGTTCTCCTATTTTGAATGTTTAGGTATGTTACGACTGCCCCCTACAGGTAGCAGTGTATTCCCAATTAAAATTTAATCCTAAACCAAAACTGAAAGAAATTATTCAAATGATATATTGCTTAGTATATAATGATAAAGGAAATAGATTGCTTGGCAGAATTCTGTACTAGCAGTGTGTGGTAGGGAATAGTACTTGGCAATCTTGGACTATGCTATTGAGAGGCAGAGGGTCTGCCCAATTTATTTAGGTTTCTTTTTCTTTTGTATATTAACAACTTGTTTTCATTTTTTAATATCACAATCTTCAATCAGAATACTTTAAAAAACATTCTGCATGCATTTTACAATCTGACAAAGGACGAGTATCCAGTTTACTTGCATTATACTACTAAGTAAAATCACTAAATACACATAACAATGAAAACATCAATGCATTAATCTGATGGTATCTTACCACTATGCACATGTTCATGTCACACTACTAGTAATTTCTCTGGAGCATTGGCAAAATGTAGATGGAGGAATTTCTCTCAAATGCAAATTTAAGGGATTAAACATCACCAGCAGCAGTGCAGCTGAGAATAAAGCTGCTGCCTATGCAGGGCTCCTACTTCCTGAACATTCCCAAACCAGTCACAGTCCCTTCCTTGCCAGAATTATCAAACAACTTCTCACTGGAATTGTCATCTGTGAACATGTTTTCATCTATAGCTTCCTCATCCTCTTCTGCATCTACTGCATCTTCTTTTTCATCTGAATATTCAAATATCTTTTCATCTGCATCATCTTCCTCCTTTACATCAGCATCTTCAAGACCCCTTCCACCTACATTTTCTTCATCCTTTTTTTATCAGACTTATCATCACAAACTTTTAATATTTATCTTCCTCTCTTTTCTTTTCATCTGATTCTTCGTTAAACTCTCTCTCAGAGCCTTCATCAAACACTTCTCCAGAGTTTTCATTTTCAAGTTCTGATTTTTCAGAGTCATTTTCTTCTAACTCTTTTTCAAGAACATTTTCATTACTCCTTGCCAGACCCACTCTCATTAAACTCTTTTTTTGAGGCTATTTTATTCAAATTCTTTTTCAGAGCCATCTTTAAACAGCTTTTCAGAGCAGTCTTCTTCAGATTGTATTTCCAACTCATCTTCTTCAGACTCCTTTTGGGGTCCATTCTCTTCTTCATACTCCTTGTTGTGATGATCTTTTTCAGACTCCTTTTCAAGGGCACTCTCTTCAAAATCACTTTTGTGTTGCTTCTTTTTGGATTCTCTTCCAGGGCAATTCACTTTAGATTCTTTTTTAGAACTACTCTCTCCAAACTCTTTTTTAGGACCGCCTTGTCCACACTTTCTCTTGAGGTAGTCTTCACACTCTCTTTTGGGGCAGCCTTCTTCAGCCTCTTTTCTGGGGCCATGCTCTATGGCGTCTTCTTCAAATTCTCCTCTATCTTCTGTTTTTTCAAGCTTCTTTTCATCTATAGGTTCTTCAAATTCCATTTCTGTTACAGCTTTTTGAGCATTCCTTTTAGATGTGCTAGGGTGCTCTGAAAAATGCCTTGCTCTAGAAGGCTCTGTCCTTTCTGAAATACAGATGGAATTTGAACACCAAAGACCTTCATTGGCATCGGGAGCATTGAGGAAAGCCTCCCATCCTTTCAGCCTTTCCTCCCTTTCTCTTGTGGACTCTTCCACCTGATAATCTGTAGTTCCATCCCACACTTGGGCAGTGATTTGACGGCCACCAAACCACCGTCCATTGAGGGTTTGGATACAATAATCAGCTTCCTCTGGATCCCTGAAGGACACAGAGGCCACACCATCTGGGTGTCTATCAAAGAGAAGAAGCTTCCTAATTTGTCCAAACTTTGAACACTCTACTTGAAGATCTTCTCTGATCTCATTCAGCACCAATGGGTCATCCTCAAAATCCATAGGATGAAACATATTTTTGATGATGACAACTCGCTCGTGGCGCATTCGGTTTGGCCCATCTCTTCTCTCAGGTCTCCAATCCAACTGTTTTTGTTGCAGAAACAGCTTTTTCTTGTAGTCCTTGCACTTCTTCTTCTTCTTCGAGGCATCATATTCCCCCTTCAGCTGAAACTTTGCTACCTCAACATGTAATTTGTAGCCTCTAATTTCATCTTCATCCAAAAGTTTCAGTGCAAGATCCACAGATTCCCTCTTTAAATAACAGCAGAGCCCATCTCCTTTAAGATTTCCTTGATTATCTTTGTAAAGCTTGACCTTAAATTCTCCTGTTTGAGAATCTCTCATAATAATGCCAAACTTGGACATGAGCTGTATAAATTCATCTACTGTAATGTCTAGAGGCAAACCAGACACATATACATTTGTATTTCTTTCTTCTTCAACATGAAACCATCCTGATTCAGCCTTTCTCTTTTCTTCCCTCTTTTGGGGGTCAGTGCATTCAAGGATTTTTCTTTGTAGAGGTTTTTCTGCAGGCCTAACATTAATATCTTGTACATTTGCAGTAGAGCTAGATGTACCATCATTTGCAAAGCCATAATTGGCTTGATATGTAGCAATGAAATCTTCAGTGATCTTGGGGAACCAAGCCTTCTTCTCCAAGTCCCACTCGTAGGGGGTATCATCTGGTTGCTGCCCAAAAGCATCAGTTTCTCTACTGGGATCTTTCTGGGTGTCTTTGTCCTTGGTGTCCCCATACAATTCTTGCATTTGCAACTGCTCATCAAAGTCATCATTGCCATCCAAGTTGTTGCTGTTCATGTTGCCAACTTAGCTCAGGGGCACAGTCCAGGTGAACTGAGATACTGCGATGAAGCTAGAGAACAGAGAAAATCTATTTACATTTCTTAAAACATCATTTCAGTACCAGTCAGCTTTGTGGCTAGAAATGTATGCTAAATTCACACTCAAACTTAAGGCTGAGGATTATCACACTTTATATTCATGTCATGTAGAATTAATTATAGTGATTTTCTTTTTTTAAAAAATATTTTATTTATTTATCTTTAGAGGGGAAGGAAAGGAGAGAGGAAGAGAAACATCAGTGTATGGTTGCTTCTCCTCCATCCCCTGCTGGGAACTGGCCTGCAACCCAGGCATGTGCCCTGACTGGGAATTGAACCGCGATCATCTGGTTCACAGGCCCACGCTCAATCCACTGAGCTACGCCAGCCAGGGCTTAATTATAGTGATTTTCTTACCAGCAGATCTGAACCATGAGAAATGTTAAGTGAAGCCCTTCAGCCAGAAGGAAAATGATAACCAAATTCCCAAATCTGGCTATACATAAAGAAGTAAAGAACCCTGGAAATGATAACTACGAGACTACATTACTTAATTATCATTAGAAGACTGTTTAAGCAAAAACAATAACAATGTATTCTGAGTTTTATAAAGTGTTATAAAAATAATAAAGATCAGTGTGAAAATTAATGAAATAGAAAGCAGAAATCAAATGGAGAAAAAAAATCAATGAAATGGAAAGCTGGTTCCTTGAGATCAAGAAAATCAATAAACCTGTAGCTAAATGGATCAGAAAAAGAAAGAACACACTACTAATTACCAATACAGTCATGTACTATATAAAGATGGGCATATGTTCTGAGAAATGTGCCTTAGGTGATTTTGTCATAGTGGGAACATCACAAAGTTTAATTACACAAATCTAGATGGTATAGCTATACTTTTATATGACTGGAAGCACAGTAGGTTTGTTTACACCAATTACACCACAAACACCTGAGTGATGTGTTGTGCTATGACATTATGATGGCTATGACATCACTAGGTGGTAGAAATTTTTCAGCTCCATTATAATTTAATGGGATAGCTGCATTACATATGTTCCATTGTTGACAGAAATATCATTAAGCAGCATGCAACTATGTTAGGAATGAGAACGGTAACCTCAGTACTAATTCTATAGATATCACATGAATAATAGAGAATATCAGGAACAACTTTATCATAGTAAATTAGAAAATTTAGCTGAAATGGATAAATTTCTTGAAAGTAAACTATCAACCTTCACTTAAAAATGGATGGCCTAGGTAGTTGTAATTGCTTTGTGATTCAGCGCCTTAAGGTGTGTAGGTAGAAGCAGTTAACACAAGGATACCCAAAGGAGACTGCACCACTGAATCTCCCAGGTTTTCTGCCATAGAAGTTCACACCATAAACCCAGAGAGTCAGAACAGATCAATTTAAGAAGCTGAGGCTAACAAGAAGAGTCTCACAAACAATGGGAAGACAAAGAAACAATCACGAAATGAAAGGAAAGGAGAAAATCTCTGAAAGAATGCTAAATGAATTAGAGGCAACTCATCTATCAGATATTGAGTTCTAAGCAATGGTTATCAGGAAGCTCCATGAGCTCACAGTGAATTACCAGAAACTACAGGGAACTACAATGAACTCACTGCAAACTACATCAACATGAAAAATGAAATAGAAACTATCAACAAGGGTCAATGGGTAATAAAGAATAAAATTTCTGAACTAAAGAACACAGTAGAAGGAATCAAAAGCAGGATCGATGAGGCAGAAGATCGGATCAGTGAGTTGGAGGACACAGAAGAAAGAATCTCCCAGAAAGACCAAGAAAAGGAAAAGGAGCTCAGAAAGAATGAAGAGAGATTAAGAGAAATGTAAGACACTATGAACATAATAATATCCATATAATAGAAATACTGGAAGGAGAAGAAGAACAAGGGATAGAAAACTTCTTTGAAAAAGTAGTGATGGAAAACTTTCCTAATTTGATGAGAGAAAAAGTTACACAAATCTAGGAAACACAGAGAGTCACAATCAAGAGGAACCCAAAGAGGCCCACTTCAAGACACATGATCATTAAAATGGCAAAATTCCAAGACAAAGAGAGAATCTTAAAGGCAGCAAGGGAGAAAAAGGAAATAACAAGGGAGTCCTAATAAGATTAGCAGCAGATTTCTCAATGGAAATGCTCCAAGCCAGAAGAGAATGGCAAGAAATATTCCAAGTAATGAGAACCAGAGGCCTGCAACCAAGGCTACTTTACTCAGCAAGACTCTCAATCAAGATAGAAGGACAAATAAGGGGCTTTCCAGATAAAAGAAGTCTAAAAGAATATGCCTCCACAAACCAGCTCTGCAAGAGATGCTAAAGGGACTGCTTTGAGGAAAGGAAGGAAAAGAGAGAGAGAGGGGAACACAGGTATGGAAATGACAATGAATAAGTATCTATCCATAATAACCTTAAATGTAAACTGATTAAATGTGCTAATTAAAAGACATAGAATAGCTGAATGGATAAGAGAGCATGACCCACACATATGCTGCCTATAAGACACCCACCTCAGGATAAAAGACCTACACAGACTGAAAGTGAAGGGCTGGAAACAAATTTTCCAAGCAAATGGGCAGGAAAAAAAGCCAGGGTAGCAATACTCATATTAGACAAAATAGACTTCAAAAAGGGGGCCATAAAGAGAGACCCAGAAGGTCATTTCATAATACTCAAGGGAAGAATCCATCAAGAAGACATAAACATTGTAAACATATATATATGCACCCAATGTAGGAGCACCCAAATACATAAAGAAAATCTTAGAGGACTTCAAGAAAGATATTGACAGCAACATAATTACAGTAGGGGATTTTAACACCCCACTGTCAAAAATGGACAGATCTTCCAAACAAAATATCAACAAAGATATTGTGGCATTGAACAATGCCATAGATGAAATGGACTTAACTGATATATATATATAGAGCCCTTCTTCTCAAAGAAACTAAATACACATCCTTTTCAAATGCACATGGAACATTTTTAAAAATAGATGACATGATAGGACACAAAACAAGCCTCAACAAATTCAAGAAAATTGAAATCATACCAAGCATTTTCTCTGACCACAAGGGACTAAAACTAGAAACCAACTCCAAGGAAAAAAAAACCCAAACCCAAATATCTATGAGTCTGTTACTCAAAATCATGGAGATTGAATAGCATACTATGAAACAATGAATGGGTCAAAAATGAAATTAGAAAAAAATAAAAAAGTTTCTGGGAACAAAATGAAAATGAACTCACAACAACTCAAAATTCATGGGACAAAGCAAAGGCAGTCCTGAGAGGGAAGGTCATAGCAATCCAGGCCTACCTAAAAAAAAAAAAGGAACATTTCAAACAAACAACCTAACTTTATGCCTACAAGACTTCGAGGAACAACAAAAAAGACAGCCCAGAGCAAGTAGAAGGAAGGAAACAACCAAGATCAGAGGAGAATTAAATGACAGAGATGAAAAGCACAACTCCAAGGATCAATGAATCCAGAAGTTGGTTCTTTGAAAAGATAAACAAAACTGACAATCCTTTAAGCAGGCTCATCAAGAAAATAAGAGAGAAGACCCAAATTAACACAATCAGAAATGAAAAATGAGAGATTAAAACTGACACCAAAGAAATATAAAGGATTGTAAGAAATTACTATGAAGAACTGTATGCCGAGAAATTTGAAAACCTAGGTGAAATGGACAAATTTCTAAACAAATATAATCTTCCAAAACTCAATGAAGAAAAAACAGAAAGCCTGAACAGACCAATAACAGGAGAAAAAATTGAAGCAGTAATCAAAAAACTCCTGAGACACAAAAGCCCTCAACCAGATGGGTTCACAGGAGAATTCCACAAAACATTTAAGGAAGAGCTAACCCTTATCCTTCACAGACTACTTGAAACAATTCAAAATGATAGATCTCCAAAACTCTTTTATGAAGCCAGTATCATTATAATCCCAAAACCAGATAAAGACATAACAAAGAAAGAAAACTTCAGGCCAATATTGCTGATGAACATAGACACTAAAATCCTCAACAAAATATTGGCAAACCACATCCAACAATGCATTAAAAAGATCATACACCATGACCAAGTGGGATTCATCCCAGGGATGCAAAGATGGTTCAACATTTGCAAATCGGTAAATGTAATACACCACATAAACAAAAGCAAACACAAAAACCACATGATCATACCAATAGATGAGGAAAAAGCATTTGATAAGGTACAACACCCATTTATGATAAAAACACTCAGCAAAGTGGGAATAGAGGGAGCATTCCTCAACATAATAAAGGCCATATATGAGAGACCTACAGCCAACATCATACTCAATGGGCAAAAACTAAAAGCTTTTCCACTAAGATCAGGAACAAGACAAGGTTGCCCACTTTCAGCACTTCTATTCAATATAGTATTGGAAGTCCTAGGCACAGCAATCAGACAAGAAAATAAAATAAAAGGCATCCAAATCGGAAAGGAGGAAACAAAACTGGCATTGTTTGCAGATAACATGATAGTGTACATAGAAAATCCTGTAGACCTCACCCAAAAACTTCTTGACCTAATAAATGAATTTGGCAAAACAGCGGATTACAAAGTTAATATCCAGAAATCAAAGGCATTTTTGTACACCAACAATGAAACAGCAGAAGCAGAAATCAAGCAAAAATTCCATTTGATATAGCAAAAAGAAAAATAAAATACCTAGGAATCAACCTAAACAAGGAGGTAAAAGACCTGTATGCAGAAAACTACACAACACTGAAGAAAGAAATCAAGGAAGACACAAACAAATTGAAACATATACCGTGTTCATAGATTGGAAGAATTAACATCGTCAAAATGTGCATTTTACCCAAAGCAATGTACAGATCCAATGCAATACCTATTAAAGTACCAATGGTATATTTCACAGACATAGAACACCTCAAAAATTTATATGAAACCATAAATGACCCCAAATAGCAGCTGCAATTTTGAGAAAGAAGAACAAAGTAGGAGGGATAACAATACCTGATACCCAACTGTATTACAAGGCCACTGTAATCAAAACGTCCTGGTACTGACATAAAAATAGACACATGGACCAGTGGAACAGAACAGAGAGCCCAGAAATAAACCCAAGTCTCTACAGTCAATTAACATTCGACAAAGGGGGCAGCAACATAAAATGGAGTAATAAAAGCCTCTTCAACAAATGGCATTGGGGGAACTGGACAGCTACATGCAAAAAAGTGAAACTTGAGCACCAACTTATAGCGTACACAAAAATAAACTCAAGGTGGGTAAAAGACTTAAATATAAGCCGTGACACTATTAAAGTCCTAGAGGAGAACATGGGCAGGAAAATCTCAGATATTCCATGCAGCAACGTTTTTACTGATATGCCCCTAGAGCACGGGATGTAAAGGAAAGAATAAACAAATGGGATCTCATCACATAAAAAGCTTCTGCACGGCTAAAGGAAACAGTATTCAAATAAAAAGAAAATCAACTGTATGGGAAAACATATTTGCCAATGACACCTCAGACAAGGGTTTAATCTCCAAAGTATATAAAGAACTTACACGACTCCACTCTAAGAAGACAAGCAACCCAATTAAAAAGTGGGCAAAGGATTTGAACAATTGTTTTTCCAAGGAGGACATACAGAGGATCCAGAGACACATGAAAAGATGCTCAGTATCGCTAGCTATCAGAAAGATGAAGATTAAAACCACAATGAGATACCACTTAACACCAGTCAGAATGGCCATCATAAACAAAGCAACAAACAACAAGTGTTGAAGAGGTTGTGGAGAAAAGGGATTCCTAGTGCACTGTTGGTGGGACTGCAGACTGGTACAACTACTATGGAAAACAGTATGGAATTTTCTCAGAAAACTAAAAATGGATCTGCTTTTTGACCAAGCAATTCCACTGCTAGGATTATATCCTAAGAACCCTGAAACACCAACCCTAGAGAACCTATGCACCCCAATGTTCATAGTTGCACAACTTATAATAGCCAAGTGCTGGAAGCAACCTAGGTGCCCATCAGTAAATGAATGGATCAAAAAACCATGGTACATTTACACAATGGAATTCTATGCAGCAGAAAGAAAGAAGGATCTTCTACTCTTTGCAACAGTATGAATTGAACTGGAAAGCACTATGCTAAGTGAAATAAGCCAGGCAGTAAAAGGTAAACACCATATGATCTCACCTTTAACTGGAACCTAGTCAACAAAACAAACAAAGAAGCAAGAAAAAGACAATAAAACAGAGAACAGACTAACAGTGACCAGAGGGAACAGGGGAGGGAATTTCAGGGGAAAAGGGGAAGGGTTTACAGGAACAAGCATAAAAGACACAAGGACAAAAACTAGGGGTGGGGTGGAAACGGGAGGGAAGGGGGAGGGGTGGGTGGGTGGGCTGGGATGGGAGTAAAAGACAGAAAAGTGTACTTGAAGAACAATTAGAATAAAAATAAAAGAAAAAATAGCCTAAATATCCTTATATCTATTAAAGACATTGAAATTTAGTAAAAAAAAAAAAACAAAGCAAAAAACCTTCCTGCAAAGAAAACTTTGTGCCCAGATGACCTTAATTATGAATTGTCTTCAATTTTTATAGTAAAAAGTAACACACGCTGATCAAAATGCATGCAATTACACAGAAGAATCAAAAGTCAGCCTATCACAACCCACTCCCTTCAGTTACCTGTAGTTTAAAAGCTCTTTGATGTTTGTCATTATCGATTTATGTACATATACACATATAACCCATTTAAAGAAAACGAATATTATGTACATGTCATCTGAGCTTGCTTCAGAACTCAAAGCTCTATATAATTTTTTAAACAGTTGCATACCTCAATGCCTGATATATTATTTTCTCCATTCATGTGTTAATGGACTAAATTTGGGTTGTGCTATAGACTGAATGTTTATGTTCCCTCAAAATCCATATGAAGAAGCCCCAGTGCTCACTCTAACTGCATTTGGAGATGAGACTTTTATAGCAGTTACTTAGGTTAAGTGAAGTCATATGGTTGGAATCCTGATCCAACAGAATTAGTGTCCTTGCAAGAAGAGACAGGAGAGAGTTCTCTTGTGAACTTTCTCTCCACCATGTGACACAGGGAGAGAGTGGCCATCAGCAAGCCAGGAACAGAGCCCTTACCATGAACTGAAATGGCCAGCCCTTTTGATTTCAGGTTTCCATCCTCCAGAGCTACACAAAATAAATTTCTGTTGTTTACCACCTGGTCTATGATATTTTGTTATGCCAGCCTCAGATGACAAATATAGGTTGTTTTCTATTTTTGTTTTGCTATTATAAAAATATTGCATTGAAAACCCTTGTACACTGATTTTTGCCACAGGTATTCTTGGAAGTCTGATTACTTCCAGGTTATGGAGTATGCACATTTAACATTTGGGTAGATAATTATATTTTTTTCAGCAGGACCTAATTTTCTGTTGGATGCTCCATTGGAATATCATTCTGTAGTAGTAAAGATGAGTAGTTATCCCCATAGCATGTAATCTGTCTTCATATTTGGAATGACAAATTAATCAGGTAACAGTCATCCATCCACTTTCTCCACAGGAGCAGTACGGACATTTTCAGCTGAAAAATGTCTATGTGTGGTACTGTGGTAGTGTCCATACCCAACATTTACAATTCCTAGTCCCTGGGCACCAAAATGCCAGCAGAACCCTATCTCTAGTCATTGCAATAACTCCCAAATCCCACACAGTTCCAAAGACCCCTGAGGGAGTACCTTCCCCTCTCCTAGGACCTATGAAACAAGTTTAAAATATTATAGTTAAAGAGAACAGTTTTGTGACCAATGAGTTATTTTACTAAGCTATTATTAAGGTTAGTATCTGCAATCTTTTTTTCATTCTCATTCCAGTTTGATTCTAATTCCAAATATTTTTTGGTAAGCAAGTTCATTAATTTAGGCTAGAGTTTCACATATAAATGGACTCAACTCATAGCATCAATTTTCTTAAAAAAATTCAAGTAAGCAGAACAACATAAGGAATATCTATGAGTCTGTTACTCAATTTAAAAAGTCAATATTTTGCGATATTTGGTAGAGTTCTTTCAAAATTTTCCTTTAGAACTATAACATAGATATCTTTACTCAACTACTTATGTTAAATTACTGGTTATATTTCCCTGTATTTGTGATAGGCCTGTGTCCTAACCTCTGGAACCTGTAAAAACGTTAATCTACATGGTGAAAGGGAACTAAGGTTGCAGAGGTAATTAAAGTGAACAACTTTGAGATGGGGAGAGTTGCTACAATTATTCAGGTGGGGCCAATCTAAATTATATGAGCCTATAAAAATCAGAGAACCCTTCCCAGGTGTGTGCATAGAGATATCATATTGCTGACCTTGAAGATAGAGGAAGTAGGTCATAAGTCAAGGAATGCAGGCAGCCTCTATAAACTGGAGAAGGTAAGGACATAGATTCTCCTCCATAGCCTGCAAAAAGAACTCCGTCCTGACAACCAGCCCAGTGAAGACCCATGTAAGACGATTTGCATCGGTTTAACCCAGGAGATTTGTAGTAATTTGTTATAGCAACAATAGAAACAATGCAATATTATGTATTATTATTACAGGTATTAATAATCAGTGTAATATTGGTTTTGGCTGTTTTAAACCTTGGCCTAAATTGAACATTTGTAGTAGAAATGTTTTGGTTACACTTACAAATTTATTTCAGTGCTTATCAAAACAAAAAATACGCTGTTATATACACCTGACCATTAGCTGCAGTGTAGTACATAAGTCAAAGAGGGTCGCTGATTGTCAGGTGAAAATACTGGGTGCCCTGTTATATTTGAATTTTAGTTTAACACGATATACATATACTTTTTTAAAGTAAAATTGCAAATATTGCATGGAACTTACATTGTTTGCTAAACCTGTAACCGAAGGGCAAGGTAACTTTTATGACCCACGTCATGAAAGAGATGAGAACGCCTGCTTTACCGAGCTGTTAAATCCAAATGAAAGTCAATCTATTTAGAAGAAGTGAATTCAACTTTTCAAAAGAACGCCGGTTAAGACAAACGAATTTCGGCCTGCTCTGTGCTTCCTGCCGGGACTTCAGTACTGGGACGACCCGTCGGGCTCCCACGCGCCCGTTCCGCTTTACCCTCCCACCCGTACAGGCCAGACCAGGATGGTGCTCCTGGTCTCTGCGTGAGGGGGCTCTAACTCGCCGGGTCGCAGGGCTCCAAGCCCCAGATCGTTGTAACTCCCTCCCAAGTCACAGTCCCTCGGCCGGAAGTTTTGGACGCTCCCGGCTTCCGCCTTCCGGGTAATCACAGGCCTCTGATCACGTGACCGGCGCCTCAGTCATTCAACTGCGGCTCCTCCGGTTCTCACCTGCTGGTGTTGGCCTCAACGTCTGTTAGGTGGTGGGATCGCTTCCCTAAGTCTCCTGCCGGCGCTCAGGCCTCCGGACCCTGTGGAAGACGTTCTGCCTTGGCGCCCTACCCCTGCTGTGGCCCCGACGTCCCGGACCACCGCATCCTTTCTGCCGCTTTGGGTGCGTTGGGGTTTCCAGGGTTCCTGAAGTAAGGCTGTGCTCCCTCAGGTTGTTTCGTCTGGGGCACCTGTCCCAGTGAGGCCACCCCTGCGGTTTACCTGGCCTCCCTGACGTGTGCCGGTTTCCCGCCGCTCTGACCCCTGCAGCCCTTCTCCGGTTCGGGGTTCCATTGTCTTTCCTTTCAGGCCTTCCCTGGGTTTATGAAACTGCGGGCCTTTCCCGCAGGGGCAGAGGACGTGAGGGACAGGCTGGGAGTGGAGGAGGACGAGTGAAAGGTATGCTTTCCCCAGGACTGAGCCACCTGGCCTGCTGGAGCTTGGAGTTGTTCAGGGACTTCGCTAACTGCCCTGAGACACCTTCAGCTTCCCCTGGAGGGGCCACTGGGGCTGAGTCTTCTTGGTTCCAGGGTGGCAGCTGGAGCCGGAATAAGCTGGCTTCTGCCTGGGCCCTGCCAGTCCACCTCAGACTTGCTTAGGCAGCAGTCCTCAGATGTAGAGATTAAGTTCCAAACTGACTAAGGTCTTTGGGATCCTGGAGTAGAATTTTACCTTTTTTTGTGGCTATGTAACCATGAGCTTATATTTTATGGAAAGGAACCTCTCTATGTTTACTGTCATGATAAAATCAAGCTTAAACTTTTATCTATTCGTTTAGGTGTGAGAATTACTTAAAAGCGCATTATTGTGGGTTCTCGTTGTCAAACTATACTCCCATTGTTGGTTGTTCCTAAATTGTAATTGGTATTTGCTCCCAACTTTCTTCTAAAATTGATTTTGAAAATGCTGTGCACTTTGGTTGAAAAACAGTCTTCTACGAAATTACATTCCCATTTTTGTTATATTAATCCAAATGAGTAATTTTAGAAAGAATTACAGGCTTTTCAAAAGTCACTTCAAAATGACGCATAGTAAATGTGATAAAATAATTGCTCCCATTGGTACTGTACACGTTTTTATTTTTTTCTGTCAGAAGAGGAACATTGATCTCAATTGTTTATAGGTAAAATATTTTTGTTATTTTCCCATTTTTATATGCCTTTTCATTTAAGCATAATTTCTGATGTCAGTGTCTTAGTTACTTTAAAAATCTTACTGCAATACTGTGCCAGAGATTAAGAAAAACCTTTTCTGGAAAAGACCTATAGAACACACTTTTATGGATCACCATGTAATGGGGCAAGATTTGAAATGTAATGATACTAATATTTAGGATATTTAATATTTATGTGGAATGCCTGGAGAGATTAAGGTGATAATGACTATATTATTTTTATAATTGTAGTGACTATTAAAAAATAATAACACCTGGTATTCTGGTTTTACCTTACATCAAAATTGAAGGTCTGTTGGAAAATATTCAAGATTTAAAATTTAGATGACCAAAATGGATATCCGGGGTGCCGTAGATGCTGCTGTTCCAACCAACATTATTGCTGCCAAGGCTGCAGAAGTCCGTGCAAACAAAGTGAACTGGCAGTCCTATCTTCAGTAAGTACTATTTGCTGTGAATCATGGGCAATCATGTGCTTTTTGGATCAGACTTTCTCATGGTCATGCCTCTATGAGAGAAATACTGGAAAAATACTACTAAATGTGGAAGAAAATACTTCCTTAGAATAATTAGCTGTCACAGGGAGATAGTATGGTGGAAACAGCTTGTGTCTCTGGTGAGGAGGCAGAGCTGCTCATAGTTGTGCATTTCTAGTGAGTGGGAAACCATAGGATGAGCATTAATAGACTATGGAGGGAGGAAGAAGATAATGTACAGGGCCTGCCACCAGCTCAGTATGCCTTTGTGATCAGTGCGGGGAAGGGTGGTGTTGCAGAATAGCTAAACACCTAGAAAAAGGCGTAGACATTTGAGTTCAAGACTTGAATTTGCATTGTGGTTCTGTCTACTAGTTTGGTGATCTTAGGGAAATCTTTTCTCAGAGGCTCATTAAAGTACATGTGAAATGGGGATACATATATGACAAGGTTTCCTCCCTAGCAAAATAACATATTTAAAGTTGAACACAAGCATTAGTATGTAGAATATACTCCTGACAAATTTCAGTTTTTTCCCCTTCTTGTGTGTATTAAGATTTAGCATGCTGGTGTTCTGTATTTATCTGTAATGTATTCATTTATTCTTGACTGTATTTTATCACATTGACTTTATTTCATATCTATTTTGATATAAAGGTGAGTTATTGAGAAAATTCAGATTTGCATATAAATTTTGAAAAAAAAGAATCTTTAGTTTTATACTTAATAGTTTGCTTTGGTGTAAGAAGGATATACAGTGTACACAATATGAATCATTTATTTCTGTTAATGTCACTTATCTAGTGTTTATTGACTTTCTACCAAATTTGAGGCATTTCCCCAGGCTTTGCTGCTACAAAAAGGTAAACTCATAGTTTAGTAGGGAAGTCAGATATATAAATAGTTCATTTTAATTCAGCATGTTAACTGCGATAGTAGAAAAGTGCACAGAATAAAAGAACAGTTGATCCTACCTAGATAGGAAGTTTTTCTGAAGGGGATGTTCAAAGGTAGGGAATTAAAAACAGCATTCTGAATGGGGAATAATAAACATGTTTTGGAGGCAGGCAATGGAGAGATGAGGCTGGAGAGGCAGCCAGAAGCCAATTGTGAAGGTCCTATGTGCCACTGGAAGGAATTTGGACTTGATTTTGTTAGTCAGTGCTTTGCAAGGTGATTACTGACCTGTGAAACCCATGGTTGACATGAAGGCCAATAAAGAAGCTCTGCCTGTAAAACAGATGAAAATGATAGTTGAATGGAGGTAGGACTGTACATCTCAGAGCCTCCTTTTGAGATCATTCACCATCCTCATTAGGGTTCCGAGGAGCAGGGTGGTTTTGAAATCACTTTATTGAGTTGTGATTGATATATATAAACCTGTACACATTTAAGATATAATGACTTGATGAGTTTGGAGATAAGTATACACTCATAAAACCATTACCACAATCTATACCTTAAGTATATCCATCTGCAAAAGTTTCCTCCCACCTTTTTTATTTTATTTTACTTTACTTTGTGATAAGAGCACTTAACATAAGGTGTACCCTGTTAGCAAATTTTTAAGCATACAATACAATATTGTTAACTTTAGGCACTGTGACATACATTAGCTCTGTAGGACTTATATAACTGAAACTTTGTATCCTTGATTATTTATTTCTCCCTCCTGCCAGCTCCCAGCAACTACCAGTCTACTATTTTAGACTGTTCTTTTATAAATAGGATCATGTAGTGTTTGTTCTTTTGTGTCTGGCTTATTTTACTTAGCATAATGTCTCCCAGGTACATTCATGTTGTAGGAAATGACAGGATTTCATTCTTTTTTTTTTTTAAAGACTGGATATGCCCTGGCTGTTGTAGCTCAGTGGATCGAGCACAGGCCTGTGAAGCAAGGGGTTGCTGGTTCAATTCCCAGTCAGGGCACATGCCTGGGTTGCAGGCCAGGTCCCCAGTGGGGATACTTGAGAGGCAACCACACATTGATATTTCTCTCCCACTCTTTCTCTTTCCCTTCCCCTCTCTCTAAAAATAAATAAATAACATATTTTTAAAAAAGAGTGGACACTATTTCACTGTATGTAAATACCACATACTCCTTACCCTTTTATCCACCCATGGACACTTGGGTGGTTTTCATACCTTGGCTATAATGAAGAAGGCTGTCATGTACATGGAATGCACATATCTCTTTGAGGTCCTGATTTCAGTTCCTTTGGATATGTACCCAGAAGTAGGATTGCTGGATCACATGGTAATTTTATTTTTAATTTTTTAGTAACCTCCATACTGTTTTCCATAGTGACTGCATCAATTTGTATTCTCACCAGTAGTGCACAACTGTTCCCTTTTCTGTACCACTTTGAAAAACACTTGATATCTTTTCTTTTTTGATAATAGCCATCCTAACCGGTGTAAGGTGGTATCTCATTGTGGTTTTCACTTGCATTTTCCTGATGATTAGTGATGTTGAGCGTATTTTCGTGTACCCATTCATCGGCTTGTTTTTTTGTTGTTATTGAGTTGTATGAGTTTTTAATATAATTTTAATATTACCTCTTACCAGATACATGGTTTGCAAATATTTTCTCCCATTCCAAACAGTGTCTTTTTATTTTGTTCATTTCTTCTTTTGCTGTGCAGGAGCTTTTTCGTTTGCTGTACTTCCATGTGTTTATTTTTGCTTTGTTGCCTCTGCTTTTGGTATCATACCCAAGAAATCATTGCCCAAGCCAATGGCAAGAAGCTTTTTCCCTGTGTTTTCTTCTAGGAGCTTTACTATTTCGGGTTTTACATTTTTCTTTGATCTATTTTGAGTTGATTTCTGTGTATGGGATAAGATTAGGGTCCAATTTTATTCTTTTGCATGTGGCTGTTCAATTTGCCCACAATGGTATATTGAAGATACTATCTTTTACCCATTGTGTGTTCTTGGCACCCTTATCGAAGATCAGCTGACCATGTATGTAGGGATGTGTTTCTGGGCCCGAGAAGCACAGTTTTGAAATTACTGTTGTAGGTAATAGAAACAACTGACGTTTGTAAAGTGGGAGTTAGATGATCAGATTCGTCTTTTGGTTGGATTGTTCTACCAACAATGTAGAGGATAGATGGACAACGAGCCTAGAACTAGGGCGAGGCAATAGCAGTATTCAAGTTGTTGGAATGGATAGAATTGGATGCATGTGAGAATGTCTTATTGATTGATTTGATGTGAGAAGGTGAAAATAATCCAGGATGACTTCTGGATTCCCCAAAGGGAATGAATTGTTGTGGACCCACCAACTCCAGGGAAGCACAAAGAGGGACTTTCTGATGTTTTCTTTGTTCATCTGTATCTGTGAAATTAGGATTGTGAGCTCTTTGTCCTAATGTTAGTGCAGAGTGTATTCAGACTAGAGTACAAACAGTTTCATGTTTATAAAACCTGATTCTGTTTATAACCTAAATAGAACAATATTGTTATTGATCATAAAGCACTGGCTGACTGAAAGAAGTAGAAGAACTTGGGACATTTTTTGTTACATGGAGATTTTTAATTGCTTTCTCTTCTGTTCCTCCTGTTTCAAGACCTCCATACTATATAAGTTGTATTCTCCCTTTTTCCTATTTCTGCCCTTTATTCATTTGTCCATCTCATGAATTTCTTTTATAAAACCTCTTTGCTTTGTTGTGTCTGTGCACAAATGTTAACTCTGTGCCTGCTGTTAAGCTGTTGGTTGTGGGCGTGAAATGTGTCTCCCTTAAAAGAATTTACAGATTTTTAGAGGCCAGACAGGACACATGAATTATCAGTGAATCTTATATCCCCTTATATTCTGATAAAACCTATGGAAGAGTTCCTCAATGTCAAAGGCTAAGAATGTTTTATTCCTCACAAATTATGTTGTTATGAAAATGCAGTGTTTTAAAATTTTATTTGTATTTAATTGAACCTTTTCTTTATAATCCACCTAGACAGTACATAAGTGAATGGGTGTGGCTATATTTCGGTCAAACTGCAATTTAGTAAAACTGTATCCTGAGGATATGAGAATCATAAAATATTGTACTTTCTCTTAAGTTTAAAGTTTGATAAGGAAACAAACTTTTAAAAAAGATTTTACTTATTTATTTTTAGAGAGAGGGGAAGGGAAGGAAAAAGAGAAGGAGAGAAAGAAACATCAGTGTGTGGTTGCGTCTTACGTGTCCCGCAATGGAGACCTGACCTGCAACCCAGTCATGTGCCCTGACTGGGAGTCTAAACAGCAATCCTTTGGTTTGCAAGCCTGTGCCGCATTCATTAAGTTCTATCAACCAGGAAGGAAACAAACTTTTAACAAAAAAATTAAAATGGAGGTATATTTAAAGTTTTCTCAGACAACAGAAGGAATGAGCACATAATTGCCTGGAAGCATTGGTGATGTCTTTGCAGGACACATAAAGATAATTGTAGGAGTTGTCTAAGCAGAAATTCTGTGGGCTGCTGTGAAGGAAACTCCACGCAGGATGCTGAGACTTGGAAGAACATGTAGTGCTGGAGGGAGAGCTTTAGGTAGTGTGGTGTGGCTCCCTGCAGGCTGCTGCAGGCCAGTTTTCGATGCCTTCATTCACCATTTTCATAGACCAAAAACTTAGGAGTCATCTTGACTCTTATCTTTCCCTCACAATGTATATCCCATATATTAACAAATTTATTTAGTCATATGTCTGATACATGTCCCAGATCAGACCACTTTTCTCCAGTTCCACCATGGCTACTGCCTTAGTGCAGGCTGTCATCTCATCTCATGTGCTCTCTTGTTAGAGTTAGAGACTTGCATCTGGCAGCTCTGCTTTAACTGTTCCCCCATAGCAGCAATTCTTTAGCTGTGAGATGAGAGTCATTTTTAAAAATATTAATCAAAGAGATTAAGCCCTGGCTGGTATAGCTCAGTGGATTGAGCACAGGCCTGCAAACCAGAAAGAGATTATGCTACACTGCTCACAGTCCTCTAGCTACTTTGATGTTCTTGCTCTTTTTCACATAGCAAGCTTATTGCTGCCCCAAGGTCTTCGGACTTCCATTTCTGTCTCCCCTCAGATCACTTGGCTTATTAAGTCACTTCATTCAGGTTTCTGTGCAGATGACTTCAGCAAGGCTTTCTCTGAAGTTCAGCTAAAATATATTGCTATCTAACTCCTTACCTGGCCTTAGTTGTTTTTTTTTTTCACGGCATTTACAATCCTGGCATTACGGTGGTGTGTATGTGAGTGTGTGTATTTTAAAAAGTACTTATTTCTGTCTTTGTGTATTTTCTGTTTTCCCCACTGGAATGCAAGCTCAAAGAGGGATGCCTAATTCATAACTTATGTTGCCTGTTCTTAAATGTGTCAGGCACAAAGTAGGCTCTCAATTAATATTGGCTGATAAAATCATGAATGAACAGAGTATTTGTTGGAAAGTGGTGGAGATTAGTGTTTGGAAGAGGAAGTAGCATACTGTTTCACATAATTTTTATTGCAATACTGTGATATAAGTTTTTTCTTTTCTTATTTTAAAGATGAGAAAGCTTTTCAGATAGGATAAATAACATGTACATGCTCATATGGGTTTTACTTAATCAAGTGATTAAAATAATTTTTATTGAATGCCTCTGCCTGAGTGCTAGGTAGAGTTGCCATTAAAATTCACAGTCTGATTGATAAGAAAGGAGTGATATGATCAGATGTGTGCTTGAGAAAGTTGTCTGGTAGTAAGTAAGAGAGGTGTGGAGGAAGGTTGGATTAGAAGCAGGGAAATGCTTTGGAAGACTACTCTAGAGGCAAGGAAGTCAAGAAAAATGACATTAGGTAGAAGAATTGTTAGGACTGATGCCTGATTGGGCATGGGTTGCTAGAGAAGAGAGCAGATCCCTTAACCTGCTACATTCAAGAGAAAAGATTTGAAACAAAATAAAAAAGGTTTCTTGCAACAAATGCAATGAGCTGTGACTTCAGAAGGAATGTCTTGCCAAATACAAACAATTACTTAAATGGGAAAGAAAGCAGAAAAATTGTAAGAGTACCAAGTGTAATATATACTTACTTAATGGTAGAAAAACTGCATCTTTTTCACATACTTACCCTATTTACAAAGGTTTTGATGCGCTTTAATAGATTAGTACAGCAAAATTTGGGGGTAAAATCATTTAAGCTAGGGAGTTCAGTTTTTTGGGGACACTTCATTTATTTGGGGACCAAAAGCAGGCAGGATGACCCTGTTATCTTTGTTCCAGAGTGCTGAATGCATTTTATATTTAGTGGTATATGACATTCTTAGCCACAGTGGCAACAGGACAAAGTGTATCTTTTTTGCTTCCATTTTCCCACTAGTCAGGCTGGGGTTGGAGTGGGTATAAAGATATGTATATGTTAGTGACCTTATTTCTGCCCCTGTGGGGTCTGGAATGCCTCTCTTACCTGTGGGAGGAGAGGTTCAATACACACATGTGGAGGAGGACTGCAGGAGGTTGACCTGGAGCTCAGACTGTGAGTTAGCAGTGCAGAGAGTAGAGGGGAGCACTTGAGAATCCATGGAGTGAAAAATGAAGAGAGCTTCCCACAGAGCCTGAACACAGGGAGGAGATGAACAGTAGGTGAAGAGGACTGAGGAGTAGTGGCTTGAGGAAGATGAGAAGAATCCAGAAGTTAAGCAAGAAAGTGTCAGGTGTGGCTGCATCATCTCTGGCCACAGAGATGGGCTCTAGAAAAACAAGGACTGAAAATTCTTCTTTGGGTTGGTAGAGAAGGGATTGTTGAAAAAAATCAATGCATGAGAATAGTTTTTTAAAAAGTCATGTTAAATAAAGGAACATATATGAAAACAAAGTTATAGTGCTTAAAAATGGAATTGATGAAGTCCAGAGGCAAATTAAAAACATAGAAAATAATTCATTACCTAGTAATAGTGTTTACAAAACCCAGAAGGGATAAAGTAAATTACTGAGACTTTGAATACAAAAAGTCAAGATCATCTTTGGAGGAGGGCTGTGGTTGTATGTAGGAGTGGCAGGAAGTGTGAAATTCAGCTTTCTTCTTTTGGGAAGGGGACCTCTCACTTTCTCAGATTGTCCTGTGCACTTAGGGAAACTTTCCTTTAGGATTTTGCCTGAACTCTGACTGCTCTTTGTTTCAGTGCAGCATGTCCCACACTGCATCCCTGGCCCTCCTGGGAACACTCTCTTCACAGATAACCTACACACTAATCCTCATCTCAGGGCCTGCTGCCACTAGGGACCTAATCCGGAGACAGCTCTGAAAAAGGACCACACTTCTATAATTATGCATTTTGGAAAACCTGCTTCAAATTCAGTGTTTCCCTGGTTGGGTTTTGTTCAACATTAGTCCCTCAACTTACTCTGGGGGCGGCTTTTTAAACCACTGAGTAAAAGCAATACATTGATGCTGTTTGAATGACAAAGCATACTACAGAAAGTTTTTAAATACTAAATGTGTTTTTATTCCATGTTTATACACACCAAGTGTTTTTCCTTGTGTGTTTTCATGGAGCAGGGCAGGTAGTATTGTGATATCCTTTTCACTGGTGTAGAAAATAGTAATCAGAGAGGTAATGACCTGCTAAAATTTCACAACTGGATTGGAATGCTTCTCTAGATTGACTCAAATTCTATATTTTCCTGCTATACTAATGGTCTGAAAGAATTGACAAGTATTCTGAATTGACACGCATCCTCAGTGCCCAGTCTCACTGAGGCTAGCAAGGCTGTTCTGCTGACATGTCTTTTTCACCTGGGAGCATCAGGTAGTGGGTTTGCTGTGACGTATTTGAGTCCTTGATGTGTGGAGCAGTTGGGAGGTCAAGCTGGATTGGATTGGAAGGTGCCAGGTTCAGTTATAATGGTGTTGACTTTGTGATAATGGTAGAGGTAGAATTAGAGATGGTGTGGGAGAGAGAGAAGATAGGACTCTGTTGATTTGAATTTCACCAAAGGAAAGAGTTTGGGAAAGAAAAGTGAGATTCCAAAGACTGAACTCTGTAGAGGAGCCTTGAAGAGTAAAGAGCCATTGAAGAAGGGACCACTGGAAGTAGGAGGAAACAGGATGGTGTGGGGTGATTACTGGGAGGATAAAGGATCAGGATAGAGAAGTTACTTGTTTTCTGAGAGGAGGAAGATCACATTTTCCTGAGTCTGGAGGAAAAGAGTATATTGGAGAAAATGATTGTAGAAGTTCATGTAAAGTATCTTTAGTCTTGACAAATTAGAAGGCCAAGTGAATTGCTTAGCTTGGGAGGGGAATAAAGGTGGGGCTTTGGATTGTTCTAAGAGGTGCCATGTTATTGCATGCATACTATGGGCTAGGCACTGTGCTAACCACCTCATCTGAATTGTGTAATTTCATTCTCACTTCAGCCCCTTAAAAACAATGTGGTTGTTGTTGCTATTTTGCAGATGAATTAACTCAGGTCCAGAGAGGTCCCATGATGTGTAAGTGGTGGAGCTGGGCATTGAACTCAGGTCTGTTTGATGGCAGGGCCCATGAATCAAGCCTCATGGTTTACTAAGGAGAGAGGAGGAAGACTGAAATTTCTGCATCGCTTGCTTACAGGGGTTATTCAACTCTTACTGAACAAAAACAACTTATTTTTAATTTCTAGGGGACAGATGATTTCTGCTGAAGATTGTGAATTCATTCAAAGGTTTGAAATGAAAAGAAGTCCTGAGGAAAAGCAAGAGATGCTTCAAACTGAAGGCAGTCAGGTGCTTGATGAAAATATTGTATTATGAACACTTCCCATATCATTAAAAACTCTAGAAATGTTTTCTAATTACTCTATGATATTCTGTTGTGGGTGTGCATTGAAATTTAACTACAAATCCTTTTTATTGAAAAAGTTTTTGTGCGATTTCCAATTTTCTTTGCTAATTTTGGAAAACAACTTATGTTTATTCTTTTATCCTTTTCTGCATTTCTGAAAATCTTAGGAGAGAGTCCTAGAAGGGAAATGACTGTTTCAGAATATATATCAACACTTTTAAAGGTGCTAAACTTTTTTTGTGGAAAAAATTTTTACTTTGTATTCTTGCTAGAATAATAAGCAGTTTCGCTATCCAGCAGATTTTCTTATATTGGACCCTGATTGGCTGAAGGAGCTCATATACAACTTAGTCTGATTCTCACAATTTGTCATTCTGTGTCCTGGGAAATTTGGGAAGAAAATGTATTGGTGGTTTCAGTTTTTGTTGCATTCCAGAGAGACTGTAACATAGTTGATAACTTGACGAATGGAGATAGGGCAAAGCCTTCTTTTTTTAAATAAATATATTTTATTGACTATGCTATTATAGTTGTCCCATTTCCCCTCCACCTTGCACACCCTCTCCCACCCACATGCCCCCCTTTAGTTCATGTCCATGGCTTGTACATGTAAGTTCTTTAGCTTCTACATTTCCCATACTATTCTTGCCCTCCCCGCTGTCTATTTTCTACCTACCACCTATGCTACTTATTTTCTGTACCTTTTCCCCCACTCTGCTCCTCCCACTCTGCTCCTCCCACTCTGCTCCTCCCACTCTGCTCCTCCCACTCTCCTCCTCCCACTCTCCTCCTCCCACTCTCCTCCTCCCACTCTCCTGTTGCTTACCCTCCATGTGATCTTCATTTCTGTGGTTCTGTTCCTGTTCTATTCTAATTCCAATTCCCAGTGCCCTTGTTGTTCTGCTTCTGTTCTGCTTTCTAGTAAATACCTGTTTCCCACAAATCAAGACCAATAATAATATTTGATTGTCTGCATAACTTAACCTTTATGTTAATCATGGGTAATTAAAATTTAATAGTTGCTAGGCCTGTTTACTTAAAAATAGTAAACATTTTGAAATTTATCACTAGAAATGAGCAAAAATCTGATGCAAGACATAGTAGGGTCCTCACATACTTCATCACAGTATTCATAATAGCTACACATTTTTTTGTAATGAAATCTCTTAGTGAACAGCATTTGTATCCTAATTTAGGCAAGCAAAATACAAGGGTGGGCAGAACTAGCTTTACAGTTGTGAGTACATGAAGCACAATTTATTCTTGTATTATTATTAATTATTGTATTATTGACCAAATGAACAGCTGTAAACCTACTTTTGCCAATCCCTGTGTTAAACTGAAATTCCATTAATATATTGTGTTTGTAGTTGAAAACAATAATTAACATTGATTTCATTTTTTTCTAGTGTGCTAAAACATTTATAAATTTGATGACTCATATCTCCAAAGAACAGACAGTTCAGTACATACTAACTATGGTTGATGATATGTTGCAGGTAGGTTTATTTTTTGCTTAATACATTTGATGACTTTATCTTTTTGTGTACTGCCCAGTAACAACATTTTTGTAAGGTTTCACTTATAGCACTGGTTCTCTTCTAGAGTGTATTGATATGTTTTTCTTCATTACATGAAGTATAATTTGCTAATAGTGTTAAAGATGGGAATGCCCACATACTGACTGCTTTTGTTGTTTTTCAGTATAGCAAGTAATCCAAAGGTATTTTTCTCAAAACACCTCAGAGTTCTTTGTGAACACCAGCAGTGTTTGGGGCCTTTCTTGAAGCTTTCCAGATGCTCTGTGTACTTATAGATGATATGGCTCCTTCACTTTCAGTCATTCAGCAGATTTCTTTGTCCCTATGATCCAGGCCAGTGTGAGGCATGGGGTCTTCAGTGTTGAATGTAGGCAAGATGCTTGCTATCAAAAACATTGTTTCTTTGGGGAATGTTTCGCTAATTGTCTGAGACTTTTCTAGTTGTGTAGAGTTTCTACTTATTGCCTAGTGTCCCTGAACACAGAGGGCCCTCCTTTATTTACGATTTTTCATTTTACAGCAGAGTTTATATAATCTAGGTTTAAATTGTTGGTAAATAGAGTAGGTCTTTTTGAAATAGGCTGTCTGGCTGCTAAATCCAATGCCTGTCTACATGTCTTAGGAGATTGAAGAAGAGTATCAGGCTGGCTGCTTTGGGGTCATTCTGTCAGTTTACAAGGAAAAATATTTATTGATGGCCTACTATTTGCCAAGTACTGTACTATGATTGATGATACAAAGGTTAGGAAAAATAGTGCTGGCTACCTAGGGGCCATCATGTCATCATAGGAGTGTAGTGATTTTATGATGTGAGTAAGGATCGATATCCAGCAGACGATGCAGGCCTCTCTGAGAATGACCTTTTCCCTTTTAGCACTTTTTCCTTTAAAAAAGTAAAGTTAAAAAAAATGGGGAATGTTGCCATTTGCCTTGGCTGTCTTGGCTACACCTAGTACTATACCTAGTACTTCACCTAGAACAGGAGGCTCTGAGTTGGTATGGAGACCTTGGTTTTATTTATGTCATATACACATAACACACACAAAAGTGCACACACAAGTATCCTCAATTTTTATACATGTACATATATCTGTAAATTAAAAACCATGAGTTCACACTCCCCCCAATTTCATTTCAGCTCAATACTACAGACTTTATTCTAGCTTCTTCCCGTACTTGTAATCTCTTCTGACACAGTGAGGTTGTGAGATCCTCTTATTCTTCATCTATTAACTCATTTATTCTACTTTATAATACAAAGAAGTTTTTTGACTTACCTAAACGTGAAGCCTTTTGTCTAGAGTTCAGTGTGTGTGTTTGTGGAATTTTTAAACTGAGGGTATGTAGTCAGCGTATTGTGTTCAGGATATTTATTTATTTACTCATGTATTCATTTGTTCATCACTTGAGGATAAGTTTGTATTGATTTTAGAGTGAGAGGAATGGAGAGAGAAAGAAACATTGATGGGTTGCCTCCTGTACATGTCCTTACAAGGCTTGTTCCCTGATCAAACCTGCAACCAGAATGTAGTTTTCAACCAATAGTATGCAGAGAAAATTTAGGTGAGAGGTAGAGTTTCCATTATTTGAATTAAGAAGTAATTGTTCTCATTTTCTGAATCCACCTGCTAGTGTGATATACTGTTTTTGACTGTCCTTATCTGTCCTGATTTTTCTGTCATAATATGCTAAGAATAATTTGGAACATTAGAGATTTCTCTAATTCCCTGTTTCCCTTGCCTACTTGTACACAGCTTGAGGTTCTTCCTGCTGATCCTTCCATCTCAAGCTTTGTGATCTTTCTGCACTTTTCCTATTTTGTTTGTGTGGAAGTAGGTTAGAGGTGTTGAGAACAACATGGAGAAGGGCAGGTCAGACGTTTGGGCTGAGAAGAAATTAACTTAAACTGCTACACCTTGTAGGGCTGGGATCTGTTATTTTAGCTCACTTGAGTTAAACTAATCACAGTAATTAAAGGTTATTTTATTTTTAAAATATCCCCACACCCATCCCATTCTCCTGCTCCATGACAACAGGGAGGAAAATCTAATACACACTGAAAAAAGAAAACACATGGATTGATGGGGCGTAAACTGAAGGATTGAGAAGCAGTGCACAGTTGTTACATTCTTTGGGAAAATACATTTGCATTAGTGATATCATTCCTTTTCTTTTTTAGGAAAATCATCAGCGTGTTAGCATTTTCTTTGACTATGCTAAACGGAGCAAGAACACTGCCTGGTCCTATTTTCTGCCAATGTTAAATCGCCAGGATCTCTTTACTGTTCACATGGTAAGTTTTGAATTGATCAAATGTTTGATTTAGGGAACAGACTTAAGTGGGCCATTTATAACACAGTGACCTCCCAGTTCATAAGGTAGTAACTGCTGTGGTGTTAGCTTTTCAAAGCAGAATTTTCTGATTGGTGTTTAATAATGGGAGGACCTGGGGAAGACAGAAGAGATAGGGTTGCCCTGATATAGTTAGAGTTTTGTAAAGTAATGATGAGTGAGTTGTTAGCATAAAAGCCTAGTAATTCACATGTGCAAATAGCTCTGGATATCTATGACAGGATTAAAAGAATTTTACTTTAGAAATTTTGCTTTAAAGCAGCTATTATGTTTAATTTTATTTTAATTAAGCAATTTTTAAATATTTTAAGTATACTACCATTTTATTTATTCATTTATTTTTAAGATTTTATTTATTTTTAGAGAGAAGGGAAGGGAAGGAGAATGAGAGGGAAAGAAACATCAGTATGTGGTTGCCTCTTGCTCCTTGGAGACCTGGCCCACAATGCAGGCATGTGCCCTGACTGGGAGTTGAACCAGAGACCCTTTGGTTCACAGGCTGGTGCTCAATCTGAGCTACGTACACCAGCCAGGGTCCTGTTTTAAACTTAGCCTGAAAGGCTATCTTTGGAAGTCTTAACATTGAAGAATCTTTTTAAAAAAAATATATTCTTACCTGAGGAGGATGTGTATTGATTTGAGAGAGGGAGAAAGTGTGGGGAGGGGAGAGAGAGAAAGAGAAAGAAAAAAGAAAAAAGAAACATCCATTGGTTGCCTCCTGTACATGCCCCAACCTGGGATCAAACCTTCAATCTAAGTATGTGTCTTGACTGGGAATCAAACCCACAACTTTTTGGTGTACAGGATGGTGCACCAACCGAGCCACCTGGCCAGGGCTGATGGATCTTTTAAGGAGTATGTGGAGAAGGTAGGAGAGGAGGGGTGAGAGAATAAATCTTTGACCAAGTCTTTTCTGTTCTCAACATGGAGTGAGCTATGGGGTGGGGAGAGCTCCTGAGGTCACTCATTTCAGTAGGTGCCTCTAAGTTTTTCAAATAAAAAAACCACTGTCAGTCAAACAATTTTGAGTATGCATGTTCTTTCTCTCTCCCCCCTTTTATACCCATATTCATTTATGTACTAGTGTATTCATATATTGTATATATTATAAAACATTTATAAAGAGAAATTAAAAAGGAGAACTCATGAAATAAACTATATTTTCAAGAATATTTAAAAGAAACCAGTAATATATTTTCTTCTTTCAAATTGTGGAGACTTGTTTTTATTGTCTGGATACCTGGTTTAAATATCTTCCTAATTTTGATGGTTTTATTTTATTTAATTTTTAATTTTTTTAAAAGATTTTATTTATTCTTTAAAGAGAGAAGAAGGGAAGGAGAAAGAAGGGAGAGAAACATCAATGTATGGTTGTTTCCCATGAGTCCCCCATTGGTAATTTTGATGGTTTTATAATAAAATTGACAAATATATTAAAGACCAAATGTAAATTTAGGGTAAAGTTCATCATTACTAATTGTGTTGTCAAATCCATGTTTTAATTTCTGTATGATTTCAGTTACTTTTAGCTAATCTTTTAAATTTTGAGGGTCACATTATCATTGGTTTATCATGTGCTGACGAAGGAGCTTTATGTTTCTACTCTATCAGAGTAGAAATATCAGATCTCTTATTCCTTTTTGTCTTTTCATTTTGACTGTGCTTACATGACTGATAATATTTTCAATCCTGGTTTCCTTACAGGAACCTTTTCAAGTCCCTTATCTATTTTGTAGAAGTTAGGTCAGTTTAAAGTAGGTAATGTATTTGTAAATTCACTTAGTTATGCACATGGAAATGTTAATATGTCAACTTAGTGAGTTAGTTGAGGTGCTGCTGTTAGCCCTTCATGGTACAGGATTCCAGATATGTCATGACATTTGAATGCTTGACATACTAGCTTTGAAAATGTGTCTCCATTACCTGGCTCAGCTGTATCCAAGTATATGAATATCAGTCCATCGACACAGGAATTATTTGGGGGTTAGATAACAGCCTTCCATTTTCTACTAGGGTTAATTATTGCTGAATTATTGGAGTTTTGAGACATTGATTGCGTGGATTGAGCACTGGCCTGTATACCAAAGGGTGGCTGGTTTGATTCCTAGTCATGGTGCATGCTTGGGTTGCAGGCCAGGTCAAGTTCCCAGTAGGGGTGCAGGAGAGGCAATTACACATTGATGTTTTTTTCCCTCTCTTCCCCTCTGTCTAAAATAAATAAATAAAATCTTTAATTTATTAAATTTATTCACTGAGTATATTAATTTATTCAATTTATTCAATTGCATTTATTAATTTATAAATATTTAAATACAAATCTTTAAAATAAAAAATAAAATCTTCAAAAAATATAAAATTGGGTTTCTGTGTGGAGAAAGTATTTTGTATGACCTATTTTGTGTATATATATGTGTACATATATTCAGATTTATTGTATAGTTCAGGTATACTTCACAAAATTGTAAGATATTTAAAGTGTACAAGATGATTTGATATACGTATAATACCTATTTAATAAAAATTCATGATTTTATAGCTTGAAGAAAAATGAGAAATCTTTGAATGAGGAGAAAAAGGTATATTTTTATACATCAAGAGAGATATCTGTTTAATACCAGGATATACTTTGTACCAAGATAAAAAATTTCAGGAGTGAAAACTCACAAGTGGCTTGGGATGAGCAGGGTACTGGCTGACAATTTGTTAATGAGATTGCTCGGGACTCTGGCAAGTAATTTGGTGAAGTTTGCTACCGGAAAGACTTTTGTGTTCTTTGGATTTTTGCTGGTCAGATGAATCCGACTCTTACTTTTGAAGCTCAAAATAATACAGAAAATGCCATGAAATTCTTAACAACTAATTTTGGTTCAGTTCATTGGAAAATTGGAAATACTTGAAAATATATTTGGACTGTATTTAAAAACGTATTTTTTTAAAATGAAATAATAACTATTTTTGGAGGTGCTGAGTGCTAAAAAATACAGCAAAAATGATTATGAGTCCTGGGTTTTAAGGCAGATTGATGTGATTTTTAGAATTAATACAATATTTAAATTATTTCTTACTTTTTAGGCAGCAAGAATTATTGCCAAGTTAGCAGCTTGGGGAAAAGAATTGATGGAAGGCAGTGACTTAAATTACTATTTCAATTGGATAAAAACTCAGCTGAGTTCACAGGTAAAAGACATATCTTTTAGTATCTTTCAAAGGATTATAACATTCATATTCTCTTCAACTATTTAATTATGGGAAATTACAAAAAAGTCATATATTACAATGATGCCATTTTAAACTTGCTAAGAGTAGTTTAGCTTGCTTAGTTATGGTAGTATGCTTTAGTTTTTCTTTCTTTGACTGGCTTCAGCTCAACCCTTTCTGTTCTTGGTCACTTGCAATTTCCTGTTTATGCTTTTCAGTGGTTAGGGTGTACCTTCTTTCCAGGTGTCTGCAATGTCACACAGGCGGGAGAATTGAAAGGGTTCACCCAACTCCAGAGAGCACACTCATGTAAGGCCTATTGAAAGGAAAAGTGAGAGAGCGAAGGCAAACTTTGAGGCTGAGAGATTTCCAGGCGCAGCTCCCACATGTGTCTTGGGACTCTGGACCAGCAATAGTTGTACAAGAAATCCTGGTTGTGGGAGAGCTCTCCTGTTACTCACTTAACCAGGCTAAGCTGTCTAACTAGTTACATCAATAAACAAACTTGCTCATGGTGCCACTAGGGGAGTTTCAAACTCTAAATAGCACATTATAGATCATCAGTCAATCCACTTCTTTTAGTCTCGACCTAGAGTCCATACCAACTTTCCAGGTGCTCTGGGGTAAGTGTGGAGCTGCTTGGGCCAAGTGTGAGATAATAGTCTCACACAGTGACTCCCCAGTATTTCACTGTATCATTGTGGGATGGAACATTTAGGCCTAAGGATAAACGTGAAGCCTACTTATTGGTCATCGTGATGCTTTCAGGTCTCTAGCTCTACTTCCTCAGGGAGGAAATAGCTTGCGGGTTTAATGACAAGTTCTCTGTTTTTGTCTTCATGGTTCTCTAGTACAGGGAGAAAGACAGGATACTTATGATGGCTCAGTGGTGTTTCTTTTAGGCTTCCAGTATTAGGTGATAAGGGGAAACTTGGTGGAAATGTTCATCAGAAAAGGAGTGAAAAGAAGGTGGGTGGGGGAGGAGTATTCTGGGGAAGAAAAGGGAGAAGAAAATGAGAT
This sequence comes from Sturnira hondurensis, assembly GCF_014824575.4. Lineage (NCBI taxonomy): Eukaryota > Metazoa > Chordata > Mammalia > Chiroptera > Phyllostomidae > Sturnira > Sturnira hondurensis. The sequence continues at coordinate 379,244 of NW_028094889.1, read as the reverse complement.
TTTGGTATTGGGATGGGTGACATGGAGGAGTGGGACCAGGAGAAGTAATATTAATTGCTATCATGTTGTAAGTGTTAGATTACACAAAAATGTCTATTTGAAATACATTTTTGGAAAGTTGTCATTTAAATTTTAGTGACTGTTATTTTAATATAATTTCATTTGAAGCTTAAGAGATACCATGACATTTTGCTTAGATTTGTTGACTTACTGCCTGCCTTTTTGGGGGTGGCCTAATTGCTTTTATATTTAGATAGGGATATTTTAAGAGTGCTTTGAAAAAACTAAGCATTTTTTGTCAGTAGCATATATTTTAACAGTCTTTCTGGCTTAGCTTTTAAAACTATTTTTACCAGAGTCACAAATTTACAGATTTTAGTGAGTTTGTGAGGTAATTCAAAAACAAGATATTTAGAACATGAAAATCATACCTTACAATTTCTAATTGTATAGCATTTGGGATCAGAATGCTTATAGTTAGATAGGCATCTGCCCCCTGCTTTTTTTTTCTTTTTTGAATTTAGTTCTTTCTTTGAGCAAACTTCATTCTGCTTTAGTGTTAGCTTTATGGTATAGTCATAATGGGGCTCTATTGTGGCTGAATTCATAAAATTAAAATAGTCAGGAAAGAATGTATACTTGTAGATTACAGCTAACATTTGGGGTTGTTTCATCTTAGACTTTTCCTCACAGGAATAATGTTTATATTGTGTCTCAGGTGATTTGTCATTTTTGGAGTGATTAACTATGGTTGCAACCTTGTTGAGCGGAGGAAATATTTCTGTTGTCACTACTGGAAGCAAATATTTCAATGTCTAAAACAGTTTTTAGAATTGGTATCAGATTACTGTTCTTAAAGACCTTCCTGTATCTTTCTAGCATATTCTTTTATCACCGAGACCTTCCTGTATCTTTCTAGCATATTCTTTTATCACCGAGTCTTTGGCTTTGTTTATTTGTGGTGTGGCACTTCCGCTTTGCAAGTCCTCTTTATACATAATGACTCTTCAGGGTAACCAGGCCCAATCTGGCTTTGCTCCTCAGAGTCTGGTCACTGCTTCTGCTAGGTTCTGGATTGCACTATCTCTATTGCTGTGGGCAGACACTTCTTCCATAGCTTTCTATTAGGATTAAACTACAGACTTCCTGTTTAAAGAATGAAACAGGATTATTTGGAATTTTATTTGCTACTTTGCTTAAATGTCATTTGATAGGACTGTATCTGGAAGGTCTCTCTTTCTCTGTTGTGTTTTCTTTCTCATAAAAGGGATCACAGTTTCGTAATTCTTATAGAAATAAACTTTCGAAAGTCCAGATTAGTTGCAAGTTTGGATATTTTGTTCTTTGACTTATAGTGTCATTGAGTATTATACTTGGTCATGGGCCTCATGCCTGCCAGTAGATAATAGTTACTGAATAAAACAAAATAAAAAATTTCCTTTCAGAAATTTATTATCATTTTTCTCTTGCATATTCAGCTTTTGACTTTCTGCCTTAACATTTCTTTGATCATTTCTCTAGGACATACGAAATTTTGATTTTAAGTATAAGTTGTTAGCATTGCTGTGGATAACCAAATTTTAAATTCTGTGTTGTATCTTCTCATCATCAGGCTGCTGTTTCAAAGACTTGGCACAGAATATAGTGTATATAGTTCAGCTTAAAACAGTTGTGTTATTAGAGAAATAATTTAATAAGAAAATCCTGAGACTTGGAAGTTTGTACCAGCTTTTTGCTGATAAATTTAGTTGGAGATTAGCATTCAGCTTATTATTGTTCCACTTTTAATACTATATTGATTAAAATACTACATAGGTGAGTGTAATGATACTTAGAATATTGCATTATCATCCCCATTCTTTTTATTAGTCGTTGATACTCTATTAAGTAGGATTAGGAAAAAATTATAAAATTGCTTAGCTCCCTTTCATACACTGATAAATTAGGATAAAATTAAAAACAAAACTAAGTAATAAGTTATTTATTTTGTAATAGAAACTGCGTGGTAGCGGTGTCGCTGTTGAAACAGGAACAGTCTCTTCAAGTGATGTAAGTACATTCCTTCTTAATTCAGTAGCCTCCTAACACCCTGAATATAAGTTATTTCGAGTCATAGTTCACTTTTTTGAAGATGTTTACTGGTCCCTCAACTATAAATTCATGGATTTGATATCACCTCCAGTTACTTTAATGGTGTTGTAAACACTCTATTCAAACATTTAAGGTCTTGAGTGATCAGTGGTCTGTGGGTATACATGAGACTTGTGCTTCCCTGTTGCTCTTGCCTGACCTGAGAATCAAAGCAAGAGTGTGAATTCAGATACACAATTGGAGTGAATAAAGTTACTCTCTTCAAGCTTCGATTGTCTAATAATAGATAAACTAATATTTAGTGGATGCGTGAACACTGTGTCAAGCAGTGGGTTCCATAACCCACTAAAACTCATTACTTGCACTGTGTTGCTCAAAGCTTTATGTGGGACTACATGGTGGCCATAAACTTTCCCCCTCCTTTTTTTGGCCAATCTCTTCCCATATTTTTGTAGAACCAAAAATGTAAGGGTTAAAACTAATCGTGTCTACCCAAGTTCCTTTTTTGTTAGTTATTTTCCCCTTTTAGGAATAGTATAACTTCACTGTGCTAAGAATAGCTCAAAAACTGGCAATAAGTTTGGATAAGAGGGCTGGAATAATTGGAACCAGTTGAAAGAAAAATAAGGGGATAAAAGTTAGCAATGTAGGTAAGGTGTATCTAGCTTCATTTGTTGAAAATTGTCTCTGGGAACCTGGAAAGCATTTTTAGAGGATGGTATCTACAACCTGCCTGTTACAGACCTAAATGAAGCTCTGTAGAAGCCATTTAATGCCCATACTAATTACTGATACTTCCATATTTTGCATGGAACATACCTGTATATGTGTGTGTGTGTGTGTGTGTGTGTGTATTATATATATTCTGAGACTATAGATGGCAGCAGAACCCACTTTCAAAGCCAAAATTGGGGCTTCTTTTGGGGCGTAGGTTAAAGGATTTGACTAGTAGTGTATTAGGCCAGAAAAATGGCCATTAGCTTTCTAAAGTAGAATCAAAATAAGGTGTAGAACTACATGAGTAGTCTGGGGCTGGGGTGGAGGAATGTGGTGGTGGGTTAGAAGTCTACCTATTTAGCCATAAGTAGATGTTTAGATTGGGAGTCTTAATTTTATATGACTTGAATTTCTCTCAGTTTAAAATTTTGAAAAAAATGTTTAATTCATATATTAGATTTACTGGTAGATTTTTTAAAAGGTGCTTTTAGAATCATGTCTTGTAAATGAGTTTGAGTGGTTAAGTATTTTTAAGTTATTAAGGCTTAGATAATGAATTGCAAGTTCTGGTGATACAAAATTCTGATTGTGCTATTTTCTGTACAGTTAGTTGGAAAACAAAACTGACTAATTGAATTGACTCTGCATTAAGTCACAGTGGTTTATAGTAGACCTGTCCATATACATCCAAATGGAATTAGCATCGGGGTAATTGTGAGTAAGGAAAAGATGGACTTTGATTTTCCACTTTCTTATCTTTAGTGCTCTTCAAACCTGAATATATACTTTGTCTCTTACTGAGAGTTCTTACTGTTTCAGATGGCTGTCTACTTGAATAAGTTCAGAGTAGGGTGTTAGCCTTCCTTTGATATTTGTATTTTAATAGGGAAATCTAAATTGGTAGCCAATACTTAACTCTTACTGTGCCTGGCATTGTTTTACTCACTGTACACTTACATGTCCTTGAATACTCATACTTCTTCTTTGTTATAGGCTTTACCATAAGCCATGTTTTATGGATATGAACAGTGAGACTGTGCAGAAAGGCATACTAGCTTGTCCAAGGTCATTCAGCTAATGAGTGGCAAAACCCTCAAAGAAACAAATTGTGTACTGAGAACTTTTGAGGAAGCTGAACTGGAATTGGATCTTAGGCATTCCTAAGTCTCTTAGCCTCCTCAGACTTGTGAAAATATTGATATTATATCCTAAAATGCCTTCAGATTTTCAGAAAGCATAGAAAAGCAGTTTGGTAAATTGTATTACATGATACTGCCACTTGGTGTCAGTATAAAACAAATAAAAAAGGTTTACACTACAAAATGAGAAATGTGGTCTGTGTTAACTTTTAAAATTACTTGTGGAAACATAAGTTATGAGTGAGTTATTACAAACATTTTTACTTACTTTTAATGCTTTTAAAAACATTTTTAAAGGTTTTATTTATTTAATTTTAGGCAGAGGGGAAGGGTAGGAGAAGGAGAGGGAGAGAAACACCACTATATGGTTGCTTTTGGTGCGTCTCCTACTGGGGACCTGGCCTACAACTCAGGCATGTGCCCTAGACTTGAAATCGAACCGGTGATCCTTTGGTTTGCAGGCCCATGCTCAATCCCCTGAGCTACACCAGCCAGGGCACAGACATTTTCATTTGACATTACATAAATGGAATTGCCTTAAAATGAATTATGTTGGCTTTGCCTAAATATGAATTTAATAAATGATATCAATTAATCTTAAACTGTATGTTCACTTTTTTTAAATCCTCACCTGAGGACATTTTTTATTGTGTTTTAGAGAAGGAGGGAGAGAGGGAAATAGAAACATTGATGTGAGAGAGAAACATCAATTGGTTGTCTCCTGTAAGCCTCCAGACCGGGATCATACGCACCTGGATCAGGGATAGAACCTGCAGCCCTTTGCATACAGGACAATGCTTCAACCAACTGAGGGGTGAATGTTCAGTCTTACATTCTTCTGAGGGAGCTGCACATTTTGGGGTGATAATTGTTGTGCTGATGCCCTGACAGAAAGAGGAATACTGTGATCTCTCACAAATTTGTAGGTTTTAGAAAGAATCTGGGAGTTTTGTGTTTCTTTGTTTTCTTTCATCTCTGCCCAGATTCACTTATACATGTGTGTAGGAGAACAAGGTGATTCTTAGCTCTTGCGCTTGACTGTGTCATATTCTCTGGCAGCAGTTTTTGTTGTAGACATAGTCTGGCTTCAGTTATTGCTAGACGAACTTGTTTTACTGATAGTAAAGTAACTTAGGTTGCCAGGTTCTCCTTTTGCTTATTTTATATTTAATTATCTTGCTTTTTGATGTTTTGGACAGTTCTGTCCAATAGAACTTCCATAATGTTGGAAATGTTTTGTATCTCTGCACTGTCTATTATGGTAACCACTAGCCAAATGTGACTCTTGAGCACTCAGAAATGTGGCAAACATGAATGAGGAAGTAAATTTTCAATTTTGTGTAGTTTTTTGTGTAGCTTTATCAAAATGTATTTCACATACCATAAAATTCGTCTGTTTGCAGTTTAGTGGGTTTTAGTATATATGCAGAGTTGTGCAACCATACCACAGTCTGATTGTATAGTGTTTTTGATACCTCAGAAAGCAACCCTGTACACATTAATAGTCATTCCCTGTTCTTGCTCCCTGCTCCCAACGTCTGGCAACCACTGATCTACTTGACTCTCTGAGTTTGCCTCTTCTGGCCATTTCATATGAATGAATCATGTCATATGTGGTTCTGTGTCTGTGCCTGGCATCTTTTATTTAGCCTAATGTTTTCAAGATTCATTCATGTTCTAGCACAGTAACAACAGCATTTTAGATTGAGGGAAGAAAAACACTTTTTTGGCTTTTGGCCAAATTCCTTTAAATTTTTTGGTGACAGTTCTAATATCCTTGTTAATATGAGATTAGTTTTACTGCTTTAGCTTTGTTTTTACTTTAAGACTATGCTATGTTACACTTTTCAGTCTTCCAGAAGTGATGGAGTACTTTAATGATTTAGTTCTTTGCTAACTTTGTTGATAACTAAAGGAGTAGGCTAAGTCATAAAGTTCAGGCCTGTCATTGAACTGTCCTCTGCTGTAGCTGGTGAGTCTGTGAGAACTCAGAGTAATTCACTATCAGTTACATGTCTTTGTACAAGTTTCAAGAGCATTGTTATTTACCTACAGTGATTCTCAGATGACTTTTATTGTTCAATGGCCTTATAAAAATGGATACATTTTAAACGTAGATGCTCAGAATAATGTTAAGATAACGAAGTAAGATAACCTCAGAGTTTGGGTTTGCTGATCAGAATTTTGGAAGGGTTGCCTTGAGGTATATTATGGCAATACAAAAAAAATTTAAATGGTAAGGAATTTCAGTGTAAGACTTTGTTTTACATATTAAAGTACAGCCCTGGTAATAATAATGGGGTAACCTAATATGATACATTAGATGTGTTCTTAGAAGCTGTATACAAAGCAATAATGTATAAAGTAAATCATATTAAGTCCACATTAATTTTTTGTCATAATAAAAGATCCCAGTAGTCATTACATGACTAAGCAAATTAGAATGAAAGAAGTACTTGAAGGAGATTTATACATTTGAAAAGTAATAGTGAAGTTACCTTTTTAGTAAGACTTAAATCTTAGACTAAAGTATCATAAGTGAATTTAGGTGTTAATTTAGTGTAGGTATTGTGAGGATTGACTAGAGGATTTTTAAAAAATATATTTTATTGATTATGCTATTACAGTTGTCCCATCCCACCCCCCCTTTTTTCCCCTCATAATACCCTGCACACCCCCTCCCACCCACATTTCTCCTCTTTAGTTCATGTCCGTGGGTCATACATATAAGTTCTTTGGCTTCTACATTTCCTATACTGTTCTTAACCTCCCCCTGTTTACTTTCTAACTACCATTTATGCTACTTGTTCTTTGTACCTTTTCACCCTCTTTTCTGCTCCCACTCCCCTGTTGATAACCCTCCATGTGATCTCCATTTCTGTGGTTCTGTTCCTGTTCTAGTTGTTTGCTTAGTTTGTTTTTGTTTTTGTTTTAGGTGTGGTGGTTAATAACTGTGAGTTTCCTGTCATTATACGTGCATATTTTTATCTTTTTCTTAGATAAATCCCTTTAACATTTCATATAATAAGGGCTTGGTGATGATGGGCTCCTTTAACTTGACCTTATCTGGGAAGCATTTTATCTGCCCTTTCATTGTGAATGAAAGCTTTGCTGGATAGAGTGATCTTGGATGTAGGTCCTTGCCTTTCATGACTGCACATACTTCTTTCCATCCCCTTCTTGCCTGTAAATTCTCTTTTGAGAAATCAGCTGACAGTCTCATGGGTACTCCTTTGTAGGTAACTGTCTCCTTTTCTCTTACTGTTCTTAAGATTCTCTCCTTATTTTTAATCTTGGATAATGTAATTATGATGTGCCTCGGTGTGTTCCTCCTTGGGTCCAACTTCTGTGGGACTCTCTGAGCTTCCTGGACTTCCTGGAAGTCTATTTCCTTTGCCAGATTGGGGAAGTTCTCCTTTCTTATTTTTTTCAAATAAGTTTTCTGTTTCTTGCTCTTCCTCTTGTCCTTCTGGCACCCATATGATTCTGATGCTGGAACATTGAAAGTTGTCCTGAAGGTTCCTAAGCCTCTCCTTCTTTTTTTGAATTTTTGTTTCTTTATTCTTTTCTGGTTGGATGTTTCTTTCTTCCTTCTGGTCCACACCATTGATTTGAGTCCCAGTTTCCTTTCCATCCCTATTGGTTCTCTGTACATTTTTTTATTTCACTTAGTGTAGTCTTCATTTTTTCATCTAATTTGCAACCAAATTCAACCCATTCTGTGAGCATCCTGATAACCAGTGCTTTGAACTGTGCATCTGATAGGTTGGCTATCTCTTCGTCACTTAGTTATATTTTTTCTGTAGCTTTGATTTGTTCTTTTATTTGGGCCATTTTTTTTCTCAGCACACCTGTTACCTAGTAAGGGGCAGAGCCTTAGGTGTTCACCGTGACAGGGCAACCCACATCACTGGGTTGTGACGCTGTATGTGGGGGAGGGATTCGAGAGGAAACAATGGCACTTGCTCCCTCTCTGCCGAATTTCAGTCACTTTCCCCACTACCTATAATCAAATGGGGCCCTTCTGGTACAGATTCCCTGGTCGGTGGGCTTGTGTGCATTCTAACACCCTGTGGGTCTCTCCTGTGAGGCTGGGGGTTTCTCCTGCTGCTGCCTCAACCCCCACAGGTATTTTCATTTGGTGGTTTGAGGCTTTATTTCCCCCTGCTGGGACCCTGGGTTGCATGGTCTGTTTTGCTCCCCAGCTGTTCCTCCTGGTTTATCTGTGTGAATGCAGGACCAACCGATCTGCCAGCCACCACCTCTGCAGGTCCACCCACTGCAGCCTTGCTGGGAGTCCTGTCACCTGGTTGCCCATCTCTGCCCCTCCTACTATTGTGGATGAATGTGTCTTTAACTCCTTGGTTGTCGGACTTCCATACAGTTTGGTTTTCTGTCACTTCTGGTTGTTTTTTTTTTTTAAATTGTTGTTGTCCTTTTGGTTGTGCAAGGAGGTACAGTGTGTCTCCCTACACCTCCATCTTGGCTGAAGTGCTCTAGAGGATCTTTTTTAATAAGCCAATTTCAGGTGAATTCTTGGGCTAATATATGTATTTTAGTTCCTGAATATGAGTTAATAATAATAGTATACTTTGCAATTGTTTTGTGCTTTTTAGAAACTGATTTGAGTAGCAGGTTTTTTTTTCTTAATTTGCCATGGCTGGTATTATTCTTGTTTGTTGATGAGAAAACAGTTTTGGAAGGTTTAAGTGACTTGCCAAAGATAATTTGGCAAAACTTCTGATTGGCAAACATCTTCCTCCTTCCCTCTCTTCCTTTCTTTAGTCTTTCTTTTTTTATGTCATAATTTACATAAAGTAAAATGCTTATATTTTGAATTTTCAGCTGAATGAATTTATGTCATGTGTATGTGTAATGTATACTCCTACTAAACATTTTCTTTCACCTCAACTCCCACAAAGATTATCGTTATGATAGCTATTACTATAGATTAGTTTTACATGATCTTGAATTTTATATGAGTGGAAACATATACAGAATGAAGTTTTATGTGTTTGAGTTCTCTTGCCCAGTATTGTCATTGCCCAACATGAATTAAAGAATCATTCACATTGCATTTAGCAGTAATCTTTTAATTGCTATGTAGTATCTGTTAAGTTAATAACCATTATTTTTATTGCTATATAGTGATCTATAAATATCCATTCACTATTGATGGATATTTGGGTTACTTCCAAGTTTTGGCTATTGTGAATAATTTTGCTATAAACATTCTTATTGGTAGATAGTCTAGAATACTTAATTCTAGAAGTGTTTATTATTGATTATAATCCTAGGAGTGATAATTATAATTTATATAGTTATAATTTTATACCGATAATTTATCAGTATAAATTTTTTGGTCAAACTTGTAATTATCAAACCATATCTATTAGGACCCCATTCATTTGGTATTAGTGTAAGATGGGACATTTGTTTGTATTTGTTTTTTATTCTTTCATTCAGGAAATACTGAGTGTGTACGAGGTATAGTGCACTGTGTGAAAGTATAACACTGAACAAGATGGGCATGACTCCTACCTTCCTACGGCTGCTTGTATCCTCGGGAGGACAGCATTAGACAAGTTATCACACAGTTTTGATTATTTTAGTACACTTGTGGCAGTGCTTGAACATGTCCTTTGAGAGTATACAAGGAATAGAATCAGTTTTTTAAAAATTTTCATTGGTTTTTTAGAGGGAGAGAGGAAGGGAGGAAGAGAAAGACAGACACATCGGTTTTTCTACTTATTTGTACATTCACTGTTTCATTCTTTAAAAAAATTTTAATTCAATTATTTATTTATATTTAGAAATAAAACAGATTATCATATCCCAGAATATTTTTTATTGTTGCTCCAGTACAGTTGTCTGCATTTGCGCCCCCAAGCCCCCCACCCCAACCATCCCCACCTCCCTCCCCTGATCCCATCGCCTTTTGGTTTTGTCCGTATGTCCTTTATAGTTGTTCCTGAAAACCATTCCCCACGTTTTTCCCCCATTATCCCCTCCTGCCTCCCCTCTGGTTACTGTCACTTTGTTCTTAATTTCAACGTCTCTGGTTATATTTTGCTTCTTTGTATGTGCCCTGACTAGGAATTGAACCCACAACCTTGGTGTATTGGTATGACACTCTTAACTAACTGAGTTATGCCACCAGGGTGAGTGGAATCTTACTTCTTCCTTTTTTTAAAGACATACATATATGACAGAGGAAATTTCTGTAGTGTTACACAGAAATCTGTATCTTAGGGGTGAGAGGTGGTAAGAGTGACTTTTTATTTTATGCTGTTCTATACTGATTGGATATATTATGATAAATAGGTACAAAATATCTTATGCAGATTCAAATCAATAAATACTGTGTTCACAAATGTTAATAAGGTTTCATGCTACTTGTCAAGTCATATTTCTAGTTTATAACTTTACTTCGTGATCTTATAGGCATCTTTAAGACGATCTTATAGGGCATCTTTCTTGGGAGTTCTGAGCATAGGAGTCAGGGAGCCTCAGAAAGAGGCCACCTGAGAAAGGCCAGGCTCAAGGGAAGGCACAGAGATGTACTTTCTTACTTGTTCCTTGTGACTTTGTGTTTGAAAGGTGTAATGATTGATCACCGTAAATACTATCTCATCAGCTTGGTGATTCTTGAAAAAATCCTATAAAATAGACTATTTCTTTACCTTTCAATTCTTGTTCATATTGTCTTTATTTGAAATCTTGTGAGATGTCAGGATTTTCTATTAGTAATCACAGCTATTTCAAAGAGTGCTTTTCAAAATTTATAATGTCTGTGAATAGAATAGGAAATTCCAGAAAAAAGAAAAATAATAAAGCAAGAAAAGATTTAGTGTTAGTATTGAACAATGTGGAGGATAATAGTACATTTATATACAATTATCATGGAAATCAGTTTAAGGGAAGTGATAATATAAAATCTGGGGGTTTCTATATTTTGTCTTTTTTAGAAAAACAATACCTTGCAAGGCAGAAAACAAAAAGGAATTCACTTGGAGAAAATATATAGGGTGGGGCAAAAGTAGGTTTACAGTCCATACGGAAATTAATATAATCACTAAAAAATAATAGTACAAGAAGAAATTCTGTTACGCATACTCACAACTGTAAACCTACTTTAACCCTACCCGGTATTTTAAAATTTTAGATTCTACTTTTTTTCCTTCTAAAGCCAAGTCGCAAAATAGAAAAACATAAGATCAAGTGCAGTGGATATTTATTTATTCATTTTGGAAACAAGTATTTTTATTTTTTGTTTTTTAAGAATTCTTTTCTTATTTTTTAAAGATTTTATTTATTTATTTATTTTTAGAGAGAGGGAAGGGAAGGAGAAGAGAGAGTGAGAAACATCAATGTGTGGTTGCCCCTCACATGCCCTTAACTGGGCACCTGTCCTGCAACCCAGGCATGTGCCCTCACTTGGAATCGAACTGGCAACCCTTTGGTTCACAGGCCCGTGTTCAATCCACTGAACCACACCACCTAGGGCCAAACAAGTATTTTTAAAATGTTATTTACCAGGGACTGTGCTTAAATGCTAAAATTAAAAAAAAAGACTCCTCTTTTGCTTTCTGGTTTAATGGGGGATAACTATTGTGCACGCATACACACACCCAAAAGACAAGAATAGAATTTATATGTGGCACTGTGAGGGATTAATTCCATCTGGAGAAAATCAGAATACAATAGTAGGTGCAACAGCAAACAGTTGTTAAATGTTGTGTGACAAGTACCATGGAAAATCCATGCATTAACGAAATTATCTCCACACCCCAGGGGATTTGTCCCTGTTATCCCCCTTTTATAGGTAGGATGCTCATTCAAGGTTACATAGCTTTTAAGTGGCTGTGTTTAAGAATGTTTAAGAAATGTTTAAGAAATGCTTAAACATTGTTATACTACTGCATTGTTATACTACTTTTCTTCATGACGGAGGTGTTGACATTTGACTTAAGACTTGCAGCAGCAGGTGAGTCAATCCAAAAGGAGAGGAGAATGGGGAAAGCTTTCCAGTAAATGGTTGGTGATAGAGGTTTGGTTTTTAGATGAAAGTAACTGTTGGTATGAGCAACTTAACGTCATTGGTGATTAGACATTTTGTAATTTTACTAAGTGAACATCCTGATAAATCTCATACCCATCTGATACCATACATAGTTAATAGGATATTATTGACTATGTATTTTCTATACTGTACTTTTACATCCCCATGACTATTCAGTGACAACCAATTTGTAATAATGTCTATCACTGGAGTGTATACTTGAAACTAATATAATAATATATGTCAACTGTAATTGAAAGTAAAAAATGATAAAAAGAAGTACAAAATAAAACATCAGATTACTGGTGATCCTAGCATTTGCCATGTTAAGTTGGGTGATGAGATACAAGAGGTTAAAAAGTTGGTGGTAATTCTTTCAAGAAACCTAAATGTATCAGGAGGAAGAATGATGCAGAGATTGGTACAAGGTTTAGGGATGATTTAAAGATGGGTATCAAACACAGATTGAAGATATAGGAGAGGGGTCTGATTGATGAATCATTAGGTGGGAGGAATGTGATACTGACCTTGCTGGGGCATTAGGTCTTAGGCAGGAAGGCGTCAACCTATCTCCTAGGTCAGAGAGAGGTAATAGTGGCTGTAACTGAAGTTCAGCTTGGAGAATAAGGTGTTGATAGCTGAGTGAATCTCTTACTAATGATTCCTGTGTTTTCTCGTACTGCTGAGAGAGCGGGCAGAGAGTAAAACAGGAGGATAGTGGTGAATATATGACAGTGACTCTGGGGAATGGCAGAACAGACCAGAATTGCTTGATGGCTTTACATGGTTGTATGATTTTCTGCAGTAGCAGCAAATTACCTTTGTGTAGTACTAGAAATGGTCACTGGTTGGATTTATTGAGGGCTGATTATTTTCTTAAAAAACATTGGGGAAGGGATTAACCAAAGAACATTTATGCACAACTATGGACATGACAACTATATGGGGATTGGCTAGGGGTGGGGAGAGGATGGTTTTGGGTAGAGGGAGGGAAGGGGAAAAAGAGAAGAAATAACTGTAACAGCATAAACAATAAAAATAAACAAAAAGTGAATAATTTACACATGAAATTAATAGGATCATGTAAGTGAAAGACAAAGAGGAGATATAATTTACTTTAATTCAGGGCAATAACTCAATCATTTACCAGTGCTGCCTTCACTCTGTACTGTGAGAGTAATTTCTGAAATTGTATTTGGATTGCCTCATAGGATATAGGAGAGAGTACAGTTTTAGAACCAGCATCTTTTATGTACTTATTTATAATGTGAATTCTGAAGCTACAAATAACAATGAAAAGTCCATATTTGAAATGTGTCATGTATTTCAAAATAGTATGGTAAATGGACACAGAAAAGGAAGACCTATAGTGAACCAAGAAATTTTTATGTTGAGACGAAATTTTTGTAAATGGAAGAGTCTAGAATACCTGATGATACGTAGAAACCTTGTATAGTATGTCTCTCAACAAGAAAGATGGAGTTCTTCTTTTGAGGATTAGTATCTGCTGACTTTATTGTAAAAAATACACATTAATTCCCATTATGGAAGATTGTTGTAGAGCTAAAAATTCACTATTATTTTGGTCATTAATTTTGCTAATGTTTTGAGTTTTCAGGTAAATTATGTTATGGGATGTATTGTGCTTTGGGGCAACTTTGTTCACTACTTCCTAGGTAAAATCTAAAATAATCTTTTCTTGATAACTGTGTTTTTGTATTTAAGTGCCTAGATTTTTTTTGAAGTGTTAGGTTTTTAAAAAATTTTGTTTAAATTAAAACAGAGCATTGTGTATGTTAGGTTTTGTGAATATTCACTAGTCTCTCCTTCCTTTCCTTCATCTTTTTAAAAAAGATGCTTTTCAAACAATTTACTAGTTCAATAAAAATAAAACTATTATGATAACATGTTTTAAGAAAAATAATATTTTCCAAAATAAAAAACTAGTGAGAGGTTACCATTGTTTTACAGTTTTACAAATGCCTTAAAGGCATCTGAATTCTGTTATATCTGCTTCTGCATTCAATTAGTTGTGATATGTTGTTTGATTTATTTTACTTATTGATTTTAGAGAGAGGAAGGGAGAGAGAAGAGACAGAAAACATTGATTTGTTGTTCCGCTAATTTGTGCATTCATTGGTTGCTCTTTGTATGCGCCCTGACTGGAAATCAAACCTGCCACCGTGGCATACTGGGGATGATACTCTCAACTGAGCTACCAGCCAGGGCATGTTGTGATACTTTGTTTTATTTTCGTCTAATATTTTTAATTTTTTAAATTATATATTATTGATTATGCTATTACAATTGTTCCAACTTTTCCCCACTCCACCCAGCAACCCCCACTCCCTTAGGCAGTCCCCACATTATGTTCATTGATCATGGGTCATGCATATAAGTTCTGTGGCTACTCCTTTTCCTATTACTGTATTTTACATCTGCTATTCTGTAACTACCTGTTTGAATTTCTTAATGCCCTCACCTCTTCACCCATTCCCCCACACCTCTCCACCCATTCCCGCACACCTCTCCGCCCATTCCCCCACACCTCTCCACCCATTCCCGCACACCTCTCTCCCATCTAGCAATCACCAAAACACCCTCCATATCCATGATTCTCTCTCCGTTTTGTTTGTTTTGTTTGTTGTTTGGATTCAGTTGTTGATATGTATTTATTTCCATGTTATTGTGCATAGTTTTTATATCCTTTATCTTGAATAAGTCCCCTTAACATTTCATATAATAATGGTTTGGTGTTGATGAACTACTTTAGCTTTTTCTTGTCTGAGAAGCTCTTTATCTGCCCTTTGATTCTAAATGATAGTTTTTCCGTGTAGAGCGGTCTTGGCTGTAGGTCCCTGATTTTCATGACTTCAGATATTTCTTGCCCATCCCTTCTACCTTGCAAAGTTTCTTTTGAGAAACCAACTGACAGTCTCATGGGAACTCCCCTGTAGGTAATTAACTGCTATTCTCTTGTTGCTTTTGATTCTCTCCTCTTTAACCTTTGGCATTTTAGATATGCTGTGTCTTGGAGTGGGACTCTTTGGGTTCATCTTGTTTGGGACTTTTGTGCTTCCTGGACTTGCCTATTTCCTTCATCAAATTAGGGAAGCTTTTTTTTTCTCTCTTTGTTTGTTTATTTTTTTAAAATGTGAGTTATATTTTTTTTATTTAACTTTTGTTCAAGTACATTTTTCTTTCTTGTATTCCCAGCCCTGCCCCCCCCCCCAGTGCTCCCCACCTCCCTCCCATAGGGAAGTTTTTTTTTAATTATTTTTTCAAATAGATTTTCAATTTCTTCTCCTTCTGGCACTCCTATGATGTGACTGTTGGAATGCTTAAAGTTGTCCCACAGACTGGCTTATAGTATCCTCATTTTTTTGGATTCTTTTTTCTTCTTGTTCTAGTTGGTTGTTTTTTCTGTTTCCTTATGTTCCAAATCATTGATTTGATTCTTGGTGTCATCCATTCTAGTGCTGTTTACCTTTAAATTGTTCTTTATTTCAATTACGACTAGATCATTTTTATGTCATTGAGGTCCTCACCAAGTTTCATGAGCATCCTTATAACTAGTGTTTTGAACTCTGTATCTGACAGATTGTTTATCTACATTTTGTTTATTTCTTTTTCTGGTGTTTTGATCTGTTCTTTCATTTGGGCCATGTTTCTTTATCTGTTCATTTTGGCAGCCTCCTGGTGTTTGTTTCTATGTGTTAGGTGGAGCTGTTATGACTCCCAGTCTTGGTTGCATGGCCCGATATACTAGGTGTCCTGTAAGGTCCAGTGGCACAGCCTCCACTATCACTTGAGCTAGGTACTCAAGGTGTGCCCTTTGTGTGGGCTGAGTACACCCTTCTCTTGTAGTTGAGCCTTGATTGCTGTTGACAGGTCAATGGGAGGGATTTACAGAGGCCAGTCAGTTTCAAGGACTGGCCTGACTGACCACCAACCTCTGCTCTCTGTGGAAGATCAGTTGTGCAGGGGCCGGATGGTGGTGCTCTGACATGGTCTGTCCACTGGGTACACAGGCTCTGGGGTTTCCTGGGTGGCGCAGGCCAGGGTCTGCCCGCACCTGTGTTCTGCTCAGGGCTACTGTGCCTGAGAAATAAATCAATCTGAGGTGGTTGCTACTTGTGCTGGGCTTGGAGATTCCCAAAGGAAGCCAAGCTGTGAATGTATGCTGGCTCCTGCTAGTGCTGGGCCTGGATCATTTAGCAAGAGGTATGGGGGCTGTTGCTTGTTTGAGAGGGTTTAGGAAGTTGTGACGCATGAGCCAAGACCAGCCATTTATATGGAAAAGTCATGGTTAACATTTTGGGTGGGCCTGTAATTTGGGTGGGAAGGAGTCTCGGGATCTCTTGGGTGGGGCAAACAGTGTTAGACAGTTGATAGACTTTCAGATATGGCATCTGCCTGCCAACTCTGTGGCTCTGTGGGGGGAGGGCTGAGCAAAGGGGCAGTGGCCTCTGGCCACCTTTCTGTTTAAGAGAAAGTTGTCTGCCAGCTCTTGCCTTGATGCCCCAAAACTTCAGTTCCTCCCTGTATGCCACTGGTGCCTTTCAAGCTGCTACCCCTGTGCTGGAGCTCAGAGAGAGTGAGTCTGAGTAAGTTCATGTGTGGGTTCTTTAAGCAGAACTGCTTGGGACTCCAGAAGTTTCTTCCACTGACTCAATCCTCACTGGTTATTGCAGCCAGAAGTTATGAGCACTTATCCCCTAGCCCTGTAACCCTGGGCTTGGGTCCTGCTGTGTGTCTGGGACTCTTTGCTCCTTAAATATCCCTTCTGAATTTTTATCCACCACATAAAGATTGGGACCAGCCTGTTCTGTGTCTCTACCCCTTCTTCCAGTCTATATGGATATGGTTTCTTTAATTCCATACTTGTCAGACTTCCATTCAACTTGATTTCTGATAGTTCTGAGTCATGGTTGTTCTATATTCTAGTTGTAATTTTGATGTGGTCGTGCGAGGTGGTGAGCTGTGTTTACTCATGCCTCCAACTTCACCAGAAGTTCCTTCTTCTTTTTTTGTTTTTTAAGACTAGAGTCTGAAATTACCTCTTGTCTCTCCATTTCATATAGATGTAAGTTTCATAATAAATATTTAGAGAAGATCCCATGGCAAGTGTTACTATACTACTAGCTTTGCTAACATGAAGGAGCCTGCAAGTTCCTGGGCTTATTATTTTTGTTCATTTCTAGTTTCAGATTTAACCACAATTTCTCTTAAGACAGTACTTTTGAACTAACCATTTTAAAAAAGTATAGAGTCTTTTTTAAGTGTTTGTTTAAACTTTTTACATCCTATTTAGTTTTTTTTAAGGTTCTCATTTATTCAGTTTCCAGGTCCTTGGGGATGTCATTCTCTTTATGTGTGAAGATACGGAGTATTGGAAAGATTCAGTAACTTGACCAAAATCATTCAAATATGAGCCTGTCTGAAAGCATACAACTTTTATCCCTTTAATTTTATTGTTTTTTTTGCTATTCTGTAATTATGAACAGTAGTATTCTCCATACAGTACCTCTCTTCAGGGGAAATGAAACATTGCAAAGTAATTATCAAACCATGTCAAAGCTATAATTACTTTGTTCCTTCATTATTTCCCTAACTATGTGTGTTAAGCAGCCTACAACTGTGTAGGTTTAATTTGGCAGGGAAAATCTGCTTTATTTCTAAGAGGTGGAGAGAAAAGCAAAAATGAGGATTGATTTTTGAGAAAAATATTAAGGACTTCTGAAATACTGGTGATGAGAAAGAAACTCTAGTAAAAAAATCCAGACTTTTTGTATATGTGGGGTGTCATGACTTTAAATGCTCTCCAGTCTTAAAAACTTGTACTTCTTCTTGTGTAGAGCTCTCAGTATGTACAGTGTGTTGCCGGGTGTCTGCAGTTGATGCTTCGGGTCAATGAGTACCGCTTTGCCTGGGTAGAAGCAGATGGGGTAAACTGGTGAGTGCCCTTTTACTTTTAATGTAGCATAGCCTTTAGAAACATCCATCCTTGACATTTGCAAAGAAATTAATAGTATTAATCATTGAAAAGAAGTATTTTAACTGTTTTGTGTCTGTTTTACAGTGGATAATGCTAACTGTCATAGAAGTCAGTAACTAATAACTACCAGATGGAATAATATCCTCTTTCCTTTGCTTGTTCTGTGCTATTATAAGAGTTTAAGGACTCATAAAAACCTAACCTTTTAAAAAATTTGTTTGTATTTTTTTTAAATTACTTTATTGTTGTTCAATTAAAGTTGTCTGCATTTTCTCCCCACCCCAGCCAAACCCAACTCCCTCCCTTGCTTCCACCCTCTAAAAACCTAATCTTGATAGAATAAATTCTAGGTACTCAGTTTAGTAAAACAATCATAAAACTATCTTGTGACAAATACAGACAAAAATCAATAAGAATGGAGAGCATTATGCTAAGTGAAATAAGCCAGTCAGAGAGAGACAAATACCATATGATTTCACTCAGATGTGGAATTTAATGAACAAAATGAATTAAGAAGCAAAAATAGAGACAGACTAATAGATAGGAGAGGAGACTGAAAGCAGTTGGGTTGGGGGTGCTGTATGGAGGGATTGAGCAAAAATGAAAAAAAAAGGAAAAACTCATGGACTTGGACCACAATGTGGTGATTGGTGGGGTGGAGGTGGGGTGGGCGGAGAGAGATGGAGGTGAGTATGGGGGAATAAATGGCAATGGAAAGAGACTTGAGGTGGTGAACACACAATATAATGTACAGATGATGTGGTATAGAACCCTAAACGTGTATAATTTTCTTCACCATTGTCACCCCAGTAAATTCAATAAAAAAGAACAATAATAAGGGAAAGGTCTTATGCAAAAGAGAGTGAATAAAAGCCATTCTTTGTAATGCTGTGTAACTAGTCTATTCTTTGTGGGGTAATCAAATATATTTATACAAAGAACCTCCCCAAACTCCAAAACAAACACATGAAATCCTCTTTTACTACTACAAGACAGTTTATTTATTCACAGCGAACTCTCTGCTCTTATAGCAAATACTCTTTTAAGTTAGTGAAGACATTGTTTCTCTTTTGGAAAATGTATACAGAAAGCTGGTTTATCAACAGATGGTTCCCTTTGTGAGCAAGGCTTTGGAGCCAGAAAAGCTCATTGAATGTTCCTGGTGCTGTGTCATCAGATTCTAATAGACTGATGCATCCTATCTCCAGTGTAGGAATATACCTGTCAAAGGGACCAAATAGCCTAGATAATTCTCAGTCAGTATTCGCATGCAGTTTCTTAGGGTGGCTTACTTCTGCAAATGGCTGTTCTTAC
This sequence comes from Sturnira hondurensis, assembly GCF_014824575.4. Classification (NCBI taxonomy): domain Eukaryota; kingdom Metazoa; phylum Chordata; class Mammalia; order Chiroptera; family Phyllostomidae; genus Sturnira; species Sturnira hondurensis. Next base: position 359,923 of record NW_028094889.1, on the reverse strand, counting down.
GAATTACATTTGAATTGTCATGAGCTACTCAATAACCATTGACTCAGTGAAGTAGTAATCTTATATTAAGATGTAAAATTTCAATTTGTTTTTACTTATTTAACAGTATGTAAGGAAAAAGTTACCACCATTTGCCATCTAGATCCTTTGTAAAATATATATTTAGTTATTCAATGAATGATTAATGAATTAAGAATAATGAGATAGTGAAAAACAACCATTGGAAATTTTAATGAGAATTTTTATATAGCACATCTTTTTGTAGTAAGTGAATTTTGGTGCACAAGCATTACAAAAGATGAGAGAAAACCCTCACATGTCCTTCTGGCAAAATGCAATGGTCCAGGTTCTTATTACAAAGCATTGTGTTGAAGTCTTTCATATGGAATGGCTATGTGAGAATACTGTATTTTCTTTTTGTCCTTTGAAATATATTGATCACTTATCGACTTTGAGTTTGAGAAAATAAATTTATGGTATAGTGGTCTGAACACTTAGAGATGTGACCAATTTCATCATCATTAGAGAATGGATTGCTGTCTGTCTTTGCTTTCAACTTCTGATCATCTAATAACTGAAATGCCTTCCTCAGGCAATCATTATAGGCAGAAAATAAAAAGTCCTGAGTTTTAAGCTCTATTCACACTCTGTCAGGATACTCAACAGAGGGAGTCAAGGGACTCAACATTTAGCTGAGATTTATTACAGAGACAAGGTAGGGATGGATACACAGGCTGATTCTGAAAGAATCCACATGAAGCTTCCTTACATTTTGTCTTCTCCATGAAGGGGGTCACAAGCACACTTTTTCTCTAGCAATGAAAATGTAAGAACATTTGTGTGAGGTTTCTGCCCAAGAAACCCACTAGGGACTTCAAGCTTACAGTTTTTATTGGAGGCTTGTCAGGTAGGCACCCTCTGCTTAGCATGCTGTGAAGTTCCAGTCTCCAGAAGGAAAGCAGGTGTTCAGCATAAATATATTGTTTGCAAAAATTAACTGTGAGCCTCCCTTGTCATTTAAGGAAGAGTTTTGTATAGGTGTAGGGAATTGTTTACCAGTCAAGTTCCTAGAAGCCAGCCAAAGGTGTGATTTGCAGGCAGACCACTGTAAGGATAGCAGTTGTAGGATGATGATGTTAATAAAGGTAGACCTTTCTTCTTTAAAAAATGATGCAATATTTTGGGCAATGTAATAAGAAAGGATACTTATTTATTTCACTATTATATTATTTTCCTAGGCAATTCCATTATTTTCTAAATGTCTTATACTTTTAGCCCTTAATTTTTTTAGCATGGTTGGGAATAATGAATATTGATCAATGTCTAGGATGATGAAATAGTGTAATCTTTATAGATAACATAAAACACTAAGATGTCATACTGTGTCTTAGGTTTAAAAGACCTGTGTGATAATTGTAAAATAAATTGAATTTTATTCTGTTAAACAAAAAGTAGATTATTTTTGTTCTTTGAAAAACTGGTGAGAAACAATAAAAGTCATAAACACCAATTTCTACAAATAATTATAATTGCTCAAAAAACCCCTTCAAATAACTAAAATTTGGCTCAATAGGTTCTGATCATATACTGAGGCTAACTAAATGCTGCTGTTGTAAGTACTAGCACTTAGTATTTTGAAGGACAGTAAGCAATAGTAACCATCTAGTTTAGCAACAAGAACAGGGATAAATACAGTCTAGAATATTCCATGATCATCCTATATATTTTGATATGGTACTCACTACTAACAAGGTTAGAAGTAATCAAAGAGATCTGTAGATTGAGAATAGGCATTAATAAAGGCATAATATGTTAATTTACCAATAGTATAGCAATTTATACAAGTCATTTAATCTTTTCAATTTTTAAGGAAATAAAACATGTGCTTTCTACTTTTCCATTTCCTTTGTTTAGGATTGAAAGTTTCTTTTTCCTTTCCTTTGGTACTCCTCAAATCACAAGTAGAATCATGAGAGGAGGAGAAATTTATGAGGGTAGTCTGTTTGAAGAGAGTAGAAGAGAGCCTGATGTTTTAAAAACACCAGTATATTTTTATCCATACAGCTTTCTTTTGTTTTTGGTTAAAAAACCTTTTATGTGAATGATACAGTACTGTTGCTGACTGTTTATATACCCATTAAGAACAAAGAATATACTTGCATTGTCTTATGTATTGTTGACTTCACTAGAAGTCTAAAGATTGACACTGATTTTTAAAAAAGTGCTGGTGTTAAAAAGGGGCTTTTCCTTGGATAATTGCCTCTACAAATTCAAATTGCCTCCAACAGTTGTCTCCAACAAATGTTATACCCCAACAAGTGAAATATTTTGAAAATATAAATAAGTGTGTGAATGAAAGGTAAGATTTTTTTAAACATTAAAACGTTGCGTTGTTGGGTGATGTTACATGCTGAGGTATGAGGTGCTCATGGGTTTGAAGAGCAGCAGCTGGCTGAAAGTGTACATGTCAGCCGGTAAACTAGCTGCTTTATCTCCCTACTCCCTGCATTGGCTTGATATTTTGGAAAACTTTACTTCAGAAACAAAACAGAACACTAAATAGTTCTTTTGGCCTCAAGGACCTTAGCCTCCTTTCTAATCTTGGCTTTGACAATTATTGTATTTTTTGAGCTCTCTGTAATATAAGGTACTATTTTTGATGGGGAATACAAAGAACCATGAATGGTCCTTTCGTCTAAGAAACTTACAGTCTAGTTGGAAAATAGTATTAAATACCTAACAAAGATAGTATTTAGGATTATACAACATCATTTAGTAATTTTTTCAGCAACTTTAATGGTGACACTAAACTCACCAATTTGAGAGGAGTAGCAGAGACCTAAATGGCAGTGGACGCCTATTGATTTATTGGGTCTCACCTCAAGGCCACTTCCTCTGGGAATCCTTCCTTCTCATTGTACTAGACTCTAATTCCTTTATAGCATGCAGAGTCTTTGTTTTGCCTTCCATTATGGCCCTCATGTCTTGCATTGTACCTGCCCCATAGATCCTCAACACATATTTGTTAAGGTACTATATTTAGGTTTCTCTTGGGCCTTTGTGTTCTTTGCAGCTCCTTAGTGTGCCCTTCATGCTCCACTGTATTCTGGTAAACAGGAGTTTTATTTTGCTTCATTAGGTATTTCTTCTGGTTAATGTTTGGCTACAGAAGAGGAAAGAAATTTATGAGGGTAGTCTGTTTGAAGAGAGTAGAAGAGAACCTGATGTTTTAAAAACACCAGTATATTTTTATCCATACAGCTTTCTTTTGTTTTTGGTTAAAAAACCTTTTATGTGAATGATACAGTACTGTTGCTGACTGTTTATATACCCATTAAGAACAAAGAATATACTTGCATTGTCTTATGTATTGTTGACTTCACTAGAAGTCTAAAGATTGACACTGATTTTTTAAAAAGTGCTGGTGTTAAAAAGGGACTTTTTAAAGTTTAAAAGTCCCTCTCTTTTAAAGTTTTTTATTTATTTATTTTTAGAGAGAGAGGGGAAACATCAATGTATGGTTGCCTCTCACATACTCCCTACTCACAGTGCAGGCATGTGCCCTGACTGGGAATCGAACTGGCGACCTTTTGGTTTGCAGGCTGGCACTCAATCCACTGAACCTTACCAGACAGGGAGAAGACTTCTCTTTTCAGTGGAATCATATATATATTGTAGACAATTTTATATTCTCTTAAATGTCTTTGTGGTGTTCATCATTGTTGACAACACCTTTCTTTGAAACCTTTCTGTCTTGATTTTGGCAACAGTGGTCCTGACTAAAACAGAGGTCCTGACCTCTCCTAAACCCTTTTTTTAAAAAAGATTTTTATTTAGTTATTTACTTATCTTTAGAGGGGAAGAAGAGAGGGAGAGAAACTTCAATGTATGGTTGCCGTTTGTGCGTCCCCTGCTGGGAGTTGGCCTGCAGGGAACCGGCCTGCAACCCAGGCATGTGCCCTGACTGGGAATCGAACCTCAATCCTCTGGTTCACAGGCCCACGCTCAATCCACTGAGCTACACCAGCCAGGACTACCCTTTTGTTCATTTAAACTTTTTAATTTTAATAGAGGTAATTTAGTATGAAGAACTGTTAACTAGATATATATTTGTTAACTAGGTTTCTGAAAACAAATAAAAGGATTCTCAAGTGTCAGGAATGGTAGCTAGTGGAGATACCCCTAAAGCTGGGGAACAAAGGTAAGAGGTTGCAATTACTATATTTGCATGCTTCAAGGAGGGGCTGCTTGAAGCTGCAATTTAGTCCATACATAGTAGGGGGAGTACTACTTATCGGGGCTTATGCCCCTGAGCTCATAGTACAGGCCTCGCAGGTTGGGGACTCATGTGGTTGGTGCTGGTTGGTGTCTCTGAGGGTGTGCAGTGAGGCTTCCAGCTGCTGCCGCAGAGAAGAGTGGTTGCTACCAGGGTGAAGAAATGCTGCTGAGTGAGTGATAGTCCAGGGAAAGGAAGCCAACAGGAGACAGTGCCTTCTTCCTCCAACCTTTCAGTCAACCTCTAGCACCTCCTATTGGCAGAGCTAGCTAGTAAAGCAGAAATGTGCTTTGAAGGCTCAGCCACAGCATCACAAGGTGTAGAAGGCTTATCTTAGTAATTGGAAGAATTAGAAAAGGAAACCACGTGTTAGGGTAGTAATAGAATAAAATTACACGATTTTGTGGCTGTTGAAATACTGCCATCAATATTGTAAAAACTCATGTCTTACATAACAACCAAAATAGAAAAGACTAAAGGGAGAAATGCATGAAAAAAATTAAGGGCAATTCAAGCAAATTTATAACTGAACATAAGCTTTTAAAAGGGAGAAATGGTGCAAATATAAACCTTCCACTAAGTTAGTAGTTATAGATTGTAAAATTGGATTTAAATTTTATTTATATTAATAGACTTTTATGTCTCAAAGCAGTTTTCAGTTGCAGAAAAATTGAAAGTGAGGAGAGTTCCCATATATACCTCCCCTTCCATAGTTTCTCTTATTATTAATATTTTGTATTAGTATGCTATATTTGTTTCAATTGTTGAACCAATAATGATATATTCTTAGTAAGTGAGGTTCATAGTTTCCATTAGAGTTTATTTTTTATGTTGTACATGCTGTAGGTTTTTAGTCTCTTAACCCCTCTGCTCATTTTTTAGTGGCCTAATTTGATGGTTTCTGTTCTTCCTTATGTAAATGAGGCATTCCCCAGGGAAATTACCTCAGTGCTCTTCCTTAGTGTAACCTCTTTGATTTCCATTTAGCTTTCCCAGTTTTCTTGTGTCAGTAAAACGGGCAGTTGAACTAAAAGCTTCTCAAGTTCCAACTCCCACATTCAGTGATTGGCTGTGTTCAGTTGAGACTCATGGTGGGTTTTTGCCAAACTAATTCCTTCTTTCCTCCCAGTTTCTTAAAAATTTGAAAGCTATACATGATTGTCTTGGTTGTCCAGACTCAGAATCTTGATACAACATCTGACTTCACCAAGATGAACGTCCTGTTGATTTTAGCTTCTATAATGTCTGTCAGATTCTTACTGTTTCTTCTTCTGTATTGCAAGGCTGTGTTTCCTCTCAGTGCTTCCCTGCAGCAAATGGTGCTGCTTGCTGAAGTCTTGTGTTATGGAGAGAGGGTGAAGCTGTGCTGCAAATGGCCTTCTCTGAGTAGGGATCTAGCTTGCTTGTTATTGCTAGCAGAAAAGAAACTGAGGACATAATTTTGTTCCATTTGTGCAAAAAAGAATAATCAGTTACTTCTTCTTGTTACACTGTCATACTGAATGTTTTCTTAATATGTGTTCCTTTTCAGCATAATGGGAGTTTTGAGTAACAAATGTGGCTTTCAACTCCAGTATCAAATGATTTTTTCAATATGGCTTCTGGCATTCAGTCCTCAAATGTGTGAATACCTGCGGCGGTATAATATCATTCCTGTTCTGTCTGATATCCTTCAAGAATCTGTCAAAGAGAAAGTGACAAGAATCATTCTTGCAGCATTCCGAGTAAGTGTTCTGTGTTTTTTATTTTTTAATAGTGTATGTATGTGTGAGGCATTTTTACTGTGGAATATGTTTTGAGGGCTTTTAGGGGGTGGGAAAAGTGTTCATGTAGTTATGAAACTAGGATGTCTTGGTGAACATAGATTAAAAAAACACTAATTTATATTTACACCATGGGAGAATGGGCCATATGCAAGGAAACCATTGAAAGGGATGAAGTAAGTTCTGGAATGTTTGTTAGAAAATGTAATTTCATTACATTCAGATAGAATAAATCCTTTTATTTTTTATTTTTTATTTTTTTATGTAACACATAGACACAGACAATAGTACAGTGATAGCCTTGAGACAGAGTAAGGGGGCTGTGGGGAGATGGAAGAGAGCAAAGCATGGTTAAATGGGGATGCAAAGAGACTTTACTTTGGGTCATGGGTACATGGTACAGTACGCGGATTTTTTGTTGAGTTGTACACTTGAAACCTGTCTGGCTTTGTTGATCACTGTCACCCCAAGAAACTCAATTTAAAAAAAAGGGAAGTCCTTTTTTGTTGCATGTGTTTCAAGAGACTATCATTGAGGATTTTCTCTTATGGGGCCCTTATTTTAGTATGGAATTTTATTTCAGATTTTGGGTCTACTGACAAGCAGTATTTCTGAGGCAACTATAAATGTGGTAGACATGTAAATCCAAGTTATTGGCTTCAGAATCTGTTTTTAATTATTATTTGTTATTATGGTTTATTAAATAACAAATCAGAAATAAAATGTTGTACAGATATATTGGAAACATTTAAATAACATTGACATCATATTTGCCAGATGCAGTCACTGACATTTTTTAAATTTTTCTAAGCATTACAGATAAATATATAAATAGATGTGTGATTGCGTTTAAAAATAAAAATGGCATATGATAAATACTGTTCTTTATTCTTAATAGTATGTAATAAATATGTTTGTGTTTTTATATGTTTAAATATTCAGTATTCTTTTCTTTTTAAAATTTTTTATGGGTGCATTTGAACCAAATTGATTACAATTGCCAGGATGCAAAATCTCAAGGGTGTGAGAAAATGCTCCAGAAAATGGCATTTTTACCACTTAATTTATACATAAGAATCAGAGAAGATAACACAAGAGGGTTACACGAAATCTTTGGTGACAGATTAGGGAGGTGGGAGAAAGCAAAACAGGGAAATCTCTGGGACTGGATAAAAAGTCAAAATAATAGACACAAAATTCTTTTACATAGGTGGGTATAGGACAGTTAAGAGTTAACAATGAATATAATATTAGTATTCTTTTTAATGGCCGTGTTCTACCCATGTTCATGTAAAGCGGTTTATTTAACCAGTATTCTATTGATGGGCATGTAGGGTGTTTTTAGTTTCTTTTGCATATATTTGCCTGCTTTTATGAATATTTCTGTTGAATATAGTTCTAGGGATGGAATTGCTGAGTCAAAGAATATACTTTTCTACAATTTTGATAGATATCAAATCACCTTTCAAAAATGTGTACATTTACATTTTCATCAACCATATATTGGAAGTGTATGTTTTTCCGTTGTTTTCCTTAGGTTTAATATAATCTTTTAATAGTTACAAAAAATTAGTTGAAAAGTAAAATTGTTTCAAATTTGTATTTTGTTAATGAGTGAAGCTGAGCATCTTCTAAGATTTTTATCAGCCATTTATATTCCTCTTATAAATTGCTTATTCATAGCATTTGTCACATTTTAATGTTTAAAATTTGATGTGTAATAACTCTTTTGTAGAAGTTTGTAGTTAATAATAGTAATAACTAATGTTTATTGAGAATTTATTCTTTGTCAGGCACTGTTTTAATTGCTTTAAATGTGTTATGCATTTAATCTCTCAAGAACTCCATGTAATGGGCATGAGGCCACAGGAGGTTAAGTAATTTGCTAAAAGGGCCAGGAAGCAGCAGAGCTGGATTTTCGACTCAGGCAGTCTGACTCATGCTCTTAACCTTTATGCTAACCTGTTTTTGATATTCAGAATAATAAATGTTATAATTTGAGTGATTTTTGTGCATTGTCTAATTTAATCCTCATGGTAATTCAATAGGTACTATTATTATTTTCTATTTTATAGACGAGGAAACCAAGACTTGGAGATTAATTCCTTAGTTAGTAAGTGATAGAACCAGATATCTGCTTATCTCCAAAGCCGCCATCTTAACCACTTAGGCATCATCTTTTTTTTCCTTGGGGCATTTTCTCAGGAACCTTGAAAGTGTCATTAAAAGGAGAGAAAACCATGAGAAGTGGAATCATAAGTCTTGTGGCAAACGAATTACATTTCTTTGCTGAAAATACCAGCTGTGAAAGTTGTCAAACTTCACGTTTTTCCTAGCTTCCTACCAAGTGTTGAATGATTAATGGCAATAAGAAGTAAAGTTCAGTATAAATTTCATTGAAAGAGTAGAAAGTGAGATGAAAATGTGAATGGCTAGATATGATAAATACCAGTCACCTGTTGACCAAATGTTAATGTATTAGATTGCTTTTGATTATTCTTATTTACAAAATTGTATATTTTTATGTAAAAATTGTTGTATGGCCTTTGAGAGGTTTATTCTTTTTTTTAACTGAAATTTTTAAATTTATTTATTTAATTGTTGTTCCAGTACAGTTTTCTGACTTTTACTCCCATCCCAGCCCACCCCCCAGTGCTCCCCACCTCCCTCCCATTTTCACCCCCCCTTAGTTTTTGTCCATGTGTCCTGTATACTAGTTCTTGTAAGCCCTTCCCCTTTTCCCCTGTTAAGAAATAGATAAATGTGGTACCTCTCTACTCTTCTGCTGCAGTGTATTGTTTCTGCCATTACTTTTATTAGCAAACTGTTACATGGGGTGAATTTTAGTCTCATTTAAATAAAGTAACCAATCCTTAAATCAGAATAGGTTGTGTTAATGAGCTCTGAAGTATTTTAGTAGCTAACCTCAATATATTTTTTCTTCTACGTGAGTGTTTCATTATCCATATTCTCATTTATTTAGTAAAGATGAAAAGTTCCAGAACTAGAATCTTCTGACAGTCTCCTTGTATTGCTAGAGTTTAAGTTAATTCACAAACAAGCTTTGAATCTCATTCCATTATGCTAATCATTAGGGAACACAGGTGCTTATGATATAGCTTGACATAGAATTGCTTGTTTAGTGAAGATGGAATTATATACATTATTTATGTAAATAAATAATAGTGCAATGTAATGATAAGTAATACGCAAGAGTAAAAGTAATATAAGAGAGGTGGAGGCTAAGAATAGGGGGTTTTTAGGAAAGCTTCAGAGAGAGGCTTGAAGAGGTTTAGGAAGGTGTGTGTTTATTTATTTTTTAAGTACAAAGATGGAGAGAGGTTGATAAATGTTAACAAGTGAAGAAAGGACTTTCTGGAATTGTTAGTAATTTGTTGTTGTAGGAATATTGATTATTGTCTCTCTGTCCCACACCTCCATTCTCAAGTGAATATTAAGGGAATAAATGGAGCACATGAGTCAAGCTCTTGATACAATCCTGGTATTTGGGACCATTTGCTTTCTGAAGGCACAGACATGCTCTGTAAAATGGAGCTTGTGCTTTGCTGATCTCTATTACCATTCTGGGCCTTGAACTAGTGGGACCCACACACAGTTTCCAGCCATCCTGTTGTTACTGACTCACCCTAACTTATTTTCATACTTGTGAGACATTGTTCACCAAAGCCCAGTGTCAGAAAGACTCTAGTCAGATCTAATTTTGCTGCTTCATTGTGTACTGTGCCCTACTCTGATGGAACATGAGTAAGAGTTGATTTTGCTTTTAAATTTTATTCACTGTGGTGAAATATATGTCATCTTTTCAAATCAATATATTTATTTGTTGAAAGCTTAAAACTCCTATTTGTTGTTTTAAATTTCTTTGCCTTTCTCATTTTATGCTGTACTATAGTCACAGGAACCTTATTTATATTAAACTCTTCTACTTCAAATTAAGCACTTACCAATTAAGAAATTGGAAATATTAATAGTTTGATTCTTTTCCTGCTTTTATAAAAATAATATGGTCTTGTGGGTAAAAACTAATACATAGAAAAATATTAAGGAAAAAAGTATAAATTACACTATTCACCCTGCTAGATATAGAAGAAGCCTGTTGATATTTAATGCCTGTAATTTATAATTTTTGCTCCCTTCCCACATGGGGGTTCAACTTTGGATGAATTGCACTGGACGTGGAAAAACTGAATAGTTTGAGGGAAGCACAATTTTTGTTTCTTTACAATTTGGTCAGATCATGCTTTGCATCAGTTACTACAAAGAATGTGTGCATATAGGTTGGTTGTGTGCATTCCCAGAATGTACAACCAAAGTCAGGTTGGCTGTGCTCTTGCGCTGGTTTCTGTGCCTTTGGAAAGTTGCTCGGCTTCTCTGTGCTTCCACTTAAAATTAGTGTTATTCCCCTTAAGTCTTCATTGGGCTTTATATATGCTCATATAGTAATGCCTTTGGGGAAAATAAATGTTGACTAAATGAATATTTGGCATATGTAGGCCCCCAATAAGTATTTGGGATCATATGAAGGATGAAAAAAAACACTGAATGAAAGTTGAAAAACCTTCTATGGAAGTAGCGTAGTGGTATGAAATTAATGATATATTTATTGGTTTCTTTATTGAGTTAAATTTCATTTTAAATTTTTGGCTGCTTTGTTTGGTTCCCATAATGAAAAATACGATAATAAAATTTGATGAGAATGAATTTAACTTGGTGCCTCCTACATCTAATTTTTCTTTTAAATTATTTTTTATTGAATTTATTTCAGTGACACTGGCCAACAAAATAATATAGGTCTCAGGTGTACCATTCCATAATGTATCATCTTCACATTGCACTGTGTGTCCACCACCCCAAGTCTTGTCTTCCTCTGTCACCATTTATCCCCACTTTACTCTCTCCCATGTGCCTCCCCCCACCTTTCGTTTTCCCTCTGGCAGCTGCCACCTTGTTGTCTTGTCTATGAGTTATTTTAAATTTAATCTTTATTGTATTTTTTAATATTATTTTTTAGTCCTCTTATACCCTCCTCTCCCCAGCAATCACCATATTATTGTCTATGTCTGGAGTCCTTTTTCCTTTTTTCTCAATTCCTTCATCCCCTGACCCCCTCCCCAACCACTGGCTGTCATCTTTCTCTCCATCTATGAGTCTGTTCCCATTTTTCTTGTTAGTTCAGTTTGTTCATTAGATTCCACATATGAGTGAAATCATATGGTATTTGTCTTTCTCTGACTGGTTTATTTCACTTAGCATGTTCTCCAGGTCCATCCATATTATTGCAAAGGGTAAAATTATCTTCTTTTTTTGCAGCCACATACTATTCCATTGTGTAAATGTTACATAGTTTTTTTATCCACCCATCTGTTGATGGACACTTGGGCTGCTTCCATATTTTAGCAACTTTTTATGAGTGAGTATGTTAAAATTATGGTTGCATTAAACGTTTGTTAAAATATGCCCTGACTGGTGTGGCTCAGTTCGTTGGGTGTTGTCCCAAAAAGTGAGAGGTCACTGGTTTGATTCCCAGGCAGGGCATATGCCTGAGTTGTGAGTTTGGTTCCTGGTTGAGGCACAGTCAAGACACAACGGATTGATATTTTTTTCTCCCTCTCTTTCTCCCTTCCTTCTTCTTCCTCTAAAAAGAAATAAAAATTTTTAAAAAGTTTGTTAAAATAATTCACTTAACAAAATATATCACAGAGAGCAAGACTACAGAGAATCTCTGTTTTCTTTTAGTGCATGGACTTTTTCCTAAATTAGAAGCTATTTATAAAGTTGGCATGAAAACTTTTCAGATATTAAGATACATTTTACAGTCTCATAAAACTGTTGGGAAAGATAGTCACCCTTGACTCAGTGTGTTTGCAATTATATTATCCTAGAAAGATGTTTTAGATTATTAATGGTTTTTTCTTTGCATAACTTTCACTTCTGGGAAATAGATCAACAGTTGCCTAAATAATTAACATGGGAAGGAATAGTACTTTTTTCAGTTTATATCTACCTACCCTTTTTGTGTGTATTGTTAGTTATACCTTTAAGTTAAAATCTGTTTTTTCAAGTGCTGACAATTATAAACCTTTATCATAAAATTATTTCTTTTGATAATTGGTTAATAAGGTAACTTGTTTGTTAAAGTAAAATATAAGTGTGGAAAAGAGAGCTGCTATAGATACCAGGGCTTTATTTTAACTGTTCTGTTGTTTCAAATAATATATCTCAACACTTGTGTCTTTCCCCCTCATTTTTGGTAAACTTACATGTTTTTAATAAGTATTATTTAGGTAATACAGTTTTGTAAGTGCTATGAGTTTTAGAAAGAAATCAGGTACTAGTAATTTATAGTAATGGATTGAGAGTTACTTTGAAGACCATAAAATGCTTTAAACATTATATATACACTATATATAGAGAATGTAGAACAACAGGTAGTTATTCTATCTGAGCTTCCCATAGACTTTGATTAGTATTTTATTCCTGCCTATTTCCTCCTCCCTCCCATTGCTTTTCATTTTAGATCATTATTTTGTAACAGGGGTCATTCAAAGCATTAAGTATCTCTGATATTGTTACACAGTTGATCCTTAACATGAGTGTGAACTGTGTGGGTCCACTTATACATTTTCAATAAATATATTGGAAAAAAATTTTGAGATTTATGACAATTTGAAAAACTAACAGATGACTCACATACTTTAGAAATACTGAAAAAATAACAAACAACTGGGTATGTCATAAATGCACAAAATATATGTGGATGTTAGTGTATTTTATCATTTGCTACCACAAAGTGTACATAAATACATGACTGACTGACTGTTATTCCTAAGCTTTCTGGTCAACCAGAAACCATTATTAGTTAAGCATTTTGGGAAGTCAAAAGCTGTCCTCAGATTTTTAATTGTACAAGGGGTTGGTATCCCTAACCCCTGACTTAAGGGTCAGCTGTATAATAGATGAGAAATATTACTTGATACTCAGCTGAAGCCTAACTTTGAGCTCTTCCCTTTTGCTTTCTCTCCCCCCTCCCCTTCTCCTCCCCCTGCCCCTTCCCTCCCCATCTTTGTCCTTGGCCTCATCCTCTCTCCCTTCCTCCCCCATCCCCATTCATGGAACATCTATTCATCTATCAATGCATCAGATGTATACTGAAGACCAATTATGTGATAGGAATGTGTTACTCACTGAGGGTATGGAAGTATAAATATGCCAAGATATGTATTCTCAGGGATGTTGTATTTTGTTTAAATTTTTGTCTTCAATAGAGTGACTTCATCAGGTTATCATGAAGAAGAGTATACAAACCTCAGAAAGTCACAAGACCTTTAGAGTCAGACTGAGAGATTCTTAGCTTTTTTTTTTTGACCTGATTTGTGATTTAAAAGTTCTCTAAATAGATTATCTACTTTTTATGGAAACTTAAGGAATACAGTGGAATAGCTCTTTTCTAATTTTCCTTTCAGTATGTTTTTTTACAAAGATTGTAGGCTTTGGAGTGGACAGATGTAGATGTGAATTTCAGCACTAGGTTATTGGGAGAGTAGCTTGAACTCTCATAGCTAATTTCTCCATCTGTGAAAGGTAATTAGTAATACTGAATTCACTTCAAGGTTGGGTGAGGATTCAATGAGATAACAGATAAAGTGCCTGGAAATAGTAAATATACAATCTGTATTTATTTCCCTGCCATTTTCTCTCCTTAAAATCATAAAATAGTAGCAGTTTGCCTTGCTGAGTCTTCTACCTCTGTAAATTGCATCCTTGCTCAGTTAATGTGGAACCTAGGCAAAGATCCAGAGCTGTGCTGTTTGATTTAGAAGAGGAAGCATGAATATTTTACTGATGTTTAGCAAGATTTAAAATCATGGTTAAACTTTATTTACCATTTTAATTTTTTACTTATGGTGCATAAAACTTAGGCTAATTTCTGGGTGTCTCTTTTCTTTTTACTTATTAAATTTATGGGGGTAATATTGATTATGTAAATTTCAGGTGTACAGCATTCTAATACAGTGTCGTATATTCTATTACGTGCTTACCACCTTAAGGCGAGTCTCCTGTCGCCGTACATTTGACACTCTACCGTCTTTGTTCTCCCCACAATTCTGTTCTCCTCTGGTATCCACCATTCTGGGTCTGTGAGTTTGTGTATTTTGTTTGTTCATTTTTTTATATACCACATTATGAATGAAATCATATCATTTTTGTCCTTTTTCATGTGACTTATTTCACTTAGTATAATACTTTTTTAAAAAGTCATTTATTGGGGTGACTTTCGTTAATAAAATTATATAGGTTTCAAGTGTATACTTTTGTGATACATCATCTATATATAGTATAATGCTCTTAAAATCCACCTATGTTGTTGCAAGTGGCAATATTTTTCTTTAATGGCTAAGGAGTATTCCACTCTACACATCTAAATCTTTGTCCAGTCGTTCATTGAAGGACACTTAGGTTGTTTCCATGTCTTAGCTATTGCAAATAATGCTACAGTGAACATAGGGGTACATATATATTTACAAATAAGTGTTTTCAAACTTTTGGGGGTTGATACCCAGAAGAGAGTGCTGAGTCATATGAGAGCTCTTCTTAGATCTTTGTGGGACCTCCATACTATTTCCCATAGTGGCTGCACTAGTTTACATTCCCACCAGCAGTATATGAGGGTTCTCTTCTTCTAAGCTTCTTCTCCAGTGCTTATTATCACTTGACTTAGTTAATTGCCATTCTAACAGGTGTGAATTGTTTATGTCATTGTGGTTTTGATTTGCATTTCACTTAGTGAAATGAGCATAGTGATGTTGAGCATCTTTTCATATATCTGTTGTCCTTCTGTCAGTTGCTCATGAAAATAGTCTATTTAGGTCCTCTGCCCATTTTTTTTTCAGATTGTTTATTTTTGTTGTTGTTGTTGAGGTGAATTAGTACTTTACCTATTGGATATTAGCCCTTTATTGATCGAGGTATTGTTTGCAAGTATATTGGTTGGTTGCATTTTTGTTTTGCCTGTGGGGTCAAGTTTACAAAAATTCCTCTGAGACAAGGTCCATAAGTTTATTGCCTATACTTTCTTTTCTATATCTTACCATTTTAGGTCTTAACATTCCAATCTTTAGTCTGTTTTGAGTTAATTTTTGTGTATGGTTTCAGATAGCAGTCTAGTTTGCATGTGGCTTTCTAGTTTTACCAGCACTATTTATTGCATAGGTATTCCTTTCTCCAGTGTATGTTTATGGCTCCTTTGTCAAGAATTAGTTGCCCACATATGTGTGGGTTTATTTCTTGGTTCTTAATTCTATTCCATTGGGCTATGTGTTTGTTTATTTTTCTGCCAGTACTATACTGTTTTGATTGTTTATCTTTGTAGTATGGTACTAGGAGTCTTTTGTAGTTCTATATAAATTTGAGGGTTTTTTTGTTCTGTATTGGTCAAAAATACCAATTGGATTTTGATAGGGATTTACATTAAATCTGCCTATTGTTTTAGGTAATATGGTCATTTTAACGATGTTAAGTCTTCCAATTAAGGAACTTGGAATAACTTTCCATTTTTTTGTGTCTTCAGTTTCTTTCAGCAACATCTGGTAGTTTTCAGTGTGTAAGTCCTTCCCTTCTTTCGTTAAGTTTATTCCTAGCTATTTTATTCTTTTTTTGTATTGTAAGTGGAATTTATTGATTTTTCTTTCTGATATTTTGTTATTTCTGTATTTCTGTTATTATATAGGAACATAGATTTTTGTATACTGAGTTTGTATTTTGCAGCTTGACTGTATTTTATTTTGTTGGTAATAGTTTTTGTTGGATTTTTTTAGGATTTTCTATGTATATCGAATATCATCTGCAAATAGTGATAGTTTTTCGTTTTCATTCCCAATTTGGATGCCAGTTATCTATTTATTTATTTACTTAATGCCTATTGGCTATGGCTAGAGTTCTTTGTTGAATAACAGTGACAAGAGTGGCTATCCTTGGCTTGTTTCTGATCTTAGGAGAAAAGCTGTTAGTTTTTCACTATTGAGTATATTAGCTGAGCATTTGTCATATATGACCTTTATTAATTTGAGGTACTCTCCTTTTATACTCATTCTGTTGAGTGTTTTAGTCATAAATGGATATTGTATTCTGTCAAATACTTCCCTCCCATCTATTGATAGGATCATATGATTTTTATCTTTTATTTGGTTAATATGTTGCATCACATTGATTTTCAGATATGATCCTTTAATGCATTGTTGCATTCAACTTGCTAATATTTTGTTTAGGATTTTTACATGTATGTTCATCAGAGATGTCAGCCTATATTTTTCTTTTTATGTGTTCTCTCCTTGTTTTATTATCAGGGTAATGCTGTTGTAAAATGAGCTAGGAAGTATCACTTTCAAAAAGTGTAACTTTTTGGAAGAGGTTGAGAATGATAGGTACTAATCTCTGAATGTTTGGTAGAGTTCACCAATGAAGCCATGCAGTTCTGGACTTTTTGTTTTTTAGGTTTTGATTAATGTTTCAGTGTATTTACTAGAGATCAGTTTATTTAGGTTTCAAATTCCTCATGGTTCAGTCTAAGAAGTTTATATTTTTCTAAGAATCTGTCCATTTCTTTCAAGTTACTGAATTTGGTGGCATAAAGCCTTTCATAGTGTTCTTATATAATCCTTTGTATTTCTGTGTTGCTTGTTGTGACTTCCCCTCTTTCATTTCTGATTTTATTTGAGCCTTTTCTCTGTTACCTTAGTAGTCTAGCTAAAAGTTTGTTAATTTTATTAATTTTTTCAGAGTACCAGGTTTTTATTTACATTTCATTGAGGGAAGAGAGAGGAGCGTAGAAAAGAGAATGTCTCTATTATTTTTGTTTAATATTTGTTATTCTACTGACTTTGGGCTTCATTTGCTCTTCTTTTTTTTAATTCTTTAAGGTGTAATGTTGGATTGTTAAAGATTTTTTTGTTTCTTGAGATAGGCCTGTGATGCTACAGATTTCTATCTCAGTACCACTTTTTTTGCATCCCCCAAATTTTGGTATGTCATATATTCATTTTAATTTGTCTTTATATATCTTATTATCTCTTATTTCTTTGACCAAATATTTGTTCAGCAGCATGTTGCTTAATGTTCATAAATTTGTGGGGGATGGTTTTAGCTTCCTTCTTGTACCTATTTTCAGTTTCATGCTGTTATAGCTGGAAAATATGTGTGGTAGGATTTTAGCCTTAAGTTTCTAAGACTAGTTTTGTTCTCCAATATACAGTCTATCTTGAGAATGCTGTGTGTGCACTGGAGAAGAATATTCTGATGTTTGGGGAAGGAAGTTTATAAAAATATCAAGTCCATTTGGTCTGTCATTTAAAGCTGATATTTCATTTTGATTCTGTGCTCTCACATTACCTTGTTGTTCATAGCATGTGTTGGCTTATTTCTCTGCCTGTGCATTTGATGTGGTGAACTCTTTTCTTGTTGAGATACTTAATTTGTTCTCAACAGTTTAGTACGTTAATAGATAGGGTACTTTCTGTTTCCTGGTAGATGTTATAGTGCAAGTTTTTGTTTTCTCTTACCTGCATTATTTGTGCCTCTGGGATTGTACTGGAGCAACATTTTAGTTGAGGAAAATGCTACAACCCTTTGAGATGGTAGGTGTTCCCATCTGTGACCAGCTTACTTAGTTACAGGGCAGTACCTCTGTGGTGGGGACATTTGGCTGGTGGTAGAACCTGTTTTGTGAGCTCCTAGTGCTTCTTTCATTCTTCTAATAGTTTCTGGCCCTGTAGTGTTTTGGGAAGCATCATCACTGCTTATTTGGGATCTATTGGGACGGGAAGGGCAGAGGAGGCATGCTTGGGATCCTGCTGATTTATTTCCTTGCCAGCAATGTTTGTTGGCACTGATGTAGTATTTAAGGCTTCCAAGCCACCTCTACTGGGTCCTCCTACAGTGGGATTGTGGGGCAGGTAGGTTCCTTTCCTTGGAAGGACACTGTTTCTGCCTCTCTTACTCTCCAAGCTATAGCATGAGGGATGCCGCCCAGTACCATGCTTGCTGTTACTGCAGTGGGCTCTGAACTATGTCTGAAGCCACTGCCTGCCCACCTCCCACCTCATAGTTATCCTATATATTGCTGATATCACCTTCTCTGAGATTCTATTTTCTAATTTAGATTTAAAATTATTTAAAATAAATCCTCTCTGTTATTAGTTTTTTGTACTCTGCTTAAGTTATGACAGTACAAACAGGTAAATATACTTAAGGCAGCAAATCAAAACACTGTCTTTAGACATCTACAAATTTGATGTATTGTACAAAATTGAGTTAAAATTGAGGCATTAGAAAGGATATCATAAAGCCTTTAGGTTTGCACCATCAAATACATGGGGAAAATGTGTCCTTTTCTCTTCATTTTTCTTGAATTCTAAAACTTTTGAAAATGTTGTCACTGGTAAGGTTGAGGATGTTCTACTTATGTGTTTTTTTCCCACATCCTGAAACTCAAAGGAAATTTTTGTATTGAAGACTTCAGCAAGCTTGTTGAGCTGCTATGGGATGAAGAAATCTAGTAGCTACAAGTTATTTTTTCTTTCTACTTGGCTGGATGAGTTATTTTAAAAAAATGTCAGTCTTACTTATTTATAGGAGGTACTGAACTCCAGGTCTGTCCAAATATTATTCTCTTGGTTAAATTGATTTGTCAGTCCTTTGTTCCTAAAAATAAATAAGAATGTTTTGAGCCTTGACTAAGAAAATATTGAAGATCGTATTTGTTGTTTAAAATTTTACAACTGTTGTGAGTTTTATTTTTATTTTTGGTTCTGCTTAATCAAGATAATAATATATCAGAATATAATATATCAGATAATGAGATAAATTATATTTTTACAACTGTATGGTTTTCAGTAGAAAGGCTTAGAAAAAATACCACCAATGGGATTTTCATTACTTATATTAGTCATAATGTTTAGTTCACACCCACATACATATACACACCCACAAAGATATGCACATACCTATACCTTCCTGTGCAGACAGTTGGTAGTAGTGATCCTTTCAAAGAAGCCCACAAAGTTTAAGAGTGTGGGAACTCTTTTTGCCTGCTGCTTTGGCAAGGAAGTATTGCTACCAAGAAATTATATTTCCAAGTCTACCCTTCATCCCTTATTTCAGTAATTTCTCTATATTGTTTATTAGATAGGAGGTTTGGATGAGATCTAGTAAGACTGAGAGGTTTTTAAAACTTGGGGTAAGTTTTTTTAATACAGTGATACTTCAGGTGTGATCCACAGGTCACAGTAGTGCTGTGAATTTTTGGTTAGCAGTCTTCAATATTATAAGTATAGAAAGTGAGGATAAGAATTTAGAAAGTTAGGTAATTTGACAGAATAATTCTATGACTGTTAAACTTAGTATAAATGTTACGCTTGTTTTTGTCATGTCTTTTAAAATTTATTTTTCTACAAGTACATTTTTATTATATTTTATAAAAGTTTATTCATGAATGATTGCAAATTAAAAAACAAACAAAACTGGTCTTTATCACAGCGGAGCCTTGAAAAGCTCAGCTTTAACATATATTTTATAAGGCTACAAGTTTTGGTGAGGGAAAGATCTGATTGCTCTTTACCATTACTTGGATAAAGGATAAAATGATATATATACAGTTTTGATTTTGTTGCCGTGAAGATGCATTTGAGTTTTTAGGTCTTTAAAGGACAGAGAAAGACAAATACTTTATGATTATACTTATATATGGAATCTAAAAAACAAAACAAAACAAAATACAATCAGGTTTACAGATACAAAGAACAAATTGGTGCTTGCTGGAGGGAGTTGGGTGAAACAGGTGAGGGGCATTAAGAGACAAAATTCTAGTTATAAAATAAGGTATAGGGATGTAATGCACAGAATAGGAAATGTAGTCAATAATACTGTAATGACTGTGTATGGTAACAGGTGGTGACTAGACTTATTGTGGTGATCACTTCATAATGTATAAAAATGTTTCATATATTGAACATATGAAACTAATATAATATTGTGTGTCAACAACAACAACAATAATAATAATAGAAGAGTACACTGCTGCCAAATTCTGTGTTTTTTTTTTGTGTGTTTTTTTTAGGCAAACTCAGTTTCCTAAGTAAGTTTCTTGACCTTTGATTATGTACAATGAGATGGGGAGATGAAATGAAAACATATTTAAAAGGAAAAATAGATAAGGCTAACTGATTGATTTAACATAGGGTTGAAGAAATGGGGAGACTCAATTATGACTAAGTTTTGAAGTGCTCATATCTTAGAGAATTGAGAGAAGAGTAATTTCAGAAAATGCAGGGTTATTCTATATTCATTGTATTGACGATGTTGAGGTTATAGTTGAAACCATTAGTTATGGTAATATCTTAAATATGAAGTTTAATTCTTTAGCCAACAAGTAGGCAATGAAAAGAACAAAGGATCATATGAATAAAAGAGCATTGGTATTTTTCTTATGTTGGAAGAGATAATAGTAAGAAAGGTAACTGGAAAAGGTAACAGAAAAATTAGAACAAAAGCAAAGGAAGACAGGAAAAGTTTGATAAAGGGAGAGGTTACCGGAATTTAGGTCTCATCCCAGTTTAAGATCTTTAATTGTATTCCATGATGGTCAATGAAACATAGTATTCTACACAGTTTCAATTCTTTGAAATTGGAGACTTGTTTTATGGCTTATCTCGTGGTCTGTCATGGTGAATGTACCATTTGCACTTTAAAAAGGATGTGTGTCTTCCAGATGTATAGTTTCTCTAAATGTTAATTAAAGCAGGGTGGTTGATAGTGTTAATCAGACCTTCTGTGTTCCAACTTTTTTTGTTTACTGGTTCTATCAATTGCTGAGAGTTGTTAAAATCTCCAGCTGTCACGGATTTGTCAGTTTCTCCCTTCAATTCTGCTGATTATTGCTTTATGTATTTTGAAACACTATTTGTAACATTTATCAATGAATCAGTCCTTGAATCATGGTGAAATGTCCTTTATTATTAGCAATGCTCTTTTTCTTGGTGCCTACTTTATTTGAAATTAATATAGATATATCAGCTTTCTTATGCTTATGGTTTTCCATCTTTCAGTTTTAACCTATGTGTCTCGTATTTAAAGTTTGTGTCTTTTAAAGAGCATGCACTTTGAACTTCTATCTATTTTATTAATCTCTGTTAACTGGAATGTTTAGTTCACTGGCATCTAAATAATAATTGGTATGGATGGGCTTATTTTTTTATCTATTTTTTAAAGCACAGGTGGTACACAATATATTAGTTTCAGGTGTACAGTATGATTCAGTATTTATGTACCTTATAATTATATAATTACTAATACTAATAACTATCTGTCACCATGCAAACCTACCACAATATTATTGACTATGTTCCACTTCATCCATCCTTCCTACCCACCTCTCCTCTGGCAACATCAGTTTGATTGCTGTTTCTGTTTTTGTTTCATTTTAGATTTCACATGTAAGTGAAGCCATATGGTATTTGTCTTTCTCTGTTTGACTTATTTCACTTAGCATAATACCCTCTACATCCATCCATATTGTCAAAAATGCAAGATTTCTTGCATTTTTATGAATGAATAATATTCCATCATATGAATTTATATATCCATTTTCTTTACATGTTCATCCGTAGACACTTAGATTGTTTTCCTATATTGATTATTGTGAATAATGCTGCCATGAACATGAGGTGCATGTTATCTTTTCAGGTTAGTGCTTTTCTTCAAGTGAATGCTCAGAAGTGGAATTGCTGAATCAGATGGTAGATCTATTTTTAATTTAATTTTTTGAGGAATCTCTATACTATTTTCCATAGTGGCTGTAACCAGTTTACATTACCATTAACAGAGCATTGGTGTTCTCTTTTCTCCACATCCTTGTCAGTACTTGTTATCTCTTATTTTTTTTATTATAGCCGTTGTTTTTAATCCTCACTCAGAGATAAATTTACTGATTGCAGAAAAATAAATGTCGAGGTGGGGAGAGAGAGAACAGGCCTTGATTGGTTGCTTGCCATATGTGCCTCAGCCTGGGATTGAACCCACAACCTGGGTATGTGACCAGACTAGGAATTAAATCCACAGCTTTTTGGTGCACTAGAGGATGCTCCAACCAAGTGAGCCACCCAGCCAAGGCTGATGATAGCCATTTTGACAGGTGTGAGGTGATATATTTCATTGTGGTTTTGATCTGCATTTCTCTGGTGCTTTGGGTTGTTAGGCACCTTTTAATGAACTTGTTGGCCATCTGAATGTCTCCTTTGGAAAATGTCTATTCAGATCCTTACCCTGTTTTTTAATTGCCTTTTTTTGTTATGGGGTTGTATGAGTTCTTTATATTTTGGATAGTAACCCCCTCATCAGATATATTGTTTGTAGATATTTTCTCCCATCTTGTAGGATGTCTTTTTATTTTAATGTTTCTTTTGTATGTAGAAGCTTTTAGTTTGATGTAATTCTTCTTGTTGACTTTTACTTTTGTTGCCTTTGATTTTGGTGGTCCATACAAAATATTGTTTTCATGACCAGATGCCAAAGAGGTTTTTCTCTGTTTCTTCTAGGAGTTTGACAGTTTCATGTCTTTCATCCATTTAGAGTGAATTATTATTAGCCAGCTATGAGATAGAGGTCCAATTTCATATTTCTGCATGTGGTTATCCAATTTTCCTAATGCCATTTATTGAAGAACTCATCTTCCACTGCCTATTCTTGGCTCCCTTGTCAAATAAGAGTTGACTGAATAGGTAGGGGCTTATTTCTGGGTGCTCTTTTCTGTTCCATTGGCCTTTGTGCCTGTTTATGCCATTATTATATAATTTTGATTACTGTAGCTTTGTAGTTTAGTTTGAACTGGAAGTATGAGGCCTGAAGCTTTGTTCTTCTTTCTCACGATTGCTTTGACTATTTGGGGCCTTTGTGTTTCCATACAAAATCTAGGATTTTTTTTTTTTTTTGTAAGAAATGCCATTGGAATTCTGGTAGGGATTGATCACACTAGTGGCCGTATGCTAAGCTAAATTTCTTTATTTGTCATAATATAAACTTGCTTACAAAAATAAATATTTTTTTCAAATGTTGGTACACTTATTTGAAATTGTTAAATTGCAGGAACCTAGCTAGGGAATTTTCTTGAATGTCATAAAAATTTTCTGACAGTTGTTCAAGCAACAGTTTTTTTAATTGCTATTCATTCTGCACTTATAGTTTGATTGGAGGGGGAAATAGTTACTGACTGGATACTGAAGAAATACTTGAAAAAACATTTCTTAGTATCCTAAGTGATCTAGGTAGCCAGTGAAAGGCGAATTCATTGAGGTGTGCAGAGGAGTAGGCTGTGAGAAAGGATTGTGATATTAGTTACCCAGTGTTCAGTATTTTGAGGCTTGTCTGGGTCAGTAATTTAAAGTATTTAGTAAGCTGCCCTGGCTGTTGTGGCTCAGTGGATTGAGTCTCGGCCTGTGAACTGGAGGGTCACAGGTTCAGTTCTCAATTAGGGCATGTGCCTGGGTTGCAGGCCATGTCCCCAGCAAGGGGTCCGCAGAAGGCAAGCACACATTTTTGTTTCTCTTTCTCTCTTTCTTCCTATCTTCCTCCTTCTCTAAAAAGAAATAAATACAATTTGAATACAATCTTAAAAAATAAAATGTTT
Source organism: Sturnira hondurensis (assembly GCF_014824575.4). Taxonomy (NCBI): domain Eukaryota; kingdom Metazoa; phylum Chordata; class Mammalia; order Chiroptera; family Phyllostomidae; genus Sturnira; species Sturnira hondurensis. The sequence goes on along the minus strand of NW_028094889.1, from coordinate 336,189 downwards.
AATAAGCTAGTAAGTAAGCAAGAAATCAGAAGTATGTTTCTGATGATAGACAGATGCTTAGGAAAGAAGTAAAGATTTGCAATATAGTCAACCACTTAAAGGTGATAGTTAACCTGTCTGTAGGAGGAGGAGAATGGGTACAAAAGAATGTGCAGAGGTCAGGGGACATCATGTAACAAATTATATCTTTGTCTAAACCAGAACTTTTTAGAAAAATCAACTGAAAGAGAAACTCGCCAAGAATATGCTCTGGCTATGATTCAGTGCAAAGTTCTGAAACAATTGGAGAACTTGGAACAGCAAAAGTACGATGATGAAGATATCAGCGAAGATATAAAATTTCTTTTGGAAAAACTTGGTGAAAGTGTTCAGGATCTTAGGTATGTTATTTTTAAATCTCAAAGGCTGGATATATTGGACTTTGTTTCACTTGTCTGGTATTTTAAGTAAATTTAAATTTTTTACTAAATATAAACTCAAAAGGTTTTACTGAAACATTATGTCTTCTATTAAATATTTGGCAGATATGGAAAAAAACAGTGGGTTATTGCTATAGTAACAGTTGCTTAGAGCTGAATGTTGTTTTTCCTTTTGGGGGAACGTTCCACCATTTCCCTTTTAAAATAGGATTGGCTGTACTACACCGGTTGTTGGCATGGGTCTCTCTGAGAATCTCCCCCTGGTTAGAAATCTTTTAAAGCAGTAATGGTTGTTAATTTGTGGAGGAGTTTTGCCCATATCTGAAAAGAGTATTTTTTTCCTGCTTTCTTGAAATTTCTATTGGTTTTACACACATAAACACACACACACACTTATATCTTTTGAATTTTGTTGTTTATATTCTTTAAATTTTTTAAAAAGTATTTTATTGTTGTCCAAGTACAGTTGTCTGCATATTCCCCCCACTACTATTCCTCTACCCCAGCCATCTCTACCTCCCTCCCTTATTTCCACTCCTGTCCCTTACTTCCACCCCCACCCTTGGTTTTGTCTATATGTCCCTTATAGTTGTTCCTGAAAAGACTTTCCTCCTTAACTCCCACCCCCAATTAGCCTCTCCCACCTCCCCTCTGGTTACTGACAGATTGTTCTTAATTTCAATGTCTCTGGTTATATTTTGCTTGCTTGTTTGTTTTGTCGATTAGGTTCCACTTAAAGATGACATCATATGGTATTTGTCCCTCACTGTCTGGCTTATTTCACTTAGCATAATGTTCTCCAGTTCCATCCATGCTGTTGCAAAGAGTAGAGCTCTTTCTTTTCTCTTAAATACTTTTGATTTTTATTGTTGTCTCCTCTGTTTTTGCTGTGTACTATTCCATTGTGTAAATACACCATAGTTTTTTGATCCATTCATTTACTCATGGGCATAGGTTGCTTCCAACATTAGGCTATTGCAAATTGTGCTGCTATGAACATTGGTTCTTTTGGGTTGGTGTTTTACGGTTCTTAGGAAGTAATCCTGGCAGTGGAATTGCTGGGTCAAAAGGCAGTTCCATTTTTAGTTTTCTTAGGAAATTCCACACTGTTTTCCACAGTGGCTGCACCAGCCTGCATTTCCACCAGCAGTGCAGTAGGGTTTCCTTTTCTTCTCAACCTCTCCGACACTTGTTGATTGCTTTGTTTATGATGGCCATTCTCAATAATGTGAAGTGGTATCTCATTGTGGTTTTAATTTGCATTTCTCTGATGGCTAGAGATGCTGAGCATCTTTTCATATGTCTCTGGACACTTTGTATATCCTCCTTGGAGAACTGTCTGTTCAAGTCCTTTGCCCATGTTTTAATTGTGTTGCTTGTGGAGTCGTGTAAGTGTAAGTCGTGTGTTCTTAGAGTGGAGTCGTGTAAGTTCTTTATATATTTTAGAGATCAAACCCTTGTCTAAGATATCATTAGCAAATATGGTTTCCCATATAGTTGGATCTCTTTTCATTTTAATGCTGTTTTCTTTAGCTGTGCAGAAGCTTTTTAATTTGATGAAGTCTCATTTTTTTATTCTTTACTTTATGTCCCTTGCTTAGGGGACATATTGGTGAAAATACTGCTGTGTGGAATTTCTGAGATTTTCCTGCCAATGCTCTCCTCTAGGACTTTAATGGTGTCATGAGTATATTTAAATCTTTTATCCACCTTGAATTTATTTTTTGTTTATGGTGTAAGTTGGTGATTGAGTTTCATTTTTTTGCATGTAGCTGTCTAGCTATCCCAACACCATTTGTTGAAGAGGTTATTTTCATTCCGTTTTATGCTTCTACCCCCTTTGTCTAATGTTACTTGACCATAAAGACTTGGGTTTTAATTCTGGGCTCTCTGTTCTGTTCCATTGGTCTATGTGCCTGTTTTTATGCCAGTACCAGGCTGTTTTGATTACAGTGGCCTTGTAATACAGTTTGATATCAGGTACTGTGATTCCTCCTACCTTGTACTTCTTTCTCAAAATTGGTGAAGCTATTTGGGGTCATTTGTGGTTCCACATAAATTTTTGAAATGTTTTTTCTGTATCTTTTTAATATGCCATTGGTACTGTAATAGAGATTGCATTGAATCTATAAATTGCTTTGGGTAGTGTGGACATTTTGATGATGTTAATTCTTCCAGTCCATGAACATGGTACAAGCTTCCATTTGTTTGTGTCTTCCTTAACTTCTTTTCATTAGTGTTGTGTAGTTTTCTGAGTACAGGTCTTTTACGTCCTTGGTTAGGCTTATTTGTAGGTACTTTATTTTTCTTGCTGCTATATGAAATGGGAATTTTTCCTGATTTCTGTTTGTAATATTTTATTGTTGGTGTACAAAAACACCTTTGATTTCTAAATATTGACTTTGAACCCTTGCTGTTTTGCCAGATTCATTTATTAGGTTGAGTAGTTTTTTTGGTGGAGTCTGTAGGATTTTCTATCATGTCATCTGCATACAATGACAGTTTTGCTTCCTTCTTTCCAATTTGGATGCCTTCTCTTTCTTTTTCTTATCTGATTGCTGTACTTTGAACTTCCAATACTGTGTTGAATAGGAGTGGTGAAAGTGGACATCCTTTTCTTGTTCCTGATCTTAGTGGGAAAGCTCTAAATTTTTGCCCATTGCCTATGATGTTGGCTGTAGGTCAGTCTTATATGGCCTTTATTATGTTGAGGAATGCTCCCTCTATTCTAACTTTGCTGAGTGTTTTTATTGTAAATGGGTGCTGTACCTTATCAAATGCTTTTTCGTCATCTATTGATATGATTGTGTGATTTTTGTTTATGTGATATATTACGTTTATTGATTAGTGAATATTGGACCATCCTTGCATCCCTGGGGTGAATCCATCCCACTTGGTCCTGGTGTATGTATGATCTTTTTAATGTATTGCTGGATGTGGTTTGCCAAGATTTTGTTGAGGATTTTAGTGTCTGTGTTCATCAGCAATATTGGCCTGAGGTTTTCATTCTTTGTTGTGTCTTTTTCTGGTTTTGGGATTAGGATAATTCTGGTTTGATTAAAAACTTTGGGAGTCTTCAGTCATCTTGGATTTTTTTGGAATAGTCTATGAAGGATAGGGGCTAGCTCTTACTTAAATACTTTGTAGAATTCTCCTGTGAAACTGTCCATTCCAGGGCTTTTGTGTGTTGGGAGTTTTTTTTTATTACTGCTTCAATTTCATCAGCTGTTACTGATCTATTCACAGTTTCTGCCTCTTCACTGAGTTTTGGAAGATTATATTTTTGTAGAAATGTGTCCTTTTCACCTAGATTTTCAAATTTCTTGTCATACAGTTCTTCATAGTAATTTCTTACAATCCTTTGTATTTCTGTGGTATCAGTTGCAATCTCTCCTCTTTCATTTCTGATTATATTTGTACCCTCTCCTTTTTTTTCTTGATGAGTCTGCTTAAAGGCTTGTTGATTTTGTTTATCTTTTCAAAAAAACAGCTCCTGGATTTACTGATTCTTAGAATTGTGCTTTTAGTCTCTATGTTACTTATTTGATTCTGCTCTGATCTCGGTTATTTCCTTCCTTCTACTTGCTCTGGGCTGTCTTTGTTGTTGCTCCTCGAGTTCTTGCAGGTGTAGGGTTAGATTGTTTATTTGAATGTTTCTGTCTTTTTGAGGTAGGCACCATAAACTTCCCTCTCAGGACTACCTTCATTGTGTTTTGGGTTGTTGTGAGTTCATTTTCATTTGTTTCCAGAAACTTTTATTTTTTCTCTAATTTCATTATTGACCCATTCATTGTTTAATAGCATGCTATTCAGTCTCCATGAGTTTGAGTGTTTTTGAATTTTTTTCTTGAGGCAGGTTTCTAGTTTCAGTCCCTTGTGGTTGGAGAAAAATGCTCTGTATGATTTCAGTTTCTTTGGATTTGTTGAGGCTTGTTTTGTGTCCTATCATGTGGTCTATCTTTGAAAATGGTCATGTGCATTTGAAAAGAATGTGTATTTTGCTTCTTTGGGATGAAAGGCTCTATGTGTATCAGTTAAATCCATTTGATCTAGACTCTCTGTATCAATTAAGTCAACTGGATCTAGGACATTGTTCAATGCTGCAGTATTTTTGTTGATATTTTGTTTGGAAGATATATCCATTTTTGAGTGGGGTGTTAATACCCTCTTCTATGAATGTGTTGCTGTCAATCCAAGATTTTCTTCTGTATTTGTGTACTCTTAGGTGGGGTGCATATATATTTACAATGTTTATGTCTTCTTGATGGGTTCTTCCCTTGAGTATTACGAAGTGACCTTCTGGGTCTCTTTTTATGGCCCTTTGTTTAAAGTCTGTTTGTCTGATAGGAGTATTGTTACCCCAGCTTTTCTTCTCGTCCATTTGCTTGGAATATTTGTTTCCAACCCTTCACTTTCAGTCTGTGTTACATGTTTTGTTCCAAGGTGGATTCTTGTAGGCAGCATATCTGTGGGTCATGATTTCTTATCCATTTAACTACTCTGTGTCTTTTGATTGGAACATTTAATCCATTTATGTTTAAGTTTATTATCAATAGGTACTTATTCATTGCCATTTTTTCATATCTGTGTTCCTCTCTGTGTCACTCTTTTTTTTTTTTTCTTAGAGCAGACATTTTTGGATCTCTTGCAGAGCTGGTTTGGAGGAGATGTATTCTTTGAGGCTTCTTTTGTTGAGAACTTCTTATTTGGCCTTCTATTTTAGTTGAGAGTCTTGCTGGACAGAGTCATCTTGGTTGCTAGCTTCTCATTTTCATTACTTGGAATATTTCCTGCCATTATCTTCTGGCTTGGAGTGTCATCATTGAGAAGGCAGCTGCTAGTCTTACTGGGGCTCTCTTGTATGTTACTTCCTGTTTCTCCCTTGCTGCCTTTAAGATTCCCTCTTTGTCTTGCATTTTCCATTTTAATTATGATGTGTCTTGAGGTTGGCTTCTTTTGGTTCCCTTGATTGGGACTCCCTGTGTTTCCTGGATTTGTGTGACTTTTCCTCTCATTAAATTAGGGAAGTTTTCCATCATTACTTTTTCAAACAGTTTTTCTATCTGTCGCTCTTCTTCTTCTGGTATTCCTATTATGTGGACATAATTACGATTCATTGTTGTGCAGTTCCCGTAACACCTTTTCATTTTTTCTGAGTGTTTTTTCCTTTTATTGCTCTTTCTGGGTGTTTTTTTTCTTTTTCACCTCCAGCTTCCTGATTTGATCCTCTACTTCATCTAGCCTGCCATTGATTCCACCTACTGTGTTATTCAATTCAGAAGTTGTATTCTTCACTTCTTCTTGGCCTTTGTTGATAGTTTCTNGTGTCTTGAGGTTGGCTTCTTTTGGTTCCCTTGATTGGGACTCCCTGTGTTTCCAGGATTTGTGTGACTTTTCCTCTCATTAAATTAGGGAAGTTTTCTATCATTACTTTTTCAAACAGTTTTTCTATCTGTTGCTCTTCTTCTTCTGGTATTCCTATTATGTGGACATAATTACGATTCATTGTTGTTCAGTTCCCGTAACACCTTTTCATTTTTTCTGAGTGTTTTTTCCTTTTATTGCTCTTTCTGGGTGTTTTTTTTCTTTTTCACCTCCAGCTTCCTGATTTGATCCTCTACTTCATCTAGCCTGCCATTGATTCCACCTACTGTGTTATTCAATTCAGAAGTTGTATTCTTCACTTCTTCCTGGCCTTTGTTGATAGTTTCTATTTCCTTTTTCATGCTGACATAGTTTGCAGTGAGTTCGTCATAGTTTCCTTGTAGTTTTTGGTAATTCTCTGTGAGCTCATTGTAGCTATGTAGCTCAAAGCTATTGCTATTGCTTTGAGTTCAATATCTGGTCATTCACTTGTCTCTATTCCATTTAGCATTCTTTCTGAGGCTTCCTCCTTTCTTTTCACTTGGGGTTTGTTTCTTTGTGTTCCCATTGTTTGTGAGACTCTTCTTGTCAGCCTCTGCTTCTTAAATTGATCTGTCCAACTCTGTAGGTCTCTTATGTGGACTTCTTTGGTAGGAAACCTGTGAGATTCAGTGGTGTGGTCTCCTTGATCTCCTGAACTTGCTACTCTTGGGCTGTCTTTTATGTTGGCTCTCTGTATGTGTTTTCGTTTTGATTATTGTTGGGTCTTTCTTTGGTGGGTCCTTCCCTCCAACTGGTTGACTGAAGGTCACTCTGTCTACCACATTTTGTATGCTGTTGTGCAGGTGCATAGCTGGTTCTCCTGTCTGTCTGAGGTTATAAGGCTTCTCTCACTATTGTTCAGTTTTTTGTTCTGGGTAATTTCTCCCCACTTTAATTGTAATTCCATATTGGCCCTGGGAGGAGGTTAGTTTGACTTCCACTTGCTCCCCCACCATCTCCCTTTATTATCTTCTGGTAGTTCCTTTGTTGGTGGGTTCTCTCTTCCAGCAGCTATATTGGTGTTCACAGCTCCCACCTACTCTTGTATGTGATCAGTTGTAAGGAGAAGGCAAATTGGATTAAGTCAGTGGGAAAGTATTCTTTGAGATTTAAAGTACCAATAAGATAGAGAAGAGTTAGGAGATCCTTTGGATAAGTATGGTGTTAACTGTGATATTTCACCCAACTAGCCACATTTTAGAAAGGGTGGAAAAAGATAAGACTCTTGGTAGAGGGGGAATGGATTGTGAGTTGAATACAGAAATCAGTGAGCTTGTGGGAGGTCAGATTAGGAGATATAGTGGCCAGTGGCTATAGTGACTAGAGGCTATCCTTTCTAAAGGATAGAAAATAAGGGTAGTATGCAAGAGAATAGGGTTAACCACACGATAATAATGTTCCAGAAGACAGTGAACTGGGCTGATGTAGAAGAGGAGCTGTGCAGTATTTCCAACTGAATGGAACAACAATTTTTTACATACACTAATACTGGAATAGCAATTTTATGACCAAACCTATGTGATTTGAATAACAAGAATAGGAAGTACACAACCTGGAGCAGTATTAGAATACAAATGAAGTGAAAGAAGGAAAATTAAAAATACACTCATATGAAAGAGAGAACAAGGGAAACCAGTCAAACAACGTAATTAAACAAAATGAAGAAAACTAAACAGAAAGAATACAAATTTTAAAAATGCTTATAAAATAAAAGAAGTAAAAATAATGAAAAAATAATCATATGAATAAACAGTAAGTTGCAGGATCTCTGGAATAGCAAAGTGAAATTGTGTCACTGTCTTCAGTTGTTGGGGTGATCCCTCTTTGGGTCTGATTCTGGTCCTTCTAGAGCTCCAGGTCTTATTGTCTCACTTGTGGAGGGAAAAAAAGGAAGAAAGAAAATAAAAAGCTTCTTGCTGGCTTTAAATTGACGGGTGGTTCTGCAGGTCTTCTGGCTGCAGAAGGCTGAGGGGGTTGGGTTTCACTTTTCTACCTTCCTATGGTTTTGCACTGATAGGGGCTAGGTCTAGTCCGCACTCTTCATAGTTGCCCAGCCTCTAGCCCAGTTCCTCAGTTCACTGCCGGGCCCTCAGTGCCTTTGTGCACCAGGCGTATGCCTTCAGTCCACCAGTTGTGCTGTCCTTGAGGTGCACCAATCAGGGGCAGCTCACATACCACCTTCTTGCTCTTTGCTGACCAAGGTGCTACGGACTCTGAAAGTCTCTTCGGGGTAGTTTAGCTCCCTCACTGATTTAAGTCTTTCTGGGGATTGCTGACTCCCTGAACCCTGGTGCTGTCCTGTGGGGTGCCCCTTCTTTCCTCTAGAGCCAGTCCAGCCCTGTGGGGCAGGAGCACTGCTGTATCTGCAGCAGTGGGTTTGGGTGTGTGCCTCTGGGACATCAGTTGTGGGTGAGTCGCCTTCGCTGCTGAGGCAGTGGAGACAGGGTCGGCCTTGTGCTGATGGGACTGTAGGATGATGGGGCAGGTTTCCCCCAATGCTTCAGCCTGGGGAGGGAAGGGGCGTGGTTGTGGTTGTGGCAACAGGGACAGCTGTGGCTGAGCCTCTTACAGCTACAGGGGTGCAGCCAAGGAGGCATGGGCATCTGCTGCAGGAGAATTTCCTAAACATCTATGGGTAGCCTTTTTTTAAAAAAAATAAATTCCTTCTGTTCAAGCCTGCCACTCCTAACAAGCTCCCAGCCTCTCACACAGCCTAACTTTCCAGCCAGACCGAGGACCATCCTGGATGGTCCTGGATCTACTATTCTCCCCGATCCAGGTGTTACCTGGCTCTCCAATTTCTCTGGTAATGACCTAGCCGGTGTGCACAGTTTTAGTGGGAAAACACCACCCCTGTGCTTCTGCCACTTTGTCTTCATTCCCTGCAATGACTTCAAGCATCCAGGTTCATCCTGGTGCTGCTCAAATCTCCCTTTTGGCAGAGGAGGGAGCCATTGACCTGGCTCTCTCCCAAGAATCTTGTGGCAGGCCTGGCAGGCGCTAGGCCTGGTGCTGTACCTGCCCTGGTCCCTGTGTTTGTCCCAGGGACTTTATCATCCCAAAGCAGTCTCCTTACCATCTGATTTTTCAATGTTCTCTGCAGTCTTGGCCTCCAACCTTTATATATGCTGGGATACCATTGGCTGTTCACTCTGTTCCTCAGAAGATTGTGTACATGTTCTACCTGTGCACAGGAGGCAGTTGGCTCCACTCACGCCTGTCTTGCTACCATCTTCCATCTCGTGTTTTTCGGTCTGTGCTCATAGGAAACTAAACACTGTATGCAGGAGTTGAGCAGCTTCTCTAAACAACCACCTTTTTTCAGTTTGTCTTCATTTTCTTCTGAGCTTTATTTTGTTTGTGTTGCAGTTTTTCACTGTGGGGACCTCCATCTTCTCCTGCACCTCAGTACAGCCTGGCTTCCAGTTTTTATAAGCTCTGTTATGTTTATTTAAAAAATTTATCAGTTCTTTTGTAATAATGATTTAAGATCCCTTTCAAAAATAAATAAGGCTAATGATAATTAGCTTTATAAATTATTTACTCTACATTGGAGAATTATTATTGATTTCTCATGTCGAATTTAGAAATTTGAAAAATATATCTATTTTCATAAAGTTAATAGGATGATAGATGTAACTGAAAGATTTTTCTCTGTTTTAGACTTAGGCTATTACTATTAAGCATACTAGCTTACTTGTTATACTGACTGGGCTTATGTTCAAGTAAATTACTACATTATTCAAACAGGACCTTCTGATTAATTTATCCAGTAAACCCTGGTTATTCTGAATTACCAATCAGTATTAAATGGCTACTTGAAAAATAGTCCAGGCATGTCTTGTCATGGTGGTTGTCCACTGGCTAACTGAGTAATGAAGGAACTTGATATATACTGAATAATTGTTTAATTAAAGTGCATTGATTGCAGTTGTTATATGTACAGAGATTTCTATTTTTAATCTATAGTGGGTTAATTCAACCAAAGAATTCTCTTCACTGTTCGTAATCACATTGTAAAATATTGTAGAGATACATGTTTTTGCTTTTGTAATGCAATGTAGTTTATAATATTTATAATATAATAGTATTAGAATATACTATTTTATATTGTTAAAGTAACATACTTTAACAAATTTATGTTAATGTATCTAGTGTCTGGCAAATAATAATATTTTAAGTGGCATGATAGAAGCTTTGCTAGATTATCAGATTTTACATTTATGTATACATATATTACAGTATGGATTTCTGACGTAAGTATCCCTTTTAACATCTCATAATAAGCATTCAAATTTGTTCGAGGGTACTGGGCCTTTTTACTCTGAATAAATTTCACATGATTTATAAATCTCATTCAAGATATTTAAACTTTGTTTAGTGGCGATTTCTAAAGTCTTTGTGATTACAAAGACTGGTACTTTCTACAGTCTTTGTGGTTAAATTATCAGTGAAGATATTTTAATTAACTTGGAGGATCTCTTAGATTCTTATAAACTCTGAATTCTTTAAAAATTTTTATAGCTCATTTGATGAGTACAGTTCAGAACTTAAATCTGGAAGATTGGAATGGAGCCCTGTACACAAATCTGAGAAATTTTGGAGAGAAAATGCTGTGAGGTTAAATGAGAAGAATTACGAGCTCTTGAAGTAAGTTTTAAATTCCAGTTTACACTCTAATTAATCTGTTGTTTTACATCTTCACAAACATGTTTTTGTCACTCTTTAAATATTAGGTATTCTGTGGTTTTAATTTGTACTTTCTAGTCCATTAATGTGGTTGAATACCTTTTAATATATAGGTCGTTTGTATTGTATATATTTTTTCTAGGAGAAGTGCCTGTTAAAATTTTTTTTCATTTTACTGGGTTGGCCAAAAGGTTTGTTTAGTTTTTTTTCAGTGCAATGCCTCTGGAAGCGCTTAGGTGTCTTTAACTTCATTCAGAACAATTTTGTTAGATTGTATTGTGACAGCTGTCATGTTAGCATGCATTTAAAAAAACTTACCAAATTGTTGAATTTTTGTGTAGCCATTTTAATATTCAAGATGGAAGAATATAAACAAAGCTTTAAGCATATTATGCTTTGTTATTTCAAGAAAGGTAAAAAAACACAAATGAAATGTAAAGAAAAGATTTGTGCAGTGTATGGAGAAGGTGCCGTGACTGTTTGAACATGTCAAAAGTGGTTTGCAAAGTTTCTTGTTTCTATTGACATTTTGGTGAAATAAATTTTTGCTGTGGAGCTGTCTTATGCATTGGAAGANTTTTTTTTCATTTTACTGGGTTGGCCAAAAGGTTTGTTTAGTTTTTTTCAGTGCAATGCCTCTGGAAGCGCTTAGGTGTCTTTAACTTCATTCAGAACAATTTTGTTAGATTGTATTGTGACAACTGTCATGTCAGCATGCATTTAAAAAAACTTTACCAAATTGTTGAATTTTTGTGTAGCCATTTTAATATTGAAGATGGAAGAATATAAACAAAGCTTTAAGCATATTATGCTTTGTTATTTCAAGAAAGGTAAAAAAACACAAATGAAATGTAAAGAAAAGATTTGTGCAGTGTATGGAGAAGGTGCCGTGACTGTTTGAACATGTCAAAAGTGGTTTGCAAAGTTTCTTGTTTCTATTGACATTTTGGTGAAATAAATTTTTGCTGTGGAGCTGTCTTATGCATTGGAAGACATTTAGCAGCACCCTTGGCCTCTGCCCACTAGAAGCCAATAGTGGGAGATAGGTGACATACTTAAAATATCCAAATCAATAGTTATTGGTGAAAATGAAAAATGTGCCTTTTATTTTATGGAACAAACTAAATGAACTTTTTGGCCGACCCAGTGTAAGAAATGAGTTCTTTGTACAGTGAAACCTCAGTTTCCAACTTAATTCATTCTGGAGGACTGAGAAGTGATTTGTTCAAAAACCGAATCATTGTTTTCCCATTAAAAATAAGATCAATTTAATTAAGTCATTCCAGACACCTAAATGATTCCCCGTTTTAACTTTTCTTTTATATACAGTATATGTCTAACATACTATTTAATCTATAAATAAACAATTTAAAAAACAAAAAAGGTGTGAAATACAAATGGAAACTTAACAAAAAGGAAGTGAAATGTGTGAGAAAATTGACATACATACTAGAACTTACCCTGAATGTTCAGAGCTATGATGACTGAACATGTAGAGGAGGAATGGAGGCATATAGTTTGGAAAGGGTGTACCCCTCCATAAAAATGTCAGGTAGCAGTTCTTCTGAGGTTCTTTTTTACTTTTGTCTCTTTGTTCCACTAAGAACTTGCTTCAGGCTCACTGGGCCTTTATCTCACTAAAAACCTATCCAATGATGTTTGTTTTTGTTTGCATTTGTCTTCACTTGCCTGAAGTGAAATACTGCATTGTCATTAAACAGGTATCCTCCAAAACTGACACAGGTTCATCATCAAAGCCCTCAAAATCTCTTTCAGCAAGTAACTCAGGCCACAATTTCTTCCAGGCTGATTGCATGGTTCTGGAAGACACTTCCCCCCATGCTTTGTCTATGGTCCTCAAGCAAGTGAGGATATTAAAATGTGCCTTCCAAAACTCCCTGAGTGTTAAGCTGGTTTTGCTATCAAACTAGTGGGGTCCCACTGCACGCTGCCCATAGACAGTAATAGCTCTGGAGACAGAGTCCAGTTGGAAAGGAAAATAAAATTTTTATTTACTTATAGATAATATACAGATTCCTTGATACCTCCAACCCCTGCCAGAGAAGAAGTGAGGAGGCTGCTGGTGGGTGGCTACCACAGCTTTGCATGTGGGGGAAGGGTGCAGGGCTTGTCACCTAGCCATGCTGCCTCTCAGGACCTGCCTTCTGGGACCTACTGGCCCAAATCTACTCTCACCACCCTGTTATAATCTCCCCTTTAGCACTCTAGACATTTGTAATCTTGCATATGGATGAAGGTGTCATTCTTCTTTACTTCCTGCTGATCAAGGACCATAGTTTTATTTCTCCCCTGGTGCAGAGGTCCCTAACCAAGGAGGTATGGAGTGGAGGAGAGACTTCATACAAGGGAGAAGTATCTTGCAAAGTCCAGGTCAGTTGGTTGTACCAGGAAAACAGTATATGCATCCCAAGGATGGCTTTACTGAGTGAGTTGGCACCCTGTCACGTTTGGAGGTGACAGATTTGTCAAGAGGGTTAAAAGGCACAATCAAAACTATAACAACTAAATAACAAAGGTAGGGACTAATTCTGCAGTGTCCCTGATTAAGGAAAAATGGTGTCCTTTGAGGAAGGTATGCAAGGCGTGTCACCTATCCGAAGCCTTACTGCCTACTATACTGAACTTAGATTAGGTTTAGGGCACAAATCCTGAGATTTCCTCCCTTTAAAACTTCTGAACCCTTTTCATCCAAGGCAGAGAAGAAAGCAGTTTTAAAGTAAAGCTGATAGGCTGCCCCGTACTTCACCAACTCAACCATTTAGTCCAGCCAAACCATTGAGTACCAGGAGGTGACAATGTGCAGGTGAACTTCTTAAGTGGAGCCTATACCGTTTCTGAGTCCACTAGACTGTCTTTTGAGAATATGTTCAGTTGCAAGGCCTTTGTTGAGATGATACTAAGCAGTAACAATTTGCTATCATCTGGCTAAATCAGATCAACTTTCAAATGAAAACAAACTTTGAAGACAGTTAACTGCACTAGAATTTGATGTTCATGACTGAGCATTGTGATTTTCTTTAAAACCAGATTCCTTTCCCCACTGTCCTCACTGTCCTCAAAAAGACTGCAGGTTTTCAATTTTGTCTCATCAGTTGCATAAAAACAAGAGCAGCATTGAACATATATGCTTTTTAAAGTCTCCTTTACTGAGATTTCCACAAGGAACTTTTAGATATACCCTTAGACAGCCATTCAGGGAATAGGAGCTAAGCTGTACACTGCCATATGTCTTTGCCTGCAGTACGTATATTTTTCAAGTTCTTGAGGTTCCCATTATATCTTAAGGTTCCTCCTAGCCATCTTTCAGGAAAGCAACCTTTGTTCCTTCCCTGGAAAGACTGCCATGAGCCACAAGACCAAACATGAGACCATACTACTTCTCCAGTGGGCTTTTGTTAGTTTCCAAAGTCAGTCTTAGTTCCTCAAGGCCTTCTGGTAACAACCAGAGCCNACTGCAGGTTTTCCATTTTGTCTCATCAGTTGCATAAAAACAAGAGCAGCATTGAACATATATGCTTTTTAAAGTCTACTTTACTGAGATTTCCACAAGGAACTTTTAGATGTACCCTTAGACAGCCATTCAGGGAATAGGAGCTAAGCTGTGCACTGCCATATGTCTTTGCCTGCAGTACCTATATTTTTCAAGTTCTTGAGGTTCCCATTATATCTTAAGGTTCCTCCTAGCCATCTTTCAGGAAAGCAACCTTTGTTCCTTCCCTGGAAAGACTGCCATGAGCCACAAGACCAAACATGAGACCATACTACTTCTCCAGTGGGCTTTTGTTAGTTTCCAAAGTCAGTCTTAGTTCCTCAAGGCCTTCTGGTAACAACCAGAGCCCAGGCATGCCTCCTTCAGGCATGACATTCCAGTCAAAGCCTTAGTTGTTAAAACTGGTCTTACTGGTTATATGTAAAGGAAGTTTTATATCATTACTCATTTAGAATTCCAAATTCTAGAGGGATCAGGTAGGGATAAAAATACAAAGCAAAAAGGAATATCCTTGCCTTTCCATTATCTACCAAAATTTCATTTGCACACCTTATCTTTCATTACTTTACTTCCTAACCCAATGTAAAGTTTTAACCTTTAGGAGCCTCGATTTATTTTAAAAACCAAAACAAAACAAATATCTAAAGGGAAGATAGAATTCTCCCTGCCCACAAAAAATACTAAGAGGGGACTAAAACTAGCCTAAGAATCTCGATCTTATCTCCCACCAACATGTCATACTAACCGGTCACTCTGATGACCTTTATCAGGTCCCCAATGGCACAGACCCAAATGGCAGAGATGTGTTCTCACCCTAGCTGGATTGGCATAAAGCCCCAGTGGTAGAGGTATTTTCTCACTTACCAGTGTGTCCATGGGTCTGCTGGCAGACCTCTCACCAGCCAGTCTCGTGGCAGATATGCTCTCTCACCCGAGCCGGTTCTAACTAGCAAGAGACAACCTTTCTAACATCCAAATGGCAGAAGATCCCAAATAGCAGAGACATATTCTCATGGCATCTGGTACTGAAAATGATCTTTATGAGGTCAACTGATGGCACAAAGCCCGAGACAGCAGAGAGAGGATTCCCAGTGTGAACAAAACAGTTAAGTTCCCCAAGTCCCCAAAAGATCAGAAAGCAAGAAACAAAACAAAACCTAAAGCAAAGAATAAGTCAAGCACTGAGGTCTCTTTCCTTTCAAAAAAAAATTTCACACCCAATAGCCTCTATAACCTTCACAACCCCTTTTTCTTTTCCCCTATATGCCTTACAACTTTACGCACACCTTCTGCAACTTTCATAGACCTTACTCACTCAGGTGTAACCATAATTTACTTTCAGTGCTTGTTCTTCCTGATGATAGAACAGACCACACTCAAACTCAATATCTGGCAGCTAAAAATCCTTAAATCTGTAAATCTGTAAATAAAGGAACGTTATCACTTTGCATGGGGGCCCGCTCTCTTCTTCTGAAAGAGAGATTTCAGGTCTCCTTCCAGAATGCAAGTTCAGCTTTCCTTTTCAGCATCAGCCATGGTATCAGGGTTCAAATTCACAGGCAGTGCCTGTTTTATTCATGTGTGGTGGATTCAAGGCTTAATTCCCACAAGCTTCAGAGAAGAATGTGTTATCAGTAGGTTGTCATAGGGACTACTGTGCTTGTCAGATGGGTAGATGGACCTTCAATGAGCAAACTTGTGCAGAATGGTTAGTGTTTGCCCTAAATGTTGTACATATTACTTAATTTTTCATTAATGCTCCTAATCTGGGACAGGGTTGGCGGGGCTGGGGGGTGAGGGCATTCCCAGAACCAAGATTTGGATGGATCTCCAATAAACCGTTTCAAAAGGGCTTAATTTAAGACCATTTCTGGGTGGTACCCTAATGATGCGGATCCTGGCCTGTAGGATCTGTGTGTGTTGTGGCTGCTAGTGAACAAATATACACAGACTACAGAAGTCCTGTGGGGAAAAAGGGATGGCATGGCTGCTCTCTAAGTGAGAGAGAGGGCCAGAGGCCCCCAGCCCCTGCCTGGACAGGCTTTTATTGCTTTTCTGGGTACATTACATGGAGGGTAGTCGTCATTTACTATGCACAGGTTGGCTGCAGGTGATTACCTTTTACAGATAACAAAGGAAAGAATGTTGCTAATTACTTTAAAGAGAAGGATGTTTCAGACCAAGGGGAGAAGTGGTTGGACTGATTACACTCCATACTTGGGAGGTTTAGCACAGACTTCAGGAAGTTACAGTAAGGACATGCTGCCTCAATTCAGGGTGAGGGAGTTTTAGCAAAAGCAAGTTTCAAAGCAGTCTAGGTACAATGCAGGCCAGGTTTCCTACAGGAAAACGTCTCCATGGGTGTGGTCCTGTGTGCCAGTTGCTCCCCACTGGTTTTCTATGTGGGTGCTGAGCTACATTTCCACACCATGTGAGGTGGTTCCGTACACCTTAATCCAGAGAAAGCAATGAAACACGCCTGATCCCATTTCAAATGTGTATTTTTGCCAGGGCCCTCTTCATTGTGTGAATCATTTTCTCAGTGTTTCCCATAGATTCAAGGTCTCCAAGGTGCATGTAATTTCCATTTTATTTGCGGTACCTGTCCAACTTTCTGGGAGATCTCCAAAGTGTATGATGGTCCATTGTCATTCTGAAAACTGAAAAAATCCAAACCTAGGAATTATTTCTTTAAATAGAAATTTTGTCTCCACAGTTGCTTTCTCAATTCTAGAGGGGTATGCCTCTACCCATCCAGAAAAAGTGTCCACAAAAAACTAATAAAAATTTGAAATTCCCTCTGGTTTTAGGCATTTGCATAAAGTCTGCTTGCTGGTTCTCTAATGGGCAGAACCCTTTATATTGTACTCCCCTTTTTGCTGGGGTGCGTTCTCTGTTAGGATTGTTTTTGGCACGTATCTGACAGGCTTGGGTAATCCTCTGAACGGTTCTTTGCAAATGGGGGTCCTTCAGATGTGGCCTAATGAGGTCCATCAAAGCATTCCTTCTATAATGGATCCTCTCATGTAGGTGTTTGAGGATGAGATACACCAGAGCCTTGGGAAGTAAGATCATTCCATAGATGTTGACTTTCCATGTGGAATTGGGATCATTGTTAGTAAATCCCCATTGATGGGTGCATTAATCATCTCATTCTATGTAATAAAGTTTAAATATTGACAAGTCCAAGTAGGGGATCAAAACCCCTAAGCATGGCAGCCCTCCAGCTGCTCATCTTGCTGTTTTATTAAGTTTTATTTCTGTGGTTTGTTTGTGAACCATCCCTTTTGGTGTCCTGGGTAGTGTATTGTGGCAACCTGGTCTGGTAGATTCACTGCCTCTAACAATTTTAGATCTTTTCTGCGTTTTTAACATCCTTGTTCCCCAAGGTTAAGAGTCTTCTCTCCTTCCATATTGCTTCATGGACATAGACTACACTGAAAGCTTATTTGCAGTCTGTAAATACTATTAATATAATTTACACAGAGTTTGGAACATGGATGTGTATTGTAAATGCTCATTCATTTCTTTTCTATTATTTGGAAATGCATATTTCCCAGTTTAGAAGAAGGTATGGAATTACTTTATAATGAAATGTTTCTGGATTGACAACAGATTGTTTATTAGTGTTTCCTGTTGTTTATAGAGTTTAGCTATTTGACAAGCTGATATGGTAATAGAAGGTAGGTGGAGAAACCTTGAGCTGCAGTCTTAGGTGATGCTCTAGAAACTGAATAAGCAAGCTTTATAGATGCATACAGCTTTTGAACAAGGTAGACTTTTATTACTTTATAAAAAAAGATTTTACTCATTTTTAGAAGAGAAGGGAAGGGAGAAAGAGAGGGAGCGAAACATCAGTGTGTAGTTGCCGCTGACGTTCCCTCTACTGAGCACCTGGTCTGAAACCCAGGCATGTGCCCTGACTGGGCATCGAACCGTCGACCCTTTGGTTCTCAGGCTGGCACTCAATCCACACCAGCCATGGTGAATCTTATTACTGTCAATTATCTGCTTTAATGAAAATGATACGATCCAAGATGGTTATAGTTCAAGTTGTTTTCCAGTAAAGGCTTTAAGAAATAAGATTTATATTTTATAAATGAATAGTTTGTATGTGAATAGACAGCTAAATGGTTCCAAACTTTTTCTTGTAAATATTTTAAACTTAAAATTTCAACTTAAAATTAGTAATATAAGGGAAAGTAATATCTTGAGGATCTTGGTAAAATTAAGTTACTTTAAAAAATATATGTGTGTGTATTACTAGATCTTTGGATTCTAAGTTATATCTCCAGCCCGAGTTATGTATGCATTCAGGCACTCTTGAAGGCATACATAACTAAAGTGAAAGGGTTTCTTAATTGTTATTTTGCCTCCAACTCCTGCCCTGTGATAACCAAAGTTAATAGGTGTGACAGTCTCTAGTTTTCTTTTGTTCATAGACATTCCTGTACTGCATTTTTGTATAATTATTTATACATGTCACCATGCTAAATGTATTAGTCTGTGCCTTTTTTTTCACTTAAAATGACTTGGGGTCACTTAACTCTTTTAATTTGGCCATTCTAATTTCACTTAACCTCCATGTACCTGTCTATAGGGAGAACTAGTAATCTTAGTAGTAGGATTAGATAAAAGCGTGGATGTTAAACTGCTTTGTACACAAAATTATCATTGTTGCAGAGGAAAAAGCAGGCAAGAAGAAATGGAGAAAAAAAACGTAATGGACTCTACTCTCTGGTCTTTTCTCTTAAGTCATTTATTTAAGATAGTGTACATAGATATCTTTCTGGGAATGTGAAAATATTTCTGTAGGATTGATTGTTAGAATAGATTGCTGGATAAGAGGTCTGTGTATTTTTAATTCTATTAGGAGCTGTCAGAATTGTTTTTCCCAAGCAGCATACTATTTTATACTTCATTTATTCATTTTTCAGCAGGTATTTGTTAAATATCTATTGTATGGTCATTAGTGTTTTTGCGTGTTACAGATACAATGGCAAATAACACAAAGCTATAATTCTCGTTACACTTACATTATATTTGGGAGAGAAAGACTGAACAAGTACTCAAGTAAATATATAATGGAAGGTGGTGATTAGCACTGTAAGAAAAATAAATCAGGAAAATTAGATAGAGAATGATGAGGAGGGTAGTGTCTTAGGGCAACTCAGGGCTCTTAAGCTAGAGTTGACATTTGAGATGAGAACTGAATAAAAGGTGTTTTCTCAGTATTCTACCAGGTTCTATTAGCTAATTCTATTAGGGGTGTCCAACCCATGACCTGCAGCCCAGGATGGCTATAAATGAGGCTGAACACAAAATTGTAAATTTACTTAAAACTTTTTTTTACTCAATTTTTGCTAGTGTTTCTGTATTTAATGGGTAGCCCAAGACAGCTCTTCTTCTTCCATTATGGCCCAGAGATGCCAAAAGTTTGGACATTCCTGTGAGTTTAAGGAGTTTACATATGATGTCTGTCCAGAAAAAGTCCAACCATAGTTAATGTAATGAAAATGGTTGGTGCAACATTGATGTAATCTGGCAGCTGAGGAGAGTGGAATGGAATGTGCATGCGTGAGCATGATGACTCAATGATGAGTAGAGCAAGGATCTGCATGAAATACTGTGTTAAGCTTAAACGCTCCTCCATAGAAACTATTCAGATGATTCAGAAGGTTACAGGTATGGGCAATTGGTGATTGCAGCTTCATTCTGACAACGTACCTCCTCATGCATCATGTCTTGTGCAGAGTTTTTTGGTGAAACATCAAATCACCCAGGTGATTCAGCCTCCTTTCAGCTCAGATTTGGCGTCCTGTGACTTCTGGTTTTTCCCCAAACTGAAATCACCTTTGAAGGGAAGAGATTTCAGACCGTTGATGAGATTCAGGAAAATACCATGGGGCAGCTAATGGTGATTGGGAGAACTATGTGAGATCCCAAGGTGCCTACTTTGAAGGGGACTGAGGCGCAGTGTCCTATGTACAATGTTGCTTGTGTCTTCTTTAATAAATGCCTCTATTTTTCATATTACGCGGCTGGATACTTTCTGGACAGACCTCGCATACATCTGAATGGAGTTGTCTTTTTCCCCCAATTTTTTTATTTAATTATTTTTCTAGTACAGTTTTCTATTACTCCCATCCCATCTCACCCCTGTTCTCCCCCCCTCCCCTCCCATATCCACCCTTCTCAGTTGTTGTCCATGTGTCCTTTATATATGTTCATTTAAATCCCTCCCCTATTTCCCCTGAAATTCCCTCCCCTCTCCCCTCTGGTCACTGTCTGCCTGTTCTCTGTTTCAGTGTCTTTGGTTATATTTTGCTCGCTTGTTTGTTTTGTTGTTTAGCTTCCTGTTAAAGGTGAGATCATATGGTATTTGTCCTTCAACACCTGGCTTATTTCACTCAGCATAATGCTTTCCAGTTCCATCCATGATGTTGCAAAAGGAAGGAGCTCCTTCTTTCTTTCTGCAGCATAAAATTCCATTGTGTATATGTACCATAGTTTTTTGATCCATTCATTTACTCATGGGTACCTAGGTTGCTTCCAACTCTTGGCTATTGTAAATTGTGCTTCCAACTCTTGGCTATTGTAAATTGTGCTGCTATGAACATTGGGGTGCATATGTTCTTTGGGGATGGTGTTTCAGGGTTCTTAGGATACAATCCTAGCAGTGGAATTGCTGGGTCAGAAGGCAAGTCCAATTTTAGTTTTCTGAGAAAATTCCATACTGTTTTCCATAATGGTTGTACCAGTCTGCAATCCCACCAACAGTGGACGAGAGTCCCCCTTTCCCCACACCTTCTCCAACATTTGTTGTTTATTGCTTTGTTTATGATAGCCATTCTCACCAGTGTAAAGTGGTAGGTATCTCATTGTGGTTTTCATTTGCATCTCTCTGATAGCAAGCGATACTGAGCATCTTTTCATGTGTCTCTGGATCCTCTGTATGTCCTCCTTGGAGAAGTTTCTGTTTAAGTCCTTTCCCCATTTTTTAATTGGGTTAGTTGTCTTCTTAGAGCGAAGACGTGTGAGTTCTTTGTACACCACATAAACAAAAGCAAAGACAAAAACCACATGGTCATATCAATAGATGCAGAAAAAGCTTTTGATAAGGTACAACACCCATTTATGATAAAGGTACTCAGCAAAGTGGGAATAGAGGGAGCATTCCCCAATATAATAAAGGCCACATATGAAAGACCTACAGCCAACATCATACTGAATGGGCAAAAACTAAAAGCTTTTCCACTAAGATAAGGAACAAGACAAGGTTGTCCACTTTCACCACTTCTATTTAATATAGTATTGGAAGTTTTAGCCTCAGTGATTAGGCAAGAAAAGGAAATAAAAGGCATTCAAATTGGAAAGGCGGAAACAAAACTGTCATTGTTTGCAGATGACATGATAGTGTACATGGAAAATCCTATACACTCTACCCAAAAACTGCTCGAACTAATAAATGAATTTGGCAAAATAGTGGGTTACAAAGTCATTATCCAGAAGTCAAAGGCATTTTTGTATACTAACAGTGAAGCAGCAGAAGCAGAAATCAAGAAAAAAATCCCATTCGATATAGCAAAAACAAAAATCAAATAATCTGGGAATAAATCTCACCAAGGAGGTAAAAGACCTGTATGCAGGAAACTACACAACACTGAAGAAAGAAATCAAGGAAGACACAAACAAATGGAAACATATACCGTGTTCATGGATTGGAAGAATTAACATCATCAAAATGTCCATACTACCCAAAGCAATTTATAGATTCAGTGGAGTTGTCTTAAGAGAGCAGGAGAAACAGTGCCTGATGTTTTGGGAATTATGCATGGTACTCATTGTGAATCTGAAATTAACCTATTATATGTGTATCAAAGTTTGAAAACTGCTAACTCATGTGGAACATTGTGTATGATGTATTATGTATTATGTGTATTATGTGTCATAGTGAAATTTGTAGAAAATATGATTGTATTTATAAACATCTATTTTCAGGAAGATATCAGTGTTATACCTTTGTTCTTTTGTGCTGTAGAGAAAAATAAAAAATTGATCTCTCCTTGTATTACATTTATTTCAGAATTTTGACAAAACTTCTGGAGGTATCAGACGATCCACAAGTCTTAGCTGTTGCCGCTCATGATGTTGGAGAATATGTGCGGCATTATCCAAGAGGCAAACGGTAAGAGACAAGCTATTAATTTCATTTGGTTTTTCTGAAACATTCAACGTAGACTCCTAACAGATGTACCCATCTGAAAGAGTAGTTTAGCAGAGAAACTAATGGAGTACATGATGTCAAGATGACCATAATACTGGGAATTATGATAAACCTAATTAAAATGGATAGTATAAAAATATAAGTACACCTGACTAATACTGTAGTGTAGTAGCCAACACAGATCACATTAGAAATTTCATGTTCAGGATTTTCTTTGGTTTGCATGATTGATTGATTGATTGATTGACTGACTGTAAGGTTCTTAGAATGGTGCCTAGCACATTGGAGGCTCTTGGGGCATCCCTTTGAGGCAGGTATTTGTCCTGAACCCAGGTCAGATGTATCACCTGCCTCACTCTGGAGTTTATAACTCTAACTGGATTATCTGGTGTCCTGTGGAGTACTTGACTGATGATCAGTTGATTTTCAAGGAAGGTGTCAACCAAAGAAAGAATACTCTTTTTATTTTATTTAAAATAAAAAATATATATATTTTCTTTCTTTATTTTTGATTTATTGAGGTGACACTGGTTAATAAAATTACGCATGTTTCAGGTGTACAATTCTATAACACATTATCTGTACACTGCATTGTGTGTTCACCACCCCAAGTCAGGTTTCCGTTCATCACCATTTATACACCCTTTATCCTCTCCTACTTCTCCTCGTCTTTCCACTCCCCTTGAGTTTTTTCTTCTTTTCTTTTTTGCTCAATTCCTCCACCACCCCTACTCAGTACCCCCAGCCTTCCAAAACTGTCAGCTTGCTCTCTATCTATGAGTCTGTCTCTATTTTGTTTGTTACATTAGATTCTGCATATGAGTAAAATCATTTGGTACTTATCTTTCACTTACTGGCTTATTTCATTTGGCATAATGCTCTCCAGATTTATCCATGCTGTTGCAAAGGGTGAGATTTTCTTTTTTTTTACAACCAAGAAGTGTTCCATTGTGTGAATGTACCACAGCATTTTTACCCACTCATCTACTGATAGATACTTGGGCTACTTCCAGATCTTGGCTCTGGTAAATAACGCTGCAGTGAACATAGGGGTGCATGTGTTCTTTTGAATGAATGTTTCAAGTTTCTTTGGATAAATTCACAGAAGTGAAATCGTTGGGTCATAAGGCAGTTCCATTTTAATTTTTTTGAAATAAGTCCATACTGCTTTCTTCAGTGACTGCACCAATCTGCATTTCCAACAGTGCACAGAGGTTCTTTTTTCTCCACATCTTTGCCAACACTTGTTTGTTGATTAATTGATGATAGCCATGTAACAATGTGAGCTGATATTCTCATTACAGTTTTAATTTGCATTTCTCTGATAATTAGTTGAATATGATTGTATTCTTTGGAGAAGTGTTTCTTCAGGTCCTTTGCCCATTTATTAATTGGATTGTTTGCTTTTTTGATGTTGAGTTGTATAAGTTCTTTATAAATTTGGGGTATTTACCCCTTATCAAATATATCATTGCAAATATCTTCTCCCATTCAGTGGGCTGTCTTTTCATTTTGCTGATAGCTTCCTTTGCTGTGCAAAAACTTCATAGTTTGAGGTAGTCCCATTTGTTTATTTTTCTTTACCTTGCCTGAGGAGATATATTAGAAAAAATACTGCTAGGAGAAATGTCTGAGATTTTACTGCCTCAGATTTCTTCTAGGATTTCCATGGTTTCTAGTCTAACACATAAGTCTTTAATTAATTTTGAATTTATTTTTGTGTATAGTGGTCTAGTTTCATTTCTTGCATATATCTGTCCCAGTTTTTCCAAGATCATTTATTAAATAGACTGTCTTTATTCCTTTGTGTGTTTTTGGCTCCTTTGTCAAATATTAATTGATTTTAAAGTTGTTGGTTTATTTCTGGGCTCTCTATTCTGTTCCATTAATGTTTATGTCTGTTTTTATGCCAATATCATGCTGTTTTGATTACTATGGCCTTATAGTATAGTTTGATATCAGGTGCCTGATTCCTCTAACTTTGTTGTTCTTTCTCAAGATAGCTATTTGCTCTTTGGGGTCTTGAGTGGTTCCATATAATTTTTTGGAATGATTCTTCTCATTTTGTGAAATATGCTATTGATACCTTGATAGGAATTGCGTTGAAACTGTAGATTCCTTTGGGTAGAATGGACATTTGAATGATGGCATTTTTTCCTGTCTATGAACATGGTATATGCTTCTACTTATTTGTATCTTTTTCAGTTTCTTTTCTCAGTGTCGTGTTTTGAGTACAGATCTTTTACATCCTTGGTTTAATTTATTCCTAGGTATTCTGTTCTTTTTGAGTTGTGAATGGGATTGTTTTCTTAGTTTTCTTTTCTGATAGTTTATTGTTGGTGTATTAAAATGAAACTAATTTTTGGATATTTATTTTATATGCCGCTGCTTTACTGAATTCATTTATCAGTACTAGTAGTTTTTTAGTGGAATCTGTAGAGTTCTCTATATACAGTATCATGTCATCTGCAAATAATGACAAATTTGTTTCTTAATTTCCATTTTGTATGCCTTTTTGTTGTCATCTTGTCCAGTTGCCATGTCTAGGACTTCGAGTACTATGTTGAATAAGAGTGTTGAAAGTGGACATCCCTGTCTTATTCCTGATCTTACTGGAAATGATGGTATTTTTTGCCCATTGAATATGGTGTTGCCTGTGGGTTTGTTGTAAATGGCCTTTATTATGTTGATATGTGTTCCCTTTATTCCTACTTTGCTAAAAGTTTTTAATGTAAGTTCTGGGTTTTATTATTTGCTTTTTCTGCACCTATTGATATGGTCATGTGGTTTTATTCTTCATTTTGTTTATGTGGTTTATCACATTTTTTCATTTGCAGGTATTGTACTAACCTTGCATTCCTGAAATAAATCCCACCTGATCATGGTATATGATCTTTTTAGTGTATTGTTGGTTTCAGTTTGCTAATATTTGTTGAGGATTTTGCATTTATCTTCATTAGGGATGTTGGTCCATAATTTTTCTTTCTTTATAGTGTTTTTATCTGGCCTTGTAAAAAGTGCTTGAAAATCTTCCCTCCTCTTGACACACGGGTATTAGGTAAATCCTTTTTGAAAAATATCTTTTTGCCTTCTGTTGTTGAACTGACCCAGCTAGGTCTTGAGATTTTGGCCTGACATTCTCATTTTGAGGTAGATCAACTGAGACACTACAACTAACAGGGTGGGAAGGACGTAGCAGGACTTGCTTATCAAATGGAAATGGAATATTTAATAAGGCAGCCAGCTGGCCCTAGCAGTATCTTAGCTTTGCATGAAAAAGTGACAGCTGTCTCTTAGGGAAAAACTTCATCTTCATTCCAGCATCCAAACCAAACCCACTTGCTCACTGTAGCCCAAATAGTCTCAGAGGTTGCCCTCAGTGCCTGGGCTTCATTTACTGATGGTTCACTGAAGTTGAAACCTAAAGGCTTCTACTGGGGTGCCACTACTCTTGAACCTTAGCACCATCTATGCAGAACCAAGTATAGACATGGTCACTCCAGTCAGTGATAGACTCAAGGCTATTCTTGTAGCTCTGGCCATTATCTCCTTGATGAACTATCATTGTGTTTTACTGAGACCTAACTCTTATTATATTACTGATGGTCTAGCTTCTTGGTCTGCCACTTGTAAAACAGATAGCATATTACAGACACCAGTCTTTAAGAGAATTTAGAAACTAATTGCAGCACTGATGAAACCCACACTGCCTATGATTGCCAGTTTTACTGTCTGCATAACCCATCCAGTGTTAAAAGTGGAGTTTTGAAGTCCCCTACTCTTATATATTGTTGTTTACTTTCCCCTTCAGGTTTAGTTAGTACTTGCTTTATATATTTAGTTACTGTTATGTTGTATGCATAAATATTTACAATTTTTATATCTTTTTGATGAATTGACTTTTATGATGCAGACATGTTCTTTGGCACTTGTTAGTTATTTTTATGAAAGTCTATTTTATGTGATAGAAATATAGCCAATCTTTCTGTCTTTTGGTTATAATTTTCATGGGATATCTTTGCCCATTCCTTCAATTTCAACTTATGTGTGTCTTCAGAGCTAAAATGAATCTTAAAGGTAGCACAGTGTTGGATTTTTAAAATTCATTCAGCTACTTTGTGTCTTTTGATTGGAGAATTTAGTCCATTTATATTTAATTTTTGGTAGGAAAGGACTTAGTGTTATTATATTGTTCATTGTTTTATGACTTTTTAAAAGTTACTTTGTGTCTTTTTTTTCTGTGTGACTTTTTGTAGTGATGTGCTCTAAATCTTATCTCTTACTTCTTTGAGTGTCTATTATGTTTTTATATTTGGTTATCATGAGGTTTTCATAAAAATTTGTATCATAACAGTCTATTTTAAGGTAATAACAACTTACCTTTAATCACATAGGGAAAGTACAATTTTACTTCTCCTTTTTTCACATTATATGCCATTGATTTTATACTTTACATTGCCTTATAGTCTACATACATTTACAAATTATTGTAGCTATAATTATTTTTATTATTACTGCTTTTTAACTTTTATACTAGAGATAAAAGTGATTTATAAACCACCATAAAAGTATTGCTGTATTTTGGGTTTTTTTTGTTTTAAAGTATATTTTATTGATTATGCTATTACAGTTGTCCCATTTTTTTCCTCCCCTTTATTCACCTCTGCCCTGCACCTCTCCTCCCACCAGCATTCCCCTCTTGCCCTTAGTTAATGTCCATGGATCATACATATAAGTTCTTTGGCTTCTCCATTTCCTCTGCTATTCTTAACTTCCCCCTGTCTATTTTCTACCTACTATTTATGCTTCTTTTCCCTGTATCTTTTCCCCCATTACCCCCCCTCCCCACTGATAGCCCTCCATGTGATCTCCATTTCGTGATTCTGTTCCTGTTTTAGTTGTTTGCTTAATTTGTTTTTGGATATTTCTTTAAGGTTCAGGTATTGATAGTTGTGAGTTCATTGTCATTTTACTATTCATAATTTTGATATTCTTTTATTTCCTAGGTAGGTCCCTTTAACATTTCATATAATAATGGCTTGGTGATGATGAACTCCTTGAACTTGACCTTATCTGGGAAGTACTTTATCTGCCCTTCCATTCTAAATAAAAGCTTTGCTGGGTAGAGCAATCTTGGATGTAGGTCTTTGGATTTCATGGCTTCGAATACTTCTTTCCAGCACCTTCTTGCCTGCAAGGTTTTTTTGTTTTTGTTTTTTTTTTAGAAATCTGCTGATAATCTTATGGAAACTCCTTTGTAAGTAATTGTCTCCTTTTCTCTAGCTGCTTTTAAGATTCTCTCCATATCTTCTATTTGGGGTAATGTAATTATGATGTGCCTTGGTTGTGTGCTTCCTTGTGTCCAACTTTTTTGGAATTCTCTGAGGTACCTGGATTTCCTAGAAGTCTATTTCCTTTACCAGAATTGGAAAGTTTTCTTTCATAACATTTTCAAATGAGTTTTTAATTTCTTGCTCTTCTTCTTCTCCTTGCACCCCTAAGATGCGGATGTTGGAACATTTAAAGTTTTCCCAGATATTCCTAAGCCTATCTTCATTTTTTTTAGTTCTTCTTTCTTCATTCTTTTCCAGTTGCATGTTTATTTCTTTGTTCTGCTCCAAATCATTGATTTGAGTTCGTTTCCTTCTTTTCATGTTGGTTCACTGTATATTTGTCTTCATTACACTTTGCATAGCATCAGTTTTTCCTCCATTTTATGGCCATACTCAACCATTTCTTTGATTACCAGTGTGTTGAACTCTGCATCTGATAAGTTGGCTATCTCTCAGTCACTTAGTTCTTTTTCTTTTTCTGGAGTTTTAATTTGTTCTTTCATTTAGGCCTTTTTTTTTTTGGTCTCAGTGTGTCTGTTACATAGTAAGGGGCAGAGCCTTAGGTATTCACCACGGTGGGGCAACCACATCTCTGCGCTGTGGTGGTGGTGGGGGGTGGCAGAGAGGGAACAATTCCACTTGCTTAGCTCTTGTCCAGCTTTCAGTCACTTTCCCTGCTACTCACAAGCAAATTGGGCCCTTCTGGTGCTGATTCCCCAGTGGGTGGATTTGTGTACTTTCTAGGACCCTGTGGGTTTCTCCAATGAACTCTCCTGTGAGGCTGGGAGTTTCTTCTGCCACCACAACCCCCACAAGTTTTCAAGCCAGAGAGTTTGAGGCTTTCTTTTCCCATACTAGAATCGCATGTAAGTTTTGTGGTCTGTCTTGTTCCCCAGTTGTTCCTCCCAGTTTGTCTGCATGCAAATGTGGGGTTGCCAGCTGCTGCCTCACCTGCCCAGTCCTCTATCCACTGCCTTGCCTCCCCAGCTGCCTGTCTTTGCCCCTTTTTCCTGTCTGGGTTAATGTTTCTTTAACTCCTTGGTTGTCAGACTTCCATACAGTTCAGTTTTCTGGCGGATCTTGTTGTTTTTTGTTTTTAAATTTGTTGTTGTCTTCCTTTTGGTTGTACAGGGAGGCATAGTGTATCTACTTACCCCTCCATCTTGGCCACAATTCAAGTATTGGTGTATTTTGAATTTGACTGTTTACCTTTACTAGTAGTTTTCATATTATTACTTAGTGCCCCTTAATTTCAACTTGAAGTACTTCCTTTAGTATTTCTGTAAGGCAGGGTCCATTGAAGGCAGGGTCCATTGAATCCCTTAGGTTTTGTTTGGCTAGAAAAGTATTTCTTTTTTACCTGAAGGATAGTTTCATTAGTTACAGTATTCTTGGCTGGCAGTTTGTTTTCCTTTTAGTGCTTTGACTGTATCATCTCACTCCCTCTGGGTCTGCAAGGTTTCTCTAGAGATAAATCCACTGATAGCCTAATGGGGGTTGATTTGTATGAGATGAGTTGTTTTTCTCTTGCTGCTTTAAAATTTCTTTCTTCAACTTCACCTTTTAACATTTTGATTATAATATGTTTTGGAGTAATCTTGGGTTGACCTTGCTTGGGGTACTTTGAGTTCTTTGTATGTTGATGTTCATATTGCTACCAAGATCTGGAGAAATTTTAGGCTGTTATTTCTTTGAATAAGCTTTCTGCTTCCATCCCTCTTCCCTTTATAGGACTCCTGTGATGCAAATATTCATTCACTTAACAGTGTCCTATAATTAACACAGGCTTTCTTTTACTCTTTTTCATTATTTTCCCCTTTTGTTCTCTCACTTGGCTAATTTCAAATGATCTGTATTTGATTTCACTGATTCTTTTGCATGAGAAAGTCTGTGGTTGAAGTTCTCTATTACATTTTTCAGTTTTGTTATTGTATTCTTAGCTTGAGGATTTCTGGGTTTTTTTTTTTATGCTTTATATTTCTTTACTAAATGTGTCATTTTGTTTATGCATTGTTTTTATGATATTGTGTAGTTGTCTACCTGTGTCTCTTGTATTTTATTGATTTAAAGATGATTACTTTTTTTTTAGTTAGGGATATTTTATTGTATTTTTTCCATTACCATTTACTCCCCTTATACCCCATTCTTCTAGACTCACTACACTGTTGTTCATGTCCATGAGTCCTTTTTACTTTTTGCTCAATGCTTCCCTCCCTAACACCCCCACTCCCAAAGCTGTCATTTTGCTCTCTGTGAGTCTGTCTCAATTTTATTAGTTCAGTTTGTTTATTATATTCCACATATGAGTGAAATCATATGATAATTTGTCTTTCTCTGACTGACTTATTTCACTTGGCATAATGTTCTTCAGGTCCATCCATGCTGTCACAGAGGGTAAATTTTTTTCTTTTTCACAGCCAAGTAGTGTTCCATTGTGTAAATATCCCAATAGTTGTTTTATTCACTCGTTTACTGATGGACACTTCCATATTTTAGTGATTGTAAATAACACTGCAATGAACATGAGGATGTTTAAGTTCTTTCAAATTAGTGTTTTGGTTTTCTTCAGATATATTCCCATAAGTGGGATCAGAGTTAAACGGCAGATCCATTTTTAATTTTTTGAAATATCTCCATACCATTTTCCAAATTGGCTGCACCAATTTGCATTCCCACCAACAGTATAAATTACTTTGAATACTTTGTCAGGAAAATCTTAGATCTGTTTATTTGGGATTAGTTACTAGAACTTTATTAATTTTCTTTGGTGGTGTCATATTTATTTGCTTCTATGTGATCTTTGTAGCTTTGCATTGGTGTCTGTGTGTTTGAAAGAGCAAATAACTCTTCTAGTTTTTGAAGACAGTTTTCAGTAGATAATGACCCTCTACTCTCTGTTCCCTGAGCTGATGAGATTACCTTTGTAATTGCATTCATACTGAGTTGGAGATGGTTGTGATGCTGTCACTGGATCTGCAGTGGTGTCCACCATTGGCAGGTTTGTTACTGGGGCCTTGGGTAGGTGTGAATTCTGTCTGGTCCCTAAATAGATGGCACTGTCTTTAGTATCTTGTTCAGTAGCATAGTGAAGTGCTGGGATATGGTCCTTTTCAGGCTCCACAGTTGGGAGCTTAGATATTGGGCCTGTTAAGTATAGATGGGTGTAGCTCTTGCCAAGCCCTAAGGATGGCTGCTGCCTGGTCACTGATTGGCTCCCTGGGTGGGAAAGATCAGCTTTGGACCATGGCTGAGGGTTTAGAACTAACTAAGCCCAGGCCTGTTTCAGGCTCCTTAGCCATGATTGAAGTGTGGAGACCTAGTTCTGAAGGCACGGATGGGTGTTTCTCCTACCAGTTCTCTGGGTGGGTTGGGCTGTTTTCTGTCTATGGCTAGAAGGACTGGATCCAAGTATAAGGTGGTTTCAGGGTGTCCTGAGGCACAGATGTGAGTGTATCCTACCAGGTCCCTAATGTTGGTAGGACTGCTTGCAACTGTGGCTGGGAGGAGCTGGAGCCTAGTATAGGCCTATTTGAGGATCTCTGGGGGTACAGGTGGGAGTGTCTCCTGCTGATTCCCTGGATCAGCAGTATTGCTTATGGACTGTAGCTGGGAGGGGCTGGAACTGAATGTAGGGCCCTTTTCAAGATCTCTGGGAGTGCTGATTGGAGCGTCTTTTGCTGGGTCCCTGGCTGGCTGGTCTAGCAGACTACATGTGCCAACTATAGGGCTCTTCAGAACCTGTAGGGTTACTCCTGCCAGGTCTCTGTACCAGCAGGGCTGCTTGCAGACCTTGGTTGGGAGGGGGCTGGGGTTGAGTACAGGGCCCTTTAAGTGTATCTGGGGCTGCAGACAGGAGTGTTTCCATCAGGGTCTCTGTGCCAGCAAGAGACTGGCTGGGATTGGCTGGAGTGCATGTATAGGGCCCTTTCAGAATATACAGTCTGTAGTTTATAGTAAGCCTGAGTTTGTCAGGCTTACCTCCAGGGACTTCCAGACTGTAGCAGGGAGGGGCTGGGACTGGTTTATAGGCCACTTCAGGGTCTAGTTTAGAATCTGCAGCTGAAACTGAAGTCTTTATGCCTATTACCTGACACATGGGTGGGTGTGACTCCTCCCAGATCCCATTGGTATAAGATTCTGGTGAGCCAAAACTAAATGGGGCTGCAGGCAGATTCTCAAGGGTATAGAGCTATTTCCAGTCTATAGCTGGGACTACAGTTGGCAAAACAGCCACCTAGGTGCCAACTTGCTTTCTCAAAATGTCAATCTTAGACTGCATCAGAATTTCATAAACTTCTACCTGAATTGCACTGCTCCCATAAAGGCATTTATTTGGCCATGTCTGGATGCCAAATTATCATTGTTGGGGTTGTGTGTGTCAGGGATGCGTTATCTAGCCATCTTGCTCATATTACTCCCACAGGCCATCTCTGCAAGTTTTATAGCATGCTATTTTCTCTGTTTTACCTCAGACTTTCAGACCAAAGGTCTGGATGTGATTAGGGGTTAACTGGAAAAAAGGTAAAGTTATAGCTAGTGGAGTGGAGCACACTGATTTTGTGGCAATGAAAAGATAACATCTTCAGCACCTGCAAAGAGAAACACCTTAGACTCTGTGCAATATTGGGGGTGGGGGAATATTAATGATCTTTGGCTTTCAGTGAATTATTCCTAGAGCTTTTCTCATGAAGAAAAACACGCAGAACTCCCAAACTATTGCAAGGCTTATGTTTACTTGACTGTTGGCTGTCATCCACCACCAGACAGCTCTGACACTATTTGATGTCCATTTCCTGTAAACTTACTAAGAAGTCTAGTGGGAGCAGAAGGGATAATAGTAGCTCTTAAATCTCCCCAGTGAAATACCTGTCAGCAGCTCTTTGTGTCTTCCCTACTTCCCATGCTGAAGCCATTCCTTGGACATTCCATGGGGCAGATAAATGTCCCCTAGCTGATAGCATAGACAAATAGGACAGCCCCTCTTAAAACAAAGACTAGCCTGAATTATTTGACCTGAACTGGATACTAAGGTTTACTATCCATCTGGGAAGCCACACTGAAGGCACCGTCAACTTGTGTCTTCCAAATAATGAAGGTCTCATTTTGGTGGCCCCCATAATTATAAACATTTTCTTTCCAGGGACAAAATATATAACAATACGTTGATGTTGTACTTCTTTTATCAAAACCAGGCATTAACTTGCCTTTTCCCTCATAAATACAGTAAGTTATACCTTAGGAGTGTTCATAAGATGCCTTTGGGTATTTAAAGAAATGCTACCAGTAGATCATGTGGTTCTTAGATGAATGTGGAGATCTCTGCAAAAGGAGCAACCTCTGCCAGTTCAGTGGAGCTTCCCAGAAAGAAGTGATCAGTGACACTGCTTCAACCCTAAAAGATAGTCAATTTCAGCTTCAACACATTGGCCTGCCTTTGTTGTGGATGATAGAACTATCCTAGATTTTTTTTCTTGGGCAAAAGAAGAATATGTGCATTCTTTTATGTATCCTTCTGTACCTAGATCAATGCCAAGTGCAAAGCTCAATACAGAAATTTAAGGGGAAAGCAATTGGATTTATAAGTAGATTCTGAAGCTTTATAACAGGGGTGTCAAAACTCATTTCACAGGGGGCCACATCAGCCTCATGGTTGCCTTCAAAGGGCTGAATGTATTTTCAACTCCTTAACATTTATACAGTCCTAAAATTATATTCAGCCCCTTTGTGGTGATCCATTTTCACCACAGCTCAGTCATCCTAAAAATATTTGGGTATCTCTCATTTGTTGATATTTGGAACAGGAGATATTTTTGTTGATATTTTTACCTATTCAAATAATGACTATATTGATAAGTTACTTGAAATAATGGAAATATATCTTTATTCGCATTATCAGTAAAAGCACTGTCTTCTGCATCATATACTGATGAAGCAAGTAACAATAATTTTTTACTACTTAAAGTAACACTAATGCTAGTAAAGAAATTGAGTTTCCTCAAAAAAACAATGACATGCATCTGTTTGGAAAGGCAGCCAGATAAACCACCCCATCCCCATGTCTTCCTTTACACAGCACTCAATGCTTATAACTTGATTGCATTCATACCTTTTTCTTTAAACACTAACAATAGTAATAGGCACATAGTTGACTTTCAGTTCAGTTAGCACAATCTATCCACAGAGCAATAACTTTCTCCAGTGCATACAACTAGTTCTCTGTCATTACTGAGTCCAACAAACTTCTTAACCAAATTACACCCTCCAAAATGCTAAGTATATTTCGGCCATGCGTGCATAGTATGTATGCTAATAGCAAATAGGCATAAACATCAGTACAGAGTCACGCAGTGTTTAAGTGTATAGACTGAGTGCGTAAGTCCAATCCCAGCTGTGCCAACTAGTAAATGTCACTTAACTTCTCTGTGCCTCAGTTTCTCCACTTGTAAATGTGAGAACTAAATGAATTAATATGTATACACTTAGGACAGTGCTTGACATATAGTAGTAAGCACTATCTAGGTATTTGATCAACCAATTAAATGAGTGATTCTGTGTAGCTGTTAAGGAAAGTATCTGCTGTCCTGTATGATAGCAATTACTCTTCTCCATTGTGTATTTTTGATATCATGTGATTTATAATATTATATAATAAAGAAATTTGGGTTTCTCTAAGAACATGATATTTGTCATTAACTGGGTGGTGGGCTTCATTTTTTTATTACAATTTCGCTAGAGTGCAATGATTTGTACTCTTCATCGAACACAGGAGTATCAGAATGTTCTCTTTTTGAGTTTTCCTTTTTCCATCTCGAACAGTGAAATTTACCAATTGAAAAAATTTCATATCAAAAATGTGTTGGAGACCACAGGAAGTTAATGTTGCTTCTCCAGTGATGTTTTTAGATACTAAATATCATATTTTCTTTTTTTTTAAAGATTTTATTTATTTATTTATCTTTAGAGGGAAAGGGAAGGAGAGAGGGAGAGAAATATCAATGTATGTTGTCCCTCATGTGCCCCCCACTGGGAACTGGCCTGCAACGCAGGCATGTGCCCTGACTGGGAATCGAACCACAATCATGTGGTTCACAGGCCCGCGCTCAATCCACTGAGCTGCACCAGCCAGGGTAAATATCCTATTTTCTATCCACCATTTTCTTTCATCACACTCAGATTTGTCTCACTATTCAGATTGACATATGATATTCAAAATAGTGACCTATTCACTATTATTTTATATATTTGTTCTTATTTTCATGACTCATTTTATAATTCAAAGAAACACTTCTGTTCCAATAATCTGTTTTTTGTAAATTTGATGGGAACATAATACAGCAATAATTCTTGTATCCCAATGTTGTAAATTTAATAATTGCATTCAGTAAGAGCAAATAACATGAAAATAAACTATCCAAGAGAGTTTACCCTGTCAGTTGAATGGGCCTATTTAATTCTTGTAGATAACTTATATCCTTTAAGATTGTAATATGATTTCCAAGAAACAACTTATAATTAATCTTACTTTTCTCATGTATACAGTGTATATGAATAAAACTGTTCTACTGCTTTGTCCTCTGAAGCACAAAGCCACCAGAGACCTTGGCAGATGCCCAGAAATCACACTTTGGTGACTGGTGCCCAACAGTCAATCCCAAGGGAATGTGCCCCCCTTGCATACATGACTCAATAGCGCAAATGGTGTAGTGAACGTTGTTCCAACCATCGAAACATTACAGCAGCAATGTCAAAGCCATGTTAGCCCTCATGTGGCTTGTGCAACCGCAGACCCCCTTTTCTGCCATAGTACATTTATCTTTTTTTAAAAAGGGGTACGACATCCAAACTGCTTTTCCATATTTGAGAAATTCCCTGCCTTACAAAGCATGTGCTACTTCCCAGTAGAGAAGATTAAAATGCCAGCAATTCACTTCCCTAAATTCCTTTACAACTAGTCACATGCCCATGGCCTAAGCTCAGTGAATCAGATATACCTGCTTCAGATGACCAGCAGGAATGAGTAATGGAGGAACAACAGATATTCCCTCTAGGCAGCTGTGATGTCCAGGCTTGGTAAGGAGGGGAGGCAGTGGCTGTAGTGTCTGGGTCTGAACAGAGTAAACGCAAAGTTAAGTGCCTAGCTATAACAGCACCCTCACTGAACTACTAATTTGGTAGCTTGGTTTTGATTGTGATTCAGCCTGAGTAGCCTCCCAAGCATGGCTCCTATCCTTCCAAAGCTGTACTTGCCCTTCAGTGAACTCTTTTGCTGCTTTAATCGGGCACTTGAGTTTCTGTTTCTGCAACTAAAAAATTCTTCTGATACAAAAGATACAAAAAATTCTTCTCTTTTAAATCTGGCAAACGAGTGTACTGCCATTAAAGCAAAACACTTAGTCCAATTATCTGTGCTTCCACAGTGTTTTGTATATATCTTTATTATACAGCACTTTTCAGTTTGTACAATAATAACCTGTTATTTCTTTTCCCCACCAGACTGTGAATTGTCGAAAAGAGGAACTATATCTGACTAGGCATAGTGTTTACCACATAGTAGGGCATAAGAAATGCTAAGAGAAAGAGCTACCAAATGAGCTCATCTTTGTTCTTTGAAAATGCAGATTTTTATATGAGTTAAATAGCTCTAGTTTTCCTTTGTACAGAGCCTAATATAGCACATGCCAATAAAAATTAATAAATTATTTTGATGGTGGCACAAAACTTTTATCAGCCAAATCAAATTAATTTCTCTTTTCTAAATTGTATTTTTCATGAAAAGTAACAAATGTTCATTTTAGAAAATTTGAGAAATATGGAAAAGAATAATGAAGAAAAAACGTTTGTGGCACTGCAACCCTTAGATAAAAATATCTGTTCATTTTCATTTTTCTCATAGATGCATGTGTGTATTTTTCTTCTAAAACTAGGATTCTGTAATATCTTGTATTTTCTGTTTTTGCTTATTTATCATGGGTATTTCACATCTAAACATTTTTTAAAAATATAATTTAATGCTATCTATAGGTAATTGTATTCCAGTTTACTCAAATGTTGCTGGTAGGTGTTCGATATGTTACCAATTTTTTATTATGAAAACAGAATGAATTCTTAAAAACAGAATTCTTATTGTCTTTTTGCCAGTCCCCTCAAATTTAATTAAAGCATGTAAGTATTTTGGTATTTTTAAAATGTTAAATGTAGACCAGTTCAAACTCCCACCAGCAGTAAATGGGAATTAACATTTTTAGTATTCTTTCAGAAGCACTAAGTGCTGTGATTCCTCTTTAACCTCTCACAAAGGAGAATGGCACCTGGTACTTTTAGTTTCTATTTTGATAACTTACATGAATTATTAGAAATATTAGCAGCCATATTTAAGGTAAACATTTTAAAAGTTTGATACATTATTATTAGGCTTATAAAATTTTTATTATGTAAGTTTTAGTTACTATATGGTGAGATTCATTCACTCACTAGTTAATTATGTTTCCTTTAGAATCTGCTGTGTGCTTAGCACCATTTTGAGTATTGCCCCATGGAGCTTGCATTCTAGTGAAAACGTTTGTGGTTTCTTCCACTACTTTTATGCTTAGAAAGAACTTCCCCATTTAGAAATCTGGTAAATGTTCTTTTCAGTTATCTTTATTTTTAAAAATGTTAATGACCTCCTTCCTAATTATGAGGGGAAGAAAATAGATGTGATGTCTGTGCTCATTGAACTTACAGACTGTAGGGTATATTGCTACATATTATGAAAGTATCTGCTTTCAAGTAAATGGAATTGTATGTGCAACTTACATTTTTAACAATATTTTGTAGAATCGTGATGTGTTATTGAGTGATATAATTTCATTAACCTTTAATACAATGCTAAACAGTAGAATCTTTATCAGGATATTTTTGTAACTGTAACATATAGAACCAGATTAATGGGGAAAAAGATCTTTAGAACAAACAAAAATAGCTCTGTGCTTTTTAGGATATTTAAAGTTTACTCTAAAATTACATTTGTTTCACCAGTTGGTACATTCTTTGGATGTTATTACAAGTATTGAGCTTGTTAATTAGGTAATATAATATTAAAAGTCTTTAAAGCTTAACATGCTCTTCACTCAGCTTGTTTTGAAGTATGCTTAGCAAGGTTTTCCCTGTTAGGTGATAGCTAATAAAATACTAGAGGTGAGTTCTAAATTAATTTATTTAAATATTTGTTTTTTTAAATGATATCTTGTCTTCATCTGCTAACTGGAAAAATAATTTTTTTCACACACTATGACTATGACTTTGGACATCAGTATAATCTGGAAGTAATGGTGGTTCAGTTGCATCTTTAGTTTGGAAGATGGGAATTGTCTGTTCCTTTTTATAGCAGTGTGTGTCATTGGAGTAGAGATTGTTTATCTACTCCACTGTGGAATCTCTGGAGTAGAGGGCAGTAACATGTGGTTTGAAAATAAATATGTAATACATCAATATAATAATTTATTAAAAGCAATATTTATTTTATTGGCTAGTGTTAATATGAGAAGATATAAGGGGCAAGGGTTTAAAGTGTCAAAACACAATTTTCTAGAGGGGTAGGCAGTACATTTATTGAAGATTACATGAGAGGAAAAAAAACATGAAGCATTCAGCATCATGCCCGACATGTAGAAAAGTGGTATCATCATCGTATCATCATCATCATCATTAATGTTGTGAGATCTCTTTGTCATGTTTTTTAATTTGTCATGTTTTGCACATAATATAGTACTTTTTTGAGATTATACTTATTCATAATATACTATTGGTCCTCACTGTTTACTAATTCTAGATTTGTGAATTTGTCTACTTGTTAGAAAAAATTTTTTCTAACCCACAAACGGATAGTGATGCTTTCACAGTCATTTGTGGACACGTACAAAGTGAAATTTGAGTCACCTGACACACATTCCCAACTGAAGATAAAGGGATGTTCTGCTTTCTTATTTTATTTAGCTCTGAACTATAAACAAGTGTCCCTTAAGGTCTGTTTCGTGCCCCGTGGTTTTCACTTATTTTTGTGCATTTTGTTGGTGATTTCACTGTTTCACTACCTGAGCTGAAGTGGGTCTCATGTCCTTAGTATAAAAAAGCTTGATATGCCCTCCAGAGAAAATAGTGTATTAGATAAGCTTCCTTCACACAGGAGTTAGAGTGCTATTGGCTGTGGGTCATTGTCAGTGAATTGATATGATGTATTAAATTGGGCATCTTTTACAGACACACATAAAGCAAGATTATATATTGATCGGTTAATTATAATGTTATGAACAGAGGCCTGCAGGAACCTAACCTTGGATTTTCCTTAGGATTTTCAGTATTTACTAAGTCATTGTTAGTGGTGTCTGTAAAACATAACTACTGTGTATAATGAGGATCAGCTGTATTCCATGTGTTAGAGCTGTCCAGAAGAGGCCCACTAAGTACCAGTAATCCCCCTCCTGCCTGCCTACATTCTGAATTATTTGAGAAACATGACAGAGGAGATAATAGATGGAAGCCAATTATTGATAAAGCCAATATTGAAAAATGTGGTATACTCATAGGTATACTACAGATGGCCTTCCTGATACTAAACTCAGGATTGGACTAACCCTTTCGTCCCAGGTAACACTGGACTGAGTGGAAGGTAAAGGAGGGGGTGGATTTGTGCCTCTGGATTCCTGCTTCCAAACTCACCAATCACAGAGGTCCACCTGAGAGGAGTAAGCAGGGACAGGGATACAGGGGGTATTATGTTAAAGAGGAGGGTTAAGAAGCCAGCCCTGCCAACCCCCTCAGAGTAACTGATGCACATACACACTAGATTGGTCAGTTGAATAAGCAGTTTGTGCTGAAATAAGAATGACTCTATGTTTGTTCCTCAAATTTCCATTAAAATTTATCCAGTGATGATAATAATATTTCCATGCTTATATATGAAATCCTAGGTGGCCTCATAACTTTGCTTTCCTCATCCTAGGTAACTCATTTTAAATCATAGAAAGAGTTTAGGCCAAGACATTTGGTAGCTCTTTTCATTACTTATTCAAAAGTAGGATTTCTCTCCTTGATGCTCTCAGCAGGCCAGGGCTGGCGCTCCTGTCTCTTTGTAGCTCACCTTCCCTGAGCTTACCTACTGTTGCCTCAGTCTCCCTGAGGCTGGTAAATGGAGAAGGAAGGTGTTTCTTACTCACCGTTGATGACTTTATGTGCTCTCACCCTGGTAGGTGTCTTAAGCTGATAATTTCCTTTGGGAGCATGTTTTAAGGTTTCGTTGGAGGTACCTTTCCTAAACCATCACACTGCAGCATCTGTAGATTGGCATAAGCCATTTGTTGTGTTTCATCTGGTTTCTGGTGACACCCAAATTCCTTTGCCCCAGGCTCTGGATATGCAGGCTAATCCTAACACACCCCTCTCTACCTTGCTGCTGTTAGTTGCTGTGACCTCTCAGGCTTGTGCCACTCTCAGGCATAGGCCACTGTCCTCCCACCTTTGTGGAATACACACCCATCTCTGCACGTGGTTCCTTTGGCTTGGGGTTAGAAACCATCACCACAGTTTTCTTCTCTGTAAGGCAGAGACCTGCAGTGTGGACTGGTGCCCTCCACAGAACATCACAAATCATCCTTCTCCGCCCTGGATCCTTTAATATTTTCAATAAAATTATTTAAGGGGATTAGACATTTCTAGAGTTCTTTGTAAATTCTGCATATGTTGTTCTGAATTCTGAATCTGTTGCACAGATTCACTTTAGTGTCTGGTACCTGTTGGGCATTTCAGTTGAAACTGATGCAGAAGGAGTTTCATATTATTATCTTATGTAAATGTGTACATATCAGTTTCAGCAGTTCAGAAAGTTAATGTGATGACAAAGAGTAAACTGATGTTTAGTTGGATAGTTCATCAGCTTGTGCAGGTCGGTATTTCCTAGTGTTGCAATGGATGATGCTAAGCACATGTGACTTTCTTTTCCCTGAGTGTTTCTCCTGATTTGTTTACTTTTCCTTTAATCTCTATTCTTTATTATTTTTCTCCATGGACATTCTAGGCAACTCACAACTCTTTAAAAAGTTAGTAATGGAAAATACTAAGATAAGTACCTGGCAGATAGTGAGTGTTTGCTAATGTTGTTTGGGATTTTAGTATACTATACCCATTAAAGGAAGATTATCCTCAGGCGGTATTGCTGCAAAGATCTCTATATTTTTGAAGACTTACTTGTCCTTTAACAATGATATTTTGACACTGGACAATAAACTGTATTAATTTGTATTAATATAGTACATATTCATATAATAATATAGTTCATCAGTATTTGATGAGTGCCATCTGTCGTTAGCCCTGGGAACATAGGTAAACAAAATTAGTGAAGAGTTTTGACCTTCATGGATGGATCTTATATAATGGGGGAGGCAAATTTAATTTCTTTAAAATAATTATTCAGGTATAAAATTGATATTCTGATTAATACCATGAGGGAGAGAGGCATAGTGCCAGGAAAAGGACATATTAGGGGGTGAATGTAATAAGGGTAGAGAGAAGGCTCTCCTGAGGAAGTGACAATTAAATCAAGATCTGAAAGACAAATAGAAATTATCTACATGAAGAGTAGAGGGGAAGCTTCTGGAGGAGAAAACCGTGTGGCTGGGGGACCTGAAAGGAGGCAAGTGGAGTCAGAGTGCAAGAGTGTGGGGTGTGTGCCTCTGCTCTGTGAAGCAGGAGAGGGGCTCCATGTCAGACTGTGGAGGCTTTGTTAGCCAGTGTGTTAAGCAGGATAGGTGATAATTCAGATTTTTGGAAAGATCTCTTTGACTGGACTAAAGGGGAGCAGCCCCTGCATCTTCCTCCTCATCAGCATCATAGCAGAGGAGACATGGGTTTTATGTCGTTTAGTGTTTACAGCAGCACTGTAAATGGAGGTACCCTTGTTATGGCAGGAAGGAGTTTACATGATTTAATGACTTCCCTAATGTAACTTAACTGATAAGAGCAGAGCTGATAAAGTAATGTTATAAAATCACAGTACCTGGCACATAAAAAGCAATTAATGTTTGATAATAATTATACTTTTTCTCAATTCAGTACTTTTTTAAGTGCTTTAAAAATAAAGTGTAAAAAGGTATAAAGATAAAAACCTCTCTCTTACCCCTGATCCCCATCCACCCATCTGTGAGGTTGTCTCAAACAACCAAAGCCCTGTTGCATTGAGATGGCACTTGTCACTGACTATGTAATAGTTGTATCTCCCACTAGGCAGTACAGACTGGAGAATCCACTGTTGTACTGGAGTTAAGAGACTCTACAGTTCTGTCCAGCTGCATGCTTGCAAAGGAACAGATGACCTCTTTCCATTCCTGAAACAAATAACCATTTTCACTTTACCTTTGCATGTGTGATAACTGGATTTTTCAGGGTGTTAGGGGGTGCCGTGATAGAAAGCAGTGTAGTCATCTTGGTGCTTTTGACAAGAGGAATTTCCTCCTCTGTTTTACTGCCCAGGAGGTCAGCTGAGGAGGTGTATTTCATCGTTAGTAGAAAGAGCAGATATCTTAAAAATCAATAGTCTTTTTCAGGAAATTCACATGGCTTCTACTGGGTGCTTACTAACCCTGTGTTCCCTGCTATCTTCACCCAAGCCCACATCTGTCTTACAGCATAGCAGGTGGTGGACTTACTACTGACATTAGTTGATGTTTAGTATCTGATTTTAAGCAAGGCAGAAATACTGGCACTAAAGAAGTTAATCCTCAACAACCTAGCAAACTGTAATCTAGAATACTGCATGAGATATCCAGATAGATGATATTTGCCTGGATTAGGAAATGAGAATAGCAATTAGATTAATCATTAGAAATTCAAGAGAGGAGATATTTGAACACTTTAAATCTGTGATTTGGAGAAAATGATATAAAAAAGATGTGTTGGTTTATTTAGCTGTATTGTAACTTTTCTTTTTAAAATCCCTTGGCACTTTGGGATTTGGGCTTTCTGCTGACTGACAGCGTGAGTTTGAAAGTAATTGCAGTATCTTCACAAAGTGGCTTCTGTTCTGCAGGGTTATTGAACAGCTTGGTGGGAAGCAACTGGTGATGAACCATATGCACCATGAAGACCAGCAGGTTCGCTACAACGCTCTCCTGGCTGTGCAGAAACTCATGGTGCACAACTGGTATGTGCTGTCTTTTTCCTCCCACTTACAAACTGGTCTGTGAGATCACATTTATCCAAAAGTTCTAATGAACATGCTCTGTTGAATGATAATTTTTGAAATCAGTGACAGTTTTTAAATATTTAGAAATGTATTTTAGCAATTTAGAACAATGACATGATAATTCAAAAAGCTGTATTAATGTTCTGAAGAAATATATGTATATTCAAAGTACTTACATCAAACACAACTCCAGAAATACTGGTTATATTTTCTGTCTTACTTAAAAAAGCAAAATTGTTGACCTTTGTGCGCCCACTTACAACAAGATAAACTAAAGAGTGACCACTCTGATATAATGGTGAGCCATTTGAGTACACGATGGCAGGATTCCCTTTCTCGTGTCTATTTTTAGCTGTAGGTTGGATGTTCTTCTGAAAAGTTCAAATGCCTTTCTGTCCCCACCCCATAGAAGCTTGCTTTGGCCTTGGACTGCCTTTGTTAATACACAATGGACAAATATACATTCCCTGTAACTGACCATAGTACTACCGGAAAGAATTAATGATGTATCAGAATGTGTACATTTGAAAGATGCAGCAAATACTGTATAGGACACTATCCAAGTGCGGCTATGATATTGTATTAAATATTATGATTTTGCCACTTTAGCATTTTTCATAAATAATGACATTTTTGTATTCTTTCGAATTATTTTTGAGCACTTTATACTCTGTTGTATTAAGAGCTAGGCTATAGCTATAATAGAAGTGGGTGTAACTATACT
This sequence comes from Sturnira hondurensis, assembly GCF_014824575.4. Taxonomy (NCBI): domain Eukaryota; kingdom Metazoa; phylum Chordata; class Mammalia; order Chiroptera; family Phyllostomidae; genus Sturnira; species Sturnira hondurensis. Next base: position 292,666 of record NW_028094889.1, on the reverse strand, counting down.
AAGTTATGATTAGACATGGCCTCTCTGAATAGGCCAAAGCAGCTAAGCTGAGATAAAAATGATAAGGAACCAATCGTACAACTCAAGTATTGAGGGTAATTATTTCAGATAGAGGGAATGAGAGGGTAAAAGACCATGAAGCAGGAATGAGCTTGGCTTCTTTAAAAACAATACCTGCAGACATATTTTTATGTGAAAACTGGGGGTGATGTTATTACAGGCACTGAGTACGTAGAGGCCAGGGATGTTGCTAAACATCCTACAGACATTCCCCGCAACAAAGAACTGTCTTGTGTCAGTTCTTTGTGTCAGTAGTGCCAAGGGTGAGAAACTCGAATTCGAAGGACAGAATGAGGCCAGCATGAAAACAAGGGGGCAAGGAGAGGCTGGCAGAGATCCAATTGCAGAGGGATTTATAAGCTGTCATATGACTTTTCTACAATGAGGTGAGAGCCATTGAGAGACTTTTAACAGGGCAATGACAAGATTTGATTCATCTTTTTAAAAGATTTCTTAGGCTACTCTGTGGAGAATGGATTGTACTGGGGTAAGTGTGAAAGCAAGAATACCGTTTTAGTAGGGTTTCATTGTGGTCTAGAATAGAGATGGTTAGTAGCTTGAACTACTACTATAAAAGTTAAGATAACAAGAAATAGGTGGACTTGGGATAGATTTCAGAGTAAGTGGCAGCATTTGATGGGCTGAAAACATTTTTACTTTGTGCAGAAAGAATGGGATCAAAGCAGAGAGCACTCAAAATAGTTTATCTGTTTAGTAGGAAGAAAAAAATTAGAAGTCTTTCAGTAAAATATGGAATACTCCACTGGATTTACCCCCTTTTGTCACTGCAACTTGAGCCACATTTTCCAATATAAATGAATTATTTAGTAATTTTTTCTTTCTTGGTTTATGCCTTTTTTAAAATATAATTTTTATTTAATTCTTGTTCAAGTACAGGTTTCTGTCTTACATTCCCAACCCTGCCCGCCCCCCGCCCCATGCTCCCCGCCTCCCTCCCCTTTCCACCCCCCACCCTTAGTTATTGTCTATGTGTCCTTTATACTTGTTCATGTGAGTCCATTCCCTTTTCCCCTATGATTCTCTCCCCTCTCCCCTCTGGACCCTGTCAGCCTGCTCCATATTTGAGTGTCATTGGTCGTATTTTGCTTGCTTGTTTGGTTTGTTTAGATTCCTGTTAACGGTGAGATCATATGATATTTGTCTTTCACCGCCTGGCTTATTTTCGCTCAGCATAATGCTTTCCAGTTCCATCCATGATGTTGCAAAGGGAAGTAGTTCCTTCTTCCTTTCTGCGGCATAGAATTCCATTGTGTAAATGTACCATAGTTTTTTGATCCAGTCATTGACCGATGGGCATCTAGGTTGCTTCCAACTCTTGGCTATCGTGAATTGTGCTGCTATGAACATTGGGGTGCATAGGTTCTTTTGGATTGGTGTTTCAGGATTCTTAGGATATACCCCTAAGAGTGGAATTGCTGGGTCAAAAGACACGTCTGTTTTTAGTTTTCTTAGAAAATTCCATACTGTTTTCCTTTTTTATGAAATTAGTTTTTAAAATCTTGGCATTTAATAGAATATGAGGCTGTTGTAACCAGTGAACTTATTTTGCCAGATGTTTTTCTAAAGTTTCTGTGAAAACAATTTTTTCCCCTTTTTGTCGAAATTAGGGTTGATGACGTATAATCCTTGTTTTGTTAATAAAAAACCACAATTTTATTTTAATAGTTTTCTCTTGAAGATTTTATTATTGGGTTTGGCTATTTTTATAAAATATATATTTCTGATGTGAAAGAAGAGAGAGGTATGAAATAGGAAGTTGACCTTTTCTCTTTGCTAGTGAGGAAATTTTTTGACTGAGAATTTTTATGTTTTTATATAATTATACATTGACGTTAAAACATTTAAAATTTGATTTTTTTCCCTTGAATTTAGGAACTTGATTTAGTCTCACAGTACATTTTTTGATGTACGTGTACAAAAGGAAAAGTGGCCATCTCTATAGCCAGAAACTGGTTTATTCACTCTTTATCACTGACTAGCTGATGAGAGAATATCCCTCCTTACTAATTATGTGCCAAGCTATTTTTTTAATGTTTTAACTATAATAAATCCCTTTTAAAGGACAAACTAGTAATATCAGTATTTTCCTATACTTCTTTGTAAAGGAATTTTTTAAGGTTTCTTATTTATTTATTTTTAGACAGAGGGGAAGGGAGAGAGAGAAGGAGAGAAACATTAATGTGTGGTTGCCTCTTGCATGCCCCGCACTGGGGACCTGGCCTGCAACCCAGGCATATGCTCTGACTAGGAATCGAACCAGCAACCCTTTGGTTTGCAGGCTGGCACTCAGTCCACTGAGCCACACCAGCCAGGGCAAGGAAATCTCATTTAAAGAAAGATTAGAATTCACATGTGACTTGTAGATTTTGTTGTGACATATGTAATTCTTTGGCTCTTTGTGCCAGAGAATGAAAATTGGTCAAGTAATAGCAATTTATTTTATCTTTAATAGATATGAGACCAAATAGAGTACTATTTGGAAAGTAAATCTGTAGCAGCATTATCCCCAAATGTAAAAAGTTTTTGAATCAGAATCTTTATGCAGGTAACCAAGTTGTCCTTATTAAATCATGGTAAAGATTGCTTTTTTTCCTTACCTAAAACGGAGGCTTTTATTACCTAAAATATGGTATTGGTTTTCAAAGATGTTGTACACCAAATAAAAACACGGAAACACGGTTGACTTTGTGTCGTCTTAGCATTTGCTTGTTTTGATTTAATTAAAATGAATTTTTATATGGGATATATTTCATAGAAAATAGTTAAAATACAATCATGGATGAAAACAATAAAAACCCTGCCAGAATGGCAGTGGCAGCAGCAGCTTTTCATGGCACTTTTGCTAGTTATCTGTAGTCATTGTTTCGTTCCTCAGCTGAACTGAGAAGATTCCTAGGACACTGTTTCCACTCTTGATTTTCTCTTACTTTTCTATCATAAGTGATTTTTAGATATTTGATGTTACATTAATCCTAAACTATCTGTGTTTATTAGAATAAAGTATAATTTTGGTTATAAATAAATATTTATTTTTCCTTTCCTACAGTGAAATATTTACTTACAATTTTTTGTTTTGTTTTAACTATAAGGGTAGAATTACATTTTAAGCATAAATTGGATACTTTTAAAATAATAGAATTGGGCTATCTTTTGATACTGATTTTTTTATTTTGTTTAAGGACTTAAATATAACACTTCTTGATAATATTGAGATGGATTTATTTCTGATTTATACAACATGTAGTACAGAGTTATATCATGTGAAAATAATTTTTACAAGTTTATGATTAATTTCAAAATTACTACCGTAAGTTACAGGTCTTCATAGGATAGCCAGTGTTTCTCCCCTTCTACTTGATATCTGTTATTTGCCTTGGAAAATGGATTAGAAATAACCCTCACTGATTTGGTGGAGGAATTATGACTCAGAATAGAGTTGCTAGGGGATGGTTGGCACACACAGGTGCCTCCTTAGTTCCTTAGTTCAGGGGGCCTGGAGCCAGTCATGCCTGCCCACAGCCCTCCTGAAGGACACAGGAGATCTCTGATCTTCCCGTACCCACTGTGCGTTCCTGGCATGCCCTTGTTCTTTTGAGCAGTGCTGGATTTTTATATTCATGAGTTTGGCAGAATATATAAAAAATGACAACTTACTCTAGAGAACTTTTATATGTACCCTCAGTTTATACTTTGTAATTTAACATCATAAAATGTCATCATTTTTCTCCTACAGAATGATTTAAAATGTAATCAGCTTGTAATTCAGAAGCAACAATGTATGCGTATGGACAGCTCAAGACTTCAGGAAAGAAACACTGAATTTTGTAGGTAGTGGATCTCATATAGAATTTTTTACTTGTTGCTGGGATTTTTCACCCTTATTTCAAGCAGAAAAATAAGTTCGAAGAGTATTACCTTTTCTAGATATTTTATGTGTAGGGAAATAGTGGAATAAAGAACTCACCGAGCAATGGTATGGGCAATAGTGCTTTGTTCTCTGAGGTTATTTTAGTTATTCTATTAGTACACAGCCATAAATACAGTGACTATAAAATAGTTACTTATGAACTAAATTGAAGAAAAAGCCCTAATGTAAGTTTTAACTTTTTATTGCTAACAATCATGTTACTAAAACACTTCATATGATTTTTCATGAACATACAACATTTTCAGAATTAATTTAGAAAATTGTTTTCCCTCTTTGGGTGCCTGGAATTTTCCATGTTATCCTTATGACACTTTTAATGGTGGAACCTTTGAAAACATCTTTAAGGCCATATGTCTCGGGTATTTTTAAAAAACAAATATTACTTGATTTAAAAATAATAGCTATTAAAGCCAATTTCAAGTAAAAAGGAATTCTATAAGCTATAAGCTGTTGTCTCCATATCACTTGAGCAACTTTGAGTCTCCCAGTCTAAGGTTGCTTCAACTTTGTGAGTTAGAGATGTTTTCAGGTTGTATTAACTTCTTATTTTTCTGGACATTATGTATCACTTAATTAAAATTGATTAAGAAATACCAGCATAACATAAATCTTAGATTGTTGTAGAGTACCATTCTGAATGAACATTTGGAGGAGGTGGATAATAAGCATTTCTACAGTAAAGGAAATAAAACTACTGATGAGTAATAGAGTCTACATACTTTATATTTAAATACATCAAATTCAGATTGCATACATAGGTGTATGTGACTAAAGTATAAGTAAGTATTTATGGGTCAAGTTCATGTTGTGCTTTTGTTTGATTAAGATCAGTTTCTTAGATGTACACATGCCTGAATTGGGTTCTGAAGGACTGGTTAAGCATAGACAAAAGAAGAGTTGTGTCTAGTAAGGAGAGGCGGAGAAAAATGAACCAATTTGCTTAGCTTTTAAATGCTTTTTTTTTCTTTTTCTTTTGCTGGTCAGGGCAGTTACATTTTGTCATTTCACAGGCTTTGTGTGTGTGTGCTTTAAACAATCAAATTCACCTAAATAGAATAGAATATGCTAACAATTAAATAAAGATTAAGCAAACTTTATATTTACTAGTCTAAGAGGTTTTTTTAAAACTGTTTTCTTAGTTTCCTTTTATATATGTCACCCAGATGTTACATCTTATCAGGGGAAAACATCTCATGGGTAACAGAAATGAGCCAACAAGTTTTTGTTCCCACTGACAACTTGAAGTGATAAGCCTGCCATCTTAAGAAAGACAGCTTTTGATATAAATATCCTTTCATTGAATTTTAATTGAATTTACATTTTAAAAGAAATATACAGTAGTACAGTAGGTACCTACCCTAAATTTAAACTCCTCACATAAATTAAATGAAATTAATTGCCAGCTCTGACTTATATTTAAAAAATATGAATTCTGTGAAAAGGTACCACAGTGTTAATACGAGGGCCAGAAGTTTTCCTAAAATATATTTTTTACGCCTACACACTGTCAAAGCTTGAGAACATTTCCCTGTACTTCTCATACCTTCAGAAGTTTCATGCCTCACTTTCCTTATGAATTAAGTATTTGTAGATGCTTGAAATGGGAATAGTCTCTTGGATGAGTTTTCCTAGCCTGCTTAAACAGCCCAGAAATGTCTTATGAAAAAAAACATGTTAGTATGTTGTATCTAGTTACTTTCCCAGGTGAGGATTTTATCTGTGTTATCAGAAACCCTTGTCTCTAATTCAGGCATGGACAGAGATATTTATTAGATACTTTGGTATGTGCTAAAATAGAGATGAAATGGAAAATAAAGGCACAGCACACAGGTTCAGTGTAGGGCTATGAGAGCTCTGACAGAAGTATGAATAGGTGTCATAGGAGCTTGGGAACAGCCTCATCTATGCTGGGCCTTCAAAAGGGAAGATTTCCTGGTGAGGAGACACTAGGGCCAAGTCTGAAGGATCAAAAGAGTTGGTGAAGATGAAGTTGGAGTGCAGGGAGGATTTGCAGGCAATGGCAGTCTGTGAACATGCTGTATGTGGAAAGCACAGCAGTGTCACCAGAACCAGTTAGGAGTCTGGGAATAGCTGAACTACAGTAATTCTGAAAGGCTACCTTTGAAGTCATGTGTACTGTCTTGGATTTCAGAACGATCTGATAATCGTAGTAATATGAATACTAATTTGTTTCTTTTAAGATTTTTTTAAAAACAAGGAAAGGATTTCTTTTTCTCATGTAATGTAAACTGTGCTGATACATACAGAGCTGGTAGAGCAACTCTGCTGAAAAAACAAACAAACAAAAAACCCAAGATCCTTCAGGTTTCCTGCACCCCTATCTTTAGGTATAGCTTTCATCCTGCTGCTTGCAATGGAAAGGGGATGTGTGGAAAGAAATTTGTTTTCTTAGGAAGATTTGTGTTTTTTTTTTAAACTTTATAGGAAAGAATTTCAACTACTAAAGAGTTGCAAGAACAGTACAATGAATTAGTGTATGTTTCACCCAAATTCACCAGTTGTTTGACATTTTGCTCCATTTGTTTTCTTTTTCTCAGCCTCTCTCTTTCTGAACTATTGAGGCTAAGTGGCAGACCTTGTAGCTCTTCAACCCTAAATACTTCAGCACATATGTCCTAAGAACAGTAAAGAGTTTTTACTTATATAACCATGGTACAATGATGTGATGCTATAAAAAAACATAGCTCATATTCATAGTCTTTGTCTGTAGCAAACATACTTTAGTCTGCCTTGTGTTGGGAGACTGGAAGAGGAAGAGAGAATGGCCAGGGACTTTGTATTCCAGAGCTTAGCTCTCCCACGCCACATGAATTTTATCTTCTTTCTATTTCTTCTTTTCTTCTTGCACCTAATTAGTATTTGATAAGTTTCACTTCAGATAGTGATCTTGAGAGAAATATGACCCAATATCAGCTTTCTAGCTCATTTATGATTTTGTAGAAATGACATTACATCTTTGATCTCTTCTTGAGTGTTTTAATGATAGATGTTATAAAGTCATAGGAAAACTATCTCCTAACCATGCTTTTCATCAGAAGTTAGTACTAAAGATTTTATTTGGTACACCAAGAGTGAGTGTTCTCCAGCATTAAGACAGTTTTAAGAAAGTTGATCATGAGGCATTCAGTTTACTTCATATATTCATTTTCTGCAGTTATTAGATGTATAAGTGAATGAGATGTCTTATTTGGTAAGGCAATTATTTGTTCATTATAATAACATCTATGTTAGTGATGTTAGTATAATAACTAGCATAATTTTGAGACTCCATTTGTCTAACATTGTTCTGCCTACATCAGAAAATTGCATATATATATGTATGTGTACATACATAGATCTACTTCCTTTTCTAAGATATACTTTGCATAGTATTATGCATGTTTGAAATAAAATATATCAAGTTTACCATCTTTTGACAATCTACAACAATTTTGCTATTTTTCTTTCAAGATGTATCTTATTTTATGTATGAATATGTGGTCTGATTTTGTTAACTTGCATTTTTTTATAAAGTTGAGATGTTAAAAATTTATCTTTAGGTAATAATTTTTTAAAGATTTTTTTATTTTTAAAGAGAGGGGAAGGGAAAGAGGAAAACATCAATGTGTGGTTGCCTGTCATTCACCCTCTACTGGGGACCTGGCCGGCAACCCAGGTGTGTGCCCTCACTGGGAATCGAACTGGCCACTCTTTGGTTCACAGACTGGTGCTCAATCCACTGAGCCACACCAGCCAGGGCTAGATAATAATTTTGAAAAATCTTTGCAGTGTTTTTATAGATTGTCAGTAGAAAGTACACATTTAAGTAAGAGCTTCAAGGAAATAAAGTAAATGATAAAATTATAGAAACAAGTTAGCCACTAGATGATGCAATAGAACAAAACAGGAATGTAATTGTTTCTACTAGTCAGAGTACCTTAGTAAACTAAGGTCTGAACTTTTTTTGTTGTCCTTTTTTAAAAAAAATTATTGATGCTTGAATATAGTTGTCTCCGTTTTCCCACAACAAACAAAAACTCACTTTAGCTTATATGTAAGAAGAAATACTATAAGAATGTCATTGCAGTTCACAGAATCTAACACTAGGGGAAGCCACACAAGATTCACTGCAACTGGGAAACAGAAAGCTAGCAGGAAGCAAGGCAACTGTTTCTCTCTGTCTTTTCTTCGGTCCACATGGTTTCTCATGTCTGCAGCCCTTCTGCTTAGTTCTTTTCAATAGAATGGCTTCCCTGCCCCAAACCCTGTCATGGAGGCTCCGCAGCAGCCAGCTGAACCCCTGTGTCTTCCTGTATTGAGATTCTTACTTTTGGCTGGCTCAATTTGGGCATGCCCTTCTCAGTGGCTGGGCATGGGGCGTTCCTTTGAGTCCTGCCATGCCTATTCCTTGGTTATTTGTCTTTCTTTTACCTGACAGAGGAGGGACTGGATTTGAATGGCAGTGAAGAGGTGATTTTCTTTTTGACACGTTGAATTTGATTTCTCTGAATTATATCCAAGGAGAAATAAAAGAGTCAGAAATACAGGTTTGGGTGTAGGAACGTAAGTAAGTTAGAGCAATAGATCCAAAGTAATCAAAAAAGAAAAGATTGAAATCATGACAGTGGATGAGATTGCCCAGAAAAAAGCATGTGTAGGATAGGATTTCTTTGCCTGGGAGGTTTTTGGATTAGCTTCCTGAAATTGTGTGCAAAAATGTGTATATAAGTATTTTCTGTGGGACAGGTCCATGCTTTTTATCAAATTCTCAAATAGGTCTGTGATCCAAAAAGGTTAAGAACCAGTGTTAGAGAATGAGACAAAACACTTGAAATTAATACAAAATAATATTAAATATAAACTCTAATTGAAAAAATTAAACTTAAACACAGTTCACAAAACGAGAATTACAAAGGTTTGAGAAACATGAAGTTCTATCTCATTAGTAATAAAAATACAAAATAAAAGGAGAAAAAATATTTCAGGGGCTGACAGAGGAGTAGATTTTACACAAGGGGGGGTGGGGATGGGAGAAAACCATTTCTAAGGAGAAATAGCTGGGAAATTAGGAGAAAACCAGGAGCATAGGCCCATAGGGAAGCAAAAAGAAAGGGGGTTATTTCAATAAGGAATGAATAAGTGGTGAGCAGTGTAAAATATAGACCAGAGGACAAGGAAGAGGAGAACTGAAACTGGCAACAAGAATACCATTGGCGACCTGGCCTGATGCCCTTAATGGCCTCAGAAGGCAGACTGGAGCAAGCTGAGGATGGTGAAGAAGTAAATAAAGTCAATGTGGCTCTCTCTAGAAGCTTCATTAATAGAGGGAGGAAAAAGGACAGTGCTTAGGGGTGCCTGAGGTAGAAATTGGATTTTTGTTCTCATCATTTGTTTTAAAATAGGAGATGTTTAGATGTTTAAAGTGTGTTAGAGTGGGAGAATTTGAATGTTAAAGAGCTGAGTAATTGATGGAGAGAAGGCCTGAAGAGTGAGGATGAGGTGGTTGGTTCGGGAAAGGTAACTAGGTAGGGAATGTTCACTATTAATATGTAGACAAACTTCCCTGTCAAGTACCCCTTCTACTGATGAGATTAATACTTTTTTGTCTGGACTGATTTAGCAAATCAGTGTTCACTGAAATGAATTGGTAAATTGGGAGGGGTAAGTCTCCAATTTGTGCCGAATAAATGTTTTCTTATAGCTAAAGATTTAAGGTTTTCTGTTCTAAATTTTTGATTTGAAGGTGGGGTGGGGATAGGTAGTAGTTAGGAAGCAATGCAATTTGTTAAATATGTTCAAAGTATTTCCCACTCTTTCTCAATTGTTGCATGTGCTACAGATAGCCGACCGAGGTAGACTGGACAGTTCTGTTCAAGACTATGAGAGGGAAGAGAATTCACATTATTGAGGCACTGGCCAGGGATATATATTATCTTTTTAAATCCTCACACATCTTTGCAAGATAGATGTTACTGTTGTCATTTTTATAGAGATGAAGTCCAGTGCATAAGGGTGGCTAAAAAATTGCCCAAGTTCTCTAATATATGGCAATTAGATTTGAACATGGATCTGTGTAAACCCAAACTTCAAATTTAGTATTACTCTATCATGCTATTCAGTAAGGCATACTTGGGGGCTTTAATTGGGTGTATAGTTGCTTATACTCTCTCCCCACATACAGTAAGAGTTCCTGACAAGATACTGATCAGGGCTTTGTTTTGCTGTGCAATGAGCCCATCTTGTCTCTCCTCCATTTTCGTTGTCTGTGTCTGTTGCTTACTGTCCTGGTTATTCTTTTCCTTTTTCACCCCAAGTCCTTGTCATTTCTGTCTGATTTCAGCTACCATGTCTGCAGTTGGCTGAATTATTTAGTTTTTAAAAATCTCTTCTTCCCTTTGTTCCTAATACACCCTGTCTTTTGTGCAGAAAAGCTGGCTGTGTGTAGCTCTTGCCCAGCAATCAGACACTCCTTTCCTGCATGAGAGAACTAATGGATTGGCCCCAGTAGGTTGATTACCTGGCTTTCCCTTCTTTTTGCTTTATTTAATCACTGTGTACTTCTCCTGGCCCTTGGTTGATGGAAAGAGATGCTTTTCCACTTCCATTTCCTGACGTGACTTTAGATTTAGGGTGATGATTCTGTTGGCACTGAAAGGGAAAGTGACTTACTTCATAGGTGTTAAGAAAATTCTAAGGAAACTTGTAAGGAAAGCTTTTGCCTGACTCCTAAGACTTTAAGTTAAAGATTTTCCCAAATTTTTTTAGGAGTAGACAGAATATGAGTAGTAAGTATTTGGATAAAGTAAATACAGCTTTCATCATAGCCTTTCAATTTTACAGACTAAATACGGTTTGCTTGTTGGGAGGTATATTGGCTTTTTAAGTCATGTTGATGATTTCTCTCTCAGTTAATCATTTTTGCTTGTTATGCCCATTTAGCAGTGAAGTCAGAATGATTTGTATAACTTAAATATAGTAGTTTAAAGTATTTAAGAGCATATATTAAACTTATATTAAATATCTATTTAAAAGTTGTTTTACAAGTAGTGATTTATAACCTGATAATTTCAAGACCTGTTTGTCCTTCCCCAAGTACATGTATATGGAATTATCTGTTTTATTACTTATCATCATACACTTTTTCGTAAAAAAAAATACACCCTCTTACCATTTGTATTCTCCTTGAGGTAATGTTTCTCATACCTCTCTTTTTTGTAATGCTTTATGCTTTTAATGCTTTAGAATTTCTAGTATACAGAAGTTATTAATTGGGTGATAGCAGAATATGTTAATTGTTTCTGCCTCTTTGTTCTTTAAATAATATTCTGAGGTTCTTATGGTAGCAATCTATCTACTTAGAATTTGGTAGCCATTACTTTAATCTTGATGATTTATTATCTCTGAAGAAATAAAAAAAACCTTAAATACCTTGATTTAAAATATTAAATACATACTTTTGAAAAATTGGAGCAATAAGAATAGACTTTTTATGTTTTGACAAATACAAACCATTTAGTTTGAAATAAAATTTTAAGTTGAAACTTTAGAACAGAAAATTGAGCTCCCAATTTGGAAAAAAAATTGGTAGTAGAAATTATTTTGTCTTAAAACCATGTTAAATTAGAGCAAATATAAATTATAGGTAAATAAATGTGTTGATTATTATAAAGAAAAGAAAATGTATAGATTTGTCTGGAGAACAAAATATTAACTGTTACTGAAAGTGTTCTCATTTGTGGCAGCTCCAGAAGAATAGGTAACTTGTTTTTATTTTCTTTTTTACTTGAATGATCTTTGGCATAGTTTTTTTTTTAGTATAAGTTGTGCTCTAAAATGTTTAAAACAGAGTTTTGATCTAATCTACATTTTGCTCGTTAAAACTTTTACCTTGTTTTTCTGCCACTGACATGATTTATCAGTGGCAAGTGTTCTTCAGACCAAGTTGTTCATTCATATATTATGTTTTTAGAAACATCATCAACGTTTCATTTGAAACATACATCTCTTTCCAAAGGATTTTATAAAAGCAAGTCATCACATTCTACCTTTATTAAAAAGCTTTTTTGTTTTGTTTTATTTAATTTTTTTACTCTCCTACTTATTTGCTTAAACTAGTCTTGAATGATTAGTCTCTCAATGGGATAGATATTATTATGTGTTCATAGTTTACTTTGACCTTGCTGGCTATTTTCTGGGATGCTTAAGATTTTCTGTGTTGCTTGTTGTTAGACTTTATTTTGTTAGCTCTGGGTTGATATCACAGCTTTTCCGATCATCTGCATGGATGAGAATTAGAAATACGGGCAACAAATAATAGATGAGCTATCAGGTGGAAATTATGTTAGGACTGCTGCATATTGAAGAAATTTTCAGAATTTCGGTATTGAAAAAATTTGAATTATACTGCCATCTGTTTGAGTTTATTTAAGTTTGTAGGTAAGCTGTTACCTAGTATATTTTAAGTACCAGGTGTTTGACCTAGTCACATATACTTGCCTTAAAAGTAGTGTATATGTAGTATAGCATATATACTGATATGTTTATTGAAGAGGAGAAATGATTGGTAGCATAGTTCCAGCTAACAACATAACAGAAACCCCAAATAGTAACAGCTTAAACATGATAGATATTTATTTCTGTCTCATATAAAAATGTGGGGCTTGGCAGTCCAAAACCGTAAGTGCTCAGGGATCTAGGCTTCCTCTAGCTCACTGTGCTGCCATTCCTAGGGTGTAGCCCTCATCCTTGTGGCTATGGGTTGACTAGTTTTTGACAGAGAAGCTTGGGGATGATCATCGGTATGTCCAGTAATTATTTATTTAAAAAATTTATATTCGACTTCCAAGTTTACACGAAGCTATCTTTACTGGTTATAATTTGGGGAAAACACTAGACTGTTCAATGACTAGAAAGTATTTAATGCCAGCGGGTACTCTGTGAGGCATGTCAGCCATCTTCTCAGGGACTGTGACAAGCACATGCTGCATTGCCATGGTCTAGGAAAGGGTTATGTAGCCATATGGAGAGTGGACCTAGTTCCACATCAAGGTCCAGAGAGATCCTTACCCTCCTTGGGACTTCCAGTGTTTATGAACAGCTGGATTCTGGTTATGAAGCTAGAAGTAGAGTTGGAGATGTAAATAGTGGCCAAGTTATGAAAAACCATCTTGCTGTGCTTAGAAGTTTGAACTCTTTACAGAAGATTGTTGAACTACAGAGGGATAGTAAAAATAATGTCATTTTAGAAAGACAGTTTTAGATATAGTGGGGGCTAGTGGATTAGAGAGGTAAGACTAGAGGAAAAAGTGCCAGTAAGAAGACTTACTTTTTTTCAATCTAGGCCATGGATTATGAGGATGTCCACTTAGTAAGGCAGAGTCTGTAAAACCTGTAGGCAAACAGGATGTTGGGGGGGAAAGAAGAGAGAGAAGCCCTGTGACTCCCAAGGTTTATAATAGATATTTTTAGTTACAAATAAAATCAGTCAAATAACCTATAAAGATCTTTTATTTCTTTGTATGTAGTATTTCAAATTTGCATAACTTGCTTATTCTTTAGATAGCTCTGAGACTCAATTCATATTGGGGGAACAGCTGGCTCACTTGTTTTGGTTTATTTTAGTTTTTGCACATTTTGTGGGAAAATGATTCTTTGAAGAATAATTTTATAGGCCAGGAGATCTTTTAAGCTTCATTATAAAGCTAATTTAATTTACTTTCCACTACATATCATTAAAACATTGAACTTGTATTCTAAAATATTGTGTCTTTATTGTGGATTTAGTTGAGTTTTCTTGTGTTATAAACAGACTGTAATTTAAAATCATTTAAAATTTTGTTTGAACATTTTTCTAGTAATTGGTTTAGATTATGGAGTACTTGGTAAGTTAACTGCTGGCATCTTTGTCTCTCCTGGTGTTTCAGTACATTTCCCTACAGGAGAAAAATGCATCCTTTTTCACATTCTAAATTGCCTGTAGGATTCTTCAACTACTTTTCATTAGACAGTTATTGAGTTCCTAGAACATGTTAAGCACTGATCTAAAAACTGGAGAAAAGTTTTTAGAGCTTCTTATTTAGACCTTCTCCTCCCTTATTCACTTAAGAGTCATTCTAAGTATAATTCTGGAAAAAGGAGTCTATAATAAGCCTTAAATGTGGACTTGGCTTGCATACTATCTTGGTAACTCTGTTCTTACAAGCCCTTGTAACACAGGCATTTCTTTTACACTGTGCTTGCATAACTAGATTTGTGTGTAATGTAGTTCTTTAGGGGGCATGCTCTGCCTTGTAGATTGCTTTGGGTTGTAACCACTTGCTGATCAGGAACCAGAACTGAAAAAGAAAAGGAAGGACTTCTTGTTTCTGGTTCTGCATGTAAGGAGCTTGAAAGTCACCACTATAGTGTGACAAGTAAAAAGCTGAACAGAATGAAAAATCCACAGTTCTTGGATCCATAAGAGAGGGGAAGACACAACGCAAACCACTGTCGTACAAGATTGGAGAGTCAGATAAGTGAATATAGGGAGTCAAGGCTTCCTGGAGCATAGACTCCCAAGCAGAAACTGGTGTGGGAACCAGTGCCTGGGAAGGAAAACCTGAACAGTAATTGATGAATTTCAGGAGGTTCTGTGTGGCTGAATCTGAGACTTAAAATCTCTAAGGGGATCAAATCATAGGGGACCCCTATCATAGATTGAGGTTTAGCTCCAGAAACTAGACTAGGTTCTCACAGTAAATATTGGAGAAAAATCCTCTTGGGCTTCTGGCAAGGGCAAGGGGGAAAAAAGCATTTTGAAATACATCAGGGCATTCTGTTGTTCTTAACAAGGCTTGTCCTCAGGAGAAACTAGTTAACCAGAGCCGTGCTGACTGGGATATTAGTAGAGTTTAACTGATTTGGTGAAGGGAAATCAACTGTAGCTGACTCTAGCCATGCTGCCCCACCCAAGGGAGGATTAAAAAAAAATCAACCCTGAGAAACATTTGCAAAGTTCACAGACCAGAGTCACTGAAGTTTGAGTCCTAATAATAAAACTATAAAGTGTTTTCTTTCTTTTGACCGAAGGCCTGTTTCCCTTATTTTTATCTAGTTTATGATGTCATATTCCAGATATCAAGAAAACATTACAAGTAATACTAAAATGCATACTAAAATGCAAAAAACATAATTTGAAGAGCACAGTAAGTTTCAGAACCAGCCACGGCAGTGATGTTCGAATTATCAGACCAGGGATTTAAAACAACTGTGATTTATATGCTGACAACTCTAGTGGATAAAGAACAACGTACAAGAACAGATGAAAAGTGTAAGCAGAAAGATAGAAATCTACTAAAGAACCAAAAAGAAATGCTAGAGATCAAAAACACTGTAATATAAATGAAGAATATCTTTGTTGGGCTTATTAGATGACTGGACATGGCTGAGGAAATAATCTCTGAGCTAGAATATATATCAATAGAAACCTCTAAAACTGAAAAGGAGATAGAACAAAGACAAATAAAATGGAACAGAGTAGTATCCAAGGATTGTGGGGAAGCTACAGCAGATATAATATACACACAATGGTGATACAACAGGAAAAGGACCATAAGAACTACTTGACACAATAAAAATTGAAAATATCCCCAAATTAACGTCAAACACCAAACCACAGATCTAGGAAACTCAGATAACACAAAATAGGATAAATATGAAAAGAAAAAGAAAAACTATACTAGGCATATAATTTTTCAATTACAGAAAATCAAAGATAAAGAACAAAATCTTGGGCCCTGGCTGGGTTGTTCAGTTGGTTAGATAGTTGTCCCAATACACCAAGATTGTGAGTTCGATTCCCAGTCAGGGTGCATACAAGAGTTAACCAGTAAATGTATAAATGCGTTGGACAACAAATTAGTGATCCTCTCTCTCTTTCTCTCTCCCTTTCTCTCTTTAAAACTAACAAATAAAACTTAAAAAGAAAGAAAAAAGAAAAATCCTGAAAGAAGCCACAAGGATAAAATGCCTTACTTTTATAGAGAAAAATAAGCATTATATGCAGACTTCCAGAAACCCAGCAAGCAAGAAGAGAGTTAGTGGAGTGAAATATTGAAGTACTGAGAACATAAAACCACCAACCTAGAATTCTGTACCCTGTGAAATTACCCTTCTAAAGTGAAGGATATATAAAAATTCTCTCAGATAAACAAAAATTGAGGGAATTTATTCCTAGTGGATCTGCTATGCAAGAAATATGAAAATAAGTTTATGTTTATTTTTAGTGAAATAAATGAAAGCAATGTTTTAAGGGTGGGAGGAAGTAATTAGGATTATATTATTTGGTTATTAGAAGTTACTTACACTCCTTATGAGGTGATATATTATTTGGACATGGGTAAACTATAAATGTATATTGCAAACTAGGCCAGTCACTAAAAAAAGTAAAAAAGTGTAACCAACATGCTAAAAAAAGAGAGAAAATGGAATGATATAAAATAATTAAAACCACAAAAATGGCAGAAAAAGAGTGGAAGGCAAAAGTAGAAGCAAAGAACAAGGGCAACAAATAGAGAACTGTATTGAATAGGGTAGATATAAAATAAACTATATCAATAATCACCTTAATATTGGTGGTCTGACTGCCCCAATTAAAAGTCAGAGTGTGTCAAAAAACATGGCTCAAGTATATGTGATCTATAAGAAACCCACTTTAAATATAAAGACACATATAGATTAAAAGTAAATGAATGGAGAAAAATATACCATGCTAACACTAATCAAAAGAAAGCAGCGGTAGCTATATTAATTTCAGGTAAAATGATCTTCAGACTAAGGGAAAAATTATCGGAGATAATGAAGGACATTGCATAATGATAAAGGGGTCAGTTCTCCAAGAATATGTAGAAGCTTTTAACATGTATGCACCTAACAGTGGACAATCACACTGTGTGAACCAAAAACTAGTAGAACTGTAAGGAGAAATAGATGAATTCCACTGTCATAGTTGGAGACTTCAACACTCTAAAAATTGGACAGATTTCAGGCAGAAAGTCTGTTAGAGGCATAGTTAAGCTCTACAGCAACATCAATCAACTGGATATAGTCGACATCTGTAGACTGACTCATTCAGCAGCAACAACATACACATTTCTCTCAAGCTTGCAGTGAATATTCACCAAGGTAGAACACATTCTGGGCTATAAAACCTACCTTAAACAATTTAAAAGAACAGGAATCATGCAGTGTTGCTTCTAGTACACAATAAAGTTAAACTAGAAAGAAATACAGGAAGGTAACTGGAATATCCCAAAATGTGTGAGAATTAAAGAGCACACGGATCAAAGAAGAAATTTCAAAATAAATTTCAAAATATTTTGAACTAAATAAAAGTGAAACCCCAACTTTTGAACGTGTGGACTAGGGTGAAAGCAGTGCTCAAAGGGACATTTATAGCATTGAATGCATACATTAATAAAGAAGAAAGCTTGAAAATTAATAATCTAAATTTCCAGTGTAGGAAATGAGAAAAAGAACACATTAAATTCAACTAAGTAGAAAAAAGGAATAATAAGAATAAGAAATCAAATGCATTAAAAATGGGAAATCAGTAGATAAAATCAGTGAAACCAAAAATTAGTTTTTTGGAAGAAGTTAATAACATAAGCCTCTGCCAGACCAACTAAGAAAAAAAAAGAGAAGACACGAATTCCTAATGTTCCTAATATGAAAGAGGAGAGAGACATCACTACCAATCCCATGGAAATAGAAAGCATAGAAAAGAAAAACTATGAACACTATGAATAGTGCTATGAACAAACTTGATAGCCTAGAGGAAATGGACTGATTCCTTGAACGGAACAGTCTGCCTCTTGAGATTATCTGTATCTTCCTGTGTGAATTTTGGCAGATTGTGGATATGGCAAATTGATTTTAAAGTTTATGTGGAGAGGCAAAAGACACAGCATAGTCAACAGAACATTCAAGGCGAAGAACAAAGTTGGAGGAATAACTCTACCTGACTTCTTGAAGACCAACTACAAAGCTACAGTAATTGAGATGGTGTGCTATTCGTGAAAGAATAACCAAATAGACTGATGGAATAAAATATAAAGCCCAGACATAGACCCCCATAAACACAGTCAACTGATCTTTGACAAATGCAGTTTTATTGCAAAGGCAATATAATGGAGCAAAGATATTTTCCTCAATAAATGGTGGTAGAACAACTGAACATCCATATCTCAGTAAATGAATCAGACATAGACCTTACATCCTCCACAAAAGTATTTCAAAAGGACCATGGACCTAAATGTAAAATGCAAAACTATAAAACTCCTAGAAGATAATATAGGAGAAAATGTAGATGACCTGGGATATGGTGATGTCTTCTTAGATAGATACACCAAAGGTTTGATTCATGGAAGAAATAATTGTGAAGCCGGACCTAATTAAAATTAAAAACATTTGCTCTGTGACATACAACATCATTATAGCTGGAAGACACACTACAGAATAGGAACGTATATTTGCAAAAGACACGTTTGATAAAGGACTGCTATTCAAAATACTCTTTAACAAACTCTTAGCGAGAAAATAATTAAAAATGGACCAAAGACCATAACACACTCCTCAGTAAACAAGATATATTCATGGAAATAAGCATATAAAAAGATGCTTCACATCATATGTCATCAGGGAAGAGCAAATTAAAACAAGAATGAGCCCTGGCTGGTGTAGCTCAGTGGATTGAGTGCGGGCCTGGGAACCACACGATCGCGGTTCGATTCCCAGTCAGGGCACATGCCTGGGTTGCAGGCCGGTTCCCTGCAGGCCAACTCCCAGCAGAGGACAGGCCAACTCCCAGCAGGGGACGCATGAAAGGCAACCATACATTGATGTTTCTCTCCCTCTCTTCTTCCCCTCTAAAGATAAATAAGTAAAATCTTTAAAAAAAAACCAAGAATGAAATGCAACAGTGTACCTATTGGTTTGTCACAAATGTAGAACACTGACAACACAAAATGCTGGTGAAGGTGTTGAGCAACAGGAACTCTCATTCGTTACTGTTGGGAATGCAAAATTGTACAGCCTCTACGGAAGATAGTTTGGTGCTTTCTTACAGAACGAAGCATACTTTTACCAATATGATCCAGCAGTTGTGTGTCTTAGTATTTACTCAAAGGAGTTGAAAACTTATATCCACACAAAACTTGCATGTAGATGTTTATAGCAGCAGTATTCATAATTGCCAGACTTGGAAGTTATCAAGATATCTTTCAGTAGGTGAATAAACAAGTTGTGGTTCATTTAGACAACTGGTTATTATTTATTGCTGTAAAGAAATGGGCTATCAAGCCATGAAAAGCATGGAGGAACCTTAAATGTATACTACTAAGTGAAAGAAGCCAATCTGAAAAGTGTACATACTGTATGATTTCACCCATATAACATCTAGAAAAGCCAAAGCTGAGGAAAAAGTAAAAAGACCAACTGTTTTAAGGGGTGTTGGGGATGGGATGAACAGGCAGGGCACAGAGGGTTTTTAGGGCAGTGAAAATACTCTGTATAATATTATAATGGTGGATATATAAAGTGATTAAGACTCTCGAGTTTTAAAATTAGATTTGAGTACAAATACCCTTCCTGCCGCTAACTAGTTATCCTAACATTACATCATGTTATTTATCATTGTTAAATTTCAGCTCCTTACCTATAAAATGGGTCTTACTTGTAGGTTTTGTGCATATTATTGTGAAGAGTAACTGAGAAAATACATATCAAGCAGTTGGTAGTGCAGTGCTTAATCAATAGCAGGCACTAAAAATAGTACATGTACAATAAAAAAATGATACAATAGTAGGTTGGTCACTACTTTTCCTAAGCCAACATTTTAAAGTATTGTGGAGACAGTTTGAAATTTAAATATAAGGAGGTCCCCCCAAAATCCAGAATTATTTTCTGGAGGTTGGGCTCCTTGTAGTACAGGCTTCCCCTGCTAGGTGACTGTTCTAAAAACCCATCTGTATCAGTGTACCACCTGGTGGTGTAGTGAGAGGCTGTGTTCAGCTTCAGTGAATTTTTTTGAAGACACTTTCACTGTGTTTGTCTGTTTCATGATGGTGATTTTGTAAGAGCACCTGCCCACCCTATCCTGAATGGTCAGCAGTTTTTGACCCAAAATGGCATGGCCCCGGTGCCTCACCTTCCCTGTTCTCCCCATCTCTCCCAAGTGACTCCCCCTGTCCTGGAGCAAAAAAGCCAACGGAAAATGTTTTGCTGATATAGAAGAGGTGAAACAAACAAAAAAATTGGCAGAAGCACTAAAAGACATCAAAATCAATGGGTTCAAAACTGTTTTGAGTAGTGAATAGGAAGAGTATCTGTTTTCTGCACCTTCTGGGCTTTTATTGGAGGCTAGGCAGCCAGCCTTACAGTAGAAAGAGAATAGGATCTGAGTCCTGGCCAGACCATTTGCTCACTTTGCACCTGAGCAAGTTATTGAAGTTTTCCCAGGCTCTATTCTCTCCCTGTAAATGGCGATAACACCTGCCTCGCAGGGATACTGTCAAGATGGAGGGTAATAACATGGATATACCTGTAATCATGTTTGCATGATGACGTGTAGTAGAGTGTGGAATGTGGCAGCCATTCTGTGTTCTCAGCCCCAGGTACTTGGTGTCAGCACTTCCCTCTGGCTGGGGTCACAGAGAATTCAGAGGCAGCCTTAGGTGAGTCTTGGGAATGCTTTCATTGACTACATGTTGCCATTTAACATCAAAAGAGCAGACCATAACATTTTACACGCCAAGTTCAAAGAAGTAGATTTCCCCCAATGGTCCTCTTTCTGGAACACAGTATCTATTTCAGTTGAGTCTTGTTTTGGTTCTCTCTGATATTTTTAACAACCCATACACCATAGCAAACATACTGTTGGATTGGCCAAAAAGTTTGTTTTGTTTTTTCCATAAAATATATTTTTTTCATGTTCACCAATAACTTTATTGATTTTGATGTTTTTGAGTATGTCCGCTCTCTCCCATGTGGTATAACATTGGTTGTTCTCAATTAATGTCCCAGTTTGAACTTCAACTGCTACCTGACTTGAAGCATCGTCCAGTGAGAAATCTCCAGCACGAAACTCTGCAAACCACTTTTGACACATTCAGTCAGTCACAGCACCTTCTCCATACACTGCACAAATACTGTGTTTCAGTTCATTTTTACCTTTCTTGAAATGATAAAGAATAATATGCCAAAAATGTTCCATTTTCAATATTAATATTCCATTTTCAGTATTTTTTAAAAGATTTTATCTATCTTTAGAGAGGAAGGGAAGGAGAGAAATATCAATGTATATCAATCTATGGTTGCCTCTTGTGAGTCCCCCTCTGGGAACTGGCCCGCAACCCAGGCATGTGCCCCGACTGGGAATCGAACCTCGATCATGTGGTTTGCAGGCCTGTGCTCAATCCACTGAGCTACAGCAGCCAGGGCCCATTGTCAATATTAAAATGGCTACATATTCCCCAATTTTGAAAAGTTTATTTTTTAATGCACTCTAATAGGACAGCTGTCAGAATACAGTTTAACAAAGTTGTTTTGAATGAAGTTAAAAACAACTAAATGCTACTAGAGCCATCTTATGGGGCGGGGGGAACAAATGAACCTTGTGGCCAACCCAGTATTTTCAAGAAGGCCTGAGGAAGAAATGTGATTCATCTTTCTATGAGTCCCATCTGGACTTTTCTTCTGTTACATTTTTGACATTTTATGACCTGTAATACCTCAAGTCATGTTCTTGACTTTCAAGTTCTTGGTTGAACAATTTACATCTATATGTGACCTTTTCCTTTCTTTGCCTTAACCCTAAATTGCGTAATTCTTAGTTAGAAGACAGAGGAAAGGAGGCCCTGGTTTCTGTGTGCCAGGTACTAAGTTCACAAAGAAGTGACTACCTCGCCCTGGCTGGTGTAGCTCAGTGGATTGAGCGCAGGCCTGTGAATCAGACGATCATGGTTTGATTCTCAGTCAGGGCACATGCCTGGGTTGCAGGCCAGTTCCCTGCAGGCCAACTCCCAGCAGGGGACGCACGAAAGGCAACCATACATTGATGTTTCTCTCCCTCTCTCCTTCCCTTCCCTCTAAAGATAAATAAATAAAATCTTAAAAAAAAATAAGTGAATGCCTCAATGGCACTGTATGCAGTAAAAAAGTGAGACTATAGTAGAGTATATTATTCGTAATAAATACCTCTGACCAGGAAGACAAAGGAGCAGAGACTGGTGGGGAAGAAGGCAGGTTTGGGTATGTTTTTAATTCTCTGCCAGAACACCACACCTTTGCTGTATGCTTTAGTATCCTTCTACTTTGATTCTATGTCTCTTTTGTGAAGAAATCAGTAATCTCTTCCCCTCCTCCAAGTGTCCACTGTTGTTCCCGAAATATTAGTTAAATCTGGTGTGGAAATGAACCATCCTTTATGTCTCTGAAAGGGATGGAGCCGATGTGACCCTCTGTGTATGTTAGTGACCAAATCCACAAGGACCCTTTCTGATCACTTAGCAGTCATAGTGCTGAGCTCAGGGAGGTTTGGTCATTTTCTTACACCAGTTGTCTTGGAAACACATTTGGAATATGGTCCTTGACATTGGTCCTTTACTGAAGGAATCACAGGCAGGCGATTGTAATTGAAGGATGACATGGTGTCTTTGAGTACACTTTTAAAATGTTTTCCAGGATCACTCTTGTATGAGAGAAGAATTATTTTCCCTCTGCCCTTCTGAGTTCTAAGCTGAGACACCTATTAACAGAAGACAGATTAACAAGAGAAAACATTTATTAAAATGTACGCCTCTTGTACACATGGGAGATACCAGGAATAAAATAAGTAACTCAAAGAGGTAGATTTAGAATTTAGGCTGAAAGTACATCTTAATAGGGGAAAGGAAGGGGGCAGACAGAATGAATGATTTTTAGGAAACATGGGTGGGAGGTAGTTTGTGACAAAGTTTCTCGGTGGTGTGGACTTCAGTCTCTTGTGATGAGAATGCTCTCTGCTTGATGAAACTGCTGAGGAGAGGTTATGAGAGTTGAGTCCTTTGTAGAGGATGTGTTTTTAGGCAGATACAGGGAATTCATAGAAAGCCTGTGCCTGCATTTGCCGTTTTTCAGGTGCCTACAACTTAAAACTGTCAATATGCCAAGTGGCAATGTGGGCTTGGCAGGTTCTGCTGCCCTTTACCTTAAGTATCCAACAGTCAAAACTGGAATATTTGAAGGCCCTCTTGAAATGAAGCATATCTAATTTCAGCCTAATGCCTTAGGTATATGTAGAAAAATATGTAAGATCTGGAAATTTTGTAATAAATATTATATTCTACCCACCCCCCAAACCAAAGCAAATAAACCTATGCAGTCACAAATATTTCCTACTTGCAGGCTTCCCTGGAGTGGTGGCATTTATAGTGACCATAAACTCCTGCTCTTTTTCTGTCCACTAAAATTCATAGGATAAGCTCTGGCTGGTGTGGCTCAGTGGATTGAGTGCTGGCCTGTGAATCAAAGGGTCGCTGGTTCAATTCCCAGTCTAGGGTGCATGCCTGGGTTGTGAGCCAGGTCCCCAGTGGGTGATGCAAGAGGCAACCACACACTGATGTTTCTCTCCCTCTCTTTCTCCCTTCCTTCTCTTCTCTAAAAATAAGTAAATAAAATCTTTTTAAAAATAAATAAAATTTATAGGATGGCTTTCCTTTTGGCCTTTGCATAAATTAGAACTATTTGTTTATTCTTGGTTGAAAATTAAGATCTCCATTGTTTAAATCAGGTCAGGGTAGTTCCTAGTTAACATAAGAATATATTACATGCTTTAACATGACACCCACAATAAGTCAGTAATAAGACCTTTCCTGTAAGGATTTTTAAAAGACCATAAACCATTTTCATGTTATACAAAGTTTCATTTAGTCTAACAGTATTTTAAATTACTGTTCACCTTTGTACACCTTCTGGGGGTGGGTTCCTGACACCTCACTTACTCTAATTCACAGAACTGTTTCCTATTCCAATGTTACTTCACACCTGTGATAACTTTGGGCTGATACCAGAGGGGAGAGCAAGGCAGTAAAACAGCTTAGAACAGCCCTTTGCCCTTATTCTGTACCTCTGTGGAGCAAGGCATGATCACATTTACTGGTAGATGCTAGTGGCACCGAAAGGTTGTTCCCTGACAGTGGTACTCAGACCAGGGGAGGTTGAAAAACCAGTTGAAGAGAGTGAGGGATGACATGGACCCCATTGTACCTTCTGCTCATCCCTGGGCCAGTGACTTCCCACACAGTGCCTTTCTGTTAGCCCTCATGTTAACATACAAAGTATCTTTGTCCCACAACTCTGGAGGCAGTGAGGTGGTGGAGCTGGAAGGCAAGCCCCAGGTCTCCATGAGGCTTTTCAAAACTCATGCTTTTTTTCTTATGATAGAGAGAAACTTTCAGATATTCTTGTCCTTATTAGGTAGTTCAAAACCAAAATTTGGGCAAATCATTCACAGAAAATCAGGTAAAGATTGCTTTCTCTCCTGGAGTTAACAGTGATATCTGTATGTAATTTAGAGCAAGAGATACACATATTGTGAATGCGTATTCAATTTATTTTCTCCGGGAGAACATCATGGCCTGTCAGTAAAATGGGAATAGTGTGTCTCCGCTCTGTGATTGCTCTGTGGATTCAGTACAGCCATCTCTGAAGGTTTAGACTGGGCCAGGGCAGAGTCAGTGCTCCCTGACTCGAAGCTCTTACCAAGTGCTGTGATTCTTGATGTTGTTTTCATGTGCTTTTGTGTTCATCCTCAGATAAAGATACTTGTATTCTCTAACATCAGGGAGTGTGTTTTTAATGTATCAGTCCACTTAAGTGGAATCGTACTTAAATTAATTTTTAAACTTCTTGGATTGCAGAAGTGGCTGCAGCAGTAAACAAGGCTTTTACCTAAACAGTAAAGTAGGCTTCTCCTGAGAAGTAATTGCATTGCCTTCTAGTCATATGCAGCATTACTTGTTTGTGTGTGCAATGACTTGCTTGTGTATTTTAAATAGAGGGTTTGAACTTCATCCAGTATAGGTACCTTTGAAATTTGGAAAGGATTTGTTCACTAGGGCTAGTTTATTAATTTTGATATCTTAAAATACAAGAGAGTATATATTGTACTTTGATCCTGAAAGATTCTTTGTTACTTAAATTCTAATTTACCTTGTTATTTTATTATTGTATTTTCTTAGGGAATATCTTGGTAAACAGCTCCAATCTGAGCAACCTCAGACAGCTGCTGCCCGAAGCTGAAGTGTGCCCTCCAGCCTTCCCATTTCACCTGTGACACAACACCTGGAGTGTGAATCTGAGTAATTAAATGATTTTTCATTTTGTTTGTAACTTTCCTCTGTTGTATAGCTTTCCCACTGCTGATTTTCTGGTAAAAGTGTTTGCCCATTAACTTGTATTAAAAGAGTAGGTGTCTTCTGTATCTAAGAAAAATATTACTGTTACATATATTGCCTGTATTTCTATATTTATTGTTCTCTGGAAATGAATATAATTATTAAAGGATTCTCACTCCAAATATGGTTCTCTTTTTACTCATTTTGTACTTGGACTTTAACAAAAATTACGTATTGTCCCAATCAAATTGGGAGAATGGTTGCAAAGTAGTGAACAGCAAGCACCAGGGGGTCCCCCCAAAAAACAGAATTATCTTGGAGGGCAGACCCCTTATACAGACTTCCCCCACTAGATGAGTGTTCTAGGAACCTATCTGTATCAGTGTACCAGCTGGTGATGTTGTGAGAGGCTGTATTCAGCTTCAGTGAATATTTTTGAAGACTCAGCACATTTGCCCATGACATGATGGGTGATTTACAAGCACACCTGCCCATATCATGCTGAGTGTTCAGCAGTTTTTGACTGAAAACAACATGACCCTCATGCTACATCCTTCCTATTCACCCAGTCTGGCCCCGAGTGAATTTTTTTTGTTTCCCTAGGTGAAAACAGTTCTCAAAGGGACATGTTTTGCTGATGTGGAAGAGGTAAAACAAAACAAATGGCAAGAGCACTAAAAGGCATCAAAATCAATGAGTTCAAAAACTGTTTTGAACAGTGGAAAAAATGTCTCATTAGGTGTATTGCATCAAATAGAGAGAACTTTGAAGGTGACCAATGTTTAAACATGTAAGAATAAATACAAATTTTTTTATAAATACCAGTTTTTTGGGTTCCTCCTTTGTAAATGTTTTGAAATTATATGTGTCCATATCTGTCCAACTGTCCATCCCTCCCTCCATCCATTCACACATACACATTACAGCAGTCCTCTGCTAATATTTAGAGAGCTTTAAATTTTTAAATTAAATATTAATGTGATACCATCATGGTCCAAAAGATTGCTTCTGGAATTCAGTGAAGACTTGTAGCTTTAGATTATTTTATTTCAATGATTTTCTATATTTTTATTCTTGGATTTTAGTACTGAAAGTCAGTTTTCATTTAATACTTTTTAGTTTAAATATTGTCAATAGATATTTTATTTCTAGCCCTCCGATCTTTATCCTGGAACTATAGGCCCTCAGCAGGGCATACATGGCATGTAGATTTCCCTCCTCAAATCCGAGTTTCTTGTTTTTTACCCTCATCACTGGATCTCCTGAGTATCATTTTCATTCATTTTTATTTTATTTTCACTTTCCATACGTAGCAGTCCTCTGACTATCAAGCTGTTGAATAAATGTGGTAAGGCTAATAATTTATTTTGGTAAATTTTTTCTCCTACAGAAAGGTACAGAATCCATTTCCTGTATAATGACTAATGATTATTTTTAAAAATATTTTATTTTTCCATTACAGTTTTCATCCAGTATTACATTAGTTTCAGTTGTGCAGCATAGTGGTTAGACAATCACTTTACAAAGTGATCCCCCTTATATTTTAAATACCCAAGTGGCACCATTTATAGTTATTACAGTATTATTGACTACATTGCCTATGCTGGACTTCACATTCCTGTGACTATTCTGCAGCTCCCAATTTGTACTTCTTATTCCTTCACCTTTTCCCCCTCAGCCTACCAACCCCCACCCCTCCAGCCAACCATTGGTTCTCTGTATCTATGAGTCTGTTTCTGTTTTGTTTGTTCATTTATTTTGTTCTTTAGATTCCACACATAAGTAAAATTATGTGGTATTTGTCTATCTCTGACTTATTTCACTTTGCATTTTCAACAAAAATCATGTGGGCATTGTTCAAATGATAGCTGTTTTTCTTGGTTAGTAAGTTCATATGATTTTTATCAGTGAACTTTTCCCAGTTTTTTTCTTGACTGAAAGGTTTAAAACTTTAGAATGCTTAGACCCAGATATTTTTGCTTCCCAAAACATGAAAAAATACCAGATAGAACTTACTAGATTTAAAACATTTTTAATTTATTTTTTAGATAGAGGGGAAGGGAGGGAGAAAGGGAGAGAAACATTGATCTGTGAGAGAAACATCCATCAGATAGATGACTCTCAAAAGCCCTCAACTGGGAACCTGACCCACAACCCAGGCATGTGCCCTGACCAGGAATTGAACCAATGACCCTTTGGTTTGCAGGCTGGCACTCAATTCACTGAGCCACACCAGTGGGGGTTGTCACTTAGGTTTTTAAGACGCTTGATTTGTGCAAGTTCTGGTAACCAGAGACTGTAATCTTCTGAATTTCAGAACACATTGATACTTTAATATACATTGTTTTAGTTTCATTTTGCATAGGCCTGTAGCTCTAGAGTAGGTAGCAGTGACAGTCATTCTGGTGGAGACTCTTAGTGTTTTCATTCCCAAGAAGTGCTTTTGTACATAGGATGCAGTATTCCCATGTCCTCATGTTTTACTTATTATACCACATATTAAAATTAACTTAATTTCTAGGCACGTTTTTTTTACTTTTAAATTTACACTCAGCTAACAGAACTTAATTACAAAATAAATGACTTTTTTGGCCTAATGTTTTTAGTTAATACTCAATGATTAAATCCTAAAAATTTAATACTATTTACATGTTCAACTAAACTGCAAACATCTAAAGAGTAGACTTATAAATCTGACAAAATCAAAGTAATATTTAATGCTCATAAATCTACTCAAGAGGAATACAGTAAAACAAGTTTTATTAAGCATTTTAAAGGATCTGAACAGCTCAAATAAGGACCACAATGATTACAAAATGTGTTACTCCGCCTATATGAAAACAATTTACATAGAATTTTTCTATACTTTTTGTGTATTTCTCTTTTAAAATCCTTTTGTGCCTCATTGACCACTAGTCTCAATTTGTCAGAAGTAATTTCACCAAAAGTTGAAATATATTAGGAAAAACGATGCAGAATTTAGGTGTTGTTTTATTGAATTTGTTGTTGTTGAGGGCACAATAGGTTTTACAAAGTTTGACAGGAAACCTAACTAAAAAAACCTAATTTCTAAAATATCCATTAATCATTTGTAGTAAAATTAACCTTGAGCACATATGAACAGTAATTTGAAGGGAGGAAGAAACCTTTGGATTTTCAGCTCTTGAGGGCACATAGATGTTCATGTTAAAGGGAGCATGAAATCATATCTTCTTTTTTAGAAAACTTTTTCTGGGGTTTTGTTGACCCTCATTTTAAAAGATATGTGAAAAGAGCCTTACCAGTGAAGCTCATTCCCACACATTATACCTGGCCAGTTGCAGGTGTCAGATTTATAGAATATATCAATGAAGAAAACTTTCTGTTTAGCCACATTAGAGTAATTGAGGTCAATTTTCTTTCTTTTTTTTAAATTTAAGATTATATTTTTAGAAAGGAAGAGAGGGAGAGAAACATCAATGTGTGGTTGCCTCTCCCACACCTGCCTCCAGCCCCGGGGACCTGGCCTGCAGTCCAGCCACGTGCTCTGGCTGGGAATCAAACCAGTGACCCAGTGACCTCTTGCTTCGCAGGCCAGCACTCAATCCACTGAGCCACACCAGCCAGGGCTCACTTCTCATATAATTAAAATTCAAGTGATTTTGTAACCTTTAGATGTCAAGTCTTAGAAAGCACAGAACCAAGTTTTGATGCTTTTAGTTTATTTTTATAATCGTTTGAAAGGTTTTCTGTTCTCGTTCTTTGCTTTTGAAAGTAGAAAATATTTGAGACTAAGTTTTGGAATAAGAGTTAGTAGGTGTCAAATTTGAACCTTGTGATGAAATCACTTTTCAGTTTGAAATTTCTCTCTTGTTTTGCTGTACAAAATGTTCTGTTCTGCTTAAGAGATGAGGCTCCTTTAACTCTCTGAACAAGTTTCCAATGAAAAAGTCAGTTGGAAAGAGGAATGAGCTGCAAATAATGTTACTTCAACATTTATGCAAATCTGACACCAAGTTCATATTCTCTTTCAGCTTTTAAAGGAGAAAGTGTTGAGTCCTCTTCAAAAAATGAAAGTGGAAGAACCACTCTATGAGTGGCTCAAGAGTCTTTATCTTCTAGTAACTATCTATGCTTTTGTCTTTTCCCCTCTTAAAGAAGAAAGGAAATACCAAGATACTTGGTTGAAAGAACCAGCGTACAAAGATTACCAAATTGCAAGGTAAGATAGGTAGAAATAAAGTATTTTCAACTATTGCACAAAGGTTTCAGGGAGAAAGAAAATGGAATTATACTCTTGTAAGTTTTTACATATACATGAAGTGGGATGACAACATGAAGTAGAGTGATAAATGCAGAATGCGTATTTAATTCCCTAGAGCAACCACTAAAACAGTAAGAGGTACAGCTAAAGAGCCATTAGTGAAGGTAAAATGGAATACCAAAAGTGCTTGCTTAACCCAAAAGAGAGCAAAACAACAGAAAAGAAGAAGAGAGGAGACACTTAGGAAATAAATAACAGGGAAATAGACAACCCAACAGTAGCAGTAAATACACTCGTGGGAGTCTGGACTGCCACCGTTACTCATCCAGAATTTTAACTGTTCAATGTTGCCACCCCCAGGAAACCATTGCTTCCAATTTCCAAGATTTAGGGAGAAGGAGTGTTCTACAGTGCTGTAGTCAGGTTTGGTTAATGAGTGGAATAAACTTGTTTGGGAAAAACCAGACTTTTGTCACTTGCAAATGCAAGGTCCGGGGTTAGTTTGGAAGGAGTGAATTTTGCAGGGTCACAGTAGAAAGAGTTCAAAACCCTTCCTTGCCACCAATGGAGCTTTATTCCCTTGTTATTCCATCTGTCTACATGTCCGCTTGTCTACCCATTCTTGCATCCTCCATCGGAATCATTGTTTTGAGGTTCTTTTTGTTGTTACTGAGACTTAAGTGCTTCTGGGACTTTGAAGTGATTGTGAAGAGGACTTGTTGGCCTCTGTTCTCCTCAAGTTTAAGAGAAGATGGAATTTCTGACTTAATTCCTGAATACAGAGCTTTGTCCCTTTCCTCACCAGATACACTGTGGCAATGACTTCCATCTACCTCTCTCCAGAAGTTCTTCACTCCCATCCAACGAAGGAGCCCTGACTTTTAAGTGACTACTCTTTGGAAGAAAGGAAGTGGCTACTTAGGAGTAGCCACTACTACTTCAGTGGCTACTCCTGTCCCAAGTGACCAATGCTGACAGTAACCGCTCCCAGGACCTAGGAGTTGCAATTCATTCAGAAGTATCAGTGAGTCTCTATAGTACAATAGACTCAGGTGTTGATTTATTTTGATACAATATTAGTCTTTATTTTGATACAGAAAAGTAGCAAGAATAATATAAAGGGCTCCCATATGTCTCTTTTCAAGTTCATGCTGGGTTGATTATGGATACTTTAAACTCTACTGTAATATTTGCTATTGGTACATGATTTTCTGATGTTTTTTTTCCCAAAACATTGTTTAGGTTTTTTTTTGCCAGTTTATTTTTCGAAATGAAGTTTGAATTATTTCTTTTAAGTTTCCATTGAGGTTTTTATATAATTTATTTTAATCTATACATTAATTTGAGAAGGCTCTTATATGCTAATTTTCCCCTCTGAAAAATAGACTCTTCCTTTAGTCAATGTGTCTAAACTAACTGTAGCTTCAACATACAGATCCCAAAAATTTTGTTAAAAGTTTTTTCTACCGGTTCTTATACTTTTGTTTTTGTGAAAAGGATTTTCTCTTATTATATTTTCTAGTCACAGTCACTAGTATATAAGGACATTATTACCATATAGTTGTTAACTGAACAGTCTTTCAGCCTTATGTATTTTCTTGGTGTGTAATCCCATAACGTATAACTAAGACAACTGTGTTTCCTTCTTTCCAAGAGCTGTGTGTGTCCTTTCTGTTCCACATCGGTCATGGAGAGATCTAGGTTAAATATAAGCTCTGCCTCATACTATCAGTTAGATATCATCAAATTTCCTTAGGCTTCAGCTTGTTTACAAAATAGAAATGATAGTACCTGCTTCATGGAGTTGTCAGGGTCAAAGGATAGGGTGCTTGAGTCTCTATGTATTAATCACTTAAAATGTTCCTTATTAGTTATGGCATAGGTCCGGACTCCCAGGACAATGCCACTTAATCTTGTACACTTTGTGGGTCTTAATCCTAAAGGTGATGCCCTCAGTGTTATGATCTTGTGCAAGATTCAGCTATTGGTCTGAGACAATTACCATGTTAAGGAGAAAGACTTCTGTTCCTGGCCTCGTCCAGGTTTCCCCCAGTCAGTGGTAGATGTTGAATGTATAATATCATGGAAGTTTATATCTGAACCAAGCATGTGATCTTCTAAGGTCCCCCTCAGATTAATCTATGGATTTCCTAAAGCTAAGATATCCTTGTAGTTCTAGAACAAATAAATCATATTTGATCATGGTGTACTATTTTTTTAATATGCAAGTAAATTCCATTCATATTTTCAAATAGTCAATATGTTATTTAGTTTATTAGCTTTTCCTCTCAGCTTTGGCCACCTGACACTATAACTTTATGTCCTCATCCAAGTCTTTGATGAAAATGTTGACTAGACCATGACCGGGTTTAGGAATGAAGGAACCCCAAATTTCAATTAGAACCTCAGTTGACTTCTCCCTACTGTACAGATCATTAATTGACAGCCCATAGTGAACATACGTGGAATTTGGGGGTTGTTTGAAAAACTTTGGCCTGCAAAATATTTCCTGTTGAGTAATGGGAGTCCAATCATACATACACTTCATAGAGATGTGTCCTTCAAGATACTGTTGGCTGCGAGCACCAGAAAACTTGACACAAACTACCTTAAAATCAATGCCTCAGTCCTATGAGAGAAGTCCAGGGGGATGGTGTACTGGGTACCCTCACTTCGCCTTTGCTGTGCACCTGCTCACCATGGGTCTAGGTCCCCAGGCATCACACCAGACTCTCTATGTGCTCATTTTTCCAGCCAACATCCTCTCACTTCTTATGGCCAAAAGCAATGCACAGCCAATGGAGGGTTAATTGGGATGACCTTGCTTGCTTTATAACCACAATCTTCCCTTGAACAAAAGGAGAAGTGAGGAGTTGGATGCAGACATGGGGCTAGCACTGGTGTCCACTGTTCTGTGATCAGATAAAGCAGGACTCCAGCTTGTGGGATGTTAGAAAGAGTGATCTACATAGCGCCCTTGGAGGAAAGGAAGTCGGAGCCCTTGTCAGGGTTCTGTTCATAGGCCTGGAATTTTAATTTACACCATTACAGAATAAAAAACACATCACCAGAACAAACACTACTTAAAGAGAATGCTAATGGCATTCATCTATCCTTCCTCATCAAGGCTATGTTGTCAGTAATTCAGACAAAATTGTTATTTCGCATTCATCTCTATAATCATTACTTTGTACTGTATTTATTTAGTATGCACTGTACTTGGGTGAACAGCTTCCACAGGATTTCAAGTGTGGAATCTCTGCCTGATGCTCTGGGCTTTCCTAAAGGTACTCTCCACCACAAATTTCTCTGAGTTGTCTGAGAACCAGTGGTTAAGAAAGTAGAGTGATGAGTGTGCAAAATGACTCTAAAATGGGAGTAGATCTAGCCATACATAAAGCTTATCCTAAAAATGAATGTAGCCACATTCATTTCCCACAACCAACCAGAAGTTGGACCCAAGCCTGGTCTCTGCAACATTGAGTCCCTTCCTCAGCATAGGCAGAACCTAAGGTGGCAGCCACAGAGGCAATGCTATTGGCCCTGGTCTCCTTTTGCAAACACCTCTTGTGACAATAGGCAGCACCAGAGAAGGGCGCTCCGTGGATACAGGTTTGTGCAGAGCAGCTATGTATCCCTGAGGCTGAGGCTTGCGTTTGGCAATACTAGTCTGCACTGAAGGAAATCCATTGTCTGGCTGTTGGGGAAGGAACTCAGAGGTACATTTCAAACTAGGTGAATATAATCCACAAACATTAAGATGTTTGGGTGGATTTGGCTCTTAACATAACTCCTCCTCCTACTGCCTTGAATATCATTCTCAGATGTTTGTCTTGTGTCACTGTGAGCACAAGCACCCTGGTGACACATGCTCCAGGGCTGGGATGATATGCGTAGGGGCCGAAGGGGTTGTAGGTGGGGGTGATATGTTCAGCTAAACAACAGTCCTGGGACTTCCGCCAAGATGGAGGCATAGGTGGAAACACTGTGCCTTCTCCCACAACCAAGTTTAAAGACAACAAAGTTTTAGTAAACAAAAATGCAGCCAAAACACAGAAAATTGAACTATACGGAAGTCTGACAACAATGAACCATTCAGCCAGACCAGTAAGAGGGGCAGAGCCAGCAGTGGAGCCGGTGGGGCAGAAAAGATCCCCTGACCCAGGCCCACAGGCAGTCGTGGGCAGATCCCAGGTGTGGGGTAGCTGCGGGCGGACCCAGTGAGGGCGTAAGGTGGCAGGCTGACCCTGGTCATAGGGTCAGCAGATAAATTCAGGCGAAGGAGAGAGCAGTGAGACAGACCGCACAGGCTCCAGTGGAGGGAAGCAGCAGAGAGGACCGCCATTACCCCTTTTTGACCCCACCCCCACATGCAGCATCACAACCCAGCACCTGAGTTGCCCTGCCCTGGTGAACACCTAGGGCTCCGCTCCTCATATGTAACAAGTACGAACAGACCAAAACATTATGGCTCAAGAACTCAAAGCTCCAGAGCCAATAACTCTAAGTGACCAAGAGATAGCCAACCTATCAGATGCATAGTTCAAAACGCTGGTGATCAGGATCCTCACAGAATTGGTTGATTTTAGTCACAAATTAGAGGAACAAATGAAAGCTAAACTAAGTGAAATGAAGGGAAATGCACAGAAAACCAATAGTGATGAAAAGGAAACTGTGACTCAAATCAAGGGAGTGGACCAGAAGGAAGAAAGAAAATGACCAACCAGAAAAGAATGAAGAAACAAGAATTCAAAAAAATGAGGGGAGGCTTAGAGGAACCTCCAGGACATCTTTAAATTTTCCAACATCCAAATTATAGGGGTACCAGAAGGGGAAGAAGAAGAGCGACAAGTGGAAAACTTACTTGAACAAATAATAAAGGAGAATTTCCCCAATCTGGCAAAGGAAATAGACTTCCAGGAAATCCAGGAAGCTCAGAGAGTGTCAAAGAAGTTGGACCCAAGAAGGAACACACCAAGGCACATCATCATTACATTAGCCAAGATTAAAATGAAGGAGAGAATCCTAGAAGCAGCAAGAGATAAGGGGACAGTCACCTACAAAGGAGTTCCCATCAGACTGTCAGCGGATTTCTCAAAAGAAACCTTATAGGCAAGAAGGGGCTGGAAAGAAGTATTCCAAGTCATGAAATCCAAACACCTACAGTCAAGATTGCTCTATCCAGCAAAACTTTCATTTAGAATGGAAGGGCAGATAAAATGCTTCTCAGATAAGGTCAAATTCAAGAAGTTCATCATCACCAAGCCCTTATTATATGAAATGTTAAAGGGACTTATCTAAGAAAAAGAAGATGAAAAATATGAACAGTGAAAGGACAGCAAACTCACAGTTATTAACAACCATACCTAAAACAAAAACAAACTAAGAGAACAGCTAGATCAGGAGCGGAACCATAGAAATGAAGATCACATGGAGGGTTAGCAACAGGGGAGTGGGAGGAAGAGAAGTGGGGAAAAGGTACAGAAAATAAGTAGCATAGACGGTAGGTAGAAAATAGAGGGGAGGGCAAGAGTAGTACGGGAAATACAGAATCTAAAGAACTTGAAACACGTGGTCATAAACTAAAGGTGGGAGTGGTGGGGGAGGGGGGTGCAGGGTGCAGGGGAATGAAGGGGGGGAATAGAACAACTGTAACAGCATAATCAATAAAATATATTAAAAAAGAAAAAAAGTCTTTCAAAAAACATTCTCTTACAATGTCAATGCTGGAACCATACTTATATATAAAGTCTCATTTTTCAAAATGCTACTTCAATAAAAATTTTTTCAAGAGGAAGATATCTACAATTTCAAATTATGCAGCTACTATGCACTTTTTATTGGCTCATTTTATTTTGAAAGTAAGAAATGTCTCCTAAGCCCTTGCTTATCTTGTTTTTTCCTACCAAGTTGCTGCTAAATATAAATGACTATCAAGGAATGAATATTTATTATATGCTAAGCACCATGCTGAGATCAAACAGGAAAAAATCAAACAAGAGGCTAGAACTTACTTCCTAATACCCATAAACCTAAATTTTGTCATGTTTAATCTCACAAAATACTGGATACGTACACAGCTTTTTCCTAAAATAAATTACTTCATTTCTTAGATGAATATCAGTCAGTGCCTTGCTTAGAATTCCAGGGAGGTGTTAAAACTGGCACCCCCAGAAGAGGTGGGGACTGCCCACCCCGCAAGGTCTGGATAAGCCTGGGGTTGCTCTGCTTTTGCCAACAATCTGTGAATAAAGTGGGTGTGGAGTATGCCGACAGCTGATTTACTGGGGCCATTTCTCTGTCCTGTACTTTGACATTTGAGGCTGGAGACAGCGTCAGCATTGGCTTCCTAAAATGGGGCCCTAGATTCCCACCTCACTGTGCCACCTCACTGTGCCGAAGACCAGGTGGCATATAAAGAAACTCAGAAAGTACAATTGCTTCTTGTAAGAAATGTTTCTTGTAGAAAAACTGCCCCCTCCTATCTTAGGAGTCAGGGAGAAAAAGCAATACGTGGAAAGTTAAAAATCTCCAAAAATGGCAAGTGTAGAATAAAGGCACATACCAAACAGCTCTTTACAGTTGGAGGCACCTTTTCAGGGGGAGAGATTGGCTTGGCTTCAGAATAAAATGATGTGTTTTTTTTTTCCTGCTTATTGCTCTCCTCCATTAAGAATGATACACACCAGTCTCGGGTTGGCTTGGTGTCAATACTTGAGTGATGGTGAGGCCCCTTGAACTTTGTGCTCAGTGCTGAATTTTCTGTGGCTCTCTGACCATATACATACATCTGTTGCCTACTTATTCCTCTCTCTGGAACATTCCAGGGCTCCCAGTGCCTGCTCCCCCTTGAGTTTTACAGTGGTGAAGTATTTGCCTGCCAAACTGTAAGCTTCAGAGACTTTTGATTGTGCAGGTCACATTAGACCCTTGTGGGCCACTGCTCCTCCTTGGTGGACGTCATGGGTCCAAGGACAGTGCAGGAAAAGTCTGTCTGTGCTGCTCAGAGCCCAGAACGGAGCACTCCCCCGTGGGCATTTTGGGGAGTGGTATCAGTTTAACCACAGTCATTTTGGAGGCTTGGAGAAAAAAACAAGGAAGAATAAAGGGGCAACAGAAATGAAATTTCAAACCAAGAAGATTGGATTCAGAGACTTTCAAAAGAGGTCTTCATGGCGGAGAAACTGTGAAGGCATCAGGCATTGCACAGTGCTCCGGATGTCAGTGAATTTTATTCAGGAGAAGATATTACCTGCAAGAATTGTTCTACAGCTGATGGAAGTGCTAGCACATGCTCAACACATAGTAGGCGTTCAAGTTTTCGTGAATACGATTTTAATTTTTCCCTATCTCTCTTTCTTGAAAACATATTTTACAATCCAAGATTTTGTCAGGCACAGTCTTTTCAGTAACTTAGCTCGGATCTTGGGAGGGCGTTCATTGTTGTGTGTATGTATGTGTGTGTTCTGACTGGACCCAAACTCCTCCAGGCAGTACTTGTTCTAGAAGCTGCTTCCCACTGGTCCATGGGAAATCCTGCCCTCTTTTGTTGACTAAATCAGTCTGCATTTCTGATGAGTTGATATGTTTCTAGTAAGCATTTGTACAACACTCATTGGGAGAGGACTTAGAGTAGGAGAAATAGGAGTTGTTGCATGTGTAAAGCAGGAGGTGGTTAGTAGGATCTGAAAGTGGAGTCAGATGTGATACGAAGGAGAGAAGGGACCTGGATTTACTTGGTGTTCAGCATTTATAACAGAAGAGACATATCTCTGGATTTAGGAAAGTCGGTCCAATGCATTCAGTGTTAATGACCGTGCTACTACCTTGATTTTGGACATCCAGGAGTTAGTTTTGAGTCTTTGGGAACCTTTCTGGGCTGTGCCATTTCTTTCCTTTTGGCTTTTTCTTCATCTACAAATAGTCCCAACATCTGTGTGTCTTTGCATTTTAATAGTAGAGGCTGGTCTGAAGTTTTCTCCTTATTCTCAGGAAGTGGACTGGGAACTACAACAGTAACAATAACACCAACCAAACCAAAACCAGACAACAAACAAACAAAATAACACGCCATTGCAGTCAAAACATGTGTATTTGCTCATGGAACCAACTTTACTTTTTTTTTTTTGGAAATAGAAGTTATAACTTCCTTTCCAAATCACTTGAGTATGCCAGGTTTTTGTTGTTGTTGCTTTATAATTGGGCATATAATCATATGTAGTTTTCATTAATAAAAAGTCCATTACAAGGTATTACTAAATGTACTGACTGCTAAACAGATAGGAATGGCTTACTGTCTAGCACTTTAATTCTGAATTTGCTGCATTATGATGACAGGGCATTTGTGTGAGCTGTACATTAGGGCCTTGTTCTATATTTGTGTTAAGTATTAAAACAGGTTTTTACATATACTTCTGGTTTGTGAAGAGGCTACTGCTGAGGCTATGTTGTCTGTAATTGCACTGAACTGTGGGCTGCCTTAAATGCAAGTCAGGGTGACTCACATTGCTGCAGGTAGTTCGCTGCTGGAGACCCTTCCTGTTAATAAGAAGGTATCAGTGTTCCCACCAGCTCAGAAATCTCAGCATCTGCCTCTCTTCTTCTCTCTTCATTTTTGCCCCAGTAAACCTCAATCTCATGTAATCTCTCAGAAAGTAACAGTTTTAACATTTTTACTAAAGTGCAAGAGTGAGAAAACAATTCCTCGGGAACCCTCAGGATTTAAATGTCTAGGTTTGGCTCACAGCAGGCCAATGATCATAACATCACTAACATCTGCTACAAATAAAGATGTATTCTGAAGGTCTAGGACATTGTCACAAAGCTTAACCCAACTCTATTCTGAAAGATGCTCTGGAAGCAAGGAGAGCACATATGGACTGCAAATTCATGGCTTTTCGGAAGGAAGTGGTGATGTGGAAAAGCCACAGATTGAAGAATATCAAAGATAATTGATCAGGGCTTAATAAAAAGCAGGCTCATTCTCTGATGAGACCTTTAGAAAACCACAGCTGTGTATCTGGCCCACCTTCCTGACACAATACCACTGTTGGTAGGGACGGAAAGAGGTGCCTCATTGACCAACAAGATGAAAAACGACTCCACCTCCATACTTTCTTTGTTCTATCCATTTTTCTAGATCCCACGTCTTTGACTTTTTCTCTCTGTTAAGATCTGCCTACTGTGCTGGGTTACAACACTTGTGGACACTTGGGTATTCTCATGGATGGGGGATGGCATAATCTTACCTGTTAGGATATTTTGAACCTTTATGTTATGGGAAATTACCTGTATGCAGAGGAAAATAATCTACCTGCAAACACTGTTTAAATATCCATTTCTGGAATCCTAGCAGGAGGTATAGAAATGTATTCTAAAATATCAGAAATCCATATTAGAATTTAGGGATATCAGTAGACGTTAACCTAACTTGCGAAGCCTGACAGATCCAGTGCTTTGAATGTGGAAATTAGCACCTTCCTTTCCTTGTAGAGTACACATTATTCTCACACCTGGACACATGAAAGACTGCTCCTCCAGCCCCCTCTCTCTTTGAAGAGATGAAGTGAAATGAGCTGAGGAGTAGTGATATATGTCACTTCCAGGCTGAGGTTGTAGAAAGCCCATGGTGGCTTCTCTAGCCTCTCTTTCCTTACCTTGGCTACCAAGAAGGCCACATATTCTAGCCTTTAGAAATGAGAGATAAAAATGGGGGTCTGGAAGGGCACAAGCAACTGTTAGGGAGATTGCAGTGTTCATGAAAAGGGGCTGTCCCAAAGGGCATGTGAGAGGCTCCGCTTCCCTAAAGCCAGGGTAAATAAGACTCCAAAGTTTATGGTGCTGGGAGGAGGGAATACTTCCATTTGTATGTTCCCTAACTGCTGCACTGGCTGATCTGTCCTTTTACTGATGGGTGTGGAAAAGGGTTTGGTGAGAAATGGGATGATAGTTTGGTCAAGTAGAAAGAGGAGCAAGACTCTCTCTCAGGGTAAGGGAGTTGGGGCCATGGAGGCAAGTGTGATAGAGGCTGCAGGTTTGCTGGAGATCACCTGAGTGTGGACAAAGTAGAGAGAATTTTTGTGTGATGCCACCAGGTGGGGTCAGCTGAAAGACTTGAGATCAAATCTTGCAAGGGACCAGGGTTCACCTGTTTGTGGGTCTTGTTAGGGGGACCGTCCTCATCAATTTTACAGACAATGAATGAGTTTCAGGCAATTATAATCAATAAAAACACAGCAGCTGTCTCACCGTCACCGCGTTCTTGCTTATATAACGGATTAGCAGTTGTAACTAACCCAGCACACTCAACATGAACAGAACAATGTAGGAAAATATCATCTTTCATCTTCTTCTTGTTTCCAATAAAAAAAGGGGAGGACTGCTGAAAGGGGGTGCTGTGTGTCAGAGACACAGCAAAATCTCTGCATCCCCATCCTTCCAGCAACAGGAGCTGGGCATTCAACAGGGAGCAGAAAAGGGAGGGCTGGGGAGAAAAGAAGAGTAATTTTAATTGACTGTGAGATTAACATAGTTACCAGGTTGTTTTAATAATTAAAACTGACTGAGAAGTATGGAATCATACTGACACATTTGTTAAGGGAGATAGTTTGAGAGAAAGGAGGGATTTGTTGAAAATTAACATAGAAACAGTTTCTGAAAAATAATATCACCTTATATATGTACTTTGATTGGATTTCTCAATGAAACCAATCACATATTTATTTTTATCTATCAATTATCTATCAGCTTTCTACCTCTCTATCTTTCTACCTATGTTCTCCACACTAGAGTGTAAGCATTGTGAGATTAGAGATCAAGTCTGTTTTATTAACCAAAATATATCTACGTTTCAGCCAGTGCCTATAGTAAGTAAAGCTTGAGAAATATTTGCTGTTGTCTTGCCACCCTTCAAGGCCAGGTAGGTCCATGGTATTCATGCAGACAGAAAAATATTCATGGAGCCATTGGGATGTCTGGCAGGCCTTCATCCACGGGTGGGTGAGCCACACACGCTGCAAGCTGAATGCCCATCTGCACATCTCGTGTCATGGCCCTTGCTTCCCAGTGTGCCACCCATTGTGGCACATGTCCCTTTACCTGTCTCTCATCATCATCACCCCCAGCGGGGAGTCCCTACCTATTTAATTACTAGGGGGGAACAAAGCAGGCAAGATACCAGAAATTATATAACGTAACATAATTCTGCGCATGCAAGCTCACTTCATGTTATGGGAGCACTTCATGAGAACCAGTCTCAAGGCTACGAGGACACTACTTATCAGGCCCCTCCAAGGCTATGGGAACACTAAGGCTTCCCTTAGCTGCCCAGATACCAGAGTGCCTCCACTTATCCTACAGGTATATAATATTAATGGAATTCTCCTCTGGATCTGTCTGTCCTTACTATCAATTATGACAAATTGTAAAAATATCAACTAGGTGTGCTAACTTTACTGGATCTGACAAAATAGAAACTAAAATATATTAAATTCTCATGTGCTAGTGACTGTGATAGGTGTTTTATGTGAATTGGCCCAGCTGTATCCCACAAAAAACTGTGAGGCAGGTGTTAGTCTCACTTTACAGGTGAGAGATCTACAGCTAAAAGAGGTAAGGATATAGCAAGTCACGAGGGACAAAGCTGGGAGTTTTTAAGTTTAAATTATATTTTATTGTACCTGCTATTCCAATAATATTCCCAGTTTTCCTCCCTTTTCCCTACTCCACATAAACCCCCCACTCCCTCAGGCAATCCCCACATCATTGTCCATGTCCATGGGTCATATGTATGTATTCTTTGGCTACCGTATCCCAATGCTATCCTTTTCATCACCACGACTACTCTGTAATAAAAAATTTGTACTTCTTAATCCCTTCACCTTATCTGCCCATCCCCCTAACACCTTCCATTTGGAAATAGTCAAAACAATCTCTGTATCTATGGTTCTGTTTCTGTTCTGCTTTATTTTGTATTTTAGATTCAATTATTGATAGATACGAATTTACTACCATTTTATTGTTCATCTTCTTCTTCTCCTTCTCCTTCTTCTCCCCCCCCCCGCCCCTTCTCCTTTTTCTTCACCCTTTAACATTTCATATAATACTGGTTTGGTAGTGATGTACTTCTTCAGCTTTTTCTTGTTTGAGAAAGCTCTTTATCTATCCTTTGATTCTAAATGATAACTGTGCTGGAGAGAGTAATTTTCATTGTAAGTCCTTGCTTTTCATCACTTTGAATATTTCCTGCCAATCCCTTCTAGCTTGCAAAGTTTATTTTGAGAAATCAGCTGACAGTTGTATGGGAGCTCCTTTGTCAGTAACTATCTGGTTTTCTCTTGGTCCTTTTAAGATTTTCTTTTTGTCTTTAACCTTCGGCATTTTAATTATGATGTGTCTTGGTGTGGGCCTCTTTGGACTCATCTTGTTTGGGACTCTGTGCTTCATAGACTTGCATGCCTACTCCCTTCACAAAATTAGGGAAGTTTTCTGTCATTATTTTCTCAAATAGGTTTTCAATTTCTTCCTTTCTCTCTTCTCCTTCCAGCACCCCCATGATGAGAATGTTGGTATGCTTGAAGTTGTCCCAGAGGCCCCTTATGCTATTCTCATTTTAGGGGTTTCTTTGTTGGTCTGGCTGTTCAGATTGAGTGTTTTTTCCTTCCTTATATTCTACATTGTTGATTTGATTCTCAGTTTTTATCCACTCTACTGTTGATCCCCTGTAAATTATTCTTCATTTCAGTTAGGGTATTCTTCATTTCTGAGTCATTCTTTTTTATGGTTTCCATGTCCTATTTTATGCTGTTGAAGTCCCCACTAAGTTCCTTGAACATCCTTATAATCAGTGTTTTAAGCCATTGTCTCTATTTTGTTTAGTTATTTTTTCTGGAGTATTGTTCTGTTCTTTTGTTTGGGCCATGTTTCTTTGTCTCCTCATTTTGGCTGCCTCCCTGTGTTTGTTTCTATACATTAGGTAGAGTTGCTATGACTTCCTGGCTTGGTAGAGTGGCCTAATGTAATAGATCCCCTATAGGGTCTAGTGGCACAGCCTCCGTTATTACCTGCACTGGTACTTGATGTGTGACCTTCATGTGGGCTGAGGACACCGTCCTCTTGTAGTTGAGCCTTGATTTCAATCGGCAGGTCAATGGGAGAAATTTATCTAGGTTAATCAGCTGCAAGGAATGGCTATTACCATTGACCACAAACCTCTGACCATTATGGAGGATCAGCTGTGGAGGGTCCCACTCCACAGAGCCGGACTTACTGCAGCAGGGCTCCAGGGCCTGCTGAGTCTACCCTTGAGTGTGTCTCTTTTGGACGTAGTTGGGTGGTGGTGCTCTAACATGGTCTGTAGCTGTCCACCGGGTGCACAGGCTCTGGGGCTTCCCCAGAGGTTTAGGCTAAGGTCAGCTGCCACCTGCGTTCAGTCCAGGGCCACCCAACATAAGCTACAAAGTGATCTCAATGGCTGCTACTTTGCTGGGCTTGGAGGTGCCCAAGCAAGGCCAAACTGTGAACCAAGGCTGGTTACAAATAGTGCTGGGCCTGGAGCCACTTAGCAAGAAGTATGGTGTTTGCTGAGGCCAGATGCTTCTTGCTTGAGAGGATTTCAAAAAATCTGAAGCAGAAGCCAAGACAAGCCATTTGTATTGAAAAGCCACTGGAAGCAACATGGATGGGCTTAAAATTTGGGCGGGTGGGGCCTCAGGGTATGCCCAGGGTGGGGAAAACAGTGTGAGGCAGGTTGATGGAGTCTCAGATATGGCACACCTCTGCCAGCTCTCAGAAGGGAGGGCTCAGAAAAAGAACAATGGCCTCTGCTAGCACTTCTGTCTGAAAGAAAACTGGCACCCAGTTGTTGCCCTAATGCCAGACACTTCAGTTCCTCCCCATATGCCCCTGGTGCTTTTCAAGCTGCTGCCCCTGCTGGAGCTCAGAGGGAGTGAGTCTAAGTAACTCCATGTGTGAGCCCTTTAAGAGAAACTGCCTGGGAATCCAGCAGTTTCTGTCTTCCACAGCCTCAAGTACCACTGGTTTTTATAGCCAGAAGTTATGGAGACTCATCTTCCTGGCACTGAAACTTTGGGTTGTGGGGCCTGGTGTGGGGCTGGGATTCCTCACTTCCAAGGTATCCCTCCCAATTTTTATCTGCTACACATGGGTGTGGGACCAGCCTGTTCCACATCTCTACTCCTCTTACCAGTCTAGATGTGGTTTCTTCTTTAATTCTGTTGTTATAGGATTTCCATTCAGCTCGATTTCTAGAAGTTCTGAACAATGGTGGTTCTGCAGTTCAGTTGTAATTTTGAGGTGGTTGTATGAGAAGGCAAGCTGTATTTACCTATGCTGCCATCTTAGTTTTCTCCATAAGGATGGGATTTAAACTCAAGTCAGCATGTCTTAATTTTTATCCTATAAAGGATCTTTATATCTGAAGTATTTTTCAATGTTTCTCACACTTATGGTTTCTATTTTAATGCAACTCATTACATTTTCTAAGGAAAACAATATGTTTATGGACTTTTGAATTATTTTAGATAAAATAGAAAGTCAAATGTATTCTTTTCCTCTTAAAGATAGAGTAGAATTTTTGCTTCCACGCTGAAATATTAACTGCTTTGGGAATTAACTTCATAATTAGTTATCTATTGCTCTGTAATGATATCACCACAAACTCAGATGGTTGAAACAACACACATCTATCACTGGATTGGCTAAAAAGTCTGTATGGTTTTTTCTATAAAATAAAAGACACACTTTTTATTTTCACCCATAACTTGATTGGTTTGGATATTTGGGGTATGTTGGCTATTTCCTACATGACATTATGTTGATTGTTCTCAATTAATGTCTCAATTTGATCACTATCAACTTCAACTGGTCTACCTGACTGTTGGAGTCTCCCAGCAAGAAATTTCCAGCACAAAACTTTGCATACCATTCTGACATGTTCAATCAATCACAGCACCTTCTCCATACACTGTGTGAATCGTGTTTTACATATCAGTTACGCATATCAGTTTTTACCCTTTTTGAAATAAGAAAGCATAATATGCCAAAATGTTGTGTATTTTCTCCCATTTTCAATATAAAAATGGCCACATAAAAATTCACAAATTTTGATGTCTTTTTTAAACGTGTGCTAATATGACAGCTTTCACAATACAATCTAACAAAATTGTTTTGAATAAAGTTAAAGAAAACTAAGTGCTGCTAGAACCATCTTACAGAAAAAAAAAAAAACAGACTTTTTGGCCAAGCCAATATATCACAGTGTCTGTGGGTCAGA
The DNA here is from genome assembly GCF_014824575.4 of Sturnira hondurensis. Taxonomy (NCBI): domain Eukaryota; kingdom Metazoa; phylum Chordata; class Mammalia; order Chiroptera; family Phyllostomidae; genus Sturnira; species Sturnira hondurensis. Next base: position 247,712 of record NW_028094889.1, on the reverse strand, counting down.
AGCCTAGGCATGGCTGAGCTGTTTCTTCTGCTTTAGTTTCACAAAGCTGCAGTAGAGTATCCAAGGCACTGGTCTCATCTGAAGTTTGACTGGGGAAGGATCCACCTCCAAACACACCTGATTTTTGGAAAAGTACAGTTCCTTGCAGGCTGCTGGTTTGAATGCTTCAGATTCTTGCTGGCTAGGCCAGAGGCCATCCACACCTCTTCGACATGTGACCCTCTTTCATTGGCAGCTCATAACATGGTAGCTGGTTTCTTCAAAGCCATTGGGAAGCGTTACTTCCTGAGAAATGCCTTACCATCTCATGCAAAAGCTACATATATGTAATCATATACATTCCATCATCTCTGGCAAGTCCAACTGATTAGAAGAAAGTCAGAGGTTTTGTCTGTGCTTAAGTGTAGAGGATCACACAAGGGTGTGAACACCTAGATGTGAGAATCACAGGGGTCATCCTAGAATTTTCTTACTGTACTCTCCCACCATAAATTACTAGAAAATCAGATAAAATATCCAAAACAACTCTTGCAGACATTGTACACTAGCCAGTGCAGGAATATGATCCCTGAAACAAGAAATGAGGTTTGCCCTGTGACTGTTTTGCCTGAGTACCTGGAGGTGGTTTCCAGGCCACAGTGCAGAGACTAGCAATTTTCCACAATTGAAGAGAAAGATCAGCATTGTGGGCAGCAAAGCATCTAGAATTTGTGGAAAGAATACTGGAAAAAAGAGAAAACCTAAAGATCTAAAAAGGGAGCTCTTCAAGTCTTTGACTGAATGCATAGGATGCATCTTCTCAGGCTGAAAGACAGTAAGCTGAACTCTTCCCAGGGCTCACACAGGGAAGAGTCTGCATTCCTTCCTATAGCAGGGAGAGGACTTGCAGTATACAGAAGACCAGATAGTCTTTAGTTATGGAGCTAAATTAGCCCTAAAGTCTCCTATAGACCTGCCCTAACAAGGCTTAACAGCAGCTTTGAGAGGATGATTATTCCCAAGTAACCTGTGTGACAAATCCTAAATGAAATTTAGTACACAGCCACATAAAATTTATGGTATCGGGCATACAGTTAGAAATAACAAAACATGAAAAGAAGAAAAATTGAGAATCAGGAGGAAAAAATCATTCAATAAAAAAACTCTACAAATGATAAAATAAAAGGATTAGCAGACACAAATGGTAAAAAACTACTTAGAATATGCTCCAAATGCTTAAGAATGTAGAGGAAAACATGGATGTGACAAGGAGAGAAATCAAAGATATTAATAAAGATGCAAGTGGAACTTCTAGAGATGAAAAAGACAATTGCAGGGGTGAAATACATACTTGATTGAATTAAAACCACACCAGTCACTGAAGAAATAAAGTGACAAGCAGTGCCCGCAGCGTCATGGATGAGACATGAGACAAAGTCACATGGACTACTGAGTCCTGTGGAGGAAAAGGGCCGGCAAGGCTACTCCCTCAGAGGGGAGAGCCTCAGAACAGCCTCACCACCCTCTCAAGGGGAGAGTGGCTCAGAGCAGCCGGCAACTCTCTCAAAGGGAGAGAGCGTGTGCGGACCCTTGCCTAGTCAGGCTTTTATTGGGATTTTTACACAGGAGTTCAGGTATAGCTTGTTAATCATTGTCAAGCAGTAAACAGTAGATAGTATACAAAGAACCATTAGTGTTTCTTCTAAATCAGGGCCTGTCAGCTAAAAGGCTACAGAACTTTGGGAACAGAAACTCTTTTTCTGCTTGGGCCCTTATCATCTAACTAAAAGCATTCTTAAACAAAGCAGGTCTCACAGGGGTTCACATATTCCTTCTCAGGCCTAATTACCCAGGGAGCCCGTCATTCCCAGCACAAGGCTTTCACCACTTTCCCCATCATATGTTTTTAGGCTTAAGTGGATTAGAGCCAGGAAGTGCTTCTCCCAGAGGACATAGAGACTTGGGCTTCGTCACAGCCAGGGGAGGGGGGGTGGTGAGGGTTCATCGCTCCCTCTTTGTTGCAGCCCCCTGAGTCCTTCCATGATGGCCTCCCAAGTGACTGTGTCTGGCCTAGGTTGCCCCTCCTCTGAGGGGTCTCACCTGTCTCTGACCATCTGACCATACTTTGGGGGCAGGGAGATGAAGCAGGGGCAGCACCTGCTGCCAGAGACAAGCCATGTCTCCTCAGTGGCTCGCATTCCGGAGGTCGCTCACAGCCTTAGACATGGGAGACAGTTTACAATTCCTGAAACCGGGCAGGGTGGTCCCCAAAAGTATAGAACAGTGATCCTAAAAACAGCAATACCATATGATCTCACCTTTAACAGGAACCTAATCAACAAAACAAACAAACAAGCAAAATATAACCAAAGACACTGAAATTGAGAACAAGCTGACAGTGACCAGAGGGGAGAGGGGAGGGAATTTCAGGGGGAAAGGGGAAGGGTTTGCAGGAATAAGTATAAAGGACACATAGACAATAACAAAGGTGGGGGTGGGGAAACGGGAGGGACCCCGGGAGGGCTGGGGAGTGGGTTGTGATGAGGTTAAAAGACAGAAAACTGTACTTGAACAACAATTAAAATAAAAAAAATAGCAATAAATCCAGATGAAGCACACAGAGAGAAAACGCTAAAAAAGTAGGTCTCAGTGAGTTATGGGGTAGTATCAAGTGGCCTATCATACGTGTAATTAAAGTGTGAGTAGAGGAGAGAAAGGAAGGATAAAAAAGTAAGAAAAGAATTGCTACAATTTTTCCACAGTTGATGAAAACTATAAAATCATAGATCCAAGAAACTCAATTAATTGCAACAGAAAAAAATAACCCTAAACCCACTAAATAAATTGAATTTGTAGGTAAAAAATTCTAATAGAGAACAGAAAATTCCACTCTAGGTGGTTTCACTGGTGCTATATATCAAAATTTAAGGGAAAAATTAACAATTTTACATCAATTCTTCTACACAAAAGAGAGAAAATAGCCCCCCACTTATTTTCTGAGGCCAGAATTACCACAACACCACAACCAGGAAAAAAATCTTGAGAAAAGAAAATTATAAACCAATTATAAACCATGTCCTTCATGTACATGGACATAAAAATCTTAAAATTTTAGTAAACTGAATTCAACAATATGTAAAAAAGATAATAGATCATGTATAAGTCAGTTTTATTGCAGGAATTCAAGGTGGATTTAACATTATGAAATTACTCAATGCTGAGTTTAAAGACTAAAAGGAGAAATCGACCATTTTAATGTATACAAAGAAAGAATTTGATGAACTGCAATACCTAGTTAGTATAAATACTGCTGACAAAATAGGGTTAAAGCAAAACTTACTCAACTTGATAAAGTGCACTTATTAAACACCTACAGTTAATATGTTAAATGGTGACAAACTGAATGCTTTTTCCCTAAGATTAGGAAGAAGGTAACAATATCTGTTCTATTCAACATTGCAAGAGAACTCTCAGTCTGTGCAATATGGCAAGAAAGAAAAGAAAGTGTGTAGGTTGGAAAGCAAAATGTAAAAATTTATTCACATTTGAAATATTCATTATGTAGAAAAGCTGAAGCAATCTATCAAAATCCCCAGAACTAAGCAATGAAACTAGGTTAATATATAAAAATGCGTTTCTTGACAGGAAGATGGTGGCGTGGTAGGAGGGAGCAGATTCCACATCCCCCTACACACAGGAGACAAACCTAGATGATCTACAGAGGAACAGAGCAAAGTGTCAACAGCACCACAGCATATATGAAAATAGGAGATCAAAAATTGTACTGCACATTGAAAAACAAGATGGTAAGGAGAGTGCTTCAGGACAATAAGGTCCCAGGGATCAATGCAGGGATCAGGGAGACTGCAGCCTCAGGCCCTGCACTCGCTGGGTCTGCCGCAGGGCACTTGGGAGAGAGCTGGGTCACCTGCTCCCTCCCCAGCCAAACAAGGTTTGTGCAGCACCAGGAAAGACCTGGTGACTTGAAGCTGCAGAGAGCGGAATGAGGACTAAGTGGCAAACACAACGGGGCTGTGAGCACCCATGGATAGCCCTGGGAAGATTGCATGTGACCAGAGGTGGCCTGGCCACGACCGTAACCTGGGGAGAGTGTGCTGTGTGGAAGATCAGAAGCCCACACCTGCAGACCCGTAAACCTGGGGTGAGCACGAGCACTGCAAGAGGCCCGGAGTGCACAACTGTAAACCTGGAGAAAGTGTATGCTCGGCAGAAGGCCTAGAGCCCACAGCTGTAAACCCTGGGTGAGTGCGCACTTAGGAAGGCCTGGATCCCACACTCAAAGCCCTGGGGAGAGGCACCAGGCTGGTTCTGGAGAGAATGAGAGGCTAGCCCTAGGGAGAGTATGTGCAAAGCTGACTGAAGGGAGAAAAGTGATACCAATTGCCCCTCAGCCTGCTGCAGCCAGCAAGACCAGAAAAACGGGTTTGCCAGTTTGAAGCCAGCAAGCATTTTTTGTTGTTTGATTTTTTGAAGTATTTTTTATTTTTAAATTATTATTATTTTTATATTTCTCAATTCCTTTTGCTTCTCTTTCCTTCTTTCTAGTTTTATTTTTTCTTTCTTTCCAATTTTACTTCTTCCTTCTGCTTTTCTTCTGCTACTTTTTCTTCTTTCTTTTTAAATACCCACAAGTGAGACAAAAAACCCTGGAACTGTGAAAAGACCAGAGTGGGACCTAAAGAGGAAGCATTCCAACAGCTAAGACAGTGAGACAAATTTCACTTTGATATTATAGAGAACATGCAAGTTATTGCATATTTGTATTATTACTTTTTCATTATTCTTAGACCTTTTATGTGAATAGTATTTTTGTATTCCTCTTCTTTCTCTATAGTCTTCTTTGCTCAGCTGGTTATATTGTATCCTTTGACAGGTTTCCCCTGTTATCTCCTTCATAGATTATTGCTAATTTATTGCCCTTCACTTCGCTTGTATTCCATTAGCACATTACTCAAGGGCCTATACTCCCTATTCTTGTTATCTAGATCTCATAGATTCTGTCATATGATTGTTGCTCTAATATTATTGTAAATAATAGCTGTTCCATTCAATTGTAAATACTACACAACACCCCTCCCAGATCTTAACCCACTTCACGGTTTCCTGAAATCTATTACTCTAGTGGTTAACTCCATCCTCTCACACACTACATCTATTTACTATCCTTTACTCTCATCTTACCTCAGAATCTCACCTCCCACAACCTCACTGCTTTCTAGATCCAACTCACAATCCTTCCCTCCACAACAAGAGTCTTATCTTCTTTCCATCTTTTCTTAAAAGTGGCTAGTTGGGTGGAAGATCATGGTTAACACTATACATAGCCAAGAATCTCCTATCTCTTCTCTGCTGGCTGCTACTGTAAATATCATAGACTACTCTCTTGCTGTCTTAAACCATTTTGCTGTACCCCTCAAACTGATCACAAAAAAGAATAGGTAGAAGCTGTAAACACCAGGATACCCATAAAAGACTGAACCACTGAATCTAACATGTATTCTACCACAGAAGTACACACCATAAACCCAGGGAGCCAGAACAAGATCAATTTAAGAAGCTGAAGCTAACAAGAAGACTCTCACAAACAATGGGAATGCAAAGAAACAACCCCAAAATGAAGGGAAAAAAGGAACCCTCAGAAAGCATGCTAAATGAAAGAGAGGCAACTCATCTATCAGATATTGAGTTCAAAGCAGTGGTTATCAGGAAGCTCATTGAGCTCACAGCGAATTACCAGAAACTACAGGGAAACTTCAATGAACTCACTGCAAACTATATCAACATGAAAAATGAAATAGAAACTATCAACAGGGACCAAGAGGAAATGAAGAACACAATATCTGAACTGAAGAACACAGTAGAAGAAATCAAGAGCAGGATAGATGAAGCAGAAGATCAGATCAGTGAGCTGGAGGACAAGGCAGAAAAAAAACACCCAGAAAGACCAAGAAAAGGAAAAGAGGCTCAGAAAGAATGAAGAGAGATTAAGAAAATGCAAGACAATATGAAATGTAATAATATCCATATAATAGGGATACCAGAAGGAGAAGAAGAGCAAGGGATAGAAAACCTATTTGAAAAAGTAATGATGGAAAACTTCCCTAATTTAATGAGAGAAAAAGTCACACAAATCCAAGAAACACAGAGAGTCCCAATCAAGGGAACCGAAAGAGGCCAACCTCAAGACACATCATAACGAAAATGGCAAAATTTCAAGACAAAGACAGAATCTTAAAGACAACAAGGGAGAAACAGGAAGTAACATACAAGGGAGTCCTGTTAAGGTTAGCAGCAGACTTCTCAATGGAAACGCTCCAAACCAGAAGAGAATGTCAAGAAATATTCCAAGTAATGACAACCAGAGGCCCGCAACCAAGGCTACTTTACCCAGAAAGGCTCTCAATCAAGATAGAAGGTCAAATAAGGAGATTCCCAGACAAAAGAAGTCTAAAAGAATACACTTCCACCAAACCAGCTCCGCAAGACATGCTAAAGAGAGTGCTTTAAGAAAAGGAAGGAAAAGAGAGAGGGAGAGAGGAACATGGGCACGAAAATGGCAATGAATAAGTACCTACCTAAATAACCTTAAGTGTAAATGGATTAAATGCTCCAATCAAAAGACATAGAATAGCTGAATGGATAAGAAAGAATGACCCACACATATGCTGCCTACAAGAGACCCACTTCAGAACAAAAGACCTACACAGAGTGAAAGTGAAGGGCTGGAAACAAACTTTCCAAGCAAATAGGGGGAAAAAGCCAGGGTAGCAATACTCATATTAGACAAAATAGACTTCAAAAAAAAGGGCCATAAAGAGAGACACAGAAGGGTCTCTACATAATACTCAAGGTCACTACATAATACTCAAGAAAAGAATCCACCAAGAAAACATAAACATTGTAAATATATATGCACCCAACATAGGAGCACCCAAATACATAAAGAAAACTCTGGCCAAGATGGAGGTGTAGATGGAAACATTGTGCCTCCTTGCACAACCAAGTTTATAGACAACAAAGATTTAGTAACAAAAACACAACCAAAACAGACAGAAGATTAAACTGTATGGAAGTCTGACAACAACGAACCATTCATCCAGACTGGTAAGAGGAGTGGAGCCAGCAGCTGGTGGAGAGGGAAGCAGGAAAAAGCAGCCAGACTGGCCCAGGCACGCAGGCGGCAGTTAGCAGATCTCAGTTGTCACAGAGAGTTGTTGGAGAGACACACAGGGTCCTGGAGGGTGCACAAGCCCATACACCCAGGAACCAGCACCAGAAGGGCCCAATTTGCTTGTGGGAAACAGCAGAGGGGACCAAAATCCAAGAGAGGGCAGAACAAAGGCCATTGCCCCTCTCTGACCCTGCCCCAACATACAGTGTCACAACCCCCATGCCAGTGTCGCCTGTCCCTGGTGAACACCTAAGGCTCCGCCCCTCATACCTAACAGGTACAAACAGACCAAAATATTATGGCTCAAGAACAAGAACAGCTCAAAGCTCCAGAGCCAATACTTCTAATCCACTAAGAGATAGTCAACTTAGCAGAGGCACAGTTCAAGATACTGATGATCAGGATGCTCACAGAACTGGTTGATTTTAGTCCCAAATTAGATGAAAAAATGAAGGCTAAACTAAGTGAAATCAAGGAAAATGCACAGGGAACCAAGAGTGATGGGAAGAAAACTGGGACTCAAATCAATGGAGTGGACCAGAAGGAAGGAAAAAAATGACCAAACAGAACAGAATGAAGAAACAAGAATTCAAAAAAATGAGGAGAGAGGCTTAGGAACCTCCAGGACATATTTAAACATTCCAGCATCCAAATTATAGGGGTACCAGAAGGGGAAAAGAAACAGCCACAAGTGGAAAAGTTATTTGAACAAATAATACAGGAGAAATTCCCCAATCTGGCAACGGAAATAAACTTCCAGGAAGTCCAGGAAGCTCAGAGAGTCCTAAGGAAGGTGGATGCAAAGAGGAACATACCAAGGCACATCATAATTACATTGGCAAAATTAAAATGAAGGAGAGAATTCTAGAAGCAGCAAGAGGTAAGGGGACAGTCAGCTACAAAGGATTTACCATCAGACTGTCAGCTGATTTCTCAAAAGAGACCTTCCAGGCAAGAAGGAGCTGGAAAGAAGTATTCCAAGTCATGAAATCCAAAGGCCTACATCCAAGATTGCTCTATCCAGCAAAGGTTTCATTTAGAATGGAAGGACGGATAAAGTGCTTCTCAGATAAGGTCAAGTTGAAGGGGTTCATCATCACCAAGCCCTTATTATATGAAATGTTAAAGGGACTTACCTAATAAAAAGAAGATGAAAACTATGAACAGTCAAAGGACAGCAAACTCACAGTTATTAACAACCACACCTAAAACAAAAGCAAACTAAGAGGACAGCTAGATCAAGAGTGGAACCATAAAAATGATCACATGGAGGGTTAGCAACAGGGTTGTGGGAAGAGAAGAAGGGGGAGAAGGTACAGAGAATAAGTAGCATAGATGGTAGGTAGAAAAATAGACAGGGGGAGGGCAAGAATAGTATGGGAAATGTAGAAGCTAAAGAACTTGTGGCACATGGACATAAACTAAAGGGGGGGATGGTGGGGGAGGGGTGTGCAGGGCGGAGGGGAGTGAAGGGGGGAAAATGAGACAACTGTAATGGCATAATCAATAAAATATATTTTAAAAAAAGAAAAAGAAAATGTTGGAGGACTCCAAGTAGGATACTGACAGCAACACAATTATAGTAGGGGATTTTATCACCCACTGACAAAAAAATAAAAGATCTTCCAAACAAAATATCAACAAAGATATTTGGCATTGAACAATGCCTTAGATGAAATGAACTTAACTGATGTATATAGAGACCTTAATCCCAAAGAAGTTAAACACAAATTCTTTTCAAATATACATGGAACATTTTCAAAGATAGACTACATGATAGGACACAAAACAAGCTTCAACAAAGTCAAGAAAATTGAAATTATACCAAGCATTTTCTCTGACCACAAGGGACTAAAACTAGAACCCAACCCCAAAGGAAAAAAACCCAAACACTCAAAATCATGGAGATTGAACAGCATGTCATTAAACAATGAATGGCTTGAGAATGAAATTAGGTTAAGAAATAAAAAAGTTCCTGAAAACAAATGAAAATGATCTCACAACAACCCCAAACTTATGGGAAATAGCAAAGGCAGTCCTGAGAGAGAAGTTCATAAAAATACAGGTCTATCTAAAAAAGATAGAAACATTTCAAACAAACAACCTAACCCTATGCCTACAAGAACTCAAGGAACACAACAAAGATAGCCCAGAGCAAGTAGAAGGAAGAAAATAACCAAGATTAGAGCAGAATTTAATGACACAGAGTCTAAAAGCACAATTCTAAGGATCAATGAATCCAGGAACTGGTTCTTTAAAAAGATTAAAAAAATCAGTAAGACTTTTAAGCAGGCTCATCAAGAAAACAAGAGAGAGGACCCAAATTAACACAATCAGAAATGAAAGAGGAGATTACAACTGCCACTACAGAAATACAAAGGATTGTAAGAAATTATGACGAAGAACTGTATGCCAAGAAATTTGAAAACCTAGGCAAAATGGACAAATTTCTAGAAAAATGTAATCTTCCAAAACTGAACGAAGAAGCAGCAGAAAGCCTGAAAAGACCAGTAACAGCAGAAGAAATTGAAGCAGTAATCAAAAACTCCTGAAAACTGTACTTGAACAATAATTAAATTAAAAAAATTTTTTTTAAGAAGTAAAAAAATAATAATGCATTCATTGGTTGATTCATGTATGTTCCCTGACCAGGGATCAAACATGCAACCTTTGTGTTGGGATGATACCCTAACCAACTGGGCTTCTTGGCTGGGGCTATAGGGAGATTTTTTAAATTTAAAAATATGGAGCCCAAGACAATTAGGTCATTTCCAAAGGTTACTTTAAACATTGTACAGACTAATAAGTGGATAGGTGAAATAATAAATTAGTTCAAAGTCAGTTCCTCCTTCACTATTTAATAAGTCATTGTGTCATTTAATAGAATTATGTCATTTATTTTTCTGGTATAAAATGTTAATATAAAGTTTCCTAAAAGTGTTAAAATAAATTTTAATAAAGTCACTGTGAAGAGGAAAAAAAAAAACCTCCCAGGCCAATAAAAGAAAACTTCAGGCCAATATTGCTGATGAACATAGACACTAAAACCCTCAAGAAAATATTGGTAAACCACATCCAATAATACATTTAAAAGATCATGCACTACTTCTGGCCAAGATGGAGGCATAGGTGGAAATACTATACCTCCTCACACAACCAAATTTAAGGACAATAAAGATTTAGAAACAAAAACACAACCAAAACAGACAGAAAATTGAACTGTACTGAAGTCCAGCAACAACGAAACATTCATCCAGATGGGTAGAAGGGTGGAGTTGGTGGCTTGCAGAGAGGGGTCCCAGCAGGAAGAGGCAGTGGTTAGCAGACCAATTGGGCATGGGACGAAAACCCAGTAAGGCTCACAAGTCGGCTGGCTGACCTTGGACACACATTCACACACAGATAAACAAGGCAGGTTAAAAATGGTCAGTGAGACAGACTGTGCAAACAAGGGCCCCAGCGATGAAAAATAAAGCCTAAAAGCACTGATTGGAAAAATTTTCAGGGGTTGAAGTGCCAGGAGAGGCTCTCAGCCTCACAGGAGAGTTTGTTGGAGAGATCTACAGGGCCCTAGAACATACACAAGCCCACAAACCCGGGAATCAGCACCAGAAGGGCCAAATTTGCTTGCGGGAAGCAGCAGAGGGGACCGAAATTTGAGTGAGAGCCCAACAAATGCCATTGCTCTCTCTCTGACCCTGTCTCCAGTCACAACCTATTGACTGGGTAGACCCACCCTAGTGAACAAGAAGGACTCAAGAAGAAGAACGGCTCAAATACTTCTAATCCACCCAGAGCCAATACTTCTAATCCACCAAGAGATAGCCAACCTATCAGAGGCAGTTCAAAATACTGGTGATCAGGATGCTCACAGAACTGGTTGATTTTCATTGTAAATTAGATGAAAAAAGGAAGGCTACACTAAGTGAAATGATGGAAAATGCATAGAGATCCAATAGTGATGGGAAGAAAACTGAGACCCAAATCAATGGAGTGGACCAGAAGGAAGGAAGAAACAATGAACTCACAGTTATTAACAACCACACCTAAAACAAAAGCAAACTAAGAGGACAGCTATATCAAGAGCAGAACCATAGAAATGATTGGAGGGTTAGCAACAGGGGAGTGGGAAGAGGAGGAGGGGGGAGAAGGTACAGAGAATAAGTAGCATAAATGATAGGTAGAAAATAGACAGGGGGGAGGGCAAGAATAGTATGGGAAATGTAGAAGCTAAAGAACTTGTGACACATGGACATAAACTAAAGGGAGGGGAATGGTGGCCGAGGGAGTGTGCAGGGTAGAGCGGAAGGGGGGAAATGGAAGAATTGTAATGGCATAATCAAGAAAATATATTTTTTTAAAAAGATTATACACTGTGACCAAGTGAGATTCATCCTAGGAATGCAAGATGGTACAGTATTTGCAAATCAGTAAATTCAATGCATAACATAAACCAAAGGAAAGACAAGAGGCACATGATCATATCAATAAATGCGGAGAAAGCATTTGATAAGGTACAGCACCCATTTATGATAAAAACACTCAGCAAAGTGGAAATAGAGGGAGCATTCCTCAACATAATAAAGGCCATATACGAGAGACCTACAGCCAACATCATACTCAATGGGCAAAAACTAGAAGCTTTTCCACTGAGATCAGGAACAAGACAAGGTCGTCTACTTTCACCACTTCTATGCAATATAGTATTGGAAGTTTTAGCCACAGCAATTAGACAAGAAAAGGAAATAAAAGGCTTCCAGATCAGAAAGGAAGAAACAAACTCTCACAGTTTGCAAATGACATGATAGTATACATAAAAAATCCTATACACTTAGCCAAAAAACTACTCGACCTAATAGATGATTGGCAAGACAGCGGGATACAAAGTCAATATCCAGAAATCACAGGCATTTTTGTATACCAACAACGAAACAGCAGAAGCAGAAATCAAGAAAAAAATCCATTTGATATAGCAAAAAGAAAAATAAAATACCTAGGAATCAACCTAAAGAAGGAGGTAAAAGACCTGTATGCAGGAAACTACACAACACTGAAGAAAGAAATCAAGGAAGACACAAACAAATGAAAACATATATCATGTTCATGGATTGGAAGAATTAACGTCATCAAAATGCCCATTCTACACAAAGCAATTTACAGATACAATGCAATACCTATTAAAATACCAATGGCATATTTCACTGACATAGAACAAACACTTCAAAAATTTATATGGAACCATAAATGATCCTGAATAGCTACTGCAATTTTGAGAGAGAAGAGCAAACTAGGAGGAATCACAATACCTGATACCAAACTGTATTACCAGGCCACTATAATCAAAACAGCCTGGTACTGGCATAAAAAACAAGCACATGGACCAGTGGAACAGAACAGAGAGCCCAAGCCCTGGCTGGTGTAGCTCAGTGGATTGAGTGCAGGCCTGTGAACCAGACAATCACGGTTCGATTCCCAGTCAGGGCACATTCCTGGGTTGTAGGACAGTTCCTGGCAGGGGCCAGTTCCCAGCAGGGGATGCACAAGAAGCAACCATACATTGATATTTCTCTTCCTCTCTCCTTCCCTTCCCCTCTAAAGATAAGTAAATAAAATATTTAAAAAAAGAACAAAGAGCCCAGAAATAAACCCAAGTCTCTATGGCCAATTAAGATTCAAGAAAGGGAGCAGTAACACAAAATGGAGTAAAAATAGCCTCTTCAGCAAATGGTGTTGGGAGAACTGCACAGCTACATGCAAAAAAATGAAACTTGAGCACCAACTTACACTGTACACAAAAATAGATCCAAGGTGGATAAAAGACTTAAATATAAGCCATGACACCATTAAAGTTTTAGAGGAAAACATAGACAGGAAACTCTCAGATACTTCACGCAGCAACATTTTCACTGATCTGTCCCCTAGAGCAAGGGACATAAAGGAAAGAATAAACAAATGGGATCTCATCACAATAAAATCTTCTGCATGGATAAAGGTAACAGTATTCAAATAAAAAGAAAACCAACCATATGGGAAAACATATTTGCCCATGATACCTCAGTCAAGGGTTTAATCTCCAAAGCATATAAAGAATTTACACAACTCCACTGTAAGAAGTCAAGCAAGCCAATTAAAAAAGAATGGGCAAAGGACTTGAACAGACACTTCTGCAAGGAGGACATAAAGAGGATCCAGACACACGTGGAAAGATGCTCAATATCGCTTGCTATCAGAGAGATGCAAATTAAAACCACAGTGAGATACCACTTCACACCAGTCAGGATGGCCATCATAAACAAAGCAACAAACAGCAGGTGTTGGAGAGGGTGTGGAGAAAAGGGGACTGTAGTGCACTGTTGGTGGGATTGCAGACTGGTACAACCACTATGGAAAACAGTATTGAATTTCCTCAAAAAACTAAAAATGGAACTGCCTTTTGACCCAGCAATTCAACTGCTGGATTATATCCTAAGGACCCTGAAACACCAATGGTAAAGAACCTATGCACCCCAATGTTCATAGCAGCACAATTTACAATAGCCAAGTGCTAGAAGCAACCTAGGTGCCCATCAATAAATGAGTGGATCAAAACATTATGGTACATTTACTCAATAGAATTCTATGCAGCAGAAAGAAAGAAGGGGCTCCTACCATTTGCAACAGAATGGATGGGACTTAAAAGCATTATGCTGAGTGAAATAAGCCAGGCAGTGAAAGACAAATACCATATGATCTCACCTTTAACAAGAACTAAACAACAAAAGAAAGAAAGAAGCAAAATATAACCAAAGACACTGAAATAGAGAACAGTCTGACAGTGACCAGAGGGAAGAGGGGAGGGAATTTCAGGGGAAAAGATTTATAGGAACAAGTATAAAGGACACATGGAGAAAAACTAGGGGAGAGGTGGAAATGGGAGGCAGGTGGGGAGGGTTGGGGGTGGGCTGGGATGGGAGTAACAGGCAGAAAACTGTACTTGAACAACAATTAAAATAAAATTTAAAAAAAGATGTAGTCCAGTTTACCAGTTATTCCTTTCATCGATTGTGCTTTTATTGTCCAATCTAAGAGCTCTGCTTCAAACTCGATCTTGAAGGTGTTTCTCATTTTGCAGGTGGTGTGGAGCTAAAATATGTGAACATAAAATTGACCACTACTGGCATTTAGTACATTCACAGTGTCTCACAACTATCACTACTGTTCAGTTCTGGAACATTTTCATCACTGGTTAAGGAACCCCTGCCTACTAGGCAGTCCCTCTACAACCTCCAGTCCCTCGTGACCACTCATCTGCTCCGTTTCTATACATTTTCCAATGCAGGATACTTCATATAAATGTAACAGTAAAACATGTGGCCTTTTGTGTCTGGCCTATTTTACTTGGCATAAGTTTCATTTACATTGTAGAATGTGTCAATACTTCATTTTTTGTCATGGATGAATAATATTCAATTGTGTGGATATACCACATTTTCTTTATTGTTTAATGAATTTGTAGACATGTGATTATTTGCAGCTTTGGCTGAACATTCAAGTATTTTTTGTATACCTGGTTTCAGTTCTTTTTATGTGCTCATACCACTTCCTCAGGGAGATGTCTATTTACATCCTTTTTCCATTTTTAATTGAGTTGTCTCTTTGCTGCTGTGAGAGCCCTTTATTATATTCTTTATACTAGATGTTATACTCATGATATCTTCATTCTTTGGGTTGTCTTTTCACTTTCTTGATAGAGTTATGTTCAGATAAATTTCTAGTCCCAAGGTGGAGCCACTCCTGCCCTGGCATGTCCTGTCAGTAAACCCCAAAACTTAGATAGCTTTCATGTCCCTGTAAATCCTTGGCTTGACCAGAAATGCAGTATATCCTGTCAGCCAATCCCAAGCATCAAGACAATTCTGGGCTGTATAATTAATTCCTGTTCCTTTTCCCCCAAAACAAGGTTATCTACATGGCCCCAGCCAATCAAGTATTTTCTACTTTTCTTTGTTTTTTACTCTTTATTCTGTAAAAGCCTTTTTCTTTCGGCCCCATTTTACAGTTCTTTGAAAGGATACTCTCTGCTTCATGAAGTATGCAAGAATGTGGTGCGGACACTGGCCCACAGTGTCCACAACATTATGGATGAAATGATACATTCACACGGACTACTGAGTCCAGTGGAGGAAAAGGGACAGCATGGCTTTTCTCTCGAGGGGAGCAAAAACCGTGGTCCTATCCATGACCAGCCTTTATTTGGTTTCTTGGCACATTCCCTGACGGTCCTCATTTACTATGCCCAGGTTGCTTTAGGCGGTTACCTTTTACAGAAAACAAAGGAGCCAATGCCGCTAATCACATCACAGAAGAGAGATATTTGCAGATGAAAAAGGCAAAAGTGGTTGGACCAGTTACACTGGTCCTAGGAAAATTTAACATGGATTTTAGGAAGTTATTTTGTAGTAAATGTTTGCCACAAATTCGGGTGGGGAGTTTTTTTTAGCGAAAAGCAAGACTCAAAGCGGCCTAGGCACATTGCAGGACTGATTACCTACGGGAGAACCTATCCGTGGGTGTGGGTGCTGTGCATCTCCGAGTGGGAGCTGGGCCCACGCCATGCAGAATGGTCACCTAGAGTTTGTATCACTCGAACTGTCTTGTTTAATCATTTAAAAACAGTTTTGTACTTCAGTGAAATCCAGTTTATGTATTTTTTACTTCTTGCTTGTGCTTTTAGTACATCTAAGAATTCATTGCCAAATCCAAGGTCATGAAGATTTGCCTCTGTATTTTCTTTTAAGAGTGTCATGCTTTTAGCTCTGTATTTAGATCTTTGGTCCATTTTGAGTTAATTCTATTTTTAAAATTAAAAAATATATTTTATTTTTGTTCAATTGCACTTTTCATTTTCCCCACACCACTCTCCCAACCCCAGCCAAATGAGTTAATTTTAGTATGTGGTGTGACACAAAGTTCCATCTTGGTTCATTTGCATGTGGATATCTAGTTATTCCAGCACAATTTGTTGAAGAAACTATTCTTTCCCATTGAATAGTCTCTGCATGCTTGTTGAAACTCTATTGACCATACGTGCATGGTTTTACTTTTTGACTCTCAATTTTATTTAATCGATTCATAGGTTTATTTATATTTCAGTGATACACTGTTTTGATTTCTGTTGGTTTGCAGTTTTGAAAAAGGGAAGTTTTGAAAGAGGGAAAAAATTCCCAACACTGCTTTTTTCAAGATTCTTTTGACTATTTGGGGTTCGTTATAATCTTACATGAGTTCTAGGAGCAGCTTTTCTATGTCTATGAAAGAGGTAGGTTATTGGGATTTTGGTAGAGATTGTGTTGAAACTGTAGATCTGTTTTAGAGGATATTGGCATTTTAACAATACTTAATTTTCCAACTCATGAACACAAAATGTTTTCCCATTTGTTTGTCTTCTTTAATTTTTTTCAGTGATATATTACAGTTTTCAGTGTATAAGTCTTGCATCATCTTGGTTAAATGTATTCCTAGATATTTTATAGGTTTTCATAATATTGTAAATTGAATTACTTTCTTAATTTTCTTTTTGGATTGTTCATAAAACATATATAGAAATACAACTGATTTTCATGGGTTGATCTTATAGTCTGTAATTTCACTACATTTATTACCTGTGATAATTTTTTGTGGATTATAAAGGATTTTCTGTATAGAGGATTATGTCATCTGGAATAAAGATTTGTACTTTTTTCCTTCCCAGCAGGGATGCCTTTCATTTATTATTCTTGTTTAACTTTTTTGGCTATAACTTCTAGTACAATGTTGAATAGAAGTAGTGAAAGAGGGCATCTTGTCTTATTCCTGATCTTAAGAGGATTGCTTTCAGTCTTTACTATTGAGTATGATGTTGACTATGGGTTTGTCTTAAATGAATCACTTTATCATGGTTCTTTTCTTCTAGTTTGCTTAGTAATTTTATTATGAAAAGCTATTGAATTAATAAAATATTTTTACTCCATCAGTTGAGAGGGTCATGTGTTTTTCTCCTTCATTTCATTAATGTGGTATATTCTATTTATTGATTTTCATGTGTTGAATCATCCTTGCATTCTGGGAATAAATTTCATGTAGTTATGTATAAATGCTACTGAATTTAGTTTGCTAGTATTTAGTCATAGATTTTTGCATTAGTTTTCATAAGGGATACTGGTCTGTAGTTTTTTTTTCATGTGGTACCTTTGCCTTTGAGATAGGGGTAATTCTGCCTCACAGAGTAGGTTAGGGAATGTTTCCCCCTCTTCTATTTTTTAAGAAGAGTTTGAAAGGGATTAATGTCAATATTGTAAAGATCTTGTACAATTCATCAGTGAAGCCATCTGATCCTGTACTTTTTCTTTATTGGGAGGCTTATGACTGGTTCAACTTACTTACTTGTTACAGTGTATTGAGTCTTTATTTCTTCTTGAATTAATTGGTAATATGTTTGTTTCTGGAAATTTGTCCCTTTCACCTAGGTTATCTCATTTGTTAGTGGACCATTGTTCATAGTTTTCTTTAGTGGTCTCTTTTGTGTTGGTAGCAATATTTCCCCTCTTATTTCTAATTTTGTTGGTGTCTTATCTCCTTTTTTTAGTCAGTCTAGGTAGAAATTTGTCAATTTTCTTGATTTTCCTCAAGGAACAAACTTGGTTTTGTTGATTCTTTGTATTGCTTTGCTATACTCTATTTTATTTATTACTACTCTTATGTTTATTATTTCCTTTTTTCCCTCTTTCTGGCTCTGCATTTAGTTTGCTTTTTCCTCTAGTTTCTTAAGGTGTTAAGTTAGGTTATTAATCTGAGATTGTTTTTCTTTTTAATGTAGTTGTTTATAACTATACATTTCCCCCTGAGTGCTGTTTTTGCTGTGTAAGTTTAGTACATTGTGTTTTTATTTTCATTCATCTCTAGGCATTTTCTAATTTTTTTGTGATTTTTTTCTTGGACCCATTGACTATTTAGCAGTGTATTGTTTAATTGGTTCATGTGCACTAACAAAGAATGTTCATTATACTGTTCTTAGGTGGACTGTTTTATCAGGGTCTGTTCTATTGGTTTACAGTGTTGTTGAAGTTCTCTTTCCTTATTGACCTTCTTTCTATTTAGATATTCTACTCATTTATTGAAAGTATGGTATTAAAATCTTCAAATTTTATTTTATTTTATTTTTATTTTCATGCACCTTTTATTTATTGTTTATTCTATTACAGTTGTTCCAATTTTTCCCCTTTGCCCCTATCCACTCAGCTCACCCCTCATTGTACAGTACATCTCTACTCCACTGTCCATGTCCATGGGTCATTCATACATATTCTTGACTAATCTCTTTCCTTTCCTTCTACCACTCCTGCCTTACCACCTCCCTTTTTATAGCTGTCAGTCTGTTCTATGTCTCTGGTTCTATTTTGCTCTTTAGTTTATTTCATTCATTAGGTTCCAGGTATAAGTGAGATCGTATAGTATTTGTCTTCCACCAACTGATTTATTTCACTTTGCATAATAGTCTCCAGTTCCATCCATGCTGCCCCAAAGGGTAGGAATTGATTCTTTTTGTCTGCTGTGTAATATTCCATTGTGTAAATCTATCATATTTTTTAATCCACTCAATCTACTGATGGGCACTTAGGCTGTTTCCAACACTCCACTATTGTAAATAGCACTGCTATAAACTAGGGATGTGTAAGTTCATTTGAACTGGTGTTTTAGGATTCTAAGGATATACTCTCAGCAGTGAAATCACTGGGTCATAAGGCAGTTTCATTTTTAATTTTTGGAAGAAATTCCATACTGTTTTTCAGAGTGGCTGCACCAGTCTGCATTCCCACCAACAGGGCACTAGCGTTCCCTCTTTTCTACATCCTCATAAAAAATTGTGGATTTACTAATGGTAGCCATTCTGACAGCTGTGGGGTAATATCTCATTGTGGTTTTCATTAGCACATGAAATGTGCTAATGGCTCATGATGATGAACTTGTGATGATAAGCATTTTTTCATATGTCTATGGGCCATCTTTATGTCATCCTTGGAGAAGTGTCAGTTGAGGTTCTTTGCCAATTTTATTTTTGTTCCTTTTTTTAAAATTGTTGTTCAAGTGTAGTTGTCTCCATTTTCCCACCACAACTTTGCCCCACCCCCTCCACTCCACCCCCAATTCTTCACTCCTTTGACTTTGTCCATGGGTCCTTTATACATGTTCCTTGACAACCCTTCCCTTTCTTTTCCCTGTGTCCCTCTCCTCCCTCTCCTCATGGTACTGTCAGTTTGTTCTTAATTTCAGCATCTCCGGTTATATTTTGCTTACTTGTTTGTTTTGTTGATAGGTTTCACTTATAGGTGAGATCGTATGGTATTGGTCTTTCACTGTCTGGCTTACTTCATGTAGCATAATGCTCTCCAGTTCCAACCATGCTGTTGTGAAGGGTAGGAGATCCTTCTTTCTTTGTGGTGCATAGTATTCCATTATGTAAATGTACCATGATTTTTGATCCAGTCATACACTGATGGGCACTTAGGTTGCTTCCAGGACTTGGCTATTGTAAATTGTGCTGTTGTGAACATTGGGGTGCATAAAGTTCTTTTGAATTGGTGTTTCAGGATTCTTAGGGTATAATCCCAGCAGTGCAATTGCTGGATAAAAGGCAGTTCCATTTTTAGTTTTTTGAGGAAATTCCATACTGTCTTCCACAGTGGCTGCACTAGTCTGCATTCCCACTAACAGTGTACTAGAGTTCCCTTTTCTCCACAACCTTGCCAGCACAACAGCTCTGCATCTGATAGGTTGGCTATCTCTTCAATGCTTAGTTCTATTTTTTCTGGAGCTTTGATCTGTTCTTTCATTTCAGGCCATATTTTTTTTTGTCTTGGCATGCCTGTTATGCAGTAAGGAATGGAGCCTAAGGTATTCACCAGGGCCAGGCAACCACATCTTTCTGTTGCAGTATGTATGTGGGAGAGGGGTCAGAGAGGGAACAATGCCACTTGCCCAGCTCTTGATCCACTTTCAGTCACTTTTCCGTTACTGATAAGCAAATTGGGCCTCTCTCTTGCTGATTCCCAGGGGTGGGTGGATTTGTGTATGTTCCAGGACCCTGTGAGTCTCTCCAAGGAACTCTCCTGTGAGTTTTGCCTGCCATTGCAACCGCCACAGATTTGTACAGTCAGAGGTTTTGAGGCTTTATTCCCCTGTGCTGGAATCCTGTGTTGTGTGGTCTGTCTTGCTCCTCTGTTGTTCCAACCTGTTTATCTGCAAGCAAATGTTGGACCACCTGGTCTTCCAGCCACTACTTCACCCACCCTGGTCCTCCAGCTGCCACCTTACCACGAGTCCTCTCCACCCCGGCTGCCTATCTCTGCCCATCCTATCAGTGTCTATGAATGTTTCTTCTTTAACTCCTTGGTTGTCAGACTTCCACACTGTTTGATTTGCTGGCAGTGTCGGTTATTTTTGTTTTTAAATTTGTTGTTGTCCTTCTTTTGGTTGTCAAAAGTGTATTTACCATCTTGGCCAGATGTCTGGACTTTTTTTTCTCTTTTTTGTCTCCGATTTTATTTATTTGAGTCCCCTCTCTTTTTTTTTCTCTTGAGGAGTCTGGTTAATAATTTGTCATTTAAAAAAATCTTTTCAAAGTACTGACTCCTAGATTCATTGTTTTTTAGATTATTTTTATTCTCTATGCCATTTAATTCTGCTCTGATCTTGATTATTTGCTGCCTTGTACTTGCTCTGGGCTTTGTTTTTGTCCCTCTAGTTCTTTTAAATGTATGGTTAGGTTGAGTAATTAAGATGTTTCTCTTTTTAAAAATATAATTTATTGATTATGCTATTATAATTGTCCAATTTTCTTCCCTTTATTCTCCTCTGCCCTTCATACCCCCTCCTACCAGTATTCCCCCTTGTAGTTCATGTCCATGGGTCATATAAGTTCTTTGGCTTCCATTTCCTATACTATTCTTAACTTCCCCTGTTTATTTTATATCTTCACCAAGTAAGACTGTATTGCAATGAACTTCCCTCTCAAGACTGCTTTTGCTTTATTCCATAGGTTTTTGTGTGTTTTCATTTGTTTCTAAATATTTTTACTTATTTCTTGATTTCATCATTAACCTCTTCATTGTTAACCCATTTTTTAATAATGTGTTATTCAGTCTCCATGTATTTGAATGTTTTAAAATTTTTTTCTTGACATTGGTTCCTAGTTTCAAGCCATTATGATCTGAGAAGAAGTTTGATATAATTTTAGTTTTCTTAAATATGTTGAGGCTTATTTTGTATCCTATGATATGGCCCATCTTTGAACATAATTTATATCCATTTTCAAAGAATGTATGTTTTGCTTCTTTAGGGTGAGATATTCTGTAAATATCAATTAAGCCATTTGATACAGAGTATTATTCAATGCCACAATATCTTTGTTGAATGTTTGCTTGAAAGATCTCTCCATTTTTGACAGTGGGGTGTTAAAATCTCCTACAATGATTATATTGCTGTCAATCTCTTTCTGAAATTTCTCCAAGATTTTTCTTATATATTTAGATGCTCCTGTGTTGGGCGCATGTATGTTTATAAGGGTTATGCCCTCTTCTTGGACTGTTGCCTTAAGAATTATGTAGTGACCTTCTTTGTCTCTTATTTTGCCTTTATTTTGAAATCTATGTTTTCCAATATAAATATTGCTACCCCAGCTTTTTTTTCATGTCCACTTGTTTGAAATATTTTTCTCAACCCTTCACTTTTAGCTTGTGTAGATCTTTTGTTCTGAGGTGGGTCATTGTAGATCACATACACGTGGGGCATTTTTAAAAATCTATTCATTTACCCTATGTCTTTTGATTGAAGCATTTAATCAATTTCCATCTAAGGTTACTATTGACAGGCACTTATTCATTGCCATCTTTCTCCTTTATACTTGTGTTTCTCTCTCTCTCTCTTCCTTCCTTCCTTCCTTCCTTCCTTCCTTCCTTCCTTCCTTCCTTCCTTCCTTGTTTTCTTGCTTTCTTGCTTTCTTGCTTTTCTTCTCCTCCTCCTTCTCCTCCTGGCAGTCCCATTAGCATCTCTTGCAATGCTGTTTTGGTGGAGATGTACTCTTTTAGTTAGCTTTTTTTTTTTAAAATATGGGAAGCTCTTTATTTTACCTTCGTCTTTATTTTAAATCCTTGCTGGATAAAGTAGTGTTGGTTGCAGTTCTTGTTTTCTTTACTTGGAATATTTTGTGTCAGTGGCTTCTGAATTGTAGTGTTTTTGTTGAGAAATCAGCTGATAGCCTTATTGGAGCTCTTTTTTATGATACTAGCTGTTTCTCCCTTGCTGCCTTTAAGATTCTTTCTTTGTCTTTAAATTTTGCCATTTTAATTATAATGTGTCTTGTAGTGGTCCTCTCTGGGTTCCTCTCGATTGGTACCCTCTGTGATTCCTAATTTGCATAGCTTTTTCCATCACCAAGTTAGGGAAGTTTTCTGTCATTATTTTTTCAAAACGATTTTCTACCCCTTGCTCTTTTTCCTCTCCTTCTAGTAACCTTATAATGTGAACATTGTTACATTCCATGTTGTCCTGAAACTCCCTTAAGCTCCTTGTTACTTTTGAGTCTTTTTTCATTTTGTTGTTTTGACTGGGTGTTTATTTTTATTTTGTCTTCCAATTCACTGATTTGGGTCCTCTGTTCATCTAGCCTGCTTTTAATTCCTTCTAGTGTGTTCTTTATTTCAGATATTGTATTCTTCATTTCCACCTGGTTCTTATTCATAGTTTTCTGTCTTTTCCATGCTTATGTAGTTCATACTCAGTTCCTTGTAGCTCCCATAAAGTTCGTTGTATTTCTCACTCGTTTCTTTTTAAAAAAAAAAGATTTTATTTATTTATCTTTAGAGGGGAAGGGAAGGAGAGAAGGAGAGAAATATCAATGTATGGTTGCCTCTCGTGAGTCCCCTGCTGGGAACTGGCCTGCAACCCAGGCACGTGCCCTGACTGGGAATTGAACTGCGATTGTGTGGTTCGCAGGTCCGCACTCAATCCACTGAGCTACACCAGCCAGGGATCACTGGTTTCTTTAAGAATCCTTGTAACCAGAGGAGTTCAATCTTTTGAACTCTATGTATGATAAATCTCTTGCCTTAATTTCACTTAGCTCTTTTTCTGTGGATTCCTCCTTTCTTTTTGATTACAGGTTGTTTCTTTCTCTCCTCATTTTAGGTGACTTTTTATACATCTGTATGGACTTGAGGCAAGCGTTTTAAATTTTCTTGGTCTTTGTTGCTCATAGGTCTTAGCCTCCAAAAAAAGAGTGGTAAAAAAACTGATTGAAAATCATTTGAATTGTGGTTCACCAGTTTATTATAAAAGGATATAACACAGGAACAGCAAAATAGAAGAGATTTATAGGTCAAGGTATGACATAAGGGCATGTAGCTTTCATGCTTAATCCTGGTCCTCCACTCTTCCCAAATTTCTAAGTGTTCACTAACCCTCTAAATTTTGTTTTAGAACTGTCCATTTCTTCCATTAATTTTGTCAATGTTTGCTACATGTATTTGGAGATCTGCTGTTTGGTGTGTATATATTTATAATTATCAATATATAATGTTCTTCCTGCATTTTAAACACATTTTTGACCATATGTCTATTTTGTCTGGTTAAAATACAGCTATTGAAACTCTCTTTTGGTTCCTGTTTGCATGGTGAAAATATTACTATTTGTATGGAAAGGTTTTCCCCCATATTTTTACTTTCAACCTTTTTGTGACTTTGAGTGCACTTGGCTTTTGATAGAAATTGCTTTAATCCTGTGTATCAATTTGGGAGAAATTATATCTTATATGTTGAGTCTTTCAATTCATAAACATGGTATATTTCTCTATGTCTCACTTGATTTTTTTTCATTAGCATTTTGTAGTTTTTAGCATAAAAGTCTAAATATGTGTTGTTAGATTTACAACTATGCATTTTATTTTTCTTAAGTACATGTAGATAGTATTGTGTTTTCTCATTTTTGGATTCTGCATGTTTATTGGTAGTATATAGAAATGTAGTTACTTTTTTTGAATTACTCTTGTCTTGCAACATGGTTGAAATCACTTATTTGTTTTAGGAGGGTTTTTAATGATCTCCTGGAATTTTCTATGGAGACAGTCATATCATCTGCAAATAAGGACAGTTTCATTTTTATTTTGCTATCTACATGTTCTTATTTTATTTTCTTACCTTGTGCCCTGACTAGAATGTAAAATGCTCTGTTGAATAAAAATGATGAGTTGATGAGAGCACTTATCCTTGTCTTGTTCGCAATCTTAGGAAGAAATACATCCAGTTTTTCATCATTAAGTATAACTTAGCTGTGGGGTTTTTGTGTGTGTGTGTGTAGATGCACTTTATCAATTTGAGGTTGTTCCCCTCTATTGCTATTTCTGAGAGTTTCTTTTATCATGAATGGATGCTGAATTTTCTTAACTGTTTCTTCTGCATTTATTGACATAATCATGTGATTTTTTTCTTCTCTAGTCTGTTAATATGGTGGATTATATTGATTGATTTCTGAATATTGAACTACATTTGCATTTCTTGAATACGACCCCTTGATTATGGCATATAAATTTTTATACACTGTTGAATTCTATTTACTAATAGTTTGTTAAGAAATTTGGCTTCTTAATCATAAGGGATATTGGCCAGTAATTTTCTTTCTTTATTTTATTATATTTATCTGATTTTGATATCAGAGTAAAGCTAGTCTTATCAAATGAACCGTTCCCTCCTTTTAAATTTTCTGGATGAGGTTATATACAATTGGTGGTAACTATTGTTTGGTAGAATTCTCCACCAAAACAAATTGGACCTGGAGATTTTTTAAGGAAGTATTTATTTCTACTTTTTGTGACTTCAATTGCCTTAATAGTTATGGGAATATTCAAATTATCTATTTCAAATTGGATGAGTTGTGGCACTTTGTGTTTTTCAAGGAACTGGTCTATTTTATCTCAGTTGTCAGTTTGTGTGTGTATAAATTCATTTAACAGTATTTCTCCTTTTTTGTTATCTCAAGTGTTGGTACTTACATTCCTTATTTCATTCCTGATATTGGTAATTTGTGACGTCTCTCTTTTTTTCTTAGTCAATCTTCCTATAGATTTGTTGATTTATTGATCTTTTCAATAAACTATCTCTCTTTTTCATTATTTTGTTTACTGTTTTTTTTTACATTTTCAGTTTCATCGATTTCTGCTCTTTTTTTAAAAATATTTTATTTATTTATTTATCTTTAGAGGGAAAGAAGAGAGGGAGAGAAACATCAATGTATGGTTGCCTTTTGAGCGTCCCCTGCTGGGAGTTGGCCTGCAGGGAACTGGCCTGCAACCCAGGCATGTGCCCTGACTGGGAATTGAACCACGATCCTCTGGTTCGCAGGCCTGTGCTCAATCCACTGAGCTACACCAGCCAGGGCCGATTTCTGCTCTTTAGTATATTCTTCCTTCTGGGTTTATTTGGGTTTATTCTAATGTTATTTTTCTAGTTTTGGGGGTGGGAGTTTATACTATGTATTTGAGATGTTTTCTCTATTATTTTTTCTTCTTTTTATTTTTAGAGAGGGGGAAGGGAAGGAGGAAGAGAGGAAGAAAAACATCAATGTGTGGTTGCCTTTTACATGGCCCCTACTGGGGACTGGGCCTGCAACCCAGGCATATGGCCTCACTGGGAGTCGAACCGTGACCCTTTGGTTCACAGCCCATGCTCAAGGCATTGAGTTACACCAGCCAGGGTGTTTTCTCTATTCTAATGTAAGCATTTAGTGCTATAAATTTCTCTCTCAGAAATATTTTAACCATGTTCTATAAATTTTGATATGCTGTATTTTCATGTATTTTTTATTCATGAGATTTTATCTTTAAACCATGGATTTTTTAATTTCCAACTACTGGAGATTTTTCTGTTATAGTTATGTTACTAATTTCTATTTTTTATTATGGAAGACATCAATTCTTTTTAATTTGTTGAGGTTTGATTTATGGCACAAGATATGTATAAAATAGCACTTGAAAAGATGAGTATTCTTTTGTTTTTGTGTGAACTGTTCTATAAATATTAATTAAATCTTGTTGGTTGTTATTGGTATTGTGTTCTTATATATTCTTGCCAATTATACTTTTAGTTATTCTATCAATTGCTGAGAAAGGACTATTGAATTCTCCAACTAAGTTGTGGATTTGTCTATTTTTACTCCCAGTTCTACTGGCTTTTGTTTTGCAGCTCTTTTGTGTGCTGTATACAAATTTAGGATTGCTATATACTCTTGGTGAATTGATCCTCTTATCATTATATAATGCCTTTGCATTTCACCAATAATTCTCTGACACCAACTGGAGCCTTGCAATTCACATAAGCTTTCAAATGTTTAGGCTTATTTATTTTGTCAAATTTAGTAAGACTTAAGCCAATAATTTTGAGCACTTTTTCAGCCCTGTTCTCTTTCTTCCCCTTCCAGGATTACAATGACATGGATGATAGATCGTTTGTTATAAACTCCAAATTCTCTAAAGCTCTGTTTAATTTTTTCAGTCTGTTTTCTCTCTGTTAATCGGATTGGGTGATATTTATTGTTTTATTTTCCAGTGCACCGGTTCTTCCTCTGTTTCCTTCATTCTGCTGTTGAGCTCATCCACTGAGTTTTTAATACTTCAGCTATTATGTTTTTTGTTCTAAAATTTCTATGTGATTAGAGCAGGTGGATAGTGGCCCAGAATGTGAGTTCAATAAAGGAGGTGATTAGGGTTTGGGCTCTGGGCTAACTGGTATACTTTTAAAAAGTCATGATGACAGGTGAGTTGTTTACTCTCTCTAGGAACTGGCTAGCCCTGGGAAAGGTAGTCCCTCCAAGGTCAGCAGGGCCCCAGATATCAAAGCATCAGAATATTTAAAATAAAAGACACAGTTGATACAGCAGGAAATCTGAATAGTGGATTTTGGCTTTCTAGCCTCTGCAGATAAAGAATTCACACTAGTAGGCTCTCTTGGTGGATTCTGAAGGTAGCATACCTGCTGAATACAAGACCCTTTCCAAGGCAAAAAGAAGACACAGCCCTCATGTTCAGGTACTCATGGGCAAGGATAACATGGGGGAGAAAAAAGCACACAACACTATTTTGAAGCCAAATGAGAGATAGGACTGGAGTGGCCATGTACTTACATGAGTTCAAAGGAGAAAGCACACCCACCTGGGGGGACCAGAGGAGGCTACAGAGCTGCACTAGGACTAGGCTTTGGAAGATTGGTAAGACTTTAGACAGTAGGGTCATAGGTATTCCAGGTAAAAAGAAGAGCCAGAACAGAGACACCAAGGAGTCAGGAAGCAAGGTTAAGTGTCACTCAGCCCACAGGCTGACATACAAGAGGAGTGTGGGCTCTTGGCTGGGCTAATGCTACGGACCACGCTGTGAAGACCGTGGGATGCCAGGATTAGAAAGCAAGGTGGAAAGGGATATGAGCAATGATTTTGAAAAAATTATCTAAGAACAGCCCATGGAATTGATTTGAGTAAAGTAAAAGACAAATTAGAAAGTCAAGGAGGCATCTTGGCAATTCACCAGTTGAGAAACCATAAGACAAAACTACAAGAGAAGCAATAGGGAATTGAAAAAGATGGGCTGTGTTTCAAATTGAAGTGACTGATCTTGGTGGCCAGACTATGAATCCTCATCGTAAAAAATGAATCATTTTGAAAATCAAGGGATTTTCAGATCTTTGCTTTCAACACAATTGTAACTGGACTTAAGTGAATTGTCAGCCAATAGACCATTTAAAATATTTTTAAGTCAGTATGTGCTTCATATGTTCCTATGAAGGGACATATAAATCAGAAACACTTCAAAGAATTCAGTGATGGTGCTGTAACAAACTCCTTCCTTTCTTATACACTCATTATGTGGACAGTTATTCCTCAACACTTGGACTATATAAGTGAAAAATAGGCATATAATTAATAGGCTTGCCTCTGTTTTATTCTAGCAATCAAACTTTGTGAGTGGATACCTGAGAAAACTCATCAAGCCCTATTAAACTAATACAAATTTACTTGTTTATATTAAATAATTATTAAAATCAATAAAATATTGATGTGAATACCTCAGTCCGGGAGAAGTTGCTTTTTGTATTTAGAAAACAAGAGTACTAGGAAATTATAAAGAACTCTATCTATCTATGTATTATCTATCATTTATCCTTAGCTATCTTGTAGAAAAGTTATCAATAAAAGACTTTAAACATAAGAATATATTTAAGTTGGGTAAATTTCTGTGGAAGAAAAGACTGTAAATGTGAATTTGAGGTGAAAAATGTGTATCTTTTTTTAATTAAATAGTATGGCTTGTTTTTCGAAAGTTCCTTTAGTTTGTCAGCAAAGAAGTGTGTGATTCTGACTTTTCAATACATTCTTTTGCTCCTTCCATAAAATCTATGCCAAGAAAATAATCTAGGGATTGTTTTAATATTCATATGCAGACTCTGTGGACTTCACAGATCTTGCCTGAATTTTAAAGCTAAGATTCTGGTTCCTAGCCTTCCAAGAGCATTGCTTTTTAGGGATTCTTTCTTCATAAATTGTACTTCTGTCTGGATGTATTATGTGTTACAGTTTTGCTGAGTCATCTCACACTATGTTTCCTACACATAACAGTCATACTAACTTCATGGAATTTACAGGACAAGTCTTATTTTTATCTCTTTTTATGTGAGAGTAATAACACCAGATATGATTGTATTATTAGTTATGAAAATTCTTAACTGTATTCTCAACTCTAACTTATATAGTCTAATTTATGTTTTAACTTACAGAATTAATTTTTACCTTTTAACATCCTCAAAATAGTACAAATTTCAGAATATAATTTTACTTAAAAAAGTAACTTGAAGTTGGGGTAACTGCAACTCTGAAAACAGAGAAGTAAGTAGAATCTGTGGAAAGAAAGGCATGGAGAAGTCAGTCGCTGTCTCTCAGGCTAGCCCCAGGTTAACAACGCTCATAGGAGGCTGCACTGCAGGTAGCACTAAGCTGCCCTCCTGCCCTCCAGTGAATGTCCTTGTCCCCTGTGCTCTGCCAGGTGCCATAGGATATAGGGTGGTTTTCAGGCTCTCTCAGCTCAACGTGAACCTTGCTGCTTTGTCATATCTGCGGCACAGCATTTTTCTGTTCTTCCCCAGCTTTGCAAACTAGAGGTGGGTTTGAGTTTCTCTGCTCTGAGGAGTCAGCATTTTTAAAATAATAGGCGGTAAGTAGCTTGTCTAAGTTTAAAAATAAAAATTAAACTATATACTTAAAATGGTTAAGATGATAAACTATATGTTATATGTATTATCACGATGATAAAAATAGGTGGTAATCCCTTCTTGTGTCATATGGTTAATTTCTAGTTGTTTGTGTCAGGATTTGAAACTCAGCGTAAATTGCTGAAAGCTGGAGAAGCCCAACCTGACTGGGCTCCCTGGACTGTTTTTGAGATGATATTAACAGTTCCTTCCCACTAGGAAAGATCTGAGGTCTGATCTGGAAGCCCAGCAACTAAAAGGTGCCCTTGAGTGTGGACAGTCCTGTGCATAAGAATTGACAATGTATCAGAATGGGCTAGGCCATAATATAATTTCAAAAGCTCCTATTGAGCTTCTATTGAGCTCCTGCTCTGGCTGCTCTAACAAAATACCACAGACTGGGTGACTCATAAATAACAGGCATTTATTGCTCATAGTTTTGGAGACTGGAAGCCCAAGATCAGGGTACCATTATGGCTGGGTGAGAGCCCTTTTCTGAACTCCAGGCTGCTGACCTCTCACTGTGTCCTCACTTGGTGGAGGGGGTAAGAGATCTCTGTGAGTTCTCTTTTACAAGAACACTGATCTCATTCATGAGGGCTCCACTCTCATGACATCATAACCTCTCAATTCTCCATCCCCTAATACCATCACATTTGAGGGTTAGGATTCAGCATAAAAATTTGGAGGGACACAAACATTTATACCATACCATGATGGCAACCCAGAATGGGGCCTTCCGAAATATGCTGACCTGAGGCCAATCCTCAACAGAGAAACCTACAGGCTGTGTGACCTGGGCAAGTTATCTAACTTTGTTAGATGTTTGTTTTCTTTCCTGTAACTTGGGTCATAGTAATAGTACTTAACTTTACAGAGTCATTGTCACAATCCCTGAGCTCACTGCCATGAAAAGGGGACTATTAGTATGATCCCAATACCAGTATCCTTGTGACTGTCCACCGGTGTTTTCCAGCTTCAAGTCTGGAAATCAACCAATTGTAGAGTAGACTGAGAGATGTAAGTGCTGTGGGAGAATAAA
The DNA here is from genome assembly GCF_014824575.4 of Sturnira hondurensis. Taxonomy (NCBI): domain Eukaryota; kingdom Metazoa; phylum Chordata; class Mammalia; order Chiroptera; family Phyllostomidae; genus Sturnira; species Sturnira hondurensis. The sequence continues at coordinate 217,200 of NW_028094889.1, read as the reverse complement.
GGTCGAAAGGGAGGAAAATTATAATAAAGATAATGTAGGAAATTCATTCACTCATTCATTAAAACTTTTATTGAATGTCTGCTACATGCCAGACTTTGACAGATAGTCGAATCTCGATCTGAAGATTGAACTCTGTTGCTAACGATGTTGAAAGAAGCACAGTGTAGGGTACCTGTCTGAATTGGAGTAACATGCATTTGGTGATTCCTGGGGAGCATATAAATGTCTTGTAGATAATATGCATTAGTCAGTTATTTTTTGACTGAAAGTTTCTTGCTGTGTCCTTAAATGCTCCCTAGGCAAATCACTTGACATTGTCAGGACCCACCTTTCTTTTGTACAATAAGAACCTTCGATTTATATTTGGGTTGCTGATTGTTTAGCTCTGTGAGAATGGGGCAGGGAGGGGGCAAAGATCTGTACCAATTAGGCCACTCTGAGGTCACAAACTCAGGGTGCAAATTCTGTTCCTACTGATGAAAGCAAGTTGAATTCAGGCCAACTTAGTAAATTTAACCTTTTCTGAATCTGCTCAAGGTTGCCTCTTTGCCTTGCCCTGGCACTGGTTTTGGCCTTTAGTCATGTTTTCTGTCTGTGCTGGCACCTGCTGAAATGAGCCTGCAACCTGCCTGCCTCTGCCCAGCATCTCACAGAGCCACTCTGTGTTCCCCTTGCCCTGATGAGGGCTACTGTGGCCTGCTGGCCCTTGCTAAGTGACAGTGGTGAAGACCCATTTTTGGTGCACACTTCTTCATTGCTTGGCACACAGCATGCTTCACAAATTATTTGTTGAATAAATGAACTGCCCCTCTGTGGGATAAAAGAAGGGTCTTAGAGAAGCATGGTTGCTCTTCCTGTTGCTCTTCCTGTTGCTCTTCCTTTCTGGGGCTGTGGACATGAGGATATGAACCCTCTGGCCTCAGCAGTGTTTCAGTTCTTCCCCTCTCCTCTGATTCTTCTTTCCCAACTTGTGGAGCCTTTGCAAGCCTGCCTCTGCATCTGTGCCATCTCCATCTGTTGCTTATCTGTCACATCTATTTGCAGTAAGTTGTCCCATTTAGAAATTGTGGATCTAACTCAGCCCTTCTCAATGTTGGTTTCATAGTCCCCTGTAAGAATACCATGAATTTCATGGCCTCTCTTCCTAGAAAAGTACAAAGAAAACACACACAGTCATGATTTTATGTACAATTTGGGGGTTTTGTGAACTCTTTGAAGCCTAGAATTTCATGTTTTTGATGTCTGCTGGTCTTGATAATGCACCATGCAGAAGTTTTATTACTCAAGTTTCAAGAACACGAGAGGATCTTTATAATGGAGTGAATGTACTAACAACTACTGTACCTTTGGATCATGAAGTATTAGAAGAGAAAGTAATAGGAAAGATTTCTAGGCACCTTTATTTCAATGAGAAAGAAACCAAAAACAATAGACAGGTGTCTCGGGTCCCTCAGCTGTAGATGCAAGATAAAGATACTTGAGCTCCTGTCACTTGTCACATATGCTAGTGAATGCTGTTCAGTTTGTACAGCTCTTTCAGACAGGAACAATCTGACTTCAGGTTAGACAGGTGGCGCTTGGCTGTCACAAACTAGGTCACCTGGACTTCTTAGTTGCTTAACTAGTCCATAAGTTTTCTTTTGTAAGACCAGCAACTAACTAGCTAGATCCTTCCTTCCTTCTTTCCTTCCTTCCTTTTTCTTTCTTTTTTGATTCTCTCATCTTTCTTGCTTGCTTTGTTTTCTTGATTTATTTCTCTCTTTCTTTGTCCCCCCCTTTCTTTTTTTTTCCATTTCAGTTCTTTATAAGATTGAACGTAATTTCTGTTTGGGTAATTTCTCAGTTGTATGTAAGGTCATCTAGGAGTACTCACTGTGACAATTTGGGGTGGAATAAATTTTTTTTACAGGTTAACAGCTATGAAAAAAAGAAGAAGGCAGTTTGGGCAGAGAAATGTGAGATATGGTGTGGTCCCCATATAGCTCTACCTACAGGCCAAGGAGTCTGGATCAAACATTACCCCTAATGCCTTGCCCAATCTGTCCTGGGGAGGGCTGGGATAATGTGCCTCTCTGCAGCTAAGCCAGGGCCCAAAATAAAGAGGGAGCTGTCTGCTGTCTGCTCACCACACTCTCTGAAGCTGGGCTGCATGCTGTCCCTGAAGGAGAACTGGGCTTTTCATTTTGGGTCTGCATAGGTCACTCATATTTGTTTTTTTCCTGTATGTGTAGGAAGCAAAATTCTCCTGGGTCTTTCTTGCTGGGGGCATACTGATCATGCTCCATTTGGTTTGGAGCATAGTTGATATTCATTACCCATCTCTTCCTACCTTCTCTTCTGTTACCTATCTTGGTGCTACTTATTCTCTGAGTCCACTTCTGCTGGTTATATGACCCAGACCCTCATCCCTGAGTGATTCAAGTCCTTCTCAGGTTGGGGGTGCTCTTTCTGTCCATTTTCATTCATAACCAGGCAAGACACAGTGGAGCATCTCTATAAGAGAGCTTGGCTCTTTCCAGGTCCAGGATCAGCTACTGTTCCCAGTAAACAGCATGTATATCCAAGAGCTGACAGTTTCCCTTTTCTTGCCACTGAGAATAATGTGAGATGTTGTGGGTGAGTGAGATGCAATGAATTTTGTGTCTGAATATTTGGAGCATATCCAGAACAGCAAATTCAAGGACAAGACAAGCCCATAAACCATCAGCATCAGAATCGATGGCTTCTCTTGATCTCCATGCCCACTTTCTTTGCCTTGCTTGCATCCCTTTCTCATTCATCTGAAAGTCACAGGGTCTGGGCATGTCATTCCCTACTTAGACTCTCCAGTGCACCTTACTTTAATGGCATCTAGTCCCAAGACTCATTTGACTGGATATTGGTCTCCTTCCTCAGCCCAGTCCCCAGAGCCTCCTTCCAGGTGTCTCTTCTTTCCTGGTGCAACTGCTTATTAGCCTCCTCTCAGTATTAGATTTCTCAAAGGTGATTGATTTCCTACAAAAGCTCTTCCCTGATCCCAGTCTAATTAGTATGCTCCCATTATTTTTATTCACAGCAATTTCTATTTTCCTTCAATAACTTGATGACAATTTATAATTCTGTTTGTGTTGTGGGCTTTTTGCATCTCTCTCCAAAGCTACGACCTCCTTGAAAGCAGAGGGTGTCTGACTCACTGCCTCTGACCCAGTCCCAGGTAAACTGTGATGCTCAATTTGTGTGTGAACAATTTACACAGGAAGTGAAATAATGTACAGGGAAAAAACCTATCAAGGAATAGATGGTCATGCTGCTCGAGATCATTTATCTCTGTTGGGTTGGATAATGGGTGTAATGAGAATGAATTACTTTTGTAATCAGAAAAAAGCCTTTAAAAAAGGAAAGCCAAGAGACAGAGATTTCTGGTTTAGATGGCAGCAGAGGTAAATGCCATACTCAAATCCTCCCACAGCCACAACAACATTACAACTAGTCTATCGAACAACCATCATTCAGAACCATCTGAAATACAGCTGAATTAAAGTCCTACAATTATGGATTTAAAGAAGAAGCCACATCAAGACTGGTAGGAGGGGCAGAGGCGCTGAATGATGTGGGCCCACACCCATATCCAGTAGTTTAAAATTGGGAGGAATATCTTGGCTGTGCAGATCCCCCCAAAAAGCAAGGGGTCCCAGCCCCACACCAAGCCTCTGAGCCCAAGATTCCAGTGCCAGGAAGACAAGTTCCCATAACTTCTGGCTGGAAAAACCAGGGGTGACTGAGGCTGAGTAAGATGAAGGGCTTCTGGATTCCCAGTCAGTTATCCTTAAAGGGCTTCCATGGAATTACTCAGACTCCCTCACTCTGAGTTAAAGCGATGGGGCATAGGATTGAAAGGAACCATGGATATAATAGGAGAAACTGAATTGTCTAGTATCAGGGCAAGAGCTGGGCGGGGGCACTTTCTGCCAGACAAAAGTGCTGGCAGAGATCATTGTTCCATTGCTGAGACACTCCCTTCACGGAGCTAGCAGGTGGGCACCATCAACCTGCTCACACTGTTTGCCCAGTCTTGGTGATCCCAGGGACCTTGTCCCACCAATTTGTGGGCCCACCTAATCTGTTTCCAGTGGCTTTTCCTTACAACATGCCTCTTTTGCTTCATGCTTTGGACTTTCCAAAAATCTCAAAGAAGCAGCATCTGGCCTCTGTGTACTCTGTACCTAATGATTACTGGCCCCAAGCCTACTACTAGTGGCAGCCAGCCTCTCCTGGGCAACTTCAAGTCTAGCACAAGTAACATCCGTCTGCAGATCACTTTGTAACTTGTGCTAGGGAGCTCCAGGCAAGTCACAGGCAGTAGCTGACTCTGAACCTGCCAGGAGATTCTGTAGGGCCTAGAGTCAGTGTACCTGGTGGATAGCTTCAGAATATGCCAGATTACTACCCTACAACCTCTATGAGTGACACACTCAAAAGGTAGACTCAATGAGCGCCAAAGTCCCATGGAAACAAGTCTGGTTCGATAGGATCAACTCCTACACAGCAGCTCCTTTGCTGTAGTTGCAGCTGGTCCTTGCGGCTGATTGGCCTGGGGGTCAATTCCTCCCAGTGACATCAACAGCAATCAAGCCTCAACTACAATAGGGCAGCACACATTGCCCACACAGGGGCACACATGGAGTACCCAGCTCAGGTGACTGGAGAGGCTGTGCCACTGGGCCCTACAGAACAATCTACTATACAAAGCCACTCTACCAAGTCTGGGAGATATATGAGCACTATCTAATACACAAAAACAAACATAAGGAAGCAGCCAAAATGTGGAGACAAAGAAACACCTCCCAAATGAAAGAATGAGAGAAATCTCCAGAAAAAGAACTGGATAAAATGGAAGAAAGCAAAATACTGATAGAAAATTCAAACAATGGTTATAAGGATGCTCAAAGAACTTAGTAAGAACTTCAACAGCATGAAAATAACACAGAAATCATAAAAAATAATCAGTCAGAAATGAAAACTATACTAACTGAAATGAAGATAATTTACTGGGAATCAATAGTAGAGTAGATGGTACCAAAATCAAATCAGCGATTTGGAATATAAGGAATCAAAAAAATCAGAACAGCATAAAGAAAAAGTCTCCCATCCCCAAATGAAAGTAGTGTAAGGATCCTGTAGACAACTTCAAGAACACCAACATTCACCTCAGGGGGGTGAGGGGAGGAGAAAACTTCCAGAGAGAGCTGGAAATTGAAAATCTATTTGATTAAATAATGACAGAAAATTTCCCAAACCTCATGAAAGGAACAGACATACTAGTCCAGGGAGAGCAGAGTCACAAAGAAAATTAACCCAAAGAATCCTACACCAAGACACAATGTAATTAAAATGCAAAAAGTTAAACACAAAGAGACTCATAAAGCAGGAAGAGAAAAGCAGTTAGTTACCTACGAGAGAGCTCCCATAAGACTGTCAGCTGATTTCTGAACAGAAATGTTACAGGCTAGAAGGGGGTGGTATTAAGGGTGTTCTTTAAGAAGAAGAACAAAGAAAAGCTAAAAGATATGAGCAATAAAATGGCAATAAATACTATCTATCAACAATTGAATCTAAAATAATACCCCCAAATAAATGAACAAACAGAACAGAAACAGATTCATAGATACAGAGAATATTTTGATGTTTGCTAGATGGTAAGGTGTTGGAGGATGGGAGAAAAAGAGATTAAGAAGTACAGATTGGTAGTTACAGGATAGCCATGGGGATGTGAAGTACAGCATAGGAAATATACCATATTTTGCCATGTATAATGTGCACTTTTTTGCCCAAATTTTTGAGGAAAAAATAAGGATGTGCTTTATACATGGATAGTATTAATGCCATACCTATATAAATGTTTTTAATTCTTTTATTTATGCTTCTGCATTAAAAGTATAACTCTAGAAAACAATAACAATATCTGTATGTATAATAATATCCTGGAATACAATAATTGGTTTTATATATAAATAAAAATTGAACCAAAAATTTTAGAAAAAGATTTTTTCCTGAAAGTTTGGGTCAAAAAGGTGGGTGTGCAGTATACAGAGAAGCACATTATACAGGGCAAAATGCAGTAGTCAATAATATTTTAACAAATATATATGGTTTCAGATGGGTATGAGATTTGTCAGGATGGCCATTTAACAAGTTATATAATGCCTAATCACTGAGGCATACATTTAAAACTAATATTGTATGTCAACTATAATTGAAAAACAAAAAATGATTTAAAAGGGGGAGTTTAGAGGAGAATGTAGCAATATTGTCTAAAGCAGCAGAGTCAAAAAAAGAATAAAAATATCTATAGAACTTAAAAATGTTGAAGTCACTATCCTTAGCTAAAGTAGTTTCAAAGAAGTGGAAAAGGATCAGATTGCAATGATTGGAAGGTAAATAGGGCCCAAGGAATGAGAGATAGAACTAAATGTTTTCATTTCAAACTTGATAGAGGGGAAAGAAGAGAGTTATAACTGTGGGGTGTCTGGAGTGAAAAGAAGATTTAATAAGTCATGTGATGTGATTTACATGAATGATTCACATGTGATGTGATTCAGAACCAAGAAGATCCAGGGTAATCTCTTCTAATCCAGGGTTTTGAGGACAGCCCAGTGGAATGGGTCGTTTCTACTTATCAGTCGTCAATATTTAAATGACAATTTCCCTTGAAACCCCTTCAAGAACAGAACTCCAGAAGAATAGCTCAATGATTCAGGAATCATCCAGACAGAGCATACTGGATCCAAAGAACTCACCCAAAGATTAGCTAAACTGTCTCTGGGGAAAATGACGCATTCATTAAATATGTATGGCATTTTATTCAGTTGTAGCAATACTGGTTTAATAACTTCACCTGATACCTCATCTCTTCAGCTTCAATTTTTGTTAAGCAAATGAAAATATTAAATTATAACTAACGAACTAACGAACTAAATAAATAAATAAGAGCTATCTCAGGAAAGAAGGAGAGGGAGCCCTGGCCAATGAGGCTCAGTTGGTTGAGCGTCATCCTGCAAACCAAAAGGTCGCTGGTTTGATTCCTGGCCAGGGCACATGCCTAGGTTGCAGGTTGGGTTCTTGGTCCAGGTATGTATGGAAGGCAACTAGTCTATGTTCCTCTCACACCTCTCTCTCTCTCTCTCTCTCTCTCTCTCTCTCTCTCGTCTCTCCCTTCCTCTCACTTTTTAGAAAGAAGGAAAGGAAGGAAGGCAGGAAGGAAGGAAGGGAGGAAGAGAGAGAGGAAGGGAAGGAGGAAGGAAGAAAAAGAAAGGAAATAAGGAGAGGGGACAGATTCCAGCCCTAGGTTCCTTGTAGACCTTCAGAAGATTTGTGTGTGTGTGTGTGTGGGGGGGGGGTGGATCCCTGAAGAGGCATGTGCTCCAATGTGGCGGTGAGGCTGCTGAGCTGCCTCAATGGCCCTGAAGGCCCTGGGACTCTGTGAAGAACAAGCAGTGTTCAGCTATTGACTGGCAGAGAGGTTGAGCAATGGAAAAGGGGAGACACATTGGGATTAAATTGACTTCTTTTTTTTAAGTAGCCAAGAAGTAAGGAGTGAATTGCTTTCCTCCTTCCACAAGCAGTGGGACCAGGAGACAGGGGGTGGGTAATGACATTTAAACTATCATCCTCCATTAAAGGATGATAATTTACATTTTGCTTCCTGGAGCAGAGTAGTTTTTGGAGCTTAAGTTTCCATCAATAAAATAGTGTTAAGAATGTCTATCTGGTAGCATTGTTATGAAGATGAAATGAGATCATGAATTTGAGTTAAGGGTTTATTACAGGTCCTTTAACATAGTTGGTGCTCAATTGTCAGTTTGTGGAATCATCTCCTTGTAAGAGAGAGGCTGGCCAAGATTGGATGGCCCTCTACACCTGTTGTGTACTGTTCAGTTTATCATAAAACCAGATATGGGAGCCAGTGCTTTGAAGCACTCACTGCTTTGTCATATCAGTCCTATACTTTCTCATGACCCAAATTTTCAAGCTCATGTTTTTTCCTGGTTACCTGCCAATATCTGCTTTTTGAATACCACTTAGCAATTACCATTGCTATGTTAATTTAGGTGAATAAAACACAGATGGATTCTTTTGAAAATTTCCATGCATGCAAATAGGTTTCTGGAGTTCAATATTGTGGTGTTGTTTGGTCACTGACTCGTGGGTGGATGTCGTGAAATGTCATTTCCACTAGCTGGGTTTTTTTTCTAGAACCCTGACTCTAAGTGAAGTCTCTGCTCTTCCTTTCAGAGAAGGTGACAATGAAAATGACACTGTGCTCTTGCTTGCTTGCTTTTATGTGCGTGTCAGGACAAACTGAAAGCTTCGTGGAAAGCTGCCCTTTCTTACACTGTTCAAAGATGCACTGAAAATAAACATTACCTTAATTGCCAAGCCAATCTTTACAAGAGAGGAAGACAAACTGTAGGAGCACGGAAGAAAACTGGGGCAAACAACAAAAGTGCATGGTGTGACTGGGTGCTTGCTCCCTCCAGATTTGTGAGTGAAAGACCGGAGGACAAAGGTGAGGCAATGACTGCAGGCTCTTGGCTTAATCCTTTGGTTCTGGCTTGAGATTCTTAATGTTCTTACATCCCCTTGTTCATCAGTTTCAGAAATAAGCAAACAACTCTTAAGGACAAATATTTTATGCTAGCAAATAATACAGATAAATTCAGGCCAGCTAGTAAACATACATTATATCTTAGTAATATTTATAGTATAAACATCAAATAGAGCCCATCACACCTCATGCTTGGCACTGTGGAGTGTTTATGGAGCATCTCTAGTAGCGTAACAGTCGTTTCTTCTGGTCCCTTAAATGTGCCTTGATGACCCAGGCCAGTAGTGGGGAGGGTGGGAGGTGTGGACAGGGTGGATGTATCCTACCCCCAGTCCTGTAGGTGCTGCTGTAATTAAGAGATTAGGTAAAGTGAGGTGTGTGGGGGGTTGGGGTAGGGGAGACATCACAAAAGTGAGGGAATGGAGTCTAAATGGATCTTTAAAATAAAGGGCCAGGGAAACATCTAGATAATTCAGCATTTAAAGCCAAGAGACAGAATCAGGAAGGACAGACAGAGTACCTGGAATCAGGAGTTGCCTATGGGGTTTGCTATGGGCTCCCGGCAGGGAGGGAGGTTGGGTGAGTAGGGTAGCTGAGCTCCAAAGGCTGGGATGGGAACCAGGGGTAGTTCTCCAATCACAGTAGCTGGAAGGCAAAATATTCTGCATTCTCATGATCAGTGTCTTTTTGTCCAGCCAAATGAGGCTCACCAGAAATGCTTTAGTTACTTTGTGCAGGGGTCTGCTCCCCTGGACACACTCAGAAGCATTCATGGGCATTAATGTGGCATTCTAATATCCAGGGACTTGGTGGCCCTGCAGATGGCTAGCATTTGCATTTGTACCAACACTACTAAATCATCCCAAGATATTGCAGGATTGAATTGTTTCCCCACCTTTACCTTCAAGGTACACCCTTGTACATTTTATTCTTTGCCAAACTGTTGTGTTAAAAGTGCGGGTTATAGAGCCAGTGGGTCTGGGTGTACGTTCTGGCTCTGCAACTCAGTAGCTCTGTAACCATGGGCAAGTGACAACCTCTCTGTGCTACTGTTTTTGCTTCTGTAAAATAGTGATAAGAGTACCCAACATATAGGTCTGTTATAAGGAATTCACACAATAATGTTTATAAGAACTTGGACTAGAACTTGTAAAAATGTTAAATAAACCTGACCCAGTAGTGCCTGATGGCCCTGTCAAGTTTTGGATTCCCTGAAGTATAACCAAATACATGATCAATAACAGCTGACACTTGTAGCATGCCTGATGGGTAAGAGTTCCAGGCTGAAGATTGGAGTTTAACCAGGAGATACAGCTGTGTTCTTTTCTCGTACAGTCCCCAAATCCAGGGCTGAATTTCTATCAGTCATTTTATTCTGTCCCCTTTATTCTGGGCTTTCAAGCCCAACTGCCTCTAACCCACTTCCAATTGTAATTTGTCTCCATGATTCAGGGAACGATCCTCTGCTTTCTCCTGTGATAATTTATTCTAATCACACTGGCTTGTTTTGATTCTCTGCTGCTAAGCAACACTTACTGAACTCTTTCTCTTTGTCCTTTTTTGTTCTTTTTTTCTATCCAGTTCAGTACAAGAAGCTCCTTTTGAACCAAGCATGGCATAGTTCACAAAAGCAAATAACAAAAGAGAGCAAGAGAACGTGGAGGGGAGTGAAATGGTACTAGCCCCACACTCTGGGAAGCCCCGAGCATCTGAGGGTCCAGGCAGCAGGCAGCTAAGTGAGGAGAGGTGGGAAGGCAGTTCGTTTCTGCAGAAAGGAAGCTTGGCAGGTGCTTCGACATGCAAGCCCACTACCAGCTGCATTGTCTCCTTGGCAGGGCTGAGGACAGCCTTAGCCTCTCACCCATCTTCTCTGTACATCTCCTCTCTGGTTCCTGGCCTTGTGTGGTGAGAGGGACGGGGCAGGGCTGCCACCTCACTGGTGTGACCCTGGGCCCTGAAGTCCTTAGAATTTGCCTGGTAGAATGTGATGTAAAGGTCATTTGATAAGTTTGTGGAAAAGCTTTTCAGACCAGGAACTCATGGCCTTAACTGAAATGTCATTTTACTTCTAGTTCTCCCCCAATTCTGAATCAGCCTCTGGGGGCCATGGTCACTGCACCGTTCTCCAACCTGCAGATGAGCTGAGTGCTGCACCCCCTTCTAAACACCAATGGGACTGCTTTCTCTGTGGAGAGATTCTGCTTTGAGGTCATAATCATTTCAATATTTATTTTCTCTAAAGCACATAGGAAGTCAATATCAGGAGCCACCAAGGGGTGTGTACTCAAAATGTTCTTGATAACTGGTCAGATGGCTTTGCATCTTCCCCAGGGCTAACCTTTTTTCTGGAGCATCACCTGACCTATCTCACTTGTCTGTAAAACAAGAAAACAGAAAAGTTCCATGCCTGGGCAGCCATGCAGAGGCACCAGTGTTTACTACCTTTCGTTCCTTATTTTTTTTAGCCTTATCATACATTTTAATTAAAAGAGGTAAATCTGCAGATAGTCATAAGAAAATATATAATCACAAATCTAGTGATAAGTATTTGTACTATGTCTATACCTAATCTTTTCAACTTTTCCTATGCACAACCGTCAACATTTTTACATAAATGTTTAACATTATATAAATATTTCTTACACAATTTTTGCAACTTATTTTGTCACCCAATTAATATGAAAGTTTTTAAAATCACTAGTTGTAGAGTTTGAGTCATTATTTTAAAAAATTGAGATACAATTGATATACAATACTATATTAGTTTTAGGTATACAACATAATGGTTCATATTTGTTTGCATTACAAAATGATCACCACAATACCTCTAGGTAACATCTGTCACAATACATAGCTACAATTTTTTTCTTGTGATCAGAATTCTTAAGACCTACTCTTTTAGTAACTTTTAACTATGCAATACAATATTATTAACCATAGTTGCCATGATGCACATTACATCCACTTGGCATTTATTTTACAACTAGGTGTGTATCTTTGACTCCCTTTCCCCACTTTACCTATCCCCACCCCCCTCTCTGGTAGCCACCTCTGTGGATTGACCATGAGGGCATGATGCCAACTAATTAAGTCACACAGAGAAATACAAATACTGTGTGATTCCACTTACATGTGGAATCTTTTTTAAAAAAAAATAAAAAGCTGATAAAGAGAACAGATTGGCCATTATCAGAGGTGTTTTTGCCTTTCTAACGATGCTTTCTAAAGTGCTAGGAACCAACACGGCACCTTCACCTGCATAGGGTCTGGCATCGCTCCCCGCCTCTGGTTTTGAATCATGAACATTTTTGTTTATCAAACACTTGATATCTACAAAACATGTTTACATACATTTTAAATATATAAATAATATTGTAGTGATACTAATGGTGCCTGGTCACTTCCCCCTGCTCCCACCCTACCAGTTTAAGGAAAAGCTCAGTAAGGAAAAAGCTCATACACATGGCAACAGTGAGGTGACTGCAGTGGGGAGGGAGTATAAAGAGGATCTATGGTAATGGGAAAAAATGCAATAAAAAAAAAGAATCCTTGAGCCTGTCTGTAATCCCTCTCCCTCTGTAGCCTTTGAGATAACCATGACCTTACATTTTGTGTTTAGTACATTCCTTGCTTTTCTTTATGGTTCACTTCAGGTGTGCTTCTAATCAATATATTCAGTTTTGCATGGTTTTACATTTTATATAAATGGAATTACACTGTAACTATTCTTATGCAACACATTTTTCAAAGGTTAATATTATATTCCATGTTAATGATTATAGCAGAGTTCCTGTTTTTTAAACCTCTGCTATGTAATCACCCACTGGTTGAGAGTAGCACAGTTCACTTGCTTTTCCTCCAGTTGATGGTGCAAGGGGCATACTTCTGGAATTCCTGTGTATAGGAATTCCTGTCCAGTTTCTCTAGGACAGCAGTTCTCAAACTTTTTGTTCTAGGACTCTTTTATGTGCTTAAAAGTTATTGATTAAAGGGCCTTTTGGGGGTTTGTTTGTATCTGTCAATATTTATCATATCAAAAATTAACAGTGAGTGATTTAAATGTATTGATTCTTATGCATGGTGTAAGTTGGTGGTTGAGCTTCAAATTTTGCACATAGCTGTCCAGATTTCCCAACACCATTTGTTGAAAAGGTTATTTTTATTCCATTTTGTGCTCCTGCCCCATTTGTGAAATATTAATTGACCATAGAGAATGGGTTTATTTCTGGGATCTCTATTCTGTTCCATTGATCTATGTGTCTGTTCTTTTTCTTAAAATATATATTTACTAATTATGCTATTACAGTTGTCCCATTTTCCCTGCTTTATTCCCTTCCGTCCTGCATACTCCCTCCCACCCACATTTTAGTTCATGTCCATGGGTCATGCATATAAGTTTCTTGGCTTCTATATTTTCTACACTATTGTTAACTTCCCCTGTCTATTTTCTACCTACCATTTATGCTACTTATTGTCTGTACCTTTTCTCCCTCTATCTTCATCCAAATCCCCCACTGATAACCCTCCAGGTGATCTCCATTTCTGTGATGTTGTTCCTGTTCTAGTTGTATGCTTAGTTTGATTTTGTTTTTTTTTTAGCTTCAGTTGTTAATAGTTGTGTGTTTGTTGTCATTTTACTGTTCATATTGTTGATCTTCTTTTTCTTAGATAAGTCCCTTTAACATTTCATATAATAATGGCTTGGTAATGATGAACTCCTTGAACTTGACCTTATCTGAGAAGCACTTTATCTGCCCTTCCATTCTAAATGAAAGCTTTGCTGCATAGAGTAATCTTGGATGAAGGTCCTTGGCTTCCATGACATTAAATACTTCTTTCCAGCTCCTTCTTGCCTTCAAGGTTTATTTTGAGAAAGCAGCTAATAATCTTATGGGCACTTCTTTGTAGGTAACTGCCTTCCTTTCTCTTGCTGCTCTTAAGATTCTCTGTTTATCTTTAATCTTGGCTAATGTAATTATGATGTGCCTTGGTGTGTGATTCCTTGGGTCCAACTTCTTTGGGGCTCTCTGAGCTTCCCGGACTTCCTGAAAGTCTATTTCCTTTGCCACATTGGGTAAGTTCTCCTTCATTATTTGTTCAAATGCATTTTCAATTTCTTGCTGTTCTTCTTCTTCTGACACCCTCATGATTTGCATGTTGGAACATTTAAAGTTTTCCTGGAGGTTCCTCAACCTCTCCTCATTTTCTTGAATTCTTTCTTCATTCTTTTTTGGTTGAATGTTTCTTTATTCCTTCTGCTCCAAACCCCTGATTTGAGTCCTAGTTTTCTTCCCATCACTGTTTATTCCTTGTACATTTTCCTCTATTTCACCTTTCATAGCCTTCATTTTTTCCTCTATTTTGTGACCATACTCAACCAATTCTGTGGGCTTCTGTGTTTTGAAATATGCATCTGATAGGTTGGCTATATTGTCATCACTTAGTTGTATTTTTTCTGGAGCTTTGATTTGTTCTTTCATTTGGGCCAATTTTTTTTTTTGTCTCCAGGTACCTGTTATGTACTAATGGGCGGGGCCTTAGGTGTTTACCATGGCAGGGTAACCCAAGTCTCTGTGTTGTGATGCTGTATGTGGGGGAGGGGTATGAAAGAGAATAGTGCCACTTGCTCTGCTCTCTGCTAGCTTTCAGTCACTTTTGGGGCTACCCATGAGCAAATTGAGCCTTCTGGTGCTGATTTCTGGGTGGGTGGGTTTGTTTCTGTTCTAGGATCCTGTGGGTCTATCCAATAAACTCTCTTGTGAGGTTGGGAATTTCACTGATGACACAACCCTCACAGGTTTTTTTCAATCCAAGGTTTTGAGACTTTATTTTCCCCTGCTGAGACCCTGGGTTGTGCACCCTGTCTTGTTCCCCAGTTGTTCCTCCTGGTTTATCTGCATGCAAATGTGAGACTGCCCACTCTGCCAGCCATCACCTCGCCCACTCCTCCAGCTGCCGCCTTGCTGAGAGTCCTCTCCACCCTGGCTGCCCATCTCCACCCTTCCTACCAGTCTGGATGAATGTTTCTTCTTTAACTCTTTGGTTGTTGGACTTCCATATAGTTCCTCTTTCTGGCAGTTCTGGCTGGTTTTGTTTTTAAATTTGTTGTTCTTTTTCTGGTTGTGCAAGGAGGCTCAGCATGTCTATCTATGCCTCCATCTTGGTCAGAAGTCAGCTTTATGTGTCTGTTCTCATGCCGATACCAAACCATTTAGATTACAGTGGCCTTGTAATATAGTTTGATATTAGGTATTGTGATTCCTTCTGCTTTGTTCTTTTTTCTCAAAATTGCTGAGGCTATTTGGGGTCATTTTTGGTTCCATATAAATTTTTGAAATGTTTGTTCTATATCTGTGAAATATGTCATTGGCCCTTTAATAAGGATTGTGTTGACTCTATTAAAAAATAAACTCAAGATGCATAAAAGTCTTAAATATAAGTTGCAACACCTAAGTCTAGGACTTAGACTCTCCTTTAAGTCCTAGAGAACAACATAGGCAGGAAACATATGAAGTCCCATATGTTTCACACAGCAATATTTTCACCAATATGTCCTCTACAGCAAGGAACATAAAGGAAAGAATAAACAAATGGGACTTCATCAAATTAAAAAGCTCCTGCTGGGCTAAATAAAACATCAGCAAAATGAAAAGGAAACCAATCATATGGGAAATATATTTGCCAATGATACCTCAGACAAGAGTATGATCTTTAAAAATATAAAGAACTCATATGACTCCACTACAGGGAGAGAGGCAATCTAATTTTAAAAAGGGCAAAAGGCCTGAACAGATATTTCTCCAAGGAGGACATACAGAGGGCCCACAGACATATGAAAGGATGCTCAGCATCACTAGCCATCAGAGAGATGCAAATTAAAACCACAGTGAGATACAACTTCATATGGTAGGGATAGCTACCATAAACAAATTAATAAACAACAAGTGCTGGTGAGGGTATGGAGAAAATGGAACCCTACTACATTTTTGGTGGGAATGCAGACTGATGCAGCCAATGTGGAAAACAGTTTGGGATTCCCTCAAAAATATAAAATTTAACTGCCTTTTGACCTGGCAGTTCCACTGTTGGGATTATACCACAAGAATCCTGAAATACCAATTCAAAAGAACCTGTGCACTTAAATGTTCATAGCAGTGTATTTACAATAGCCAAGTGCTAGAAGCAACCTAAGTGCCCATCGGTGTATGAGTGGATCAAAAAACTGTTGGTACATTTATACCTTGAAATACTATACAGCAGAAAGAAAGAAGGAACTCCTACCCTATGCAACAGTGTGGATGGACCTGGTGAGCATTATGCTAGGTGATATAACCCAGGTGGTGAAAGACAAATATCATGTGATCTCACCTATATGTGGAATCTAAACAGCATAACAAACAAGCGAGCAAATACACCCAGAGACATGGAAATAAAGAACAAACTGACAGTGAACAGAGGGATGGTGGAAGGGGATATTGGGACAAAGAAGGAAAAGGATCATCAAGGAACATGTATAAAGGAGCCATAGACAAAGGCAATGGGTAGGGGAGGAGGGGAGGATTTAACGTGGAAGGTGAGGGTGGGTAGGGCAGGGGAAAGCAATGGGGGGGGGACAATTGTAATTGAACAAAAATAATAAAGTATTAATTCATTTAAAACTAAATATATTATACCTACTTATATGTTTATTCATATGTTTACATGAATAACATTTTAGTGAAACTAACTCTACTTTCCAAAACAAAAGAAATAGTGAGAAGAGGCATTGTTTTACATTTTTACAAATCTTTTGGGCCCCAGCTGGTGTGGCTCAGTAGATTGAGCACCAGCCTGTGAACCAAAGAGTGGCCAGTTCGATTCCCAGTCAGGACACATGCCTGTAATGGTAGCCAGGTCCCCAGGAGAAGGTGCATGAGAGGCAACTACACAAATCTCTTGAAAATTTTTTTGTAATAGAAGGCAGCCAGATTCCTATCAACTTCTGTATATTTCATCAGTTGCAATTTGTTTTTGGATTGAAGTATGTGAAGAAAATCCAGCTTCACACAGACATGGAGTGGAATAGGGAGAAACATCTTAATATACTTTTTTGAGAATTGTGAGGGTTTTTTTTACTACTACACCAAAACTAGATAAGAAGTTGTTTCTTAAAGGTTAGTTACAGTGTGGAATCTGAAACATTTCAATGACCTTTTGTATTCTGTTACATCAAAATTCACTGTCCTTTGAATGTATCTTATACCCAAGGACAAATTTCATGCATTGGTCAATTGATAGTAATAGTTTACTGAATTATGCAGATGTTCAAATGTTGACACATTTCAAAAACAATATAAAAATTATATTGACTTGTATCACTCCTATCTTACTAGAAAGGTCTTTGAGTGTTGGGGAGCTGTGAAACTCAAGGTAGCAGACATAAATTTCCTACAGTTCTAATTTTTCTTGAAAGCACAAGCTTGTTTATTTATAACAAATATTGCCACTTATTATTATTTCTTAAGTTATAGGATCACTGAATGATTTCCAAAAAATGTCAGCATTCTTTCAATAAAATGGTGTTCTATGAAAAAAAAGTGGCTATTTCAGTTCATAGCTCCAACAGTTGCACAAAGGCTCTTTCCTAATAAAACACTGTACACAGCAAGAGTGCTTTATGCTTCCCACTCAGTCACACAGACTGTTAAAAAGACCTGTATTCAAGGGCTGAGATCTTGCATGATTAATAAGTTTTACTCCTTCATCAATGAGGTGAAATGCACATGAGAAACTGGCTTTGTGTTTTTCAGCTGAGAGCACTTGGTGGTGATGAGCATGAGGACACCAGCCTGGGGTGGTGCCATTGCCTTGATTTGCACAGCTGCAGTCTACCCTGTCTCTGCTTGGCACCATCAGTGCAAATGTCAACTCAGTAAAAAAGGGAAATCATGCCTTAGTTTTATTATGAAAATAGTTTTGACCCAGTGGGCCACTTGAAAGTGTCCCTAGTGACCTCAGAGTCTGGCAGAGTGCTCTTTGAGAACTACTGCTCAAGTCTAGGGCACAAACTAGATTGGGAACAGCTGGACTGTGTGACGTGTTTATTTTCAACTTCAAAATTATTGCCAAATTGTTTTCCAGAATAGATGTGCCAGCTGTACATCTTCCACCAGCAGTATATGAATTCTGGTTATTTAAATCCTCCCTAAACTTGATACAGTCATATTTCTTTTCTTAAATTTGTAGCATTCTAGTGACTATATCAAGGAATAAATTTTTATTGATTTATTTTTTATTGATAAAATTTAAAAACTTTATTGAAATGCATTAAAGAAGGCCTCAATAAATGGAGATAACATGTTATTTGACTAATTGTGTTCTTATATAGGAATAAGCTTACTAAACTGCCAGAACTTTATGCATACTTTATTATTTAATCTTTACAACAACTTTATAGAGTACCATATTTTGTTGTGTATAATGCACACCCACATTTTTGGCCCAAACTTTCAGGAAAAAATCTTTTATTTCAATTCTTTAATTCAATTTTTTATTTGCTTACACTTAGATACTTGTTTTTTATATTACAAAGGAATTCTAGCATTTACTTTTTAACTTATTATGGTACAAGAAATTTCATATAACAAATAATTATAAAATACTAGAACAGATACAAGGCATTTCAGGTATTACCCATGTATAATGCACATTCTTATTTTCCCCTCAAAAATTTAAGCAAAAGAAGTGCACATTATATACACTAAAATACAGTAGTTACTATTTTTGCTGCTTTTTCACACCTAGGAAGTGAGAAGTTAGGTAACTTGCTCAAGATCTCATTGTGTGCAATAAGAAATATTGTATATACATAATGTCCCTGCCCCTGGTTTCTGCTAGTGTTTAGTCTTTGACTCTAGTTCCTGATAGAGAGCTCCTAAAACCTTGTAATCTCATGAGGGTTGGGAGTGACAGGAACTCCTTGAACAGAATTCATAAATCCCTTGGAATTTCTTGGATAATAAAAGCATCTTTTGTTCTGGTGAGTCAATTGTTTGTGGGCTCCTGGATGGGGGCTGGCCACTAAAAAGGCCAAGACACTTAGGTGCTTAGAATTTCTGCCTCACAACCCATCCTCCAGGGAGGAGAAAAGAGCTGGAGATTGAGTCAGTGATCAATGATGCATATGTGATGAAGCGTTTATAAAAATTCCTAAAGTTCAGGGTTTGTAGAGCTTTTAGGTTGGTGGATACATACATCCTCATGCCGAGAGGGTGGTACACCTCTGCTGCATAGGGATAGAAGCTCTTGTGCTTTGAATCCTTCTGGACCTTGCTCTATGTATCACTTCATCTGGTTGTTCATTCGTGTCTTTTGTTATATCCCAAACCTTTTGCTGAGTTCAGTGAGCTGTTCTAGCAAATTATCAAACCTGAAAGAGTCGGTCTTGGGATCCACTGAATTGTAGTGAAGTTGAACAGAATTGTGGGTAAGCTGAGGCCTCCCTACTTGTGATTGGCATCTGAAGTGGGATTAGTTTTGTGGGACTGAGCACATAACCGGTGGGATGTGATACTAACTCCAGGTTAACAGTGCGTCAGAATTGATTTGCATTGTAGGTGCCAGAGAATTGGTTGGCATGCAGAAAAAAATGCACACATTTGATGTCAAGTCTGTTGAATGAATACAAAACCATTTTTCCTTTCACAAATGTTGCTGGGAAAGTGAGCTAACACTGTATACCACGACCATGCACTCAGTCACAATTCCACAAAGATCCTGCTAGGTAGGGGTTTAGGGAGAAGACATAGGAGGACAAAAAGCTACAAAATTTGCTTTTGTTTTATAAGGTTGCCATGAATTTCTAATTCAATATTGGCTAGAATTTATTTGTATATGGGGTTCCAAATTGTTATAAATCTTTCTGATTTATTTAATGCATGTATTTAATGCCCATACTATTTTTTTAGCTACACTTCATGGAATAGTGGTGTTGTGTTACATCCACATCCTGCATTGGCTGGGTGAGCATTGTTTGTGGTGTGTGGAAAATTACTCAAATACACTACCAGACAGGCTGGCCCAGAGGTCACAGAACAGAGGGGGTCACAGAACAGAGGGGCTCGCAGATCAAAATCAAATGCTCAAATCATATGGTTTATTTAATCAATTTAAATCACAGTGAGAAGCAAGGGAAAAGAGAAGGGAAAGTTGACCCACTTAAGATAGAGTGTGCTTTTAGAATATTTGGGTACTCAATGCTCTTCACCTGAGGTCAAGGTAGGTATTGCCAGTGGAGAGCCAAATGATGCTAAGTACTCATGTGTTTCAGTATATCCTGCTAGGGGGAGGTTTAGGAAGTATTTCTTGTATATTTATTATATTATGAATACTTGGTACTCAGGTGCCTCTTGATATTAGATATATCTTGGATCTTCCATTTATCTATGTTTAATATACTAGGCCTACTTTCTACTCATATTATGGGTAACACATCTTGTGAGTTCTATTTATGTTCAACAAACTTTTTGCTTGTTAGCTTCTTATCCACTTAAAACATGTTCATTGGTTTTACCTGTTTGACAAACTACAAATGTCTTCATCTGATAGAATTGAATATTCTCAAAGCAAATGCACATTACAGTTTATAAAATGACAAGTTCAGGAAACATTATTTCTGTCCATTTTAAACAAAGCAATATACCTCTGTAATTAAGGTAGTTAACAGTTGTATTGAAGGGCTAAGCACTAGTGGAGTCTATGTTATTTTACTGAATGTTTTAATTATCTAGACTATGTCCATAGGGTAGCCACTGGCCACAGGTGGTCATTGAGTACTGGAACAGTGGCTGGCCTAATTGAGATGTTCTGTAAGTGTAAAATATGTACCAATTTTAAATATTTAGTATAAAAAAGAAAGCAAAGTATCTTATTAATAATTTGTATATTGATTACATATTGAAATTTTTTATTGGCTTAAATATATTATTCAAACAATTTCAACTGTTTTTTTACTTTTCTTTTTAAAGATTTTATTTATTTATTTATTTATCTTTAGAGGGGAAGGAGCGGGAGAGAAACATCAATGTATGGTTGCCTTTTGTGCATCCCCTGCTGGGAGTTGGCCTGCAGGGAACCAACCTGCAACCCAGGCATGTGCCCTGACTGGGAATCGAACCGCAATCCTCTGGTTCACAGGCCTGTGCTCAATCCACTGAGCTACACCAGCCAGGGCTGTTTTTTTACTTTTCTTAATGTGGCTTCTAGAAAATTTAAAATTATGTGTGTCTTGCACCATATTTCTACTGGAAGGCACTTATCTAAAAATAGCCTCATTTAATTGCTTATTAGACTTTGAAATGCACCCATCAAAATGTATTAAAAATTCCCCTGTTCATTCTTCCCATTCTTTCTTAGCTTACTGAGACATTTAAATGAAATTGTTTGCTCAAGGATGGCCATTCTTTTGCAAAAAATGATGAACAGTGAAAGGACACCAAACTCACAGTTATTAACAACCACACCTAAAACAAAAACAAAGCAGACAGCTAAAACAGGAGCGGAGCCATGTAGGTGGAAATCACATAGAGGGTTAGCAACAGGGGAGTGGAAGGAGGAGAGACGGGGAGAAGGTGTAGAGAATAAGTAGCATAGACACGGAGAGAAAATGGGCAGGGTGGGGTAAGAGTAGTGGGGGAAATGTAGAAGCTAAAGAACTTAGGACACATGGACACGAACTAAACATGGGGAATGTGGGGGAGGGGTGTGCAGGGTGGAGGGGAATGAATGGGGGGAATGGGACATCTGTAATGGCATAATTAATAAAATATATTATTTTTAAAAGTACCCAGTGGAAAAAAAATCACTTATAGAGTTCTGGTTCAAAATGGCACTATACAAAGATCCTGAACTGACCTGTCCTATGGACACATTGAATCTGCACCTACACTGGGAATAAATTCCTCTGAAAACACCCCCAAATTAGCTGGGTAACTTCTGCATATCAGGCAAATGACCTGAACCAAAGAAAACCTGTGTCAAAGTGGGCAGGAGAGCCTGGGACAGAATCTTGCCATAAACTGCACCCCTGGCATGGCAACCCACAATCAGGAGAGAACTCAAAACCTAAATCTTCTCCCTGAGGAATGAAGGATTTGAACCTTACACTGCGGACCTTGACTTTTAAGACCTGCACCTCAGAGAGAAGCTCCCAAAACATCAAGCTTTGAAAACCAATGGGGCTCACATCCACAAGAATCTCAAGGCCATAGCAATCAAAAGAACAGCTTTCAAAGGACTCAGTTGGGCTCATCTATCTTAGGACCCAGCGCAGAAATAGCCAATTGAAGGTACCCAGACTTTATGAGAAAGAGGCTTGTTTGCTTACCATAAAGTGCTAAATTAGATGCCTCACGGGCAGGCATCTAATTTAGCACTCAAGGAGCCTGCTGGGGTCCTCTCCATGGGTAAATATCTCCCTCTGCCTCTTTCCTGAATTCTAGTACCTCCCAGAGGGGGGTTTTTACATGCATCTGGTGTCCTTATTTTTCTGTCTGGTGACAGGTTTTTGAAACTGCCATCAAGGAACCCCCCATGATAGCTTGCTTCTGGTGGCCAGGGGTGCCTGCATTCATGGGTCCCATGAGACTGTACCAATCAGAGAGACAGTTCTTGGCAGGCTACCACCTCCAGGGCACTGCACTGACAGCAGACTGAAACACCTCCCCCAGTCTTTCTGTAAAAGAAGTCTATTTACTTTTCTAGGAGAGTCAGCCTGTGGGAAAGGCTTCTGGTTTGGCACACATCTAGGAACCTATGAGAGTGCTCTCAGGGAATGGAGGCCAGGGGATGACACCTGTGCTTTCTCCCTCTTTCTAGCTTCAGTCCACCAATGTTTCCAGAAAAGAGTGCCCCAATTTTTACATCTGCTGCCAGGGGACTCCTCTAGGTCACCTAACTCTGGTGACCAGTGGCGTTTAAGCCAGAAAAAAAATTGCAAAATAGCAATAAATACATACCCATTAATAATTACTTTAGATGCAAATAGATTAAATTGTCCAATCAAAAGACATGAAATTGCTGAATGGATAAAATAAATAAGGCCTCTCTAAAGGCTGCCTTCAAAAAATCATTTTATCTGTAAAGACACAGAGATTGAAGTGATGAGAAAAGATACTTCACGCAAAGGGAAACCGAAAGAGAACTAGGTGGCTATCCTTACTGCAGACAAAATAGACTTTATTAAGTAGATACTGTAATAAGAGATAAAGAAGGGCAATTCCTGGGAATAAATCAAGGAGGTGAAAGATCTGTATACTGAAAACTAAAAGATACTGATGAAAGAAATTGAAAAAGGCACAAATAAACGAAAGGATATTCTATGCTCATGGATTGGGAGAATTGTTATTGTTAAAATGTTCATACCACCCAAAGGAATCTAGATATTCAGTGCAGTACCTTCCAAAATTCGAATGCCATTTTTCACAGAAATAGAAAAAACAGTCCTAAAGTTTGTGATGAACCACAAAAGACCCCAAATAAATAGCCAAAAATCTTTGAAAAGAAGAAGAAATTTGGAGGCATCATGATCCTGGATTTCAAACTATGTTATAAGCAAAAGTAATTTAAAAAGTATGTTATTGGTATAATCAATGAAAAAAATAGAAAGCCCAGAAATAAATCCACACATATATATGGTAAATTAATTTATTACAAAGCAGCCAAAACTATAAAGTGAAGAACAGGCAGTCTCTTCAATAAATGGTATTGGGAAAACTAGACAGCCCCATACAAAAGAATAAAACTGGACCACTATATTACACCATACACAAAAATTAAATATAAAACCTAAAACCATAATACCCTTTGAAGACATAGGTATTAATATTTTTGACACCAGTCTTAGCAATGATTTACTGGATTTGACACCAAAACCAAAGGTAATGAATGCAAAAGTAAACAAGCGGGACAACAGCAAACTGAAAAACCTTCTGCACAGCAAAGAAAATTATCGATAAAATGAAAAGGCAACCTACTGAAAGGAAGGAAATATTTGCAAACCAAATATCTGACAAGCAGTTAATATCCAAAAATATAAGGACCTCATACAAGTCAGTAGCAAGCAAAACAAAAGAGTCCAGTGAAAAAATATGCAGCAGAAATAAATAGACATTTTTGAAAGAAGACATACAGATGGCCAGCAGGTGTGTGAAAAGATGTTCCATGCCACTAATCATCAGGGAAATGCAGATCAAAACCTAAATTAGATATCACCGTATACCTGTTAGAATGGCTATTATCAAACACAGAAGAAACAAGCACTGATGAGACTGTGGAGTAAGGGAACTCTCATGCACTATTGGTGGGAATGTAAATTGGTGCAGTAACTATGGAAAACAGTATAAAGCATCCTCAAAAAACTAAAAATAGAACTAGCATATGATCCAGCAATTCCACTTCTGGTTATTTATTCGGAGAAAACAAAAATGCTAACTCAATAAGATTCATGTACCCCGTGTTCATTGCAGCATTATTTACAATAGCTGAAATATGAAAACAACCCCAAGTTTCCATAGATGAATGAATGAATAAGGAAAATGTGATGTATGTATACAATAAAATATTATTGAACCATAAAAATAATAAAATCTTTCAATTTGCAATAACACATATGGACCTTCAAGGCATTATGCTAAGTGAAATAAGTCAAACGGAGAATTACAAATACCTTTTGATCTTACTTATCTGTAAAATCTGGAAAAAAATGAAGAAACAAAGAAAAAACAAAAAACCCAAGATGATCAATACTGAGAACAAACTGGTGGTTGCCAGGAGTGGGGGATGAAGGTAGGTGAAATGGATGAAAGGGATCATAAGGTATCAACTTCCAGTTATAAAACAAATATACATCCTGGGTATGTAATCGTGGGGTGACTCAGGACCTGGCCCCTCCATGACGTCAGAGAACAGATGGCTGACTGGACAACAGCCATAAGCAATGAGGAAAACTGGCTGTAATCGAATGTCCTGGCCTTCCCTAGGCCCCCGTGTTTATGATGACGAGGTATAGCTTTCACAAGCTACCTCCTCCCTAACTATGTAAGTAACACCAAGGCCTGAGGCTGGTGTGGTCTCTCTGGTCCTAACTGGCACTATCCATACTCCTCTGTAATGTGAGTAATAAACCCCATCTGCTGGTCCTTGGGGTGATTTTTTTGGAATATCACGAACACAACTGCAGGTCCCCAACTTGGAGCTCCTGTGTTATAATAGTGTATGTGCCAGAGGTTGGGGGATGACTCAAAAACCCCGGAATTTATTTATTAAAAATTGTGTATTTATTCTTACATCTTTAAACTTCATTCACCCTCAAAGTACTCTTAATTTGATGCAATACACCTATTGAGGTTTTTTCCACTGCTCAAAACAGTTTTATTTCATGTCTATTTTGCCTTTTAGTGTTTCTGCTGTTTTTTGTTTCACCTCTTCCACATTGGCAAAACTTTTCCTTTTGTGGACTTTTTTCATCATGGAAATGAAAAAAAGTTGCTTTTGGTAAGATCGAGTGAATAGGGAGGGTGGGGCATGGGGGTCATGCCGTTCTTGGTCAAAAACTGCTGAACACTCAGTGCAGTGTGGGCAGGTGTGCTTGTGAATCACCCATGGTGAAATGGGCAAACGTATTGAAAGAGTTAAAAAAAAAAGAAACCTCGCTGAAGAAACTGCACATAACGCAGCTTCTCACAACAGTGCCAGTTGTACACTGACACAGATGTGTTCCTAAAATACTCACCTAGGGAGGGAAGCATGTACTGCAAGTGGCCTGCCCTCCAGAAGATAATTCTTCTTTTTTTTTTGAGTCCTTCTTCACATAGCATGGTGACTATAGTTAATAATCCTGTATTGCATATGTCAAACTTATGAAGAGAGTAAATCTTAAGAGCTCTTATCACAAGAAAAATGTTTTCTAAGTAAATATGGTAAAACATGTTAACCAGACTTAGCGTCTTGATTGTTTCACAATATATACAAATATCACATTAGGTTTGCAGATGAAACTAACAATGTTATATGTCAATTCACCTCAATAAGAAATAAAAAACAATCTACAAGAAAAAAATCATTTTTACATTTTCATATTATAAACTAGTAAGGTCTCTTTTTATGGTTAAAGACTATGCTCTCAATTATTCCAAATTTATCTAATTCATTTTTCTTTCTCTCTAACTTTGCCAGTGTGGACTTGTTCAATATAGATAAACAATAAAGATACAATGTAAACATTTCCACTAGTGGAGTTTATGCATGCAAATAATTTAACTAATCCTCCACTTTGTTTATCTTCCTCTTGCTCTTAAACCAACTGAGAAAAAGTGTTGGCTTTAACTCTATCTGAACTAATGTCAGTTTTACTTTACATGCACTTATGTTTCACATCCAGTTAGATTTATTTAGGCTTCTTTTGAATTGTGTTCAAATGCTTTTTTTTCCTGCCTAGGACTTGTCTTAAGAAAAGCAAAAAGGGAATTTAAAATGAATAAATTTGGGAACCATATAACCCCCAAAACTGAAGATACTGCTCCTAGTATTCTTGCCAAAATAATCTGGTGTTTGAATTTTTTTCCTGACACTTAGAAAGCACAATGGACGTGGCAAAATACATTTATGAACCTGTTCTGAGCTCTGTAAGGAAGGCACAGTGTTGACGCAAGATGAGCCTTTAAAATGTGGTCCTCTGTACCCTGAATATGCAACCAACTGACTTCACAGTTCCTTGGCAGGTGGCTATCTGGAAGAAACATGAGAACTTCCATTTTGACAGGTGTCTTTTTAAATTTATTTTTATCTTTTTATTTTGTTTTAATCCTCTTCCAAGAATATGCTTATTGATTTTAGAGAGAGGGGAGGGGAAGGAGAGAGAAAGGGAGAGAGAGAAGAAGGAAGAGAGAGAGAGAGCTAGAGATAATTGATGGGAGAGGGAAACACCAATGTCAGGGAAAAACAGTGATTGGTTGCTCTCGTATGTACCTTGTCTGGGGGTGGAACCCACAACCTTGTGCCCTGTCCAGTAATCAAACAGCAGACCTTTTGGGGATGAAGCTTCAACAAATTGAGTCACCTGGTCAGGGCTGTAGCTGTCTTCTTAACATTTCAAATCTGAAATCACTCATCCTTCAATAACTTCTCATGTTCTCACTTCAAAGATCTCTCCAAATAAAGATTTATCACTTTTCTAAAGGCCATATGTTGTATTTCAAGAGACTGTATAGTAACAATGCAATGCAATGCTAAGGTGTTCATGTTGCCTCTGAAAATACAAAGTTTTTTTTAATTGTTTCCTTTTCTCTCCTTTATTTATTATTATTATTTTTGGTGCTTCCACACTCACAGCTTCTCACTTTTAAAGAACCCTGGGGGAACTGCCCATTATCTAAATTATCCTCTGCAAGGCAAAACCCTGTGTCTGGGTGATTCTGGGTTGGGAGGAGAGATAAGAAAATTCATTCGATTTTTTATTTGCACACTTGATACATTAATAAAACAATCCTGAATGACTAATTATAATCTTTGCAAGTTATAATGTATATATGTCATAGCTGTAGTCATTAGTGCCAAATGAAAATGAGGGCTAAATGAGAATTTTAGCCATAATCCCGTTTTTGAGTTCCTCAGGGGTATGCATTATGCTTTAATAAAACGATAACTTGGAAGAATTTTTCTGTTTCAATGAATTTTGTTGCATCATTACTGCTTTAGAGAAATTTTAATTCCAAAAATCTTATTTCCCATTCGCACATCTGAAAATATATTTAGACTTATTGCTTTTATTCTCAAATTTGGTTATCTACTTTTAATTATTAACCATTATTAACCTTCTTCCAAAACCTTATGCTTTGTATGTACCTCAGTGTCTCTGTCCTTGAACTCTCCAATCTCAGGTGCCAACTACCCTTTTAAATATCTAAACAAAATAATTGAGCCCTTATCTTACATGACTAAAACAAGTTTGGGTTCTTCCCAAAGAGCATCTCTCAAGATCCTGCATTGTGGTTAGGGTTTTTTCTTGGTTGTTACTTGTTCCTTCTTCCTTCAAATGACTTTTGGTGTTTGCCTGTCATTTCTGGCCATGCATGCTGTCACTGTATCTGTGAATCTCTTCATCTAAGCTCTGCCACAAATACTGAACCAGTCCCATCCCGCCAGTTTACAAAACAGAGCTAGTGAGCAAAGGCAGGTTTGGAGGCTGGGAGGTGACACAGAGGAATTATAACCCAGAACAGGAAACACCTTATACAAAGGTGTCTCTAGCTTCGTTGCCTGCACCCTTAGACTCCCTCCCTACTGATGTCCTCTCTC
Organism: Sturnira hondurensis; assembly: GCF_014824575.4. NCBI lineage: Eukaryota > Metazoa > Chordata > Mammalia > Chiroptera > Phyllostomidae > Sturnira > Sturnira hondurensis. The sequence continues at coordinate 189,284 of NW_028094889.1, read as the reverse complement.
CGGTGAATGCCTCCTTAGGGGTGGTAGGAATGGGTGGTATAGCTCCTGCCCGTGTTTTTCCTCCCCACGGAACACCAGGACTCTAGAATTTCTGTTTATAGGTCTGTCAGTGGGAACCCTAAGTCTCTGGCCTCATAATCATTTCTATGATATGCATTCCATGGTGACTTTTAAAATACTTAACCCTAATAAAATGAACATTATCACAAGCATCTGCATTTGGATTACTTCACCAAAGTTCAAGACCTGTATGAGCAAAATTGCACATAAAAACAGCCCATCCAGGACAAAGATAAAGTCTCCCCATGGATAAATTTTTGCTTTTTGCCTGGATGCATAGATGACTGGAATTTTACAAATAGCACATGTTGGAGAGTTATAAACCTGTTGATTGGTATATATAAATCTGTTGATTGGTACAGATCAATTGATGGACCTACCTACCTACCTACCTACCTACATGTCTACCTACTTATCCACCATCTAGTAAGAATATACCTATAATGGTAGAAATCTTCGATTGCAGAGGTCAATATCAACAAATAGTTGTGGAGTGTATCTTTTGCATACACTGAAGAGTGTTGCATAAATTACGGATTATTTGGGATCAAAACTTAAATAGTTAACATTGAAGTTCACTCAGATATAGTGATATTTTTGAATAAATAAAAGGTTTTATTCGTCTCACAGGATGTTCAGAAGTGGGTAGTCCAGGCCAGGTGAGAGAACTCGACATGCCCCCAACCCCTGGCTCCATCATCCCCATTGTGTTGCCTTGTGACAAGGTGGCTAGAAATCCCCAGCCCATACCCAAGAAGAGGAACTAAAATTGGAAAAGGAAGAAGGAAAGAGGTGGCACCAGCAGAGTGCTTATTTTTGAACCAGTTTCAATAGTTCTGATTGTATTTCTATATCAGTTATCCATTGATGTGTGACAAATCACCTGAAAACAAAGTGGTTGTAAACAACTAAATGTCATTGTTCATGAATCTATGGGTCAGCTCAGAAGTTCTGCTGATCTGAGCTAGGCTTGGCTGATTTCAGCTGGGCCCATTTGTGTCTGTGTCAGCTGGTGGGTATGTAGGGGTGATGGTCAATCTCTGGTTCAGTGGGTGGTCAATAGATGATCTGGGATGGCCCTACTTGCGTGTCTGACATTGACAGGCTGTAAGCTGGTGCAATGGGGATGTGTCCCATCATAGAGCATACTAGCCCAGGCTTGTTTACATGGGGCTGGACAAGGTTCTAAGAAAGGGAATAGAAACATGTGAGGGCTCTTGAGGCCGAGGTTCAGACTTGGCACAGCGTCACTCCTATTGAGTCTAAGTTCAGACTCAAGTGGAGAAACATACTCCACAGGTTTTTTGTTTGTTTTGATTTTTATATTGAGGTATAATTGACATATGACATTATATTAATTTCAGATATAGGCTGGTAACAATTTAACAATGACCTTTAATGAAGCAAACAGGATATAAAGTAGTAAGCTAATTATTGACATTCATAAGAGATACATGAAGATATCTTGAAATAGGTAGTGTAGTGTGTTGGTCAGACTTTAGACTGTGTTTAAATTCAGATTCCACCATTGATAAGCTTCACAAGCTTGGGAAATTGTGTCAATTTCTCTGAGCTTAAGATTCTTCATCAGAAATGATGTTGATGATAGTGATGTTGATGACATTGCCCGTATTTGTTGGGAGGCTCAATTCAAGTAAAGTCCATAGCACCATGGCTCATATCACAGTATGTAGCTAATTTAATCACAATACATCTGGGCACTTGTTAATCCCACATTTCACAACATGTGGTTGTTGACTCCCTTTAGGAATACATTTAAGTTGATAGTCATGTGCTTCCTTACATCACCAATTGAGGACCTTTACAAGTTTCACTGTAGTTTTGACCTTGTTCTTGATAAGCAGTTTTTTCCTTGGCTTGAAAACTTCTTGAGCCAGTGTTATTAATTCTGTTTTGTTGTCTTTATACAGCACTTTAGGGGAGGAATGTAAGTCATGGTCAATGTCAATTTGACTATACTTATTTTCTGGTTTTATAATGTAAATCATCTCACTACATTATCCTGTTCATCAACGACCTAAAAGTTGATTTTCTTTTGGAGGCTATTTTATAAGGAAATAAAATCTTCCTTCACAAGAGTTGCTAAATTTGGTGATTTGCAAAGAACAATGGGTCAATACTGAGGTGTACTTATCAACCACGTTCATGCATCCACCAGGTAAGTGAACACAACCTAATGGCTAATTAAATTAATGTTTTAGGAAAGACAAAATTATCCATTTTGGGGTTCTCAAAAAATTTGTTAATAGTTATAGCACCAAATCTTGCAATGTTAAATACTTAGTTTTTTTGCACATAAAATTTATATGATAATAAATGTAGTGCAATTTGCTACTTTCTCCAGATGCTTAGCATATTCTTAGAATCTTTGTGGAAGACTCCATAAATACATACATACATATATATATATATATACCTCATATACAAATATGTATATTTATATATGTATGTATATGTATGCACACATGGAGAGGAGAGAGAGAAAGATAAGAGAGAGTGTCAGACAGATAGAGATTGAGAAGGGACATTATTAAATTTTAAGGAATTGGCTCATGTGATGGTGGAGGCTGGCAAGTTTGAAATTCACAGGCTAGCTAGAGATTTAAGTAAGAGTTGATTTTATAGTCTTGAGTCCAAAGGCTAGAAACTTAAGCAGAATTTCTATGTGCAGTCTAAAGACAGAAATTCATCTTTCTCTTTCTTGGGGAACCTCATTCTTTTCTTTCAAGACCTTCAACGAATTGGGTGAGGCCCAACTACATTATGGGGGATAACTGTTTTATTAAAAAAATACCTTCAGAGGCCTTGGTTGGGTGGCTCAGTTGTTAAAGTGTTGTCCTGATACACCAAGGTTGAGGGTTCAATCCCTGGTCAGAACATGTATAAGAATCAACCAATGAATACATAGGTGGGTGGAAGAATGAATCAATGCTCCTCTCTCTCGCTCTCTCTCTCAAATCAATTAGAAAAAAATATTTTCAGAGCAATGACTAAATTGTTGTTTGACCAAATAAATTGGCATTGTAACCTAGTCAAACTGACACATAAAATTAACCATCACCATGACCTAGACTCCCTCCATTGCAAGTGCTTGGGCCAGTCTTTGGCTCAGGATATGGTGGTGTTCAAGAGAATCAGCAGCCACAGAGATTTCTTCCTGGTAAGGGCAGCATCATGGGAAGTGCCCACATCCACAGATAGCAGTGGGGGCTTCCAGTGGAGTGTCAGGAGCCTGGTTTTGCATGTGGCACCTAGAAAGGCAGTGGCAGTGGGGAGGTACTCACAGGGAATGTTTGTAGCATAACTCTGGACTATTTGCTTGTGTGTATAAACTTAACCACTGGTTCTCCAGACCCTGAAACATACTTTGAACAACTTATTATAATTTATTAAATTCCTTCTAATTTGTCAAATTTAATTCCTATAATTTCCAACTGGTTCAGGAAGTCCTAAGAAATTGAGCCTGAAAACTGTTCATGATATTGAACTTTGATTCTATGGGTATCTGGTGAATTGATAAGGGAGGAATTTCAGCAGTGGAGGAAAAAGTCATAGATAGAGACAGAAATATGGGCTGATGGAAGGGTAACTAGGGGAGCCACACAGAGGGGATGAATGAGGTCATTGGGAGACAGCCCAGACAATGGGCATGATCTATGATCAAAATGTAAATGCAGAAAGAAGTCTGGTCTCCGATTAGCCCATCACAGGAGAATTACACATGCTCCTTCTATCAACTTGATTCAGGACAGACTACCTCCTACACTGAGGGCGAGTTTTGCACTCATTTCAACAGAAAAAATGGAAAGGAAATTCCAGCATACAGAAGCTCATGTGGGGCTGGTTTCTGCATAAAGCAGATGTGATTTCTGGCTGAAAAATGCAGAGAAAGAATACTCTTGTAAAATAGGTTAGGCTATATTTTCAATGCCATTCAAGCATACAAGATAATTATTTCTCTGAGCTCTGAGTACAATAGTCCTTTAACTACTTATCTTCAATTATTCTATGACTCTGATACACAAATTATAAGCTTTTCCACCGTTTGTGAGTTTATCAGAGTTTGCAAGGTTAATTGTTTGTTCAGATACCACAGAGGACAATGGGAGAAAATAGCAGCGGGATAATTGTTATGTTTTGTATGGCTCAGCCCCTTTGTATTTGAACTTTGCAATACATTTTACTTGCTGTTTTTCCAAATTTCTGTAGTGAATTTTATTTTTCACATGTGGAGTCAGCCAGAGAAAATGCTAGATGTCCAAGCCTACATGGGTAACATAACAATGTGTTAGAATGAAAAGTTGTCAATCCTGCACTTGGCAGATATTCTTCATCTTCCACACAGAGTTGGTAAGTGACCTAGGAAGACTTTAGATTGTTCTATTAGACACAATAAATCTCAAGAAACAATAAACAGTGATAGTTTGATTTAAAAATGAGGTAAATAGGACTTAAAAACAGCATATCAATAAGAAATCTTTGCAAATGAATAACTGGGCCAGTGGAGAGCATTTGAACCAGTTACTATGAAAATAGGGGAAACAGTAGCACTTACCAGGCAGTATTTCAGGGCCAGGTGAGGTGAGGGGGTGTCATGTAATGGCTTTATCTCCACAGGGGAGGAAGGCAGGCCATTGTGTTTTTTACTAAGAAGTGAAGAGGAAAGGACAAGGAAGAGAGGGAGGAGTTTCAGCAGAAGGTTTGAAGTACGGACATAGAGGGACAAAGAAGGAGGCAAAGCTGAGAGGAGATTCACAGACCAGGTTAAGTTACAGGCGCCAGCATCCTGGAAGTTGTAATGAGGTAATAACGTAGGTGTAGTGGAAATAACGGAGGGATGGCACAGCCGAGCGAAGTCAACACACTCAGAGGGAGGTAAGTTTCGATGTAGGGTTTCAAAGGTGGAGCTGTTCTAAGTGGTGACAATTCTCAGGTGTCTTGACAGCTTGAAGGAGAACAAGGAGAAAGAGCAAAGAGCATGGGAATTGGGAGGTTAGGGCATTGAGAAGCCAACTTGTGGTTGGTTTTGCCTCATGCACATTCAGCACACTCAAGATAATAGATAGGGATGGACAGAAATTTCCAAGGCACTTGTCTCTGATGCTATAGCTGAAGGATAGGAACCTAAGAGAAATAAGACTTTTCACCTAAGGGTGGGGGATTGAAAAAAATAGGGCAGAGGAGGACACAGGCATGCCCTGCTCCCACGGGTTATGAGGCACTGGGTCAAAAAATAGTATCTTTTAAGTGGCTCTTAGTGGGTGTGAAACTCAGGAAGGTTGGGTCTCAGTAGAAACAAGGAGCAGATGAGAGAATTTGGAAAATGGATTTACAGAAGTTTATTTGCCATGAAGCAGGGGCTCAGTGCCAAAGTCATGGAAAAGGAAAGCAGGGTGAAGCTGTTAGGAGTACAAAATTCAGTACTTCCAAAACCTATAGCAAATCTTATTCCCAGTACACCCCATCAGGAACTATAATAATTGCTTATCCCTATACCATGTGTTGATTTTTAACTTTATGTTAACTTAGCTGGGCTATGATATCCAGTTTTTTGTCTAACACCAGTTTAGATGTCACTGTGAAGGTATTTTGGGGATGACATTAACACTTAAATCAGTAGATTTCAAGTAAAACAAATTGCTCTCCACAATATGGGTGCAACTCATTCAGTCAGTTAAAGGTTTTAAGAGTGAAGAGCGAGGTCTCTGAGTTTTGAAGAATTCTACCGGCAGCCTGCCTTTGGACTTGAACTGCAACATCAATTCTTCCCTAAGTCACTGGCCTGCTGGCCTGCCCTACAGATTTTGAACTGAGACCTCATGATTGTGTGAGACAATTCCTTAACTATATATATACATACATATACGCCTATGTATATATGCATATATACACAGACTTTATGTGTAAACATACTGTTTGTTCTGTTTCTTTGGGGAACTCTAATATAAATGCTTACTGTTTTCCAGTCATTTTTCTAAATGCTTTTATTTATTAATTCACCTTACTTTCACAGGGATATAAAACCTTCTAGGATTAGGGTGGATGTGAGGACATAGGCCTCTTTGGAAGGAGTTAGCAGCATCCTGGTCTGATCTTGCCTTAGATGAATTCATGACCTGGCATTTAGGCACACAGATTACTTAGAAGTGTTCAAGTTCCTGGGCAAGAATTAAATTGTGAATTCAATTGTAAACATTTTTTGTTTGTTTAAACAAGTGTGAGTCTGGCATGATACTTAATATTTTATATATGAAGAAATCGAGGCTCAGAGTTTTCACATGGGTAAGTTCTGGTTTAGGAAACAAAGCAGATGGAACGGACAATCCCTTATGCTTATTGCTCCTGCCCAGCTTCTACTGTTGTTTTTTTTTTCTTACAGCAAATATTTAAAGTGTAAAATTTACCACTCTAATCATTTAAAAGTATTCATTTCTCTATTTCTAGGGTGATATTTAGTTATTTCATTTGGAAATATAAAAATGTATCCCAGCAGTAAAAGAAACTTAATGACATAAAATAGGAGTTGAAAGTGCAGGCACAGTTGTGCTAGAACTCACTAATTCTATGGACTACCATGTAGCAGTTAAAATGTATGTGGAGATCTAAGTATTGAGGGTGAACATGTAAATGTATTTACATTGTCTCTGCATGTATAATTGTAATAAAGAGTTGATTTCCTCATGGCAAACTCTCCTAGGATAAAATTCTAGATTCGTCATCACATATTTTATTTGGATAAATTTGCAAAAACATGAATTCATGTCAACCACCATTAATATTGTCTTCTCATTGACTTAGGCTTACTAATTGCCTTCTGGTAAAGAGATTTCAATTCCTTTGTCAACTTTAATTCGTTAGTAAAGCTTACCTGGAGTAGCATATTAAATGGGCTTTTGAGATTGGGCCTGACCATTTAACCAGAAAAAAAATGAATTGAGAACCTACATTGTGCAGGTACATTAGATATGGAAGATGAGATTGCAGATAAGACCATCCCAGTTTCTGCCCTCAGGGAATTAAGAAACTAGCAAGGAAAACAATTAATCTAGTTATTCCAATGAAGGTGGCAATGCAATAGCAGTGCATGTGTGGATATAGTTGGGGCATCCCACCTAATCTGTATTGAGAGTGTCTTTGATAGCTCCCTGCAGAATGCAATGATTGAAGATGTGGGATCAAGGGAGGAACAGTGATATACTGTGCTGTATGTATATTTTAACTCATCTGGAAGTAGACTTGTAACCACTTAGGCAAGTGTTCAAGATGTTTAATGTGGTTTGGAGGTGTCTTCTAATTACATCCTTGAGTCAATAGAAATGGAAGTCTGGGACAATAAAAATCAATAGTAGGACAAACTGGATCACTTACACACTGCTGGTGGGAATGTAAAATGGCACAGCCACCCTGGAAAATAATGTGACAGCTTCTAACAAACTAAACATGCTGATGCCATCTGACCCAGCAATTGCACTCCTGGGCTTGTATTCCAGAGAAATAAAAATGTACTTTTACACAAAAATCTGTACATGAATGTTTATAGCAGCTTTGTGTATAAGCATCAAAGCTGGAATTAACCTAAATATTCTTCAACAAGTGAGTGGATAAATAAACTCTTGTGCAGTCACACCGTGGAATACTATTCAGCAATGAAAAGGAGCAAAGTACTGATGCATGTAATGACTTGGATGAATCTCACATTATAGTGAGCAAAAAAGCCTGTCTCAAAGGTGATGAACCATATCAATCTGTTTACATACATTTTGACATGATAGAATTTTAGAAATGGAGAACTGATTAGTGGTTGTCAGGGGAAAGGGAATTGAGTGTGGTTACAAAGGATACCATGAGGAATCCTTGTGGAGTTGGAACTACTTGATATCTTGGCTATCATTGTGGATACACAAATCTACATTGTTGATATATTTGTATAGAATTTAATATACACACAGTGTATAAGTAGAACTGGGAAAATCTGAATAAGATCAGTAGATTCTATCAATGTCAAGATATTCATGGTATTGTACTGTCATCTCATAAAAATGTTACTACAGAGGAGATTGGATAAAGGATTCAAGGGAGCTCTTTTATATTATTTTTTACAAGTGCATGTGAATATATTTTCTTTAAAAAAGGGTAAGACACAGGATCCAAAACAAAGCAAAACATTCAGAAGTCAATAGCATTCTACAAAGTTCAGAGAAGTAAGAAGAGTATAGAAGGAGCACAGGAGACAAGAGGGGAGGGCACAGGAGTTCTTTCATGTTGCTGAGTAAGTATCAAAGGTAGGGCTTCAAGGATCTGGAGAACAGCTTGATCAGGAAGAAGCCCATTAGAACCACAGGTTAAGCTAATGGGAAGAGTAATTTTTATTCAGTGAGTCAAAAACTTGATGATGGCTAATGTTGCAATAAAAAGTATTCTCTAGAAACTAAGGCACTAGCAAATCTATTGGGCTTCAGTGTTCACTAGATGAAGTGATAATCTGTATTGGGGTCCTCAAGACCACCCTCAGGTTCAGTGATTCACTAGGAGGAATCACAGGATGTGCAGTGATTTATTACAGTGAAAATCCAGATCAGCAAAGGGAAAGGCTCAGGCTGCCAAGTCCAGGGGCTCCATGTGCAAACTTTCAAGGGTCCTTTCCCAGTAGAGTCACGTAAGACACAATCAGTATCCTAGAAATTATGTATGAAAATGTGTGAAATGTCTATAAACATGTTCATTAGAGGCTCCATGCCCTGAATTTTCATTAGGGGTTGCCTGGCAAGTACCACGATTCTAGACTCCCAGAAGGAAATCAGGTGTTGATCATAAACCACATTATTTATGAACCACATTTGTACAAATGGTTTAGGCATAATGAGCCACTTTTCCATTTAGGGTTGTGGGAACACTCCTCAAACCCAAGTTTCCAAAAAGAAGTTGAAGGAGTCTTTCAGAAGACTCCACTTAGCAGGTCTTTTAAAGATTAGGAGTCAGATCTGTTATGTTTACTTTTTTTGCACAAAGGCGAATAAAATCTCTCTCTGTATATATCAATATATAGATGTAGATATCTGTATCTCATACACACATATATTACATACAAGATCTGTCAGGAAGCAGTCCAGCTATTGTTAATATAATAAGAATGGTTTGTGTGACATCAATGAGATCTGGCAGCCAAGGAGAGTGGACAGGAACACACGTGCATGAACAGTGATGACTTCATTGTACCAGTCAGTTGGGGTATGGAGTGGTAGATGCAATTGAGTGAGCATGTGTACTGTGCGGCCATTGCATTCAAAATGACTGAGCCAGTAGAGCAATGATTATGCATCAAATTTTGTGTTAAGCTTGAACATTCCTCCACAGAAACTGTTCAGATGATTCAGAAGGTTGCAGCTATGGGCAACTGGTGATTGGCAGCTTCATCACAACAACATGCCCACTCATGCATCACGTCTCGTGCAGAGTTTTTTTGTTAAACATCAAATCACCCAGGACACTCAGCCCTCCTACAGCCCAGAGATGGCGCCCTGCAACTTCTGGCTTTTCCCAAAACTAAAACAATCTTTGAAAGGGAAGAGATTTGAGACCATTGATGAAATTCAGGAAAATATGATGGGGCAGCTGGTGGTGATTGGGAGAAGGTACCAAGGTACCTACTTTAATGGGGACTGAGGTGTCATTGACTATGTACAGTGTCTCTTGTATTTTGTAATTTTTCACATTACATGGCTGAGTACCTTCTGGATAGATTTTGTACATATCTTATTCAGAGCTAGCATGCCCTTAAAGCCTCATACAAAAAGGCCAATGACATGCAGTGGCGTGTTCAGAGGGCTGGGTGGTGGTTCTCCTCAATCTGCTGAGGAGCTGTGGGACATGCCCTTTTCTGAGGCAGTGGAGGGGGCTAGACTGTTAGGAAGGAAATCCTGACTCAAGCACTTACTAGCTGTGGAACCTTAGGCAAATTATGTACCAACATTGAGTCTCAATTTTTTCACCTACTAATATAGGTAATTGCTTCCTCAGGTTATCATTGTACAGACAAAATGAAAGGTGGTGTGTGATGTACCTGGAATATTGTAGGTTCTCAATCAGTGCTTGTTTTACCAACTCTCAGAATCAGGGTTATAAATGAAGATTTACATATCCAGGGGGAAGATTTAAATGTAAAGTTATGAAATGCTGATTAGCAGACCACATTCTCATAAAAAGTTAAATTGTGTGGTATGTAATATGTTTGCATAACCTGAAATTTTTGTGGAAATAGTTTTCATTGTAGCACATTAGTCCAAATGTACAGTTAGATGATTAGGGTATTTATTGGTTATACCAGCATATCCCACTGATATTTTTAAAAATTACATGTATTGCCATTCACATACATTTATTGAAATCTTGGATTTTTAATGAAAATTTTAACAAAATAGAAATCACTAGAATAATAAAAAGGTTCTGAATTTTTCTGATATAATAAACCTATAAAAATCAATTGCTTTTCTCATTACCAGATTAAGGAGTTAGAAAAATAAAAAGGATACCATTTAGCAAAGCATCAAAGAATGTGAAGAATCTAGGAATAGAAATAGCAAAAGACATATGAGACCTCTATGCAGCAAACTAGACAGCACTATATAAATTGATTTAAATCAATGGAGGAATTTCTCATGAATTAGAAGTCTTGATTTTGATATACAGGCCGTGTATAATTCTAATAAAAATCTAACAGAACATTGAAAAACTTTTGACAGGCTTATTTTAAGATTTATGTGGAAGTACAAAAGACCAAGAATAGTCAAGAAACACTTTTTGAAGTAGAGGAGGTATAATAACTGGTCCTATGAGGTATTAGGAAACAGGTATGGATAGTATAAGGAAGATGCTGGTGCAGAGTTGAACTTGAACTAAAAATCATAATAAAGGGCCAGAAAGATGCCAAGGCACATGTTGACATGTGATATGTGGCAGAGGTAGTACTACAGAGCAGTAGGGGTCAGAAGTCCTTTTGGTAAACAATGCTGGAACAGTCCTAATGGATATCCTAATGGACCTCAACCTCACATTGTACCAACAAGTCAATTCTGGGTGGATTAAAGACATACATGTAAAAGGTAAATAAAAACATTTAGAAGATCATCTTCTAAATGTTCTTTATGATCCAGGGCACAGAGAAAAATTTCATAAAAAGATATAAAATGTACTATAGCCAAAAAAGAAAAATACTGATAAAATTGAATACATAAAAGTTGGGCACAAGTTTCATCAAAAAACTCCATTGAAGACAGTGAAGAGACAAATCAACTAGTAAGATAACACTGTGACATATGTATCAGAGAAGGAGCTTGTATCAAGATCCTACAAATGTATAGGATGGAAGACTCAAAGAAAAATGAGCAAAGACTTGAACAGGTATTTTACCAAAGAGGGTATGTAAGCATCTACTAGAGATAAAAAAAGATAGTCAAACTCATTAGTAAGCAGAAAGATGCATATTTTAACTTTGTAGGAAACCATTCTGTGTGGCACGGGCCCAGTTCCCACTCGGAGATGCACGGGACCCACACCCACGGATAGGTTCTTTCTTGGGAAATCAGGTCTGCATTATACCTAGACTGCCATGAGACTTGCTGCTGCTAAAACTCCCTCACCCTGAATTGAAACAGAAAGTGCTTACTGTAACTTCCTAAAATCCATGCTAGAACTTCCCAGTATGGAGTGTAACCAGTTCAACCACTTTTCCCTTTGCATTTGAAAATATCCTTCTTCTGTGATGTGACTAGTGGCATCATCTCCTTTGTTTTCTGCAAAAGGTAACCATCTAAAGTGAAATTGTGCATAGTAAATGAGGACCATCAAGTACTGTGCAGAGGAAAGAAATAAAGGCTTGTCATGGAGAGGGGCTGAGGCTTTTGGGTCCTCTTGAGAAAGAAGCTGCCCACCCCTTTCCTCTGCAGGATTTGGTAGTCCATGTGAATTTCTTTTGTCTCAGCTACAATGTCATGGACCCCATTAGCCAGGGTCCATGACACAATCTCAATGAAATTTATTACACACTCACTGGATGGGTAGGCAAAATTAGCATGACTGATAATACTAAGTATTGATGAAAATATGAAGTAACAGGGACTGTCATAAGCTACTGGTTAACCAGTTAAATTTACTCAATTACTTTGGGAAGTATTTGGCATTATTTTCTGAAGTTGAATATGCCTATACCAAACACCCAATAAGTTCATTCATTAATTTATCTGATGAAATCTTACACTGTTATAAAAATGAACAAACCATATGGTTTTAACATGGATAATTCTCACAAACATAATATAGAATGACACTAGCAAGATGTACATTAATGTGTGTGCACACAAAAATCATATATTATGATTCCTTTTACATAACTATTGCAGTCAGGCAAAGTACATTACTTAGGAATATATACAAAAGTGATAAAACTATAAAGGCAGAAAGTGAACGAATATCACAAAAGTCAGCATAATGGTAACCTCCAAAGAGGAGGAAAAACCTGGTCTTATGGTTTGGGAAGAGTGCAGGAGAGAGGGTGACTTGTAGGGTCCTGGCACACAATTGCTTGGCCTGGAGGATAGTTATAGAGGGGGTTGTTGTATAATTATTCTTTAAACTGTAAATCTATCGTGTGCTTTTCTGTACATACATCATATTCAATGACAAAAATAAAAAGAAATAATAGGAAAATGTGGCCTTACTTTTTGGCTTATAATTAATGGTCAGTACTATTATTATCATGCTCTGGTGTTTCACCCCCTTTGTTAGGTGCCATGACACATTTAATTTCAATTTTCTCTTAATTTAAGGCCCTCTGACAAATAAAGGGAAAGTGAAAGAAGAGCGTGCAGTCATCACCACAGCCTCAGAGATTATTAGTACTCTCATTATATTCTGGAACAGTTATGATGCCAGCCAGGTGAGTTCACATTAAATTCAGAAATCAGCAAGCAGGGTCTTGTCTGTCTCACAGGATTCTTGTCACAGCCTCAACTTCTTGTCTCTGAACCCAGCTGTTACTACTGACAGAGGAGAGAATCAAGTGCCAAATAGCCTGGTGTCATGCACCAGGGGAGGGACAAACTCTGTAGTTTTTTGTTATACAGTAGGAAATAGGCTTCCTTAGAGAAAGGGGAATGTAAATAGTCTTGAGGGTCATCAAGAAAACAAAAGGCTGGTGTCTTCCCTACTTTCCTCATTCTATTGTGAAGCAGAACCCAGGTAGGTCTTCTGGATTGGGTTTGCATTTCAGTGGAGGGACTTTGCCTCGTTTATTCTACCTTTTTATAAGGCAAGCTTGAGGTCTGTGTATTTCTCTATCAGGCTGTATACAAACCATAGGGCCATCTGGATCATTAACTTTCCAGAACCTGGGATTCTTGGAGTCCATAGGGATACACAATACCTCTTACTGGCAGAAGGAAGCTACTTGTTCTGTGATGTCTTAGACTAAGCTGCTATACTAGGGTAGAACTGGGAGGTTTAAAAACATTTTCTTACATTTCTGGAGGCTGGGAAGTCTGAGAATAGGGTGCTAGCAGGGTCAGATTCTTGGTGAAGGCCAAGTTTTAGTTCACAAATGGCTGCCTTCTTGCTGCATCCTCACTTGGCAGAGAGAGAGAGAGAGAGAGAGAGAGGGAGAGAGAAAACTCTCAGATTCCTTTATCTCATTATAAGGGCACCATCCTCCTAACCAAGTCACCTCTCAAAGTCTCCACCTCCACATATCATCACATTGGAGATTAAGGTTCTTAATAATAATTTCCTGTTTTACTCATAATTAAAAACATTACTTACTTGAGAATATTAAATATAATGATTTTAATGTCATTTTTGGCTTGTTCTACTTGCATTCTGTCAGCAGTAAATTTATATCTGGATTGTTGCACTTCTTGGCTTTCTCTTGTAAACTTTTGCCCATGGGCTTTGAGTTTTGATTTGCAGGCTTACCCTGAATGAAAAATTTTTATTTTCTTAGCATGCTTTCTCTAAGAAGCTGTTGTGTATTGCTTCTTCTCATTGCCCCAGAACCTGGTCTAGAGGAAACTCTTATATTGACAGTTTTGTACTGGCAGAATTGTTATTTCAGGCCCCAGTTTCTCATGCTGAGTTTGTTTGGTTCCCTGTCATGCAAGGAATGCATGGGTCTGGCTGCCCCTGCAGAGATTGAATGCCAGGCTGCCTCTGTCCACTTCCAAGTCTGGAGTTCAGCAAACCTGTAGCCTCTACACCCATTGTGTCACTGGTGTGTGTCTCCTCACCCTGATTTTCAATCTGAATCCAGAGGAGAAATGGATGCATGGTATTTGAAACATGGCTGTATCTTTAAAAATAAGTTAAAAGCCAACTGGAGGGGAGTAGAGATTACATTATAAGCTTTAAGTGTCTTCTCACAGATGATCTCTGGTCATATATGTTATTTTTCAAATAGATTACAAGTTATTTCTATCTCCCCCAATTTTATTTCCTTCAAATAACTAGTAAAATCACCAAATACCCATTGGATTAATTTATTTAGTTAATAAATACTTGATTTTTCACTGTGCTTGTTAAGGAAATAAATCAATTAGTCCTTTTGCCCAGTAAATACAATACATGGGCATATGCATTCAGAGCTGGACACGGGAGTTGAAACTACTGGCTGGTCAGAGAACTTTGTGCCACCAGTTCCTTGGTTTTGGCACTAAGCCTGAGTGGATATAGGTTCTGTTTCTTTAACTGGAGCTCTAGGATTAATGGCCAGGAGAAACTTTAACTCCTTTAGTGGGGGTTTGGAGCACTTTATGGATGGCTAATTTTTTTCAGGAATGAGGTAAAATAAAATCACGGGAGCCCATGGACCAACTATTTCCCCTTCACTTCTTCAGAGCTCAGAGACCCTTTCTTTCTGGAGGTTTCTCTTGACAGATCTACCAAGCATCAGATAATTGTCACTGAGCACTTTCTGTGTCCCAGACTATGTTCCAAACTCCTTGCATATATTAAATTATGTAACTCTTACAGAGATCCAATGAGATAGTTACTGTAATGATTTCCATTTCATAGATGTGGAAGCCGAGTTACAGAGCTAAGTAACTTTCCCAATATCTATAGCTAGTAAGTGACCAAGCTTGGAAACCTGGCTCCCAGGGTCCCTCTGAACCCAAGCAGGGCCTTGGCAATTTTCTCATCTTTGTGGTGAATGGCCAGAGGGGCTTCTTGCTTTGATACCAGGAATCTTTTTTGCCCCTCTCAGGAACTCAGGTCAGCATGTTCCCATGATCCTGTTGTTGTCTTGTGATCCTGTGGGCTCCCTTCATCCCTACTGGTATGGGTAGGCCCTTGGCTATGGACAACTTCAGTGTCTCTGGGCATCAGGAGCAACCCATGGTCTTCAGACACAACACAGCCATGGATACTTGCTGGGGTCCCAGAATTCTGAGGGCTTCAGTCTCAGGAGCCTTGACATTTTTTTCATGAATGTTTCCAGAGATGTAGCTTCTGGCATCTGGGGGTAGAGGGTGAAGGTCCCCCTTTTGGCTCAAAGATGGTGGAGCTTATGGTTCTTCCTGTATGATACTGAGAGCAAATCAGTGGCTTGTGCCTCTCAGTGGTGCTGGAGTTTTTTTGGGGATGACCCTTTGAGTGTCCACCATGTGTGAGAAACTGTGCTGGCACTTACCACCTGCATTATCGCTTCTACCCCATCGTGAAGCCTACTTTTGTGCAAGTGCTGCACAGAAATCTCCAGAGGGTCAGAAACTAGAGTCTGCCAAACAAAACCCTTGCTTTAAATTTATACAAATGCCTTTTATTAATTTGTAAGAGAGAGAAATTCCAATGATTTGTAATAGCATGGAATTTCTGAAATTAACGGTAAGCTTGTTTATTTCTTCCAGCCTGGAGTGGGTGTTATGCTTTCTTTTTCAAGTACCTGCCTGGAGGGAGTTAGCCTACTGCAAGTTAGTAATAATCATATCTTAAAATGGTAAAATGGGTGACAAAGGATTGAAAAGATTATTCAATTTATTTGCTCCTGGGAACTGAAACAAACCACAGGACCATCTGTTCTTATTTGCCTTCTCATTTCACAGAGGCCAGAGGGAACTAAGCAATTTAGAGTAATGCAGTTTGTTAGTGGGCACTTTGAAGAGTTGTCCTCAGCACTTTCTAGTCCATCACACCACTCCATTAAGAGGGGACCTGAAGAATACCAAAGCCGATATTCCGAGGAAAGTCCAAAGCAAAGCAGGTGGTCAGTAATTATTTCTGAAAATAATGAATCTTAAATGCTCTAGTGACACCTGAAGGTATTTATATAAAACAAGATTTTCCTTTGATAGTGGCAAATCACTCAATTCTACTAGATAAAATGCACAGATAGAAAACTAAGCCAGTCACATTATTGTGGGCTTCCTTCCCTTCTGTCCCCCAGAGCCAGCACATGCCCTTGTGGGGGCGACTTTCCTCCCAATTCCCCTCATCCGCCATGGATGAGAGTAATCATGACTGAGACATGATGTGATCTGCTTGGGGAGGAGAGGTGACCATTTTCCTAGAGGAAAAAGGCTGTGAGCAGTGGTCAGTTTGTCAGGGGAAAAGGGCATTGAGCTCCCTCCTCTTTGGGCCTTTTATTGGGTTGTAATACACAGGAATACGGGGCGGGAAGAATCAAACAGTAGATAACATTTCAAAGAAATCTGGGGGCTTAGTATGAGTCAGAGTCTGAGAGGAACAGAGTTTTAGGGTTTCCTGCTTGAACCCTTAACATATGAATGAAAGCACTTTTAGCAGAGCAGATTTCACAAGTTTATCAGGAAGTCTTTGTGATGCCAGATTTTTCCCCAGGACACGCTCTAGCAAGGTAAGGAGCTGCACCTCTCCCCAACAGGTATTCTGGCTTAAGGGGATTAGAGCCAGGAAGCACTTCTCTGAGAGAACATGGGGACTTGAGCTATGTCAAAGATGGGGGGTGGGGGGGGCAAGAGTCCATTGCTCCCTGTTACAGCCCCCCCGAGTCCTTCCATGAAGGCCTCCCAAGTGATCGAGTCTGGCTTAGGTTGCCCCCTGCTGTGAGGGGTCTTACCTGTCATTGACTTCTGACCAAGCTTTGGGGGCAGGGAGAGGAAACTGAGGCAGCATTTGCTACCAGAGACAAGCTTTGTCTCTTGCGGCTTGTATTCCAAAGGTCATCCCTCACCCTTAGCCACAAGGGGTTGAGATACAATTCCTAGAAGGAGGCAGAGTGGTCTATAACATGCCCTTGTGGAGTACTTGCTCTAAGAATCCTCCCTGGAGGAAGGAAATGGTTCTCTGATTCTGTGCCACCCCTGGTGGGCTCAGGTAAATCAGAATTTATTGTTAGGTTTTAGGTTGCCATGCCTAGGATTTGAAATAGAGTAAATCAGTCATTTCCAGGCATTTCTGAGGAAAGAGACTGCCTATGAGGTAACTAAATGTGCCTTTTGAAATGAATTTTCTTTTGTTGAGAGTTTTAAAAATTGATTTAGCAGTAGTATATTAGAGGCTGTTCCAGGTACTGATGTGCTCTTGATCAGGTAGAGGTTCTCCAGCTCTGTGTTTCACTTTGGCTTCTGCCCCAGTGTCTTTGCTGAGATCTCTGCACACTACCAGGCTGAGAGCTGTCACTTCAGGCAGGGGTGTCTGGAGTCATAAGCTGTGGTTAAGCAAGTTTGCTTGGAATGGAGTCAGAGCCACCTAGGAGCTCCCTTCTGCTCCCCAAAGGTGCTACCTGACCTTGAAACTATGCCAGGAAGAGTAGGTGGCATGTGAAGTAAAAGAGAAGTCTAGTTCCTCACCTGCAAAAGAGAAATATGACTTCTATTTTTATCAGGAGCAAATTGCTCAAATCAAGCTTCTGCTTCCTCACCTGCAAAATGGAGGTAATGATGCTTATTGTACAGGGCATATATGAGGATTTGAAGTGTGGTGCACATAAATTTAACAAATCTTTCTTCCCTAAGCTAAAATTTTTAGTGTAAACAATTTTAGTCATTGCTTACTAACAATTTTACAATGTCTTAAAGTATTTATATAAGATAATTTAGGCTGACACCAAGCACTGATGAAACCTAAATCTTAATTTTAGTTTTAAACAAAATAATTATATGATGAGATTGTCAAATCCACAAGTATTTTTCTTGTGAGAAGAAGAAAACTGTAAGGAGAGTAAATTTATGCAAATCCAACTTTATTTGTTTTTATAAATTATATTTTATTGATTATGCTACTGCAGTTGTCCTGCTTTCCCCCCCTTTGCCTCTCTTCTCTCAGAGCCTCCTACTCCCTTAGGCAATCACCCCACTATTGTTGATGTCCAAGGGTTTTGGGCTACTTCATTTCCTATACTGTACTTCACATACCCATGGCTATTCTGTAACTACCTATTTGTACTTGTTAATCCCCTCTCTGTACCCATTCTCCCCATCCTCACTCCCATCTGGCAACCATCTGGTAACTAACTTCTTTTCTCTTGCTGTTTTTGAGAATCTCTATCTTTAACCTTGGGCCTTTTAATAATAATGTGTTTTAGAGTGGGTTTCTTTGCATCCATCATAATTGGGACTCTCTATGCTTCCTGGACTTCTATTTCTTTCACCAAATTAAGGAAGTTTTCTTTCACTATATTTTCAGATAGGTTTCCAATTCCTTGCTTTTTTCCTTCTCCTTCTGGCATGCCTATGATATGAATGTTGGACCTCTTAAATTTGTCCCAGAGGCTGTTTATACTATCCTCATTTGAGGGGGTTCTTTTTTCTTCTTGTTCTGATTGGTTGGTTTTTTGCTTCCTTATGTTCCAGGTCATCGATTTGATTCTTGGTTTTATTCATTCTATTGTTGCTTCCCTATAAATCATTCTTTACTTAAACTAGTGTACCCTTCATTTCTGACTGGGTCTTTTTTATGCTGCTGAGATCCTCACTAAGTTCCTTGAGCATCCTTATAAACAGTGTTTTGAACTCTGCATTTGATAGATTGCTTATCTCCATTTGTTTAGTTCTTTTTCTGGAGTTTTGATTTGTTCCTTCATTTGGGCCATATTTCTCTATCTGCTCATTTTGGCAGCCTGCCTGTGTTTGTTTCTATGCATTAGGTAGAGCTGCTTTGACTCTGTGTTTTGGTAGTGTGGTCTAATGCAGTAGGTGTCCTGTAGGGTTCAGTGGCACAGCCTCTCCTATCTCCCAAGCTGGGTACTCCTATCACCCAAGCTGTGTGCCCCTTGTGTGGGCAGAATACACCCTCCTCTTGTAGTTGAGCCCTGGTTGCTATTGGAAGATCAAAGGGAGAGATTTATCAGGCAAGCCCCGTTCAAGGATTGGCTGTGACTACTTACCATCAACCTCTGCCCTCTGTGGAGGATCAGCTATGCTGGGGCAGGGTGGTGGTGCTCCAATGTGGTCTGTAGCTGTCCACTGGTGGCATTGGCCCTGGGGTTTCCTGGGAGGTGCAGGTCAAAGTTAGCCCCCACCTGTGTTTTTCCTGGAGCACCTTGCCTGAACTGTAAATCAATCTGAGATGGCTGCTACTTGTGCTGGCCTTGGAGATTCCCAGGTGAAGCCAAGCTGTGACTCTAATCTGGCTGTTGTTAGGGCTCACTAAAGCTAGCTATTGCTTGTTTGATAGGATTTGGGAGCTAAGATCAGCTATTCTTATGGAAAAGCAGCTTGGGTGGGCCTGCAAATTGGGTGGGGTAGAGCCTCTGTTGATCTCAAAGTGGGTGACATGGTGTTAGTCAGGTTGATGGAGTCTCAGATATGACACCAGCCTACCAGCTCTGCTGGGGGGAAGGCTCAGCAAAGAAACAATGACCTCTGCTCACCCTGATGCCAGATACTTCAGTCTCCCCCTATATGCCACTTGTGCCCTTCAAGCTGCTGCCCTGATGCTGGAGCTCAGAGGCAGCAAGTCTGAGTAGGTGAGTCCATATGTGGGTTCCCCAAGAGGAACTGCTTAGGATTCCAGCAGCCTCCTCCACCAACTCAGTCCCCACGGGTTTTCAGCCAGAAACCACATGTGGGGATTTGCCTATCTGAGACTCTTCCCTCCCAAGATATCTGTCCCAAATTCTCATCCACATGTGGCGCCAGCCCATTCTGCATTCACATCCCTCCTACCTGTCTGGATGGATGTGGTTTCTTTAATTTTGTAATTGTCAGACTTCCATTAAACTCAATTGATGATGTTTCTGGGTAATGATTGTTCTCCTTTCAGTTGTAATTTTGATGTGGTTGTGCAAAGAGGTAAGCCATGATTGCTTATGTCACCATCTTGCCCAGAAGCCTTCAGAAATCCAACTTTAAAATATTCCATCTCCTTTTGCTCCAGAAAGTGAAAAATGAAGTCATGACTATGAGGGAAGTGGTTGTAACATTGTAGTCTCTGCCTCATTTCTCTGTGTAGGACAATATGATAGGCTCTAGCATGCTAACGTGAATAGCCCATGAACTGTGCTGTGGCAGAAGTCAACAGTGAGCAGAAAAATGCCATGTCTGGGACTTTTTACTGTGTGTGTTGTAAGGGACAGTAAATAAGACTACATCTGAGAGATCTAAGATGGTGGTGTAGAAGGTAAAGCTGCAGTCACCTCTTCCCAGGACAAACTGGAATCACAACTAAATTGTAGAACAATCATCCTGACTAGCCAATTGAAGACTAGCTGAAAAGAAGTCATATAAAGAATTTACAGAAGAAGCTACATCAAGACTGGTAGGAAGGGCGGAGATGTGAAAAGAGTTGGCCTTGTTTCCACTGGTGAAGGCTGAGGTTCCAGATAGATATCTCAGGTGTGGGGCATTTTCCCAGAGAGGCATGGGGTCTCAACCTCAAGCTGGACTCCCCAGCCCAGAGCACCAGAACCAGGAAAAGGAGCCTACCTAATATCTGAATGTGAAAAGAAGTAGGGTTTCTTAAAGGGACAAAGAACAAAATTTCACTCACAATCATTCACCCTGGGTTCTGGTGGATGGCAGAGCAGACTAAAGTTGCATGAGGGGTTTGTGGCTCTGGAGAGAGCGGAAATGGAAGCCTCCAGGATCCCTGTGCTGAGTCACTCTCCCATACTACAGATGCCATCTTTCTTGAGTGGACCACTCCCCACCTTGTAGCATCATGCTGGGAGAATGCAATAGCTCCACCCTATGAACTCCCTTTCATCCCACCCTGCGGAGCTTACAACCTATTGAGGAGTTAGCTGCTTTGGCCAGGATGTAGAGGACTAGGCAGACTCAGGGGTGTCAGTGAATAAGTTGTGTGACTTTAGGGTAGAGGCCATTTTTCCCACTTTTCTGTGAACTTGACTGGAGCTTCCCTGTCACAGGACATCCACTAAGGCCACCTTTCAGGCTTCTGGAAGACCTACACTGTTGGTTCCAGCTCCAGTTCTAGAGGCCCCACCTGTCCTGCTCCCAGTGGCTCCACCCTGCAGAGTCTGGGCAAAATCCAGACAGACTAAGTGGTGTGACTCTGGAGTGGGAGCCACACTCCCTACCTTCCCCAAAGCCTGACTGGCACACTCACAGGAGAGCCACTAGCACTACCCTCTTGGCTCTAGGCAGCCCCACCTTGCTGAGCTTCTTCTCCTCCCATGAAGAATTGGGGACAGACTGAGCTGTGTGGCTCTATAACAGGGGCGGTTTTTTTCCTTGCATGCCCAACCAGAGCAGAGCCCTCCCTTCACATGATTAAATCTTTGTTTTGGCCTGATAAACTCTTAAAAGTTTATCAGGTAAGATAAACTCTGCTGACTTCACCCTGATAACTCCCGGAGACCCCACCCCAACACAAAGGTGCAAAAGCATCTAGTGGGTGGCGGCTAGGCTTGTTTCACTCAGGAATATTTGCTAAGTGACCTCAGATTCAGCACCAACACTAAATTTGAACCTGTATCAATCTGGTGAACACTACTTGTCCCAACCTGGTCACTTACCATGACCCTACCTCATGTGACTTGAGTACAGTCAGAAATTCTTTTTCAATATTAAAAAATAAATTAATTTTAATTTATTATAAATTAATTTTATATTTTAATATTAATTAAAACAGATTTTAATTAATAATTAATTTTAATTAATTATTAAAATATTTTAATTTTATTTTATTAAAATTTTATTTATTTATTAAAGAGAAGAAGGGAAGGAGAAAGAGAGAGAAACATCTATTTGCCGTTCCACTTATTTATATATTAATTGATTGGTTCTTGAATGTGTCCTGACGGGGGACTGAACCTGCAACCTTGGTGTATCAGGATGATGCTCTAACCCTACTCAGGTAACTCAGATCTTTCCGTGATCAAGCCTAGAAGGCAGCCGACATGTGGAGGCAGGCAGAGGTGGATCTCGAGGTGCATTGGGGCTTTAGCTAACCTGCCCACAGGCCTGGTGCTAGTAAAAGCCAGCTATGATGTGCAACTTTGTCATTCCCATACATACTCAGGCCCAATATAGGCAGCCACAAACTGTGGATTTCTTGTAGCTCCAGATAGGTTGCTGAGGTCCACTTATGGGGAGTGACTTACATGGGTCTATACCAGAATCCCTCCAAGAAGCCCAGATCCAACCTACCCAGTGTCAACTTCAGAGAACATCAATGCAGGATCCAATAAGCCCACAAACAAAATATTGAAAAGAGATCATGGCAGGCACCACATACTGCTGGGGCAAATTTTGCTTTGTGTGGTCAGCAACTGCATAGCAGCTTGCACACCATGGTTGGGGCTGAATCTCACAGTCAGGCAGCTGGAGGGTCAATCTCATATGCAAATGTACCAATGACAATTAAGACACAATTACAACAGGAGAGCCCATATAACCCACACAAGTGACATTCCTGGAGCACTCAGCTCAGGTGACCAAGAAGACTGCACCACTGAACTTCACAGAACACCCACTATACAAGGCCAATGCATGAAGACTAGGAATCATAGCAAATCTAATATATAGAAACAAAAACAAAGAGGCAGCCAAAATGGAGAGACAAAGAAATGGGCCCAAATGAAAGAGCAGAAGAAATCTCCAGAAAAAAATAAATAAAGTAGAGGCAAGAAATTTATGAGATACAGAGATCAAAGCAATGGTTATAAGGATGCACAGAAGCATGATAAAGGACATAGAAACCATAAAAAAGGACCAGCCAGAAATGGAGACTACAATATCTGAAATGCATTAGAAGGAATAAACCATAGGTTGTATGAAAAATAAAACAGATTCAGTGATTTGAAAGACAAGGTAAAAGAAATCACCCTGAGCAGCAAAAAGAAAATAAAGTTAAAAATAAGATGAAGATAATTAAAGAGACTTTTGAGACAATATGAGTTATAACAACACCCACATCACAGGGGTACTAGACAGAGAAGAAAGAGCAAAGGATCAGGAAACTATTAAAGAAATAATCACTGAAAAATCCCTAATTTGAT
Source organism: Sturnira hondurensis (assembly GCF_014824575.4). Classification (NCBI taxonomy): domain Eukaryota; kingdom Metazoa; phylum Chordata; class Mammalia; order Chiroptera; family Phyllostomidae; genus Sturnira; species Sturnira hondurensis. Next base: position 165,781 of record NW_028094889.1, on the reverse strand, counting down.
GAAGAAAAAAGTTACACAAATCCAGAAAGTGTAGAAAATCCTAAACAAGATGAACCCAAAGAGGCACACACCAAGACACTTGACAATTAAAATGCCAAAGTTAAAGACAAAGAGAGAATCTTAAAGCTGTAAGAGAAAGACAGTTGGCTATCTGCATTGGAGCTCCAATGAGAATGTCAGCTGATTTCTGCACAGATACACTTCAAACCAGAAGGGATTGGCATAAAATATTCAAAGTAATGAAAACCAAGGACCTACAACCAAGACTACTTTACCCAGCAAGGCTATAATTTAAAAATAAAAGAGAAATAAAGAGCTACCCAGAAAAGAAAAAGCAAAGGAGTCTGTTACTACCAAATCAATATTACAAGAAATGTGAAAGGTTCCACTTTAAGAAAAAAAAATAAATAGTTAAAAGAATAAAATGTCAATAAATGTGTACCTATCGTTAATCACTTTAAATGTAAATGGTATAAATACTCCAAAAAATTAAAAAAACCCATAGGGTAAGGGGTGGAGACTTAAGTATTCACAAGGGCAGGGAAACTCTCTTTGCTGCATTGTGGTGCTGTCTGTGGGGGGATGGTCAGAGACATGACAGGGGCACTGAGACAAAGAAATATGGCCTAAACAAAAGAACATATCAAAACTCTGGAAAAAAGAGCTAAGCAATAAGGAGATGCAGAACTCAAAACATGGGGAATCAGGATAGTCACAGAATTGATTGAGCTCAGTTGCAAAATGAAGGAAGAATTGAAGGCTATACAAAGTAAAATAAAGGAAAATATACAGGAAACCAACAATGACAGTAAGGAAACTGGGGCTCAAATCAATGACTTGCAACAAAAGGAAGAAATAAACATCCAACTGGAACAGAATAAAGAAAACAAGAATGTAAAATGATGAGGAGCGGCTTAGGAAGCTTTGGGAAAACTTTAAGTGCTCCAACATCTGAATCATAGGGGTGTCAGAAGGACAAGAGGAAGAGCAAGAAATTTAAAACTTATTTGAAAAAATAATGAAGGAGATCTTCTCTGATCTGGTGAAGGAAACAGACTTCCAGGAAGCCCAGAGAATCCCAAAGAAATTGGACCAAAGGAGGAACACACCAATGCACATCATCATTAAGTCACCCAAGATGAAAGATAAAGAGAGAATCTTAAAAGCAGTAAGAGGAAAGGAAACAGTTACCTACAAAAGAGTACCCATAAGACTATCAGCTAGATTTCTCAAAAGAAACCTTATGGGCAAGAATGGACTGGAAAGAAGTATTTGAAGTCATGAAGAGCAAGGATCTACATCCAAAATTACTCTATCCAGCAAAGCTATCATTTAGAATGGAAGGGCAGATAAAGTGCTTCCCAGATAAGATCCAGTTCAAGGAGTTCATTGTCACCAAGCCCTTATTATGTGAAATGTTAAAGGGACTTATCTAAGAAATAGAAGATAATAAAAAACTATGAAGAGTAAAATGACAAAAAACTCACAACTATCAACAACTGAACCTAAAAAAAAACCACAAAAAACAAACCAAGCAAACAACTACAAGAGGAAAATAATCATAAAAATGGAGATTACATGGAGAGTTCTCAGTGAGGATGGGGAGGGGGAGAATGGGGGAAAGGTAGAGGGAATAAGTAGCATAAATGGTAGGCATAAAATAGACAGGGGAAATTTAAGAATAGTATAGGAAATAGAGAAGCCAAAGAACTTATATGTACAACCCAAGTACATGAACTAAAGGGGGGAAATGCTGGAGGATGGGCAGGAGCAGCTCAGAGTGGGGATAAAGGGGAGAGAAAATTGGGAGAACTGCAATAGCATAACTAATAAAATGTACTTTAAAAAAACATAGGGTAGCTGAATGAATATGAAAACAAGATCCATGTATACTATGTCTACAAGAGACCCATCTCCCAATGAAACATACAAAAAGACTAAAAGTAAAAGGGTTGGAAAAAATATTTCATACGAATGAAAAGGAAAAATGGCTGAGGTCACAATGCTTGTATCTGACAAAATAGATTTTAAAACACAGGCTATATTAAGAGACAAAGGACATTACATAATGATAAAGGGTATAATCCAACAAAAGGATATAATTTTGGCAAACAATAAATGCATAGAACACCCAACATATGAGCACCTAAATGCATTAAGCAAATCTTGATGGACATAAAAGCCACCATTTAATTGTTGATTTTATGTCTGGAAGATCTATCCATTGATGTCAATGGGTTGTTAAAATACCCTGCTATGTATTAATGGCAATCACCACATAGTTGTTCCTCTCTATGAGGTTGAGGATGGAAACTGACATCTCCTGAGAAAGTTATCTTTGACACTGAGGTATCCTCTGTGGCACAGTGGTCTTTGACAGGAGCCACAAAGATTCATTTGTGCCCTGAAGTCATAAATGCCCATCCTTACCACTTAAATTAGGCTATAATCCAGGACCTTGTGCTCATCTGTTATCAAAGTGGATATAGATCTTTGACTGGTGTGGCAGACTCCAGCCAGCAGAGACCGCCTGTTGTGGCTGACAATGAGAATAAATGCACAGGTGACAACAATCCTGTGGAGGAAAAGGGAACAGCATGACTAATCTCTCAAGGGAAGAGTGCCTATGGATGCCTCGACTATTCCCTCAAGAGTAGAGAGTGTTGACCCTTGCCTAGACAGGCTCTTATTGTTTTCCTGGGGTCTTACATGAGAGAAAGATTGATTATCTATTACATAGAATATTATTGTCTACATTTTAGGTACAATCAAGGAAATGAAAATAACATACATAGGGGAATGGTGATGAGCTCTGTCCTCGGGCAAATTCACACAAGCTTTGGATATTACCTTGAAGACAGACAACACACATTTGTTGTTTTAGACCAGGGTGATGGAATTTTAGCAAGAGCAAGCCATAACAGTCTGTATGCATTTTCTAGGCCTGATTCCCACAGGAAAAAAAAGGTCTGGCTCCTGCCCACCACTTCACTTCTGTAGGTTTTCCATACAGAGCTGAGTCACATTTGCCAGACTAAAACAAACTGGTTCCCTACAGACTGCTTTATGTCTTCCACATTCTTTCTTTTGGATTGGGAGTGTTTATTGCTTTTCCTCCCCTGGCCCTACCATTGTATTTTGGGTTTACATAAGGTAGATACTTTGTTTCTTGAGTCCACAGGCCTTCTAATCAAGCAGAACTGCTTTTAGGGAGCCTCCTCTGCACCTGGGCCTGATTTAGATGATGAGGTCCTGGACCTAGAGCTTGAGCCTAAGTATGTAATTCAACGGCAATTTTAGGTACCTTAGGAGGGTGCTGGTTTACTTGCAAGATGAAGCATTAGAGTCTTTACAAGGCCTAGAAACTTCCACTTTTGTATTCTTGGGAACCCTGAAAATCAACTTCTCTGACACACACAATTGTGAACAAATAACTTAGTTTCGGGCTGCTTACTTTTGAGGGGTTTGGTGTACAGCAAAAGACAACTGAAACATGATGGATCAACAATACCCAGCTCATGAAGGGTGGCTAGGGCTATAAAGTCAAATGATGTCTTGTGGATAGGTGCTCAGTATTTGCTAGGGCCTATAACATGTAGTAGCTGATTTTTAAAGGGTCAGTTAATCCTTTTTATGATCTTGTTCCAGAAACCTAGGAGTCTATGCTCTCATTGTCCCATTAGAGCTTACTAGAGATTTCATGTGATCTTCTAACCTATGGAAAACTGTATGCCCTTTGGGTCTGCCAGGTTGTACTTTGGCCTAGAAGCTTGACCTGGAGACTGAATGTGCTGCACTCTCACTTGCTCTGGTAGCCCTCTGAGATACCTGATGTAGTCTTCTGAGATACCTGATGCATAGACTTAAGTAGAAACCCAAAATGCATTATACACAGCCTTCAAAATCCAAATCAAGTGCTGTACCTCTTTCTTAGTGGCAGGGGGTATAATGATTTCTCCATGACTGTTTCTCCCAGATCATTAGACCACTAAAAACATTATTGATGCAGTAGGCACCCTTTAGAGTTTGTCTCTCATGCTACCCAGGGATGCATATATGGTATTGAGCTTGTAGTACTTGCCACTCTTGTGCATCAGGTACAGCCAGCATGAAGCCACCCATGTAGTGAGTCTGTGAAGTTTTGTGAACTGTCAGAGGATCCAGATCCCTGATAACTATTTATGGCAGGCCAGGGGAGCTAACACAGCCCTAGGGAAGAGAGTATGCCCATGAATATCACAGCATTTGGTCTCCTTTAGTGATGAGGATTGAAAAGAATACATTCATAACAACCTTGGCAGAGGAGTGAGTGGAAGCTACACTGACCTCCTCACAGGGTCAGTCTGGAATTACAACTAAATTGCAGAGAAATCATCCTGAATAACTAAATGAATACTAGGAGGAGAGCAGCTTTATAACCACATGCAGACTGAAGAAGTTTCTTCACCACAAGACAGGCAGGGAGTGTGGAGGAGGCATGAGAGAGCTGGCTGGGCTCCCACAGGTGTCAGTGAAAGTTCTGGAGGGACATTTCAGTGGCTGGGGGGTTCCCCTGAGAAGTCTAAACCCCAAGCTGGGATCCCTAGCCTACAGCACCCGAGCTGGAGAGGAACCCAGATAGCATCCAGTTGTGAAAAGAAGCAGGGTTTCTTACTGCCAGGGAGAGATTGCTGGAAACTCAGAAAGCCTCTTAAAGGGCAAACACACAAAATTTCCTTTGTAGTCACTTACCCTGGGCTCTGGTAAAGGGAGGGAAGAATGCACTATAGAAGCTTGAGAAGAGTCCAGGCTTGATGGCTCTGGAGAGAAAACTGAAGGAACAGCCACCAAGATTCCTATGCTGAGTCATTCCCCATATTATTGCACAAGCCATCTTTCTCAGCCACAGCACTCCTCTCTGAGTGATATCAGCCTGAGGGGAAGCAATAGCCCCATCCCCAGAAATTACTCAGCCCCACCCTGTGGTGCTTAGGCTAAGATGCTGATTATAGCATAGGGCTATATCATTGATTAGATTAACTAAGGTAGAAAATATAGAGTAGCAGCTAAATGGAAAGACAAAGAAACAGACACAAAATGAAAGAACAAGAGAATTCTCCAGAAGAATTAGATGAAATGGAGGCAAGCAATTTATCAGACAGTTTTCAGTAATGATTATAAGGATACTCAAAAGCATAAAAAGAAGACAGAAACCACAAAAAGGACCAGTCAGAAATAAAGAATGCACTTATCTTAATTAAATAATACACTGGAAGGAATAAACAGTAGTTTAGATGAAGCAGAGTATCAATCAGTGATTTGGAAGACAAAGTAGAGAAACTACCCAGGCAGAACAGCAAAAAGAAAAAAGAATTTTTAAAAAATGAGGAGAGCTTAAGAAACATCTTGGACAACATGAAGTGTAGAAACATCTATATCATGGGAATACCAGAAGGAGAAGAGAGTGAGGAAGGGATTGAGGGCCCATTTGAAGAAATAATGACCCAAAACTTCCTTAATCTGGTGAAGAGAAAAAGACCACAAGTCCAGGAAGTTCAGAGAGTCCCAAACAAATTGGACCCAAAGAGGCCTACACAGAGACATAACATAGTTAAAATGGCAAGGCTTAAAGACAGAGAGAGAATCCTAACACACACAAGAGAAAAGCAGATAGTCACCTACAAGGGAACACCAAGTAAACTGTCATCAGATTTCTCAACAGAAACATGTGAGGCCAGAAGGAAGTGGCATGAATATTCAAGGTGATGAAAAGCAATTACCTACAATCGAGACTACTTTACCCAGCAAAGCTATCATTTAAAATCAAAGGAGAAATAAGGAGCTTCCCTGACAAGAAAAAGCTGAAGGAGTTTGCTAACATTGACCAATACTGCAACAAATGTTAAAGGGCTTACTTGAAGAAGAAGAGAAAGAAAAAAAAAAAAACCAGAGGAGAATAGTCTAATAATAAAATGACACTAAATATATATTTGTCAATAATAACCCTAAATGTAAATGACTTAAATGAACCAACCAAAGGGCAGAGGGTAGTTGAATAGGTAAGAAAACAAGACCCATATAAATTTTGCATACAAGAGACCCATCTGAGATTGAAAGATGCACACAGACTAAAAGTAAAGGAATGGAAAAAGATATTTTATGCAAATAGAAAGGGGAAAAAATCTGAGGTAGCAGTACCATAACTGACAAAATAGACTATAGTAAGATACAAAGAAGGACACTACGTAATGATGAAGGGAACAATCCAACCAGAGGGTATAACCCTAGTAAACATTTATGCACCCAACATAGGAGCGCCTAAACATGTAAAACAAATCTTGATGACATAAAGGGAGAGATCGACGGAAATACAGTCATAGTCAGGAGTTTTAACATCCTTTGACTGCCAGACAGAGAATCAACATGGAGAGACTTTGTTGAAGGTCAACATGGAGAGACTTTGTTGAAGGTCAACATGGATAGACCTTCCAGACAGAAAATCAACAAGGAGATAGCAGCCTTAAGCAACATACTAAATCAAATGGAGTTAATTTATATCTTCAGAGCATTTCACCCTAAAGCAGCAAAATATACTGCACATGGAATATTTTCTAGGGTAAATCACATGTTAGGAAACAAAGCAAGTCTCAATAAATTTAAGAAGATTGAAATCATATCAAGCACCTTTTCTAACCATAATTCTATGAAACTAGAAATCAGTCACAAAAAGAACACTGAAAAACATGCAGACATGGAAGCTAAATAACGTGGTATTAAACAATGAATGAATGAACAATGATATCAAGGAAGAAATCAAAAGATACCTTGAAAGAAATGAAAATGAGGACACAACAATCTAAAATATGTGGGACAATGGGAAAGCAATCCTAAAGGGGATATTCATAGCATTACAGGCATATCTGAAAAAAAAAAAGCTCAAATAAACAATATAACTTCACACTTAAAGGAACTTGAAAAGGAATAACAAACAAAGCCCAAAGTGAGTAGAAGGAAGAAAATGATTTTAATTTTTAAATATTTTAAAATATTGTTTATCTTAATTACTGAGTTTTTTCTTATTCTTCTTTTCTTTTTAAAATTTATTTAACTATTTTTTAATCACTGAGTTTTTTGACACCCACTTAAATATTGCATGAGAGGTGAGTTTCTCACTTGCCTCACCCTAATTTCAGCTAGCTGTCCTAGAATCCTTGAAGAAAGGCTCAGGTCTGTCCACTGTAAGTCAAAGCATTCCGTGAAAGCTCAAAGGCCTATGCCACCTTCTTATCCTATACATCAGTGAGCAAGTTGTACCGAAAACTTGGCTTAGGATCTAGTCAAAAGGGTGTTATACCTGCAAAGAAGAATTAATAAGCAGCATCAATAGGTGTCCTTTCTTAAAGTTAGGGCTGTGATAAAGGAGTATGGCTGAGTCTGAGGATTGGGGTATGATCCCGAGGGTCTTGAAACCTCAGGTTCTTCTGAAGCCTACAAGTCAGCGTAGGCCCACTCCTTTTCCCTTGCTGGCCAAGAGCCTAAAGGACATCCTTCCCCTGGTGGAGATGTGCCACGACCTCACATGTGGCAGATCTAAAGTCACACTGATCTGTCTCTGCTTCTCTAAATTGCCTTCAAAATAATGAGGGTCAGGTTTCAGCAAAATCTGAGCAAAGAAGAAACAAATCACTCATCGCAAAATGCCAAATCTTGCTACTATCTACTGGACAGAATTAAAGAACCAAGTGTGGGTATTGGTCTTGAGGATGTTGAAGGAGAAGAAGATATGAAGTTGGATAGGGGAGAGTTTACTTACATGGGAGCTTTCTCTCTGGGTTTGGGATTTAATAGTCTGACAAGGATGACTGGAGTTGATCCTTTGGAGCTGGTAGAGTGGCTTCTTAAAGGTGGACCTCATGATAGCTTACAGCAAATAACACAGAGATGCCATAAACACCTTGAAAGGGTGTTGAGAGAGGGGTAAGAAGGCTCAAGAGGAGGACTTGTGAAACAGGCTTTGTCATATGAGATCAAAGAAACCATCCCCTGAATATGTCCCCCTGGGTGGGCACGAGAATACTCCTTTTACTTAGGAAATGCTCTAGTGAGAGGAAACTAGCACTGGAGAATCTCACACCCACACCTCTCTGGGACTCACAAAGGCTGGGTATACATTGTTCTAGGTGCATCCCCAGTGCCTGGCATTGGAGATGTGGGGCTAGAGTTACACAGGGATGGGGGACGGATACTGGCAAATAGACTTTGTGTGGCAGGTCCTAGTTCCAGAGGCTCTTGTGGGCAGAGCAGTGACTGAGGCTCAACAGGAAGAACGGGCTATATCCAGATTCCTTATCTTCCTGAGACTAGGAAGGCTCTCCTATTCCCTGTCATGCCCAGAGTGCATTCGCATATGGCAAGACAGACTTTTGTGACTTGATCTGAGTTACTGAGGCAGACAGGGACAAAACACACATGTCCCTGGTCTACAAGGCTAGGTTGTTTGAGCCCAGCCACCATAGATATTAACCAGAGCAATCTATCTCCAGACACAAGAGCACTTGTCACCTTGTGGCTACTGCCTTCCTTTTGTCTGCAGCATTGACAGTGACAACCTGCTTGTGTCAGATTCAGCTCTAACTTGGTAACTCTGTAAGCCTCCCACCTCATGCCTGATGTCCCCTGGGTGGGTCTGCTATATGGAACTTGGGAGCTGGGCATGCTGGGAGCTGAATGGCAGGGCATGTTGACAGCTGGTGTTCTCAGGCCTGGAATAAAGTGGACCCTATTGGGCTGCAAAGAAGGAGAGTGGGGAACAAGTGTGTGTGAGGTGATGGACACCTACATTTAGCCAGGCCCTTGGGATACCCCAGGAAGGTGGTTGGCTGGAGTCTGGGCTCAGGGGTTAAGAAGGACATGTGCTGGTGGCTAGGCTTCTAGGATCAGAGTCCTTGCCTGAGGAGTCTACAAAGGATGAGAGATTGGAGGTGTGGGTGTCAGGGTCCCAGTCTTAGGGCTGGAGCTCAGGGCTGGGTTTCAGTGCTAGGGCTGGATTGCACTTGGCCTGGAGCACAGGGGGGACAGTAAGAGCAGCAAGCACTGTGCCTATTCATGCCGTTTGGGAGATGGAGCCCTCCCACAGACACCACTGCTGGACATACAGGAAATGTGCAGTTGGACTTCAGTGCAGTGTATGGTAGATTATGCATTGCTCTGTTTGTGTGTGGTGATGTGTGAGATGTGTGTGTGTGTGATATAGTAAGTGTGAGTGGTAGCATGTGGTGTATGTGTAGTGCACATTGTGTGTATGTGGCATGTATTTTGTTTTGGTGTGTTGTGTGGTATCTTGTGTGTACCATATTGTATGGTATGTATGTGTTGTGTGTATTTTTAAGAGCATGCTATATGTGATAGTGTGTTTTTGTGTTTATATATATGTTGTGTTTTAGTGCATATGTAACGTGTGTTTTGTATGTATTTGTGGCATGTTGTATGTGTTGTGCATGTCATGTTGTATATAGTGTGAATTTTGAATTGAGTATGGTGTGTGGTGTATCTATATGTGCGGCATACATATTTGAGTGTGGTGTGTGATGTGTATGTGGTGTGTTGTGTTTTTTATGTGTGTGTTTTATGTGATGCATCATGTGTTGTGTGTTATATTGTGTCTAGTGTGTGTTGTGTTGTGCATGGTGTGTGTGAGTGTGGTGTGTATATATATGGTGTGTTGTAGAGGGCAGGGTATGTGTATGTACACATTTTTCACTCCCTTCTTTATTTATGAGGAGAATGAAGAAAAGCAAGCTGTATTTGAGTCTCTGTGTTTAAACATCTGGTGGCTGAGTAAAAATATTTTACTGTTTGCTTTGAACTCTGTCAATGATCAGACATTGCTATAAAAATTGTCTGGATTGAATACCCACAGCTTCTCCTCCTTATGTTTTCCTCAGTGGTGGCAGAGCCTATTAGTAAGGAGCAGGGGCCCCAGATGCTTCTGTTTGAATTGCGGCTCTGACAGTACTTAGCTGTTTCACCCCATGCAAGCTAATTGACCTTTCTGTACCTCGGCGCACTCATCTGTAAGTTGGGTTTTATGACGGTATTTGATTTACAGAGTTTCTGTGAGAGTTATATTCTGCCTTACAGAGTTATCACATACGAACCTTTTTGCACTTCTGTGGGTACAGACTAAGCCTTCCATACCTGGAAGCTTCTGTGGCTTTCACATGCTTTCTGGCCCAAGGCCCATGTTTCTACCTCAAATCCTGCCAGGTGCCGCTTGTAATGGCTCCTTACTTCTGTTCCATGTTTTATGTTTTAAGCTTTCCTGTTTAGCTTCCTTATCCTCTTTGTCAATGAATCAATTGGAAAGTGATCACTGAGACTTCCAGGGTCAATACCATGCTTGGAATAGTGGGAATTCATGAGAAATGTGAGACTTGGTCACCACCTTGCAAAAAAACTTTTTTCATGAGGAGGTAAAATTTTGAACAGCAAAACATTACATAGAATATGAAAAACATTCTGAGTTCTTATGTTTCTAGGGGCTCAGGAAAGAGGTTCAATATGTACTGGAGCAGAAACCCTTCTGGTGAAGGGGAGAATTTCTTTGGAATTGGAGGAGTGAGTATAATTTAGCTGCTCAGAGAAAAAGAAGAAGAATTTTCCAGAGAGCGAAACTGTTTGGTGTACTTCCCCTTACCAGGTGTGGAGATTGGTCAGGTTGTGCGCATGATGCCAGTGCTTTTCCCAAATTTGGTCAAGTTCTATGTATTAGGCTCTTTTCAGAGAAAGAACTGAAACCAACAATGGTTTATCACATGGTCCAATCACTTACTATTTTACTTGGAAAAATATGCATTTTCACTGAAATGACAAATGTTAATATAATACTACTTTCTGATAAACCTGTGATATAACAATTGAAGAAAATATGGAATGACAAACCTAAGGATGGATGCATTATCGGCCCACCATGCTCATAATATGTGGCTCAAGTTACTCATCAAAGTGAAAATGTCAACGCCTCCTCAACATTCTGTTTCTGAGTTTTTTAATTCTTTCTTCCTTACTATCTTTTTAATTTCTCTAAGAACATTCCAACTTGGTTGTTGAAACTTTGGGCCTTCAATCCTGTGTACTGTCTTGTGGCAATGTGATCGAATCCTCAAGAACATATCTAAGCTAATTATCTTGTGAGGCACTGGATAAAAGAAGGGGAAGGGATTAGCCAAATAACATTTGTGTGGGTTATACAAATACATATATGTATAACCCATAGACACAGACAACAATGTAGTATGGCCAGAGGGAAGGAGAGGCAGTGGCTGGGTGGAGGTGAGCAAAGGGAAGGGGAACAGTGGGACATCTATAATAGTGTCAACAATAAAAATAAAGTTTTAAAAATAAACTAATTTTCTTGGCTGCTGAGTTTTGAAGTCAGTATCTTTCTAATAAAGATTTCCTTTGGCAATTAACTTCTAATTCATTCATTCAATCATTTCATTTTTTAATCTTGACTCTTTACAAACCACTTATTGGAGATAAAAGTGCTCAAATCTTATTTTTTATGCACATTAAAAAATAAAATTAAGAGTCATAAGGGTGAAGGGGTTAAGCAAAGAAAAAGACAGTAAATAGTATGGTGATTGTTAGAGGGAAGGGGATGGGGGAGGTAGAAGAGGGTATAGGGGGAATAAATGGTAACAGAAGGAGACATGACTTGGGGTAGTAAACACACTATACAATATACAGATGACCCAAAACCTATATGATTTTATTAACTAATGTCACCCCAATAAATTCAATAAAGATACAGTTAAAGAAAATAGAATTTATTCTGTTATCTTATTTAGTTTCCTCACCAAGGAATGGTATATGTTTGTGTGTGTGTGTGTGAGAGAGAGACAGAGAGAGAGACACACACACACAGAGGAAGGAAGGAAGGAAGTTGACATGGATTCTGGAAGGTTCTCAGTGCTGAGCTTCAGAGCTTGGGAGACTTCATGGTCTAGGTGGGAATAGTACAGGCGCTCAGCCTCCTGCTCCTCTGAGATGCCATCATCATGGAACCTTAGAGCCCCAAGGTTTGAAAAGTCAGGGTAACAATTTCAAAAACACTGTATTACTATTTTTTTCTCAGTATTGTGAGAAATAGCTTCCCATTATCATCCATAGAACATTTTGGATTTATTTATTGGAGTCTCCTTAGCCCCTATAAAAGCTTAGAGCACCCCTATTCCCCAGATAGGTCTAAAGAGGACCCATTTATTTCTAGTCATGTTTGTCCCCCTTCTCAGGCAACTTCACATTTTCCAGTGATGCTCATTTCTGGACTCTCGAATCAGGCCACTGCCCAGCATACTAGGGTATCTCAGCATCACAAACACCATTGTCTCCTTCCCCCACACCTGTGTGCTAAGTGTTCAAGGAAAGATGCTGTGTTCCAGTTGACAGCTTCAGCTGCTTCACTGCTTCCCTTCCTTTCCTCCTGCTTTAAAGAGCTCTTGGTTTTACGTTATAGGATTGAGTGACATAGTTTTGCTCAACTCAGAGGCAATGAGTGGCATTCAAGAATGAAGTAAAATTTAGCCTAATACAGTAAATCAGAAGAAAATCTCATTGTAGGTCTTTGTGACTTGATTTTGGACAAACTTTGGCCGGCTTTCCCAGGAGGCACTTAGCAGTGGCAGATTTTCCCTTTGGGAGCACAAGAAGTCCTGCCCATCCTGCTGTCTTGAAGGACTTGCTTGTATTTCCTTCATGTCCATGCAGAGTTGGCCAACTTGGTAGAAAGCAGAGTTTTCCTTGGTGTTCTATGGTGAGTAACAACTGTACATTTCACCCATTGTAGGGGTGAAGAGGGAGAGTGGAGAATGGCCATGGATTTTGCTATGGCATCTTGGGAATTTGTGACATTTGCTTTGTGATTCTCTTGTTCCACATTTTACCATCCAAGAGTAAAGTACATTGCAATAAGACGTCTGAAATGGATGGTTCCAGCACAGTGAAATGGGTGCGAGGACAAATAAAACCTGTTATGAGGAGAGAAGCACATTGACAGTTCATCATGGTTTGAAGAACTCAGGTAAAAACTTTGCAATTCTTCCTTCAACCTCCTAAAAGCTTTCAGCAATGAACCCAAACTTAAGCAATGTTTAATGGTTTGCAGACATAACATTTCTCACTGAAATTGCAGTGAAAGCTATTCCCTTGATTTACTTTTATTACCAGGAGTATAAAGCTTGGATAAGAAAGCACAGTCAGGACACAGATATAAACAGTGAGTACTGGAGTACTTAATTTTTCTGCAGTCATTTGATGTTCTTATGGGAATGTCTTGGTTGAGAAACAGAATGTTCCTGGCATCATAAGAATGCAAACACCCCAGCACCAGACCCAGAGTCTTAAGCATTGGTAGTGAGTCCTGGCCTGGGCACTCCAGTTCCGTGCTTACAGCCAAGCAGCAATTACTCTGAGTCTCGAAGATGACAGCACTTGGTCTGCCTCTAGCTGAGTATTGTGTAGGCTGTGATGTCCAATTCCATCTAAACAAAGTGTAGTAGTATTACTTCCCTAAATTACAAAAAATTTACTTTTCAAAAGTAAATTTTGAATAAAATTTTTACAAAAAATTTATGCTCATAACTTTTGTTTTGCTAATATTCTGAAAATGGTGCCAAAGTATTTGCTAAATAGCTGTTGGGTTGTCATTTAATAGGTAGTATCTCAACAGTCTGCAATAGTCAGCTGTGCATGTTTGCTTTTTAATAATGCAATAAAAATTTTCTATGTAATTTTCTTCAAAGTTGAGAAAATTTTATTTCCTTTTCATGTTGTTCCACTAACTAGTCACTAGGCACCGAAGAATTTGAAATGTAATTTAAATAGTTTTATAATATTTGTGAGTTATATGCAGTGACTTAAAGTAACTAATTCCAATGAAACACAAAAATGCATACATTACAAAGAAATCGGTGCTATTTGGGGCTTTCCAAGTCACTACATATAGCCCATTACTTGGATTATTGATAATTGATTTGAGTCACTTCTCTACACATGAAAATGAATGCTTTCCTTATTTTTCTTCTATAAAATTAGGATAAAGTATGACATTAAGTAAATGAACAAGGATTTCAGTCTTTAGAATAGGCTTAAAATGCTCATAATGATAACTAATAATAATATATTTCTCGTCAGAACTTAGTTCTCTAAGAAGAATTTATTTGGTGTTTTGGGACTTAAGAACTTGAAATGACTTGGAGACTATAGGCATGTTTTTCATCTTAACACTTGGAGAGAGAATTATACTGATGAGTTGTAAAATATAGTCGAAATTATGAGTAATTTGTGTCCTTCTACATATAAGAAGACTGTATGTGAACCAGAATAGGAGAGACACATCAACTTCTCAGGTGGGTAGTTTTGCATAATCAATTATGATCTGTGGTTACTTGTCTACCTTATTTTTTAAGCCTATGTAGCATATTTTGCCATGTATAATGCACATCCATGTTTTGAGCCCAAACTTTCAGAAAAACAACTTTTGTTTTAATTTTTAATTCAATTGTTTATATATTTATATTTAGATGCTTGTTTTTGTATTATAAAAGGATTTTAGCATATATTTTAATATATTATGATACAAGAAATTTTATGTAACAAATTATTATAAAACACAAGAACAAAAGATAAGGTATTTCAGGTACTACCCATGTATAATGTGCATACTTATTTTTCCCTAAAAGATTTGGCAAAAAAATTGTGCACTATGCACAGCAAAATATGGTATTTTAAATTTTTGCAAACTTCTTTCTGTGGTTCTTCCAGAATGATCTCCCCATTCACTCAGTGGGGCAAAATGCTTGATAGATACCTTTGAATGAGTCCCCAAAGACTTTTGGAGGCTAAAAAATATTAACTGGGTCTTAGAATAAGAAGCTGGGTAAGATTGCCCCATACCCAAATTGTAGTAGTTTGCATCTGGCAAAAGAGAAAGAATGCTGAAGGACATGTGATTTTTAAATCGGCTTTATCACACCGGCTATTTTTTCCTTCCATAAAATCTTTGACCTTTGCACACCCCCTATCTAGGGAGCTCGATAGCTACGTGTCTTTTCTGGGGCAAACCTTTTAGAATTACCATTCAGAGAACAGGCAAAGGATGAAGGCTCATAAATTTAGATAAGCCCTTTCAAGTGGTTGCAGTCAGCCTCTCCTCAGACTAAGATTACTCACCACCCCCTGGGGACCTGGTTGCTTCCTCTGCCGCCTGCTGTGCAGCATTTACTTTCTGTCCTGAGGACAGAGACAGAAATGTGGACTGTGATCTATGAGTGTCTCTGAGTTTCCAACAAAAATTCCACGTGTGGGTTATCTGTGAAACCCACGCTATCTGTGAAGGTCAACAGAGTTGTAGAAACCTCTATTATCATGTATTTAGAATGAATTTTTAAATAGCATTTTCTATTATTTAGCATTTCTGGATTTTCCATTCAGAATTTATTCCTGTTTGCGCACATTTGTTAAGGTGAAATACAGAGAAATCTAAGCTTTTAATGTTTGGAAACAGTTCAGATTCTTTTGGTCAAGCCTGCAGATAAAAACTTCCAGGGACAGAAAGCTTTTGTGACATTGGACCCTTGGAAATGAACTCGGTGGGAATCTCTGATTATTCCCATACTGAAGGGGATAGAGGCCAGTGAAGGCGACAAAGCCTATTGGAAATATTTGGTTGGCAATTGGGGCTTATTAATCCCGTTTTACAGTTTAGACCAGTGTTTCTCAAACCAGAGTGCACACAGCATTAGACTTAGGAAACTGATTTAAAATGCACAGTCCTGTGCTCACCCTAGAAATTTTGAATCCTGAGATCTGGGTGCAGCCTGGGGTTCTGCACATTTGACCAACATTCCGTATGCTTCTACATCAGGCCTTCTGAAGACCACCCTCTGGAAAACCTTGGTCTGGAGAACCGTGCACCAAGTATCTTGATGTACAGCAGTGGCTCATGGTTTGGGAGTTTCCAGATTTTCTAGAACAGCTTTATATATTTATTGTTACCAAATCTTTGAGTCATACTGAATACAACATTTAAGTTCTTTGCTCCTCCAATTTCTTAGAAATAAATAGTATCAGTACAGTCTGAAGTGGGCTCAGTCAAATGGAGGCTCAGTTGCTGGTTTTCCACTCTGTGGTGCTCCTGCCCTCTTCCTTGCCTGTCCTACACTGTCTCAAAGGGCTTCTTTCTGCTTCCCCCATTTCTCTGAAAAACGCCTGTTTTCAAACGTTCACTGCTTATCGCACTATTTTGTTTTATTTCTGCTGTGTGTCAATCATTGGCCTGGCATTGGGATAGATGCTTTACTATCCTCCAAACCACTTCCCACAGCTGCAATAAATGGCTTACCTCATTAACCCCAATTTCTAAAGCAAGAATTTGAGGTATTCAGAGTAATAGGGCTGCTAAGCAGAAGAGTCAGAATTCTCAGCCAGATCTTGAACTCCAAACCCCATGGCCTTTCTGTCTCACAAGAAAAGTCAAGTTAAAATCCAGGGAAAGAATCACTGAATTTCAGTGCTGGGAAAACTTTGACACTCTCAGATCCAAGACTTTTCCTTGAAATATAGGAAACTGAGGCACAGGTGGGTGAACTTACTTTCTATTTCATGTGAATTTTAAACATCATTTTCAAAACCAAAGTCTACATTTTATACAATATTGCTTTGTTGCCTCTTGAATACTTTAATTTTTTTATGAATTAAGAATAATAAAGTTGAGGATAAGTCACACCTTGTGTTTCCTTCCTTTCTTTTTTTTAAAAAAGATTTTATTTATTTATCTTTAGAGAGGAAGGAAAGGAGAGGAGAGATATATCAATGTATGGTTGCCTCTCATGAGTCCCCTGCTGGGAACTGGCCTGCAACCCAGGCATGTGCCCTGACTGGGAATCAAACTGCGATCCTCTGGTTCGCAGGCCTGAGCTCAATCCATTGAGCTACACCAGCCAGGGCTCCTTCCTTTCTTTAACTCTGTATACAGGCCAAGGAGATAAGATACTTTTGTGGATGGTAAATATTTTGTTTACTTTCAAGGTTGTATAAGCGTGTCAACAACTTCAACATAAAAGAGAAATTGAAGGTATTTCTATAATGGTAGAGAGGGGGCTATATGGGATGGAAAGTTATTTATTTCCAACAATTGTGAGGAGGAAATGTATCACTTTACTTTCAAGAACTTAATTTTCCTCCTACACATTTTATATTTCTTGTTGCAAACCTTATTTTTTCTGTATGAACTTGTGATTTCTATGAACCTGGTATGTCTGAAACCCAGTACATTTAGCCGTATAACTAGATACACTGTTTTAATGGCACTTTCATGTAGGTATACACACACATGGTTACTGGAGCCTACCTTTATTTTTCCTGGGCATGAAGCTCAAATTCTGGCAACTCTGATCTAAAGCAAGAAACTTTTCTTGGGTCAGGGTGGGTCCTCTGTTAAAAATGAAAAAACAAAACAAAACAAAACAAAATAAAACAAAACAAAAACAAACCCAAGCCAAGTCTCATTGCCCCTACAAAGTCCAGCCCATTTATTAGTGTACTAAGTAAACAAAAAGACCTGGAGATACTGGGGATTGAACCCAGGACCTCATGCATGCTAAGCATGCGCTCTACCACTGAGCTACATCCCCAGCTTATGTAAATGGGGGTTTTAAAACTATTTTCTTGTAATAAAACATAAATTTACATTAAAAAAGCGGTTCAACTAAGGATATTAGGTAGTAAACTGCCTATTGCTAGCTTACTGGTCGTCTTAATGCTAAGATATGTGGCACACTTTGTCCCAGACTGAGTTTATTTTGGCCTCCAGACTCAAACCTCTAATAGTCTTAATGGTCTCCTCAAACTGATATGAATGCTCTGTTAAATTCCAGCCATGAGTCAAAGTGTGTGTGCATTTGTTGCACATGTGTGCCTGTGTGTGCATGTGTTGTTTGTGTGTGTTGTGTGTGCATGCATGCACATCACTGAAGATACTCAAAACTGCATAAAACTGACACTCCAAAAGCCAGGAACACTCTTCAAAATATAGCATCTCCTGGGGCATATTGCTGATTGCCTTTCAGTGTACATGTAGACTTGAATTTGCTTCGTAGGCTGTGTTGGCTGGTGTTTGTAGGTTTGGCTCTGGAGCCAGACTGCCTGGAATCGAATACCTGCTGCACAACTTACTTGAGATATAAGCTTGGAAAAATGGGTTAACTACTCGCTTTCTCTTTTTCCACAGATGTAAAATGGGCATAATTATGTTACCTAGCCAACAGAAATATTGTGAAGACTAATTGAATTAAGTAGTTAATAATTATCAGTACTTGAAGCAGCATTTGGCACAAAGTAAGTGCTCAAAAATGTAAGCTAACAATACTATTTTTTACTTAGAAATATCAGAGTTGATGTGGACAACCAGCCATTAAGAGCAAAAGGTAAACTAGATCAGTAGAACACCTAAGGGACATGTCACATGTTCTGTTAGGCAGGCGTCATCCTGAGATGTAATAGAAAATACAAATGTTGATAGAACTTCTCTAAGGGTGAAAGAAGAGATGATGGCCTTACAACAAGGTGAAGCTGCCATCTGATAATGTGCATTTCCAGCCTCGGTCACAGACATTCTTCACTGACTGAGGGAGTGGGAGTCATGTGATATCAGTAGGGCAGCAAGGCACCAACATTGTTTCTTCATGGAGATGTGCTAGGCAGTGGGGGCCAGCACCCTATCTATACACACACCTACAGGGCACATTGTCCCCACGTTCTTCACATGGTCCCAAGTGGCCACATGAATACTTGCTTCTCTTTTTGGAATTAGTTTTGTATTGAAATCAACATGTCACAATTAACCATATTAAATATGTCACACTTTCTGAAGTAATACCATTTAATTAAGCAGGTCTATTCTGTGGAAGATCAACTTTATTATTTTGCCAGGGTGTCTTTGTTGTTTCTTCACTTTCCTAGAAGTATATCTTTTTTTCATGCAACATACATATTTTTCAACTTTGGAAGTTATTTAATTTCAAAGACTGTGGGTATGCCACCCTGCTTGTGTCTTGAAGTAAAGTGAGCTGAGGCACCTGCTTCTTATCCAGGTGCTTTGTTATATCTTAGACTTTGCAACTTTATTTTCATCCCACCTGATATTACAATTTTTCTACTTAGTGTCACTTGGGATCTTTAGTTTTTAAGTGAATGATATTTGTGGGTAGAATGGGTCCATAATTCATGATCACTATGGCAACAGTGAACTAATTTTTGTGGGTGATTGCTGCTTGTATAAACCTATAAGATCATATATGGTCTTCCACAATTTGGAATATGTATTAAAAGGAAGCAGTAAAAAACATAAAAACATAAATATATTTTCATCACTTTCCTCTCAGAAGGGGTTCACGTGATGTAGCCCAGCAGTGTGCTTGAGGAAATTATGATAATGTCTGCATTCTTGACCCTTATCTAGTACAAGTCTCTTACTAAACGTGCCAAGAATATATGGGTTGTAAGTACAAAGCTTTAATGCTAGTCAGAGCATTTTACTTTCCTTCTAAAATTATATAAGAAAAATTTAACAACATTTGAAAATCATTGATAGGTCCATAAGGATTTAGAAATTTTGCCTATTTGATAAGATAGGAACCCACAGCAAAGTGTTGGTTTTACTAACTTTTACATTCATATCTTTTAGATACTCCTTTGTATTACTTTGAATATCACACTGATGACCAGTGCAGTGACTGGTTAATGGTAATTGTTTTGACTTGTTTGTTGATTAATTGATTATTAAGCAGTTAATGCCTATAAATACCCAACCTCTTGTCCCTCCTCATGGGTTACCCATCAAGGACTCACTCAGAGGTAAAAGGAGAGATAAGGTCTGAGGTTGAAGCAGCACAGGTAGAAAAGATGTGGGGCTAAAGGACAACCTCAGCCCAGTTGGATCACCTTTGTCCTGAGGATTTGGTAATAGATATGTATTCTCAAAGGTCTTTCCAAAACTTACTTTCAGTAGTCTGTTTTAATGTTTCTGCCAGTAGTGAAGCCAGCACATGTTAAATATGATTGTGCTCACAATTAATTATTCTGCAGGCCTATTTTTAGCTTTTATTTTCTGCCTCTATTTTATGTCTGTTTTCTTTCTCTTTTTGACTCTTACTTTGATTTATATTATGAGGTTAGATTTTATGAATCCTTTTAGGTTATTTTAAATCCTTTCTTGGACAAGGCAAGGAATAATTTAAAAGATATATATCTATATATGAGATCACAGTGTCTTGAATGATTACCTAATCTCTCTGTACTTGAAAATCCTCTATTTCTTGTTTCTGAAGCTAATTTTATTTGTATAGTTACAGACTGTTGCTGTTGTAGACATTTATATCCCTCAAAGGGAATTTATGGTTTTATGAATGCTTTTTCTGAGTCTCTTACTGGAAAAAGAGATATATTATTTAAGGAGCTTGCCTCTTTAAGACTTTTTTAAAAAGGATACAGTATTTTAAAATCCCTTACTTTAAATATATAATTTCTTTAGTTTCATCTATTTAGCAGGAGCTGTTGTCCATTCTTTTTTTGTTTGTTTGTTTATTTTCTATTTATAAAAAGTATTCATTTGCAAAGAGTTGCCAGAGTAATTAGAATGCAGTGACCACTTGGGCTTGAACACACTTGATGGGCTAAATGCTTTTTGAATGATTTCAACCCCATGAGCCTTTTAAAATGTAAACTTCAAGTAACACGGACCTTGAGTGTCAGCCAGTGTAGCTGATGGGTTCTAACATTTTTACTTCAGTAAAAAATTTAGCAGTTAGCTTCATTGGGGAAAAAAGCATTTCCTGGATAAAGAAGTTAATTGGGGACTTAGCAGTTCATTGGGAGTGAAAATAAATTATCATCCATGGCTAACTGGTTTTGGTTCTATGCTACTTCCTGGCCTCAATTCCCTAAGACCTGAAAAGTCTCCTCCACACTTGGAGACAGAACTGCCATCTAGGGAGGCCCTGGAGGGTGGGCAGAGCCTACTTCCCCAGGACACAGATCAATTCCTCCTGCACCTGGAATGTGTGACTCCAGATGCTCAATCAAGTAAACCAAAATTAGAAAACACTTTCTCAGGAGGAGTAATTTTGTAAGTTATTGTCACTTATTTGAGAAAAATAAAATGTTATACTAATTCTTTGGAAGGAAATAAAATCTCCTCGTGAAATAAATAGCAACACCCAGAAATTTACCTCAGTTGAGGCTCTCTGACCAGATCCTTGGTGAGCCTGACAGAGTGCCATCACAAGGCCAGAGGGCCTTCATGTTGACTTGCAGGGTCAGCCTAGGGGGAGGCACCTGCCTGAAGAGTAAACCATGAGCAGGGCACCATAAGCACTATCATCAAGATAAATCTTATTTTATTTCAATATTTTTAGAAATCGAAATTAATGCAAAGTAACAAGACAATGAGTGTTCCAGTGTGACTTATATGAACAGGTGAATCCTTGGGGCCCCTGAAATGGGCTGACAACTCAGGGCTCCTGGGAACCCTAACTTGAGCCTGCAGGGGATGGCAGGAAACTCCCCACGTGACTGAGGTTAATTCTTTTCTCCTATTCTGTGGGCATGGGGGGCTCAAGATAGAAATTAAATGTGTTTATTAAAAAATAAACCTGCATAATATTTCTTACACACTTTAGTGTGTGAACTAAGGTTCAAAGTCATCATGTAGTAGGATAGTATTTTGTCAATATCGAGTTTAACATAATTGTCTCTATTTTTCTCACCTGAACATACTGGCTAGGGGAGCAGAGCCTGTAGGTCTCATGCACTGCTGTCTAGTCTTGTGTAGAGTATCTGCTTGACCAATGATAAGAATAAATGAAGGACTCTATGCAAGATGGTGGTTTAAACTCTTCTACATAGAAGAGACAGCAAGCTTCCAGTTCACATTTTAAAGAAATAAATAATATCTAATATTAATATATCTCCTGTGTGCATATACCATAATAATAGTAATAATAGCATTTGCTATAATTTATTCAATGAGAGAAGTTGCTATAGACTGAATATTGTGTTACCCCTGAATTCACATGTTGAAGCCCCAATGTGATGACATTTGGAGGTGGGGCCTTTGATAGTTAGGTTATGAGAGTGTGGGGACACACGAGAAGGTGATAGTCTAAAAGCCAGGAATCAGGCTTTCACCAGACACAGGGTCTCCTGGCATCTTGAGCATGGACTTCCCAGTTTTCAGAATTGCGAAAAAATAAACAAATGTTTATTGTTTAGGCCATCTAGTTTATGGTCTTCTCTAGCTTGAACTGATACAAGAACCTTGCAAATTATGAGGTTCTCTACATGAGTAAGGCACCTAAAACACAGTATTACCAAAATGTATCCTCTAGTGAGCTCCAAGGTTTATCAACATTAAGACCTGTGATAAGTTAGTGTGCAGGTGCAAAAAATTTGAGCTTCAGGAGAAGTGGGTGCATCTTTGGGAACAGTATGACAATTGTGCAGAAGAGGTAGTAATTTCAACATGTTTAAAAAATAGTTGATGGGCTTAGGGCAAAGGGTAGTTGAGCTGGGAAGTAATGAATGGGATTAGGAACATTTAGTTAGTTTGCTCTGTCTAGTCACGTTAAGCTAAACACCATGTGGCACAGCAGAAGTTCCAGTCAGCAGATGCAAAAACAAGGTATACTGCTCACACTTGCAGTTTTTTCTATTGTGGCATGGTGATCCTCCTGACTATATTTCCAAAACTCAGTTGGCACTGAGACTTCCAGCAGTCTCATCAGTCACCAGATTCATGCATAGTCTGTGAGTTTATAAAGAGCACATAGTCACTGGCTGCACTAGAAAGCAGTGGCTCAGTGGAACCTTAACTTGTATATGTCATTGTGGAAGAAGATGCAATTGCCTATCTGCTTTGTGGGAATTCGGAGAGCATTAATGAGATGAGCTCTTTGACAGAAAGATTGCTATCTAAATACAAATCAGGGCTGGGATCATTGACTCAGCAGTTAAACAGTGACCAGTAAATTAGTGTGACCTCACAGCTGTCTATAGCAGTTTCCCCAGCCTGTTGTGTCAGGATTTTTGCTATAACTGGATACCATGTGCACTACGATGATCAAATAGTTTTAAAATTGATCAAACTTAATTTTAATGTTTTCATCATGAAAAATTTTATAAATCATATACAAGTAGGAAAAATAGTATAATGAACCCTGTGTACTCAGAAGCAAGCTTCAACCATACTCTTGTCCATTTCTATCTTCACATGCCTTCTTCCTCTATATTGTTTTGAAGTAAATTCCAGACATCATATTATTTGATACATAAATAATTAAGGAGAAGAAGAAGAAGAAGAAGAAGAAGAAGAAGAAGAAGAAGAAGCAGCAAGCACCTTAAAAAATTCATAATTATAGCCCTGGCTCACGTGGCTCAGTTGGTTGGAATGTCATCTTGTAAAGTGAAAGGTGGTGGGTTTGATTCTGGGTAAGGGAACATACCTATGTTGAAGGTTTGGTCCTTCAGTTGGGGTGCATATGGTAGGCAACTAATTTATATTTTTTTCTCGCTTTCTCTTCCTCCCCCTGTGTTCTTAGGTGAGTATTAAAAATTCATAATTATAATAGCATTTTCAACCAGAAAAGTAAACAATAATTTCATAATATTCAATACTATCAAGTAATTGATCAGTGTTCAAATACTCATAAATTGTTTCTGTAGTCTGTTTAAACCTCAATCCAGAAAAGTATGTATGTTGCAGTTGGTTGATATATCTCATAAATTTTTTTATTCTATAGATTCCCACCTCCTTTCTTTTTCCCTCACAATTTACTTCTACTAATACCTCATCATTTGTTCTGTAGAGATTTCCTTAGCCTGAATTTTGCTAATTGCATGCCAGAGAAAAGATACATTTCTCCCCCTGGCTGGTGTAGCTCAGTGGATTGATCATGGGCCTGCGAAGCAAAAAAATCGCGGTTTGATTCCCAGTCAGGGCACATGCCTGGGTTGCAGGCCAGTTCCCAGCAGGGGACTCAGGAGAGGCAACCATACACTGATATTCTGTCCCACTCTCCTTCCCTTCCCCTCTAAAGATAAATAAATAAAATCTTTAAAAAAAGATACTTTTCTGTCTTCTGTACTTATAATTACTCAGCTATCCCCCACCCCCCAGAAATAATCCTTCCTAGGTTGTGTTATGTGTTTTCATCAGGTGGAACAATGGATTTTTATTAGTATCATTATTAATTCATAGATTTAAACATTTATTATTTATTTTATTTTATTTTATTTGTTTTTCAAGTGTAGTTTTCTGCCTTTTATTCCCACCCCAGCCCTCCTCACCTCCCTCCCATTTCCACCCACCCCTTGTTTTTGTCCATGTGTACTTTATACTCATTCCTGCAAACCCTTCCCCTTTCCCCCTGAAATTCCCTCCCCTCTCCCCTCTGGTCACTGTCATCCTGTTCTCTATTTCAGTGTCTTTGGTTATATTTTGCTTGTTTGTTTGTTTTGTTAGTTGGGTTCTTGTTAAAGGTGAAATCATATGGTATTTGTCTTTCACTGCCTGGCTTATTTCACTTGGCATAATGCTTTCCAGTTCCATCCATGCTGTTGCAAAGGGTAAGAGCTCCTTCTTTCTTTTTGCTGCATAGAATTCCATTGTGTAAATGTATCATAGTTTTTGATGCATTCATTTACTGAGGGGCACCTAGATTGCTTCCAGCACTTGGTTATTATAAATTGTGTTGCTATGAACATTGGGGTGTATAGGCCAATGATACTTCAGATAAGGGTTTAATCTTCAAAATATATAAAGAACTCACACAACTTCACTCTAAGAAGACAAGCAACCCAATTAAAAAATGGGCAAAGGACTTGAACAGACACTTCTCCAAGGAGGACATACAGAGGATCCAGAGACATCAAAAGATGCTCAATATTGCTAGCTATCAGAGAAATGCAAATTAAAACCACAATGAGATACCACTTTACACAAGTCAGAATGGCCATCATAAACAAAGCAAAAAACAACAAGTGTTGGAGAGGATGTGGAGAAAGGGGACCCTAGTGCACTGTTGGTGGGATTGCAGACTGGTGCAAACACTATGGAAAACAGTATGGAATTTTCTCAGAAAACTGAAAATGGATTTGCCTTTTGGCACAGCAGTTCCATTGCTAGGATTATGTCCTAAGAACCCTGAAACACTAATCCAAAAGAACCAATTTAAATATTTTTGACATTTCAACCCCTTTTAATCACCATCATTATCATTATCATCACCACCAAGGCTCAAATTGGCCCTTTTTGTAGCCACTTTTGAGTGCTTTTTACATGACCTCAATTATCCTTCACAGTTTCCTTGCCTTCTGGTGTGAAGCTATTCCATCTTCACATGTGTATTTGGAACATAGAGGTGATCACTCTGCTTATTTACTCGTTATTTCTATACCTTTTTATTGAACATAATGACAAAGATAAAACATTTCTTGAGTTTATATTGACATTTTTCAACTCAAATTCAGAACTAAACGTTTTCACTCAACCTCTTTGATGTTAAATGTCTGCCTCTTTGTCATCATGGCATTTCCAATGAGACTAATGCAGTAACACATTTGTTTTTCCCACAATGCATGTAGAACTGTCTCGGAAAAATAACTTTGCCACCAATGATATGATTATTGGAAACAGCTGTAGATTTTGTTTTAGAGTTTTAGTTTTTTATCTTTAGGATAGATATCCCTCTAAGTATACACAGTCAAATCTCTGGCTGTAAGGTCTTCTGAAATAATATGAGTGATTATTTCACTTACTTGCTATACATTTAGGTTCATTTTTCTTCATTTTGCTCTCAGTATTTAGAAATTATCTTTTCCCTTTAATTTAAAAACCTTTATATTTTAAAATAATTATAAATTCATAGGGATTAACAACTACAGTATAGAGGGTTTGCATGTACCCATCACCCAGTTTCCTCTAGTGGTTTCATCTTTTTTTTTTAATAATTTTTTTATTTAATTCTTGTTCAATTACAGCTTTCTATCTTATATTCCCAACCGTGCCTGCTCCCCACCCCATGCTCCCCACCTCCCTCCCATTTCCACCCCCACCCTTAGTTATTGTCCATGTGGCCTTTATACTTGTTCATGTGAGTCCATCCCCTTTTCCCCTATGATTCATCTTACATAATCATGGCACAATACCAAAATCAAGGATACAACATTGGTAAGTGTATGTGTATAGTTTTATCTTATTTTATCACGTGGGTAGATTTGTGTAACCACCACCACAATCAAAATATTTCATCCACAAAAGTCTCTCACATACTATTCATTTACATTTACACTCCCCTCCTCCTTCCTTCATGCCTAATCCCTGACCATCAGTAATTTGTTTTCCATCTCTATACCCCTTGAAAAATCTGACATCTTCTTTTAAAAAATTTTGTGTAAATGAGATTATACCTTATATGACCTTTTGTACTGACTTTTTCAAGGCAGAAATGTTCTTAAAATACACCCAAAGTTATGAGTTTCAATAGCTCCTTTTTAGTGTTGAGTGCTAGTTCACAGTTTGTTTAACCATTCATCTACTGAGGACATTTTGGTTATTTTCCGGTTTTTGGCCAGTATTAATAAAGCTGCTGTAAACAATTATGAAGAGGTTTTTGTGTGGACATAAATTTTTTTTTCTCTAGGATAAATACCCGAGAGCAATTGCTAGGTTGTACGGTACATCTAAGTTTAGTTTGTTAAGAAATGGGAAAATTGTTTTCCATAGTAGATGCATCAATTTATATTTGCTCCGGCAATGTGTAAGAGATCTAGTTACTCTGCATCCACACCAGCATTTGGTTGTCACTTTTTGTTTAACTGTTCTAATAAGTGTGTAGTGAGATTTTACTGTGGTGTTAATTTTCATTTTCCTTGTGGCTAGTGATGTTGCACATCTTTTAATGTGCTTATTTGCCCATTTGTATATTATTTTTGGTGAGACATCTTTTGCCCATCTCTAATTGGACTGTGATTTAACTGTTAAGGTTTGAAAGCTCTAGATATGAGTCTTTTGTTATCTATTTGGTTTTCATATATCTTCTCTCAGTACCTAGCTTGTCTTTTCATAACAGGATCTTGCACAGAGCAAATTTTTAAAATTTTAAATCTAGTTTACCAAGTTTTTGTTTTAGGGACCATGCTTTCGGTATTATGTCTAAAAATTCTTAACAAAGTCCTAGGCCCTAGATTCTCTCCTGTATATCTTCTAAAATTTTTATAGTTTTACATTTAAATTTATGATCAATTTTGAGTTAATTTTTGTATAAGTGTTAAGCGTTTATAGTTCTCCCCTGCCCCTTTGTGGATGTCAAATAGCTCTAGCTGCTTTTGTTAAAAAGACTATCCTTCAATTGAATTGCTTTTTCACCTTTGTCAAAAATGAGTTGGTTGTACTTGTATGGCTCTATTTCTTGAGTTTTTATTCTATTTTATTGATCTTTGTGTGTATTTCTCTGCAAACAACACTCTGTTTGATTGCTGTGACTATTCAAGTCTTGAAATTGAGCAAAGTGATTCTCCTACTTTTTCAATTTTCAGAATTTTTCTGACTATTCTAGTTCATTTATGTTTCCATATAATATTAGAATAATCTCATCTATATATTCATAAAAATATTACTGGTATTTTGATAGGGATTATTTAAACAAGTATATCAATTTTGGGAGAACTGACATATTTACTTTGTTGAGTTTTTCAACGAATAAATATGGTCTGTATTTCCATTTACTCAGATATGCCTTTCACTAGTTTCAGCATAAAAGTCATGTATATGTTTTACTAGATTTTATTTTTCTTAAGTTCTTGTAAAGGGCACTGTGCTTTTAATTTCAGTTTCCATCTATTCATCGCTAGCATGTAGAAATACAATTGTTTTCTGTATATTGATCTTCTGTCTTGAGAATTTGTTGAAATTTACTTATTAGTTCTGTGTGTGGTATTTTTTTTTCAGATTTCTTGGGATTGTCTATGTAGACCATTCTGTCACTTGCTAGTAACAACAGCTTATTTCTTCTTCTCCAGCCTGTATACCTTTTATTTCTCCTTTTTAGCTGCATTGCTAACAGTCCTCTGGCTAGGACTTCCACTATGTTGAATAACAGTGGTTGCAGTGGACATCTTTGCTTTATTCCTTACTTATGAAGGAAGCATTTATCCTTTTTGAGTCTAATCAGCTCATTCAATCTATTGGTTTATGGGTTTTTTTGCAAAGTTAAGAGAAATTTCAACCATTAATTCTTTGAGCACTTTTCCAGTCCACCTTTTTTCCCCTCCTTCTGACACTCTCACGATAAAAATGTGAGGTACGTGAGATATTCTGCATAGTTTCACTTCTCCCTGAAGCTCTGCACATATTGCTTTTAAAAATATTTCTATAACTTCTCTGTTAAGATTGGTTAAATTTTAATGTTCTGTATTCCAGTTAACTCTTTCCTCTATTATCTTCATTTTTCTGTGAGTCTACTCATTTTTTACCTTAGTTATTTATTTTTGATCTAGATGATTTTTAGTTTTAAAAATATATGTTTTTATATCTTCTATTTCTTTGCTTACACACAATTTTCTCAATTGTTTTAAGTGTTTTCATACTTGCATGTTAAAACATTTTATGATGGCTGCTTTAAAATAATTCTAATATCAATGGCATCTTGTTTTTGGCCTCTATTGATTGTCTGTTCTCTCATCAGTTTAAGAAATTGCTGGTTCTTAGTATGATGAATAATTTTTTATTGAAACTTGTAAATGAGGACTTTTATGTTTTAAGATTTTGATCTTATTTAAATCTTGTGTTTTAGGAGATCTCCTGTGCCCCTGCTCCAGGGTTAAGGGGTTGTGGGACTGCCTTGCTACCACTTCTATCCTCTTCCATAAGGATGGAAGTCCCGCTTTTCCATTCAGACTCTATTGGCATCTGAGCAAAAGGGCTACTTATTGTAGCTGGGTGGAGGTGGGAGTTCAGGCTTGCCACAAGAACTCTTTTAATAGTAGCTGTCTGGGAGGAAGAGGAAAATCTTGTTACTTCCCCACTTGAGATAGCTACTGATGCTGGTGATGAAGAGGTGTCTATGACTCCTTAGCAGTGATGTAAGTCATGACTCTCCACTGTGCCTCGTCTGAAACCACCTCAATCTCATTGAGGGTGGAGAGTGTGTGAAACCTTATTACCATTGCTGTATGTTGAAGTCCAGGCTCTTTATGTGACAATAGGAAATAAGAAGAGAAGCATGGATAAAAGTTCAGTTTCCACCTTCACCTCTAATGCCACCCTAGAGGATGGGGTACTTCATTCTGGGTCTGGGTCTCCACTAAACCTTTGCTGGAAGGTGGGCAGGTGGGTTGTAGTATACTGAGGTGTTTGGCCGGGGTAGAGTGGCTATTAGTTAAATATTTTTTCTTGTTAGGCTGCCCTTTCCTGTTCCTCTGAATTTAGGGAGTAGGTTTTTCTTGGGGATTTTTCCTTCCTCTGTGCCAATTGGTATTTCTGAGTTGCTAGAGTCTCCTGTATTCAGTCTCAGAATTTGGGGCAAAAAAAGAAAACTCACTACTATACTATTTCTCAGATCTTGAGGTCTCTTGCTAGTGTGCCTTCTATCTTTTAGAGTCTTTGTATGTTTATTTTACATATACGATCCAGAGTTTTTAGTTGTGGTTAGTAGGAAGAGGAGGGAAAAGTCTTTTTACTCCATTGTCTTGGAGGAAGAATTTTCTAATTTTGTTTTATAATTATATATAAATTTATTTGCTTATTTCTTAGGACAAATCTTCAAAATAAATTATATTCAGGTAAATCTAGCCTTTATTCTTGATTCTTCTACCCTCATGACTATTTCCCCCTTAGGTAATATATTTCTAGTTTATATTTCCATTTTTAATATAAGGAAATATATTTTCAAATATATATTTATATACAAATACATAAGGATATATTTATTGAGGTTTGATCATATATTTATGTATATATGTATAATATATTTTATACATATATTGGTTAGAAAATGCTAACACACCATATGCACTTTTCTTCAGCCTGCTTTTTCCACTTAATGTACCCTAGGGTAACTTCATGATAATGGAGATATTTTTCATGCCTTTATAGCTGTGTACCGCTCCTTTGTGTGAGTGTATTGTTTATTCCACCAATCTTCTACTAGTGAACTTGTGTTATTTGCTGTCCTCTGCTAGTTTCATACCTCAATAAATTGATTTAAATAGCAAGCAATATTATTATCATGAATAGAAAACAAATTATTCTTGCTGTATATATAAAGTAAATATAAAAGTAAATAGAATGAAAGCAGAACATTTTAATTAAATTCTCTCCTGTCACTATTACCTGTTTTTACTTTCAATAATTGTTTGATATTTCTTTGTTAAAAAGAGAGATCAACAAGAGATTGTGTTAAAAATGAATAGTGACCTTTTTTGGTGTGATAATCTGAAAAGAAGGATCATTAACAAAGACTTGATCTTGCAGTATGTCATTCAATAGTACTAATGTCTTGTCTTCAATACCATCAACATCCTACTGTGATAGAAGGAGAAATGGGTGAAGTGGGTCAGAAGGTAAAAGAATAGAAATAGAGAGAAATGACAACAAACCACCTGAATTTATACATAAACAATGAACATAACTAGAAGTTTTTACATGCACTATAAAGTGAAAGTTACCAAGCAGTTTGGCTATACCAGCTCTAAAGTGTCAGAGCATGCATTAACAAGGAGCTTGAAAATATTATCAAGAAAATAATCCCATTCTGACAGATTTGAAAAATAATAAAAAACAATTCAGGTTACAATGTAAGTTATAGTCTTTTAAACAGTAGTGTTTTTCAACTGGAATCTCCTTTTCTAAACATTAGATTAAAAAACATTAGATTCAGAAACATTAGATTAAGACTTCCAGTGAAGATGGAGGTTTAGATGTATATACTGTGCCTCCTACCACAACCAAAAGAGGGACAACAAATTTAAAAACAAAAAACAACCAGAACTGCCAGAAAATCAAACTGTATACAAGTCTGACAACCAAGGAGTAAAAGAAGAAATATTCATCCAGACCAGTAGGTAGGAGAGGCAGAAATATGCAGCTGGGGTGCAGAGGACTTGTGACAAGGCAGAAGCTGGAGGATTGGGGTGGGCAAGGTGGTGGCTGGCAGACTGGGTGGCCCCGCATCCGCATGCACATAAACTGGGAGGAACAACCGGGGAGCAAACAGACCACACAACCCTGGGTCCAGTGTGTGGAAATAAAGCCTCAAAACCTCTGGCAGTAAAAACCTGTGGGTGTTGCAATGGTAGGAGAAACTTCTGGACTCACAGGAGAGTTTTTTGGAGAGACCCACAGGGTCCTAGAATGTACACACACCCCAATTCATACAAGAATCAGCACCAGAAGAGCCCAAGTTGCTTGTGAGTAGAAGAGGGAGTGACTGAAAGCCAATCTGAGAACTGGGAAAGTGAAATTGTTCCCTCATAGACCCCTTCCCCGCATATAGTGCCACAAAGTAGCAATGTGGGTTGCCCTTCCCTGGCAGATACCTAAGGCAGATACCTGTTATGTTATACCCCTTATAACGTAACAGCTGTGCCAAGACAAAGAAATATGGCCCAAATGAAAGAATAGATCAAAGCTTCAAAAATAGAACTAAGTGATGAAGAGATAGCCAACCTATCAGATGCATAGTTCAAAACACTGGTAATCAGGATGTTCACAGAAATGATTGAATATGGCCACAAAATTGAGGAAAAAATAAAGGCTATGAAATGTGAAATAAAGGAAAACACACAGGGAACCAACAGTGACAGGAAGGAAACTGGAACTAAAATCAACAGTTTGGAGCAGAAGGAAAAATAAACATTCAACCAGAACAGAATGAAGAAACAAGAATTTTAAAAAATGAGGAGAGTCTTAGGAACCTCCAGACCAACTTCAAATATTCCAACATGAAAATCATAGGAGTGCCAGAAGGAGGAAAGAAAGAGCAAGAAATTAAAAACTTATCTGAAAACATAATGAAGGATAACTTCCCCAATCTGACAAAAAAAATAAATTTTCAGGAAGTCCAGGAATCTCAGAGAGTCTGAAAGAATTTGGACCCAAGGAGGCACACACCCAAGGCACATCATAATTACATTAGTCAAGATTAAAAATAAGAAAAGAATCTTAAAAGCAGCATGAGGAAAGGAGAGAGTTACCTAAAAAGGAGTCCCCACAAGACTCAGCTGATTTCTAAAAAGAAACCTTGCAGGCAAAAAGGGGCTGGAAAGAAGTATTTGAAGTCATGAAAGGAAAGGAACTACATCCAAGATTACTCTATCCAGCAAAGCTATCATTTAGAATAGAAGGGAAGATAAAGTGTTTCCCAGATAAGGTCAAGCTAAAGTAGTTCTTCATCACTCAGCCTTTATTATATGAAATGTTAAAGGGACTTGTCTAAGAAAAAGAAGATTAAAACTATGAACAATAGAATGAAAACAAACTCACAACTATCAAAAACCGAACCTAAAAACACAAACAAACAAAATAGAAACTAAGCAAGCAACTAGAACAGAAACAAAATCACACAAATGGAGAGATAATATGGTGGTTATCAGAGAAGAATGGGAGGGAGGAGAATGAAGGAAAAGGTACAGGGAATAAGAAGCATAAATAGTAGGCACAAAATAGACATGGGGAGGTTAAAAATAGTATGGGAAATGGAGAAGCCAAAGGACTTAAATGTGTGACCAATGGACATAAACTAAAGTGGTGGAATGCTTGTAGAAGTGGGGTGCAGGGAAGAGAGGAATAAAGGGGGGAATGGGCCAACTGTAATAGCATAATCAATAAAATGTGTTAAAAAAGAAGAAATTTTAGATTAAGATGACATGAACATACCTCATCTTTTACTTCCTCTTCCCCAAAGGAGACAAAAGGGCAAAAATAATTTCTTCTTGCCACTTTCAAACTTTTATTGTTCCCATTCTGAGTAGAAGACTCAAGTTATTGTCTACAATGATACATAGGAATTGGCTCACTAAAAACAAAATCTAAATAAAAGAGAATTTAAAAAGCCAAACAGGGCTTTTAGACTCAAAGCCTGATTTCACACTAAACAGTTACACTTTCACTCAACACACACTTATTTTAGCTTCCAGGATTTCATCTCATGCTGACAGATCATAGCATTTAGTGTAACAAAATATGTGCAATAATAAAAATGGTTCCAAAATATCATACTCATTTAACCTTTCCCGATTGGATAGGTTTGGAGTATATGTTTGACCTAGCCCATGGATTAGTTTTAACCACATATATAAAGATTAACTCTTTTCTTCCTGACCTTGGAATGTCCCGGTGAGAGAAGTGAGCCATAACTGTGAACACTCTTGAATAATGAAATAGACATAGAACTGAGCTGCGTTAAGTCAAATCAAGACACTATTGTCACAAAGTCTATGGAGATGGTAGTCATGCTGAAAATCTGGCTTCAAGTAAGTGAAAAGACTTAATAATAAAAATTGTCCCAAAGAACAAAATGTTCAGAAGTAAGGAGTGCTCTGTCAGGGCTCTAACTTTGCCTTTTTGATGCTCTGTTTGCCCTGCCCTCCTGTTCATTTGTTCCTTCTGAGATGATCACAAAATCCTAGGCATCAGATCCACATAATGGCAAACTCCAGAAAAAAGACAACTGTCTCTTCTGAGTCTTCTTTTTAAGAAACCTTACTAAAGCTCCCGTCT
The DNA here is from genome assembly GCF_014824575.4 of Sturnira hondurensis. Taxonomy (NCBI): domain Eukaryota; kingdom Metazoa; phylum Chordata; class Mammalia; order Chiroptera; family Phyllostomidae; genus Sturnira; species Sturnira hondurensis. The sequence continues at coordinate 131,970 of NW_028094889.1, read as the reverse complement.
ATTTAGTGGCTTAAATTGAGCCACATGTTTATTGACCATGTCAATCACTAGATTGGGTTTACCGTGTGTTTTAATCATCAGTACTTATCCCCTAGTAAGTGAGGATGTAGTCAGCTTCCCCTGAAGCACATTTCTGCAGGGAGAGATGGAGAATCTGGGGTCTGCTGTGAAGGGCATGAATGATAGAAAGTAGAAAACAATGTTTACTGTGATAGTGAAGACAGTATAACATTTTTCCTCCCTTGCTCCTCCATCTCAGTAGACTTAGGACACAAATTAGTGCCTAGTGACCTATTCATTTTAAAATAATACAATCGATGCCCAGAGAAATGGCAGTCACATTCCTGATTAGGGACAGAAAGACTTGAGACAAGGTCTTCTGACCTCTGCCCCCAAATAACCCAACACACAAAAAAGAAAAAACAAATTATCCATATTATATGCCACTAGTGTCACGAGCTCCCCACATGAGGGATTCTCATCTGTAGTGAAAAGAATGTATAAAATAATAGGTCTTGTGTATCCTTACTCTGCACTTGGATTCTAATGTATTATATGATAGTCCTACAAACAACTCTACAATGTAAGCACATATTTGTTATTCTCCTTTCATTAATGAGGAACATAAAGTTTTATTGCTTTACATCCCATCACCTAACAGTGGATTTCAGGTCTTGAACAGAGTCTGTGCTAATACCAAAGTCCATTTTCATCACCACTATGTTGCATAGACTCTCTGTGACATACTTCGTGACCCCTTTACAGTGCGGGACAACATGATGTGGTGCTGGCAGAACTGATTGTAGGGATAAAAGACCTGGTGTGAATTTCAAGCTTACCAGTTACTATTTGTTCTCAGCTATATTGGGTTGTGAGGCTTGGTTTGCTCACCTGCAAAATGTGGATGATACTCATTCAATATATAACCCAGGTTTGTTTTGAGAATTTCTACATGGTCTCTCTAGAAGGTATCCATCCAGTCATGCAACATGAAAAATAGATATATTTCTTGAAGACGATACAAGATGCAAGAAACATTGTACATAGGACAATGATGCCTCAGTCCCCTTCAAAGTGGGCACTTAGAGACGTCACATAGCTCTTCCTGTTCAAAACACTCTGCAAAATCCTCTGTTGGAATCGCCATTGGCTAACCCATCATATTTTCCTGAATCTCATCAACAGTCTGAAATCCCTTTCAAAGCGATTTTAGTTTTAGGAAAAATCAGAAGTCTCAGGGCATAAAATCTGGGCTGTAGTAGGGCTGAGTCACCTAGGTGATTTGATGTTTCACCAAAAAACTGCATGGGAGGTGATGTATGAGTTGGCACAGGTGTATTGTCATCATGAGGCAGCCAATCACCAGGTACTTATAGCTGTGGCTGTTTTCATCATATTGCATCTCTCAACTGATAAAGAACATTGAAGTAGTACTCCCTATTAATTGTTTGGCCTGGAGGGGTGTACTCCTGATGGACAGCACCTTCCCAATCAAAAAAACAAAGTTAAATCAAGATCATGATTTTGATCTTGCTGCGACTTTGCCATGTCTTCTTTGGGCATGGAGAACCAAGCAACGTTAACTGGGACAACTGGGTTTTCATTTCCAGATCATGGCCATAGACCCATGATTTATCTCTGGTTGTGACCTTCTTGAGGAAATCTGGTTCACTGGTAACAGGTTGAATCAACTTGTTAATAACTACAGTACTATGTTCTTTCTACTCTGGAAACAGAAGCCACGGAAAGAATTTTGCCGTGACATGTTTCATGCCAAATCCTGTGTCAAAACCTCGAATGCAGTAGTTTTTGGAATCCCCAGATCAGCTTCTAGGTCTCACATTGCCAGTTGCTTATCTTTGTTGATTGCAGCCCATACATGCTCAACATTCTCAGGTGGTCTACTTGTTGCAGGCCTTCCAGAACATGGGTCACTTTCAACAAATTCTCGACCATCTTTGAAATGTTTGTGCCACCCTTTTATTTGCACTGTGCTCTTTGCATCATCCTTGAAAGTCTTCTGAATCATCCAAATAGTTTCTGTGGAGCATGTTCAAGCTTAAGATAAAATTTGATGCAGATTCATTGCTCTACTTGCTCAGTCAGTCATTTTGAACATCATGGCCACACAGTACACATGCTCATTCGACGGTGTCTACTGCCCCCCACTGACTAGTACAGTGAAGTTGTCATTGTTCACCCATATATATTCCAGTCCACTCTCTTTGGCTGCCAGGTTACACTGATGTTGCACAAACTGTTCTTGTATTAACAATGACTGGACTTTTCCCATACAATTGTATTTTGCAAGCATTCACTGTTTTTCATTTAACTACTCAGACATTATTCAGCATCTTCTATAAGCCAGATGCAGTACCATAAGCTGTGGAGGACACAATGCCTTTAGGTAGGCATATGTCCTACCTAAAGGTGATTTCAGCATAGCAGTGACTAAAAAGTATGAGCTCTGTAATCAGAAAAGCATGAATTAAAATATTGGTTCTATCACTTCTGGTAAGTGAACTTGGGAAAGTTTCCTAATCTCACTAACTTTCCTTTTTCTTTTTCACCTGTAAAATATAGATAATGACACTTAATCATATAAGTGGTATGATATGATGATTAGGTGAGATAGTGAATTTTGAGCCTAACCAATAATGATTTAGTTTTGTAGAAAGCAGATGATCTGTAAATAACAACTAAGTCTACTCAGGAAGCATAGATATTTATTAAACTGTCTTCTAAAACTTGTGGTGATATATTTTAAGAAATCATTATATGTACAATTGCCAAGTTGAGATTTATGATAATTATAACTGTATTAGAAATTCATAAGTAAGCAAACCCAGAAAAATTAAGCATTGTGAAACTCAAGCTGAATGATGAAGCTACAAACCCATCCAAAATTTAAGTTGATGTTTCCATAATAACCTGATTTCATGGAAAACATTTTTAATTTGTTGAAACCCAGAGTAATTTGTAAATGTCCTCTTAAGAAGCAGACCTCTATAATTATCTTTTTCCTCATTATCCTGATCTATTTATTCAATTTATCTTTAAAATAATATTTTATTTTTAGTTACAGTTGACATACAATATTACATCAGTTTCAGGTATACCAATAATGATTAGAAATTTATAAACTTACAAACTGATTGCCTCAGTAAATCTAGTACCCACCTGATACCATTCATAGTTATTACAATATTATTGACTGTATTCCCTGTGCTGTACTTTACATTGCCATGACTATTTTGTAACTATGAATTTGTATTTAATACCTTCCTCTTTTTCACCCACCTTCTGAACACTTTCCATCTGGTGAGCATCAAAATATACTCTGTATCTATGAGTTTGTTTCTGTTTTATTTATTTATTTATTTATTTAGATTCCATATACAAATAAAATCATGTGGCATTTGTCTTTTTCTTTCTGAATTATTTCACTCAGCACAATATCTTCTAGATCAGTCCGTGTTATTGCAAATGGCAAGATTTCATTCTTTTTTATGGCTGAGTCACATTCCATTGTATATATGAACACTTTTTTATTCAGTCATCTATTGATGGACACTTAGATTGCTTCCTTATCTTGGCTATTGTAAATAATGCTGAAATAAACGTATGGATTCATATGTCTCTTTGAATTAATGTTTTGTGTTTCTTTGGACAAATACCAAAAGTACAATTGCTGGGTCTTTCTTTGTTTCTTGTAGTAGCTTTTGTTTTAAGATCTATTTTGTCTGGTATAAGAATAGCTACCCCACCTAGTTTTCATTGTTTATTTCCATTTTCATGAAATGCCTTTTCTATCCTTTTACTTTCTGTCTCTGTGTGTCTTTTGATCTAAAGCATAATTTCAGCTGTGTATCTAAGGGTTTTTTTTTCTCATCCATTCAGCCACCCTGTGTTTTTTTATTGGAGCATTTGATCCATTTACATTGAAAGTAATTGTTGATAGACATATAATTATTACCATTTTAGTATTCATATATTTGATTTTTCCCCTTTCTTCTTAAACAATACTGTTTAACATTTCTTAAAATGCTGATTTGGTGGTGGTAAAATTTAGCTTTATAAAAAATTATTGTTGTTGTTGTTCAGTTACAGTCATCCTGCCTTTTTCTCCATTGCTGTTCCCTGCCGCATCTCACCTACTCCCACAGTTAATCCCTCCCATTGTCTTGCCCATGAGTCCTCTATTCATGTTCCTGGGCTTGCCCCATTCCCTTCTTTCCCCTGTTACCCACCTCCCCACTCCTCTCTGGTCACTGTCAGTTTGTCCTTTATTTCCAAGTCTCTGACTCTGTTTTGCTCATTTGTTTTGTTGATTATGTTCCATTTATAGGTGAGATCATATGGCATTTGTCTTTTATCGCCTGGCTTATTTCACTTAGCATAATGCTCTCCAGTTCCATCCATGTTGTCTCAAGGGTAGGAGTTCCTTCTTTCTTTCTGCTGTGTAGTATTCCATTGTGTAAATGTACCACAGTCACTTTTAGATTCACTCATTTACTGATGGGCACTTAGGCTGTTTCGAGCACTTGGCTATTTTAAATAATGCTACTATGAACTTTGATGTGCATAGGTTCTTTTGGATTTGGCGTTTCAGGGTTCTTAGGATATAACCCTAGCAGTGGAATTGCCAGGTCAAAATGTAACAGGGTGCAGCCAAGAGTGGGGGCCTAAATAGGAATTTGGAATGGGATCCAGAACTCAAGCTATCCAGGAAATATTAGAAAGATATATAGGATGTCCTCCCCTCTGCCCCCACCATCAGCGTGAGTTGGGGGAAGGGACACATGGAGCAGGGCCATTGAGAGCTGTTTTGCACAGCAACAGCTGTGCAGCTACCCTCTGGCATGGTCATTTAATATATCTATTACCTTCAACTGGTTGCATAGATATGTTAAATAGCTGTGGCTATGCTTTGAGCCAGGGGAATGGAAGTGACTTCCACCCAAGACAACTGGGAGGCAGCTCCCCCTGGTTATAGCACCTGTGTGAGAGCTTGGAATGATTGGCTTCACGCCATGGGGCCACACCTTCCCAGACCCACCCAATAAAGCCAGAAAGATATGGGAGTGCTGGCAAGTGTAGCTAATTGTGAGGAGTTGAAAATGGGGCTGCAGAGGAAGATTGGTGTGGGGATTTAAACCCAGATGGGTAGCCATGTGAGGGGGAATCACCATGTGGCTGTGGCAGTGCGGGAGAACCTTGCAGCTTTGCCAGAGTGGGGACCCCTGCAGCTTTGGTGGGGAGAGTACCACATGGTTATAGCAGTAGAGGGAGAACCACGTGGCTTTGGCCAGTGTAGAGACCCCCTCAGCTTTGAAGAGAACTGTCACTTGGCTTTGGCAGAGTGGTGACTGCCACCCACCCCTGCCAGCCCCGCCACAGCTTCTCCAGGGGTGAAACACTCTGTTTTGACAGAGTGGAGACCCCTCACAGGTTTTCCAAGGAGAACCATGCGGCTTTGGCAGAGTAGAGGCCTCCTGAAGACTTGGTGAAGAGAGGACCATGAGGCTGTGGGAGCCTGAACCATGAACTACTTCTTTTCCTGAGATATACCCCAGATAAGGGCAGAGGGAGAAGGAAGGACTGCATGCATACATGGGTATTCTAAAAACTTTGATATTTTAACGAAGACATTAGGTCACTACTTTAAGTCTGTATAGCTTTAAATAAACATTTCCTTTCCTTTTCACAAATCTCCGGCATTGAGAGATGTCTTTCCTCTGGCAGTGGACAATGTGAACCTAGTTGGGGGTACTTTTGGTAATAGTATATTGGACCCCCCTTGGCCCCTGTTCTGTAACAGTTTTTGGCATCCCTGGGTGGGCCAGTAATTGCCACACCCTTGCCTGTGTTCAGTAACAAAAAGGCAGTTCCATCTTTACTTTTTTATTAGGAAATTCCATACTGTTTTCCACAGTGGATGCACCAGTCTGCATTCCCACAAAACAGTGTACTGTGTTTCCTTTTATCCATAACTTCACCAGCACTAGTTGTTTGTTGATTTATTAATGATGGCCATTATGACTAGTGTATCTCACTGTGGTATTAATTTTCATCTCTCTAATGGCTAGTGACAGTGAACATTTTTTCATTTCTCTCTGGGCCCTCTGTATGTCCTCCTTGGAGAAGTGTCTGTTCAGTTCCTTTGCTCATTTTTAAATCGGAATGTTTGCCTTCTTGGTGTGGAGTCATGTGAGTTCTTTATAGGTTCTAGAGATAAGAACCTTTGTCCAAGGTGTCATTGGCAAATGTTTTCCCGTATGGTTGGTTCCCTTAGGCTCTTTATCTGTCCTTTGATTATTGGATAGAGTAAGCCTGGTTGTAGGTTCTTGCTTTTTATTTATTTATTTTTTAAAAATATTTTATTTATTTGTCTTTAGAGGGGAAGGGAAGGAGAGAAGGAGAGAAATATCAATGTATGGTTGCCTCTCATGAGTCCCCTGCTGAGAACTGGCCTGCAACCCAGGCATGTGCCCTGACTGGGAATCAAACCACAATTGTGTGGTCCACAGGCCTGAGCTCAATCCACTGAGCTACACCAGCCAGGGCCTGGTTCTTGCTTTTTATTACTTAAATATTTTTTGCCAGTCACTACTGGACTGCAAAGTATCTGTTGAGAAATCAGCTGACAGACATATGGGAGTTCCCTTACAGATAACTAACAGTTTTTCTCTTGTTGCTTTCAAGATGCTCTCTTTGTCTTAACTTTTGGCATTTTAATTATGATGTGTCTTAGTGTAGGCCTCTTTGAATTCATCTTGTTTGGAACTCTCTGCACTTCCTGGTTTTGTATGTTTATTTACTTCTCCAGGTTGAGGAAGTATTACATCATTATTTCTTCCAATAGATTTTCAATTTTCTCCTCCTTCTGGTACCATTATGATGCAAATGTTGGTATGATGGATGTATTTCCAGAGGTGCCTTAAACTACTCTCATTTTTCAAATTCTTTTTTCTTACTGCTGTTATAATTGGGTGTTTTCTGCTACTTTATTTTCCAAATTGATGAATCAATCCTCTGCTTCATCTGATCTGTTGATTCCTTGTAACGTATTCTTCATTTCAGTTATTTTTGAGTGGTTCTATTTTATATCTCCATTTTTATACCACATATCTTTGTTGAAGTTCTAGCTGAGATCATTGAGAAACCACGTAACCAGTATTTTGAACTCTGCCTCTGGTAGGTTGCTTGTCTCCATTTTGCTTATTTCTTTTTCTGGAATTTTATTCTGTTCTTTTATTTGGGACATGTTATATTGTTTCTTCATTTTGGCAGCTTCCCTGTGTTTGCTTCTAGGTATTAGGTAAAACTGCTAACCCTTCAGTCTTAGTAGAGTGGCTTTATGTATCTAGGTATCCTATGGGGCCCAGTGGTACACTTTCTCTGGTCATCTGAACTGGTGGCTCTAGGTATGTCCCTTGTGTGGGAGTATGTGCCCTCACATTGTAGTTTAACTTTGATTGTTGGACTTGCTGTTGGAACATCACTGGGAACAATTGACCCTTAGGCTAATTAGTCATAAGAATTGACTGTGACTACAGGGGAGGAAGTGTTGTGCAGAGGCTGAACCTAAAGAGCAAGATTTAATTTAATGGGACTCTGTTGCTTGCTGAGCATAGCCTTTGGTTGCATTGTTTGAAAAGGTGTTTCGGTGGTGCTCTGGTGTGGTCTGAAGGTGGTCACCAAGCCCATTAGTCCTAGGGCCTCTTGAGAGCTGTAGGCCTAAGTTAGCTGGTGACTATACCTTGCTTGGGGCCATGTGGTAAGAGCTACAAAGTATTCTGCAGATGGTTGCCACTTGTGCAGGGCTTAGAGGTAACTGGGAGAGGCTAAGCTGTGAACTTCAGCTGGCTGCCACAACTGTCAGACTTGAGGCTGCTTAGCAAGAGGTATGGCTCACATCATGTCTAAATGCTGCCAGTTTGGGGTTTGTGAAAAAGTGTCTATATGATTTCTTCTGTATATTCTTAGTTAAAGACTTTTCTGTTCAGCTATATTTCAGGTGGCTTTCAATGATGACTGTTCTGTACTTTAGTTGTAATTTTTTTGTAGTCAAATAAACTGATTTGTTTAATTAAAAATTCACTCAGTTGCACATTCACTTGAATTTTTCCTTTCCTTGTGAGAGTTAACTAACGTACAATTCTATTTATTTTTAACCTCATTTGATGACATGCTTATGGATTTTTTTTAGAATAAGAGGAAGGGTAGGAGAGAGAAGGACACAAACATTGATTGGTTGCCCCTCGTGCGTCCCACAGCCAGGGACACAACCCCTCAACCTGTCTGAATAGAAATCAAACCCATGGCCTTCTGATGGTCCTACTAACTGAAGCACACTGACCAGGTCCTATTCTACTAATTTTAAGGGGAAAAAAAGGCTTTTGTTGTTATGACTGTTAATGATGTTTAATGTTTACTCTGAGGTCCCAGCTAATTATTTATAAATTATATTGACATATGATCCTCTTCTTGGAATGCTTTATAAGGTATAACTTTGTGATTTTTACTTAGTTATTACTAAGTTATTACTAATGATTACTAAGTCTCCTGTAATTAGAGACTTATGTAATCAGTATATCTTATAATTTTAATAAGTAATGAAACTTGTACATTTAGTCTAACAAAAGATATTGAAATTAAACAATACTTTACTTGCTTTTAAATGGTATTATTACAGTTATTTTTCTTCTTTGTTGTTTTAAAATTCCAAAAAATCATTCTTAAATTATATATTCCCTTTTAATGAGATAATGAATTTCTGTCATGGATTATTTTTTATTTTCCCTTTTAAAATTTAAAAAATTTATTGAATTTATTTGGGTTAACTCAGTTAATAAAATTATGTTTCAGGTGTACAATTCTATAATATACCATCTGCATATTGAATTGTGTGTTTATCATCCAAAAAAAAGTCTCCTTCCATCACCATTTATCCCTCCTTCACTATCTTGTACCTCTCCCCCATAGCCTTTTCCCGCTGGTAATCACCATACTGTTATTTGTGTATATGAAGGTATTTTTACTTTTTGCTTAATTCCTTCATCTTTTTTACCCAGCCTCCTAACACCCCACCATTCTAAGAGCTATCAGTCTGTTTCTGTGTCTATTTAGTTTGTTTATTTTGTTCACTAGATTCTATATAAGAGTGAGATCATTTGGCACTCCTCTTTCTCTGATTGGCTTATTTCACTTACCATAAAAATCTCCAGGTCCATCCATGCTGTCACAAAAGGTAAGATTGTGTCCCATTGTATAAATGTGCCACAGCCTTTTTGTCTACTCATCCACTAATGGGCACTTGGGATGCTTCCATAGCTTGGCTATTATAAATAATGCTGAAATGAACATAAGGGTACATATAATCTTTTGAAACAGTATTTCAGGATTCTTTGTATATATTACCAGAAATAGAATCACTGGGTCATAGGCAGTTCCATTTTTAATTTTTTGAGGAAACACTATAATGTTTTCAACAGTGACTGCACCAGTCTGTCTTCCCACCAACAGTGCCCAAGGGTTCCCTTTTTTCCACATCCTCACCAACACTTGTCTGTTGATTTATTGATGATGATCATCATGATAGGCATGAGGTGATATCTCATTGTGGTTTTAATATGCATTTCTCTGATGATTAGTGATGATGGGAATCTTTTCATATATCTATTGACCATCTGTGTGTTTTTTTTTTTGAGAAGTATTTATTCAGGACTTTAGCCTATTTTTAAACTGAATTTTTTCCATGTTTAATTGTATATGTTTTTTTAATAAATTTTAAATATTAATCCCTATCAGATGTATTATCATCAATAAATACATCTCCCATTCAGTGGGTTGTCTTTTCATTTTGTTCATGGTTTCTTTTGCTGTGCAAAACCTTTTTAGTTTGATGTAGTTCAATTTGTTTATTTTTTTCTTGCCTGAGGAGCTATATTAGAAAGCAATATTGCTCTGAGAAACGTCTGAGATTTTACTGCCTATGTTATGTGACCCACTGATGGAAATGCACTGGTGTAAGTTATCTTAAAAGCATTCAGTGCTGGTGAGAAAAAGAAAGATTTCAGCTCAGGCAGTTATGGTTAGGGTCAATTTCACCAGTTTTCATGAGCTTGCTCTGGTGCTAAGAGACAGGGCAGAGAAGGATATTCTAAGAAACAACTGCATGTTTCTAATTACGAAACTGCCACACAAGGGTGAGTTCAGGAGATTGAATCCAGTTTGGTGTGTCTGAAGTATACTTTTCTGGGATGGGAAGAGGTAGAAACAAGGACAGAGAATGAAGGGCAATAGATGAGGTTGGAAAAATTGGCAGAAATTTATTGTCATGAGTGGAATTTGGGCTTTTTCCTTAGGACAATGGGCAGCTATTAAATATATGTAAGCAGGAAAATAGCATTAAATTTTCATTTCATCAAGATGTCTTTGAAAACCATCATGGGATATGGCAGACTAGTGATAAAGCCCCATTTTAGAGCTTTAATATCACATTCTCTTATCTATATAGTGATTTAATCACAACCACCTTAATTTCATCTAGGATCAGACATTGTGATATGACTCTCTCCAAGGTCTTCTGTTTTTTTGTTTGCTTAAGAGACCTTGTTCCATTAGTCATCTCAGGGAAACATTTCAAATTCAATGTTCCCATTTTCTATTCACTGTTAAAAATATAAAATATTTTAAGCACAGAATTCTATAGAAAACAGTGATATATCCATTTAGGTATCCATCACACAGACTTAAAAAGGTAATGTTTAGCTGTATTAGATTCAGATTTTTTTGAAATAAAAAATTTATAGGTACAGTGAAAATATCCCTTTCCTACCCCATTCCTCCCCCTCTCCATAGACATTTGCTGTCTTTAAGTTGGCATGTATTCTTTATGTGCATGGTTTATACTTTTCTACATAAGTACATGTACGTAAAATTATGCCATCTTTCTACTAAAACTTGTTCAGGTCACCTGCCTATTCCAGTGAAGAGATTCTCCCACTTCTTGTTTTGTTGGATTTATTTATAATTGAATGATCTCTCTTTAAAATAATCTATTATCATAGTAATCTTCTTGATATTAAAACTGCAGATTATCCTCGAAATTCAAAACATTCTTTGCTTTCCTTTCAGCCCCTTAAATATTAGATTCCTTGAGACTTCTTTCAGTCAGTACCCTAGACAGCTACGTTACCACACAGCCCCAGTCCTCTCCAAATTACTCACTACTGACATTCTAGTTTATTTTCCTCATCTTGTTCTACACACCTTTCTCCCCAATATCATCCCTCTCTTCTATACTTATAAAATATCTTTATTTTAAACTTCTTGTCCTATGAAAACCTTCAGTGCTCACACAGAAGCAACATTTAACCCTCCTATGCCTTTGAGAAACAAGAGAATAGTAGTAATCTATACATTTTTTGCTTAATTCAGAATTCTTCACATCTCTTACAACTATAAACTAGTTACAGAAGGTTTCAATAAAAAAGGTAGAAAAACAGATTCATGATTAAATGAGAAAACATAAAGTTCATAGTATAGCACCTGTTCTGTAGCAAGTGACAAATACTAGAGGTGGCAATGGTTTCACTCTTGGCTCAGTATTCTTTCACTTCCACAATATGTCCAGATAATTCCAGTTATTCTCATTGTTTGGAATTGTTTCTCATAAGCGAATGATTTTGAATCAGCCCCTTTCCCCAGGCTTCATATCTCATATATATTCTGACCACTAGATACCTCTTTTGGGCCATGAAAAACAATCCTCAATTAAACATGTCCAGAATTCATTTAAACCAGCTTTTCTGCATTCTGTCTCTCATTTGAGTAGTTTCATCCTCTATCTAGACAAGCCAACTAACAGCAAAAGGAATAGATTCAATGTTTTCTCATAACATTAATCAATGACTGATTAATGAAGTGCTATCTACTTCTCTTAAATACATCTCAAATATTTTGCTTTACTGTTCTGGTTACTAGAGTTTCTTATTTTGCCTGCCATAAGAGTGCATAATTGAAAAAAAAAATTAGGTTGTGACTGTCATAGTTAAATTTTTCTGTGCGAAGTCTTATCTCTCTCATGCATTGTATATAAGAATCTACATGAGCTGGTGGCTGTTACATGTCTGTCATCTGATGTTAAATATTTATTGCTTCACAAATGCAGATAATGCTTTAGTTCCAGAAATCTGCCACACTGATCTTTTTTCTCCCTGTCTCTCCTTACTCCCTTTCCACCTAAAATAGGTTCTTCACTCTCTATTACCTCATTACTAACTCCCAATCTAATAGTCTCCCCAGTCTTAGCTCTAGTGTAGACCTTCCCTAGACATGGGAACAGGCAGGGCCAAGTATTTCCAAGGAAATAAACAGTGATGAGTGATTTGGGGGGTGACTTTAGATGGAATGAAGGGACAGCTTCTTTGAGAAATAAACACTGGAGCTGAGATTTGGACAACAGCAGGAGCAGAGTCAGGGGAATAGTAGTCCAGGGAGAAGGAAATCAAGTGCAAAACAAAAAAGGCCTTGAAGTGAGAATAAATTTGATATTTTGAAGAATAAGAAGGAAAATATGGCTGCAAAAGATTGGGCAAAGGGGAGAGTAGTGGGAGATGAGCTCTGGGAACCAGACTATACAGTGCTTTAAAGGTCAGGTTAAGGAGATTGGGTTGCATTTTGAGTATGACAGGATATCACTGTAGAGTTTTTAAAACAGCTTTCTTGAGGTGTAGTTGACATACAATAACCTGCACATATTTAAAGTTTACAATTTTATACACTTTAACATATGTATACACCTATTACACCATCACTACAACCCACATCAAGATAGTGAACATATATATCAACATCGCTGTAATTTTTTTCCTTCACCTGATTAGCTCAGGTCTATTTAGGACAATATCCCTTTTGGTTAACTTAGTCAAGTGATTAGTGTTTATCTTCAAAATTCCTTCACCTTTGCTGTACTCTGTTTGTTAGAAGAAATTTGAGGGCCTACCCATAGTGGGGGCGGGGGGGGGGGGAGAATAGTACCAGAGCATGGCTTATTGGGAGTAATTTTAGAATTCTGCTGACTGCAATAGGTCTTTCGCATTTTGTCATCCTTATCATGAAGTAGTTCATTTTTGATGCTATTATAAATGGTACTTAAAAAGTTAATTTTCAATTGTCCATTGTTAGCATATAAATAGACACACAATTTATTTTTGGATATTGCTCCTATATTCTGTAAACTCATTAAATTTTATTGGTTAAGCCCCAGTGCTTGCATATATAAAGTGATAACAATAGTACTAACTTTTTAGGGTCATTCAGAGAATTTAATGTGAGAGAGGCTTTTTTATTTTTAATTTTTATCCTCTCTCTCTTTCTTTTAAATAACTGTACTCTTTTGAAATAATAAAATCTCAGTCCCAGAAATCTCAGGTCAAATCTTAGACATTTCAGAAAAATGTTTCTATTGTATAGAGTTCAACACAAGTAACACCCCTTTTTTACTACAAAATCATAAGCATGTAATTCTGTAACATGACAGTATCACACTCAAACACACCATGTAACATTTTAGATGAAATGTTTAAATTAAAAGTATAAATTATTACACCCATATTATTACCCTACAACCACACTCAAGCAGGCGTTATTTCTGCTGCACCCTGTGTGTATTGAAATGAAGGTTAGGACAAGCACTCTGAGGCCAGGCAGATCTGGTTGTCTACAGAAATAGACACCAGCCTATAGCTTGGTTGAGACTACAAGTGATTTTGAGGGTCTCAGAGAAGGAGGATGCAGGAAGTGGTGCCCATGGGACCTTTTACTATGGTTGACATAAAATATGGTTATTAAATTTTAAAAAATCTTAAAATTGCCTTGATAAATGATATGTCCTATGACAGTGTGGTTTTCTAAATTTTGAGAGGCAGTTTAAGTCAGGTGATGAGATAACCCTCACAAATTTGATGTTAGTCTTTTGGGCTATAGGATCGTCTGGCTCTTGAAATACAAATGGTGATGGTGAGGTGGCATAACATAAGAGGCTGCAAAGTATTTTGATTAAAGACTATTTTTAGTAGTACTATAAAAATTATTGCTGTTATAAATAAACTAAGAATGCAAGGTTACTGCATTCTGGCTGAAATTGCATCTGGCTGGGACTCCATATGTCTCTAGCTATTGCTGGTGATGAATGATTCAGAAGACAGTTTCACTTGAGAGAGAAAGAAGACGTAGAGCAATGATGCATTATTTTAGGAGAGGCAAATAATTATGATCTGAAAAGAGTCCATGAGACTTAAATAGGTTTTTCTTCCAAATCCCAGTTTTGCTTGCAAAATGATATCTGATAACAAATACTTTTTATTGCTTCAAAGAGTTACCCTAGCAATACAAACATGGCGGAACTGGTCTGTCATCCTTTTTCTTTTATATATCTTTGACCCCTGAAGTTACAGGGTTACAGGCCAAATTGAAAACAAAGTAATCATTGTGATTACTTTACTCTTACATAAGAACAAACCAATTCCTGAAATGAAGCAATTGTTTTTATTTTATCCTTGTGCAAATAAAGCTTTCCATCACTTAAATGGTGCTCTTGAATTATGTACTAACCTTCCAAATGTCTTTGGATGTGCTTTTAAGTGAATTAGAACACTAGCCACCACAGTAGTAACACCTCAATCTTAGCCACTTCACACATTTCTCACATGAAGCTCAGTGGGGACAGGGAGAGATGATGCTCCTGGAAACCATGGTCCAGGAACTCAGGGTATTAGAGGCTTTGCCATCTTGGATACGTGATGCTTGTGGGTGGCCAAGAGCAAAGAGGGACGAGAGAGACCTAAGGATTGACTGGGAGGCTAATTTGGACCAGACCTGGAGTACATTATGACTGTATTTCACAAGCCTGAGCTCAGTCCTTTGGCACTTAGATGCTAGGATTCCTAGGAAATACAGTCACTGGGCAGAGGAACTGTGTCCCCGAGTGTGAGATAAAGGAAGTGTCAGGGGCATGGGCACTGGATTGATCAATTTGCATATCAAAGGTATTTTCCCACGTTTAAATCTTTACTATCTCTAGGAATTGGCTAACCCTGGGAGTCTGTCTCTCCAGGGTCAGGAAGACAGCAGTTGTTAGAACTTCATGAATACAGAAAATAAGAAAATAATAATTCATATAAAACCCTATGCTGAGCCTCAACACATTCAATCCATTGGCTTAGATATAATAATGTAGATAGCAACCAGATAGCCTATTAAAATTACTTATAATGCATTACTTAACAAACAAAAGATTATCTAATATTGAACTTTTTAATCTATCTGAACTAGACCTTCCTACTCCTGATATACACCTATCTCTTGCATGAATGCAATCTGGCACACCCACCACCCTCCCACACATATACACACTTCTATAGCAGTGGCATTGTAGGCCAACACAGTTCTTAACCTCTAGGCAAGCATATGCTCGATGTGCCATGAGTCACCCTGTGGGTGTGAACACTTTCTTTCCTTGTGGCTGTTGATACTGTCACCACACAGCACATCCAGGGCAAGAGCACTTGCTGGAGGGCAGGACACAGCCTCTTGCAGAGAGTCAACCTTTAGCATGAGGGGAGCTCTGGCACTGCAGAGGAAGAGTGCTACTAAAGTATGGAAGCTCAGGGTTTTTATACCAAATGAATCTTAATCTGTTGACCCTAGATATGGCTTGGTTTGGACACGTTATTCCTGTTTACATGTGAAAGATGGAAACCCATTACGTGGATCCCGATGAGTCGCAACCCTCCCTGGAATGTGACTTTTGTGTATTAGCATGATAAAGTACTATGCTAGCCTTGAGAATTAGAGACATAGCTCATATGCACATGCACTCTCTAGCCAGCTTTGTGTTTCCAGGTGAAGAGGTCTGTACTTGGAGAACACTCCTGGTCTGCTGTCTGGTACCTTTTTCCCTCTTCCTTGGTAAAGGGGTGAGTCACCTGATTGGCAACTACCATTCACCTTGACTGGATGGAGCTAATGATCTATTAAAACAGGGAAGCACCAGGGATTCATGTTCCTCTCTCTTCCTTCAATCCTGGCTGAGAACATCTGCTTTATATCCCCCTCAGTTGGCATGAGGTGTGAGCAGGCCCTTCAAATCACATGTAGAAGCACATCCTAGAAATTAATGATCAACAATAAAAATAATACCAGGATATTCATCTAGTGGATGCCTAGTTGCCTCAGTTCTCAATTGATTATGAGCTGCAGCAGAGAAAACAGAAATGCTATTTATTGGTTCCCTATACTCCAGCATGGTCTCAAGTCTTTTTTCCCTACCATGTGGAAGGTTACAAAGGTTCTTAAGAGAGTTCAGAGGCCTAGGTCTCAGACTCTATTTGCTGATTCCCTGGGGTGTGACCCAGGCAGTGCGCTTGCCTCTGTTTCCACATCTGATGAGTAGATGAGTTTGCCTAAAATGACTTCTGATACTGTATGATTTCTACCTCTGCTTCTTATTCAGCTCCTTCCTTGAAACCTACTTTGTCCTAACAATGCTCTCCATGCAGGACCTCCTGAGCAGGGCATGTTATATATAAAGCTCAAGGGGTTGGGCTTGCATTCCATCCACGACTCTAGATGCTGTCAATGATTCTTAACTCAAGACTTGGGAATGGGTTTCAAAAGATGTGATAGCACCCTAAAATTGTTAGCATCCGTGGACACTTGGGGTGTGTATGAGAATATTTCCACAGGTTCTCAAAAATTCTTCAACTTCTTTCTGGGTAGGAATTGCTGCTGTGGCGGAAGTCACTGGGGCAGCATAACATGAGTAGGGACACGTGGCGTCAGTCAGAGAGAAAGGCCTTGCAAGGTCAGCTTAGAAAATGATTGGTATACATATGGAGGCTAGGCATGTCTCTACCTTTCCCTTCTGTCTGGTCCAGAACCAAATGCAACACTGTAAAACTAAATGGACCTCAGCACAATCTTTTAGTGAGGCTCAGCTATTCTCCATTTCTCTACCTGTTTAAGTGAAACGTATTAGTCAATCTTCATGCATAAAGAGAAAAATCACTAATTAAATAGTGGGATTTGGGACCAAGATCCTAAAATGGTTAACTTTAATATTGAGAGGTTTTCTTAGGCTCCGTCGAGAAAGAAATGCCAATCAGCCATAAAATAGGCAATAAAGAGCTTTATTGGGGTTTGTGCACCCGGGTGAGGTTCCCCGGTTTGCAGAATGAGGCTAGGGAAGTCACGCCCAAGCAGGGAATGTAGTGGGGTTTTATTTTCATTGGCTCCCCGTAGAAGCTGGGGATTGGTGCCCTCTGAACAAAGAAGCAATACAGCATTGGTGGTCTCTTCCTCAGACTCAGGTTACTGTGAGGATGTCCGTCTTGACAAAGTCCAGCCGGAGCTTCCTCCTATCCCCACCCACCGTAACATTTCGACCTCTTTGATAGGATAAGCGGCATTGAGTTCCATCTGGCTGCTTCCTGTTGACAGGAGGGGTGTTGAGGGGAGGGCCTAGAGGTCAGCTGTTTCTGGCTCACCAGGCAGGGGTGAGTAGGCTTGTGTCTGCAGCAGCATCTGGTTAAAAGTAATTCTGGAAGCCTTGCGGATCCTTTCCTGGAGGAATCTCAGGAAACAGTGACCAAGCATTAATAGTATGCAGATTATTATGACTGGCCCTAGGACTGGGGCCAGGGTGGTAAAAAATAGGGAACGCCACCACAGGGTTATTTCGAGTGGTGGAGTCTTGGTGTAATTTTTCCCTGAGATTTTGTAAGGTCTTAACATTCTCTTCTACTATGCCACTCTCATTTACATAGAAGCGGCACTGTTCCTGCAGGAAGAGACACGTTCCCCTTCTTTCTGCTGTTAGTAGGTCTAGAGCTCTACGGTTCTGGGGGGCAACCTGGGCTACCGAGGTTATCTGTCTCTGCAAGGATGCTAGAGAGATGGCTGAGGCATTAAAGGCCTGCTCCAACTCAGCTGATAACTGGCGAGTAGCCTGGAGACTGTGTGTTAGCCCAGCACTGCCTACCCCAGCTGCTGCCAGGGTTGTGGTGAAGGTTAGACCTACTAACATGGGCAGGAAGACAGCTTGTTTTTCTTTACGTCTGGTTAGTTTGTCTCGGAGCTCTCCTTTTCCATAATACATAAGCTGTGGGTTCAGCAAAGTCGGGAAGCAGGGGAAGGCTGAGGAGGAGTTAATGGTCTGCACCAGCGTTCCATTGCACCCCTGGCGGGGGGGGGGGGGGGCGCTGGTAGCGGTTCCCGATATCTGCACCATCTGGTTGCATGAGGAAGCACCTGCAGTAGTGTAATATACTTTGGGACTGTTCATTATGTTTTGAAAGAGAGGTACATCCTTTAGGAAAAAAGGTGTCGGGGAGTCTGTGACCTTGAGGGGAGTGGGTATGGGAACTACCACAATAGGGGAGCGGTCAAGAAAAGCACACAGGAAACAGTCGGTGACGTTTCCTATGTCAGTGATATTGAAGAACTGGATTCCTTGGCGTATGAGGCTTAACCAAGAAAAAGGGGCACTCTGCTTTCTTTTTCAGATCTGTGTTTGCAAGGATTGTTCATGTGTTAATATGGTATCAGTTAATAGGTTTGTATTCCATGGTTCTGGAACAAGAGTTCAGTATATTTCAATGGAACTCTGGGGATACAAATATGAGAGGCTTTGGTAGAGTTTTCCCTTCACTCCCTGTTCCCATCTGGAGTCCCATGAATCATAAATGGTAAAGTGCCACGACTGGAGAGTATTCCATGTATGGCATCTGCAATAGTGGAAGGGGCAGCCTCCATATGTGTCTGGCCAGAGTTTGCACTTACTTTTTGTCTGATCATAGAGGAAGCAGAGAATGTGCAATCCATGCCGGGCAGTGCAATCCATGCCGGGCAGTCCAGCCATCTAGCCCTCTAAAGCTACTTTTGGGAGCAGAGAGACAGATGGATGTAGAGCAACCAGTGGGAGGGCAGTCCGCAACAGTGACAGAGTGAGAATTTACCTGTCCATTTTTGTGATATATTTCACGTACAAAGAATCTCCAGCTGTATTTGGTTTGTTGGTTAGGAGGGGTTTTTGGCAGGGATGGGTAAGCAAGAAGGAGGAGGAGGAGGATTTGTAGAGACTTCATTGGGAGAACCTGGAGTTCTAGTAAAGCGGACTCAGGTATCTCCTGTGGGGAGTGGTTAGAGTAACAGTATGAGGCCCCGTCCACTTGGGCTGGAGTGGTCCAGGTTGGAGCTCTTTGAGTAATACTGGTCTCCAGGCTGTAGGAGAGTCACTGGGCCTGTCTCAGGACACCCCCCCCCCCACCCACACAGGAGGAAGAATTCTGCGTGTTCACAGAGAAGATACCAGAGGAGAGAGAGATAGGGCAGATAGGAGGCCAGAGGAGGAATATATACTGGCAGGTTATGGTTAATAAGGAAAGGGCAGCCATACAGTAGTTCGAAAGGGTTAAGTCCTGTTGGTAAGTTTGGTTAGGTGGGTTTTCAGAATACTGTTAGCCCGTTCTACTTTACTGGAAGGCTGGGGATGATAAGGATGTGCAGCTTCCCCTCAACGAACAGGAGGTGGAATTCCTGTGGACGGGAAGGGCTCAAAAGAGAGAGAAAGCTCGGTGGGATAGCAGGTCTGTAAGGTGATGAGAGGAAAATACAGTAACAGGTTGGCATAGAGTGAGTTTGAGGGCTTCCTTCCCGAGTTCAGCCATGCTCCCTAATGCCTGGAGGCACGGCTGCCATCCACATAGGGCAGGGTCAAGCTGTTTTGATAAGTAGGCACCTGGGAAGTATGTTGGGCCTACCGGTTGAGCTAAGACTCCCACTGCAATTCTGTCTCTCGTCTGTAAACAGATGGAAAGGACAGGAGGGATTGGGAAGACTCAGGGAGGGGGCCTGTAACAGTGTGTCCTGCAGGACAGTAAAGGCTTTTTGCGCTAGCTTGGGGGATGTGAGGGGAACAGTAGGAGTGTCTTTGGCTGCTTCATACAGCAGCTTGGTGAGTTGGGCAAAGTTGGGGACCCAGTGTCTGAAAAATCCAACTAGCCCCAAGAAAGATAGAATTTGATCTCCTGTCGTAGGTGGTTGGAGATTGTGGAGGAGCTGAGTGCGGTACACTGTGAGACTACGTGAGATAGGCAAAAGGGTGAGACCTAAGAAGGTGACTTGCTGGCTTGACAACTGAGCCTCCTTGTCAGGGGAGACTTGGTATCCTTTTTGGGCAAGGAACTTAAGGAGATCTGCAGTACGTTGTCTGGAATCTTGCAAAGTGGGGCTGCAGAGAAGGAGGTCATCTACATATTGGAGGACTTTGCTGGAACCTAGGTCACAGGAAGCTAAGTTCTGAGCTGAAGCCTGACCAAATAAATGGGGGCTATCTCTAAACCCTTGTGGCAAGACTGTCCATGTGAGCTGTTGTGATAGAGCAGTGTCAGGGTCTGTCCATGTGAAGGCGAAAAGAAACTGGGATTCTGGGTGTAGTGGGATAGTGAAGAAGGCGTCTTTGAGATCTAGAACTGAGAAGTGGGTTGTATTAGGAGGAATGTGAGAGAGAATAGTATAGGGGTTAGGAACTACCGGATGAATAGGGATGACTGCTTTGTTGATGAGTCTAAGGTCCTGGACCAGGCCGTAGGCTCCGGACGGTTTTTTGACTGGGAGGATGGGAGTGTTGCAGGGAGAATTAACAGGAACAAGAAGTTTCTGGTCTAGAAGGTGGTTGATGATAAGCTGTAATCCTTTTAAGTTCCTATGGGAAATAGAAAACTGGGGCCGAGATGGGAAAACATCGGGTTGTTTCAGGTGAATGATGACCGGAGGGTGATGAGAAGACACAGATGGGATAGAAGTGTCCCATACTTGTGGGTTGACAAGGGAAGGGGAAATGGGTGGAGCTGAAGGAGGAGTTGGATTTTCTAACAGCGGGAGGATAAGGGGGGAAGAAACAGTCGGGTTTTGCATGATCTGAAGAGTGGTGCCTAATAATTGCAGAACATCCCGTCCTAGGAGCGGAATAGGGCAGGAGGGTATGACAAGGAATGAATGGGAAAAGGGAAAGCCGTCCAGACTGCAGCTAAGCGGGGTGTTCTCCATGGGCTGGAGGGGGTCCCGTCAACCCCCATGACCGAGATCTGGGAAGGAGTAAGGGGTCCTGAAAAAGATAGTAAAACAGAGAAGGTAGCCCCCGTGTCTACTAGGAAAGAAATGGACTTACCCACTCCCTGTAGTGTTACCCTGGGCTCAGTGAGGGTGATAGGGGTCTTTGAGTCTGGGCCGCTTCAGTCACCTAGGAGTCTGAGAAGTCCCGGAGCGACCAGGGAAGAGTCCGCACCTTGATCAGCTGGTCCCCCATGTGGAGACACTGGGGACGAGCCTCTAAGGGGGCAGACATCCCTCCAGTGGCCAAGCTGCCGGCAATCAGGGCAAGGCTTCCTTGGTGGCCGGGGTTGAGGACACTGGCGAGCCCAGTGCCCTTTTTTGCCACACTTGAAACAGGACCCTCAGTGGGGTGTTCTTTGGCCCAGACTTAGGCTTCACCCTCACGCCGGTGTTTGTCACCGGCTGCAGGGCTGCTAGTATGGCCTGGGTTTGTAGGGCTACCTTTTGCTGTAGGCAAGCCTGGCAGGCAGCCTCAGCCTCTGCTTCCCGGTTATTGAAAACCTTAAATGCCTTATTTACCAGATCTCGGATGGGGGTTTTGGGGCCATCCTTGGCCTTTTTCAGTTTCCTTCTAATATTTGGGGTCGACTGGGAGATAAAGCGAGTACTAAGACAGCAGCCCCAGTGTTAGAAGTAGGGTCAAGGTGGGTATGGAGCACCATTGCCTCATTTAGTCTGTTGAGAAACAGCGCTGGATTTTTTCCAGGGCCTTGGGTGACCTCTCTGAGCTTATTATAATTGACTGCTTTCTGGGCAGATTGGTGCATACCTGGTATCAGACACTCGATCATTTGGTTGTATCATCTCCAACCCACCTGTCCTACCTGGTAGCCCCAGCCTGGTTCTGCCTCTGGCACGGCGTCAGCCTGTACTGGCATTAGAGAATTGGTGGGGTGGGTTTGTTCTGCATGAGCCCTAGCTGCAATCTGGATGCAGTCGCACTCGTCCAGGGCCATGGTGGAAGTTAAAATGATATGCAGGTCATGCCGTGTGAGGTCATAAGTCTGGGCGAGGTACTGTAATTCCTTGATAAAATTGGTAGGGTTAGTGGAGAATGAGCCTAGGTGTTTTTCAATTGAAGAGAGGTCAGCTAGTGAAAAAGGAACATGGACCCGAACTACACCTTCTACTCCTGCCACTTCCCAGAGGGGGCAAATGTGGGAGTCTAGGGGCTCTAGATTCAGGTGGGAGCGACTATGTGAGCTGACGGGGAAGAAAGGGTCTTCAGAGGGAGGGGGAGAATCCAGTTGAGAGGGGAGGGCCGAGCTGGACTAGCCCATTGGCGGGAGTTGATAAGGAGGAGGAGGAGGGGTAGCAGCATCTTCAGGGGGAGGGGGAGAATCTGGTTGAGAAGGGAGGGCTGGGGGCTGCAGTAGCTGCTGGCAGGGATGATAAGGAGGAGGAGAAGGAGGGGTAGTAGGGTCTTCAGGGGGATCAGAAAAGGAGGAGGAAGGCTCTGGGTGCAGCAGGCTTAGGAGGCTGGACGAGGTCAGGGTTCCCTCGGGCAAGGAGAACTTTCGAGGGAGCCAGGCGGGAGCGCAAGGCCCAAAAGCTCTGAATGTAGGGGACCTCAGACTATTTGCCAGTCCATCTGCAAAAATTATTTAGGTCAGTAAGGGTAACGAAATCAAAAGTGCCTTTACGAGGCCAGGTTTTACAATTATTGAGCTGATATAACAGCCAGGCTGTAGTGGATAGAAAAATCAGCCATTTTCGCTTGAGGCCAAGATCAATTACTTTCAAGTTTTTCAGAAGGCACCCTAGAGGTGATTTAAGATCTGGCTTGGACTCCTGCCCCCCCCATTCCTGGTCCCACAAGGAGCAGCAGATGGGAATCGATGTCCCTCAACCCAATCTGCTGATCTGGTTGGTAAAAATGAGGATCTAGGCCCAGGGATGTCTCTTCTGGTGCCTAGAGCCTCTCAGCGGAGGGAGAACAGCCTCTCCCAGGAGAAGCAGCGCTTCTATTTGGTGGAGAGCAGTCTCTCCAGCAGACAGGGGCCCGAAATTAGTGTTCGGGGACCAGAAACTTAAGGGTGGTGGAACTTACCCTGGTTCTTTATCTAGACTGGTGGGGTGTCCATGAGGCTTTCTTGGGGAGTAGGGAGATGAGTGGTCTTCAGCAGACAACAACTCCTCCCGAGTTTCAGCACCAAATGAAAGGTTTTCTTAGGCTCTGCCGAGAAAGAAATGCCAAGCAGCCATAAAGTAGGCAATAAAGAACTTTATTGGGGTTTGTGCACCCGGGCGAGGTTCCCCAGTCTGCAGGATGCGGCAGGAGAAGTCACGCCCAAGCAGGGAATGTAGTGGGGTTTTATTTTTGTTGGCTCCCCGTGGGAGCTGGAGATTGGTGCCCTCTGAACAAAGCAGCAATACAGCATTGGTGGTCTCTTCCTCAGACTCAGGTTACTGTGAGGATGTCTGTCTTGGCAAAGTCCAGCCGGAGCTTCCTCCTATTCCCGCCCACCCTAAAAAATATCAAAATAATGTCTTCGCATGGATTAAAGAAAACTTCAGAGTGTTCTTGTGAGCACTTCTCTGTGAATCAAATGAACCAGATCGTTCTCTACATAATTTTGTACTCTGTGGACAAACTATAATCTTTTGTAGTGTCTGGCCAATTTTCTTTTGAATCAATGACTCTGAAAGTATTGTTTTTGTAGAGTGATGCCCAGACAGTTCAAAGCTTTCAGAAAATGTTTTCTGCTATTTTGAGGCTTTAGAAATAGAAAGTATATGTGTACCTCTGTCTTATTACTCTTCCCTTTTTCTTTTTACATTGGTCTCAGGAGAATGACTTTATATGAGACACTATTCAAAGCTTTTGAGTTTATTAACTATGTGATTGTAAGAAATATGTTACTCTACTTTCTAATTATCTGGGCTTTCATCTTCATATCCACCCAATTAATTTGGATCCCATTATTTCAGAAGCATCCATGATGTCAAGAAAAAAAGAAGTCGTTTGTATTCAAATGAGATATTTTACTAGTTAAGGTGTATGTTCAGACAAAGCATATTTGAAAACTTTATAATTTCTAATGGATGAGATGATGTGGAAAAGCAAACTGTTCAGTGAGTAAAATATTAGAGATAAGATCTGAATCATTTCATAAAGCAAACACAAAATTTCAGAGCTAGCCAAGTTAGAGCTGCTAAAAGCTTCATTTGAATATTGCAATTTTCTTTAAGTTACCTCAAATCACCTTCTTGTAAAGTTAAATTTGTGAATTGTTTAATTTTGATTGAAGAACTGTTACCTATGAGTCATTAAAGACCTCTATCTTAAACTGGAAAATAAAAAGTTGCTGAGGCTCTGAAAATTCTCCCCAACTTTAGGAATTGATTAGATATTCTAGAGATGGAAACAACAGCAAAGGTGCTGCACTGTTTCAGACCTGTGACAGCGCAGAGCAGACTGTTACTTTGTGATGACATTCTTGTGGATGTCTCTTCTGTTTCTGGGGAGGAAAAGCTGGTCTTAGTCCTACAAAGCTAGGCTGGATGTCTCCCTTTTGTTCCAGAGATTCTCCAACCACTCTGGAGCTACTGCTGTGATTGCTGCAAAGTTCACCTGCAGGTCAAGAAACCTCTGTGAGCTTTGCAATACACCGCTCAAGAGGGAAGGGGGTGGGGGCTGGAATGAAAAAGGCAAACAGGGTAGTGGAGACTTCTGTAATAGCGTCAACAATAAAAATGAAGGAAAAAAGATGCTGGTAATGGTGTAAAGGGACAAAAAGAGTAATTAGAGTGCAATGCCTTTTGTTGTATTTTTTGTTTTAAATAGTGAATACTTACCATACAGCTATTAAAAGAGTAATTAAAAAATCCTCTCAGGGGGTATGTTTATTGATTTTGAGAGAGGGGGGGAGA
Source organism: Sturnira hondurensis (assembly GCF_014824575.4). Lineage (NCBI taxonomy): Eukaryota > Metazoa > Chordata > Mammalia > Chiroptera > Phyllostomidae > Sturnira > Sturnira hondurensis. The sequence continues at coordinate 106,914 of NW_028094889.1, read as the reverse complement.
GAAAGAAGGAGAAAAAGAAACACTGATGTGAGAGAGAAACATTGATAGGTTGCCTTGGGTACATGCCCCGACAAGGCAGGAACCCACAACCTAGTGATACAGGGTACAACCAAGAGGGAGGCCCCAAAAAGGAATTTGGAATGGGGTGGAGAACTCAAGGTGTCGAGGAAATATTGAAGAGACATATAAGATGTCCTCACCCCTTCCCCAACAGGTGTGAGTTGAGGGAAGGGACACCTGGAGCAGGAATATGCAGGGCTGTTTTGTACAGCCAAGGCCTTGCAGCTAATCCATGGCATGGTCATTTAACATATCTATAGCCTTCAGCTGGTTACTTAGATAAGTTAAATAGCTGTGGCCACACTTGGAGCCAGGGGGGTGGAAGTCACTCCCCCCAAGATGTAACTGGGGGGCAGATCCCCCGAGTTACAGTACCTGCGTGGGAGCTTGGAGAAGATTGGCCCTACAACATGGGGATACACCTGCCCAGACTCACAACAGCAGCCCAGTAAACTTGCAATAATACAGGAATGCTGGCAGGTGTAACTGATTGTGGGAGGAATTCGAAATGGGGGTACAGAGGAAGACTGGCACAAGGATTTAAACCCAGACATGGCAGCCACTGGGGAGAGAGCCATGAGGCTTTGCCAGAGTGGGGACCCCTGCAGCTTTAGTAGGGAGAATCACCATGCAGCTTTAGCAGAGAACTGGCATTTGGCTTTGCCAGAGTGGTGACCCTACCCTCTCCGTAGCTTTGCAGAGAGATCCACGCAGTTTTGGCTGGAGTGCAGGCACCTGCAGCTCTGGTAGAAGAGGACCACGCGGCTTCAGGGTGCTCCCTTTGGCCATGTGGCCTGGGAAGCAGGAGACACTTTGCCTGGAAAATGGGTACAAAGAACTGTTGCCAGTAGACCATGAGAAGGTGCCACATGGCTTTGGATTAATTAGTGATCCTGTCTGCATGGCAACACAACTGTCTGTGCCAGGAGCCTGGATCCCGACGTTTGCTTCTTTTCCTAGGTTATAGTACCCTGAATTAGGGCAGGGGGAGAAGGAAGTGCTGTAGGTGGCTGTGGATATCCAAAAAGGACTTTGATATTTTAATGAAGACATTAGGCCACTAACTTTAAGTCTGTATATCATTAAATAAACATTTCCTTTCCTTTTCACAAATCTCTGGCATTGAGAGATGCCTTTCCTATTGGTGACTGGACAACAGAGCCCAGTAGGAGGTCCTTTTGGTACTAGTATAGCATCCTGGGGGCGCCCCCTGTGTTCTGTGACACTAGGTGTGCACTCTGATGGAGAGAGAATTGACACAACCTCTGGTGCACAGGACAATGAGCCAACTCACTGAGCAACCTAGCATGGGCAAGAAAAGAGTATTGTAAAGAGCTATCAAGAATGTGCCGTTTACTAAGTAAAACACATCAGGTAACTTATTTAACAGCATCTTTTTCTTTTGTTTGTATATAAAACAAATACCAATGGCAAAAGTTTTCCTAAAGTGTGACTCTAGGTATGCATTGTTTGTATGAACATGAGAAGGTCATGGGTAGGTTAGTTACCAGGCTGGGGGCACTGAGGACAATGGTAATGAGCCACTAAAACAGTGTGCTGACCCATAAGCATGTTATTCCCATACATTTTGAAGAGAAAGGTAAACAAAATTAAAAAGAAAATGATTTATTGCTCAAATAGTACCCAAGTAATGTAATAAACAATTTAAAAGAGGAAATAGTGTTACATGGGGGATCTGGCAGATCACTGGGGAGTAGGAGAGGGAACCCCAAGGTGGCTCAAGGTGCAACTCCACAGAGTGGGGGAGGGGTTGGGAGCTGCAGCCAACTTGTGACAGATTTCCATACTCCCAGGGTAAAGGGTAAACAAACCTGCGTATGATGCCTAATGCTGCTCACAGCTAGGAACCCTTCCCTCCTTCTGGATCTTGGCACAAGAGGAGAGGCAGAGACACTTCACAGGCTGATGAGCATGACAAACACTAGCCTGTATTGGACACTTTCAGTTCGGACACTTTTGCTGCTCATAGGATTTTGGGCCCGGACTTTTAAATGCAGAACAAATAGAGGCTCACCCATTTTTCTCCTTCCCCTTAGTCACCCTGTTGGAGGGGTGGCAGGACGGCAGGTTCTGGGGACAGGGTGGTCTGACAGCAAACCCAGGCCCCTCCTAGCATGAGAAGCAGCAGCAATGTGGCAGTGTCCTGCAGGCAGCCCTGTCCAGACAGGTGTACAGTACACTGGTGAGCCAGCAGCCAGAGGGACAGAGTGTACGTGCAGGGGGTGGGGGATGGTGGGCAGTATGTGGAAGAAAGGTCTGTGCAGAAAACTAGGACTTTGGCAAACACTCAGACTTCAGAAAGACGCCTGAACCCAGACTGCAACCAGAAGTAACAAAAGCAGCCTGGGTGATTGTACGGCCGCTGCCTGTGTTTCTGAAGGATGGTATTTTTTAAATAGGGGAAGGAACTCTGGGCACAGCCTGGGACTGGTCTGATCTGGCTTGGCAAATGGTGGCAGGGTTATTTTTCTTTGGGGGCTTTAAAGGCAATGCTAAGGCAGAAGCCTGCCACTCTTCCAAAATTATGTGACTTTTGAATAAATCACCCCTGTCCTTTTTTACCAAACCTATGCCTCTGGAGTTTATCTACTGGGTAAGGGCAGTAGAGCCCCACCTGCTGTTTGGGGGCAATAGCATCATCGAGAGAATGTCAGTCTCATGACTCATAACCTCCCTGATTTCTGTTTCTTCACTACTTGTCCTAGTAGACACGTGTTATTTTTCATAATTAAAATCATAGTAAAAGTAAAACTTCACTGTTTTCCTGACTTACCTTTATATTAGGCATATTACTCCATGTTTCTATATTCTTCATGATTATAATTATTGACACATTAATAAAATACCATAGAAAGGCTGTATGGTATTTTGTATGGTAAAATACCATACATCATAATTTACTTAACCATCATTTAATTGCTGGATGTTTAAATGTACTTTTTCTTGTTAAAAACATTTAAATAATATACAGGTTTCTGAATAACTATTTTTCATTTTTCAAGTTAAAAATTTCTTAAATTAAACCCCCAGATTTAGAGTTCTAGAAATAGAGAAACATTATGGATATCATTATTGGAGCATACTCTAGTGCACAGGTGGTAAACACAAGGCCTGTGGGTCCAATCTGGCCTACCACCTTGTGTTATCCAACCCAATACCTTGTTTCTACCTGGCCTCAGCACCAAGCTCTTGCTTAACTGTTAAGGAGAAATTACATTTATACAGTTCTAAAATTACGCTTGGCCCTTTGAAGGCAACCACCACCAGGCTGATGTGGTCCCTGGTGAAAATGAGTTTGATATCCCTGCTCTAATGGCTTACTCCTATTTCACACTCCCTAAGGCATTAGGAAAACTGTGTGATCAAACCAAACCAAACCAAACCAAACAAAACAAAACGCCATTGGGAAGTGTAGAAGTGTCTGTTGGAGAAGTGCTGTTTCTGGTAGAGTCGGTGGGCTCAGTTGCTTGATATTTCCAACTTGGAAGAAAATAAATGCAAATTATAGTCTCTCAGTGCCGCTGCCCGCAGCAGCAAGGGTGGTTGCGAGGTGAGGCGAGGGACTTAAAAGAATGGAGAGGACCATAAGCTCTGCTGGCAAATGGCAACTTTATTCAAGGAACTGCTGGCTTATATGCAGAACTGCAGTGGCCTGAGAACAATGTTGTTTTACAAAAGTTTGTACACTCCTGAAAGCTATCAAGAGGGCAAGATGTTCTCATATCCTGAGAACATTAGCCCAAAGATAGCAGTGTCCTCATGACTATCACTTTCTTGGAATATGACGCATATGCCAAGATCTTGTTCTTTCCTTCAAGGCTGAGAAGGAGAAGGTCCGGAAGATGTCAAGATACCCGCCGGCTCCAGGGACCAGAAACCAAGTCCCTCCACCATTTTCACAGTGGGGGCTCTGTCCTTGGTCCCCTGCAGCCTGGCGGGCTCCCACATCTCCCCCTTTTTTATTTTATATAACGCACTGGCTCCACATTCTTCGTCATGTTCAGCTTATGTTTTTTAAGGTCTACATATAAGCCACCAATTTGTTTGATAAAAAGCCGAATGATGCAAGGTATACATAATAAAAGCAGGATAATGAAGACACCAAAACCTATCCAGTTATAAAGAAAATGTCCAAAAAAGGGAAACTGTTTGGATAGAGCAGATAAGAAATTTTGAGCATCTCGAGCAATGTCTATATTTAAAGGAGGGGCATTGGAGTCTTCTCCGAGCTCGCTCCGGGTGGTTGAGGCGAGGTTGTATTGTCAGTCGTGCTAGCTGTCTCTGCAGCCGGTTCATCTTGCTTCTGGGCATGTCGGACACAGCGTTCAGGAAGCCAACGAGGGGCTTCTGCGTCTGTTGGAAAAACACAAACATGCCCCCTGCCCCAAACTAAAACTGGGTCAGGTCCATGACGAGACCCATTTATGGGGTCTCTCCAATAAACCAACGGGTAATGTCGCATACACGGCCCCCAATGCCGATCAGCTGCGGAGCATCCTTCTGCATCCAAAGTTAAAAAGTTAAGAACAAATAAGGAATGTGACACTAATAGTTTAGGAGAATGAGGATCATACCATCTCCCCCCTTTTAATTTAGAGAACTGATGTTTGAGGGAAAGATGAGTACGTTCAATGATACCTTGTCCTTGTGGGTTGTAAGGTATACCTGTTTTATGTAAAATCTGAAATGAAGCACAAAAAGAAGCGAAACTTTTACTAGTATACGCTGGGGCATTATCTGTCTTCAAGACCTTAGGAACTCCAAGGATTGAAAAACAAAAGAGAAGGTGAGTAATAACATTGCGTACATTTTCACCTGTGAGAGGAGAAGCGCAGATAAAATGAGAACAGGTATCAACGGTGACATGTAAGTAACGTAATCGTCCAAACGCTGGGCANTCCCCCAGACCCCCTGTTTCCGGGTCCCTGTTTCGGGCGCCACTCTGCCGCTGCCTGCAGCAGCAAGGGTGGTTGCGAGGTGAGGCGAGGGACTTAAAAGAATGGAGAGGACCATAAGCTCTGCTGGCAAATGGCAACTTTATTCAAGGAACTGCTGGCTTATATGCAGAACTGCAGTGGCCTGAGAACAATGTTGTTTTACAAAAGTTTGTACACTCCTGAAAGCTATCAAGAGGGCAAGATGTTCTCATATCCTGAGAACATTAGCCCAAAGATAGCAGTGTCCTCATGACTATCACTTTCTTGGAATATGACGCATATGCCAAGATCTTGTTCTTTCCTTCAAGGCTGAGAAGGAGAAGGTCTGGAAGATGTCAAGATACCCGCCGGCTCCAGGGACCAGAAACCAAGTCCCTCCACCATTTTCACAGTGGGGGCTCTGTCCTTGGTCCCCTGCGGCCTGGCGGGCTCCCACATCTCAGTACTTTCAAATAGGGCTATAATGATCATTGATTTTGCTTCTTGATGATGAATTAGACCTTGGAATTCTGAAAGCCAAACTTGTGGATACATAAAGGGCAATATGTAGCTATCAAGCAATAGTCTTTAACTAGGCGTTAGTTTTAGTACTAGTCAGATTGTAACAAAAAGATACATAAAAAAGTTATTTGAATAACCTAAACATGTATTTCTCTTACAAATAATAGTCTAGACCTAGCCAGGCAAGCTGGGGGAAATTAAGTGGCATTGCTCTGTGATGCTTTCTTGGCACCCAGGTTCCTTTGGTAGCCCTGTATTCTCAGTCAGTAGACATCATCTCAGGGTCCAAGCTGCCTTCCTCAGTTGGTTGGCATTTTCCAGCCAGTGACAAGCGGGAAAGAAGAAGGGAAGGTAAGCAGCTTCTTAATTGGACACAAGAGTTATATGCAGCACTGCTGCCTGACTTGCTAAGGAGGAGTCACATGGCCACACCCACCTGAAACTAAGCCCATGAAACACAGTCTCTGAAGTGACATATATGTGCCCAAAGGGGAGAATGGAACCTAAAGGTCCTTCCCTAGGCTCTGCCACAGGCTGGGCCATGTTTCCAGAGCTTGATGAAGAAAGACTGTATGAGTCCTGACATCTAAAGTTCAGAGCTTATGTAGCCAGAAAAGGTGATATACCTTAGTGGTCACTGTGGTAAGAAAGCTGGACTTTCTACTCCTAACTCCTAGAAAAATGGGCAATTTGTTTTGTTTGCTTCATGCATGCTCACCAGGAGATTGAAAATCATAGCTTATTTTAAAGTGCTATCATCAATAAGCAACTCTAAGATATAAAATATAAAAACTTTCTGATTATGCTCAGTAAATACAAAAGTATAAAGAAGAAAATATTAATATTCAGTAATTTCTGTCACACGGATATAAGTATTGATATAAATATGCATATGTATATTTCTCATAGTAAATTTAAGATCATAAAATATATACAACTTTGTATAATTTCCATTAACATTATATTATATTCATTGTTCATGTCACTAAAAACTCTCTGAAAATATGATTTTAATGACTCAATAATAAGAGTTTTTTCTAATGTCTTTTAGAATTTTTTTGAAGTTTCTAAAGTTTAAAAACTATATTTAACCATTCCCTGGCTGGTGTGGCTCAGTGGATTGAGCACTGGCCTGTGAACCTAAAGGTCACTGGTTTGATTCCTGGTCAGGGCACATGCCTGGGTTGTGGGCCAGGTCTCTAGTTGGGGACATGTGAGAGGCAACTATCGATGTATCTCTTGCACATTGATGTTCTTCCCTGTCTCTTCCTTCCTCCCTTCCCCTCTCTCTAAAAGTAAATAAATCTTAAAAAAAAAGAAAACTATGCTTCATCATTAATCGTTAAATGCCAACTGTATGAAATATATGTAAAAGGTACCTTAGGGAAGAGAGAGAACCCAAATAAACACAATCAGAAATGGAAGAGGAGAGATTACATCTGACTCCACAGAAATAGAAAGGATTATAAGAAATTACTATGAAGAATTGTATGCCAAGAAATTTGAAAACTTAGGTGAGACAGACAAATTTCTAGAAAAATATAATCTTCCAAAACTCAATGAAGGAGAAGCAGAAAGCCTAAACAGACCAATAACAGGAAATGAAATTGAAGCAGTAATCAAAAATCTCCTGAAGCACAAAGCCCTGGACCAGATGGTTTCACAGGAGAATTCTACAAAGCATTTAAGGAAGAGCTAACCCCTATTCTTCACAGACTATTCCAAAAATCCAAAATGATGGAAGACCACAAACTCTTTTTTTTAAATTTAAAATGCCTTCTTTATTTTTTTTTAGTTTTTAAAATTTATTTAATTATTTTTCAAGTACAGTTTTCTATTTTATGAAGCCAGCATCATCATAATTCCAAAGCCAGATAGAGACACAACAAAGAAAGCAAACTACAGGCCAATATCGCTGATGAACACAGACGGTGAAATCCTCAACAAAATATTGGCAAATCACATCCAACAATACATCAAAAAGATCATACACCACGACCAAGTGGGATTCATCCCAGGGATGCAAGGATGGTTCAATTTTCGCAAATCAGTAAATGTAATACACCACATAAACAAAAGCAAAGACAAAAACCACATGATCACACCAATAGATGCAGAAAAAGCTTTTGATAAGGTACAACACCCATTTATGATAAAGGCACTTAGCAAAGTGGGAATAGAGGGAGCATTCCTCAATATAATAAAGGCCATATATGAAAGATCTACAGTCAACATCATACTCAATGGGCAAAAACTAAAAGCTTTCCCACTAAGATCAGGAACAAGACAAGGGTGTCCACTTTCACCACTTCTATTCAATATAGTATTGGAAGTTCTAGCCACAGCAATCAAGAAAAGGAAATAAAAGGCATCCAAATCAGAAAGGAGGAAACAAAACTGGCACTGTTTGCAGATGACATGATAGTGTACGTGGAAAACCCTATAGACTCTACCAAAAAACTGCTTGAACTAATAAATAAACTTGGAAAAACAGCAGGTTACAAAGTCAATATCCAGAAATCAAAGACATTTTTGTATACTAATAATGAATCCGCAGAAACAGAAATCAAGAAAAAAAATCCCTTTCGATATAGCAAAAACAAAAATAAAATATCTGGGAATAAACCTAACTAAGGAGGTAAAAGACCTGTATGCTGAAAACTACACAACACCGAAGAAAGAAATCAAGGAAGACACAAACAAATGGAAACACATACCGTGTTCATGGATTGGAAGAATTAACATCATCAAAATGTCCATACTACCCAAAGCAATTTAGAGATTTAATGCAATACCTATTAAAGTACCAATGGCATATTTCACAGACATAGAACAAATGCTTCAAAAATTTATATGGAGCCATAAATGACCCCAAATAGCAGCCACAATTTTGAGAAAGAAAAACAAAGTAGGAGAGACCACAATACCGGATATCAAACTGTATCACAAGGCCACTGTACTCAAAACAGCCTGGTACTGGCATAAAAACAGGCACATAGACCAATGGAACAGAACAGAGAGCCCAGAAATAGACCCAACTCTCTACAGTCAATTAATATTCAACAACGGGGGCAATAACATAAAATGGAGTAAAGATAGCCTCTTCAACAAATCATGTTGGGAGAACTGGACAGCTACATGAAAAAAAAAATGAAACTGGAGCACCAGCTTACACCATACACCAAAATAAATTCAAGGTGGATGAAAGACTTAAACATAAACTGTGACACCATTCAAGTCCTAGAGGACAACATTGACAGGAAAATCTCAGATATTTTACGAAGCAACTTTTTTACTGATATGTCCCCTAGAGCAAGGAATATAAAGGAAAGGATAAACAAATGGGATCTCATCAAAGTAAAAAGCTTCTGCATGGCTAAAAAAAAAACATATTAAAATAAAAAGGCAACCAACTTTATGGGAAAACATATTTGCCAATGATACCTCAGACAAAGGTTTAATCTCCAAAATATATAAAGAACTCAAACAACTTCACTCTAAGAAGACAACTAACCCAATTAAAAAATGGGGAAAGGACTTGAACAGACACTTCTCCAAGGAGGACATACAGAGGATCCAGACACACATGAAAATATGCTCAATATCGCTAGCTATCAGAGAGATGTAAATTAAAACCACAATGAGATACCACTTCACACCAGTCAGAATGGCTATCATAAACAAAGAAGCAAACAAGTGTTGGAGAGGGTGTGGAGAAGAAGGGACCCTAATCCATTGTTAGTAGGATTGCAGACTGGTACAACCACTATGGAAAACAGTATGGAATTTTCTCAGAAAACTAAAAAGGGACCTGCCTTTCTACCCATCAATTTCACTGCTGGAATTATATCCTAAGAACCCTAAAACACCAATCCAAAAGAACCTATGTACCCCAATGTTCATAGCAGCACAATTTACAATACCCAAGTGCTGGAAGCAACCTAGGTGTCCATCAGTAAATGAATGGATCCCAAAACTATGGTACATTTACACAATGGAATTCTGTGCTGCAGAAAGAAAGAAGGAGCTCCTACCCTTTGCAAAACCATGGATGGAACTGGAGAGCATTATGCTAAGTGAAACAAGCCAGGCGGTGAAAGACAAATACCATATGATCTCACCTTTAACAGGAAGCTAAACAACAAAACAAACAAGCAAGCAAAATAAAAACAAAGACACTGAAATAGAGAACAGGGGGACAGTGACCAGAGGGAAGAGGGGAGGGAATTTCAGGGGAAAAGTGTGAAGGATTTACAGGAACTAGTATAAAGGACACATGGACAACAACTAAAGGGGGTGGAAATGGGAGTGAGGTGGGGAGCACTGGTGGAGGGGTGGGCTGGGATGCAATTAAAAGACAGAAAAGTGTACTTGAACAATAATTAAATAAAAAATTATTTTAAAAAAGAGGTACCTTGGGGGTAGACTTAATTTAATGTCTGCATTTTATAAGTCAAGAAACTGTGGCATATCGATGATAAATCAATGGCAATATATCACAAAAGAGTAATGTCCTATGTTTTCTTATTTCTGATCCAGAGTTCTCCACCATGGTACTCAACACACATTACATTCTTTTAGAGAGCTTACTGTCTAAGGAGGACACAAATAAAGTCCTATATATCCTTCACATGACAGCTCATAAAAGGTGCCCTTTATGAAGCCTCCCTGATCTCAGTGAGAGTTCAGTGTCCTTTGGGCTGCCACTGAAGCCTGTGCCTATTCTCATGGGTGGGGTGTGCTTGTAACACATAGCACAGCCATCCTCAAACTTTCTGGTCTTAGAGCTTTTTAAGTCTTAAAAATTACTGAGGTCCAATGAGCTATTATCTAAATATAATAAACATGTGAGCTATGTTTATTATATTTTCTATATCAGAAATTAAGCCTGAGAAAGTTTAAATACATAAAAATGACAATGACAATTATATAAAACATAATTAACTGTAATTTCCCAAATGAAAAAAAGTAATTCAGTGGTAAGAATGGCATTACATTGCTCTTTTGCTAATTTCTTTAATGTCTGGCTGAATAGAAAGACTTCATTTCTTAAAAATCCTCACCAAAGAATATGTTCATTGATTTTATAGAGAGAGGAAGGGAAGTGGGGTGGGGGGAGAGAGAGAGAGAGAAAGAGAGAGACATCGATGTGAGAAAGAAATGTCAATTGGTTACCTCTTATGTACTCCAACCTGGGACTAAATATGCAACCCAGACATGTGCCTGACCTGGAATAGAACTCATGACCTTTTAGTTCATGGAATGATGCTCCAACAAACTCAGCCACACTGGCCAGGGCAGTTTGTAATCTTTCTTTTAGTGAAAACAATGTTCCATGAAAAAACTGGTTAGTTCAGCTTACAATTCAAATAACTGCACAAGGGTTTTTCTTTGATATAGTCATCACACTTTGATATGTGACCAGAAGTATTTTATCTATACTTCTCATTTTTATCACACAGAATATCAAAAAGTTATGTATGCTAGAGCTGAGATGTAACAAAGTTAGTAATTGTTACTACATTAACTAAATGAAGAAGTGCTTAAGTGAAACTGGCTTTTATAAAAGAACTGCAGTGATGAATTCAAGGATTGCCAGTACAGCTTTTCCCCACTGCCTTGAATCATGCTAACGACCAGTAATTTTAACCACCATTGCTTTTGCACCATCCGTGCAAATGTCCATGTAATGGGAAATGTCAAATTATTATTATGAAACAGTTTTGATCTTGTCTACATTGGAAGGATCTCTGGAACCTCTAAGTATTTGTGAACTACCCTTTAAGAATTTGTACTCTAGCGGAAGGGACTGTGAGGTGAGGGAGCCGTGGGAAAGACCAGGAAGAGGGTTATGAATTCTGACTGACCTGAGACAGACACTGAATGCGCAAGCAGGCTGTGTGGTCCAGAGCCTGTGATGAAGCTGATAGGAGCCTCTGACAAGGCAAGTGCAGCAGGCTGTAGTTTAAAAGAGGAGAGTATCAAGGACTACAGAGCTGAGTAAGGAAGAGCTGACTGAGGGCAGGCAGGAGTAATTATGAAGCTGACAGCAATCAGCTTTACCAAACTTAATTTGGTTTGTGGATGAAGTAAGCCCTTGGCTAGAAGTACGACTGGCACAAATTGTTGTTTATTCCTTTACACATATACATGGTCTCCCCTCTGGCAGGTAGATTCTGGATGGCAGAGCTCAAAGGAGTAGCTTGATGAAAATATTTTCAGAGTGAATAAAGATGTATACACCATTGTTTACTGTGAAATATAATAAGAACAGAGTACTAGGACTGGATATTAAAAAATAATGAGATAGAAAAGATTCAGGGAGAGGGATAGGGAAATAATACCAAGTCAGGCTAAGGGAGAACGGTACACTAAGCACAGTTATTAAAAACATTAAAATTTGCAAGGAGGTTAAGCATAGCAAACTCTGCATTCTGTCCTCACGTCCTCACCTTGACCCATTTCATTGTCTACCACCTTTAGTTTTGCTCACCATCCAGTTGACTGTAATACTTTATGAGTGCATGTTGCAGGGGAACTGTGTGGGTTGAAAATAGGTAGCAGATACTAGATGAGGAACTGCAGTTGCTCCTTCTCAAACCAGATCATGCTAGAAGCCTTTGTTTTTGTCCTCTGTAGAAATCAAAACCCAGAAAATCTCATCAACTGAGTTCAACAGTAGAATGGCCTAGATTCTGTGAGGGAATATCTGTCTATAATCATAGATTTAATTTCATAATCTGTCACCCAAGGCAATATTTATTACTAACCTCTATATGTTGGCCTTTCTACACATCTCATTAATACACAATAACCTTGTAAAGTTATTTTCTTAATAAAAATAGAAGATCAGAGAAGTTATGTAATTCAAGCCCAAACTGTTCTACTAATTCTTGTGTTGGGAGGTAAGGGAGTTTGGGAGGATGGCACATACTTTAATATGAAATATTACCTTTGACACTAAAGGGAAAGAGTTGTATTTAATTGCGGAGAAATTAAGGATTTCTCTCTGTAAATAATATTTAGCAATTATGTTAGGGCTTATTTCACTAGTCTAAAGAGAATAAATTGCCTACCTTTTATAGGCAGATGAGTAGTTGCAGGATATTAGGCTGCTATTTAGCTAATTGCTTTTCTGATGTATTAAATGGTTATGATTCTAAAAGGTGAGCAGTTTATTTCCTGCAGACCAGTAAGATCAAACCTAATATCTGTAATAATTATTATTATGAAATGTATATTCATACTGGAAAAGGGCTTGTCAGGAGTCGCTAGGAGGGTAAAGTGCAAGAGAGGTCATCAACAAAAAGAAAGTAAACATCAATCTTTCATGGTATTTATAAACTAAACAGAGTAGGTAATTGAGTTGTTTAATGGATATTTTAATTTTTACAAGCTCGTAGATTGAAAAATTAGCTCTTTGAATTATTAATGTTCACTGAACTGACGTACTGAGTTACCATAGAAATCACCTTCAGTACAATTAACTGTGCTAATTATGTTGCATCACCCTTAATGTGTTTCATAAGTAAAAGCGTGTCCTAGCAGTTACATACATTTGTGTTACTTCATGACTAAGACTATGCTTTTTTCCATGTCTTTGATAAAGTAAATTCTCTGAAAGGCACTCAGTTTATACATTTAAACAAACCATGAACTAGAATTCATGTTTCCTGCTAGCAAATATCATATTGGAATTCTATTACTTGAGTTTCATTTTTTTATATTTCTTTCATCTTACACCTCTTAGACTGCTTGAAGCCATCCATCTGTCCATTCATCCATTCATCCATCCATCCATCCATCCATTCTTTGATACATTACATGAATTAAACACCAACTACACACAAGCCTTTGTGCTAGGTAGGCACTATAAGGCTTATCGAAATTAATCACACACTATCCTTCTTGTCATTCTGTTTGCAATCTACCAACTAGAGTAGGACACATACATAGATTATGTATATAAGAAAGTTTTTAGTAACTACAAGAAGGGTTCATGTGTAAAATATTGTTGGGAGAAAAAAAATCACTTCTGGATAGAAGCAGACATTGCCATCTGGATGTCTCACACTTAATAAGCAAGTTTAAAGACAGTTTTTAATAGGTTGTTATAGCCCATCACAGCTTCTGTGCTTAAGGACACGAGACAGCACTTTAGCACTGCTCTTTTTTAAAAAAATTATCTAAAATTTATTTATTTAATTTTTTATTTTTGTTCAAGTACAGTTTTCTGACTTTTGCCCCCACCCCTCTCCACCGCCCCTACCCTCCCCACCTCCCTCTCCTGTTTCCACACTCCCTTGTTGTTGTCCATGTGTCCTTTATAATTGTTCCTGTAAACCCTTCATCCTTTTCCTCCTTTACCCCCTCCCCTCTCCCCTCTGATCACTGTCAGCTTGTTCTCAATTTCAATGACTTTGGCTATACTTTGCTTGCTTGCTCATTTTGTTGATTAGGTTCCTGTTAATGGTGAGATCATATGGTATTTGTCTTTCACCACCCGGCTTATTTCACTTCTTGATGGCCATTTCAACGGTGAAGTCTCAAACAAGGAACAGAATAATTAGAAAAATTTGGCACTAAATAAAGTGTGGAAAAGCCGCTTGTTTACATTATGAGAATCAACAAGGTAGTATCACCTAATTCAGACTGCTGGGAGTGTGTGCTTGGGATGATTCAATTTTTTCACCTCTCTCAGCACGTTAGGAAAAGACAATGAAAGTTTTGCAAGTATTGATTTTAGAGTTATGAATAAACATTAGCAAGTAGGTAAATGTGGAAATTCTGTATCTGCAAATAATGAAGCTAGACTCTATTTTTTTATTATATGAATTAATAGTTTATGGTAAACTTTGTGAAGTTATGCAAAGTAATCAAAATCTGATTAGAACTACATGTCTCTTAGTGTATGGCTTTGATTATGATTCAGATTCTGACAAAGTTCTGAGACATTTCAGCTCATGTTAATATACACTTTCAGGAGGCAGTGAAGGAGCCTGAGGGTGACAAATAATAAACTGAGGCATGGTGGGCTTCTGCCTTCTTTCACATTTCTGCTGGGCCTGAATGTGACTTCTGGCTAGGTCCCTTGGAGTCTTTTTGCCCCAACTCTCACAGGGCCTACTTGAGCAACAACTGTGGTCTTTCCCACAACATGAAATAAAAGTAACATGATCAATTCTCTTTTTCCCTCTGATTTATCTTTCTGGAAACCACTACGATTTCCACAGGAAACTATTATTCCCTAACATGCTCTTATTCTAAATTTCAAAATTTTCAAACATTTCCAAGTTTATTTCATTTGCTACAAAGCCAACATTTTTCTGAAATACCTCAGGCTAAACATTTTATTATTTTAATCATCTTATATTGTCACATTTTACCTTTCACTCTCTCAGTGTACATTTTTCTTTCTACTGAATAGTCTACTGTATCTGCAGTAATAGTCAAAGGTTTACAGAAGTTTAACTACTTTAATCTTTCATGGAGATGTATGAATTGATTAGAGATTCTTTTATAATTATTATTAAAAAGTTAAAGTTCAATGAGAGGCAGTAGGCAAGTGTTGCAGAAGAAACTGTAGGAGGTGGGACAAGAAGGGACAAAGCCTCAGATGTAGAAAATGAGGTAGGAAAACAAATTTAAGGCCATGTTGATACTGACTAAAAAATGTAGAGGGTTTACTAATTGGTATGTACAAGCCACAAAATACATTTTATTGTTTTTACCATTGGGGCACACTGTTGACTAGTCAAATGTACAGGATAAAGTAGCCAAGAGAATAAAAATAAATAAAATGGTGGAAGTATACATAAGTATAACTGTTATGAAGGGCAGTTTTGTGTATACTGAAATTCAAAATATACCTTGGGTTTCCACTTCTATGGATATAACTAAAAGAAACAATTGGGCATACATAAGTAAAGTACATGTACAAGGTTGTTTACTACAGTATAGTAGGCCACAGAGACAAATAGAAAATATTTCAAATATAAATCAATAGAGGACTAATTAAATAAGTTATAGTTTATCTATGTAAGCTAATATTATGTGGCTATTAAAGATGATGATGTAGCCCTGGCTGGTGTAGCTCAGTGGATTGAGTGCGGGCCTGTGAAATAAAGAGTCACTGGTTTGATTCCCAGTCAGAACACATGCCTGAGTTGCAGGCCAGGTCCCTAGTGGGGGACACATGGGAGGCAACCACACATTGATGTTTCTCTCCCACTTTTTCTCCTTCCCTTCTCCTCTCTCTAAAAATGAATAAATAAAATATTTTTTAAAAAAGATGATGATATAAATTACTTTTACAGACCAATAAAGATGAAAGATATCTAAGATACAGATTTATTTAAAAGAAGTCAGGCTAGCAAATACCATAATAGTTTTGTAATAGTTTTTCATGTATGTATATTATATATTTACATGCCTATATGTGTATATATGCCTGTGGGAACTATGCTACAGCATATATATCAAATAATAGCAGTCCTCATTTGTATCTCCTGGGAGTTTTGCTGGTGTTTTTCACTTTATATCTTTGTGTATTATCTAAAGTTTTGTTAAGATACTATCCTACTTTCATTTCTGTGAGGAGATAAAACCAGGGGTTGTTTTTTTAGTCTGTGGAGAGGGTATGTGGAAATTGAGTCTGAGCAGGAAGACGGGATTTGGTTGGTAAGAACGGAGTTTATCACCCAAAGTTAAATGTTCTTCCATTACCTTATATTTTAATATACAGATGATATATCATACAAATGCATATTTGAAAACTATATAATTTTATTAACAATGTCACCCCAATAAATTTAATAAAAAAATAAAATTAAAGAAAACAAAATGCTGTTGTTGTGCTGAAAGCCTTAGCTTGAGGTTCCAAGCTGACTTGGAATGAAGGGCAGAGTTTTGTGAATAAAGACTATTTATCAACTTCCAAAATTGTTAGTATGTCTAGATATCTTGAATCTCCCTGTCTTAAGCTTAGAGTATAGTAAAAAATTGGTGGATGCCGAAACTTTTTTTTGAGGCATTTCTTGAAATCCAGGGTAGGCAAAATTTCTCTGCCAATCGAAGGCATCATTTGGCTTGCATATCTGCAGCAACTTACTGCGGAAGAGAGGGAAGATGAACTATGGGCCAATGTGACACGGAAGTGGGCTTCCACTAGGGTATATTCACTCATTTTACCTCAGATGAATTGGATTCACTTTTTTTCTTCTAATTCTAAGTGGAAAGGTTTCTTCATGTCCTTATCAGGGCAGCCAAATCCTGTATTGCTATCTTTCAACAGGTTTATCTTAGGAATGACTGTGAAGTAATATAGATAATTTTATGTATATTAGGGTTTTTTACCCTTAACACCTACATAGTTTAAAATTTTATTTTAATTTAATAATAAATGATATATACTTGTGTAAATATTCAGACAATATAAGTGTATTTTAAGTAAAAAGTAAAATATCTGTCTTTTTAAAATATATATTTTATTGATTATGTTATTACAGTTGTCTTATTTTTCTCCCCTTTGTTCCCTCCACCCTGTACCCATCTCCCACCAGCACTCCCCCACCTTAGTTCATGTCTATGGGTCATATATATAAGTTCTTTGGCTTCTCCATTTCCCATACTATTCATAACCTCCCCCTCTTTGGTACCTACAATTTATGCTTCATATTCCCTGTACCTTTTTCCCCATTCTCCTCCCTCCCCCTTCCCCCTTCCTGGCTATAACCCTCCATGTGATCTCCATTTCTGTGATTCTGTTCCTGTTCTAGTTGTTTGCTTAGTTTGTTTTAGTGTTTTTTTTTTTTTTAGGTTCAAGTGTTGATAGTTCTTTATTGTCATTTTACTGTTTATAGTTTTCATCTTCTTTTTCTTAAATAGGTCTCTTTAACATATTCATATAATAAGGGTTTGGTGGTGATGAACTCCTTTAACTTGACCTTATCAGGGAAATACTTTATCTGCCCTTGCATTCTAAATGATATCTTTGCTGGCTAGAGTAATCTTGGGTGTTGGTCCTTGCCTTTCATGACTTTGAATACTTCTTTCCAGTCCCTTCTTGCCTGCAAGGATTCTTTTGAAAAATCAGCTGAGGGCCTTATGGGAACTCTTGTAGGTAACTGTCTCCTTTTTTTCTTTCTGCTTTTAAGATTTTTATCTTTCATCTTGGGTAGTGTAATTATGATGTGTCTTGGTGTGTGCTTCTTTGGGTCAAACTTTTTTTGGACTCTCTGAGCTTCCTGGGCTTCCTAGAAGTCTATTTCCTTTGCCTGATTGGGGAAGTTCTCCTTCATTATGTATTCAAATATGTTTTTGATTTCTTGCTCTTCATCTTCCCTTTCAGGCACTCCTATGATTTGGATGTTGAAATGTTTAAAGTTGTCCTGGAGTTTCCTAAGCCTCTCCCCATTTTTTTGAATCCTTGTTACTTCATTCTCTTCTGGTTGAATGTTTATTTCTTCCTTCTGCTTCAAACCCTTGATTTGGGGAGTTTCCTTAATGTCACTGTTGGTGCCCTGTACATTTTCCTTTATTTTGCATTTCATAGCCTTTAGTTTTTCCCCTGTTTTGTGATCATATTCAATCATTTCTGTGAGCATCCTCATTACTAGTGTTATGAAATCTTCGTCTGATAGATTGGCTATTTCTTCATCACTTAGTTGCATTTTTCCTGGAGCTTTGATCTGTTCTTTCATTTGGGTCATATTTTTTTGGTCTTGGCACAGTTGTTACATGGTAAAGGGTAATCACCAGGGTGGGACAACTCAGGTCACTGTGTTGTGGTACTGTATGTGGGGGAGGGGTCCGAGAGAAAATGCTGCTTGCTCTGCTCTCTCTGGCTTTCAACCACTTCTCCTGCTACCCATGAGCAAATTGGGCCCTTCTGGTGCTGATTCTTGGGTGGGTGGGTTTCTTTTGAAAGGTGCATGAACCCAAGGTTCATGATAAGACCCTTGAGTCTCTTCAACAAACTCTCCTATGAGGTGGGTGTTTCTCCTGCTGCCTCAACACCCACAGGTTTTTTCACTCAGAGGTTTTGAGGCTTTATTTTCTCTCACCATAACCCTGGGTTACATGGTCTGTCTTGCTCCCCAGTTGTTCTTCCCAGTTTATCCACACACAAATGTGGGACTGCCCACCCTACCAGCTGCCGTCTCACCTTGTCCTCCAGATGCTGCCTTGCCACAGATTCTCTCCACCCTGGCTGTATGTCTCTGCCCCTCCTATCGGTCTGGATGAATGTTTCTTCTTTAACTCCTTGGTGATTGGTTTTCCATACAATTCAATTTTCCAGCAGTTATTTATTTTTTGTTTTTAAATTTGTTATTATCTCTGTTTTGGTTGTATGAAGAGGCAAAGTGTAACTACTTATGCCTCCATCTTGGCCAGAAGTCCAAAAGCTCTGTCTTTTACTTTTGTTTCCATCATTTTACTCCCTAGATGATATTACAATAAAGTGCTTTTTATCTTTCCAGACACATATACATGCACCAGCACTGTTTTCCCTGACAAGATTTTCAATGTAATTTTTTAAAAAAATATTTTATTTATTTATCTTTAGAGGGGAAGGGAAGGAGAGAGGAAGAGAAACATCAATGTATGGTTGCTTCTCGTGCATCCCCTGCTGGGAACTGGCCCCTGCTGGGAACTGGCCTGCAACCCAGGCATGTGCCCTGACTGGGAATCAAATCTCGATCGTCTGGTTCACGGGCCCACACTCAATCCACTGAGCTACACCAGCCAGGGCTCAATATAATTTTTAAAAAAATGTCTAGTATTGTGGCATAGAAATTAATGCCTGAATGATATGGCATAATGTGGGCATACCATCATTTACTGAACCATTCTAATGACAAATGACATTTAGGTGCTCCCCATTTTTCACTTTTAATTAATACTTAAAATATATTTTCTACACTAATGTGCTATATAAGTCTAGAATCCCAGATGAAGAGTTGTTGAGCTAAAAAAGTGAGAATTTTTATAGACACTGCTGATACTATCATGTGTCAGCAGAATTTATGAGGGGTTTTAGAGCATTTCACAAACCTGGGTGAGACCATTTCTTTCTCCCATCCAGCTGCTTTTCCTCCTCCAACATGAATGGGGTCTGCAAGATGGAACACCAGGACCAAAGTGTTCATAACTGAGATTTGACTGAACTGGGAACATGATCTGCACACCTAGAGTACAGTCAGACCCTTTTGAAAGACACAAATGTTCTTGTAAGGATTTGGGAATTTGAACAGTATTGAATAGCTTTTCTAGACTCAATGTGCTGCTAAAAACAGGAACAAAAGAGCAATGAGCTTAATGGAGGTGCTGCTTCACCTAAAACTATTTGATACCTTAGTTTCTGATGTTTGTCTTAGAACATCACATGAGAATTTTATTTTAAAATCTTGTGATAAAAAATCCTTTTTAATTTTTAAGAAGTCTCTCTAGGGTGTGGGCAAAATTAAAATAACAGCCCCAAAGCCATGGTAACATCATCCTAACTGAGATATTTGATCAGGATATGTTCCTATCCTGATCAAATGTCAATTTTAGGGATTTAGGGTGACAGTTTCCTTTAAAGCTCCACTGAGAATGAATTGGGCTCCTCAGAAATTAATTAATACTGTGTAAGGTTTCACAAATAATATTACATGCTAAAGATAATGAGGACCTGTTGATTTCTGGTTTCACACTCCCTGGAATTGTCATCATCACCTCTTGGTGATGACAAGGCTTGGCAGTGTGTCGAAATAGCATGGTGAATTTAAATTTCACAGGTAGTTGTACAAGGCAGCAGCAATTTCCAACTTTTTTCATGTCATGAAACACACAAATTAATTACTAAAATTCTGTGGCACACAAAAAGATATATTTTTAGCTGACCTGACAAAAAATGTGTATAATTTTGATTCATTTACACTAGTCTATAGCTAAACTGTGCTGAAGCCTCCTGGTCTTGTCTGATCTCGGAAACTAAGCAGGGTCAGGCCTGATTAATACTTGGAAGGGAGACCACACTGGGTGGCTATTATTGTGTTGGCTGCTGTCAGTTTTTTAGTTGATGATCTAAGGGAGAAGAGGTCAGTGTCCCTTACTAAATAGTCAGGTATTGCATGTTTTAAACATTTTTTGGAACACCTGTTGAAAATTGCTGTCTTAAGTTATTTTGGAACAGCAACATTATAGAATAAAACCATGAGTGCAGAAGTTGTAGTTAACAATCAGGCCATTTCAACACAAAGCCAGAGTGTGGATAGCTGATGAAACAAATTCACTCAGGTATGAATCAATTCACTCAAAATATACTTATTGAGTATCCCCTAGACATTGTTCTACATGTGCAGATAAAGAGATAAGATCCCTGCTCTTGTGAATCTTATGTTCCAGCAGATGGTATGATAATTATGTGAAGAAGTTTAAATCAAAATGTGAAAAACCACTTTTCTGGAGATGCTTGGAGTTGATGACTATCTCTGGAAGGAGGTACTCCCAAACTGTTAAAATGGAGTGCTAGGGCTGTGGAGTTGTTGGAGATGATGGAGTAGAGTGTGGGTAATTTGGGGTATTTTCTTTGCCTTAAGGGGATGATGAAACTTTTCTGACCCATCTGGACTTGTCTTGACATTTTTTAGAGTAAAAATGTGGCAGCTGACAAGAAGTGGCATTTCTTGTGTCTTGCTGTAATGGCAATCCCAGTGGTAGCTGAGATCAAAAGTCAATTACTCAAGTGACATTGACCTTCCCACTTGAGTTCTCACTACCTCATTTCCTGACAGAGCTATCAAGTAACAAATTAGATTCTTTTTCCTCTCAATAATTGAGATGATTTCACACACATTGCTGGTTTTTACTAATAATCAAACTCATGGACGTGTACACTAGCTGAATAATTTTATGCTTAAGTCTTAATTACCTGGTTTCGCTGGGGATCAAAACTACTCTTTGATTTGCACAGTGGAAGCCAAATCAGACATGGTACTCTCATATCATGATTGGAGACTCAATGCCAATTAGAGAATAATAGCTTGCAGGTGGAAGGGGACTTGATCCTTTACTGGCTAAGGTAAATAAAAAACTTTTGGAAAACTAAAGTGTTAATTGCTATCACAGGAATGAAGCCTTTGTTATGTAATACCTGTTTCTGCTTAAAAGAAAACATACTTTTCTCCAAATACTTACATTTCTAAATATTTCAAATAATAGGTGGAAATTGAAACTTAATAAATATGTGTATTAATTGATCCACCACATATCTATTGACTCTACTGTGCTTGAGTTAGAACACAAGGAGAAACAAGAAACAATCCCTGCATCAAGGAGTTTACCCTCTAATATTATTAAAAAGGCAATTACAGGAAAAGCTGCATGTGTATCTAGTCCAGCTCCTAACTTCAAGCTCTTCTTGCTCTAATTGCATGTGACATCAGTGTTGTCTTTATTTAAATCTCACAATAAGTGATAGGAAAGGACACTTGCCCAGGAATCACAAAGAAAGCACACAGAACTTTTTAGTTTGGAAAGTTTATTAGTCAGGAAAGGTTGATGCTGTAACAAACATCCCCCCCATCTCTCTGGCTTTGAAACTTACTTTTTGTTTACATCATAGTTCAAAGGGGGTCAGGTGTGTTTATGGTGAGCATGTTTTCCTTTAGGCTCTGCCATCCTCTGAGGCCTTGAAGTTCACCTCTGAATTCTCTGATTCTGGCTGGCAAAAACAAAGGAAAAATTAGTGTAGAGGATTAAGCAGAAGTTTCATGGGCTAGCCTGGAGAACGTGAGGTCTTTTCTGCTCCCATTCTATGCAGAGCTCAGTCACATGGTCACACCAAATTTCAAAGGAAATTAGCATATATCTTTGGTGCGTACCCAGGAAGGAAAGAAAGTGGATTAGTGAACGTACTGAGTAGTTATTGCTAGAAGAATCTTTGATAAATTGTTGGATTAAGCATCTACCTGTGATGGCCTTTATGTCAGGTAGGTCCCACAAGGTTACAAAAAGAAGTTAACACTATTACTCCTGTTGCCAAATTTACATTATGATTACCCCAAATAAGAAAATGGTATAAAAATACTTTATGAGATGGTGGAAGAGAACTATCCCTTCTGGATACAGGGGAGGGTAACATCTCCAACTGTCTATGTCTTAGGTACCTCAAATTCCACATGACCCAAAATGACACATCAATGTCCCTCCAAACTTGTCCCTTTCTTCTACAGTCACCTTAGACAAGTCACACCAAACTCCAAACCTCAATGTTCCAAACTTTAAAATAGGGATATGATTTCAGAAGATTGTGGTGAGAATTCACTCACCATGGAGCATCTACCCTTACATTGTTTTCTTTTCTAGGAATTGGGGATATAATATTGAAAAAATAGATGAAAATCCCTGCCTTCATGGAGTTAAATGGAGGATGCAATAATTTATAAAGTGTAAAATTTGATTCAAGTGCTCACTTGCAGGTCTTCAGGAACACCTGTGTAATCCTGTTGTGACACTGCCATGGTGGCTGTCCTGTCTGGGTTGCTGGAAGAACCACGAGCTCTCTGTGCATGGACGCAGGCTGCTTCTTCGTCACACCAAGGCAGTGGAGCACATCACTGTGTGGTCAGTAGGATGAAAGCTGCCTGATAGCAAGCTAACATCTGCAATTCACATCATCAGCTCTTGTGAATTTTAATTTGAGCTTTGTATTTAAGGCCACTGTGGCTCTTCTTCAGCTATAGCTTTTTAATACATGCACTGTGTTCTTCATAACTGGCAGACATGAGCCTCCAATTGTGCCATCTTCTGCTGCTTTGGAGGGTAATGGCCTATGAGATGCCTCTCCCATGCCTACCTTGATGCAAAGAAACCCTCCAAATTCAGTGTAAAAGGAACTCCAATATGCAAAAACCCATGTAGCTGTGTTTGTGTACTGCAGTGATAGACAGAGACGAGTTTATTAACAGAGGTGTTATCTCTTCTCACTTGGGATTATGTTTTAAAATCAGCACATAAAGTTAGCGAGCATCTCGTGTTAATAAGATTGCTCTTGAAAGTCCCTTAGGAAGGACCATGTCAGGGACTAATTCTGTCTCTCATCTGCTCAACCCTGTGGGTTTTCCTATCCATTTTTTCAGTTTAGCACCTGTTGGACCTGCTTCATGTTTAAACAGAATATTGACACAAATGAAGTCTTCAAACAACAGAATAACAACCAAGATGCTTAGGCTGTAAGAGGGTCTTGGGAAACAAGACTCGCAGGAAAACCGTGATTGCAGACTGACGTCTCCCTTCTCCAGCTTGAGGCTGTAGGTTGGGTCTGGAACTAGAGGTGAGATTCTGTTTGTTGGATGCAACAGGCAGCCTCTTTTCTCACTCTGTTTAAATTTGCTCTTTCTTCAAAAGGTATGTAGTTGAATTTGCATAAATTTCTTGACAGTTGTTCTCCTAGTCACTGCTTTACCCCTCCTTCTCTACTTTTTTGAAGCCTTCGAAGTTTTGTTGTTTGGCTCCCAGGACCCTTTCCAGAACTGAATATAAATCCGGCTGATGGGGTGGAGGTACAAGTGGAGATGCCTAGGAAATACAAATGACTGGCTTGATAAATGGCAGGTAACAATTTTCCTAAGAAAACAATAGATAGAAGGATGAATGTTTGTTGGGGGAGGGTGGGGAGAGAGACCTGGAGTGTGATCTTTGGGGATAAAATCTGGTGAGGAGGATTTTTAGGATACATTGCTCTGTGTCTTACAACATGAATGTATGGTTGATGTCTGCAGCGTCGAACGTGGGACACTCCTTCAGTCCTCTCCCTGCAGTGCTCCTGCTGTAGGAAGCACTGCAGTGCCCTCCCTGTCTTGTTGACATTGAGTGTCTATTTCAAGCAACAAGCTATGAGCAGAAGGGCTGAATTTCACCTCTGGGAGGAAGCTGTGAGAGTCCTCGTGAACTGGTTGTGGTTCTTCTTGTCCCTCCGCAGAGGCAGCCACATCAGCTTAGGCCTGGGGTGAAGGCGACAGTAAGTCAAACAAAATTGTCTTAGGATGGAAACGTAGCAAGGACAGCACTGAATGTTTGTTGTATATGCTGCATTTTGGGGGGCTATTTGTTACCTCTGTGTAACTTGGCTTGAACAAGCTGGCACAAAGCCTCTTTAAGAGACTTCAATAAACATTTAAATTTATTCTTTGGTCGTTTTTTACATAGCAGAACGTTGTTTCTTTTGAATGTAGATGGTTGGAAGTAGTCACAAATTAGCTCAGTTTTGCCCATTATTGTCAAATAAAAGACAAATAGGAGAGACTTTTTTGGAAAGCATTATTGCCAGATGGGGCAAGGGAACTACTGCAACAGGGGAAAGGGGACTTTTGCAATAGGGAGAATGTACTGAACTTGGAATATGCAAGTGTCTCAGGGTAAGGCAAAAAGGATATTTCCTTCATAGGCTGAGTAAACCAGGCTACAAGGAATCTTTCCTGGAAGTGGAATCAAAGGTGTCTGATGGAAGAGATCAGAGAGGGGCTTCTCTGAAGTCCAGCTTATTCTCACAACCATCTGCTGGCTCAGGCTGAGGATAGGTCAGAGTTCTGGGGCTTGGGAAAAGGAGAGGATCTCAACCAAAGTTTGGTTAACAAGCATTCTGTTCCCATTGATCAGAAGGGACAAACATTCAGCTAATCATTTATGAGGCAAAGATGGGAACCTGGAGCATCTATATCTGGCCTTGTCATTGGTAAACAAGGCTGCCATCTGCGAATCTTATCTAAGTCATATTATTATTGATGTTGGGACTCGGGTTCCCCAAGATAGAAATTGAGAGGAAGCCCCAGAGAAATTTCCACTCACATTTTATAAAGCTTATGCTTGAGCACAAGGTGTTGCCAGTGGAAATGGGGTTCTTCCATGGCATCGCAAGAAAAGCTTTTCCAGGGACCCATGCACAGGGGGATGAGGCATAGTGGTAAGGTTTATTGGGGTAGAAATAAATGACTGCCCCCAGTTGTCCAGTGTTTCACTCATGACCAGATGGCTCAGCTCTGTCTCACTGTGGAAGAAGTCCAGCGTGCTTTCAGTAAGCCCAGAAGAAGGGCCAGGGTCCAGAAACTCTGCTATTGTCCTGACATCGGCAGCGCATGGCTCCATTCAGTTCTTGCCAAAGCTTAGTCCAGCTCAATCTCTGTCTTTGTCTGGCTAACTTAGTCTCTGTTGTAACCAGGCCCGTGCTTGGGAGCCAACCCAAGCGTGGAGCCACATGATGGCTATGGAGAGAGAACATGTGAACAAATACATGTTACCAAGAGGCCCTTGGCCTTTGTCAAGCTTTGATTATATTACCTCAGGCTGGCTTTCTTTCAAATCAACCAATCTTTTTTCTGATTCCTTGTGGGCTTGTGGTCCTCCCCCTATCTAATCTGATTGTTTTTGCTAGGTTAGATTCTTCCCCCTTATGGATCATTTTAGCTCCTACTGCACGTGCCTCACAGTAGAAAGATCTCTTCCTGTGTCATCTTGGCTTCTATCTGCACACCTGCCCAGCAGAGGAATTTTCCCTTTATTATTTTATCTCTCCCTTGGTAATCCCAGATAATGGCCAGTTGTCCCCAGGAGAGCCTGCTTCAAGGATTAAGTGCCCTTGGCAGAGGATGTGAAGTTTCCCTGGAGAGTTATGAATGTCATAGCTTTGTAGTAAGTCAGGCTTACTGTCTGACTCAGTTCCCTAGTTTATTAGGCTTAATTTCTGATTTTTATTTGCTCCCTTCCTTTACTAATGCAGGGAGGCAGCACAGAGGACAGGAAGGTCCGTTGAACTGGCTCAGTTTTACTGATTTTATAAAGTAGGAAAAAGGCTTGTGTGAAAAGACTGACTTTTTGGAAAAGATGGGTTTGTGGAATTTTTCATATCAGAGTAGGAGAGACAAACAATTAGAAGGGAGATAAGATTTTACTTTTTTTTTTGAGCTGGGGGCTGTGGGGGTTGTGACATTCTTGTGGGTGGCTTAGCCAATGTTTCTCCTGGCCATCTGGTGTCATGGGGATTGTTGCCCAGGCCCCTGTGCTGTTTCAATATGGGGAGGAGGTGCTTTGAATTAAGCCATTTCCCCAACACACAAGTATGTTTCTTCACATTCTGTTTTCCAGGATTACAAGACTCAAGTAAATTTCCACATTGTCATTAAAGTACTTCAAGGGCTGAAAAACATTTTCATGTCTAGTTTAACCTTCTCATTTTACAAATGAAGAAACAGAGGCCCTGGAAGATTTTTCCACCAAATTCATATAACTAATTAAAGGCAACAGGAGAACATGCCAGAGGGCTCCTGATATTCTTCTAAACTTTGTGAATATAAATACAGAGTTACTGTGAGATTTAAATTAGATAATTTTGAAGAATCTTTGGTTTTTTGAAAGCAAGACATAAAATAAACTTATAATATTAAAATAGACATCTGTTCTCCATCTTAACCACCTACCTCCCTTACCCCATGCTCTCCCTCTCTTCTTCCAGAACACTCACCTTCTCACATTATTTACCTATTGTGTGGGTTTGTTGTCTGTCTCTCTGCACCAAAATATGAGTTCTGTGGGAGAAGAGATTTTGGTTTTCTATTTTGTTTACTAACTTATCTGGTTCTTGGGGGTTAGGAACTTCATAAATATTTATTGAATAATCAATAAGCCCAGGGATCCTTAAGATAAAGAAGCCTCTTCTTCCGCACTAGCTAGCTATTTGGTAGGTATATTCAATCATCCAGCTGATGGTCATGGGAAGCCCTCAGAGTCCTAGGTGTCTTTTCAGGATCTGGGACTCCAGTAGTCCTGTTGATGGGGAAGATTGGCAGCAGCCAGTAATTGATGAACAAGCAAAATTTGAGGGTGACCCAAAAGATGCAGAAAGTTGAATGAGGGGTTTTCTTGTTACAGAACAGACCTGTGGAGGGGAGGAACAATATACTATTACTGAGTGGACCCTTCCTTCTCTTGGGGTCCCCCTGTACTAGGTTCTCCTTGCCTGCCACCAGGGAATTACAGCTCTCAATGCCAAAGATTGTTGAAAAAGAAAGGAATTATTTATTCAAAAGTTATGCAAACTTTAGAATAATAACTTAATGTTTTCACTGGGTCCCAAAATCACTTAGAACACCCACAAATGCACACAATCCTTCCTTCCCCCTCTGCCCAGTCTGGGGTACAGTATCTCAGGAAAAGAAATAGGGGTCCGTGGCTCAGGTATCCCCTCAGTTCCCAGCAACCTGTCCTCAGCTGGCTGGCCTTGCTTGGTTCCCAGCACCATCAGCTGTGTGGCTACCTTGATCTCCAGTTAACACAAAACCATGTGGCACCTTCTCATGGCCCACGAGCAAGAGTCTTTCACCCCTTTTCTCCCCAGCAATGTTTCCCCTGTTTCCTAAGCTATGTGGCAAAAGGGAGTACCCCAAAGCTGCCTGGTCCCAACCTCACATAGCTGCCACGCCTGGGTTTAAATCCCATTGCCAATCTTTCCCTGCAGCCCCATTTCTAATTCCTCCTACAATCCACTACTCCTGCCAGCATTCCTGTAGTTTTCTAGCTTTTATGGGTTGCCACAGTAAGTATGGGCAGGCATGGCTACATGGTGTGGAGTGAATCACCTCCAACTCTCACATGGATGCTGTAACTGGGGGGAGTTGCCTCCCAATTACATCCTGGGTGGAAGTCACTCCCATCTCCCTGGCTTAAAGCATGGCCACAACTATTTAACATATCCATGAAACCAGTTAAAAGTTATAAATATGAAATATGTCATTGGTACTCTAATAGGGATTGTATTGAATCTATAAATTGCTTTGGGTAGTATGGACATTTTGATGATGTTAATTCTTCTCCATGAACGTGGTATTTGTTTCCATGTGTTTGTGTCTTCTTTAATTTATTTCTTCATACTACACAGCAGAAAGGAAGAAGGAGGTTCTATCCTTTGTTACTGCATGGATGGAACTGGAGAAAAGTATGCTAAGTGAAATAAGCCAGGTGGTGAGGGACAAATACCATATGATCTCACCTTCAAGTGAAACCTAATAACAAAACAAACAGACAAGCAAAATATAACCAAAGACATTGAAATTAAGAAATCTGACAGCAACCAGAGGGGAGGTAGGAGGAGATAATGGGGAGGAAGCGGGGAAGGGTTTTCAGGAACAGCTATAAAGGACACATGGACAAAACCAAGGGGAGGTAGGTGGGGATGGCTGAGGGGGAGTGGTGGGGGCAAAATGAAAACAAATGTATTTGCACAACAATAAAACAATTAAAAACAAAGTTATAGATATGTTAAATGACCATGCTTGAGGTTAGTTGCAAAACTGTTGTGTCCCATCCCCCAGCTTAGATTTGTGGGGGTGAGGACATTTATATATATATATATAATATTTCCTGGACACCCTGAGTTCTGGACCCCATTACAAATCCTTATCCCTATTTGGCAGCATCTTGTTATAGTCTTGCTTATACTAGGGGTCTGAGTAGAGCTCTGGGGTTAATATTTAAGCTAATGTTGAAAGGATGAAAGCAGCCAGGTAAACTAGAATAAAAAGTACTCTAGGGATTAGCTTTCCCTGTGATTTTACATTTGCATGGCGCTTTTGTCTAAGTCTAAGTGCTTTTTTGTCAGTATTGCTCAGAGTCTCCAAGGATTAGGTTTTTGTTTTCACAGTGTCCGGTTTATAAGAAAGGACTTTAATATTTGCCTCTCATCTAGAATACCATCCTTTCTGTTTACCTGAGTGGTAAACAGGAAAGCTAACCTATAAAATTTTTGTTTAATTTGCATGAAAACCTAGATTTTTAATGAATAAACATGAATAGCAGTGAACAAATAAAGGCAGAACTTATATATATGTTGATGTAAGAAATGTCCAAACCTGTAAGAATTTTTATGAGTTTATCTGATCTAAACTGATGACAATTGCTGGAAAGCAAAATTTCAACATATTGAGAAAACGCTCTGGAAAATGGTGGTTTTACCATTTATTTTATACATTAGAACCAAAGAGGAATACTGAAGGGGTTTACATGAAATTCATTGGTGATAGATCAGGGGGTGGGAGAAAGCAAAGGGGGTGGGAAATCTCTGGGATTGGATAAAAAGTAAAAGAAATATGCACATACTTCTTTTACAGAAGTGAGTATAGGATAGTTAACAGTTAACAATTAATACAATAATGATAACAATGAGCGGCTCTGTGATTGGTTCTGGTGGGAGACTGTTCCCTGAGGGATCTGAAGAAAGGAAATTACCCTGACATTGCCAAGGTATGTTATTCTAAATGCAAAAAGATAATAGATAAGCTCAGTTAAGGTAAAGATTGACCTTTATCAAGAATGATACCCACCTAGGACAAGACTACCCACAACAACTAGCTTTAAGCTAAAATGTTTTAATTTCAAAATATCCTATGCAGTTATTTACACTCTCTGACTTTCTAAGGCCCACCATGAAGGCCTCCCTAAGCTTTTCAAGTTTGTGGCCCCTTTTGTGTGTGTGTGTGTGTGTGTGTGTGTGTATTTCCCCCCTCCCCCACTATCTCTTCAGTACAGTCTTTTTTAAAAAATTCTTGTTCAAGTACAGCTTTCTGTCTTATATTCCCAGCCCTGCCCGCCCCCCGCCCCGTGCTCCCCACCTCCCTCCCATTTCCACCCCCCACCCTTAGTTATTGTCCATGTGTCCTTTATACTTGTTCATGTGAGTCCATCCCCTTTTCCCATATGATTCCCTTCCCTCTCCTCTCTGGACCCTGTCAGACTGTTTTGTATTTGAGTGTCATTGGTCATATTTTGCTTGCTTGTTTGTTTTGTTGTTTAGACTCCTGTTAATGGTGATATCATATGGTATTTGTCTTTCACCACCTGGCTTATTTCACTCAGCATAATGATTTCCAGTTCCATCCATGATGTGGCAAAGGGTAGTAGTTCCTTCTTCCTTTCTGCGGCATAGAATTCCATTGTGTAAATGTACCAAAGATTTTTGATCCAGGCATTTACCAATGGGCATCTAGGTTGCTTCCAACTCTTGGCTACTGTGAATTGTGCTGCTATGAACATCAGGGTGCATAGGTTCTTTTGGATTGGTGTTTCAGGGTTCTTAGGATATACTCCTAGTAGTGGAATTGCTGGGTCAAAAGGCACATTCATTGTTAGTTTTCTTAGCAAATTCCATATTGCTTTCCATAGTGGTTGTATCAGTCTGCAATCCCACCAACAGTGAACTAGGGTCCCCTTTTCCCCACAACCTCTCTAGCACTTGTTGTTTGTTTCTTTGTTTATGATGGTCATTCTGACTGGTGTTAAGTGGTATCTCATTGTGGTTTTAATTTGCATCTCTCTGATAGCTAGAGATATTGAGCATCTTTTCATGTGTCTCTGGATCCTCTGTATGTCCTCCTTGGAGCAATGTCTGTTCAAGTCCTTTTCTGATTTTTTAATTGGGTTGCTCGTCTTCTTTGAGTGGAGTCATGTGAGTTCTTTGTATATTTTGGAGATTAAACACTTATCTGAGGTATCATTGGCAAATATGTTTTCCCAAGCTGTTGCTTCTCTTTTTATCTTGATACTGTTTTCCTTAGCCATGCAGAAGCTTTTAATTTTGATGAGATCCCATTTGTTTATTCTTTCCTTTATGTCCTTTACTCTAGGGGATGTATCAGTAAAAATATTGCTACGTGGAATATCTGAGATTTTCCTGCCAATGTTCTCCTCTANCATTTTTTTGCATGTAGCTGTCCAGTTCTCCCAACACCATTTGTTGAAAAGGCTGTCTTTACTCCATTTTATGTTATTGCCCCCTTTGTCGAATATTAATTGACTGTAGAGAGTTGGGTTTATTTCTGGGCTCTCTGTTCTATTCCATTGGTCTATGTGCCTGTTTTTATGCCAGTACCAGGCTGTTTTGACTACAGTGGCCTTGTAATACAGTTTGATATCAGGTATTGTGATCCCTCCTACTTTGTTCTTCTTTCTCAACATTGTAGCTGCTATTCGGGGTCTTTTATGGTTCCATATAAATTTTTGAAGTGTTTGTTCTATGTCTGTGAAATATGCCATTGGTACTTTAATAGGTATTGCATTGAATCTGTAATTGCTTTGGGAAGTATGGACACTTTGATGATGTTAATTCTTCCAATCCATGAACACGGTATATGTTTCCATTTATTTGTGTCTTCCTTGATTTCTTTCTTCAGTGTTGTATAGTTTTCTGCATACAGGTCTTTTACCTCCTTAGTTAGGTTTATTCTCAGATATTTTAGTTTTGTTTTTGCTATATCGAATGGGATTTTGTTCTTGATTTCTGCTTCTGCTGCTTCATCATTGGTATACAAAAATGTCTTTGATTTCTGGATATTGACTTTGTATCCCACTGTTTTGCCAAATTCATTTATTAGTTCGAGCAGTTTTTTGATAGAGGCTATAGGGTTTTCCACGTACACTATCATGTCATCTGCAAACAATGACAGTTTTGTTTCCTCCTTTCCAATTTGGATGCCTTTTATTTCCTTTTCTTGTCTGATTGCTGTGGCTAGAACTTCCAATACTATATTGAATAGAAGTGGTGAAAGTGGGCAACCTTGTCTTGTTCCTGATCTTAATGGAAAAGATTTTAGTTTTTGCCTATTGAGTATGATGTTTGCTGTAGGTTTTTCATATATGGCCTTTATTATATTGAGGAATGCTCCCTCTATTCCCATGTTCCTGAGTACCTTTATCATAAAGGGGTGTTGAACCTTATCAAAAGCTTTTTCCACGTGTATTGATATGATCATGTGGTTTTTGTCTTTGCTTTTGTTTATGTGGTGTATTACATTTATTGATTTGCATATATTAAACCATCCTTGCATCCCTGGGATGAATCCCATTTGGTCATGGTGTATGATCTTTTTGATGTATTGTTGGATGCGGTTTGCTAACATTTTGTTGAGGATTTTAGTGTTTATTTTCATCAGCGATATTGGCCTGAAGTTTTCTTTCTTTGTTGTGTCTCTATCTGGCTTTGGAATTAGGGTGATGCTGGCTTCATAAAAGGAGTTGGGGAGTTTTCCCTCCTTTTGGATTTTTTGGAATAGTCTGTGAAGAATAGGGGTTAGCTCTTCCTTAAATGCTTTGTAGAATTCTCCTGTGAAACCATCTGGTCCAGGGCTTTTGTGTGATGGGAGTTTTTTTATTACTGCTTCAATTTCATTTGCTGTTATTGGCCTGTTCAGGTTTTCTGCTTCTTTTTCATTGAGTTTGGAAGATTATATTTTTTCTAGAAATTTGTCCATTTCACCTAGGTTTTCAAATCTCTTGGCATACAGTTCTGCACAGTAATTTCTTACAATCCTTTCTATTTCTGTGGTATCAGTTGTAATCTCTCCTCTTCCATTTCTGATTGTGTTTATTTGGGTCCTCTCTTTTCTTTTCTTGATGAGCCTACTTAAAGGTTTGCCTATTTTGTTTATCTTTTCAAAAAACCAACTCCTAGATTCATTGATCCTAGAATTGTGCTTTCAGTCTCTGTGTCATTTAATTCTGTTCTCATCTTGGTTATTTCCTTCCTTCTACTTGCTCTGGGCTGTCTTTGTTGTTGTTCCTCGAGTTCTTGGAGGCGTCGGGTTAGGTCGTTTGTTTGAAATGTTTCTATCTTCTTTAGGTAAGCCTGTATTGCTATGAACTTCCCTCTCAGGACTGCCTTCACTGTGTCTCATAGGTTTTGGTTTGTTGTGAGTTCATTTTCATTTGTTTCCAGAAGCTTTCTAATTTCTTCCCTAATTTCAATCTTGACCCATTCATTGTTTAATAGCATACCATTCAGTCTACATGATTTGGGGTGTTTTGGGTTTTTTCCTGTGGGGTTGGTTTCCAATTTCAGTCCCTTGTGATCAGAGAAAATGCTTAGTATGATTTCTATTTTCCTGAATTTGTAGAGACTTGTTTTGTGTCCTATCATGTGGTCTATCTTGGAAAATGTTCCATGTGCATTTGAAAAGAATATGTATTTAGCTTCTTTGGGATGAAGGGCTCTATATATATCAATTAGGTCCATTTCATCTAGGGTGTCATTTAATGCTGCAATATCTTTGTTGATATTTTGTTTGGAAGATCTGTCCCTTTTTGACAGTGGGGTGTTAAAATCCCCACCTTAATTGTGTTGCTGTCAATATCTTTCTCGAGGTCCTCTAGGATGTTCTTTATATATTTGGGTGCTCCTATGGTGGGTGCCTATATATTTACGATGCTAATGTCTTCTTGGTGGATTCTTCCCTTGAGTATTATGAAGTGACCTTCTGGGTCTCTCTTTATGGCTCTTTTTTTGAAGTCTATTTTGTCTGATATGAGAATTACTACCCCAGGTTTTTTTTCCTGGTCTTTTGCTTGGAAAATTTGTTTCCATCCTTTCACTTTTAGTCTGTGGTGGTCTTTTGATCTGAGGTGGGTCTCTTGTAGGCAACATATGTGTGGGTCATGCTTTCTCATCCATTCAGCTATTCTATGTCTTTTGATTGGAGCATTTAATCCAGTTACATTTAAGGTTATTATTGAAAGGTACTTATTCATTGCCATTTTTGTACCTGTGTTCCTCTCCGTCTCTCTCTTTTCCTTCCTTTCCTTAAAGCAGCCCTTTTAGTAATTCTTGTAGAGCTGGTTTGGTGGAGGCGTATTCTTTTACACTTCTTTTGTCTTGGAAGCTCTTTATTTGGCCGTCTATCTTGATTGAGAGCCTTACTGGGTACAGTAGCCTTTGTTGTAGGCCTCTGGTTTTCATTACTTGAAATATTTCTTGCCATTCTCTTCTTGCTTGGAACGTTTCCATTGAGAAGTCAGTAGCCAACCTTATTGGGACCCCTTGTATGTTACTTCCTTTTTCTCCCTTGCTGCCTTTAGGATTTTCTCTTTGTCTTGGAGGTTTGCCATTTTAATGATGATGTGTCTTGTGGTAGGCCTCTTTGGGTTCCACCTGCTGGGGACTCTCTGCAATTCCTGGGTCCGCGTGACTTTATTTCTCCTCAACTTAGGAAAATTTTCCGTTATTACTCTTTCAAGTAGGTTTTTTATCCCTTGTTCCTCTTCTTCTCCTTCTGGTATTCCTATTATTCGGATATTATTTTGTTTCATGTTGTCTTGCATTTCTCTTAAATTCTCCTCATTTTTTCTGAGTCTCTTTTCCATTACCTCGTCCGTCTGGGAGATTCTTTCCACCCTGTCTTCGAGCTTGCTTATGCGGTCCTCTGCCTCATCAATCCTACTCTTCATACCTTCTACTATATTCTTCAGTTCAGAAATTGTATTTTTCATTTCCTCTTGCCCTTTGCTGATGGTTTCTATTTCCTTTTTCATGCTGGTATAGTTTGTGGAGAGTTCATTGTAGTTCCCCTGTAGTTTCTGATAGCTCATTGTAAGCTCATTGAATTTCCTGATAACCAGTGCTTTGAATTCAATATCTGAGTTGGCTTGCCTCTATTTCATCTAACATTCTTTCTGAAACTTCCTCCTTTTCTTTCATTTGAGGATTGTTTCTTTGTCTTCCCATTGTTTGTGTTGCTCTTCTTGTTGGCCTCAGCTTCTTAAAGTAATCTGTTCTGGTTCCCTGGGTTTATGGTGTGAACTTCTGTGGTAGGATGCCCGTGAGATTCAGTGGTGCAGTCTCCTGCAGGTATCTTGGTGTTCTCCACTTCCACCACTCCTCTTGTTGGTTTCCAGCTAGTCAAACCTTTTCTTCTGGTCTCACTAGCTGTAGCAGCCTGGGGAGCTATTGGTGTGGCCTTTCTCTCATGTCGGTGAACTCTGCTGGTCTCACCAATGCCTTTCCAAGTTCCAGACTGGCGCTGCTTTCCCGCGCCCCACTGAGAGCAGGTTTTCCCCCAGGCTTCCCAGCTCTGGCCTGGCGTGAGAGCGCGAGCTCCCAGCCGAGCTTTCCTGGTCTCACAGGCTTGACTTGGACCTTTCCCAGTGTTGTGGCTGAACACACAGGCCAACTCACAATTCTTCCAAGCCAGCAGCCACAGCCTGACTCCTGGTGCTTCTCAGTCTGTGCTGGCTGGGGAGGGAGGGAGCTGGTGCCTGGCGCTCTACAAGGGGCCCTGCCAGTAGCCCGCAGCTCCCTGAGACTGTGGGAGTGCCGGCTGAAGTCCCTTGCTCTCCGTTTCCCAAACCGGCAACAACAGCCTGAATCCTGTTGCTTCTCAGTTTGGGCCTGGCTGAGTAGGTGTGGAGCTGGCAACTGGCACTCTCCAAAGGGCCCTGCCAGTAGTCCATAGCTCCTCGAGACTGTGGGAACACAGGGGCTACTCAGTTCCCCAAGCCGGCAACCACAGCCTGACTCCACAGGTTATCAGAGCTCTCTGGTTTGCTTCCCAATGCCCATTCCTCTCTCTGCCACTATAGGCAAACCGATCTCTCGTGGTGTTTTCCAATCTGTGCCCTGCTCATTAGAGAGGGTGGCAGTGACTAGTTCTCTCCCAGGGTAGTTGTTGCCCGCCCTTGGTTCTCAGAGACCAGGGCAGCCTGGCCAGGGCCCTGGCGTGGCTCGGCGGAGGGTCTGCAGCCTCTGAGCTGTTCCCTCGTACCTTGATGATCTGCAGTCATCTCCTCTGCTCAACCTCTGGTCATTCGGTGTGTGCTACACTTTCTGTAGTCCTACCTTCCTATATGCTGGGTCCCTGTTCAGTATCTGCTGCGGCCTGGTTTTTCTCCGGTGCGTGGAGGGAAGCAAAATCCTTTGTCCTACTCAGCCGCCATCTTCTCCTTTTTCTGACTCATATTTTTTAAAAAGATCATCTGGCTCCTGTGTGGGGAATAGAAGGGGTGGGGTGGAGAGAGTGGGCGTGAGAACAGGAGGACTGAGATGGTGGTGCTCCCAGTGACTCTGGAGCAGGCTGAGAAGATTCTCTTCAGTACAGTCTTAGAAAACATTTTATGTGATCTGTACTTCATGTGATGTTGGAGAAGGGTAGCTCAGTCTAAGTCATAGATTCAAAATAAATCTAGCTTAAGCCCTGGCTGGTGTAGCTCAGTGGATTGAGCATGGGCCTGCAAACCAGACGATCGCAATTCGATTCCCAGTCAGGGCACCTGCCTGGGTTGCAGTCCAGTTCCTGGCAGGGGCCAGTTCCCAGCAGGGGATGCGCAAGAAGCAACCATACATTGATGTTTCTCTTCCTCTCTCCTTCCCTTCCCCTCTAAAGATAAATAAATAAATATTTTAAAAAATAAATCTAGCTTAATAAGGATATCTAAGTTTTTAGTATATTTTTGATTATAGGAAAAGAAAGGAAGAATCAAAGTTGATTCTAATAAAAATGTAAGGAAGAGATTGAATCATCTGATACATAAATAAGACAGTTACTTTAAAATGTTCAAACGAAACTTCAGGATAATAAGAATGCTTATTTTATTTTTATTATTATTTATTTATTTATTTTAATTTTTTACTTTAATTGTTGTTCAAGTACAGTTTTCTGCCTTTTACTCCCATCCCAGCTCGCTCTCCCAGCCCTCCCCACCTTCCTCCCATTTCCACCCCCCTTGTTTTTGTCCATGTGTCCCTTATACTTGTTCCTGCAAATTCTTCCCCCTTTCTCCTGTCAGCCTGTTCTCTATTTCAGTGTCTTTGGTTATATTTTGCTTGTTTGTTTGTTTTGTTGATTAGGAAAGAATAAACAAATGGGATCTCATCAAAATTAAAAGCTTCTACATGGCTTTAATACTGTTTAAAGAAAACAGTATTAAAATAAGAAGAGAATCGACCATATGGGAAAACATATTTGCCAATGATGACAAGAGTTTAATCAGACAAGAGTTTAATCTCCAAAATATATAAAGAACTCACACAACTCCACTCTAAGAAGACAAGCAACCCAATTTAAAAATGGGCAAAGGACTTGAACAGACACTTCTCCAAGGAGGACATACAAAGGATCTAGACACACATGAAAAGATGCTCAGTATCACTAGCTATCAGAGAGATGCAAATTAAAACCACATGAGATACCACTTCATATCAGTCAGAATGGCCATCATAAACAAAGCAACAAACAACAAGTGTTGGACAGGTTGTGGAGAAAAGGAAACCCTACTGCACTGTTGATGGGATTGCAGACTGGTACAACCACTATGGAAAACAGTATGGAATTTTCTCAGAAAACTAAAAATGGACTTGCCTTTTGACCCAGAAATTCCACTGCTAGGATTATATCCTAAGAACCCTAACACACCAATCCAAGAGAACTTATGCACCCCAATGTTCATAGCAGCACAATTTACAATACCCAAGTGTTGGAAGCAACCTAGGTGCCCATCAGTAAATGAATGGATCAAAAAATTATGGTACATTTTCCCAATGGAATTCTATGCAGCAGAAAGAAAGAAGGAGCTCCTACCCTTTGTGACAGAATGTATGGAACTGGATAGCATTATGCTAAGTGAAATAAGCCAAGCGGTAAAAGACAAATACCATATGATCTCACCTTTAATGGGAATCTAATCAACAAAACAAACAAGCAAGCAAAATATAACCGAAGACACTGAAATGGAGAACAAGCTGACAGTGACCAGAGGGGATAGGTGAGGGAATTTTAGGGGAAAAGTGTGAAGGGTTTGCAGGAACAAGTATAAAGGACACATGGACAATAACAAGGAGGGGTGGAAATGGGAGGGAGGTAGGAAGGCCTGGAGGGGTGGGATGGAATGGGAGGAAAAGGCAGAAAACTGTACTTGAACAACAATTAAAATAAAAATTTAAAACAAAAGAATAGAAGAATGCCTTTTAAGAGGCTATATTTTAGTTTTTGCCTGCACATTTGTCATATATGAACTAGTTTATATTTTTATACACTAGTTATAAGCATTAAAATATATTAGTTGATACAATGAAACATGATTCCTATGGAATCCCTGAGTAGCCATTGACAGGTCTGTACAATGAGTTCTAAGTTATTTTTGTGATGATGAATCTGAGACATTGTTAGACAAATTTCTTTATCTATTCATCAAGTATTTGTTGTATGCCTAGTACATGCATGGCAATATGCTAGGGACTGAAGATACAGAAATCAAAGCTACCATCCTGCCCTTGGTTAGCTCACATTTCTCAGTCAAAAAACAAAACAAAACAACATAAAACTTGTTAAGTGCTATTTTGCCATCAAAAAATAATCTAGAGTTATATTTGTTTACACACTTTATAAAGTCATATGTAAATATGTGATCCTATAAAAATGCCCAAAATGATGTTACATAGTAAACCTCACTCCACATTCCAAGACTTCACTTTCAAGAGTGGGGGACAGAGTGAATGCAGCTTAGAGCACAGGAGACCCAGAAAAGAAATGAACTGATGCAATGTACAAAGGTGGTAACCAAGGTAGTAAAAACAAATGCTTTGGGGGACTGCTAGCATTGATTATAACATTTAAAAATTACTTAAGTCTATTAATACTTTTGTTTATAATGAAGGAAGTGTCTGTGGTTTTAAAAGAAAACACAATCATTCTTTCATCCTCACTTTCTCCCTCCCCCCATATCTTCCCCTGTAGTTTTGCATAGTCAAGTCCTTTGTGGAATTTGGATTACATTTATTGTGTGATTTAAATTCCATTCTAAAATGAATTTTCTACATTTACAATTAATCAAAAAAACACCAAGCCCTGGGAATTTTCAGTCCTGTCTCCTGCTGCTTTTCTCAGTACCCTTTGCTAGCCTTGAAAGCCTTAAATAACATCAATCTTTTGAGAGTAGGCCATTTTAGAAGACGTGCTTGCATATCTATCATCTGCCTGTTGACTCTGACAGACCATTTTCATAATGACATTTTCTGGCTGAAATGAAGAAAGTGTTGTGTTGAACTCCTCTGTTTTTTACATCTGAATAAAATGTAATGCACACACATACAGACTTAAACAAACTCAATGAATAAAAATCTAAAATTCCCAAATAGATGCATTAGGTTTCAGTATTTATTTGTTTTGTTTTTACTTTCTCCATCTCAAGTAATCTTTCAAAACCCAGATCTAATCCTGCTGTCCCTGATGCTTAGAGTTCTTCCAAGCCTTCCCTTAGATTATCTACCAAATGTCTTAACTTGATGGTGTTAGCATAGGCTGCTAGTTAGCTGTTGACAAAGAAATGGAACAAATGGAGCCAGACATCTAATTAATCTGGATTAACTATGAAGCTATAGCTTCCAGACACCACAGGGGATAGCTGCATTGCCCTGCCAAGGAAATTTATCCCTCCATTTTCTCAAGGAGACAGGAAAAATAGCTTTCCAATCTCCTTAAGGGACAACTGGTCCATTTTCCAGATTACTGAAGAGGGGGAAGAACCAATAAAGATGAAATTCCTGTGCTGAAGCATGTGTAGTAGAAGCCAAGATGGCTACTGTGAAGGGGGAGAGTCTAGCCTGGGAAAATGTGGGAGATGGATCCAGTTGGATAAGGGTATGAAACCCCAGAAGATCCAGGAAAAGAGATTGATTAGTTCGAAACCCAAGAAACCAAAACCCAAGAAAATATAATCAAAGCTTAACAAAGACCAGAGGTTTGTTTGCTTGCATGCTACCTGTTTGTAACAGCCCT
The DNA here is from genome assembly GCF_014824575.4 of Sturnira hondurensis. NCBI lineage: Eukaryota > Metazoa > Chordata > Mammalia > Chiroptera > Phyllostomidae > Sturnira > Sturnira hondurensis. The sequence goes on along the minus strand of NW_028094889.1, from coordinate 66,827 downwards.
GTGGGCCTGCAAGGTTGGAGCACCGTTGGGCTTTGGACATGCAGATGAGGAAATGAGATATAGAGAAGTTCTGCATTTCTGAGCTCTGGCCTTTCTGGGCTGGATGAGGATATGTGCAGGTCTGAGGGTCTAGAGGCTGGACTTCTTCCACAGTGTGAGAGAGCTGAGCCACCTGGCCAAGGAAGAGACATGGTGGTACCTGAGAGCAGTACTTTGTTTTTGCTCCAATAAACCTTATCACAATTGCTCCATCCTCCTATGTGAGACAGGTCCTCGAAATGTTATTCATACAACTCCATGAAAAATCCTATTTCACTGGTAACAAGCAAAACCTTTCAACCAAGCCCCAGCTCAGTTCTTCAGTGGAGACCCGCCTATTCCATGTGACCTGTACTCTTTCTGCTGTGAGGGACATCAGCTTTTTCATGTAGTAAGGTTGGAACAAAGATTTCCTGCAACTGGTGGTAGTGCTGTGATGTCAGGTGTAAGTCGGGAGAACTTGTGCAGCCTTCCTGGTGTTTTTCATCTCCTCTTAGGGTGGCTTAGGCTGGAGCCATGATATTCAACATGTGGTCACAGGACCAGCAGTGTTGATGTCACCTGGAATGCAACACCCTTGGGTTCCAGAAAATCCAGGGTGGACCAAGTCAGGTGTGTTTTAACACCCAGGTGATTCCGACTCACACTTGAGTTTGAGAACAGTTGCTTCAGTTGTGCACAGGGTGGCTCTCTCAGATCTTGTCCACCTTCGTGAAGCAGAGTATGGCTTTCAACAAAATCCCTTGTGATTCTTGTGCATGTTGATTTAGAGCCAGCTTCCTTGATTGCAAATATCCCTTTTGTACTTATTGAGTCTTCCATGTACTGGGGAATGATGGTGAAAAAGAGACAAAGTTCCTGCTTTTGTGGGTGTGGAGATGAAGAGGTGGGGAGGTAGGGAAACTGAAAATAAACTCTATTTATTTATTTATTAAGATTTTATTTATATATCTTAGAGGGGAAGGGAAGGAGAGAGAGAGAGAGAGAGAGAGAGAAATATCAATGTGTGGTTGCCTCTCGTGCGTCCCCTGCTGGGAACTGGGAACTGGCCGGCAACCCAGGTATGTGCCCTGACTTGAAAATAAACTCTAAAACAAACAGCTAAAATACTTTCAGAGTAATGTCAGTGCTTTGAATAAAATGAAACAATGTGAGAGAGAAAGCATGAGAGGAGCAATGTGAAGACAGGATTGTGAGGTCAGACCTCTCTGAAGAGGGCACATTTGAATGCAGTCTGAGGGCAAGAGCCAGCCTGGGTACATGTGGAGCAGGCATCTCAGCTGGAGGTGTTGTGCAAGGTTACTGGACTTCTGTAGGCTTTCTGACTCAGTAGGTCTGAGATGGGGCCCTAGAATGTTGTGTTGTCAGCAGATTCCCAGGAAGGGCTATTGCTGTTGGTTGGGTACACATTTTGAAGACCTGTGGTTTAGAGAGAACACTCCAGAGGGTGTTCTGTGACCACAGAGAGACCTGTGGTTAAAATTGTAGGTCTTGGGTGTGAGGCAGGCCTCATAGATTTAATTCTCTGGGCAAAGGAAAGTTATTGGTGGGATGGGGGATCATGGACTCATTTGAACTTCTAAAATATCCCTTTGGTTTTCTGTGAAAAAATGAATTTTGGTGACCAAGGTAGAAGCAGAGAGATGGTTAGAAGGCCACAGCAGTGGTTCCTATAAGAGATGATGGTGGCTTGGACTGGCTGACAGTGTGGAGAGCTGTTGAGAAGTGGCTGATTTATGATGTCTTGTGCAGGGGGAGCTAACAGCACCTGCTGATGAGCTGGGGTGCAGAGATCGAGAGGAAGAGAGGAACTGAGGATGACACTTGCTTAGCAGTAGGGGAGAGGGTGATGCTGTGTATTGAAATGGGAAAACTGGGGTAGGAGCAGGTTGGAGGTGGGGTGGAAAACTGAGTGTTCTCTTCAGATACATCATGGTTTATGATGAGGATGAGATTTCCAGTGGGAATATAAGGTTGGCAGTCGGTATGTGAATCTGAAACTCAGGAAGGAAGTCAGGGCTTAGGACACAGTTTTGGGAGTCATCAACAAAAAGATGCCATTTGATTGAAATCACTCAACTGGCCTGGATATTTGAGGGACTAATAGTGCTCCAGCTCATGTCTCAATTCCAGTCTCCTTCCAGGACTTCCTGAACCCTGCCTGGCTATGGCTGCTTCCTTCTGAAGTGAGCCTGGCTGGCCCTGTACCTTTAGCTGGCACCCTGCTAGGAAAGGAGAAATCCTCCAAAAAACCAGCACCCTTTTCTCCCTGCCTTCATGCTAACCTCCAACACCAGCAACCTCTCACTACATCTCCATAGACTTCACTTAATTCCCATACCTGCCTGAATGGATTTTCAACGTGACCAGTCTTTGAACACCTGGCCTCCAGCCTCAATGCCCAGCTGGGTCAGAATGCCACTGAGCTTTGGACCACATGCATCCTTCCCCTCAGCACCACAGTGCCATCTAGTCCTCCAGTGTCCTGCCCACTCTTACCAAACACAGCCATCCTGGCATCTGGTCACTGCTTTGACACTTTTCTAAAGTAGTTTGACTCATCAGGATTTATAATAGATTAAGCCTTTTTCACTTAAAGAAATACACTTTCCAACCCTAATTTTTAGATCATCTCTTTCAACTTGATTTTCTATTTCCTTTATTTTTTTTGTCTAATTGGAGGTTTTTGCAGGTCTTTTGAAAACTGTTATGTGATTGTTGGTATAAGGTGAATAAATGGTAAAGAAAAAATACAATAAAAATAATGTAAAGTTAAAAAATTTAAAAAGTAAAATTTAAAGACTAAGCTGGACTGGTTGACTATACATAATAAATAGTTTATCCCGGTTCACAGTTACTAATCTCAAAGAAAAGCAGTGTGTTTTGGAAGTAGCATTATTTTTCCCAAGTGCTGAGAAACACTGAGCAATATAAAAGTATTAAATAATATCTTAACAGACTGGAAAAACAAACACTGTTTCTAAAGCATCTCAATAATTATGCTCTGGCTGTATCTGGTACATGGGGAGAAGTTTATTTATTTTGTGTTAGTCAAGGTAAATATGGTACTAAAATCTGGCAGGGACCTGGAATATTTCTTGACTACATAAGGTAAAATTAGTAGCTGATCTGCATAGGCCTTGTGGGTACAATATGAGTGATATAATGTGCTCTGTACATAAGAATTTGGTAATTTGGTGGTGAGAGTGACACCTATTTAATATTATTACAATTTGTATAGGGACATGTGGCAAGGAGGTAAAACCTGGGCGTCCTAGGGTGATGATAATGCCTTGAAACTGAAACTTTGAAAGGTTGTGATCAAGAATGAGGCCAGACATATATGTAGGTGAGTTGAGATGAGAAATTCCTTATATGTCAAGCTTGGATTTGGATTTTACAATATCTTCTAGGCAACAGTTAGCCACTGAAAGATTTTAAGCAAAGGTGTAAATCATCAGATTAATTTTTTAAATTATTGATTTGGGGGAGAGAGAGATATATCAATTTGTTATTCTACTTATTGATACATTCTATAAGTGGAATAACTTATTCCACTTGGTTGATTCTTCTTTTTGGTTCAATCTCACTTTTATTTATTTTTTATTTTTATATATTTTATTGATTATGCTATTACAGTTATCCCATTTTTCTCTCCTTTATTCCCCTTCACCCTGCACCCGCCTCCCACCATCATTCCCCACCTTAGTTCATGTCCATGGGTCATACATATAAGTTCTTTGGATTCTCCATTTCCTATACTATTCTTAACCTCCTCCAATTTTGCACCTACCATTTATGCTTCTTATTCCCTGTACCTCCCCCCCCATTCTCCCCACTCCACCTCCCCACTGATAACCCTCTATATGATCTCCATTTCTGTGATTCTATTCCTACTCTAGTTGTTTCCTTAGTTTTTTTTTTAGGTTCACTTGTTGATAGTTATGAGTTTGTTTTGATTTTCCTGCTCATAATTTTGATCATCTTCTTTTTCTTTGATAGGTCCCCTTAACATTTCATATAATAAGGGTTTGGTGGTGGTGATCTCCTTTAACTTGACCTTATCTGGGAAATACTTTATCTGCCCTTGCATTCTAAATGAAAGCTTTGCTGGATAGGGTAATCTTGGATGTAAGTCCTTGCCTTTCATGACTATGAATACTTCTTTCCAGCCCCTTTTTTCCTGCTCTCAGAAGGCAGCTGAGAGCCTTATGGGAACTCCTTGGTAGGTATCTGTCTGATTTTCTCTTGCTGCTTTTCAGATTCTGTCCTTATCTTTAATCTTGGGTAATGGAATTATGATGTGCCTTGGATGTGTACTTCCTTGTATCCAAATTCTTTGGGATTCTCTGAGCTTCCTGGACTTCCTGAAAGTCTATTTCCTTTGCCAGATTGAAGAAGTTCTCCTTCATTATGTATTCAAATAAGTTTTCAAATTCTCGCTCTTCCTCTTTTTCTCCTGGCACCACGATGATGCAGATATTGCAATGTTTAAAGTTTTCCTGGAGGTTCCTAAGTCTCTCCTTATTTTTTAAAATTCTTGTTACTTCATTCTCTTCTGGTTGAATGTTTATTTCTTCCTTCTGCTCCAAACCGTTGACTTGAGTCCTGGTTTTCTTCTTGTCGCTGTTGGTTCCCTGTGTGTTTTCCTTTATTTCACTTTTCATAGCCTTCACTTTTTCCTCAATTTTGCATTTATATTCAGCCAATTCTGTGAGCATCCTGATTACCAGTATTTTGAACTGTGCATCTGATAGGTTGGCTATCTCTTCATCACTTTTATTTTTTCTGGAGCTTTGATCTTTTCTTTCAAAAGATCTTTTTTTTTTTTTTTTGTATTAGCATGCCTGTTATGTAGTAAAGGGTTGAGCCTTAGGTATTTACCAGGTCTGGGCAACCAACATTGCTGCCTTATGGTGCTGTCTATGGGGGAGGGATCTTAGAGGGAACAATACCACTTACTTGGCTCTCCCTGGATTTTAGTCACTTCCTCAGCTACCCTCAAGCAAATTGGGCCCTTTTGGTGCTGATTCCTGGTTGGGAGGGTTCATGTTTGTGCTAGGACCCTGTGAGTCTCTCCAACAAACTGTCCTATTAGGCTGGGAGTTTCCTCTGTTGCTGCAACCCCTACAGGTTTTTTTTAGTGAGAGGTTTTGGGACTTTATTTCCCTGCACTGGAGCCCTGGGCTACTCGGTTTCTCTTCTTCCCCTGTTGTTCCTCCTGATTTATCCATATGCAAATGTGGGACTGCCTGATCTGCCAGCTGCTGTCTCACCTGGTTCTCCAGCCACTGCCTTGCCAGGAGTCCTCTCTGCCCCAGCTTGCCACAGCATCCCCTTCTGCCTCTCCTACTGGTCTGGATGAATGTTTCTCCTTTAACTCCTTGGTTGTTGGACTTCCATAAAGTTTGATTTTCTGGAAGTTATGTTGTTTTTTGTTTTTAAATATGTTGTTGTCCTTATTTAGTTTGTGCGAGGAGGCACAGTGTGCCTACCTATGCCTCCATATTGGCCAGAACATTGGTTGACTCTTGTATGTGCCCTAATGGGGGATCAAACCCACAACCTTGGCATATAGGAATGGCATTCTAACAAACTGAACTACCTGGCCCAGGAAATCATAGATTTTGGTTTTGAAAAATCATTCTGGAAATAGTGAGGGGGATGGATTAGTGCAGAAAGGAACTGTGGGTGGGAAGATGACTGGAAAAGGTTCTGAGAGACCAAGAAGGGATGGCAAAGTCTGAGAGCAAGGAAGTAGTGGGGAGTGAGGAAGAGAGGTTGAGTCAAGAATTAGAAGCAGTGTGAAAGCATGTAGATTCCTGGAGGGCAGGAGAATTATGGAAAATTTAGATACATGTGAGGAGTGGGAGTATCTTGGGAACCCCTAGTGGTTGGAAACATGAGTCAGGTAGATGAAGATAAAGTCAGACAAAGCAGCTGTGTAGAGTTGAGACTTATCTATGGATGTCAACAGTCTTTCCATGAAAGTTTAGAGAAGGGAAGAGGAATATTAATTAGGCTAGTGGGATAAAGAAGGAATAGAATGCTGAGGAACCACAGAAAGTGAGGGAGAAAAGAGTATATTGTATTAAGTAATACTTTGTAGTGAGCTTCTTCTATATCATCTTATTCAATTTTCAAGTTCCCTGTGCACTAGGAATGCCTCCAGTCAAACAAGGAGGAAACAAGATTAGAGGGTATGGTGGATGGTATCTGAGATGGCTGCATCAACACCACCATTCATGAAAGCAAACCAGCTCTTCACAGGAAGGACAGAGCCTGATTCTTTTTCCCTAACTTGGAGCTCATCTCTGGAACTTGATTATTAGAATGCAGTGGAGGTGATGTCAGGAGGCTCCTGAGACTTGATCATAGGAGGCCACGTAGCATCTGTCTGAGAAAATAAGTCCCCTTACTTGTAGGATGCTCCTTCTTAGAATGGAGAAGACACATGGAGATCCTCGCAGGGGAGCTCCAGTGACTTTCCAGTGAGCTCTCAGGACACAGCCAACATTACTACTAGCCATGAACATGGCATTCAAGTCTGGCATATGAGCCATGTGCTTTTCTTTCTGTTCTGAGTTCCTTCATGCTTTGGGTGTGCCAATACATTATTGCAACTGGGTTCATATTCTTACAAAAATTTTGATTATACTCATAGCATACGGGTGGACCTCACAGACATGGCAAGATCACTTCCAGCCTACTGAGATAAAGCAAATATTGCAGTAAAGTGAGTAACAGATATTTGGTTTCCCAGTGCATATAAAAGTTATGTTTACTTTATATTGCAGTCTATTAAGTATGCAGTAGCAATAATGTATATACCTTAATTAAAAATACTTTATTATGAAAAAATACTAACCATCATCTGAGCCTTCAATGAGTAATCTTTTTTCTGGTAGATAGTCTTAATGTTAATGAGAAGGCAGTATCTGTGAAGTGCAATGAAACAAGATGTCAGTTATTTGGTATTTGTGAATACTTCTCTAAATATTCAGAATAAAATTTATTCCAGGAATTTGTTCTAGAAGTGTTAAAAAATCCACTGGAATTTACTTTTGTCAGTGGTGAGTTAAGAAACAAAAAAGGCTTTAAGATTGCTGTCACATTCCAGGTTATTCATTAATAGTGTATTAATTAGCTCAGGCTGATATAACAAAGTGCAGCAGACTGGGAGCTTAAACAGTAGACATTCATTGTCTCATAAATATCTACTGTTATGGTGTGTTAATTATGATAGTCTTGGTGCAGGTCTTTTGGGGTTCATCCTATGTGAACTCTCTCTGCTCCCTGGACTTGTATGTCTACTTCTTTCCCCAGTTTAGGTAAATCTTCCTTCATTACATTTTTACAGAGCTTTTCAATTCCTTACTCTCTTTTCTTTGTGGTATCCCCATGATAAAAATATTGGTGCACTTGAAGTTATCCCAGAGGTTCCTTATGCGATTCTTTTTTTTGTTCTGATTGGGTGTTTTCTATTTTCCTTACCTACCAAATTTTTGTTTTGATCTTCTGCTTCAATTACTCCACTGTTATTTCCTATAATGCATTCATCATCTCAGTTCATGTATTCTTCATTTCTTTCTGACTGTTCTTTTTTATGTTTTCTACCTTGGTGTTTATGTTTCCTATGTCTTTATAGAAGTACTCGATAAGTTCCTCTACTCTTCCCATAAGTTCATTAAGCATCCTTACAACCAGTATTTTGAACTCTGCATCTAGTAGATTGTTTAGTTCTTATTGGAGTTTTGTTCTGGCCTTCCATTTGGAATATTTCTTTGCCTCCTGATTTTGGCAGCCTCCTGTGTTTGTTTCTATGTTTTATGTAGAGCTACTATATCTTCTGCCATTGTTAGAGTGGCCTTATTAGTAGGTGTCCTGTAGGGTCTGGTGGCACAGCCTCTTCATTTATTCTAGGTGGGCACTCCAGGTGTGCCCTGCCTATGGGCTGTGTACACCCTCCTCTTGTAGTTGAGCCTTGATTGCTATTGACATGTCAGTGGGAAGCATTCAGGCCTATTGACTGTGACTGGTTTTGAACACTGTGGAGGATCAGCTGTGCAGGGGCCTATCCCACAGAACAGGACTTACTTCAGGGGGGTTATGGTGCCCACTGAGTTCATCCCTTGAATGTGTCATTTGTGGAGGTGGTTGGGTGGTGCCCTGGTGTGGTCTGAAGCTTTCCACTGGATATTCTGGCTCTGAGGCCTCCTGGAAGGTGCAGGCCAAGGTCAGTTGCCACCTGTGTTCTGCCTGGGGCTACCCAGCATGAGCTACAAAGTAATATGCAGATGGCTGCTACTTGTACAAAGCAAATACAGCTCTTCATCTGCTCATCTATGAGGAAACTAAGCTTGGGAGATGCTGGCACCTTGTTCAAATTTATACAGGTGTGTGGCAGTGCTATTCCCACCATATGTCTTTTCCTTGGGTGTTTTCTCTCCTTCCTTCCATCACTTGCTCATCTTCACTTAACTCACTTGCTTTCATGTCCAAATCAGTTACTTCTGTTTTACTGTCTTGTAGCACCTGCACCTGTTCTTTGTTAAAAGTTCACACAGCTTGCAACTCTAGGTCTTTTCTGAAGCTCATTTTAAGTGCTGCCTCCTGCATTCACTCAGAGGAAGCTGTGGCACTTTGTTCACCACTGTGATCTCACAGTTTAACACAGACTCTGACACACAGTAGGACTCCATAGCTATTTGTGGAACTAATGAATCCAGGGACCCCTCTCTTAGCACTCTGCTGTACTGCTTCCCAGTGTCATGTGGGTGAAAAATGTCTGCAACCTGACCTGCTGTGTGAGTGGGAAGACCTGGGTCCATGGTCATGCCATGTGGGCTCTTCTTACTGTGTTGCTTCTTTCTTTCATGCATGTTGATGGTTATGTCAATGTAAAGTATGTTAGAATGACACATGCTTACCTTTTAGCCTACATAAATGTGTTAAGGATTTTTCCAGGTCCAACTGTAAAAGTCATTAGTCATTTCTCTTTAACAACAACCAGGGCCAAGTGGTTCAAATACATGGAAACCCTGTGATGTTTGCCTTCAATTAACACTGAAGTGGATCCAGACTCAGGGTTTCCTGCTACTAACTTCAGAGCCTTTTAGGTTTCCATGGAAGCAGATGCTGGCTTGGTAAAAAATATGATACTCCGTATTTTTTTTAAATGGGAGAGATTGCTGAGCCTTGACCTTGGCAGTTTTCCTGGCAAAGACATGAGAAGCTGCTGCCCATCAAGCAAAGGAGCCACCTACAGTTCTCCTCTCTGGGGACCTGCTTTGCTATTCTAACCCAGAGTTACGTGTTGCCACCCTGTTTCAAAAGCCAGTGACAAGCAAATATACACAATCTATTCAGTTAACTTTTTTGGCTAACTTTGCCTTCTCCTTGCTGGCTGTTGGATCATTTTTATGGTTAATTCTTTCTTGGTTCACTTCTTCCTTCCCTCTGTCTTCTCCCTTCCTCTCCCCTTCCCTCCCTACCCTTTCACTTCCCTTCTCAATAGATTTCAAAACTCAAAGGTTTGAATTATCTCCAAATGTCTTCTGTCTCCCCTCTCCTACCCATTCTCCGCTATCTAATGCTTCTTTCTCCCCTCCAGCATTGCAACCTAGTGTTCTTCAGCCTCTGCTGGAGAGTCTTCCATGAAGCAGAACAAGTAAATTCAGAGTGAACTTGTCTGCCCAACAATGTTTGAAATGCCTTTCTTATAGTGAGTGAATTTTAATTCTCATAAAGAAGTCATTTAATTTTCTTTTTAGATTTTATTTATTTATTTTTAGACAGAGGGGAGGGGAGAGAGAAAGAGAGGGAGAGAAGCATCAATGTGTAGTTGCCTTTCTCACATACTCCATTGGAGACCTGGCCCACAACCCAGGCATGTGCCCTGACTGGTAATCAAACCAGCGACCCTTTGGTTCGCAGGTTGGTGCTCAGTCCACTGAGCCACACCATCCAGAACAGTCATTTTATTTTCTTAAAGTACATACAGACTGCTATCATTTTTCATGTTGAATGACCAGTTTCTTCTTTCCCTAGTGGACTCTAAGACTTCCAGAGAGCTGAGGAAAGGAGGAACCATTTGGTTATTGCCACAGAACTGTAATGTGTTGAAAAAATGGCCAAGGACAGACAAAAGATAGAGATTTTTCAATGTCAAAGAATAGGAAACTTGGGGAAATGGCTGGAAAAAGCAGAAAGTATCATGAAATATTCTTGAAGGAAGCACAGTACCTGGTTTCCTGAAGCCCCCAGTGGGCAATCGTGGAGTTGTCCAAGTGCATGAGGCACTTAACCAGTTTCTTCACTACAGTGGAGGTCTCCAAGAGGCTCACACCGTCTCATCTTTCCTCTTGGTTGTGGTGGAGATTCTGACATGTGCTTGTGCATCCCATAGGATAAATAACAAGTGCAAAGCAACAAGTCCTTGCTGAGATTTACAGCAGCAGGGAAGGTGGTCAGCCTCAGCATCACCATAGGCATTATTTTATTCATCCAATTATAACATCCTAACTTAACCTATAATAAAACTGACTCAGTGGCTTGGCCAAGTTCCTAGTTAACAGCAGAGCAGTTCAGCTTTTCTGGTCCCTCTTGTAGGTCTTCCTTTGCAGTGCTCTCAGGCTTCTTCCTTCTCTGGGCTGCTCCACCCTGCCCCTTAGTCAGTGTCAGCATTCTGCAAGAGTGGCCCTTGGATCACAATGCAGACGGGAAGAGCCAGCTCTTTAATCCTAGGTTAGCTCTGTTGCTCTGCTCAAGTTCTTCACTGAAACTTGCCTTATAATCTTGTGTCACATTGGGTTTATCTATCACTATGGTTTTGATTAGTTAATAGTTTTAGTTTCTCTCAATATGTTGTTCCTCTTAGTATTGGCTTATATTCAATTGGCAGCATGAAGTAACTGATGGAATAAAATAGCATTAAAAATATGCGTAAAGGGAAGACTATCAGATGCTGTACAAATTTGTTTATATTTAAATTTTCTTGCCTTTTATAAATGTATAATCTAAAACAGAAAACCCTTTTTCTTTAAATACATGATTTACATATAGATAATAAATTAAAAGGTATAAGCAAAGCAAAAGCAGAAAATAAAATATTCTATGTATGTCAGGGGGTAAATTAAAGTTTGTATAGAAAGAAAGCAAGTGCTGTTTGTAACTTTTTCTTGTCTGAAGCTTTAAGTAGTTATCTGATAATGTCCAAGTCAGTTCTCATTTTCTAGGTTTAGTTATTCTCATCTAAGATGAAGAACTAAGGCTATACTTGGTGATACCTGAGAGGTTTTCTTAGGCTCTGCTGAGGAAGAAATGCCAATCAGCCACAAAGTTAGGCAGTATAGAGCTTTATTGGGGTTTGAGCACCGAGGTAAGGTTCTCCAGTCCACAGAGTGGGGCCGGGGAAGTCACGCCCAAGCAGGGAATGTGGTGGGGTTTTATTTTGGTTGGCTCTCTTCATGGGAGCTGGGGATTGGTCCCCTTTTAACAAAGTGGCAATAAATCATTGGTGGTTCTCCTTGGGCTCAGGTTGCTATGTGGAGAAAGCCCACCCTTTTGGCTCTCTGGTTTGACATCAGCTGTCTTTTGTGGGTTGTAGTTCAGCTGCCCTTTTGTCCTACCCCACCCATCCTAACATTCTGACCTCTTTGATAGAATAAGGGATGCCATGTTCAATCCGGCTACTTCCTGCTGTCAGGGGCGCATAGAGGGGAGGGGCTAGAGGTCAGCTGTTTCTGGTCTAGGAGGTGAGGTGGGTGATGATAGGCTGTTATCTTCTTAAGTTTGCATGGGAGATAGGAAATTGGGGTTGGGATGGGAAAACCTTGGGCCATTATAGGCGGATGACAACCGGGGGGTGATGAGAAGCCATGATTGGGGTAGAAGTGTCCCATACTTGTGGGTTGACAAGGGAAGGGGAAATGGGCGGAGCTGGAGGAGGAGTTGAGTTTTCCCACAGCAGGAGGATAAGGGAGGAGGAAAGGGTCGGGTTTTGCACAATCTGAAGAGTGGTGCCTAATAATTGGAGAACATACCATCCTAAAAGCAGAATAGGACAGGAGGGTATGACAAGGAATGAATGGGAAAAGAAAAAGCCATCCAGACTGCAGTTAAGTAGGGGGGTTCGTCATGGATGAGACAGGGTCCTGTCAACCCCCATGACCAAGATCTGGGAAGGAGTAAGAGGTCCTGAAAGAGATGGTAAAACAGAGAAGGTAGCCCCCGTGTACACTAGGAAAAAGATGGACTTACCCACTACCTGCAGCGTTACCCTGGGCTCAGTGAGGGTGGTGGGGATCTTCAAGTCCCGGCCGCTTCAATCGCCTAGGAGTCCGAGAAGTTCTGGCACAGTCAGGGAAGAGTCCACACCTTGATTGGCTGGTCCCCCGCATGGAGGTGTGGGGGACAATCCTCTAAGGGGACAGGCATCCCTCCAGTGGACAAGCTGTCAGCAATCGGGGCAAGGCTTCATTGGTGGCCGAGGTCGAGGACCCTGGTGGGCCCAGTGCCCTTCTTTGCTACACTTGAAACAGGCCTCCGATAGGGTGTTCTTTGGCCGTACTTAGGCTTCGCCCTCCTGCTGGTGTTTGCTGCCAGCCACAGGACCGCTAGCGTGGCTTGGGTTTGCAGGGCTACCTTTTGCTGTAGGCAAGCCTTGTGTGCAACCTCAGCCTCTGCTTCCCAGTTATTGAAAACCTTAAATGCCATATTTACCAGATCTCGGATGGGATTTTGGGGCCACCCTCAGCCTTTTTCAGTTTCCTTCTAATGTCTGGGGCCAACTGGGAGGTAAAGTGAGTAGTTAAGGCAGTGGCCTCAGCATTAGAAGCCTGGTCAAGGTGGGTATGGAGCACCATTCCCTCAGTTAGTCTGTTGAGAAACAGAATGGGATTTTCTCTGGGGCCTTGGGTGACCTCTCTGAGCTTATCGTAATTGACTGCTTTCTGGGCAGATTGGTGCATACCTGCTATCAGGCACTTGACCACTGGTTGCGGCGCCTCCAACCCACCTGTCCTACCTGGTAGTCCCAGTCTGGTTCCACCTCTGGCACGGCTTCAGCCCCTACTGGCATGAGGAGATTGGTGGTGTGGGTTTGGTCTACATGAGCCCTAGCTGCAGTCCGGATGAGGTCGCACTCGTCTGGGGTCATGGTAGAAGTTAAAATGATGTGCAGGTCATGCCATGTGAGGTCATCAGCCTGGACTAGGTATTGGAATTCTTTGATAAAATTGGTATAGCATTAGTGGGAAAAGAGCCAAGGCATTTCTCAATTGAAGAGAGGTCAGTTAGTGAGAAGGGGACATGGACCTGAATGACACCTTCTGCTCCTGCCACTTCCCAGAGGGGGCAAATGCGTGAGTCTAGGGGCTCTAGATTCAGGCAGTGAGCTGACTGAGGAAGAAAGGTCTTCGGAGGGAGGGGGAGAATCCAGTTGAGAGGGCCAGGGCTGGAGTAGCCGTCAGTGGGAGCTGGTAAGGAGGAGGAAGGGAAGCAAGATCTTCAGGGGAATCAGAAAAGGAGGAGGGAGGTTCTGGGGCAATAGGCTTAGGAGACCAGATGGGTTCAGGGTTCCCTCGGGTGAGGAGAACTTGGGCTGTGGAGCATTGGATGCACAGATCTAGGTGGGAGCACAAGGCCCAAAATCCCTGAATGTAGGGGACCTCAGACCATTTGCCAGTCCATCTGTAAAAACTACCTAGGTCAGTAAGGGTAACAAAATTGAAATTGCCTTCAGGAGACCAGGTTTCACGATTATTGAGCTGATATAATGGCCAGGCCATGTGGATAGAAAAATCAGCCGTTTTCACTTGAGGCCAAGATTACTTTCAAATTTTCAGAAGGCATCCTAGAGGTAATTTAGGGTTTGGTGTGGACTCCTGTCCCCCCATTCCTAGTCCCATGAGGACCAGCAAATGGGAATCGGCATCCCTCAACCCAATCTGCTGATGTGGTCGGGTAAAAATGGGGATCTAAGACCAGGGACATCTCCTCTGGTTCCTACAGCCTCTCAGCGGAGGGAGAGCAGCCTCTCCCAGAAAGGGTCACCCCGACGCAGCTCTGTGTGTGATTTGGTGGAAAGCAGTCTCTCCTGGCAGACAGGGACCCGGAATCAGTGTTTGGGGACCAGAAATTTAAGGGCAGTGGCACTTACCCTGGTTCTTTGTCTGGACTGGTGGGGTGGCCATGAGACCTCTTTGGGGAGTAGGGAGAGGAGTGGTCTTCAGCAGACAACAACTCCTCCCGGGTTTTGGCACCAAATGAAAGGTTTTCTTAGGCTCAGCTGAGAAAGAAATGCCAATCAGCCACAAAGTTAGGCAGTATAGAGCTTTATTGGGGTTTACAGACCCGGGCGATGTTCTCCAGTCCACAGAGTGGGGCCGGGGAAGTCATGCCCAAGCAGGGAATATGGCGGGGTTTTATTTTGATTTGCTCTCTTCATGGGAGCTGGGGATTGGTCCCCTTTTAACAAAGTGGCAATATATCATTGGTGGTTCTCCTTGGGCTCAGGTTGCTATGTGGAGAAAGCCCACCCTTTTGGCTCTCTGGTTTGACATCAGCTATCTTTTCTGGGTTGTAGTTCAGCCATTTTGTCCTGCTCCACCCATCCTAACAATACCAAAGTTTTTCTTAACATTCTATTTCCTTATGAAAGAAGGTATATAATTGTGGTAATAATTAGGTGGGATTGGACGGCTAACAATTAAAAACTTGGTAGGTACCTTAGTTAGCTCTTTAGAGTCTCACTGTAGCTGTTGCATTCTAGAAAGCAGGGTTGATATTGTTTTGATTGACACAAAAAATGCATTTCTGTATATGTTAAAGAGGAGGCTGTCCTCCTGTCCCGTTCACTGGATGAGAACACCCAGCAGTGAGTTGTGGCAGTGGGGCTCTGCAAGGTCAGTTTTTCAAGGGTTAACAGATGTCAGTTTCACATTATGCTATTCATGAGACATCTCATATCAACAGGGCTTTAAATGGTGTTAAAAATATTCTCCTTTGCATTATGTCTGGGCTGCAGAGCACTTTTTTTTTTGTCTCCTCAGACCAAGAAATGGTTCTTACTTGAATTATGTCACTGTCTTGAAGAACAACACGTTTCTCCAAAGGAAAAATTAAAGCAATGAGAGGATGAGTTGTCCACTTTGTCACTGTGTCAACTTGATTAAAATACATCATGTGAGATCCAAAGAACTCTGGGATGAAGGGGAGCTCACATATTGCTTAGGATACACCCCAAATGAAATAATTAAAAACAACAGCTAAGAAATCAATCAGATAATATGTCACTATTTTAAAGATTTGCATTGTTTTAATAACTTGAATGTTAGCCCCTCAGGTGATTTAATACTATTTCTGAGACAGCTTTCCAAAGATGGAAGCTCTTTGAATGTGAGTAGCTGCTGTGGCAGAGGGAATCTGGCTGTTTCTCCACAGATGCCCTCCCTGTGCATTTCAAAGGAAATGCAAGTGGGTGACCAGCTTCAGGCAGACCAGCTGATGATGTGCCCTTAAAACCAAGCACTTGAATTTGTATAACAGTTATCAGTTTTGAAGGCCTTTCAGGGAAATGCAGAATACCAGAATGTAGGTATATTGGCTGTTGGGGGAAAGCCCTGAAAGTCTCACTTCAGGATCCATTCTGAAGAACCGACATGTAGCCTTATTCAAATTCACAAGAGCTTTAATAGAAGAAACTTAACATACATGGAGCAAAGCAGCTGCTCCCCATGGTGACTGGCAGGGAAAAAAAACCCATGCCCCTCCTAGGACAGGGTCCTTTTTTATAGGGAGTTAATGGTCAAAATGTGATGAGTAGATACCTAGACCACTAAACAGAACAATGCATTCCTAAGTTAAGAGGCAACATCAGGCATTTTCGCACTCACTAACACATTCATTAACCTCTTTCCTGGAGGAGTGATGTTTATCTTTCTGCAGTATTCAGGTTTTCTGAGTAGTCAGCCAAGCCTAAGGCTACAGACATGTAAACAGAGCACAACATTTCCCAGATGTCTTTGCTACAAGAGCCATATTGCATCTAAAGTGAGTTCCCCTACTTGACCATATTTCTAGCTTCTGTAAACTTGATGTTTTAACCTCTGCCCTTCATGCCCGTACCAAACACAACCAATTCTGGACAATCCAGTAATATGCTTGATTCACTTTGCCTTGGCCCCCTGCCTGCCTTATCATCCCTCACCTCTGTCAAGGGATCTTTTCTCATCCCAGGGGTGCATTTTTCAAATACAAATCAATTAATCTACAGTCTATAGCCCCAACTCTCACACTCCTACCCTCTGTTAGATGCTAGACAGGTAGGACAGCCCCTATGTCCTAAGCAGCTGCTAAAATTATTCACACTAGCTAATTCTAAATGTGCTTACCTTTCTCATCTGTTCCTTCCCATGGAAACCACGATAATGGCTCCTGCACACAGTTTCTCAATTTGCCTCATACATGACCTTGGGAATTCCCTGTGTGGCCCCTATGGCATGATGTGTACTCCTCTTGGAATCTGTGAACATAACTATCTTTTCAATGGCACTTGTCTCCTGGTTTGTTTATCTTACCGTACCTAAGTAATAATAAAACTCATTAAAATACAAGATAATTAGGTTAAAAAAATGCTGGGGATCTGATTCCTATAAGGTGCAGATTGGCTCTAACACACAGACACAAATTTTTCTATCTTCTAACCCTGGGCTTTGTTCCTGCATGCTATTCTAGTGGGATGCAAGGTAGAATGAGGGAAAGAAATATCATTGGGAGTATATGTATATGCCTTGGACATTGCTCAGGTTCTTTTTGTCTACTGTCTTGTTTGGGCATTTCTAGTCTTTCATTTGTGCATTTCTAATATTTGCAGTTTAAAGCCTTGGCCTTCAGAAATTATGTCACATTTCTTCATTTCCAAGTTATAAACAGACCCCTCACCACTGATCTGCCTTTTGAGTCTGCCATGTCTTTGAAAGTGTTGGACTTCAACTTTCACTGCCCACATGCTGGGGTCCTGTGTGTCTGTTTTACATCAGTATTCCCATTCACCACAATGTCTCACACAGAGTCAGTACTGGTTCTGTTACAGAACAAACCCAGGGTGGTGGTGGTGAACGATATATTATTACTGAAAGGACCACCCTTTTGCTCTGGGGGTCCCCCCCCCACCCTGTACTAGGTTCGCCTTGCCAGCTGCCAGGGGAAAGATGTCTCTCAATGCCAGAGATTGGTGAAAAGGAAAGTAATTTTTTTATTTAAAAGTTATGCAGAGTTAGAGTAATGACTTAATGTCTTCATAAGAACACTAAAGTCCTTTAGAATACCCACACATGTACACAGTCCTTCCTTCTCTCTCTACCAAGTCTGGGGTACCATATCTCAGGAAAAGATGTAGAAGTCAATGGTTCACATTCCCAGTACCATCAACTGTGTCACCACTGCAATCTCCAGTTAATCCAAACCATCTGGCACCTTCTCATGGCCCACCAGCAAGAATCCTTTCACCCCTTTTCTTCCAAGCAAAGTCTCTTCTGCTTCCTAAGCTGCATGGCAAAAGGGAGCACCCCAAAGCCACATGGTCCTAACTCTCACCAAAGTGGCATGGTTCCAACTGGGAATGGCTGCCATGCCTGGATTTAAAATCCCAGCACCAATCTTCCTCTGTAGCCCCATTTCCGACTCCTCCCACAGTCAGTTACATCTGCCAGCATTCCCATATGTTTCAGTCCAGCTTTACTGGGCTGCCATAGTTAGTCTGGGCAGGTATGGCCTCATGGTGTGGAGCCAGTCATCTGCAAGCTCTCATGCAGGCACTGTAACCAGGGGGAGTTGCCTCCCAGGTACATCCTGGGTGGAAGTCACTCCCATCCCCCTGGATCAAAGCCTGGCCATATCTATTTAACGTACCCATTAAAACAGTTAAAACTTATAGGTATGTTAAATGACCATGCCAGAGGTTAGCTGCAAAGCTATTGCTATGCAAAACAGCTTTCAATAGCCCTGCTCCATGTGTCCCATTCCCCAGCTCAGACTTGTGGGAGTGAGGACATTCTATATATATTTTTACTAATTTTCCTGGACACCCTGAGTTCTGGACCCTATTACAAATCCCCATTTGGGTCCCCCCTTGGCTGCACCCTGTTACAGTTTGATATGTGAACAAATAAATAAATGAATCATTCAACTATTAAATCAGACTTCTCAACCCATCTAAAAGTTTATAAAGGTTGGGTATAAAAAACATTATGGGTTTCTATGGTAGGCTGAATAATGGTGTTCCTGAAGGATGTCCACATTTGAATCCTTGGAACCTGAGCATGTTACCCTATATGGCAAAATATGTCTGATTTCACATTGCAGATGTGATTAAGTTAAATAATCTTGAGATGGGATGATACTATCCTGGATTACTTTGGAGCCCTAAATCCAGTCTATAAAAGAAGCAGAACCACAGAATAGCAGAAGGCCCTGTGATCAAAGAGGCAGAGATTAAGACAATGTGCCCACAACCACAGAACACCAAGGAACCTGGATGTGGTGGAGAATTTCCCCTAGGGCCTCTAGAGGGAGCATGGTCTTGCTGACATCTTGATTTCAGACTACTGGCCTCAAGAACTGTGACAGAATAAATTTCTGTTGTGTTAAACCCTAAATTTGTCATAACTTGTTATAGCAGTTGCAGAAATCTAATATAGTTACTGAGGGGAATTGTTGGGTAATTACTGAAAAGTCCTGAAAAAAAAAAAGCCACCATGGTCATATTCTCGAGTGGCCAAATTACACTAGATTTAGTGTCTGTGAAAGTTTCTTTCCAGTAGTTTTTCTTTGATTCTGAGGGAAGCGTGGTTACTTGACTCATTTTCTTTTCTGATGTAAATGACTTTGATAAGCTTACATGAAAGGCAAGGAAAAGTACAAACATTTACGTAGAGTTAGAACTGGAGTATTAGCATATTTTAACTTTTGTCATTACTAGATACTTGCAAATCTATATTATTTAGATAAAAGAAAGGGAAGTCTTTGAGATTTACATTTAGTTGTTATAGGCATTATATTTCTTTATCTATTGTGTTAGTACTGGAAAAGATGATACAAGAGAACTGCTGAATCTAGTGGGATGATACTTGAAGATAAAGATGTTTAAAGTGGATTTCTAATATCAGTGAAGATATTATTATTTTGTTTTGCATGATATTTTTTGCTTTTTTCTTGCCAATTAATTTGTTGAGACCACTGATGTTTGTTGTTGCTTTTAAAATTAATCCAAGGAAGATGAACAGAAGCTTTTAAAATCTTAATAAAAAACTGATTTTAAATGTGAAATAAACTTAAGAGTAGCAATATACTTTATCTACTCATTTTGGTATGAAATGTTAGAATTCTTGGAATTAGATTTTCAAATGTGTTCGAATAATGTCCTGTGTTTTCTTGTCTCCTTGGCAACTGCTGGAGTACCTTTGAGAGGTTTTTTTTAAAAAAAATAGGTGTCTTACATAACAAAAGGGAAGTCAGGAACATTGAACATACAATTCCCCCATTATAAGCAATAAAATTGGGTCACATAGATTATATAGAATATAAAATTTGACAACGAAATATGGCTTCGAGATATATAGCAATATGTAATACGTTAGTGAAAGTTACTAACATAATGTTGCTACATTACATTTCTTTTCTTAATATTGAATTTTATGGAAACTTCTTTTCTAGGATATCCCCTTTACTAGGAATATGTATTCCTAGCTTATCATTTGGTCTTATTGTGGTCTTCAACTACATTCTATGTCTAGACTTTAATTTAATATCTGTGAAGGCAACATATCTAGAAGAAGTTAATCATCCTCTACTTAAAAGATTTTACAGAGAACATGAAACCCTCTTTAGCAGGACATTCCCTTCATCAAGAAGATGAATTGCTATATTATTATTTGGTCTTATTGTAGTCTTTAGCCTATATTTTGTGTTCAGGCTTTATCCAATATCTGCAAAGGCAATATATCTGTCAAAGATTAACCACCCTCAACTTATAAAGCTCTTTCAGAAAATAACTAACTCTTTTTGCCTGATGAGGGAGGTCAAAATGCCCCCTCTCTCTTAAAGTAGGTTTATTTATAATTCTGAAGACTGTAGAACACTTTATGCCCAATCAGTTCATGTCTGAAAGGTCTCCAATCTGAATCTAGCTTATTTTTTTTCCTTTTAGCTCCTGTGGTGACTTGCTGTTTCAAAAATCCCCTAAGCTTTGTTTTACCTTTCTTGAGTTCTGTAGGAAAGTTAGCCTGTACCTTACAAAATATGTTTTCTCAACCAGTGGAACTGTTTGCTTTAATAACATTTTTACCAATGTTATAGGTAGGAACATTACTAATGAGGAAAAGTGATGTAAGTGCCTCCTAGGTTTCTGGTTAAGACATCTGATAAGTGGTTGTAATATTCACTGGGCAAAATACCATCAAGTGAAGCAAGTTTATTGGAGAAGATGGTAATTTAGATTTTGATGTGGTTGCATATAGGAGATAACTGAAGCTTTGCAAATAGATGAGGTTAATTAGGGCTAGAATGTAGAATGAGAAATAAAATTTCCTGTTATCAATAAAGTTACTGAATCTTGAGGAGCATCTATAGGTAAGAAAGAGATAGATCAAGGAGGAGGCATATACATCAGAGTGAAAATGACAAAATATTTCATTTATTCACTCATATCAACACACATTATTGAGTGCCTACTATGTGTCAGATACCATATTAAGAACAGAGTATTTCAAGGGGAAATCACAAAAGCATAAAATTGAGAGTGTTTAAAAAATAGAAATTAGTCAAATAAATGAATTTTGGTCATGGAGGTAGTTGGTGACTTTAGGGAGAGAAGTTTCAGAGGCAGGGAGGAGTGGGAGCCAAATAGTAGAGACTTGAGGATAGAATGGAATATAAGCAAATGGACAATGACTCTGAATAATATTTCTAGAAATTTGATTGTGATTGAAGAAGACAGTTGGATGGGAGGTGGAGAGGCTCAAGAAATAAAAGGAAGAGGTAAGCAAAAATAGTGAAGGGACTCTGGAATTCTACTCTTCAGAGAAACATGGATTCTGGATATAGGAGGAGCAGAAGAAAACATAGATGACAGTTGGAGCAAACAGCAGACTAAACAAAAGCTTACAAGGAAAGCCTGGTGAATGAGATTTTTTAAACAGGGGTTTGAAAAGTTCAAACATATTTCTGAAGATCTAGAAAAACATTACTATACACAAAAGCTATGTCTGTCATCAGAAAATACCTGCGAAGGTTTTGAGGCGCTCTCACATCTGGCTGACTTTGAGGCTCTAAGGCAGTAGAAGTGAATGCTGTGGTAGAGATGAAAACTGTCTGGTTGCATGCTAAAACTGTGCCCCAGGAGGCACACAGAGCCCTTCAGCAAGGAATGGATGGTTTTTTAAAAAATATTTAGGTGACTACTATACTAATTGAAAAGAGACTTCAGTGAATACACATGACAAAGAGTACAGACTTTACAGAATCAGTTTAAAAAGTAACTAAACTAAGAAGGAACACTATGAAAGCAGTGACAAAAACTTGGGGAAAAAGTAAGACTATGATTTCCAAGGTAATTATATTATAATATGCAAAACATGAAATTTTCAACAAAAATTATGAGACATGTAAAGAAACAAGTATGTCTCGTGCACAGCAAAAAGGCAATCAATATAGACTGTCCCTAAATAAGGCCCAAAATTGGACTTTTTGAGCAAAGATTTTAAGTCAGTTATCTTGAATATGTCTCAGAGACAAGGGAGACCATATGTAAAGAACTAAAAGAAAGAACAGTGACAATGCCTTACCAAAGAAAGAATATCAATAAAATTAAAAATACAATAATTGAAATAAAAAGCATTCATTAGAAGGACCTAAGACAGAGTGAAACAGGCAGAAGAAAAAAGTCAGTGAGCTTGAAGATAGGTCAATTAAGATTATCCAGTCACAGGAAAAGAAAAGATGAATTAAGAAAAATGAAGAGAGTTTTGGGGAACCCATCAAACTCCATCAAGCATAACAACATATATAAATGGGAATTCCACAGGATAGATGAGAGAGACAGGACCAAAAATTTGAAAAAATAATGATTGAAAACTTTCCAAACATGAGAAAAATATGATGTAAGCATTCAAGAAACCCAGCTAACTTTAAGTAAGATAAAGAGATCCACTCCTAGACACATGATAAACAAACTGTCAAAAGCCAAAAACAAAGAATCTTAATAGCAGCAAGGAAGAACTGATTTCTCACATTCAAAGAATATAATAGTTGATTCCTACAAGAAACTATGGAGGTCAGAAATCTTTGGAATTGCATGTTCAAAGTACTAAAAGTAAAAAAAAATTGTCAACAAAAATTTCTGTATTGCTACATAAGTAAGCCAATGATGATATCTGTATGCAAGGCCCTATGTTGTCTACTTTTTCATAGTATGAGACTCATTAGCTGAAAAGCTCAGTGGTGCCAAGCTCAAATTTTATATACCTCATGGTTTTAAGTATGGCCCTAAATCAGTAGAGTTTAGCCATTTAGAGCCTTCCTGGTTTGCATACCTCACAAAACTGTACCCAACATCTGGTAGCAATGTTAGCAGATTACAAGTCTTTGTTGCCTATCAGCTCTCTGACTCAGATACTCTCTGCCATACTACTGAGCCACATCACCAAGAAGCATAATTCTTTTCTCAGACTACCATATTCTCCAGGACTTTCCTTACCCTCTTCCATTCCTATTGGTAGCTTTTAAATTATGACCTCCAGAAGGTCTTACACGGCAAGGGATATCTTTCCTGAATGTAAATCTGTCAAAGCATCACCTAAGCAAAATTCATTGTGCGCTGCTGTGATTTTGTGGTCATACTTCCCTTGATAAGCCTGGAAATCCCCTAAAGTCACTATATATAGCTGGCAAAAGTTTTTTTTAAAATGAAGGTGAAATAAAACATTTTTAGATAAAAAAAACAAAAAAAACATTTTTAGATAAACAAAAAATTGAAACATTGTTTTTATTTTGTATTTTTGCAAGTAAGCCTGATCTACAACAAGTGTTAAAGGTAATCCTTCAGGTTGAAATAAAAGGACACTCGACAGGAACTCAGATACACATGAAGAAATAAAGAATATTGGTAAAGGTGACTACAGAAATAATTAGGGTGACATGATTCTAGTTTTTATTTGTAGCTCCTTTTTTCTATTAGATTTAAAAGACAACTGCATAAAGGAATAATTATAAATCTAAGATGTTATTTGTGATCATAACGATGCATAGAAGCAAAGTTTTTGTATACTATTGAAATTAAATTGACATTAATTTAAACCAGATTTATATAAATGGGATGTTATTAGGAATTTCCAGGGAAACCACCTAGGAAATTACTCAAAAATATTTAGTAAAAGAAATGACAAAGAAATAAAAACTGTACAGCACAAAATATTTATTTTACATAAAAGACGGTTGTAATGGAGAAAAAGAAGAAAAGACATATGGCACAGATAAATAGTAAAATGGCAGCAGTAAGTCTTTCCTTATCAGTAATGACTGTAAATGTATACAGATTACAGTTACCACTTACAAGATGAAATAAGCAGACAGATAAAAGTAAATAAAAAACATAATTCAATTATATACTGTCTATAAGAGACTTGCTTTAGCTTCAAAGATACAAATGGATCAAAAGCAAAAAGACAGAAAAACATTCTATGTAAATATCAATGTAAAGATAGCTGGAATAGCTTCCCTAATATAAAAAATAAGACAAAAATTGTTACTAGAGGCAAAGAATGACATTATAAAATGTTAGGAGGGTCAATGTATCCAGAAAATACAAAAATTATAAACATATATGCAGATAACAAAGGAGTCCCAAAATACATGAGGCGAAACCAGGCAAATTTGAAATGAATATGGACAATGCAATAATAATAGCTGGCAACTTGAATACCCTACATTCAGTAAGGGATAGAACTAGACAGAAGATTGGCAATGAAATAAAAGCCTTGAATGACACTATATAACAGCTAGACAAAATAAACATCCATAGAATACTCCTCCTTATAACAGCAAAATACACATTCTTCTCAAATCAACCTTCTCCAGGATAAGCTATATTAAGGCCATAAATTGTTTTGATAAATTAAAAACTTTGTAATCATGCATCTTTGTGTTCTCCAATAACAATGGAATGAATTTAAAGTTTATAATAAGGTAATTTAGAAAATTCACAGTTATGTAGACAGTAAATGACACACTCCTAAAAAAGATAGGCCAAAGAAAAATGTCAAAAGGTAAATTAGAAAATACAGATGAATAAAACTAAAACAAAATGTACCAAAACTTAAGGGGTGAATTGAAAGCTGTACAAAGAAGGAAATTTGGAGCTGCAAACGGCTGCATTAAAAAAAGAAAAAATATCCACAGTGAATATTCTAATCTTCCACTTTAAGAAACTAGAATGAAAGAACAAAATAAACCCATAGAAATCAGAAGGAAAGAAATAATTAAAATTAGAGCAGAAATAAAGAAAATAAAGAAGAGAAAATTATAGAGAAAACAGAAAAAACCAAAGTTGGTTACTTGAAAAGATCACTAAAATGGACAAACTTCTATTTGCTCTGACCAACTAAAAAGAGAGAAACCACAAGTAACTAAAATTATTAATGACAAAAAGGACATTACTATTGATTTTACCTAAATAACAAAGATTATAAGAAATACTATGAACAATTATATGCCTACAAATTAGATAACTTTTATAACATTGATAATCTCCTAAAAGTGATTCAACTCCCAAAATGTATTCAAAAAGATATAGAAAATGTAAATAGACCTATAATAAGTAGAGATTAAATTAGTAATTTAATCACCCCCCTCAAAAAAAAATCAACATCAGATAGATTTTACTGGTAAATTTTATCAAATGTGCATGAAGAAGAATATACACCCCTTTCAAAAATACAACAGGAAAGAATAGTTCCGAACTCATTCTATGAGGTCAGCATTACCCTGATACTGAAACCAAACAAACACCTCACAAGAACAGATTTATGTACCACTATCCTTTATGAATATAGATGTAAAGTTCTCCACAAAATATTAGCTAACTGAATCCAATTACATATTATAAGTATTATACATCTTGACCACATGAGATTTATCCCAGGGAAGTAAAGTTGGTTTAAAACATGCAGAAGTTAATATTGTTAAAATGGCAATGCTCCACAAATTGATTTAAAGATTCAATGCAATCCCTATCAAATTTCTAACAGCATCCCCCATTCTTGAAATGAAAAATTTTGAAATGCAAGGGACCTAGAAGTCAACCCGATTTCAAAACCAATGAGTTGAAGAACTCACACTTCTGTATTTCAAAACTTACTACAAAGCTACTGTAATTAGGCCAGGGTAGTACAATATAAAAATAGACATATAGAAAAATAGAAAATAAACAGTGCTTTAGTATAGTTAACTTTTATTTGGAGGAAATATCTCTTTACAGTTTTAAAGCAAAGAGATGACTTGGTTAAAGGAATATTTATGAAAGAATGACAGTAGTAGCAAGGGGGTTGGATTTGAATGGGCCTTGCCTAGAGTTAGGAAGGTCAACTATTAGACAATCCAGATGATCCAGAATGGAGGGTATGAGGGCTTGGAATAAGGCAGGGGCAATGGAAATGAACAGAAAGGAACACTATGAGTAATATGGGTGGGACATAATAACCAATTACATAGGATATAATGGGGACTTCTGGGTCAAAGGTAATCTTATTTTTGAGTGTTTCTGACAGAGAAAAGGTGTATTGTTAGAGGAAAGCTGGCTTGAGAAAAAAATATTTTTAAATTTTATTTTAAGCGGCTAATTTCCTGTTCCTGGTTTATGCTCTAAATTACAAAGGAAGAAAATTAATTTAGTATTTATTGATGTAAGAAGCTGTTCTGTGACAAAATAAGTTAAAATTATTGGCATCTCTAGAAGCTTACTTATAGTTTGTATTAAAAGTATGTTTATGAGCCCTGGCTGGTGTAGCTCAGTGGATTGAGCGCGGGCCTGCGAACCAGACAATCGAGGTTCAATGCCCAGTCAGGGCACATGCTTGGGTTGCAGGCCAGTTCCCTGCAGGGGCCAGTTCCCTGCAGGGGATGCATGAGAAGCAACCATACATTGATGTTTATTTCCTCTCTCCCCTCTAAAAAGATAAATAAAATATTTTTTAAAAAAGTATGTTTATGGAGATCATTAAGGAGAAGAGGGACTAATACAGAGGCAAAGGACATAAGTAAAATTTTAAGTACAGGTGAATTTGTTAATGTTTATGTTGAAAGAGGTAGTGAAGAAACACTGATTTTCTGTTTTGTGTATACTCAAATTCTGCCTGATCTTCAGCATATTTCCTTATCAACAGATAATAAATATTAATTGTAGAAAGTTTAGAAAATACTGGTAATCTATTTTCCTGCTTGATAAAATAGAATTGATACTTTTTATTACTAAATGATCTCTTGCATTTTTATTGACTTCATAAGATCCTATTGTATTGATGCTTTGTAATTTTTCCAAGTATTGTATAGTTAGTTATTTAGAATACTTCTAGTCTATTGTTACTTAAAATAATGCCAAGAACATTCAGACAGCTTAATTATTGAATATATGCACAGACATTCCCTCAGAATAATGTTTTGGAAATAAATGCTATATAATTTTTATAAAATTATATTGTCAAACTTCTCTCCTGAGAATGAGAGTTATCTTTTCCAATATAATAAGCAAAAAATGACAACTCACATACTTAGTATTTTTCCAATTCTCTGCTCTTTATTTTTCTATGAGATCTTTTTATTGTTGTATAAAAGTTCTTTAACTATTAAGAATATGTGCATCATATATGTTGCAAATATTTTTCTTTGTTATTTACCTTCCAATTTTGTCAAAAATATATTTTGTACCAGTTTTTCCACATAATAATGCAGAAGTCTGTGAATGAAGGAATGGAAAGAAGTAGCAATAGAATTTATGAAACTAATGAGATTATTCTGTTTTTTTTTTCTGGTAAAGGACTTTAGTGGAGAAAGGCTTTGTATAAGGTATGATAGGAAGTCAATGTGAGACAAAAATTTTGTATTTATTTCACTTACAAGTAAATATTGTTCTATTACATTTTAAAAGAAAATCAGTAGCTCAGTGGATTGAGCGCGGGCCTGCGAACCACAGTATTGCGGTTCGATTCCCAGTCAGGGCACATGCCTTGGTTGCAGGCCAGTTCCCATCAGGGGACACACGAGAGGTAACCATACATCGATATTTCTCTCCCTCTCTCCTTCCCTTCCCCTCTAAAGTTAAATAAATAAAATCTTAAAAAAATAAATAAAAGAAAATCAGGGCAAACACTTGTGTTTATGTATGTTCCTAGGAGATTTCAGTTTTTTCTTAGCTTTTCTATAAATTTTTTCTTGCTTTTTTTCTTCAGAAATATTTTATCTATGGCTGGTTGTAGACTAGTTTGATTTTATTTGTTTTATTTGTACCACATAATTTACCCAAATATAACTCATGGAAGATTAATGAGCTATTATTTTAAGGTTTATGAAAAGCAAAATTTATTTAGCAAAAGAATGAGATCATGAAATAAATATCTGGAAATCCAAAATAATAACAATCAATTGATAAACAATACAAATGTAGTTAAATTTTACTTTTATCATATAGCAAAATAATATGGACACAACTGTACCCTTAAAAGTCATGTTACCAAACAGAGGTCCAAGGGAGGGATGCCAAAAACTGCTACAGCACAGCAGGGGCCCCTCCCAAGGACGGTATACTAATACCTACTGGGCTCATCTGTCTGCTGCCAGAGGGAAGACATCTCTCAATGTCAGAGATTTGTGGAAAGGAAACAAAATGTTTATTTAATGCTATTCAGGCCTAACCCCTCCATTAAAATATCAAAGTCCTTCAGGTTATACACCTACACACACACACACACACACACACACACACACACACAGTGCTCCCTTCTCCCCCTGTCCTAACTCTGGGTACTGTAAATCAGGAAAAGAGCACATGTCTGTTTTTCCAGCCCCCGGTATCATCAGCTGTGTTGACCACCCAGGCAGGATCTCCAGTTAATCCAAAGTCATGCAGCACCTTCCACTGGCAAGAGTTCTTTGTACGAAGTTTTCCAGTCAAAGTCTCTCCTGCTTTCCAAAAGATACAGACTGTATTTCTGTATTATTACAGACTGTATTTCTGTATTATTACAAGTTTACTGGGCTGCCATCGTTAGTCTGGGCAGGTATGGTCCCATATCCTAGAGCCAATTTTTTCCAAGCTCTCACGCAGGCGCTGTAACTCAGGGGACCTGCCCCCAGTTACATCTTTGAGGGAAGTGACTTCATCCCCCTGGCTCCAAGCCTGGCCACAGCCATTTAACATATCCAAGTGACCCACCAAAGGCTATAGATATGTTAAATGACCAGGCCATGGATTAGCTGCAAGGCTGTGGCTGTACAAAACAGCCCCGCATGTTCCTGCTCCGTGTGTTCCTTCCCCCAACTCACAACTGTGGGGGAAGGGGTGAGGACATCTTATGTGTCTCTCCAATATTCCTATATACCTTGAGTTCTCAACACCATTCCAAATCTTTTTTTGCACCCCCGCTCCCCACCGCTGGCTGCACCCTGTATCAATCAGAGATCAAATCTTATCCTTAATCTCTTTCCTTCATTTTGTTATTTTTTTCTACTTTTAGTGAATTGTCTCCTTCCTAAAGCGCTTTTAAAAACACTATGGCCTATGTAGCAAAAACACTTTTAAAAACAGGAATGCTTCTAATAACAAAAACAAAACATAGTTTGTGATCTCTTTTAACAACATGAAACTAACAATATTTGTCAAGGTTTAGATTAAAGTTACATGTTCATATTACTCCAACACCTGGCTAATTACCAACTTGTTTTTCTATTCTGGGCTCTGAAATGAGGGAGAATTGACCATTTCCTACTTTGTTTTTAACCTTATTTTCTGCACTCACTTTTCCTTTTCTTGAAAAATCTCAAAACTCAGGTCAAAGGAAGATGAATTTTAGCAAAAATAACCTTTAGAATTAGGTTATTTAAGACTGTATACATATACTGTGTAAGAAAATACCTTTCCTTAGACCAATACGTACTTTTATTTTGTTCACTCCGAAAGTCTAGTTGCCAAATTAAGAACTAAAGGGAATGAAAAAATATCTGAGGGTTACCTGTACGTATTTGTTTCTTTATTTAAAAATGCGCAATTGGAACAGAGCACGTGCTTATCTATAGACACATAGATTTTTTACACCAATTATTTTGCTTTAAATCATTCTTCAAATATGTTATTCCAATAAATGTTACAAAACCATGTGGAAATCCCAGGAACTCACTGATTGTCAGCCTGTTTTCCTGATGACTACTGTTCCACAGGACTACACATGAGCAAAACAACATTCCTGGCAAAAGTTCAAAATTCTAGTTCAAGTCCCAGCCATTGTAATTTGACAAAAGTTTATAAAAGTAGATGTTAAGAGCTACTTAAGATGTTTCACTCTAGCATCTGGCTTTTAATCCTATTGCTGTGAATTCTATTCAGTGGTTTCCCAATGTACCCAATATTATTTAGAACAAATATAATAGAGATAAAAGTTTGAAAATTAAGAATCCAGAATCCAGTTTTATCATTAACATGTTGTTTAACCTTAAGCAAGTCCTTAATCTCTTAGAACCTCATCAATAAAATAATGATATTTATATTAATTTTTAGAATTTTAAGGATTGTTAGAAAAATTAAAGGAGGTATTATATTTAGGGCAGTTTTTGGTACCTAATAAAAATTCAGTTAATGCTTAGCAAAGAAATTGGCTTTATTTATTTATTCAACACACATTTATTGCAGGTCTACTTAGGCCAGAATCTTATCTAATTACTTGGGATAAGTTGGTGAATAAAATAATTGCTTTGTTGAGGATTTCTGAACTCCATCCAGAAATTCTAGTACTAGTTATTTACCAAAGAAATAAAAAGTGTCTACTTATCTGAATATAAATATTCACAGTGACTTTATTCATAATATCTACAAAGTGGTTATAACTCAGATGTGCACATACATATTATGGTGTATTTGTACAATAAAAAACTACTTATGAGTATAAAGAAACAAATTATTGGCACATGCCACAACATGGATGGGTCTCTAAAACATTGTGCTGAATGGAAGCACCAGATGCAAAAAATATATTCTGTATGTATGATTTCATTTATATAAACTTTTAGAAAATATGAACAAATCTATAGTGACAGAAAAATCAATGATTGATTTTGGGGATAGAAGTGGAAAATTGATTATAACAAGTTAGGAGGAAATTTTGGAGGTGATGGGACTATTTTGTATTTTGTGGGGGTTGTATTTACATTGGTATATACATTGTCAAAATTGATTTAATTGTATAACTAACATGAGGGTATATTGTCATTATTAATTATACTTTCATAAAACTGATTTTAAATGTTTTAAAAAATAGTACTGCACATTCATAAATAACACATTCATCCTTTTTTTTTTTTGCATTTTTGCTGGTGGCTCATTGGTGTAGACATCCAGAATCTGATTTCTGGACCAAAGGGTGCATTTGCATGTGATTTGCTAGATATTGCCAGATTCCCCTCCATAAGTGTTGGACCACTTTGCAGTCCCAGCAGTTAGGTGAGAGAGAGCTATGTCTCCTGCTTTGTCAAAAGTATGTGCTGAAAAACTTAGATGGCACTCAATCTAACAGAAAGATACGGAATTTTAGTGTATTTTAAGTTTGTACTGTTAAAAAAATGTGAGGAAGTTTGAACATCATTCTACATATTTAAAACCAATTTCTATAGGATCTTTTCTGTAGGACTCTTTTTATAAGACTTTTGACTTTTTAAAATCTATTTTTTAAAACTCCTTGTATATAAGAAACATTAATCTTTCATCTGTGGTAGGAGCTACAAATATTTTTCCCAGTTTTTTATTTCCACTTTGCTTATAGTTTTTCTGCCTTGCATTTTTTCTTTCTGTTTTTATAAATTAAATGTGACACTTTTCTTGAGTATGTTAGGATTTTGATTCACGGTTAAGAAGGTTTTCTCTAGCCCCAAGTTATAGAAGAATTCAATAGGAGGATTATTATTGTTTTGTTTTTTTTATTTTTAGATTGGAGATATCACAGTAAGTTGTAATGCTGATGATAACCATCTGGTAGAAAGAGAAAACATGATAAAACAGAGAGGGGAGAAGACTTGTGGAAAACTTTAAGATTATGTGAGAGGGAATGGGTTCTAGTCAAATTAGTAGTATCATAAATATTGTTCATGATATTTTAAAGAATATAGCAGAAAAAGATAGGGGAAAACAGGAAATTTCTGCCATAGCAAAACCAAATAATTGTCTTGACACAAATCTTCAATATTGAGAACTGTCATTGTTTAAGACATTCCTTCCTCCCCCTCCTTATTTGAGCTGAAATTTATATAACATCAGATTAACTATTTTAAGGTAAACAATGGAATGGTATTTACTGCATTCACAGCCATGACCACTACCTACTTCTACAATTTCAGCACCTCAAAAGAAAACTCCATACTCATTAAGCAGTCATTCCCCATTTCTCCTCCTCCAGCTTGTCACCATCATTAACCTACTTTCCATTTCTATGCTTTTGCCTGTTTTGTGTATTTCACATGAATATGTAACATTTGTGTCTCAATTCTTTCACTTAGTACAATGCTTTCAAGATTCACCCATATTATAGCATATCTCAGCAATTCATTTATTTTGATTGAATACCATTTTATTGTTATTGATATACTACAACTTGTTTATCCATTTACCTGTTGATGGACATTTGGATTGTTTCTATTTTGTGGCTACTGTGAATGATGCTCCTGTAAACATTGGTGTATAAATATCTGTTAGATTCCCAGTTCTTTTGTACATATACCTAAGAGTGGAGGTGCTGAATTATATGGTAATTCTATTGCTAATTTTTGAAGACATGCAAAACTACTTTTCAAAGCAATTGTATCATTTTACACCTCCAGCAGCAATGCAGTGGTGTTGTGATTTCCCCACATTCTTACCAGCTCCTGTTATTTTTCATTTAAAATATTTATAGTCATATAAGTAGTTGTGAACTAGTATCTCATTGTGGTTTTCATTTGCATTTCACTAGTTATGAATGATATTGGACTGTTTTTCATGAGCTTATTGGGCATTTGTGTAACTTCTTTGGATAAATATCTTCAAATTGTTTTACCTTTTAAAAACAGGGTTGTCTTTTTTGTTGTTGAGTTCAGTTGTAGGAGTTCAAATATTTCCTCCCACTCTGTAGGTTGTATTTTCACTTTCTTGCGACACTGTCCTTCAATCCACAAGAGGTTTTAATTTTGATGAAGACCAGTTTATTTTTTCTTTTGCTGCTGTGCTTTTGACACTATATCTTAGAATCCACTGTTGTATCCAAAGTCATGAAGATTTATCTCTATGTTTTCCTCTAAGAATTTTATACTTTTAGCATTTATATTTAGGTTATTGGTCCATTTTTAAATTAACTTTTCATGTGGTTTGAGTTTAGGGGTACAATTTCACTCTTCCATATATGATTATCTGGTTGCCAGGACATCTGTTGAAGTAATTATTCTTTATGCATTGGTAAAGATAGTCTGGGCACTTTTATCAAAAAATCAATTCACCATGGATTCACGAGTTTCTTTTTTCTGGACTCTTAATTCTAGTACATTGGTCTACATGTCTACTTTATGCCTAAATCCTACTGTTTTGATTACCACAGTTTAGAAGTCAATTTTGAAATTGGGACATGTGAGCCCTCCAACTTTGTTCTTCTTTTCCAATATTATTTTGGCTATTTTGGGCCCCTTGCAATTCCATATGTATTTAAGGGTTGAATTTTTCATTAAAAATAAATTTTTAATTAATTTTTCATTAAAAAAGAGATAATGGAGTTTTAATAGGTAGTGCATTGAATCTGTGGACCACTTTGAGGAATATTGATATCTTGCCAATATTATCTTCCTATCTTTGGACATAGAATGTCTTTCCACTTATTAAGATCTTCTTTAATTTATTTTACAACTTTTGTTGCTGTTTTCAGCATACGAATATTTCACTTCCTTGCTTAATTTTTAAAGATATTTTATTTTTGGAGTACTTTTATAAATACAAGTATTTTTAATTTTTTTTTGAAACAGCTAAATTTTGAATGTTGATCTTGTAGGCTGAATCTCTTGTAGGCGTAGGTTGGAATTTTTTATATATAGAATCATGCAACCTGTGAATAAAAAATTTTATTTCCAACCTGGCTGGTGTGGCTCAGTGGATTGAGTGCTGGCTTACAAAGCAAAGGTTGCTGATTTGATTCTAGTGGGGCACATGCCTGGGTTGCAGGACAGGTTCCCAGTGTGGGGCATGTGAGAGGCAACCACACATGGATTTTTCTTTACCTCTCTTTCTCCTTCCCTTCCCATCTAAAAATAAATAAATAAAATCCTAAGAAGATGTATTTTCTCCTTTCTAATCAGTGCCTTTCGTTTCCTTTTATTGTCTAATTTCTTTGGTTAGAATTTCCAGTAAAATGCAGTGTAACCAGGGTGAAAGTGCATGTCCTTGTCTTGGGGGGGAAAGCTACCAGTCTTGTACCATCAAGTATAATGTTAGCTGTGTGTTTTCATAAATGCCCTTAGTCATGTGAGGAACTTCCCTCCTACTGAGTTTTTTTTTAAGTATTTTATATTTAAATGGTATAGGGTTTAGTCAAATGTTTTTCTGCATCAGTTGAAGTGATCATGTCTTCCTCCCCATCCTTGGTTTTTTTAGTTTGGTGTAGTATATTGATTATTGTTCTCATGATGGAACACCCTTGCATTCCTGGGAGAAATCCTGCTTGATCATGTTGTATAATCCTTTTAATGTACGGTTTATTTCAGTTTGCTACCACTTTGTTGAGGGGTTTTCTCTCCATATTCCTAAGAGATATTAGTCTGTGGTTTTCTTTCTTTATGATGTCTTTGTCTGACTTTGGTATCAGGATAATTCTGACCTCACAGAAACAGTTAGAAAGTGTTACATTCTTTTCCATTTTTTGAAATAGTAGAAAAAGATTAGATTTTATTCCTTAAATCAACAATTCTAATGAAACCACATAATCTTATGTTTTGCTGTAACATTTTTGATCACTGATTTAATCTCTTGTTATAAGTATATTCCGATTTTTTGTATTTCTTTGTGAGTCAGTTAAGGTAATTTGTGTGGTTTTAGGAATTTCATTTCTTCTAGGTTATCTAATTTGTTGGCATGAAATCCCTTGTTTTATTCTCTTAGAACATGGTATTTCTATAAGATTGGTAGTAAAGTTTTTACTTTAATTTCTAATTTTAACTATTTTCATCTTATCCATTATTTTTTAGTCTAGATAAAGATTTGTCAAATTTGCCAATATTTTCAAAGAAAAAATGTTTGATATTGTTTATTATTTTTGTCTATTGGTTTTAATTTTTATTCTCTTTTTTATTTATCTTTGAATAGACCAGTATTCATGGGTGAAGCCAAACTAGCAATGCATTATTGTTTAAAGGGTTTGGACATAGAATTTTCTTGCTAAATTATTTCAAGCATTTAAGGAAAAATAATTCCCATTCTATAAAAACTTTCATAATGTGGGACAAGATAAAAAATGGCATTTTTATTCTAAAAAAATACACAATGTTAATGCAGAAAACACCAACAAAATTTATTAGCAATTTTGATTGCAGTACTTGTCAAAATCTAAAAGCAAAGCCTTCCATATATGGTGAGAAAAGACTATAATGATGATTGATTTGAAGCAAAACAGAATCCTGTTTATAAATTTTGAGACATTAGCTGAAACTCAACACCCACACTGAGAAAGATAACAAAGAAAGAACAGAAGTATATCTTCTTAAACAAAGTCAAGATTAAAGTAAAACTGAGTCTGTAGACACCATTAAAATTAGGGTCATATAAAAGATGACTGCTATCATTTTTATTTGAACAGTAGTTTTGAAGTTCTGTCTTTTTATAATGATATGGGACAGAGATAAGTACACAGTTGTCTCACAGTACCCATGGGGGATTGGTTCCAGGATCCCCTCAGATATTAACATCTGTGGGTGCACAAGTCCCTTATGTAAAGTGATGTAGTATTTGTGTAAAAACTATGCATATCCTCTTGTATATTTAAAATCATTTCTAGTTTACTTATAATACCTAATATTAGGTTGGGCAGAAAGTTTAGTTTTTTCCATATGTTGGCTCTAGTACTGCTTAGTTGTCTCTAACCTCATTTGAAACAAATTTGTTAGATTGTATTGTGACAGCTGTCATATCAGCATGCATTTAAAAATAGTCAGTGAATTTTTGTGTAGCCATTTTAATATTTAAAATGGAAGAAAATATGCAATATTTCCATATATATGGTTTATTATTTCAAGAAAGATAAAAATGCAACTGAATCATAAATAAAGATTTGTGCAGTATATGGAGAAGGTGCTATGACTGATTGAATATGTCAAAAGTGGTTTGTGAAGTTTCTTCGTACTATTGACATTTTGGCCAAATAATTCTTCACTGTGAGGTTGTCTTATACATTGGAAGATGTTTTGCAGCACTCCTGGCCTCTATCCACTAGAAGCCAATAGTGAGACATAGTAGACATACTCAAGATAGTAAATTTATAAAATTAGTTATTGGTAAAAGTGAAAAACATGTCTTTTATTTTATGCAACCCCCCCTAAACAGATGGTGGGGAGATAGATGGGAGCAGACTCCACTTCTCCTTGTGCATTGGTGAGACACCTAGCTGATCTTCTGAGAAATACAGTGAACAGCCAATGGTATCCCAGCATATATGAAGATTGAACACCAAAAATTGTAGCTGACACTGAAAAACCAGATGGTAAGGAGAGTGCTTCAGGACAATAAGGTCCCTAGGACCAGTGCAGGAACCAGGGTGGCTGCAGCTCCAGGCCAGGTGCCCATGGGGTCCATCACAGGATTCTTGGAAGAGAGCCAGGTCAACAGCTCCCTCCCCTGCAAAAAAAGGTTTGAGCAGCACCAGGAGAGACTTGGATGCTTGAGTTGCAGGGGGGAAATAAGGACAAAGTGTCAAATACACAGGGACGGTGTGCACCCACTGAGACCATGGATGCCAGCTGGGAAGATTTGGGCAGTGACGGACGTTGACCTGGTCAGTCCCTGGTCTGGTTGGAGAGTTGGGTTGTGTGAGAGGCCAGGCGCTTGTTTGGAGTGGCAGGCTTGAATAGGAGGCATTTTTCAAAAAGAAAAAAAAGAGGCACTCAGCGGATTTTTTTTGGAATTCTCCTGCACTTGCTACCTCCACCTCCTGCACCACTACCCTCTTCCAGCCTGGTGCAGCCAGAAAGACCAGCAGAACTGCCTTGGCTGGTTTGAAGCCAGCAGGAGGCTCTTTTAAAAATTTTTTTTTCTTTTAATTCCTTTTTTCTTTATCTCTTTCTTTCTTTTTTATTCCTTCTTTTCTTTCTTTTTTTTATTACTTCTTCATTCCTTTTTCTAAAATTTCCACAAAAAAGACAATAAACCCTAGAGCTGTGAAAGGACCATAAATGGACCCAAAGAGGGGTCACCTCAACAACTGAGACAGTAAGACAAATTTCACTTTGCTATTCTAGAGAACTTGCCAGTTATTTGATATTTGTATTATTACTTTTTCATTATTCTTGCATCTTTTATTTTGTTAGTATTTTTGTATTTTTCTTCTTTCTGTTTAGGCTTCTTCACATGGTTCATTAAATGCATTGTTTGACTTGTTTTCCTTGTTCTCTTTTTCATAGTATACTTTTAATTTTCCATCTTTCACTTGACTTGTGTTCCATTAGCACACTACTCTAGGTCCTGTACTTCTTATTCTTGTTATTCAGATAACAAAGTTTCTGCCATATGATTGTTGCTCCATTACTATTGTAAATAGTTGCTTTTCAATACAATTGTAAATACTACACAGCACCCCTCCCAGATCTTAACTCACTTCACTGTTTTCTGAACTTTGTTTGTTGTGGTTAACTGTATTCTTTCACACTCTACACCCATTTTCTATCCTTTACTCTCACTTTACCTCATAATCTGACCTCCCACAAGCTCACTGCTTTCTAGATCCAACTCACAATTATGCCCCCGCCCAAAACAAGAGTCTTACCTTCATTCCATCCTTTCTAAAAAGTGGCTAGTTTGGTAAAATATCACCATTAACACTATATATATATATATATATATATATATATATATATATATATATATCCCAAGGATCTCCTATCTTTTCTCTATGGGTTGGTACTTTAAATACTATGGAATACACTCCTGTTGTCTTAAACCATTTTGCCTTCCCCCTCCAACTGATCACAGAAAAAAGAGTAGATGGAAGCTTTGAATACCTGCTGGAAGAGGAAACCCACAGACAAAGGAACCACCAACAGATAACAGAAGAAGGTGAAGGAGGGAGTGGAAGCCACACTAAACTCAATCCAGGACCTGTCTGGAAAAACAACTAAATAATGGAGAAACTACCCAGAACAAACAACTGAACAAGAGTGAGAGAGAAGCCTCAAAACCTCGTATACACAAAAGAACCAGCTTCAACACAACCTGTGCATACCTGCAGAACTGAATACAAGAGATGGTGGACAGAATGACCCTCAGTTAAACAGCTGGTGGGAAGGACCCACCAAAAAAACCCAACATCAATCAAAACTCAAAGACACACAGAGAACCAATATAAATGACAGCCCAAGACCAGTGAGCCTGGGAGATCAAGAAAATGGCAGTACTGAATCTGAAAGGTATTCTGCCATAGAAGTTCACACCATAAACCCAGGCAGTAAGAACAGATCAATTTAAGAAGCAGGGGCTAACAGGAAGAGTCTCACAAACAATGGGAAGACAAAGAAACAATCCCCAAAATGAAAGGAAAGGAGAGTGATAAGTGAAATAGAGGCAAGTCAACTATCAGATATTGAGTTCAAAGCAATGGTTATCGGGAAGCTTAATGACCTCACAGCGAATTATCAAAAACTACAGGGAAACTACAGTGAACTCACTGAAAACTATATGGACATGAAAAAGGAAATAGAAACTATCAACAAGGGCCAAGAGGAAATGAAGAATACAATTTCTGAAATGAAGAACACAGTAGAAGGACTCAAAGGCAGGCTAGATGAAGCAGAAGATTGGATCAATGACCTGGAGGACAAGGTAGAAAAAAACACCCAGAAAGAGCAAGAAAAAGAAGAGAGGCTCAAATGAATGAAAAGTGGTAGAGGAAAATGCAGAACAATATAAAACATAATAATATCTGTATTATAGGGATACCAAAAGGAGAAGAAAAAGACCAAGGGAAAGAAAACCTGTTTGAAAAAGTAATGATAGTAAACATCCCCAATTGGATGAGAGAAAAAGTCACACAAATCCAGAAAACACAGAGAGTCTCAATCAAGAGGAACCCAAAAAGGCCCACTTCAAGACACATCATCATTAAAATGGCAAAATTCTAAGACAAAGACAGAATCTTAAAAGCAGCAAGGGAGCAACAGAAAGTAACATGCAAGGGGGCGCCAGTAAGACTAGCAGCTGACTTCTCAATGGAAATGCTCCAAGCTAGAAGGCAATGGCAAGAAATATTCCAAGTAATGAAAACCAGAGGCCAACAACCAAGACTACTTTACCCAACAGGGCTCTCAATTAAGATAGAAGGCCAAATAAGCAGCTTCCTAGGCAAAAGAAGCCTCAAAGAATACACCTCAACCAACCCAGCTCTGCAAGACATGCTAAAGGGACTGCTTTAAGGAAAGGAAGGAACAGAGAGAGAGAGAAAGGAACACAGGTACAAAAATGGCAATGAATAAGTACCTATCAATAATTACCTTAAGTGTAAATGGATTAAATGCTCCAATTAAAAGACATAGAGTAGCTGAATGGACAAGAAAGCATGATGGATACATATGCTGCCTACAAGAGACCCAGCTCAGGGCAAAAGACCTACATAGACTAAAAGTGAGGGAGGGGCTGGAGACAAATTTTCCAAGCAAATAGCCAGGAAAAAAAAGCCAGGGTAGCAATACTCATATCAGACATAATAGACTTCAAAAAAAAGGGCCATAAAAAGAGACCCAGGAGGTCACTTCATAATACTGAAGGGAAGAATCCACCAAGAAGACATAAACATTGTAAATATATATACACCCAACATAAGAGCACCCAAATATGTAAAGAAAATCTTAGAGGACTTCAAGAAAGATATTGAAAGCAATACAATTATAGTTGGGGATTTTAACACCCCACTGTCAAAAACAGACAGATCTTCCAAACAAAATATCAACAAAGATTTTGTGCCATTGAACAATGCCCTAGATGAAATGGACTTAGCTGATATATAAAAAGCCCTTCATCCCAAAGGAGCTAAATACACATTCTTTTCAAATGCACATGGAACATTTTCAAAAATAGACAACATGATAGGACACAAACAAGCCTCAACAAATTCAAGAAAACTTAAATTATATTAAAGATTAAATTTTATTAATTATATAATTTTATATTAATTATATTATATAAAATTATATTTTCTCTGATCACAAGGGACTGAAAGTAGAAACCAAACCCAAGGAGAAAAACCCCCAACACGCAAACTCATGGAGACTGAATAACATGCTATTAAACAATGAATAGGTCAAGAAGGAGATCAATGAGGAAATCCGAAAGTTCCTGGAAACAAATGAAAATCAACTCACAACAACCCAAAACTTATGGGACACAGAAAAGACAGTGCTGACAGGGAAATTCATAGCTATACAGGCCT
This sequence comes from Sturnira hondurensis, assembly GCF_014824575.4. Taxonomy (NCBI): domain Eukaryota; kingdom Metazoa; phylum Chordata; class Mammalia; order Chiroptera; family Phyllostomidae; genus Sturnira; species Sturnira hondurensis. The sequence continues at coordinate 26,835 of NW_028094889.1, read as the reverse complement.
ACCTAAAAAAAAAATAGGAACATTTCAAACAAACAACCTAACCCAATGCCTACAAGAACTCAAGGAACAACAACAAAGACAGCCCAGAGCAAGTACAAGGAAGGAAATAACCGAGATCAGAGCAGAATTCAATGAGATGGAGACTAAAAGCAGAATTCTAAGGATCAATGAATCCAGGAGCTGGTTCTTCAAAAAAGATAAACAAAATCGATAAGCCTTTGAACAGGCTCATGAAGGAAAAAAGAGAGAACCCCAATAAACACAATCAGAAGTGAAAGAGGAGAGGTTACAACTGATGCCACAGAAAAACAAAGGATTGTAAAAATTACTATGAAAAACTGTATGCCAAGACATTTGAAAACCTAGGTGAAATTGACACAGTTCTAGAAAAATATAATCTTTCAATACTCGTTAAAGGAGAAGCAGAAAGCCTGAACAGACCAATTGCAGCTGATGAAATTGAAGTAGTAATAAAAAAATTCCTGACGCACAGAAGCCCTGGACCAGATGGTTTCACAGGAGAATTCTACAAAGCATCTAAGGAAGAGCTAACCCCTATCCTTCACAGACTAAAAAATCCAAAATGATGAAAGACCTACAAACTCTTTTTATAAAGCCAGCATCATCCTAATCCCCAACCCAAGTTAAGACACAAGAAAGAAAACTTCAGGCTGATATTGCTAATGAACACAGATGCTAAAACCCTCAACAAAATATTGGCAAACTGCACCCAACAATACATTAAAAAGATCATACACCATGGCCAAAAGGGTTTCATCCCAGGGATGCAAGGATAGTGCAATATCTGCAAATCAATAAATGTAATACATCACATAAACAAAAGCAAAGACAAAAATCACATGATCATATCAATAGATGCGGAAAAAACATTTGATAAGGTACAGCACACATTTATGGTAAAAACACTGAGCAAAGTGGGATTAGAGAGAGCATTCCTCAACATAATAAAGGCCATATATGAGAGACTTGCAGCCAACATCATACTCAATAGCAAAAACTAAAATCTTTTTCACTAAGATCAGGAACAAGACAAGGTTGTCCACTTTCACCACTTCTGTTCAACATAGTATTGGAAATTTTACCCATAGCGATCAGACAAGAAAAGAAAATAAAATGCATCCAAATCAGAAATAAATAAATAAAACTCATTTTTTGCAGATGACATGATAGTATACATAGAAAATCCAATAGACTCCATCAAAAAACTACTTGACCTAATAAATGAGTTTGGCAAAATAGCAGGACACAACGTCAATATCCAGAAATTAAAGGCACTTTTGTATACTAACAATGAAACATCAGAAGCAGGGATCAAGAAAAAAATCCCACTTGATATAGCAAAAAGAAAAATAAAATACCTAGGAATTAACCTAACGAAGGAGGTAAAACGTGCACTCAGAAAACTACACAACACTGAAGAAATTAATCAAGGAAGACATTAAAAAATGGAAACATATACCATGTTCATAGATCAGAAGAATTAACATTATCAAAATGTCTATACCACCCAAAGAAATTTATAGATTCAATGCAATACCTATTAAAGTTCCAATGGCATATTTTACAAATATAGAACAAACATTTCAAAAAGCTATATGGAACCATAAAAGACCCCAAATAGCTGCAGCAATTTTGAGAAAGAAGAGCAAGGTAGGAGGGATCACAATACCCGATACCAAGCTGTATTACAAGGCCACTGTAATCAGAATAGTCTGGTTCTGGCATAAGAACAGACACATGGACCACTGGAACAGAATTGAGAGCCCAGAAATAAACCTCAATCTCTATGGTCAATTAGTATTTGACAATGTGGAAAGAAGTATAAAATGGAGCCAAACAAGCCTCTTCAACAAATAGTGTTGGGAAAGCTGGACAGCTACATGCAAAAAAATGAATCAATCACCAACTTACACCAGACACAAAAATAAGTTCAAAGTGGATAAAAAAGTTAAATATAAGTTGAGATGCTATGAAAAATCCTTCAGGAAAGCATAGGCAGGAAAATCTCAGGTATTCCATGCAGCCATATTTTCAGAGTCCCCTAGAAGAAGGGACATAAAGGAACGAATAAACAAATCAGATCTCATCCAAATAAAAATCTTCTGCACAGCTAAAGAAACAACATTAAAATGAAAAGGGAACCAAGTGTATGGGAAAACAGAGTTGCCAATGATACCTCAGACAATGGTTTGATCTCCAAAATATGTAAAGAACTCACACAACTCCACTCTAAGAAGACAAGCAACCCAATTAAAAAATAGGCAAAGGACTTGAGGGTCCAGAGACATATGAAAAGATGCTCAATATTGCTAGCCATCAGAGATGTAAATTAAAACCATAATGAGATACGAGTTCACACTGGGGAGAAAGGCCATCATAAACAAAGCAACAAGTGTTGGAGAGGTTGTGGAGAAAGGGAACCCTAGTGCACTGTTGGTGGGATTTCAAACTGGTGCCACCACTATGAAAAACAGTATGGAATTTCCTCAGGGAAAAAAATCTTTGTTGTGTCTTTATCTGGTTTTGCGATGAGGATGATGCTGATTGCATAAAAAGAATTTGGGAGTCTTCCACATTCTTGAATGTTTTCAGAATAGTCTGTGAAGGATAGGGGTTATCTGTCCTTAAATGCTTTATAAAATTCTCCTATGAAACCATCTGGTCCAGGGCTTTTGTGTGCCAGGAGTTTTTTTATTTCTGCTTTGATTTTACCAGCTGTTATTGGTCTGTTCAGGCTTTCGCTTCTTTTTCATTCAGTTTTAGAAGATTATATTTTTCTAGAAATTTGTCCATTTGCTCAGTTATTTTGAGTGAGATGGCCACATAGTACACATGCTAAGTCAATGGTGTTGACCATCACCATTTTCTAGCACAGTGAATTCATCACTGTTTGCACACGTGCATTCCAGTCTACTCTCCTTGGCTTCCAAGTTACACTGATGTTGCAAAAACTGTTTTGTTATATTAACAATGGTTGGGTTTTTTCTGGACAGCCCTCAGTATCTTACTTACTGTAATTGGTGATCTATCCTACTCAATCTATAGCCAGAGTAGGGCATTTATTATATTATAGCATAGTTTGCAGGGTATTTAGAAACCCTGTCTGATGGCCTTCTATTCCAATTAGCCTGAAAAGTTTCCTATTAGAATTTCAATTGAGGTCCAATGGTCATCGTCAAATTAGGCATTTGTCACCTAGAAGAAGTTAAGGCATTCTTGGTTGTGGATGAAAATGTAGGAAAGTTTCTCCCCGCTCTAATCTTAGTGTACAGTACTGATTAAAATGATTTTTAGTAGCCTTTTTTGCCACTTTGTAAGGCATCAAAGATTGTATGTTAGAGATCAAAGAACACACAGATTTCATTGGTTGCCAAATGGGAGAGTTCACTTAGAACAAGAGCTACCAAGGTAATGAGTCATATGCACTTACCACATACGAAGGGCATTCACTGTGAATCCTATTACAGAAAGGTCACCACCATGTTTAATCATCCTGCTTTTGCATTTCCTATCACTGTTTTTTGTTACCTAGTCCATGCATAATACTTCTCATCAAAAATTCAAGATACTTTGCAAATTGCTGTTCTGCTTTGATCTTCTTAATTGCTATTTGATGATAGTAAAGGCTTAGGAAGAAAGAGGGTGTATGTTTATCTCTGAAAAGGAAATCCATAAAATGAGGTTTTTACTGTAAGTGGTAGAGGAGCTAGATAGATGGACTAAGTGCTCAATGTGCTGTGATTATTTTATGGAAGTGGGCAGTTTGATTACTTCCTCCACTCCCTTTGTTCCCACTCCATCTCCTTCTTTTCCTTTACTTCACTTTCTCATCAGATAAATTGTTTAGTGTGTAAAGAGATCTATTTTACATACAGGAATAATCCAAAACATATCCAGTATATGAGAAACTTGCCACTCAAGAGTTCATAAAGGAGCAAAAATCAGAAAAAGTAACAAGAACCCCCAAACAGAGATCTTTCAAATAAACTAGTTTCCTCCCAGAACCCCAGAAACAGTGCTTTGTCCTCATGGTGGTTGGGAGGAGACAGTGGTGACATCCCTCATTGGAATACCTTGGTGACAATGGCAAAAACCCTAGACCCAATCATAGCAAGTACTGAGTACTTATTTACTTTAAGCCTGATATTTATATGCTTTACTTACAAAATCTTATTTTAATTCTCACACACCATATGAAATGAGTATTATTAAAATCCTTATTATACCTATTATTCAGTTGAAAAACACTAAACAATTAAGGAGGGAAAATAACTTGCCATAAGCCAGAAAGCTAATATTGTAGTTTTTTTAAATCCTCACCAGAGGAAATTATTCTTGATTTTAGAAAGAGAAGGAAGAGAGAGGGGACTGGGGATAGAAACAGTGATCAGTTGCTTCTCATACATGCCCCAACCAGGGACCAAACATGCAACCTAGGTATATGCCCCAATGGGACTTGAACCCATAACATTTTGGTTTATGGGATGACACTCTAATCAGCCAGCCAGTGAAAGATTGATGTTTTGAGGGAAACTCAGATCTATCTGCCTCCACAGCCTGAACTGACATCTCAGTGAACATGATTATTTACAGTATGTTGCTATTTTCCTGGGGCTTCGAATATTAATATTTTTAAAAATTATTTTAAATTTAGTTTTAAACTATTTCTATGTGGCCTTTCTATCACTCAGTTTTCAAATGTACAGGTTTTTATCAACCAGAGTGCTTGGCAAGAGATGGCAAAATGCATTTGTCTGGGTTAAGCAGTTGTAACCAGTTGGAGATAGATCACTTATATTAACTCTGCTCTCATTTCCATCTTTGATGTCAGTGGGCTTTCTATGCTTTGGAAGTTTGATAGTTCCTTATTTACTGTTGAAGTAGACACTGTTGTCTTTCCAGCATTGATTCTTGTTTCCTTATGCCCTGACAGCCTTAATGTCCCTGTCCAACTCCAATTCCAACACTTGGCTGTGATTGACTTAAGCCTACTGGCTTTCCCATCTGCCTGGCCACAGGGTTTGGCTCAGAGATGGGCAGATAATGCTTCAGAATTATAGAGAGTTGATGCAACATTAGCTTCAGGAAGAGGAGAACTTTCTCATCTTCTGGAGGAGCTATCTTTCTCATCTTCTGGAGGAGCCATTGGTAGAATCTCTTTTTTTCTGGATGGTGTGGTGTGGGGTGTGAAGATGTGCCACTCAAAGCTGCTGAAAGTATTTGCAACCAGTAGAAGAGTCTATGGAGCAGCTGGAGGACAGACTTGACATGGGAAGCCATGGCAGAGAGATGAAGTCCAAGGCCACTGGTGATATCATTTCAGTGGCTGAATGAAGTCTAATCTGAAGTAACATATTTGCTTCCAGACTTTTTAAGTATGGGAACCAATAAATTTCTTTTTTTAATTTAATTCTTGTTTAAGTACAGTTTTCTGTCTTATATTCCCAGCCCTGCCCCCCAGTGCTCCCCACCTCCCTCCCATTTCCGGCCCCCCCTTAGTTATTGTCCATGTGTCCTTTATACTTGTTCATGTGAGTCCTTCCCCTTTTCCCCTGTGATTCTTTCCCCTCTCCCCTCTCCTTCTAGTATAAATTAGGATTTCCATATACCTAAATGATAAAACTATCTTCAAGATTTCTCTAGAAAGACAGTCATAATCAGAGATACTTTTGTTATTACAGTTAGTCATTTGAAAGTTATTCCTTATTGCTTTTAGTGGGAAGGGTAATTAAGTTTGAATACTGTCTTGCTACATAACAACATTTCAGTCAATGATGGACCCATATATGACAGTGGTCTCATAAAATATAATGGAACAGAAATATCTCTATCATCTAGTGACACTGTAGTAATTATTACATCATAGTGCAATATATTATTCACTTATAATTGTGTACAGTGGGTAATAGTTGATAATAGTAATAAATGACATTTTTACTGGTTTATGTATTTACTATATTCTTTTTTTTAAGATTTTATTTATGTATGTATCTTTAGAGGGGAAGGAGAGAGGGAGAGATACATCAATGTATGGTTGCCTTTTGTGTATCCCCTGCTCGAGCTGGCCTTCAGGGAACCAGCCTGCAACCCAGGCATGTGCTCTGACTGGGAATCGAACCGCGATCCTCTGGTTCGCAGGCCTGTGCTCAATCCACTGAGCTACACCAGCCAGGGCTGTATTTACTATATTCTTAAATTTAGCATATCAGCTTTTTCACTTGTTTGGTACCTCATTGTGGTTTTATTTTTGCATTTATTATGCTTTTTGTTTTATTTTACAGTGTATTCTTTCTACTTATAAAAAAGTTTGCTATGAAACAGTATGCTCTGATGGCCAGCAGTAGCCTCATATATCTGTTAACTATACATCTTAATTGCATCATTTACTCTTGTGCTTCTTTCAATTTCATGTTTTTTATTCATCATTGCTCCTAAGCATATCAACAGTGCTTATGTTTCCAGTAAGAGGCCACATTGAGTGATTGACCTGGAAATGAAATAAAAAATGATTAAGGTCTACATAGGTGGAAAATTAGTGATGGCTATTGCTCCAGTCAGGCATGTCCCATTCCACCATAGCTATGATCTTGAATAACACAAACAAAGTGCTAGAAGCTATTAAATAACAGACTTGCTTCATCGAAGGCAATGAGACAATAAAAAATTCTAGAAAGCCAGTATTAGACATGCAGAAACTTCTAGTGATGCAGACTGAAGACCAGACACAGAAGTATATCCCTCTCAACACCATTGACCATCAAGGCCAAAGCAAACATTTGTTGGCAATGTTGAAAGAAATGGCTGAAACTAAAAATGATGTTTAATTTACCGTCAGGTCAGGGCAGTTTAAACAATTAGAGACAACTTCTCTAATAACTTAGAGAAGTTATTAGAATTGGAATAGGAATGCACAGCTGAAGAAGAGACAAGAGAAAAGAAAACTGCAGTAAGAGAAAGAACCCCCAAGAAAATTCACGAGTGAAATGTTTAGCAGAAGCTTTTTTTAGATATCAACAAGCTCCTTACAACATATGAAAACATGGATCTCAACACCTCAGCAAAATGTTTTCATTAATTGAGATAAATGTTCATAATGCCTTGTTTGTTTAGAAGTAAATCTATGGTGAAAAAGTGAAGCAAACCACACAAATCACCATGGACATGTTTTTGGAAAGTGTGGCATTTCTTTGAGAGGAGCCTCAGGCAGGACCTCCCAGACATGTTCCAGAGGAGACAATGTTATCGTAGGAGATGGCAGCCCCATGTGTGTTAATTGCCCCTGAAGAACTTCCAGTGGGACAAGATATAGAGGTGGAAGAGCGTGACACTGATGATCCTGATCCTGCAAAGGTCTAGGCTAACATGTGTGTGTCTCAGTTTTTAATTAAAAATGTAAAAATAAAAATATTTTAAAATATCATGAAACTTATAGAATAAGGTTGTAAAGAAAGATGTTTTGTACTGTACAGCCATAAAATGTATTTATATTTTAAACCAAGTGTTATTACAAAAAGTCAAATAGTTACAAAAATGTTTAAAGTTTATAAAATAAAAAGTTACAGTAATCTAAGGTTAATTTATTACTAATAAAACAAAAGTATTTTAAAAACAAACAGTGTATTCTAAGTGCACAGTGTTTACAAACTTTATAGTAGTGTATAGTAATGTCCTATGCCTTCACATTTATTTACTACTCACTCAATGACTCACCCAGAGCAACTTCCCAGCCTGTAGCTCCACTTATGATAAATGTCTATACAGGTGTACCATTTTTTATCTTTTATACCATATTTTTCTTGTATCTTTTTATGTTTAGATATATAAATATTTACCATTGTGTTATAATTGCTTACTGTATTCAATACACTAACAGCTGTGCAGGTTTGTAGCCTAGAAGAAATAGGCTATGCCAAATACCATCTAAGCTTGTGCAAGTACACTTCAGATGTTTACACAATGGTGATCTTGTCTAACCATGCATTTCTCAAAATGCATCCCATGACTGTAGCAGTTCTGGTTAATTAAAATTTATGGCTCTCTCAGGTCCAGTTAAAAAACAATTTTATTTCAACAATTGAAATTGAAAAATATACATTGATTTTGTATCCTGCAATTTTACTATATTTGTTTATTGTTTCTAATAGTTTTTTTGGTGAAGTCTTTAGGGTTTCCTAAATAAAAAGTCATGTCCTCTGCAAACTGACAATTTTACTCCTCCATTTCCAGTTTGGATGCCCTGTATTTACTTCTTTTGCCTGATCACTCTGGCTAAGACTTCCAGTACTATGTTGAATAAGAGTGGTGAGAGAGAAGATCCTTGTCCTGTCCCTGATCTTAGAAGAAAAGCTTTCAGTTTTTCAGCATGTAGTCTGATAGTAGCTGAAAGTTTGTCATATGTGGCCTTTTTATGTTGAGGTAATTTTCTTTCATACCCATTTTGTTGCTTTAATCACAAATGGATATTGTAGCTTGTCAGATGCTTTTTCTGCATGTATTGATAAGATCATGTAATTTTATCTTTTATTTTGTTAATGTGGTATTTTACATTGGTTGATTTGCATATGTTGAATAATTCTTATGTCCCTAGAATAAGCCCCACTTGATCATGATGTATTAGTTTTTAATACATTGTTCATTCGCTGCTGATGGGAATGTAAACTGGTATAGCCACTAGAGAAAACAGTATAGAGGGTTCTCAAGAAATTAAGAATAGAGTTACTATATTACCCAGCAAATGTTCTTCTGGGCATCTACCTGAAAGATTTAAAAGCATTTTATGTATCCCTATGTTCACTGCAGCATTATTCACAGTGCCTAAGACAAGGAAACAACCAATACTCTCTCCATGGATGATTGAATAAAGAAGATGTAGTACATGTATAAAATGGAATACTATTTAGCTATAAGAAAAGATGAAATATTATAATTTGAGACACAATGAATAGATCTTGAGATCTAACCACAATAAGTCAGACAGAAAAAGTAAAGAACCATATGATTTCACTCATATGTGGGATATAAAATTGAAAACAACTAATGAAGAAACAAGAAAAACACACAACCACAAGCAACAGTATGATGGTTACCAAGAGAGATGAGGGGTGGGTGGTAGTAATGGGTAAAGGGGGTCAAATATATGATGATGGAAGAATATTTTCCTTCGGGTAGTGGGCTCACAATACAGTGTACATATGATGCATCATAGAATTGTACACTTGAAACTTATATAATTTTATTAACCAATTTACACCAGTAAATTTAATTAAGTTTAAAAATATATATTTATTACAAAAAGAAAAACATTATTTCTCTAAGGATGGCAGAGTTGGCATGGGTCTGCAATTATTTAAAGGCCTAGATTATGGTTAACTAAAGTTTATGATAATTGTAATTAAATATTTTTATATTGTTAAAGCCTCCTGATACCACACAATTCAATATCTCTTTTTTTTGGTCTAGATATTTTTCCCTTACCTAGCAGCTGTATTTACTGAGACTGACGGTGAATTATTTAACCTTTTAAAACCATTTTTTTTGTAATTCTAGGGTGATATTTGCACATGTACTTGGCTTTCTTTATAAATAAACTGTACAAAGCTCACTTTAGAACACTAGAAAATGTGGAAAAGCATAGAGCTGAATGCAGATTGGCATTATACTAACTTGGAGGCCATTTAAAACAATTATTTATTCTGCAAACAAATTTCAAACCATTTGCTTATAAACACTGCAACATAACTATTAAGCATAATATTGCTTTATTATCTTATTTGCTGCCATGTAGGAATGGTTTCTAAAAGATCAATTTTACTGACTTATTTTGAACTAGACTACAGGCACTGAAGTGTACTAGGGAAAACAGCTTCTATTAAGAGCAACAAGAAAAATATGGAGCACGCTGCAGTGGAGAACTAATTCAGAGGTTTGCAGGCAATTAAGATCATTATGAGTCACTTCAAAATTCAGTAGGGTTCCTGAAGAAGATAAAGAAGGCTTTAAACCCTTATTAGGCAACCTAGGCAGTTCTACTTGGGAATTTGTTGTGTTTTTTAGCCTTTTGGGAAAGTGGGAGAAAGAGTATATGTCATTTACACTTTCATGGAAGTACTGAGAGTGACATCTAGCTCAAAATATCACCTTAAGAAAATTGCTTTATTTTTCAACGTGGAGTTTTTTCTTTAGAAAGTAATTGGAAGTCATGAAGCCTTTGACATAGAAAGGGAAAAGAATGGATAGCTGAGATTCTATAATAAAGCAGCCTCTGAAAAGTTAGCATCATTTTAGAACAGACAGAGCTCTGAGGGGATCAGCTCTGGCAGCAGGATGGAGAGCTGCATAGGCAGCTGGTCTTAGAGGAATTAATTGGTAGAAGCCTCTGCTGCAACCCAGGTACAGATGGGAACATCTGGCCAACTTTCTCCAGGAGAAAATACTCTTGCGACATATGTTTGTTTGATTACTGTGAAAAAGCAAAACAAAAGGTTCTCCCAAAACAATTCTTAACAACTGGTAACTACATATCTAGTTTCATATAGGTCACATTGAAATGAGAAGAAGTTGCTTTTTAGAATACCCACAAAGTTGGCAATGAGAGATGTGAAGGTGATATGGGTCACAGAACTGACAATATGGCCCAGGGGCCCAAGCTCTACTCCAGTTCCACCTGGATCTAGTTACTTATCCTAAGTCCGCTGTAACATTGATAAAAGCCTGACAACTTGTGCTGGTTTAGCACCTTCATCAGAAAGTAAGGTAAGCCTATGACAGGCACAGGGACAAGTGTGTGAAGACTGTAGTAGAAGACTGTCTTTCATGGGCCTCAGGGCCGGTGAGTAGATGACATGAGGAGCTCCAGGCTGGGAATGGGAATTCAGAAGTATGTGAAACCCTGATTAACCAGATGTCACTGGTAAATATTTTAAGTGAAGGAATGACAGGGACAAATGTGTTCAAAATAAATGATGCTCTTTACAGCAGTTTTAGATTTACAGATATATGTTAAAGATAACAGAAATTTCCCATATATTCTGTATCAATTATCCTTTATTATTAATATCTTACATTACAGTGATAAAGTTGAGTCATGCTAATCAACCAATACATTATTATTAACTAACTAAAGTCCACAGATTGTTCAGCTTTCCATAGATTTTACTCATTGACATTTTTAATTTCCAGGATATTACATTGCATTTAATTGTTGCCTTTGTCTGCAATGGCTACTATCACAAAATACCTTCGACTGGGTGGCTTAAACAACAAATACTTTTTACAGTTTTGGAGGCTGTGAAGTCTAAAATCAAGGTGCTGGCAGATTTGGTATCTGATGAAAGCTTGCTTTGTGGTTCTCAGATTGTAGTCTTCTGTTGTGTCTTCACATGGCAAAAAAGACAAGGAAGTTCTCTTTGGTCTCTTTTGTAAGGTCATGAATCCCATCCGTGAGGGCATCACCCTCATGACAAATTCAACTGTCAAAGGTCCCACCTCCAAATACCATCACAGTGGGGACTAGATTTCAAAGATAAATCTTGGGTGACATAAAAAGCATTTACTGTATAGCAGTTATCTTATCTTACTAGGCTCCTCTTGGCTGTGAAATTTTTTCAGGCTTTTCTTGTTTTTTTTTTAAATTTTATTCATTTCTATTTTTAGAGAGAGGGGAAGAGAGGGAGAAAGAGAGGGAAAGGAACATCAATGTGTGGTTGCCTCCCACATGCCCCTCACCTGGGACCTGGCCTGAAACTCAGGCATGTGCCCTGACTATGAATCACACCAGTGACCCTTTGGTTTCACAGGCTGGTGCTCAATCCACTGAGCCACACCAGCCAGGACAAAATTTTTCTTGTTTTTGATTACCTTAATGGTTTTGAGAAGTATTGGTTGGGTATTCGATAGAATGTCCATTCAGTGCTTAGACTGGGGCTGTGCGTTTGTGGAAGTGAGAGCACAAAAGTAAGGTGTCATTTTCATTACATCCTTTCAAGGGTACACACTGTCAGTATGACATCACTTTTAATGTTAACCTTGACCATCTGGCTGAGGTACTATTTGCCAGGTGTATTCACTGTAAAGTTTCTCTTCTCTCCCCTACTTTCCATACTGTGCTCTTTAGAAGAAAATCTCTATAAACAGTCCATACTTGAGGACTGGGGAGTTATGCTCTATCTCCTTGAGGGGAGGGTATATGTATAAATTTTTTGAAATACCTTTGCATGGACATTTTTCTTTTCTCTCATTATCAGTAGTGGCTCATGGGCACTAATTTTATACTTTGGATGATAATAAATATAAATCTATTAATTTTGTTGCTTAAATTGTCCCAACTTTGGCTATTAGAAATTCTTCCAATTGGCTCTTGTGTCTGGTTGACACACTCCCTTCAGTGTGTGTGTGTATATGTACTCTCTTACTTTCTGACACTATGACATGTGACAAGTTCCTCTGGCATGTTTCCTGCACCCATCACACAACCAGCCATTACTCCATGGAGCCTAATACAACCATATTGAAAAATGGTATTGTAAACCAAAATATGGGTGTGAGGTATGCTTGTTGCTTCTGGGATGTCATTGTTGATAGGTCCTGTCAACCGAAAGAGCGAGGAAATATATATGTGTATACTTATCTATCTATTTACTGAAAAATTTGGATTGAATTAATTATATTTGCATAAGCTCAGCACGAGTTCATACTTACAATATAAACTGAAAGATGTGTTCCCCTAAAATGTGTATTTTGAAATCTAGTCCCCAAAGTGATGGTATTTGGAGGTGGGGGCTTTTGAGAGGTGATTATGTAATGATGGTGATAAGATTCAGGATCTTACAAAAAAGACTTCAGTGAGCTTGTTACTGAAGCACCATGTTCCCCTTGCACCATGTTAATACACAGCAAGAAGAATGTCGTCTAGGAACCAACAAGCAGGCTTCATCAGATACCAAATCTACCAACGACTTGATGTTGGACTTTTCAGTCTCCAGAACTGTGAGGGGAAGAAATCTCTGTTGTTTATAAGCAGTTACTCTATCCTATTTTGTTATACTCGCCTGAATGAACTAAAACAATACTGATGACACTATCTCTAAATCATTACCATATGGATATTTCTAGTGTCCTCCCATACTTATGTGTAAAAGCACATTACAACAGTGAGAAACCTGACTTACATCTCCTGCCACACATTTACTTAATTGGCTTATTCCAGTATACATTATTACATTATGGTATTACTCCAGTATCAGATTATTCCAATGAGAAATAACTTTACCAACTATAGTACAGAGCTAATGGGCAGGGTTTTTTTTTCCTTTAAGTTTAGACACTTCACTTATTTCTAGTCCACGGGCATGGCATGTTCTATGTTGAACACAGGTCTCCTATGTGGGAAATCAATTTAAGGAGAGTAGAAAAAAGTAACAGACTCATAAACTCATAGATACAGAGAACAGACTGATAGCCACCAGAGGTAAGGGTCGTTGGGAGGCTGGGTGGAAAAGGTGAGAGGATTAAATAAAACCAAACCAAAACAAAACTCATAGGCACAGAAAACAGTCTGATTACCAGAGGGAAAAAGGGTGGAGGAGATAGAAGAGAGTAAACAGGGGGGTAAATGGAGATGAAAGGAGACCTGATTTTGAGTGGTGAATACACAATACAATATACAATGATGTATTATAAAATTGTCAACATGTAATATATAATTTTATTAACCAATGTCACTGAATAATTCAATTAAAATTTTAAAAATTGAGGGAGAGGCCAAGTTTAGCTGGGAAATAATGGTGGTTAGGCCCCTAAATAAAAGCAACTATTTATTAAGTTCTTAGTAGTGAGCTCTACAATAGAAGTTATTATAGAGCTGTTGTAAGCCTTAACTCATTGAATCTTCACAACTACCTGTGAGCTATACTATTACTGTCTCAATTCATAGATGAGAAAATTGAGGCACAGAGAGATTTATAACTTGGTCACTGCCACATTGCCAGAATTCACTTTCTGACAGTAAGGTTTCGGGTCCTGAGCTTTCTTCTTTGCTTTTTTAAAAAAAAGATCCTCACCTTAGGATATGTTTATTGATTTTAGAGAGAGAGGAAGGGCAAGAGAAAGTTAGAGAGAAACATTTATGTGAGAGAGAAACAGTAATCAGTTGCCTTCTATACTTAGGATTGAACCCACAACCTAAGTTTGAGCCCTGATCAGGGATGGAACCCACAACCTTTTGGTGTATGAAACAACATTTTAACCAACTGAGCCACTTAGCCAGGGCAGAGGTCTTGAGCTTTTAACCAGCTTCCATTATTCCTCTCAGTTAAAATATCCATATTCTTGATTATATGGGGGCATTAACTCTCTCTACATTTTTAAAAAGTGCTAACACATTTTTGGCACTGTAGGGTATTCCAATATATCTGACTAAAAAAATATTAAGCCAACAAGAAAAAGGAACACCACTTAATACCCATGCTGATGAAAGGACCATTTGCTTCACTGAATGGGGATGCCACATTGCTGAGCCTTCTGCCATCTCTGGACCGCAGAGGAAGATGGACATAGTTCACTATCAGTGAGCTCTGATGACTCCTGCTGGACTGGCAGGGTGAGCTGTAAATCACATTTTATATTCATAAAAGCTTTTAAAGCATGGGTTAAGTGGCTCCTAACCAAGAGTAAAAATCAGGCATGTTGTAAATCCTAGCTTTTTAAAATAAAGAAGATATTGCTAAAAGATGAAATACAGATCTAATAAAAATATGCTCAACTGATATGACAGTCTTTTGCAGGTGCCCATTTTATATTTGTGAGTCAGTTACCACAAATCCCTTAGGAAATCAAAACAATCATTCTGCATGCTGAATTTCACCCGCAGGGGCCCAGTTTGCTGTAGATCCTGATGTGCGCAGTTGACTCACAGTCGCATAAAGCTTATTTATTTCCAGGGTCTCCCAAGGTTCTGAGTAACCACCCGAGGTGATTTCAAGTAGAAGCTGGAGCCCTAAGAACCATTTGATTTAGAGCAGGAACAGGCCATGCTTAACAAAAAGCAAGTGAGCTGGGAAATTTTCAGCAGTGCTGTTTCAGGCAGAGTTAAAACCTGACTTTGATCCTTAGACTAAAAACCGGTGGCATAGGTTTTCAGTAGTCACCTTTTGTTAGACAATAGGTTCACTACCCAGACCCTAGATTCAGAGACATTTGAATATGAAGACTCAGGGCAGAAATACATCTTTTTCTGGTGTTTTGTATCCTGAGGGCCAGAACAGTCCTGTTTCATAGTTGGTGTGCAGTGAAATGTAGACATTCATTAATTGGAATATGTTGAAAACTATTCTAAAGTGTTCTAATTATTTGGAGTAATTTGTGGAAGGGAGGATGTGCTATATTCTTAAAAAATGGTTTTCTTAGAACTATTGAACGGGAAGCTGCAGTTTGTAAATGGTAAAAACAAAACAAAATTAAAAAACAACAACAAAAAAACAATAATAAGAACCCCTGACCACTGCCTATTGGCCTTTACCTTAAATCTTGAACATAAGTGAACATCTCTCTGATAGCTAAATTCTACAGAGGACTTAATTTATGTGAGAAAAGGTAGCAGAACAATTTGATAACTGCCTTCAGGGACAAATGCAACTCAAGGCCTGTCTCCCTGGACTGAAGAATGTGACTGCTATTACTAGCTTCATGTAGCTTCTAATGGATATTCATGTAATGAAGGAAAGCAGTACAAAGGTATGATATTATAATATTCATCAGTAGAACTCATCCCCCAATTGCCAACCATTCTTCCTCAGATCCCCTATCTTTTGTGGGGTTTGTTGAGCTACTTTTTCTGGACCAGAAGTGCTAGCACGTCACACTATCCTCTCCTTTCCACCTTCACCTCATAGTTATGTCTTGAGTCCAGACCTCTTAGGGCTACTAGGTTCTTTCCATAATATCACACCACCCATCATTTCTTTTCTTACCTCTATCTATTTTTTATGCTTTGAGTCACCAGTAACAAAATCCCATCCTAAAGAGTCTCAAATAATAAGCAGATTGATAATCTACAGACTGAGAAGTCTCAAGGTGGAGTGAACACAGGTAAAGTGACTGTGCAGTGTCATTAAGGATTAAGTGACTCTGCAATGTCATTAAGGATGGTTCTTTCCATCTTTCCATCCTCAGTGTCCTGACTTTGTCCGATGAAAGGTACTCCTTTCATAATTCCTCTGATCAGGAGTGTAGTGGGAAAGCTAGAGCTTGCACTTGGATTCAAATCCTAGCTCTGTTGCCTAGAAGTTGTGCCTCAGTGTCCTCATATGCAAAGTAGAGAAAAATAAAAGAACTTAGCCCATTTGTTTGCTATATGGAATAATTGACCTATAAGTTAATTATCATATTTATGATTAGAGTTGACTACACTAATTCCAAATGTCACATCTGAGTCAACAGTCTACAGTGCAGGAAGAAGGACCATTCCTCCCAGTATCTTTGAGCCACCATCAGTCTATAGGGTACCTTGGTACTAATTAGGAAACATCTGTTCCAGGGGTGGTTTTTGAGCTGAGGGTGATTGTGTTCAATAGACAACAGGGCTTCTCAGCCTCATGGATGCAGCCCATTGACTCACATCTGGGTAAGTTAATGTGGCCTTTGTGTGAAGGCAAAGCGTTCTTTCTCTCAGTAGATACCACCCTACACTGCTCATGGCCTTGTGAACAGAACTCATCTGGACCCACCTCCAATTTCCTGTGCTTTGTACTGTTGTTTCAAAGCCTATTTTAAATGTCTCTTTCCTAAAGTCAGAATTACCTCATTCTCCTCTGCCTTTTTATGGTGATTTGCATACACCTTTGTAATGAAAACTTTCATCTCCCGCCATATCCTATAATAATTTTTTTCACATTTAATTCTCCACACCAGATAGTGAGCCTAACACTATCTTCTACAAATACACTTAGGTGTTTTTCCTATTATTGAATCTCTGAGGAATGACATTAGCTCACGTTGATTTGATGCCTTGTTAAACATTTAGTGATGTTAATAATGAGTAAATCTGGACAAAATGGAGAAGAGAATATGATAACAAAATGATAGAAAAGATATTCATTCAAAGGGCCATCTGAATGTATATATATCCAAATACTGCTTCCACAAAACAATACCCATAATTTATTGAATGTCTGCTATGTGTTAGGCACTGTGTTAAGTCCTTTATATACATCATGTCTAGTTTTCACAGTAACTTTGCAAGGTATGTGCTATTATACTTACTTTACATATGGGAGGAGAGATATGAGGATATGACAGGGTGATTTGAGGTTTAGAAAGATGGAAATTGGAGCTAGGACACATATTAAGAGAAACTAACTGGCATGACAGTACTCAATTCATAAAAGAAAACAGAACAAACATAGCTATAAAATCACTGGCCAACATGGTTCCTAAGCTTAAGAAATCTCCATAGAAAATAAACATAAAATGTGTTTCTTTTTCTTCAAAGGATGTTAACTTATTATTTTACCAAAGAAACTTTTAACCTATTTAAATAAAATTTGCTTTATAATTTGAATGGCCAAATTTGTTTTGAATATGCTTGAAAAGAATGTGTATTTTGCAGTTTTTGAATGCAGTGTTTCACATGTTTTATATAAGCCATGGTACAGTTTGTTTATTGTATAAGTAGAAACTTTTATATCCTTAGTTATTTTTATTTTTGTCTGATTATTCTATCTGTTAATGAGAGGTGTATTAAATACATAATGATTGTGAATTTGTCAATTTCTTTTTGTAGCTGTGTCAGTTTCTGCTTTATACATTTTAATACCATGTTATTAAGTGCATACAAATATGATAACTATATATTTTCTGGTGAGTTGAAACTTTTTATACAGGACCCTCTTTGTCCAAGTAATACTCTTTGCATTTAAAGCCACATAATTAAGACACTCATATTAATTGTCTGATACTAACACAGTGTTGGGGATCTCCCTGCCTTGTTTCAGGAACTGAAGCCCCCCCATGGCTTAGGCTGAGTGAGCAACCTTCGAACCATAAGCCACTAAGGAGACAAAGCTTATCTCCCAGGCAGGAGCCCCCCTTCTGCTCCTTTTTCCATAACTGGCCTCCAATGCTTGATCAGTTAGCCAATGATGGGTGAGATTCCCCAAGGGGGGAATCACCTAAGACAGGCATGATCATGTGGAGGCCCCCAGGAAGGACTTGGGGGGCTATGGAGATAGGGGGTGATGGACCCTCGTCCCCCGACTTTGACGAAGCCTGAGTCCTCAGTCTGCCTGTGAGAAGTCTCTGAGAATTCCTTGGTCATCTGCCCCCTCTGCTTGACTTAAGCCTGAAAACAATGACAGAGGGTGATGCAGCCCTGTGCTAGGAATGGCGGGCTCCCTGGGTAATTAGGCCTGAGAGAGAATATGTGAAACCCTGTGAAACCTGCTTTGCTAAGAATGCTTTTAGTTAAATGATAGAGGCCCGAGCAGAAAAAAGAGTTTATGTTCTCAAAGTTCTGTAGCCTTTTAGCTGACAGATCCTGATTTAGAAGAAGCCCTGATGGTTTTTTGTATACTATCTACTGTTTACTGCCTGACAATGATTAATAAGCTGTACCTGAACTCCTGTGCAAAAAAACCAATAAAAGCATGTCTAGGCAAGGGTCAGTGGCGCTCTTCCCTTGAGAGAGTTGCCGAGGCTGCTTTGAGCTGCTCTTCCCTTGAGAGGGTGGCCAGGCCATTCTGAGGCTCTCCCCCCTTGAGGGAGTAGCCATGTTGTCCCTTTTCCTCCACAGGACTGCACTGCAAATTCATGATTTATCCTCATATAAAGAGATAGCCCATAAAATCCCTGTCTAATGATGATTAGTTAATTAGAATCTGTGTTTTTTTTTGGCAAAATCCGTCTTTTGATTTTGTCTTCTTATCTAAATGAGGCCACTTAGATTGTAAAGTAGTTTTCAAATAGTTCTTCAAATTGGTAAATTATCTTGGGGTGAAGCTGCCTAATAGTTTGTGAACCTAACCAACTTGTGCAGGGTTCTTTGTTGGTTTTCACTTACTCTTAGATTTGGACAGAGTAATTCTTCACTATCTTGTTAGCTTTCTGAGGCTTTAAAAAATATTTTTAGCCCTGGCTGGTGTAGCTAAGTGGAGTGCCAGCCTGCAAACCAATAGGTCACCTGTGCAATTCCCAGTCAGGGCACGTGTCTGGGTTGTGGGCCAGGTGCTCAGTGGGGTTTTCATGAGAGGCAACCACACAATGATGTTTCTCTCCCTCTTTCTTTCCTCCCCTTCTCTCTAAAAATAAATAAAATCCTTAAAAAGTATTTTTAATACTTCATTAATGAAGTTTTCAGTGGGAGGGTTTATATTATTCACTTAGATTGCCATTTGGAGTTGCTAAAAGGGCCCAAGATGGAGTTGCTTAAAAGAACTTAAAAATGAAATGATTTACATTTTGAACTAATTACATACATTCAGTTGATTGTATATAATTGTATGGAGGTAATTTGATTACCTCCATAAGAAGATTTTACCTTCTGTATAATTCTAAAATTACACACACACACACATTTTTCATTGTTATTTCTGTTTTTCCTCTTTTTACTAAGGTCATTGATTTTGGAAATTAATGTTCATATTTAATTGTTACTTTTTATTCTTTAAAGATATAACCAAGTGTTTGTGTAATACTAAAAAATCTGCTTAAATTTTAAAAAGTAATGATATGTGCATAAAAATAGCAAAAATAATCTTAAATTTTAGCATGATTTTAAAAAATATTTTTTCTTCTTAGTGGTGGGTATTTATGCCAAGAGAGTTGAAAATGAAGCATTAGAAAACAATTTATCTTAGTTTTAGAGAATTTAATATTTTTATAATAACTTCACCCAACATTTATAATGCATATTTTCTTATTGATGATAGAGATAATTCTTTTTTGTTGTGGCATATTGACTTATTGCCCATGTATTATTTTATTGCATTGTTTTCACAACCATGTTCACTGTTTCTCTTGAGGTATTTGAGCAGTTGACTGTTTATGAGAAGAAAGACATGACTATTTTCTGGGTAAAACAAAATGATTATGAGTTGAAGAGAAAAATAAGACTATAGGCTTTGAGCAGAGAGAAGAGTGATTTTGTGGGGGGGGAAGCAGCAGTTTTAGTATAGGGGGAGATTACAAAGATTAGAAGATGTAAACTTTTTGGTCATTTTGATTAAGGATAGTTACTCTTTGAACTAAACATTAATGTAGCATTCTTGGAAAAGGAGGTTGAGAAATAGCTTGGACTTTGAAACTAAGTTGATTGGATTTAAAAATGCTTAAGTCCTCAATATGGTTTCTGTGCTTGTAACCAGTTACCAGAAAATAATTTACCCTACTGATACTTACATATTTTGTAAATTTGTTTCTAATGCTCTCAAAATGGTTTGGGCATGTGTCTGTGTTACATCAGGAGGGAGGGGTTAAGAAGATCAGGAGGAGGAATCCTGGTCCCAGAAGAGGCCCCAACATCAAGAATATGTCCCTAAAGCCCACTCTCCCTTTAAGTAGTTTCAAATAGGTGTGTGTAATATTTCTTTCACTTCTTCCTCATTTAACATGTGGGAAAGACTGGGGATATATGAACAAAACAAAATTTATCAAGAATAAATTAAAGCTTATCATTGGGACAGAAATCATGTGGACACTATATAAAATAAGATGTGTAGCTTTATTAGTGTGAAAACACTTTTGGAAATACTGAAATCATCTACACATCCAAGTGTAGCTAAATAAATCGTGGCATATATCCACAGAGAAATACAATGTGCACAAATAAGCATGTTTTCAAAGACTACGTAATGACATGGGAATCTGTGAGTTTGTGTTAAAATATAACTCAGAATGGTCATCTTCATGAGGCTACAGGGAATTTCACTTTTTCATAATGTTTATCATGTTTACTCAATTTTCCATGCTGATCATATACCTTGGTAGTCATACTAAATATTAAGCATTGATATTCTTTTTAAAAGACTACAGACATTGAGGGAATACTCAGTATCCTGCAGAAGTGTCTGAGCAGTGGAGGGTACATAGCTCCTGGAGAGAAATGCCATTTATTTATCAGTCAGTACTCCATGATTCTCACACCCCTATTCCAACTTCTTTCCACATTTTTTACCATCCATTTGGAGCCAAGAGCTTTACTCTGTGCATTGTGAAACTGTGTAGTTTTTTTCTTTGTTTGTTTGTTTACATCATGGTGTCTGCCCTACTGCCTCACTCTTAGCAGGTCCATGTTGACCAAGACACACTTTGTTCTCCTCTCCCCAGTGTCCTGTCCTCCTGCACCCATCTCATTTTTGGTTCTTGCTCACTTCTATGCCTGGTTAAAACTGCCATGAGTCTGCACACCGCCCTATCTGTGCCCCAAATCCTCCACCTCATCCTTCGGTCAGACCTTGGATTTATAGACTCACAAAGGAAAAACAAACTACTGGAAAGGTAATTTTGCAGTTACTTTCCTTCTATGTAATCTCATTAGGGCAACTTCCAAATAGCAGACCTGAACTGTTCAAAAGAAAAAAGGTCTCATGAGGCACTATATTTTTCTATTTGAGAAAATGCTGATCTACTTCAAATAATTTGGTGTGGGTTTTTGGAGCTGTTTTTTGAAAGCCAGAACATGTAAAAAAGCCACACGAAGACTGAGAATTGGAGAAAAATTCACCTCAAACATTTCATGGCATTTGAGAGAAAAGAGCTGGGCACATAGCTTGCAGAATGAAAAGAAACCAGTTTTAGTTAATAACGCCTCAGCTTGAATCAAGTTTTGGGTCTTCATCGCAGAGACCTCTGCTTGTTTTGTGCCCCTTGCTTTTCCCCCAAGCCTCATTCCTCTCAGCTTCTCCCAAAAAAGCCCCATCTGGGGGCTTCTTGGCAGATGTTCCTGCCACCTGTGGCTTCCCTCTGTGGTGTGGGTTTATATCTTTAAAAATTTCTTTCATTTATGCATAATACCAAAGAGCAGAGATTATTCTCAAACAGGTACTTTAAATGCAAAAAAATTCTCACCTGTCTTTAAAAGCCCAAAGACCTTGTTAGAAGGTGACCCTGTTCTGGTTGCCACCTTACTCTGCATAGCCTGGGCGGGAAGTCAGATGGCTGGGCTCTCTTGAATGTCTATCTTGTCCACTAGAGACTGATGCTATCTATACTCAGAGTGAACCGGGGGACGTGCCATTATCAGAGCAAATGGTGGCAAAAGAGTCTAGCTTTTAAGTTTTTTCTATGTTATTTTATTTTTACATTATTTTCCCATTATCATTTATCCCTTCTTTAAAAAATGTATATTATTTTATATTTTTGTGCCTCATAGGAGTGAGGCACAATGATAAGAATATATTACATGTCTCTTCTTTAATTCTCCAAAAATCCTTCGTGGTGGTTTTCAGAAAGGAGATCTGTGATGCCGCTAATGCTCTCACCCCAGCTCTGCAGAGGTTTTGCCCCTCTCTAGCTCTTCCAACCTGTGCCCGAGAGGGGGCGCTGCTGAGACAGTTCATACAGCTTTGTTATTCCCAGGTACAGATTCTCCAGTTCAATATTGTGATTCTCAGGTGTGCACAGAGAGGCCCATGATTAACAGCATAGGCGGAGGTGCCTATGAAAGAACCTTAGTACGTGATGACCTTAGTACGTAATGGCTGACATCCTTGGAAACTACAAGAGCTGGCCTGCCTTTCCTTTTCTCTCTTTCTGCCCCTTCCCTTCCTTCCTCCTTCACTTCCTTTCCTTCCCTTTTCAACTCAAAAATGTATTCAATAAACACTTTAAGTTTTCCTAACTACTATAAAAGCAGGCCTAACTAGAACTAGCTGAGTTGCGGAGGCAGTGGGAGGGATTTGATTTTTGGCAGCTATTTTGGTCTTTTGCCACATATCCTCTGGCACTTTTTGTGTTCCTGGCCTACACCCTTTATTGTCCACTATCTCCACTATGTTTGGAAAGTTTCTTAATTTTTTTTATTTTTCCAGCAAGCAAATGTTACAGCATCAAATGTTGTTCACTTCCTCTTCTCTCTTTTTATTTTCTATTTTCTTTCCTCTTGGCTGTCTCTCTTCAAAGTTCCATGGCCTTATTTAGATGTTTCTTTTAATTTCTCTCTGTGGGTCAACTTCAGTTGTTTCTCTGGAGGAAGGGCAACAGGTAAGGAAGGAAGTGTGTGTGTGTGGGCATATTGTAAGGTAAGTGTAGACATGGATCTATAGGGAGAAGCTCTCACATCTGGCCAGATTTCCCTAATACAATGTGTATTGCACTGCAAGGACACTCCTTAGCATTCTAAAGAGCAAGAAGGGTCAAATCCCTATATCTCTAGGCTGTTTGATGTGTGTAACTCTTTGGCCTTCATTGGTGTGCTCTCTCTAATCCTGTTTTACCTGCCCTTCAACTGCCGAGAGTAAAAACATAGGAAAACAAGGAAAGTGAAGTTAAAAAGTTAAGATTTTTTCCTTTTTCCTAATTTGCTCATGGATGAGGAGTGAGTGAGTAAATCTTTCCAGCATTTGTTTGCTTCATAGACAAAGCAGCCTCTTTTCAGAAGTAAGGATATAGCAAGAGGAAGGTGGCTTCCCCTGGTTTCATTCTGAACTCCAGTGACACCTATTTCAAAGGTTGGAGATTTGCCTGGTTCTTAAAAATTAGTTTTTGAATTTATTCATTATGGTGAAGAAATGTTCTTTTTAATGGGTCCAGGATACTCAGATCTGAAAGAGGTGAAAAGAGAGAGAGAAAAATACTACAGAAAGGGGAAAGACAGAGAGAAGCAAGAAGCAAACCACTAGCCTGCAAGAGGGGGTTTCTCAGGCCTCCACCATTGCCCACAGCTGCATCTCCATAGAAGAGAGTGCAGGGCCTGATGCTGAGGCCCCACTGCTGAGCTCATCAGTAGCCTACCACTCACTTCCTTAACAGCGAAAGATAGCCAATCACACTAATGAGAGGTTGTAAGGGTTAAAGGAGGTAATGTATGAACACTTTGCATCTATAATTCACCACGCAAATACTGTCATCATCATCTACCCCCAACAACTGCGTTTTTCTCTAATTCTTTAAGGAAGGAAATGTATGGCCATGAAGTGAAGTCTTGTACATATAGCTTTCATAATTACCCCGATCAGTTCCTTTCTCTGCCTGAGCCCACATGCACTAAGATTTGGGCTGGACATGCTTTGGAGCCCATATATCTCTGATGCTAGGATTCCAAGAGGAATCCTGTCTGAAAGGAATTGATTGGGTTCTCATAACCAGGGAAAACTTTTGGAGATGAGCTCTGTTCTAGGGTTTTCTGGAATGAGAATGAGGTAGGTTTGATGAAAGGAGGTAGAGTGTTTTTCCAAATGAGAATGAATGCAGAGTATGGGTACTCCTGACTCAGCCTTCTGTTTCTCAGTGCAGGTGGAGACCATCTGGGATTTTAGAGGGCTCCGCCATTGACCCCTTCTAGGATGGGTGTACAAGATGAGAAATGAGTAATGTCAGTTTATTAGTAATTCATTCATGTTCTCTAACACTTTAAACAATAATTCTCCATAACATTAGTTTGGTTATACTTTTCCAAATGTGTTATTATATTATGTATGACTATGTAATATATATTCATATATATGAGAATATATATTATATATTCACAGATGTCCAACCTTTTGTGCCTCTGGGCCACACTGAAAGGAGAATAGTTGCCTTGGGCCACACATTAAGTACACAAACTAACTAAAACTGATGAACAAAAAAATGTTTTAAGTAAATTTATGATTTTGCGTTGGGCCACATTCATAGCCATCATGAGCCACATGTGGCCTGCAGGCCATGGGTCAGACACCCCTGATACTAACACTGTATATTATATATTAATGTTATTATGAATTATGTGAAAAGACATTCTGTTGACAGGGAGAATAATATAAAACTTACATTTTAGCAGACTTTTTTATGATCCTCAAGCCATCTGATGAAAATGAAGAGTTCACTAATGTTTCTTTATTGATGAAAAATCAACATTGCAAATGGAAATTGGTTGCATTGACATTATAAGCAAATTAAAGAACATAAATTGACTGCATAGTTTTCCTCACACTATTAAGCCGTCCATTCAGTCTTTATGTAATCTCTTTATATTTAGCAAATATTGCCTGATACAAATGTAGCTGAGATGTTTTATTTTGAGTTAGCTTATAGCAGTTGAGTAGATGAGCTATATGACACATTTTGGGGGAGAAATAAGCTAGTCACATTCTTAATGATTACCTCAAAGCAGAAAATTGTTTAAAAGCAGAATCCCAATGGAATATTTCTTCTGTGGAATGTAATGGAAAAAATCACCTGGAAATAATCACCAATGTGATGTTCAGTTTGACTCTAATTTGATTGGTTCTAGGTAATTATTAGACATAACTTTTACTACCTGATGGAAGGGTAGTGCACATATTCTGCACAAAAAATAAATTACAAAAATATGTCATAATAAAGAAGAACATATAAGCTCAAATAAAGCAAGCACTTGTGTGCCAACCAGTCTGGGTGGAAAACCATAGAACAGTACCAGCACCTTAGAAATCTCCCCTGGGTGCCTCTTCACTTCATTCCCATCTCATCCCCCAGCAAGTTAACTGCTATCCTATGTTTGGTTTTAATTAATCCTTTACTTTTCAAAAATTATTTTTAACATCCATGTTTGTAGAACCAAAAAATATCATCAAATGTGATTTATATCAAATTTTTTAAAATGTGAGTAATAATCACAAATCTAGCTTTCTAAATAAGAGGCAGTTAGGACAGGATTAGACGACAATTTGGAGGAGAAAATCAACTTTGGAAAGCATGGGACTTAGCAGGACCTCTGTGTCTCTGAGAGTGACTAAGTGTCTACCCACGAATCCTGTAGGCAAAGTCAAGCATCCTGGTAGTAATTAGGATCTGGAAGGTGGGGCACCATGCTGACTGCAATTGGACACCAGGACTGGATGCGGAGCACAGCCAGGGTAAGAGCAATGACTGCTTGGTCTGTCCTGCTTCCCAGCTCATTGTAGCCTTCCTTTACCTCTTTGGTACTATTGAAGCAGAGCCCTTCAAAGAGGTCAAAGAGGGTCTGCAGGTGCTACAGGCAGCAGACACATGGAAGACCAAGTGTGCACCCTGGTATATCAGTCCTCAATATGTGTGTCTTTCAAGCTAATGAGTTTCTATGTCTGGCACAAGCTCTGATTCTGGGACTTCCTCCTCCATCCTCCTGGGGATTGCTTTGGCCTCTTTGCTGTGCTGCATTTCCTGTTTCCTATTACATTAATTTCTTTCTCTTGGTGTGTGTTCTAATTTTTGTGAAACACATTCTCCACTAGCTTTTTAAGAAAAGGTCCAGAGGTGAAAAAAATTTTTGAGGTTTTGAGGTTTAAAAATGTCTCTAACCATTATAATTCAATAGTTTGGATATGACTTTTAAGTTAGAAATTATTTTCCTTCTGTGTTTCGATGGGTTGCTCCACTCTTCTTGTTACAGGGCTTCTTGTTGAAAAATCCAAAGTCTTTTAACTTCTCATTTTTTCCATTGGGTTGGCCAAAGACTTTGTTTAGTTTTTCCCATACGTGGTTCTACCAGAGCTTAGTTGTCTTTAACTTCATTCAAAACAATTTTGTCAGATTGTGTTGTGACAGCTGTCATATCAGTGTGCATTAAAAAAACATCAAAAATTTGTGAATATTTGTACAGACATTTTATTTTATTTTATTTTTTATTTTTTAAATTTATTTAACTTTTGTTCAAGTACAGTTTTC